>NC_136283.1:7067690-8404278 GCF_964198595.1 Lampetra fluviatilis
ATGTGTTTCCTTCATCTGAGGTTAAGAAAATCCAAATCAAATTTAAACCACCTCTATGGGGAGGATTTAAGTTAGTTTTCTCTCTCTCTCTCTCTGTGTTGTCTCTTTCTGCTTGTGTGTCTGTCTATGTGTCTCCGTGTTGTGTCTTGTCTCTCTCTAAAATGTCACACTTAACTTCCAATTTAGCACTCTTTGGAAGAACGTAATCAACCAGGTAGGGTGTTGACTGTTATGTTAGCCGACTCTCTGTGTTGTATTGTATTATATTTCTAAGTTTATTAGGTTTGTTTTTTCTCATTCATTCGTACCTGATGATCATTGCTTGTGTTACAATCTAAACGTCGTATTCTATTATTTAATTTATTTTCTTTCACCTGACTTTACTGAAAGAACCAAAAAGTAATGCAATTCATATTTACAGTACTATATTTAATAAACTCTGTCATTGTAATGTTACCTTTATATATTAGACGCATTTTAGCACCTAAAGCGTTAAACAAACATATTTTGAGAAGTACACACCACTGCAAATGACACCAGCATCTTCACCATGAACACAGTTGTGTTGCCCCCATGGCAGGTGAGGACAATTTCCTAAAGAGGACTCCGACCCATTGCATGTCACATCATCCATCCAGATGGTGCCATTGCCCTGACCAAAGTAGGCATTTGATTGGGCAGAAAGAGCAGTTCCACAGCCAAGCTTTCGGCAGACGACCTGGGCATCATTGATGTTCCAGCCATCATCACAGACCGTGCCCCAGGACCCAGAATAGAGGACCTCCACTCTGCCTTGACATGAGCTTCCTCCTCCAACCAGGCGAATCGCTGATTCTGGAGAGAAAGTGATTGTAGAAAGTCAATATATCACACATGCTACCATTTGGAACCAAACTTTCATTGCAGGACGTTTCATTTTTACATAAATTCAAAAGTATAAACTCACCAATCAGTTGAGATGTCGGCTGCCTTGTCGTGGGTGATGAGCTTGTTTGAGCTGTAACCAATAAAGTGAATGTTAAAATGTGTTTCCTTCATCTGAGGTTAAGAAAATCCAAATCAAATTTAAACCACCTCTATGGGGAGGATTTAATTTAGTTTTCTCTCTCTCTCTGTCTCTGTGTTGTCTCTCTCTGCTTGTGTGTCTGTCTATGTGTCTCCGTGTTGTGTCTTGTCTCTCTCTAAAATGTCACACTTAACTTCCAATTTAACACTCTTTGGAAGAACGTAATCAACCAGGTAGGGTGTTGACTGTTATGTTAGCCGACTCTCTGTGTTGTATTGCATTATATTTCTAAGTTTATTAGGTTTGTTTTTTCTCATTCATTCGTACCTGATGATCATTGCTTGTGTTACAATCTAAACGTTGTATTCTATTATTTCATTTATTTTCTTTCACCTGACTTTACTGAAAGAACCAAAAAGTAATGCCATTCATATTTACAGTACTATATTTAATAAACTCTGTCATTGTAATGTTACCTTTATATATTAGACGCATTTTAGCACCTAAAGCGTTAAACAAACATATTTTGAGAAGTACACACCACTGCAAATGACACCAGCATCTTCACCATGAACACAGTTGTGTTGCCCCCATGGCAGGTGAGGACAATTTCCTAAAGAGGACTCCGACCCATTGCATGTCACATCATCCATCCAGATGGTGCCATTGCCCTGACCAAAGTAGGCATTTGATTGGGCAGAAAGAGCAGTTCCACAGCCAAGCTTTCGGCAGACGACCTGGGCATCATTGATGTTCCAGCCATCATCACAGACCGTGCCCCAGGACCCAGAATAGAGGACCTCCACTCTGCCTTGACATGGGCCTACTCCTCCAACCAGGCGAATGGCTGTCTCTGTGGATTAAATAAATGTACACTGAATAAATTTGCAAGCTTCACTATATACCATTGTGAGATTCTTATGTTTATTCTTTCCTAACTTTGATGATTTGAAAGTCAACCTTTTAAAAATGTGTTTTTGTTTCGCATGTTACGTAGACCTCCATTTACAACCATCTTTTGATTTGAAAAATATATGAATTTGCATCGCCATTTATTGACAAATTTATACTCACCAGGGGCTTGAGTTGTTGGCTGCCTTGTCGTGGTTGATGCACTTGTTTGAGCTGTAACCAATTAAGATTTCTCACTTTAAAAGTTGTATTTAATTTACGAACAAAAGTAAAAAAACTGAATTAACATTATGTCATTAATATAAAATACAGCAAATCATTACCATTTAATATTAGAAAAATAACATTTGGAACTTTTATTAAAATATATTTTGAGAAGTACACACCGCTGCAAATGACGCTAGCATCTTCACTGTGGCTACAGTCATGCTGTCCCCATGGGCGATGAGAACATGGTCCCAGAAAGGATTCAGAACCATTGCATCTGACATCATCCAGCCAGATGGTGCCATTGCCCTGACCAAAGTGGGCATTTGATGGGGCAGAAAAAGCAGCTCCACAACCGACCATGCGACAGACAACCTGGGCATCATTGATGTCCCAGAAATCATCACAGACCGTGCCCCAGGAACCAGCATAGAGGACCTCCACTCTGCCTTGACATGAGCTTCCTCCTCCAATCAGCCGAATCGCTGATTCTGGAGAGAAAGTGATTGTAGAAAGTCAATATATCACACATGCTACCATTTGGAACCAAACTTTCTTTTCAGGACCTATCAATTTTACATCAATTAAAAAGTCTAAACTCACCAATTGGTTGAGATGTCGGCTGCCTTGTAGTGGGTGATGAGCTTGTTTGAGCTGTAACCAATAAAGTGAATGTTAAAATGTGTTTTCCATTATCTGAGATATGCCCAATGAAATTCATATATACAGTACTATTTATAATAAACTTGTCATTGTAATATAACCGTTTTATATTGGAAACATATTAGCACTTAAAGTTTTAACGAAACATATTTCGAGATGTACACACCACTGCAAATGACACCAGCATCTTCACCATGACCACAGTTGTGTTGCCCCCATGGCAGATGAGGACAATTTCCTAAACAGGACTCCAACCCATTACATGTCACATCATCCAGCCAGATGGTGCCAATGCCCTGACCAAAGTAGGCATTTGATGGGGCAGAAAGAGCAGCTCCACAGCCGACCTTTCGGCAGACAACCTGGGCATCATTGATATCCCAGAAATCATCACAGACCGTGCCCCAGGAACCAGCAAAGAGGACCTCCACTCTGCCTTGACATGAGCTTCCTCCTCCAACCAAGCGAATCGCTGATTCTGGAGAGAAAGTGATTGTAGAAAGTCAATATATCACACATGCTACCATTTGGAACCAAACTTTCATTGCAGGACGTTTCATTTTTACATAAATTCAAAAGTATAAACTCACCAATCGGTTGAGATGTCGGCTGCCTTGTAGTGGGTGATGAGCTTGTTTGAGCTGTAACCAATAAAGTGAATGTTAAAATGTGTTTCCTTCATCTGAGGTTAAGAAAATCCAAATCAAATTTAAACCACCTCTATGGGGAGGATTTAATTTAGTTTTCTCTCTCTCTCTGTCTCTGTGTTGTCTCTCTCTGCTTGTGTGTCTGTCTATGTGTCTCCGTGTTGTGTCTTGTCTCTCTCTAAAATGTCACACTTAACTTCCAATTTAACACTCTTTGGAAGAACGTAATCAACCAGGTAGGGTGTTGACTGTTATGTTAGCCGACTCTCTGTGTTGTATTTCATTATATTTCTAAGTTTATTAGGTTTGTTTTTTGTCATTCATTCGTACCTGATGATCATTGCTTGTGTTACAATATAAACGTTGTATTCTATTATTTCATTTATTTTCTTTCACCTGACTTTACTGAAAGAACCAAAAAGTAATGCCATTCATATTTACAGTACTATATTTAATAAACTCTGTCATTGTAATGTTACCTTTATATATTAGACGCATTTTCGCACCTAAAGCGTTAAACAAGCATATTTTGAGAAGTACACACCACTGCAAATGACACCAGCATCTTCACCATGAAAACAGTTGTGTTGCCCCCATGGCAGGTGAGGACAATTTCCTAAAGAGGACTCCGACCCATTGCATGTCACATCATCCATCCAGATGGTGCCATTGCCCTGACCAAAGTAGGCATTTGATTGGGCAGAAAGAGCAGTTCCACAGCCAAGCTTTCGGCAGACGACCTGGGCATCATTGATGTTCCAGCCATCATCACAGACCGTGCCCCAGGACCCAGAATAGAGGACCTCCACTCTGCCTTGACATGGGCCTACTCCTCCAACCAGGCGAATGGCTGTCTCTGTGGATTAAATAAATGTACACTGAATAAATTGGCAAGCTTCACTATATACCATTGTGAGATTCTTATGTTTATTCTTTCCTAACTTTGATGATTTGAAAGTCAACCTTTTTAAAATGTGTTTTTGTTTCGCATGTTACGTAGACCTCCATTTGCAACCATCTTTTGATTTGAAAAATATATGAATTTGCATCGCCATTTATTGACAAATTTATACTCACCAGGGGCTTGAGTTGTTGGCTGCCTTGTCGTGGTTGATGCACTTGTTTGAGCTGTAACCAATTAAGATTTCTCACTTTAAAAGTTGTATTTAATTTACCAACAAAAGTAAAAAAACTGAATTAACATTATGTCATTAATATAAAATACAGCAAATCATTACCATTTAATATTAGGTAAATAACATTTGGAACTTTTATTAAAATATATTTTGAGAAGTACACACCGCTGCAAATGACGCTAGCATCTTCACTGTGGCTACAGTCATGCTGTCCCCATGGGCGATGAGAACATGGTCCCAGAAAGGATTCAGAACCATTGCATCTGACATCATCCAGCCAGATGGTGCCATTGCCCTGACCAAAGTGGGCATTTGATGGGGCTGAAAAAGCAGCTCCACAACCGACCATGCGACAGACAACCTGGGCATCATTGATGTCCCAGAAATCATCACAGACCGTGCCCCAGGAACCAGCATAGAGGACCTCCACTCTGCCTTGACATGAGCTTCCACCTCCAACCAGGCGAATCGCTGATTCTGGAGAGAAAGTGATTGTAGAAAGTCAAAATATCACACATGCTACCATTTGGAACCAAACTTTCATTTCAGGACCTATCAATTTTACATCATTTAAAAAGTCTAAACTCACCAATTGGTTGAGATGTCGGCTGCCTTGTAGTGGGTGATGAGCTTGTTTGAGCTGTAACCAATAAAGTGAATGTTAAAATGTGTTTTCCATTATCTGAGATATGCCCAATGAAATTCATATATACAGTACTATTTATAATAAACTTGTCATTGTAATATAACCTTTTTATATTGGAAACATATTAGCACTTAAAGTTTTAACGAAACATATTTCGAGATGTACACACCACTGCAAATGACACCAGCATCTTCACCATGACCACAGTTGTGTTGCCCCCATGGCAGATGAGGACAATTTCCTAAACAGGACTCCAACCCATTACATGTCACATCATCCAGCCAGATGGTGCCAATGCCCTGACCAAAGTAGGCATTTGATGGGGCAGAAAGAGCAGCTCCACAGCCGACCTTTCGGCAGACAACCTGGGCATCATTGATGTCCCAGAAATCATCACAGACCGTGCCCCAGGAACCAGCATAGAGGACCTCCACTCTGCCTTGACATGAGCTTCCTCCTCCAACCAGACGAATCGCTGATTCTGGAGAGAAAGTGATTGTAGAAAGTCAATATATCACACATGCTACCATTTGGAACCAAACTTTCATTGCAGGACGTTTCATTTTTACATAAATTCAAAAGTATAAACTCACCAATCGGTTGAGATGTCGGCTGCCTTGTAGTGGGTGATGAGCTTGTTTGAGCTGTAACCAATAAAGTTAATGTTAAAATGTGTTTCCTTCATCTGAGGTTAAGAAAATCCAAATCAAGTTTAAACCACCTCTATGGGGAGGATTTAAGTTAGTTTTCTCTCTCTCTCTCTGTCTCTGTGTTGTCTCTCTCTGCTTGTGTGTCTGTCTATGTGTCTCCGTGTTGTGTCTTGTCTCTCTCTCAAATGTCACACTTAACTTCCAATTTAGCACTCTTTGGAAGAACGTAATCAACCAGGTAGGGTGTTGACTGTTATGTTAGCCGACTCTCTGTGTTGTATTGCATTATATTTCTAAGTTTATTAGGTTTGTTTTTTCTCATTCATTCGTACCTGATGATCATTGCTTGTGTTACAATCTAAACGTCGTTTTCTATTATTTAATTTATTTTCTTTCTCCTGACTTTACTGAAAGAAACAAAAAGTAATGCAATTCATATTTACAGTACTATATTTAATAAACTCTGTCATTGTAATGTTACCTTTATATATTAGACGCATTTTAGCACCTAAAGCGTTAAACAAACATATTTTGAGAAGTACACACCACTGCAAATGACACCAGCATCTTCACCATGAACACAGTTGTGTTGCCCCCATGGCAGGTGAGGACAATTTCCTAAAGAGGACTCCGACCCATTGCATGTCACATCATCCATCCAGATGGTGCCATTGCCCTGACCAAAGTAGGCATTTGATTGGGCAGAAAGAGCAGTTCCACAGCCAAGCTTTCGGCAGACGACCTGGGCATCATTGATGTTCCAGCCATCATCACAGACCGTGCCCCAGGACCCAGAATAGAGGACCTCCACTCTGCCTTGACATGGGCCTACTCCTCCAACCAGGCGAATGGCTGTCTCTGTGGATTAAATAAATGTACACTGAATAAATTGGCAAGCTTCACTATATACCTTTGTGAGATTCTTATGTTTATTCTTTCCTAACTTTGATGATTTGAAAGTCAACCTTTTTAAAATGTGTTTTTGTTTCGCATGTTACGTAGACCTCCATTTACAACCATCTTTTGATTTGAAAAATATATGAATTTGCATCGCCATTTATTGACAAATTTATACTCACCAGGGGCTTGAGTTGTTGGCTGCTTTGTCGTGGTTGATGCACTTGTTTGAGCTGTAACCAATTAAGATTGCTCATTTTTAAAGTTGCATTTAATTGACCGACAAAAGTAAAAAAACTGAATGAACATTTTGTAATTCATATAATATACAGCAAAACATTACCATTTAATATTAGAACAAATAACATTTGGAACTTTTATTAAAATATATTTTGAGAAGTACACACCGCTGCAAATGACACTAGCATCTTCACTGTGACTACAGTCATGCTGTCCCCATGGGCGATGAGAACATGGTCCCAGAAAGGATTCAGAACCATTGCATCTGACATCATCCAGCCAGATGGTTCCAATGCCCTGACCAAAGTCGGCATTTGATGGGGCAGAAAGAGGAGCTCCACAGCCGACCATGCGGCAGACAACCTGGGCATCATTGATGTCCCAGAAATCATCACAGACCGTGCCCCAGGAACCAGCATAGAGGACCTCCACTCTGCCTTGACATGGGCCTCCTCCAACCAGGCGAATGGCTGATTCTGGAGAAGAAGTGTGAAATGCATTAAAATAATTGTCACCTCAATACACTCATCAATAATATGTTAATATACTTGTTAAAAAATGTTGTCGTTTGGTTCTCACATCACATGTATTTAATATACAAATACAGGAATTCCTTGCCCATCGCGTTTTGATAAAATGCGCGCTATTCTGCAATACACAGTTTACCAAATGAGGTATGTTTTTCGGACTACAATGTTGGTGTTTCATCTATTCTCATCTTCGTGTTGACAAGTAATACTGTGAGAGTGCTGAATCTGTTGAAAGGTGTGAATTGGACTGAGAACGATTCATTTACAATGTATGCAGTGTATACTTTTTTTGTTTTCGTGTGATAATGTAACACTCAACACGCATCTAGCTGCCCCTTCGTAGAAGACGTTAGTCATTCAGAAAACTAGGTGGTGAATCATGAACGTTCAAGTGACAATATTAGGGGCGATCTTTTAGCTGGGAATTCAGTGCTAGGGAGTGGGAAGAGTAATGGAGATGAATTTTGTGTTGAGGTGTGATTGAAAAATAATGAGTTTACCCACACAAAAAATAGAGACTCGGTATCTTTTAGAACAATATCAAGGGCGGAAATCATATAGAATTAGATAAAGAAGGAGGGGGTGGTCGTTTAGAACTCTGTAACACAAACCAAATGTTCCCATAAGGTTTATTATTTGTCGAACACGGTTTTTCCCAACACGTAACTCTGAGCAAGTTCTGACTGGAAAATGATTTAGTGTCATTAATCATTACGCTGTCTTTATTGATTTTTATAATATTGAGGTTTTGTGCAAAACTAGTTACAAATATTGATTTAAAGCTTTCGTGACTGCAGGGATTCATATTCTTGGTTCTTTCGAATAGAATGCGGTGACTTTCCGACCGTGGTGACTTTTAGACCACATTCCATTCTCTTCTCCCCCTCCTCTTTTCCGAACATAGATGGACTCGTCCATCTGACCAACTGGCAAATCCCTGTTCATGGTGCTGAAGTTAGAAATAAAACCGCCACTTTTTTCAAATGTTTCACACCTGATGATGATTGCTTGTGTTGCAGTCGAAACGTCGTGAGAATTTTATTGTTTTATATTTTTATCATTTTATTATTTCCCTTCTATGTGACTTTACCGAAAGAACCAAGAATATAGTTACAAATATCGATTTAAAGCTTTCGTGACTGCAGGGATTCATCTTCTTGGTTCTTTCGGTAAAGTCACGTAGAAGGGAAGTAATAAAATAATAAAAATAAAACATAATAAAATAATTCTCACGACGTTTCGGCCACAACGCAAGCAGCCGTCCTCAGGTGAAACCAGGTCTGTCGAGGCGACATTCAGACGCTGAACCAAGAAGATAGCTACAAATAGCCAAGACTAATTAGATAATCTATTGAAATTGAGAGAAATTAAAATTATGTTAACTGTTTTGATAGATATAGGCTTAGTGCTGCTTGGAAGCATATTATCAAGTCATACACGTTAAGAAAAAAACGCCACTTTTTTATTTTCTTGCTGTGGTTTTCACACCTGATATGATGATTGCTTGTGTTGCAATCGAAACATCGTGATAATTTAATTGTTTTATTTGCATTATTTTATTATTTCCCTTCTACGTGACTTTACCGAAAGACCCAAGGAATATGAATCCCTGCAGTCACGAAAGCTTTAAATCGAAATTTAAGTCATACACTGTTTAACTTCATGCCTTTACAGCTCACCATACGCCGGTGGTGATTAACTGTGAGCAAAAAATCTTGACTTAAAGCTTTCGTGACTGCAGGAATTCATATTCTTTGGGTCTTTCGGTAAAGTCACGTAGATAGGTTGAAAGAAAACTAAAAACTACGACGTTTTGATCACAATACAAGGCAACAGGTATTGCGATTTTTTGCACCCAAAAACGGCCGGATGTGCATGCATTGTGTGCATGTGCATCACGCATGCCCGTCATGCATGCAAATTATTGTGGTGATTAACTGTGCATAACCCAACCAATAATAGAGATCCATTGCAATTTAAAGGATTACATTAACCCTCTCCCTTATTTTCTTTGCACCCGATTGGCTCACAAGTGACAACATCACATGTATCCTTCTATTTAAGAGAAAAAGAGGATGCATCCGCAACTCTGGCTGTCGCTTGATGAGACTGGTTGTAATTACCAACGGAACTTTGTACTCGAATGGTAAATGTTGTGGGTTTACTCTTCAACACCGGTGTGCTGAACTAGTAACACATCCTTGTTTTTTTCCCTTCTACGTGACTTTACCGAAATAACCAAGAATTTGAATCCCTGCAGTCACAAAAGCTGTAAATCTAAATAGTAACACATCGTTTTGTTTTTTGTAACAAGCCTTACGAATTGTCTGTGTCAGGTGGTGGTGAGTTTAACAAAACATTTATATTTACACAATCTAACCGGAAAACCTATAAAATGTATACTTTCATGAGGTATAGAGTTGTTGAGTCATATTTGAGAAAGGGTCATGTAAGGACACCTTGAACAAATAATGAATCAACGACAGCTGGTGCATAGCCAGGCGCAGGAAAGCATGGGATTGGTTGAAGACTTGGAGAATGCGATTTGGTAGGAAAGAGAAAATAGGGAGGGGAGAGTGAGAGACGGAGTAGGGACATGATTGGTGGAAAAGAGATGGAGAAGAGTAGAAGGACTTTCCGGAATGTTCCAAAAGGATCGAGGAGTTCATACAAAGGGGGTGTGACGTGTGATTAGGGCGTTTTCACAGAAGAGTGAGCTTATACAAGAGTATGCATTGTGCTGCATGCAACAATACAGTTACCAAGGATGACTCGTCTGTAACTGAGTTGTACATTGATAAAATCTGAATAATCTTTAATATGTATTATGCATAGGTTTAAATTACATGCATATCCCTGCAAATTACAAGCATCTTGTATGCATGTATGTTGAACTTCTTTTCGCACCGTACGTAGCCAACCGTGCTAATAAGAGGCGCGGGGGAAGGAAAACAAACTAAACACAAACATCTGTTCTAAATAAATACTTTTCAATCTGTTGTCCAAGTGCATGTCAATATCTGATACTAGCATGAATCTAAGGGGAAAAAGTTATATTGCTTTATTGTAATTTATGTGGTGGATTGCTTGTACATGGTTTTATGAATTCTATATTTGTATCATAAAGGCATTGATTTGTGATAACTTATATTCTATGGTTCTTTCGGTAAAGTCACGTAGATAGAAAAAATAATTATAAAATAATAAAAATAAAGTGAATAAAAATATCACGACGTTTCGATTGCAACACAAGCGATCGTCATCAGGAATAGGGAGGTTAGCCTGTGAGGGCAAGCTGCTTATAAATGTTTAGAGATGGGCGGGGCAGCTAATGATAATGTTGAAGAAAGCTTTTACACCGGCAGTAGGTCTACACCAATCAAAGCATTGCACCGCGCTCCACACACCCACACTGCTGACGGTGGAGTTTGACAAGAAAACACAAATCAAGTCATGACCCAAAGTGGTTGATGACATATTTCCAATGATTGCTCAGTCTATAACCTTCCTCTCGGTTGAAATTGTCTCTGTGTATGTATATATGTATGGATTCATGAACAGATCTTTGAATTTTTGTTGATAGCCAGTAGGCTTGTGATAACTTGTCCCGTGAAATCGAACATCCTTATGAGTGTTGTATAGAGCGTGAATTGCACATTCTTTCAGAGTGGTGGGATTGTATAATCATACCTTGTTGAGCTGCCACAGCCTGGATCGTGAGGACGAGGAGCAAAATGACACCAGATAACATCATGCCCTCGTTTTCCTCGCACCTTGGTTTAAACAAAGACCCCCACTGTTGGGGCAAGCACTGTTACATATCACCTATGAAGTTTGACACGGCACAATAGAGGGTTGATGGTCAGCACCACTTTTTTCTCCCCAGTTCTGATGTTTATACACCCCACCAGGTCCTCATTTGAGGCTGAGTCGATCGAGGTAGCCCAGAACCGGATCAGATATCAGTCACTGATATTAATTTGTTCATCATGTAGATAGAAAAGCACAATTATTATTTTAGTTACTGAGAGAAGTATGTTAAGAAAACATCCACATTGGACGAATAAATAGCATTCAATTGAGCCAATGTTCATGGGATTCAAAATGCCATGTTTGGTTGTCATGAATCTAGGAAATTGGAAACCACTTGGGCAATCTATTGTTGATTTATGGCAAGAGATAAGATTATTGAAAAATGCACCCTTTCTGGATATCGACATCTCAGAACATCAAACTCTATAAATTATTCAATAGTGATGCCAAATTATTTGTTCGTGGTTCGAGGTTTAGTCAGGTAGATTACCTTAAACTGCAATGAAAAGCATCAATATATCATATTCACCATCCTCGCTTAATTTGAATGTACAATGAACATCGATGATTGAATTTATGAAATACTTCAATTTTAATTTGGAATAGCGACTTAAAGCTTTCGTGACTCCAGGAATTCATACTCTTTGGGTCTTTCGGTAAAGTCACGTAGATACAAAAATAATCAAAGAAAAAAATCACGACGTTTCGATCGCAACACAAGCAATGGTCTTCAGGTGAAAAAATACAACAGGTGAACTGCTGAGGCAGGAGAAATATCGCGGGAGAGCTGCTGCAACAAGAGGTTATATAGGTTTGAGATGGGTACAACCCAAGGGTAAGTGGGCGGGGCTAGAGATGGAATTTGCAAGTAAATGTAAGATCGCAGAGCTAGGTATACCTCGGCTATTGTGTTGCTAGAGATTAGCATCTCAATCTGTTAATGTAACCCCACGGTGCTGAAGAAGCCATTGTATTGCTCGAGATTAGAGATTAGCATGTCAATGTGAGACGGCTCCCGCAGCAGCGGCTGTGTTACAGGTAGGAACAATATGTTACAGGGAGGAACAATGTTCCACACTGCCCACCAGGGATTATTAGCTGTCTGTCTGTCTGACTGTCTGTCTGTCGTGCATAAATAAATATATAATACACACAGCTCTTTGATTGGTGGAGACCTTACAAACAGCTCTTTGATTGGTGGAGACCTACTGCCGGGTACGGAGAGGGGAGGTGCCTAAGGGAGGAGGGTCAGGGGAGGGGCCTAAGGGAGGAGGGTCAGGGGAGGGGCCTAGGGAAGGGGGGAGTCAGGAGAGGGGCCTGAGGGGGGTTCAGGGGAGGGGCCTGAGGGGGGGGTCAGCGGAGGGGCCTGAGGGAGGGGGGGTCAGGGGAGGGGCCTAACAGAAGGGGGGTCAGGGGAGGGGCCTAAGGGGGGAGGTGCCTAAGGGAGGGGGGGGCGATAGTTAAGGGGCTGTCTGCCTGGCTACCTAAAGTCAAGTTATCTTTTACTGGTAGGAACGAAGTGGACCAGACCACCAATAGATTATATCGTCCGTCCGTCCGTCCGTCCGTCCGTCCGTCCGTGTATCAACATCGCCCCCTACTGCAAACACTTGGCATGACCCTGTCCGACAAGATGGCCGCCCGCTCCCCCTGCGATGTGAATTAAACAAGATGGCCGTCGCTTCCGGCGCCTCACGGCGAAACTTTTTGATCGACTGACTATGGGCGAACTCATTTATTCTGGTGGGTGAACAGTGGCGGGGAGGGGTGGAGGAGGAATTGATGATAAAAACAAACTTGCACCATCGTTACAGCTGCCGCGACGAGAGATGTGGGAGGAGAAGCGGCGACCGCTGCCTTGCAGGTGAGAGGTGCGTGTGTGTGTGTGCGCGTGTGTATGTGTGTGCGTGTGTGTGCGTGTGTATGCGCGTGTGTGTGCGTGTGTTTGCGTGCGTGCGCGTGTGTATGCGCGTGTGTGTGCGTGTCTGTGTGTGCGTGTGTGCGTGCGTGTGTGTATATGTGTGACTGTGTGCGTGTGTGTGCGTGCGTGTGTGCGTGTCCGGCCCACTCGAGCGGCGTGATGAATAGGCGCTATTGGGCTTCGGATCGTTATTCACGGCGAACTGGAAGCGTAGCAACACAACTTCATTACGTGTGCGTGCCTGCATGTGTGTGTACGTGTGTGTGTGTGCGTGCGTGCGGTGTGTGTGCGTGTGTGTGTGTGCGTGTGTACGTGTGTAGGGGTGTCAGGGGAAGGATTCCCACCAATAGATGGGTTAGGGGGAGGGGTGATCGAGGTGATATAAGGAGAGAACGGGCGGGAAAGGGGGGCCTTTGGCGGGAACGGGATTGGGACGGCTGGCGACAGGTGTGAATGGAAGGAAAGGAATAAAGGACGAGACCCCTGCAATCTCGTGTCGGCTCCTCTCTACATTTGGTGGCAGCGGTGGGATACTAATGGCTACAAAGAAGAATCCTCGCGGGAGGGAGCCGAGGGAGGAGGAAGCAGGGGCCGGGGATCCTTCACATCCTGGGCAACAAGGGGGCCTGCTGTCAGAAGCAGCAGAAGGGGGCCCGGATCGCCTGGAGGATCGCATGGAGGACCGCATGGCCCGCGTGGAGAGGGCGCTCCAGGAGCTCTTGCAGAGGCTCCCTATGGGGGGCCCGCCGGCACCGGGACCCCCACCCCCACGCGTACTACGGGAGGAGAGGCCACGGGAACCGGACGCCGACCAGCCGGCCGGGCAGGAGCCGCAACCAACCTCGTCACGCCAGCCGCCGCCGCTCCCGCCAAAACCCCCAGGGCTAAACACCCAACACGGAGAGCAGGTGGCCGGACGGCCGCGTCGGCTGGGGCCCGTCGACAAGTTTGTGGCTGAGGAAGAAGATTGGGAGGAGTTTGTCCGCCGATTCGAGGCTGCCTTCCACGCTCTCGAGTGGACAGACGAAGAGGCCCTACGAGCGCTGCCATCTGTTCTGGGCAAAGAAGCACTCTCCTCTTACACCTCCCTTCCCTCGCACAGCAAGTCCACGCTACAGGCGGCCTACGAGGCTTTGGGGGAGATCTATTGCCCGGCGGAAGGAGCCTTTAAACGGTTCCAGGATCGCCAGCGAGGGGCTAAAGAATCCCCTTTAGCCTACAGGGGGGCGCTGCTCGTGTTGGCGAGGAGAGCTTTCCCTCGCCTGGCTGAAGAAGCGCTCGAGGACCTCGTGGTCGAGCACCTCATCGCCTACGCTTGCCGCGCCGGCGTTGTAATGCCCGTAGTGACGCCGGAAGAACGCACCTCGCTGTGGGCTGCCCGGACCATCCAAGCCCACGAGCAGGTCATGGGCCGGGCGCCACCCGTGGGCCCGGTGGCTGGCGCGGCGGGGGGGAACAGCCGAGCCGTTGCCGCGGCGCTACTTGGTCCAGCGACACTAACCGCCGAACCTGCACCGTCACCACAGGCTGCCGGTGGGGCATCTGGGGACGGACCGCCGACGTCTGAGACGGAGCCATCGCTGCGGGAGGTGTACGCGGCGATCCGGGGACTGGCGGAGCAGAGGGACCAGCCGCCGCGTCGCTGGCAGCCGCCTCTACAACATCGCGCCGAGCCCCCCCGACGCAACGCCCCGTGGGTCTGCCACCGTTGTGGTCGCGAGGGGCATGTGGCGAGGGGGTGCCGCACGGAGCCGGAGGCCGCCAACGTCACCTGGAACCTGCTGGGGCCGAACGCCGACAGGAGCCAGGCGAGTGACGCCGTCCCACCCGGCCTCTCGGGCGGGCCGGGTAATTACAATTCCGACGCCGCGAACTCACCGGGAGTCTCCTCGGGGTGGGCGCCGGTGGTGTCGTTTCCCGGTCCCCGCTGTTCTGGTCGGGGGAAGGGGATAGCGCCGGGGCCTGTGGTCGCATCGCGACCCGGAGTGGCGTCGCGAACGGACGTGACGTTGCGTCCGGAAGTGACGTCGCGGCCGGAAGTGGTGTCGCGGATCGCGCCGGGAATTGCGCCGGGGCCGTGGACCGCGCCGGGAATCGCGCCGGGGCCAGGGACCGCGTCGCGGATCGCGCCGAGGCCGGGGACCGCGCCGGGAGTCGCGCCGACGCCGGGAGGGACGTCGCGGACGGAGGTGACGTCGCGGGCGGAGGTGACGTCGCGGGCGGAAGTGACGTCGCGGCCGGCAGCGACGTCGATGCCGGGCGTGACGTCGCGGGCGGGCGGGGTTTTGCGGGCGGGCGTGACGTCGCGGGCGGGCGGGGTTTCGCGGGCGGGCGTGACGTCGCGGGCGGGCGTGACGTCGCGGGTGGGCGTGGTTTCGCGGGCGGGCGTGGGTTCGCGGGCGGGCGTGACGTCACCGGCGGGCGTGACGTCGCCGGCGGGCGTGACGTCACCAGTTACCTGCAACGCCGGCGAGTTGCCAGGGGCAACGGCCCGGGGGCGGAGGCAGCCCACACGATTGACATTGCGCCCTGGAGCAATTCCACGACCCGCCTCACCACCGCTTTGCGACAGAGCGAGACGGAACCAGGGGGACCACGCCCCCGTGACAAAGGAAAGGGAGGGGCTCACGGGAAGGCCCACCCCCCAGTCCCCACCACCCCCTACAATGGGGGGGCCCCCCCACACCACAAGGGGGGCCCATCCTACGTCACCTAGGGGGGGCAATTTGCACTACATAGAGAGCCCAGCCCGCAACCCAGGGGTAAGCCCACACTATGTAACAAGGGCGCGTTCACCCTGCTGTGACGCACTCCAAAGGGAGGAACCCCATCTTCAGTCCATCCACACCCATCCCCCATCATTTCACCATGCACCACAGGATAACGAGACGCCGCCTGGTCAGTGGCCGGACTCAGCCACACAATGGAGGAAGCTGGCAAGGCGGGTGGTAGCGGCCATGTCAGGAACCTCGGTCCTGGTCGGTGAAATCGCGGGAGTGTCGGCACGTATCTTGGTCGATACGGGGGCATCAGCCACGATCATCTCGAGCACCATGCATGAGATGCTGCCGGATAAAATCCGACCTTTAGTCCCCGTCAAGACAACGTTCATTGCAGCAAATGGAGGCAGCATGGGCTTCCTGGGCCAGGTTGAAGCCCCGATACAGATTGGGCAGCTTTCGGTAGCAGGACCCATCCTTGTCTCCGCAACGTTGCCCGTACCCTGCCTGTTGGGGACGGACTTTCTGAGGCGGATGCCAATGAAAATCGATCTGGCCAATGGGCGGGTGGAAGTCCAGGGAACGCATCTCCATTTCCTAAAGGCGGAGGGGGCCAGTCGGGGTGTACCCTACGTGCAGGCTCTGGTCAGTAAGTCTGTCTCCATTCCCCCGGCAGCCCAGATGCTGGTTCCGCTGCAATATCGGTCCCCCCTCGTGACAGCCCGACCAGACTCACCCATCCTGGTGTCTCCGGCGTCAGCGGCCATGGATCGTCATGCGCTGGTGGGGGCCGAAACTATTGTACAGAGGAACCAGCATCTGTTCATTCAGGTGCTGAACACCTCCGATAGAACAGCGACGGTGCAGGAGGGAACAGTTCTGGCCCACGTTAGTCCCTTGTCACTAGGAGCCCCAGGGACAGAGCCCGAGCTTGTAGGCAGCATCAGCCAGTCCGAGGACAGAGGGGCCAAATCGTGGATGGACCAGCTGGCGGGGCCTGAGCCGGGATTGCCGCCCGACCAGAAACAGCAGCTGCACTCGTTATTGCAGGAGTTCTCGGACGTGTTCAGCCGGGGACCGTTCGACCTAGGGCGCACAAATCTGTCACAGCACCACATCAACACGGGAGATGCCGCACCCCTGCGCCAAAACACATATAGAATGAGCCCAATGGAAAAAGGGCACATTCAACAAGCGGTGCAGGAGATGCTGCGGGCCGACATAATTTCTCCATCCTCGAGTCCCTGGGGGGCACCGGTGGTCCTAGTCAAGAAGTCAGATGGGTCACTGAGATTCAGTGTGGACTTCCGACGCCTCAATGCCGTCACGCTGGCCGACGCATATCCCCTACCACGTATCGACGACTCATTGGATGCACTGGCGGGAGCAAAATTTTTCAGTACGCTGGATTTGTTGTCCGGGTTCTGGCAGGTCCCACTAGACGCGGACTCCCGGCCTAAAACAGCATTCCGGACACCACAGGGCCTGTTCGAGTTCAACTGCCTGCCTATGGGCCTCCAGACGGCGCCGGCAACGTTCCAACGCATAATGGAGTTGGCCTTGGCAGGCCTCCAATGGGAAACGTGCTTCATCTACCTGGACGACGTCATTGTTTTCAGCCGATCATTCGAGGAACACATTGACCGATTGCGTCAGGTGTTCCTGCGGTTCCGGAACGCGAACTTGAAGCTCAAGCCGTCGAAGTGCCACCTTATGCAGTCGTCGGTACGCTACTTGGGCCACGTCGTCAGTGAGTCGGGAGTGGCTACAGACCCGGAAAAGACGGCCTGCGTGAGGGCCTGGGCTGTTCCCACAACGGTTCCGGAGGTACGCCGGTTTGTGGGTTTCGTTTCTTACTACCGCCGGTTTGTGCCCAACTTCGCAACCATTGCCAAGCCCTTGCACGTGTTGACGGCGAAGAACCAGAGGTTTTATTGGGGCCCTCTGGAGGAAGAGGCATTCCAGCAGCTGCGCTCACGTCTGACAGATGCACCACCATTGGCCTTTCCGGATTTTGGCCTCCCCTTTATCCTGGACACGGACGCCAGCGATGTGGGCATCGGCAGTGTTTTGTCGCAAGTCCAGCAGGGTCGGGAGGTGGTTATCGCCTATGGTAGTCGCGTGCTTTCATCAGCGGAGCAGCGCTACTGCGTCACACGTAGGGAACTCCTGGCAGTCGTTCACTTTGTGCAGCAATTCCGACCCTACCTGTATGGTCGCAAATTTACGGTCCGCACTGACCACGCGGCCTTGCAGTATTCGCTCCGCATCGACCAGCCTTCGGGCCAGCTGGCCAGATGGATAGAACGCCTGCAGGAGTACAGGTACCAAGTAGTGCATCGCAAAGGGACCAGACATGCCAACGCAGACGCATTGTCCCGACTGGTGCCCCAGGGCCCTTGTGCATGCACCACAGGCGGGGCACGCTGCAAGGAGGCGAGGCCGGAGGGGACGGTCATCGCTCCCGTACGCACGGCGGAGGGCGCACAGGGTGAGGTCCAGCTGACCGACCACGACCTGGGGCTGACCTTGGACGATTGGAGACGGCTACAGCTGGAGGAAGCCCCACTGCGAACACTACGCGCCTCAGCAGAGGCAGGGGGGGAGGAGTACATCGTATGGGAGGATCTCCTCATGCGATGGGACCCGACAGGGCGCCGGCGATGCCTGGTAGTTCCGGAGTCGCTGCGTCAACAATTGGTTATGGACGTACACGGCCGCCAGCTGCTGCACCTGGCAGGGCGGAAGACACTGCACACATTACAGGGTCGGTACTTTTGGCCAGGTATGACCGCTGACGTGCATCGATGGGTCGCTACCTGCGTCGAATGTGCGCGGCGAAAGCCGCCACCCCGGGTAAGCCGGGCGCCCCTACAGCCCATCACGGTGACCAGGGTCAACGAATTGGTTGCGTTGGACATCTTGGGACCGCTGCCGGTCACGCCACGGGGAAATAAATACCTGTTGGTCGGAGTCGAGTACTGCACGAGGTGGCCGATGGCGTGGGCCCTCCCGGACCAAACGGCACAGACCATCGCCGATGCCTTCGTGGGAGGCTATGTCCTTGATAAGGGGGCACCGGAGCGGTTGCTCACGGATCAGGGCAGGAATTTCTCCTCACAGCTATTGAAGGACGTCTGCTCTATCCTGGGCACTAAAAAGGTCCGAACATCTCCATATCATCCCCAGACCGATGGGATGGTAGAGCGGCTTAACCGCACCATAGCGGCCATGCTGTCCCAAGTGGTGGACGAAAACCATTCCGACTGGGACCTCCACATTCCATCGGTCTTAGCGGCGTACAGGGTGGCCCCACACGCGGCGACGGGGTTCTCGCCGTTTTTCCTGATGTACGGACGGGATCCCGTTCCGCCTATTGAGGTGCAGCTGACGGACATTCCGGCAAGAGCCGACGCATGGCCGAAGGCACTAAAGACCTCCCTCATTTATTTGAGAGAGGCCCGCCAAGCAGCCGAGGCCGCATCGGCCGCGAGCCAAGAGAGTAATGTACGGATACGGGAGAGGACAGTGACAGCCAAGCCCTTTAAAGTCGGGGACCAGGCATGGCTACACTGTCCTCAGGTGCCGGTTGGCCTCTCACCAAAGCTGCACCGACCCTGGAAAGGGCCGTTCGAGGTCATCAAAGCACTCCGACCGCAGTGCGTCCAGGTCCAACTGGGTAAGCGACGATGGTTTGTACACCCCACCCGCCTTAAGCCATACATCTCTCCACCGTCATCTTCACCAACATCACCACCAACATCACTGCCAACATCATCATCATCCCTACCCAGGCCAAGGTCGCCGACCACCACGCGCCGACCGGCAGGGGGTTCGGTGCCCTGTGTTCCCTTGTCACCTACAGCACCCCATGTGAGGCCTGACGGAGCGGCGGCACGAGCGGGGGCCGGAGAGACAGCGGCGCCAGGCAAGGCGACACCGGCACCACCGAACCAGGGACCGCGACGAGAGGGCCTTCGAAGGAGGGGGCCGCCACGGTCATCTGCTGCCTGTGGATGTCCGGGCTGTTACGGGATGCTGGCTGGAGACCTGGGCAGGCCGCGCAATTGATTTGTTGTGTTATATTGCATTGTATGGTTGTGGGGGGGGGGTAAGGGCTGTCGTCACTGTCAGTGGTGGGAGGCATGGGGAGACTTAAATGGTCCATGGGGGAGGCAGAACCGAGGACGGTTATTTTTTCTCCGGGGGGGGGGGGGGGGTGATGTAGGGGTGTCAGGGGAAGGATTCCCACCAATAGATGGGTTAGGGGGAGGGGTGATCGAGGTGATATAAGGAGAGAACGGGCGGGAAAGGGGGGCCTTTGGCGGGAACGGGATTGGGACGGCTGGCGACAGGTGTGAATGGAAGGAAAGGAATAAAGGACGAGACCCCTGCAATCTCGTGTCGGCTCCTCTCTACACGTGTATGTGCGTGTGTGTGTGCGCGTGTGTGTGCGGTCGATATCCCTGTACCGGTATTAGTATTATTCCTACCAGCCCACCCCGCAGGGTCCTGTTATACATACAGGTAGGAACAACAGGTTCCACACTGCCCACCAGGGATTATTTGTCTGTCTGTCGTGCACGAATGCGCTGTCCAACCAAGTTCCTACCTGCCCACTCCGAAGGAACGTGTTAATGAGAGATATTCAGCATATTAAACAACGAGCGCCACCGCCGCATCGAAGAAAAGGGAGCAGCAGCGATGTTAGTGCGACATTTAGCTTGTTAATGTAAAGACATTTACCAAGGTAATGTAACTCAGAGAGTCGGAAATAACTGCTAACAAACCTATATAACCTTTGGCTGCAGTAGCTCTCTCGCTAGATTTATAATAGATCATGATGTTTCGATCGCCACACAAGCAATCGTCTTCAGGTGGGAGAGAGAAACAGGTTGCTGAAACAAATCCTTAGGGGTCGTCCATAAATGACATCACGCGATTTTGGCCGATTTTTTACCCCCCCCCCCTCCCCCCCTAGTCACACGGCGTCACAAAAAGTCAGACCCCCCTCAAATATAACGTCACGAAGCTCTGCCCCCCCCCCCAAACCATATTTCCATTTTGAAAATAAAACATGCTCCAAATCGCTTTAAACTCTTGTCATTGTAGTGCGTATTTAATGTGGCGCTGCACTCTGATGTTGTAGGAGAAAACACGTATTAAAAAGGAGGCGTTGGAAAGCTGAAATTTAGCATAAAGTTCACTTGAAAATATTCGTCTAACTAATACTGCAGATGTTCAGAATATTATATTGAAATTATCTTATAATTATAAAATATTTAAAAAAATTATAACTATACAAAAATACTTGAAACTTTGTAGTAGAACGAAGCAAAATGGAGAGTACAATTATAATAATCACATATTCATTCCACATAATGAAAAGCCCTGGTAGAATCATTAAAATCAAAATGTTTAATAACAATCATGAAAACATTTACAAAATGTATGCTTCTCCATTCTCCCATGGCGAAGCAAAATGCTGCTTCATGGAATAAATAAAAGGTGACCTTAGTAAATTAAAATAATAAAATAGTTAATAATGAAAATTAATCAAAATTAGTGTTGTTATATGAATTCTATTGAATTCATATTTATTTAAAGTTGCACATTTTTACGTGACGTCACATTTCTCAAACTCCCCCTCCCCCCCTCGTCACACATCGTCACAAATGTCTGACCCCCCCTCCCCCCCTAGGTGTGTGACGTCATTTATGGACGGCCCCTTATATTTCGAGCCGAGAGGGGTGGAGGGGGTGTTGCCGCATCGGGCAAGAGGGTGGTGGCTAGAGATTGTGCCTAAGCGAGTGGGAAATCCAAAAGATGTGATGTTTGCACTGCACAGGTTGATAATTTGTGTTAACAAAGAAGCTATCCAACTTCCTAAGAAGGAAATATTTAGGCATTTATGTCTCTACATCCACGGACATTGTAAGTTGATATCTGAGAGAGAAAAGGAGTAATCACTCAAGGTAAAGTGATAGAAATACAAAGGAGGTGATAATTACCTTCACATTTATGGTCAATATTTCATTTAATTTCGTACACAAATACTCTAACAACAATTAAGTTTAGAATGAAGATACTAAATTTGTTACTCCAACTTTATATTTCACTTATTTAATGCTTTAAAAAATGTATCACATAAAGAGCAGATGAGTGTTGCAAATTATCACATTGAAAATGTATGTTTGTTTAAATATTGAATCTTATGCTTATTGATTTTGTACATACATCTTTGTTGAGGAAGTACAAATTTAGGAAATGCCTTTCCACTGAAAGAAATACAAAAAATTAGCCGCTTGATGTGCAACCGTAACTTACAAACAAGTGGAAAATCATAATAATATCTAGAGTACAAAAAATATATGCTTGGGACACACTTTTTTGCATGCATCTGTTACATAAATTACTTTACCTCCCATTATTTACTTTATTAAGCTCAATGAGCTTTCACCTAGTTTCACACTGTATGCGATATCTATGCAGCATACTTATATAGCCTGTAAGAATGTATACATGGTGTCAACAAAACAGCATGGCAAGCCATGATACATCATATGTTTTGTGATATACACTTTAAATAGTAATACAAATTGCTAAGTTATCTACATTATAACGACTCAGCACTTAGAATTGTTATAACTACTACGTCTAAAATAATACAATAAATACAAATATAAATAACATACACGATCTTATAACTAGGTGATTGCCCGATAAAATACAATAAGTATTCATGGAATGCAATCAAATCTCCCTCCTGAATGGCTTAAAGAACACAGTGCATGCTAAGATATAGTTAGCACATACACTCAAGTGTATCATGGCATTGAAACAGAGATATAAACATAATTTATAAAAACAGATGTTCATTGAAATATTACTAATTCCTGTACCTCACCATGAGGGGTAAAAATCACGTACTACATGCTCGATACACACATAGTACTGCGTGCCTGATTGCAGCTAGCTTGTGTGAAGATTATTCTATTTTATGTCCGAATGAAACGCTCACCTGACGACGTAGTGTTGAAAGAGCATCAGGTACGTCGGATGCTCTGGCTGCTCCTCTCACCTGCCTTGTTTATATAGACGAATCACAGAGCCAGGTCTTTTTGCATGTACGTCACCCGACTTTGCATATAAATGGCGATTGAGATCTAAACCGGTTCTTGGCTCACCCGCCCCATTCTCCACCAATTCTATTCTATTTCGGATGTATATAGCGCCCTGTGCATTTCCAAGAATGGGGTAGTATGGTCACACAACTATAGAACAAAATAAGTCTTAATCTCCTATAATATTTCACATAATGGCAGCAGCCAGGAATGTTTTGGCCTGTCAAAGTTTCTTTGACAATTTCTTTGGGAAGTCTCCTTGAAGCAACCAGTCAATTTTTTTACTTATTTTTACGTTTGCCTATTTTTATATTTATAGATAAATATTGTGAAGAAACTCATAAGTCACATAGAGACCACATTTAACAAATATGAGATTGTTCATCATGTGCAGGGTTCGGCAACAACAAAATAACAAGAATAACCATTTTTTCTGTGAAAAAATCAATTTTTTTTAAAGACATTCGAATGTGAGACGGCGATCCTTAATAAATAACGCCACGAAGCAGTCCTTAAAGAGCCGCATACGGCTACGGAGCCACAAGTTGCCGACACCTGCTAAACTATTGTTTAGAGCCAACAGAACTTCTTCTAAGTCAACCGACAACTAATTGGCTTGCAATGTGAGCCAAGTATGTGTAGTTAAAAATACTGTATCACTTCAACTTTCAGCTCTTTGTAAGTCCACTCCTGATTGAGGTTGTTTGTCATGGGGGTTATTTTGTCATACTTGACCATGCTGGTCAGTTCAAGTTGGTGTAAAAGGGAGGCCTATGACTGGTTCAGGGATTACTTTCCATTGTCAAGAATTTAACTCAAGGGGCCATGTTATAGTGTAGTGCATTTGAACTACTGCACCACTTCTCCACTCTACAAACTAATTACTCAGAACAAATGAAGTTACATTTTTATCTCAGCCCTCCGACAACATTTGTTTTCTGGACTTCTCAAATTAGCCATAACGCCAATCTTACAGGTTTGTTATTCCTCCTTCCAACAACTCAGCATTGTACTTACACAAAATCATAAGGCATGTTGTCATTCTATAAAAGACAAAGGTTCAGCTCTGCAAATGCTTGTTCTTACCACTGCTGGCACAACATTCACTAGAAGTTGCTCTAGAGAGCCCCTCTAGAAGGTATTTGGCCTATTCTTCCACGCTGGCAAGATATCTTGCAAGAGGTGGGAACACAACACCTTGTAACCCACCACACACGACCTGCTGATTGACTAACTGTGGTGTACCCATTCATACTGCTGGGTGGACCAATTTGGGGGAATTTTAAGCACTTGATTGTTTTTGCCTTTGAGTTGGGATATCTAATCTAACCAGTGTTCTCTGAATTGCAACTCAAGTGTGCTATCCATCACACCATGGCAGCATCTGAATTATATAACATAATAATTACCAAAGAACCTACAAGAACATGTACTTAGTTACATATGAACAATTCATGTTTTATTATGAGATATGAATGAGCAAAAGACTACAAACATGAAAGCCATACAGGTACTTTGTATGTGTCAACAAAAGTGGGGCTCGACTGAAATTGAAGTTACAATTAAAGTCCCAACAATTAAATTCTGATGCAATGCAATTAATACACCACCAATTAAACAATAGTGATATCGCATAGCATTTTCACTTCGCCTGCCAGGCTTTATGAGCTTTGGTAAAGTCCTTAATCACTCAAGGCAACATTACATTTGTAATGAAATACGCGGTGCATAGTTAACTGAGGGCAACTGAGGGCAAACAGGTGCACGTGAGGTTTGCACGGAGGTGTTGCCAGGGAGACAGGAGATAAGGGTTGATTGATGGGCCGACAGGCGCCAGTCTGGCGAGAGCTAAAAGAAACGCGCGAGAGGTCTCAGATAATTAGCAGAGGAATATAAGGGCGTGTGCGTGAGCGGAGCGGGGAATTGTTGCCGGGGACCAAGTGTGAAGGCATCTCGCCGCTGCCGCTCCAGCCGTCAATGGGACCTCAACCCTCACGTCATTGCAGGGCGGGTTTTGGCTGATCCCCCTGCCCAGCACAGACGGGTGAGCGGGTCTGAGGGAGCGTAGGTGAAGGCAGCGGTGGAGGTGTAGAGACGCTGTGTGCGGAGACGTTGTGTGCGGAGACGCTGTGTGCGAGGATACTGTGTGCGAGGATGCTGTGTGCGGAGATGCTGTGTGCGAGGATGCTGTGTGCGAGGACGCTGTGTGCGGAGATGCTGTGTGCAGAGACGCTATGTGCGGGGACACTGTGTGCAGAGACGCTGTGTGCGGAGTCACTGTGTGCGAAGACGCTGTGTACGGAGACGCTGTGTGCGGAGACGCTGTGTGCGACGACGCTATGTGTGAAGACGCTGTATGCGGAGACGCTGTGTGCGGAGTCACTGTGTGCGAGGACGCTGTGTGCGAGGACGCTGTGTGTGAAGACGCTGTGTGCGGAGACGCTGTGTGCGGAGTCACTGTGTGCGAGGATGCTGTGTGTGAAGACGCTGTGTGCGGAGACGCTGTGTTCATAGTCACTGTGTGCGAGGATGCTGTGTGCGAGGACGCTGTGTGCAGAGATGCTGTGTGCGGAGACGCTGTGTGCGGAGACGCTGCGTGCGAGGACGCTTTGTGCGAAGACGCTTTGTGCGGAGTCGCTGGGTGTGAAGTTTCCGAGAGCAGAGCTGCTGAGCGCAGGATAAGGGAGGCGAAAGGTAGATAAGAGTAGGGAGAAGTTAAACATAAGTGACCGTTAGTTGCAGGAGTGCCTACAACTGGTGCAAGAATAGGTGACTAAAATGTAAGCAGGTGACTTGTTACAACGTGTCGGTGTGAGTAATTTTTGAAGACACTACACATTGACTCTATCAAAACCATAACCATCTCTCATAGTTTTGTGATGCAACAATCCATCTAGCTCCTGCAATGCAAGCGAATTTAATAACTCCATCTCCACGTTGAATGTCGTCTTGGGTGTGATTCATGTCAGCCATAATCCATTTTAGCGATGTGTCCTTCCAAAGGTGACTTGCCTGCATTAAGTGAATACGATGTATCTAAGGTATTACTAACCATGTGTAATAAAGGACTTCGCCACGCTTCGCTTGGTCCCCGTCCACTCTTTATGAGGTTAACACCCACAGCCCGCTGGTCCCAACACCGGACCAGCTGTTCCTCGCGACGCGCCCCGCACGCGCTCTTCCGTCAGTCTTTCAGCTCCCCTCGCTCCGCACACCGCTGGCCGACGGTGTGCTGAGCCCGTGCAGCCACGTGGCTGATGGCGCAGAATCCCTCCGGCCACCCAACGTGGTCCCGTTTCTTCACTCCAACAACTGACCCGGAGCCCTTCCGGGCTCCCACCTATATCCCCTTCACCACGTGACCCTGTCTCCTCCCTCACACCACGTGCCTTCGAACCTTCCAGATCTCGCCCCTCCATCGCGCCCTGCTGGCTCCGCCCCTAGGTTCCGCCCCCACTCACCTCGCTTCCGATTGGACCCGAGGTAAGCGGGGACCTTCGCATACGCCCCCATACTGGCTCCGCCCCTCAATACCCCGGCCCATGTGATTGGCCCAAAGGCCAACAGCGAACCCCGCTTGCGCTCGCATTACACATGTATTACTATCTCTCTCAGTACAATAACTAAAATGCATCACTCCACTCTACTTGGCACATGCTTCAGATTTTGTAAAAAATTTCCCCTGTCAATGTTGAAGTTTGTGATTCATATGTCATAGCAGATGATATATACTGATTAAACAAATTCTTCGTTAGGCACGTTGCGAAGTTGCTTTTGACTATCAAGTACAATTTTCCATCTCTTTATTTTATCATGGTGATTGTGGTCTGCCTTCAATATATATACTCTGAATAGTTTCCATTTGTGCCTCTGGCAAAAATATTTTCAGTTGTTTAGCAAACGTGTTGCACATGGCTTTCGTTTTGCTTTTACTTAGCTCTAGTTCCACTCTGTAGCATTTTTTTCTATTTTTCTGTATACCTATGTTTCTCCAACGGATTTTTCTGAAAACACTATAACGTCACAATTAATAATGTTGGCCATGTCCAAAACACGTTTCCTCATTTAAATTACCTTCTAATATGTGTTTTACTTCCTTCAAATAAACAGTGTATCAATCATGTCTTAAACACATTTACATTTTAACACTTTATATTTCCTCATTGGAAATGTGTTGCCTAGCAATATTCAGCATTCAGTGGAACACTATGTTTTAGGAAGTGAAAAACTGTATTGTGCAAACAAAACCTGCATTTAAATAAAACACCTACTAGAATTACAAAATAATTAACGTCCTCTGCGAACAGAACCTTTCACAACCAGTATTGTTGTGTTTAGTTTTGTATACTTTGAAAAGAGCTGACTGGTCATGCAAATTGACCCTTTAGGTTTCTGGTTACCTAAAGAAATTTGGGGTGGGGAGGCGGTGCAGTAATTTCAATACGCTATGAACTCTGGGACATAAGTGAAATTCCCAGCTATGGTTAACATAAGCGGTAAGTGATATCTGAACAGATCCTGGGCCTCCCCTTCCTTTCACCAACCTGTAAACAACCCTCATGATGCATATGGATGGGATGCGGTCATCCAGCTGTGGATATACAGGACTGAAAATATTAATTATATGTAAAGATATCTTACAACATTTTCTGAACACACTGAGTGGAAATGGAGGTGGCATTAGCCATAAGTACTAAAAACATTACTATTCAGCCTACCTACTGTATTACCTATACAGACATTTCACAGCATGGGGAGGCCTTTATCCAGCAGTGGCTTGATCAGGGGCTGCTAATTACTAACAATAATGTTGATAATAATGTTATTATTAAGGCATAGTTCTATCTTTTCGTTTAAATAGCTTTCAATTTCATAGCAATACCCATGTTGTTTCAAGTACATCTCCCAGTAGATTAAGTTTCCTAAGTTGAGAAATAAGGTAGTGTCTAATTTCTTACTTGATTCAATTACATTTAAACATGTAAGTCTAGTAGTAAACAGTATCCTGAAACTGTAAGATTGTATGTCAGGCAAGCCACCTAAAAGCTGTACAACATTGATGTATTGGTCGACATGAGTACATGACAATTCATGAAGGATTCTCTTTAACAGTGCAAGCTTTGTATTTGGTTTATTAGTAAACCTTATTATCCGACCACTATTGCAAGAATACACTTCTGTTCTATTCTTGTGTATGGCAAAATATGTTCATCTGGAGCGCCACTGTGGCGAGATGTTAACTGCCTCGCCTGGTATACAGGAGGTTGTAGATTCAATCCCGACTGACGCCTGGATATGTGGAGTTTGCATGTTCTCCCCGTAGTTGCGTGGATTTTTCTGCGGGTCCTCTGGTTTTTCCCTCCACATTTAGACACATGTGTTTAGAGTATTTGGCTGCTTTAAGTTTCCACATGATAAGCCACTTCGTTGAGCTCTCATTTGTGGCGCTTCTGAAAAAATATATACGTATCTCAGTGGGCCGTAACTGGTAAAAAATAGTTAAAGTGCAAATTTCAAGGCCAGCAAGCCACACCCAACACAGCCAAATGTTATGTTTTGTTTACGTAACGACACATTTATATTTAAGCAATATAACCCAAAAACCCCTATTATGGATAATTTGGTCGTGAAAGCCTACGTGTTAAGTTGATCTCTGGGTTGGCTTCTCCAGACTTTTTGGCACCCAGTGCTATGAAGCGGCTTTGTTTTCTCCAATTGACACATCCTACGAGGAGGTCCTCGGGAAAGTATGTTCTTCTCCAGAATCCGTGTGAACACAGATTTCCCTTAACTGCTTCTTGTGGTGTATTATTCCCTCTCATGAAGCTCAGCTCCGGTCTGACTAGGGCCTCTTCCGTATGGCCTGCGCTGCCTTGAGTTTTCTGATGTGAAACACATGTGCTGGGTGCCAGGCTGTATTTTTTTCTCCTTCAATGTGCATATCTCTGTGTTCTTTCTCCTCATTTGCAAATCATCATTATTCTTGCATATTGTAAACAAATATATATTTCATGTTCTTCCGTGGTTTGTAACCTTGAATACATATTTCACGTTTAGTCGTGGAAAATTGGTACAGAAAAAAACAAAAATGTTTCCTGGGCACTGGTCCTCATGTTCAGCATTTCACATGAAGCTGCCCTAACCCATCATCAAATCCTGAATGATGACTCAGGTCTATGGTAATTGCAATTGGTAATACAGGTATTCCTCGGTTAACGAAGTAGATGCGTTCCACAGTGTCACTTCGTCATTAGAAACTTCATGACCAGAGATAGATATAACATGGGAAGCATAGGGATGCGTTCCAGGACTTCAGAGAAGGAGGTACAATAGGAAAACATTGCTGCACAGTAGCCTTCACTGTCTGTTTGGTTTAAAATGGCGTTTAAGATGTGGACTGTGCTAATCCTAACGAAGGCGCTGCTTACGTTTTAATCTATCCCGCCTCTACGCTCCTTATGATCTGAATTTCGTTTCCAGAGAGATGGATTTATGCCGCACTACTTGCCCAATAAGGCCACTAGCACTCGATGGTTGGTTGGATGAGATAATGAGGGAAGTAAAATCACTTTATCACTGCAAAAAAAGCAATAAGATTTTATCAACACGAGGGTCTCAAACAATGGCGGGCGGGCGATCGAGTGGGAAGTCTGACGAAGCACGACGCTGATTGCGCCGAGTGAGGGAGACTCGTGAAACTCTTCGCTGATTGCCTGCTGGTAATGTAGGGTCAACAAACCCCACTCAGGTGCGTTTACCGGACACGCACAGCATTTTAAACTTTTCTCTTTTGAATTGATTTGTATCATTTATGAAGATATAATGATATATTTAAACAGGGGGGCGATGGAGCCTTCTGCGGGCGACTTCATATTAAGGAGCTTGGGTCCCAGAGGATTCGTTAATCTGGTACGATGGGGATGGTTTAGTTTTATTTGTATGTGTTTGGGTGATTAGTTTACCTTTCTTATACTGTGCACTACTTTCATGTTTTTGTACTGTTTGGTGTTCTAACGTTCTTACCCGCCCCTACTGTACAAGAGCTTCATATCTCATCTATTTATATTTATCAAAGTTATAATGTGATTACATGAATTCTATAATATTCATGTATGGTGGTTGTCATTTTATTGTTTTCATTCTCAAAACGCCAAGACCTTGCTTATTAATATAGACAACTCGGTTGTCTAGCCAGGTTTTTTTTTCTCATCGTCTCCTTGTCATGGGACACTTCCCAGACAATAGGGTGCCATCTATTTAATGCCTCCGGAAATAATTGTCTGTCCACTGGGAGGCAATAAAAAGCTTTCAGGCTGGGGTGGCTGGCCTCCACCTCATAAAAATTCATCGAGCGACTTAAAAAAAACCTTATCACAACCGGCCATCAAAGGACTGGTCCTGTGATTTTCAAAGTTCTCACCCTGGTTACAATTAACTTTTTTGTCCAGTCTGTTGCTTCAACCCTGGGCATAGCAGCAAATGTACACAGATATACAAGTAAAACATAGCATTCAGATATCACATTCAAAAATAATTATTGGAAAATGCAGATATACAACACCAACAACGGTTGCCGAGTGGCTCAGGATTCAAAGCAATTAGCTTGAAGCTAGCTTTTAGTCGCCCATAATTCAACTGGGGTTCTCAATTATAAAGTTGTCTCCCGCTTATTTGCTCATGACTAATCAAATTTGTAAATTACAAAAAATATATATTTTAACAGACTTTGACTTTTAAACAACTTTATTCCTCCAGCGGCAATTGCGCTGGGGTCTTTCCAGTATACGAGCCTTTATGGAAACAATAAACAAACACCGGCCCACGCGCCGCACCGCGACGCGCAGCATTGGCACCAGTCACCACACACCATCCGCACAACATCGCCACCGCCCCACAACCAGTGTCCGATGTGCAAAACAATATGGCTGCAGACTTACACACACAAAAAAATGTCATTCCATTTGTATTTTCAAAGTATGGTTTATTCTAGCGGCGACACATTCAGCTGTTGCGGGGCTATGAAAGGTATGTCCTTAATGTACTTAAAAAGGGCCTCACTTCAAAAATAGATATTAGCTTCAGATAGTGTGATATCATTTTCCAGGGCCTGACACTTTGATACGCTGCAGAGTTCTCAATGGCAATGTTTTCTTCGTGACAAGACACACAGGCCACAATTTTAACGTACCTGAGATAAAAGAAAATATTTTAATAATAAGATCATGGTCAAGTTGCTCATTTTAACAGGGGCCTTTTGTCTTGAGATTTAAAGGCAGATATGTTGAGCTAGATTGCCTAGCATGCTTTCTACTATGGCTGTGATAACTCATGGTGAACATTATGCAAAAGAACATTCAACACGCACCACACATCTGCCTTAGAATATTTTTTACTGATAGGAACCTCTGGTTACACCAGCCCACAGGGGATTATTTTGTCCGTCGTGCATTCCAAATATGGGAGGGGTGGGTGGGGCTGGGTGGGGAGGGAGGGGCTGGGTGGGGAGGGAGGGGCTGGGTGGGGAGGGAGGGGCTGGGTGGGGAGGGAGGGGCTGGGTGGGGAGGGAGGGGCTGGGTGGGGAGGGCGGCCACGGCACTCAATCTCCACATTTAAGCCGCCAATTCATTGAACCATCATTCGAGGCAAGGTCACTTCCGAATCGTATACAGCTCAGTGGGCCCTGCCCGGTCAAAATAAAACCTTTAGTTGAGCACTGTACACATTTCTGCACAGGGCACTGTACACACGTGTGCTGTAAGGCTTGTGCCCGCCCTCACATTCCGCCATATTTGCGGAATACACCACGCCGTCGTTGACCCTGGCCATTGACCGAGCAACCCAACGTTCCTACCAGCTCCCTCCGCGGGATTGTGTATATGGGTGCTTTTAATTTATGAATTAAATTCCTGGTCAACGCTAACATCTGTGGAGAGTGATGTCTGAACTGGTCCTGGGCTACTTTCTTCAACCTGCACTAACCATCGCGGTGAAGTATGGCAAAGCACAGCTGCCACGGATGGCGAGGCATTCTTCCAGCAGTAATTCGATGAAGGAGTGTAAGTGAAAAAATAATGTTATATATATTTATACTGGACAAAAGTAATGAAAATGATATTTCATTCTTATTGGAACATCAAAATATCACTTTTACTGAAAGTACATGGCAGCTATGTTACTTAGTGTATAGCTTTGCATCACCAACTGTGAATATAGACAGTAGAGTCTGTTCCAACTGTGAGGAACAATTTGATAATTATTACTAATACCTCGTAAACAAAAGTGCGTTCACATGGAGTTATACTTATGTGGTGCCTGAGTAGAGCCCACAGAATAATTGCTGGTTATAATTATTACTTTTAAATACCATTCTGTGTTATTTGTTTGACAACCTAACTGCAATTAAATTCGTAATTTTTTTATTGAAATAGCCAAAATGAAATCTGCAGTTGCTAGTATTGTTATTTCTTCCACATGTTTTAAATGTATAACTATTTAACTTAAGTAAAAAAATTCTAATGGTTTTCTCATTACATAATATCTTCACATAAAAGCTATTCATATACAACATCAACTTAAAGGAATGTTTTAGTTAGGTTAAGGCAGCGAGGAAAATTATGTTTGTGTCGCAATGTTCTATCTTCTGCTTAATCTGCTCTGACAAAGGGCCTTTGTCTGTATCATAAGATTATATGCTTTTTATGAAGTAATATTTGTTGATGGTGTTATTTATTCGCTAGATTAGTGGATTTTTTATTTCTTCTGGCAGAAATCCATTACAACTGAAAATAAGCTTTACAAATTTGTTGTTGATGTTTAAGTATTTCAACCACAACTAAATTATATATAAATTCAATTAACAGAAGATTATTGAAATGCACTCTATATAAAATACTATTATATTGGTAGGAAACTCCTGGTTACATCAGCCCACAGGGGATTATTGTGTCCATCCGTCCATCGTGCAGAGTTTCAAGTTTAATTAATTAGGTATAGCCCTGTGAGCCATTCGGCTCTTGAATCGGGTGCAACCGCAACAAACAAAAAACATGAACAAGAAAACATCTTAAAGTGAATGTGACTAAGTGCAAACAGAAAATCCAAGAAAAGACAGCAAAATGTTGCAGAAAAAACACCGTACACCAACGCTGTGTCAGATGGTGACAGTCTGAGAAGTGAAAATCAACATGTTAAAGAAGCACTGCAAATGAACGGTTACAATGATGTACAACTCAACAGGGCATTGAATACCGAAACCAAATCAAATAACAAGAGCATTTAAACTGCCCAAGTAATTAAAATGATCAAAATACATTGCGGGAGTAACTGATAAACTATCCAGATGTTTAGAAAAAAAAACATCTTTGTCAGATTTGGCACGGTACATAAAATACAGAATTTAATGTCTGGTACAAAAGATGTATTACCGAAGCTATCAACAGAAGGTGTGTACAGGATTAACTGCACGTATGGTAAATGTTATGTTGGGCAAACAGGACGTATCATAAGCAGAAGTCTAAAAGAACAGATAAATATTAAATTATCCCAAATGCAACTGTCAGCAGTAGCAAAACACGCGTGCCAACAAGGACAATCAATTTATTTTAATAATGTTGAAGTTATGTGCAAAACTAGCTACTCCTGGCCAAGACTAATTAAATAACCAACCTACCTTTTATTATCGCGGTGATATCCCATGGTAAACATTACACAAAGGCACATTCTAAAACATGCACCACATTTGCCGAAAATGTAATAAGTATAACCAGTAAAAACAAAGTTTTTCACTATAAATCCTTTATATGCGTGGCGGCTAGAGTCCACTCGTCCTCTGGCTTGAGATGGCTGCCACCTATGGGTCAGATGATTGCATTGCACCATTAAGCAATTGGTAATTAAATATAATATTTTTGTCCTAAAAAGTGTAACATTTTGGAAAAAAAATATCACGAACATTAATTGTTATGCACAACGAGTCTGTGGAAAATGTCAGCTCGATTGGATCACGGGAAGTGGGTTAAAAAACGACCGAAAGATTTGCACGGTCCTAAGCAAGCAAGCGAACTTAATATAAAGGATTTAATAAATGATTTAAAAATATATTCGTCTGTGGAGGACGCGGGGATCGATCCCGCGACCTTTGGCATGGGAAGCGAGGGCGCTACCAACTGCGCTACTCCGCCACGGCCTGTGGAGGGGTTACCCTCTGAGCTCCTACACTGTGACGTTCAGCCAAAGCCATGAATGAGTTGTATTTGAATAAATGTAAAATAATTTTTTTTTGCCTAAAAAGTGTAAAATTTTTGAAAAAAATTTTCACGAACATTAATTGTCTCGCACAACGAGTCTGTGTGGGAAATGTCAGGTGGATTGGATCAACGCTTGTTCCATCAATCATCATTAGCACGTCCATTAGTAACCATGGTCCCGGGGAACCATACTGTCCCTCTATCGCTCCGTACTGTATTTACATCACCCCCCCTCCTCTTAAAAAAATTGCCGTCCCCGGCTAACATAATTTTAAACAACTTATTTTAGGCCGAATCAACTCTTTTAACCCAACGCAACGCATAACCTCGGCCGAATTAAACATTTAACACAACGCAAGGTATTACCAATGTTCAAGAACCGAAAAGGAACAACTTACTCCTTAGAAGAACAATGCGGACAATGACAACCACAACCAAACCAACAACAACAATGCCAAATCCGAACAACGCATGCAACGCAGCCCCCGTGGTCAATACTTCAAGCCTCGAACATTTTGAACACACGATCGCCCCACAACACAAGGCAACCAACAATTTAATGGCGATGCGTCAACAAAATGTCCAGTTCTTGACGTCGGTCCTTCTCCCCAGGCAGATTTGTGGCCGTCAGTGGCCGTCAATGGCCAAAAGGGCTTGCACTCAAGCCCGGGGGTGAGGTTTGAGGTCTTCGGGCACTTCTGACGCCAGGGATTCGCAACTGGGGTGGAACAACACACATCCCTCAGCGTCTGATTACTCCAGCCCACCGGCCCAACCCGTCCGACATCCCAGACCCCGACCGCACAACACTGGGGATGAATGATTCAAGTCTAAGACGAACATACAGCTCCAAGCGTAACTTATGGAAAACTCAGCAGCGACATCTCACTTTCCCTTGCCCACACCGCGGCCGTCGAATTTCAACAACCTCCACCGGCCATTTCCCTGGCCAGTGCAATTTTGGGGACCAAAGCAATGGCACTTTGCAACCGACTCAGCCATGTTCTATCCCGTACTACACCTCCTCTGACTCAGTTACTTTCGACATATGCAGCCTGACCCACAGGTTTTACTGGTAATTAAGGTTCGTCCCTTCCTGAGGCCGGACCCCATCCAACATCTATAGGGGTGAACTTCCACAGTCAACATTCACTCTATAAGAATCACATTCAACAGGAGTCGCACTCAACCTCCTGCACCCTGAACTTAGGTTTAACTGCAACAACTCACCCTTCCACGCTTCACAGCATGTGTCCTAACACACTCCTGTTTCAGCGGTTGGCCCGAATCCGTCGCTCCTTGCTAACTTCGCTTAAGCAATACCCTCTTCACCTGAACCTCTGCAATTTCCATATCCCTGAATAGGACATGCAGGAACGGTTCCCAATTTCCACTTAACAGCGTTAGCACCCAGAGCGGTGTGAGTCCACGGCCCTTCTGCTCTAGATGGGCCAGGGAGGATCTCGGTCTCCTGCCCGCCAGGTCAAACCGTTCACAACAACGCAATGGGACTACTATCCCCCCAAGCAAAGTGAGCCCACAACCCAGTGCTCTAGACGTGCCACGGAGGGTCTCGACCTCCGGGACGTCAGGTCAATCCATCTGCCGCAACATGACAGGACCACTACTCGTGTCAGGCGGATTCTCTAGAGATTCCTTGAATATTACGTGAGCCAACTAATGCTCGGCGATGGGGGGATCCACGTAACATTTGTGGTCCCATGGCATCCAAACACACTCTGGTCATTCAATAATTGCGGGGGCATCTTGGTCAGGATCTGTGCCCCAGAGATAGGCCACAGCCAGTACAATACTGGCACCACATCTCAACCTCCCCTCACTCTGATGCAGAATACAACACCCCAAATTCCTCTGTTCGCCGCTACACACGCAATCACCACAGTGAACCACAACGATCTCTTAATTTAAAGGGCTTAGTGACCAAACGACTCCAGAATCACAAGTCCAAGGCACTCATCCCTTACCACATAATTTCACATCATACACACCATATACTATTCCCTATGAACCAGCTGCCCCTACCACTACTCGGCGTGCCTGAGTTTGGCCTCAACGAATCCCCGATGACCCTGATGCGCGGTGGTTTTTAGCGGTCGGGTGTCTGGTACATCGCAACTTGCCTGGGTGGGGCCGTAGCTGTCGATGAGGCGGTGGCCTCCATGATGTCCCCACGATGCTTGGCATCCCCGCACGAAGTAACGAAGCTGGCCGCAGCGGAGCAGGCGAGCCTGGGCGCCTGCGGCAAGGTGCCGAATCGGACCGGGATCGCAACTCCCAGAGCTACATTGGCGTCCCCCGTCGCCGTTGGTCCCCTCCGCGATCCACTGCCGTCACGTCCCCCGTAGATTCAATTTCTTCCTGCGACAGCTCCACGACAATCTTGGATGGTGGGCCAGCCAATTCGTCTCCAAGCCAAGATTTTCCGATCCATGCAGCCACACAAGTCCGTATTCGCAAGGTTTCGCACGCTTGCAGGCACCACTCGGGCCCAACGGTGGGTCATATACTGCCGACAGCTCCTTGTAGGCATCCTGAAGCATAGCCCTCTTTTCTTCCGGAATGGCCCAGAACACTTCAAGGCCATCATCGTCAACAGCCATAGGCAAAGCTCTCAACACCTCCTTCTCCATCCAGCCGACAGACCGGTATGCTGCTCCAAACTGGTGGGTGAAGGCATTCTAATCTCCTCCCGCCGCCGTAAATTCTCTGATCAAAGGCAACCTTCGTGGTTGCTCGGTGACCACTCGCCTCGCCGCCCGAGATGACACCGCCTCTGCTGCCTCCCGCGCAGGGTTAAAAATGGTGGCCGTCGGTTGCGTCGCCACCCACAAAATGGCGGCCCCCAACCGTGTGTTCTCCAGTGCAGGAAACCCCGACCGCAGGCGGCCGCTCCACTATCCCCGGCTGCGCTGGCTGTCGAAGTCGCCGCTCTCTTCATCACCACCAGCTCAGCAACGGTCAAAAGGAGCCGATCTGCCTTAGTCACCAGGTCTTGCCACTCTTCCGTCACAGGTGCCGCTTTTTCTGCACACTCGGGCTTCGTCACCTGGCTCCCGGGGCTGCTGGGGGAAGTACTTGGTCATTTCCTTTCTCCGTCTCTGAAGATGCTACAGGTGGATTCTTACTAATGCCTTTCTTCGGCATTTAACAATAGCCACTTCTGACACCACTAATGTATCTCATAAAGACACCGTCTTGTCTTTGTATATTTATTATGACTAAGGTCCGCTGACAACTCAACGAGTAACCATGAGTGACTATATACACTTGGGAAGTTACACGACTCTATTCTGGGATAACACATCTCTAGTCTCAATACAACTCAAACGATGGAGACAACCCATTCCAAGGCGACAATGATTTCCCACACCAACAGTCCCCAGGTCTGGTTTGCGCCGGTTATTACGCCTCGCCCGATCCGGCCACGCCCTTATTCCTGAATTCTCCTCACCACACCTGGCTTGGTCAATCTCCACCCTTATTACACTTTCCCACCATTGGATCCCGTGCTCCCTCTCACATTACCCTGTCAGCACTTGTCCCATCAGCTTTAGCATGTCCACTTGTAACCATTGTCCCAGGGAACCACAGTCCCTCTAGCGTTTCATACCGTCTTTACACATGTTTAAGACAGGCTGCATCCTCTGCATGGCTCTCCCCCCAAATGGGGGCCGATAAAAAGATACATGTTCATTACCCTACAAAAGCAGGGACTGGTTGGCAGCAGTGAATTAACAAAGGGCAGGAAGAAGGGGTGGGTGAGGGAGAGAGTATAACCATTCCAACTAGAGACTGGTGCCTGTCTCTAGTTGGAATGGGGTTGGAATGGTCTTTCCAGTTTGTCCAGACAATTTTGCCATGTGGGTTTGGTTTTAAACTCCATAAAAGATCAGTGCACCCGAGAGGCCTACCTCTGTACCACAGTTGAAATAGTCAATAGCCTGAGAACTAGGGACATATCTCGGCACAGCCAGATGGCCTTTATGGTGCCTTGTGGACATCTAGGAGCAGGTCTGGGGAAGAGTTTAAGCCCTCCTTTCATTAGTCAGATGAAGTCCAATCTCCTCTCTCGTGGATCCACAGCGTGGCCGGGTAAAGCAGCTTTGAGTGCACACGCTTCCCTTTCCATCACCTCTATGTAAATGGGAGTTTCATGGTGCAGTCTTTGAGTTTAGGATGCAATGTGGACTGTGGAACCAAAGGCATTGGATTCCACTAGAAAACACCCTGGGAGTTAATGCCACCAGGCTGGGATCACCAGGTCAAGGCACCCCAGAAAGCTCCAAAGCCAGCCCAAACCCAAGGTGAGCGAATAAAGGTTACAGTACATCCTTCTGTTGTTGGTAATGTGTGCAAGATGGTGCTGGTATTTTTAGGCAGGCAGTTGCATCTATACGTGGGCTCAAATCATGAGGCCCTCCCAATTTGAAATGCTCACTGCCCCCAGTGGGGCCCATGCAGTCTTCCCCCTGAAAGGGAAAGCCATAGCAAGGTCACATGGCCCCCTTGGGTTGAGGGTGTGTAGGCCTCCTTTTGGCTAGGTTCATGCCACTCAGAAGGGCCCCACCGCTCTAAGGGATATCCACAGATTGAACCATTATATAATCACACCAAAAACCACCATTCACCATTAAGTCACGTTGCCTTTACCACACTGCCCTTGCCACGCTCGGTGCAGGAGGCCACAACCGTGTTGAAGGCTTTGCAGCATGAATCTGGTAAATGGTACACCCTCGGGCAGGAAAGGGAGTGCGCCTCCACAGGGAGGGCTACGCGGAATGTCCTCCCATACCAAATAACGAGGACAATGGGAGAAAGGAGAGAGAGACATGTTGGGGGGTGGCCTCAGTCTGCAGCCAGGCTCGTCGGCAGAGCAGAGGGCCATGTGACACTCCCCGGAGTAGCAGCTAGGACAGCTGAGATGGTGCACGAGAGCCAGCTCGGGCCGGCTCCTGCTGCACTCAATGGCTCTGCATCGTGCCAGCTAGCCAATTCCACTACTGGCTCCTGTAGGCCGAGATATTGTATAAGTTTTACAGATTTAATTAAAAGCAGTTCAAAGGTGTGTGGATACGCACAGTAAAAATAGGCATCGAATCCAAGATGGGGTATAGGAAAAAAAGGTACTTTTATTTTAGATACCTGCAACGTAAGAAGCAGCTGCAATTTGACAAGAGCCATTTCCAAAAATACATTTAAACCCAACCCTGCCTCACCAACGGTGCACATCATTAGCAGTTCTGAACGAGTAGGTTCGTGTGTAAGAAAGACAAACCAGGCATTCATAAATTCAGCTGTGGGGTCAACGCGTAGAACAAATTTAGGAACACTTGGGGAGGCATTTAGGACCCAAAATTGATGGAAAGTGTTTGGACCATTTCACAGCTAGACACTTGAATTTGTATTTCACGATCAACATTGCGTTTTGACAGTCTCGACACCATGTGTCGTCTGCCACAACAGGATTGTGTACACAATGGATTAATGTAAAAGTGTTACATGTACAAAAAGCCGTTTCTACAAATTGGTTGCAAATGGCTTAAAAATTGCAATGTACCAGTTAGCAAATTTCAGACCCTTCAAATTGTGCAATTAAGTGCAGAAAAGCTGTAAGTGGCATTCAAACGTTCATGTAGTGCATATTTAAGTGGTCGTCTTCGAGTGTACAGGTTAAGTAGAGGTAGATTCTGAAAAACAGCGAAGTGAAGAATGGTTCGGGAACAAAAATTAAAAGGACATCTGGGGAATGTGCAACTTGACTCGTATGCCACCTTTCATAATTTACGTGGTGATCGAATGCTAGGTATAAAAATTGCCCCCATAATTACCGACAGAGCCGACCAATCCTGCACGCCATGCATGGGCCCTAGCTTTGTCTGTATGGCAAACATTTTTTGCTCTACCTTTGAAGAAAACCTTTCCATTTTCACCATGGTTGTCATTTGACCTGACTTTACTATGTCGAGTCTCAGGTGAACAGGCCCATGGGACTGGTTGAGATAAACAATGGAGCCCACAAAGGGTTCGTTTTACGTCGAAACACAAGAAATTGCCAAGCTTAAAATGCAACATCTTTAAAATGCAGCCAGCATAAATATAATTAAATTATTCATGGTCAACTTTAATGTGTTGTACAAAAAACATACCAGCAACCTCAGTTAAAAGCAAACATTGTTGTAATATTCTTTGGTTCTTTTCGGTTAAGTCACGTCTAAAAATAAAATAACAAATTAAAATAACATATTACGACGTTTCGATTGCAACACAAGCAATCAGGTATAAGCTTATCCTTTTTCTTTCTGGCTATTTGTTCTCTGCCTGTGTCCTCTTTGGAATTTTCACACTTAAAATTCTAACTTAGCAAATTTTGAAACACGTAATCAACCAGGCTATGCGTTAAGTGTGTGTTAACCGACTCTCTGTGTTGTATTACATCACATTTCGATATTTTGCTGGGTTATTTAATTTTCGTGTGCCTGTCTCCTAGTTTTCAATTTTGCGTGCGCGTTCCACATTGTCATCTTACTTGCAGCAGCAGCAGTACGTTGGCGTACACTCATTGATATGCTAATTCTCTCTGCCCCCTCCCTCTCTCCGTTCTCGCCCCCCCTCTATATTTAAGGGACCGTCATAGAGACAACCCCTCTCTTTGTGCCGATGTGTGTCCTCTCTGTGTGCCGTTGTGATGTCTGTGTGCTTGTATGTCTGTCTATAGTTTTCTAGTTAGATTTTTTTGTTGCTATTTCTTTTATACCTGATGATGATTGCTTGTGTTGCAATCGAAACGTCGTAATATGTTATTTTAATTTATTATTTTATTTTTAGACGTGACTTGACCGAAAAGAACCAAAGAATAATTCCTGCAGTCACGAAAGCTCCTAAATTAAGATTGTTGTAATAAACAATTGTAATATCAGAAAACACAAGTTGGAACTATATTTGAGATGTACATACCACTGCAAACGACACCAGCATCTTCACCATGAACACAGTTGTGTTGCCCCCATGGCAGATGAGGACAATTTCCTAAAGAGGACTCGGATCCATTGCATGTCACATCATCCAACAAGATGGCACCAATGCCCTGACCAAAGTAGGCATTTGATTGGGCAGAAAGAGCAGCTCCACAGCCGACCTTTCGGCAGACAACCTGGGCATCATTGATGTTCCAGTAATCATCACAGACCGTGCCCCAGGAGCCAGCATAGAGGACCTCCACCCTGCCTTGACATGGGTTTCGTCCTCCAACCAGGCGAATTGCAGATTCTGGGAGTGATTGTTGAAAGTCAAAAGTTTCAGATATAAAATCACATGCTACCATTTGGAACCAAACTTTCATTCCAGGATGTATCAATTACAAATTCCAAACTCACCAATCGGTTGAGATGTCGGCTGGCTTTTAGTGGGTGATGAGCTTGTTTGAGCTGCAACCAATGAAGCGAATGTTAAAATGGCGTTTTCCTTTATTCGAGACAAGGACGGTGAAATACACACAATAAACTGTCATTGCAATGCGACTTTTTAATACGCGACACATATTAGCACTTAAAGTTAAAATGAAATATTTTGAGATGTACAAACCACTGCAAATGACACCAGCATCTTCACCATGAACACAGTTGTGTTGCCCCCATGGCAGGTGAGGACAATTTCCTAAAGAGGCCTCAGATCCATTGCATGTCACATCATCCAACAAGATTGTTCCAATGCCCTGACCAAAGTAGGCATTTGATTGGGCAGACAGAGCAGCTCCACAGCCGACCTTTCGGCAGACAACCTGGGCATCATTGATGTTCCAGTAATCATCACAAACCGTTCCCCAGGAGCCAGCATAAAGGACCTCCACTCTGCCTTGACATGCGCCTACTCCTCCAACCAGGCGAATGGCCGTCTCTGTGAATTAAAGAAATGTACACTGAATAAATTGGCAAGCTTTAATATAGAGTAATGTAAGATCATAATCGGGCTTTTCCCCTTTTTCCTGCAACAAAACCGAATCCTTGTAAAAAGACTTCAGTTTTGTTGGGGAAAAAAAGGGGGAAACACTATCATTATATTTTGGTACTGGCAAAGGTCTCATGATGTAAATGAGCCATCATGTTCATGTTTTCCCAACTCTGATGATTTGAAAAGTAAAATTTTTTAAAACGTGGTTGTTATGCGTATTTAGAGAAACCTCCATTTAAAAACAAGTATGAATTTGGATCTCCATTTCTTGACAAATTGATACTCACCAGGGGCTTGAGTTGTTGGCTGCCTTGTCGTGGTTGATGTACTTGTTTGAGCTGTAACCAATTAAGATTTCTCACTTTAAAAGTTGTATTTAATTTACCAACAAAAGTAAAAAAAACTGAATTAACATTATGTCATTAATATAAAATACAGCAAATCATTACCATTTAATATTAGGTAAATAACATTTGGAACTTTTATTAAAATATCTTTTGAGAAGTACACACCGCTGCAAATGACACTAGCATCTTCACTGTGGCTACAGTCATGCTGTCCCCATGGGCGATGAGAACATGATCCCAGAAAGGATTCAGAACCATTGCATCCGACATCATCCAGCCAGATGGTGCCAATGCCTTGACCAAAGTAGGCATTTGATTGGGCAGAAATTGGAGCTCCACAGCCGACCTTTCGGCAGACAACCAGGGCATCATTGATGTCCCAGTAATCATCGCAGACCGTGCCCCAGGAGCCAGCATAGAGGACCTCCACTCTGCCTTGACATGGGCCTCCTCCAATCAGGCGAATCGCTGATTCTGGAGAGATGGTGATTGTAAAAAGCCAATAGTTTATTATAGTATGTCACATATGCTACCATTGGGAATTAAACTTTGAATGCAGGATGTATCAATTTTACATCAATTACAAATTCTAAACTCACCAATCGGTTGAGAGGTCGGCTGGCTTGTGGTGGGTGATGAGCTTGTTTGAGCTGTAAGCAATAAAGTGAATGTTAAAACGGGTTTTTTTTTTACCCGAGGCCCAGACAGTGCAATATATAATTCTGTTAATGTAATAAACAGTATATATTAGACGCATGAGCACGGCATGTTTAAATACAAATTTTGAGATGTACACACCACTGCAAATGACACCAGCATCTTCACCATGAACGCAGTTGTGTTGCCCCCATGGCAGATGAGGACAATTTCCTAAAGAGGACTCGGATCCATTGCATGTCACATCATCCAACAAGATGGCACCAATGCCCTGACCAAAGTAGGCATTTGATTGGGCAGAAAGAGCAGCTCCACAGCCGACCTTTCGGCAGACAACCTGGGCATCATTGATGTTCCAGTAATCATCACAGACCGTGCCCCAGGAGCCAGCATAGAGGACCTCCACCCTGCCTTGACATGGGCTTCCTCCTCCAACCAGGCGAATGGCTGTCTCTGTGGATTAAATAAATTTACATTCGTAGTGACAAATGGGTCACTACAGCACCAGTTGCCAGCTACTGACAGAGGGGAACTGGTCATTTAGTAGCCCTCTGCCAGCAGGGTACACAATGTTATGGAAAGGGTCCCTCGGGGAGTATTGTTCTGGTGGCTGGCAGTGGGGGGTATTGGAGTACGTAGTAGCCAGATTGGCTGGCAAGGGGACGTGACAGGACAAAGCGAGGTGGGCCATTTAATGACAAATTTACTCACCAGGGGGTTGAGTTGTTGGCTTGCTTGTAGTAGTTGATGTACTTGTTGGAACTGCAACCCATTAAGATTGCTCGTTTTAGAAAGTGGTATTGGATTGCGTAACTAATTCTATTGTAGAAACACTATTTCATGCAACAGAAAAATATTACAATTTAATATAAAACAAAAATTAGGACGTTGTATTAATATGTATTTATAATGTACCCACCACTGCAAATGACACCAGCATCTTCACCATGAACGCAGTTGTGTTGCCCCCATGGCAGATGAGGACAATTTCCTAAAGAGGACTCTGATCCATTGCATGTCACATCATCCAACAAGATGGCGCCAATGCCCTGACCAAAGTAGGCATTCGATGGGGCAGAAAGAGCAGCTCCACAGCCGACCTTTCGGCAGACAACCTGGGCATCATTGATGCTCCAGTAATCATCACAAACCGTACCCCAGGAGCCATTATAGAGGACCTCCACTCTGCCTTGACATGGGCCAACTCCTCCAACCAGGCGAATCGCCGATTCTGGAGATAACGGGATTGTACAAAGTTAATAGGTTATTATAGTACTAGCCTATCCAAGGATGGGTGTATTGCAGTTAATCTGAAATAATGACCCACTCATGATTATTTATGAGGGGGGCGGGGGGGAAAGCTCTATGTGGAGTGACACACGGGACGGACATTATTGGCTCATGATAGTAATAAATTACCAGGAAGTATCTGGCACCATCTGGGGGAAAAATACATTTCAAAAACTTCTAAAAATATAATATACATCCACAAGTAGCAAGCTACTGTGAAATCCCGGCGTTCCATTTGTCCATATCAAAATAAGGAGGCTTGAAGTCCTGGAAATCAAAAAGAGCGTTGCAGGTAAATAGTTGATCTGAAAAAGGATTCTTAAAATTGGCGGCCACCTCGCACAATATTTTAACCCCCCCCCCCAGGTATATATTTATATTACACACACCTACACAATAGCGAGTAGTGTTTAGTGACTATAGTAGTATTTACTGGCAATATAGCAGTATCTACCGACTGTACTATCAACCAACTACTAACGCGACAGTAGAATTATTAACCAACTATCCAGGAGTATCTCCTGACTGTAGTATTTACCAAGCATAGTATTGTGTACTAGCTGTAATAGCTATACTAACTGTATAGGAGTGTAATGGTTGTAGTAGCAGGTATACTCAATAACAGTACTAAATTCTTGACTGCAGGAATTCATAATCTTCAGTTCTACAGATAAAGGCAACGTAGAAAATAGTGAAATAATAAATGATAGAGAAAATAAATCATGAGACAAAAACCACTAATGTAGACTTGTAGCCTGGTTAACCTCGGTGAGCATATTGGCAGTCAAAAATGGTCATTAAATGCTTACTCAGTTTAATAACCATTACTACCAGACTACATTATAGACTGCCAGTACACTCACTCCGATTAAGAACCAGGCCAGTCTGCATTAGGGTGTTGCGTTCCATTATTTTTACAATTTTTCTATCTACGTGACTTTACCGAAAGAACCAAAAATAGTACTTCAGATGCCGTGGTGAGGCGCGCAGAGCCCCCGGCCTTGCCTAGGATTGCCCAGCCGGCCGAAGTGGCACCTTGTCAGGCTGTGGTTGGGCTATCATCCCCCCCCCCACTCTACAGTAATAGTATCCAAGCACTATAACATTAGCATCTCTCGACCCTACCGTAGTAAGTTCAAACATTGGGGTGGTGGGCCATTACACTTTGAAGAATTCACTTCAGCGTTGTGTATTTTTGTACGCTAATGAGAATCCCCCCTCTGGAGTGCGTTGCTAGGGGCAACCACAGCTCGGCTTTGGTCGCGCATGTGTAGTTTGGCACACGCAGAGCGGCATAAGATAATAAATAGCACTAGTGTCAATAACTACTTTAAAGTTAACGGATGCAAAAATGGAATAGCGCTGGCTCACCACAGGGCTTGGTGCATGGTAACTGGGCACTTTAAAAAAAAATGTAAATCCCACGGTTTGCGAGCCAAATCTTTTGGAAGTTATGTACATGGACAAAAAAAATGACGCCTATAGGCAAGATATAATCACACATGCCATCATTTGGAACCAAACTTTCATTGCAGGACGTATCAATTCAAAAATCTAAACTCACCAATTGGTTGAGATGTCGGCTGCCTTGTAGTGGGTGATGAGCTTGCTTGAGCTGTAACCAATAAAGTGAATGTTAGTGTTTTATTTTTATCCGAGGTCTCGACAGTGCAATATATAATTAACTTTATGACACATGTGCATGTCAAGTTTAAATGAAACATTTTGAGATGTACACACCACTGCAAATGACACCAGCATCTTCACCATGAACGCAGTTGTGTTGCCCCCATGGCAGGTGAGGACAATTTCCTAGAGAGGACTCGGATCCATTGCATGTCACATCATCCAGCCAGATGGTGCCATTGCCCTGACCAAAGTAGGCATTTGATTGGGCAGAAAGAGCAACTCCACAGCCGACCATGCGGCAGACGACCTGGGCATCATTGATGTTCCAGTAATCATCGCAGACCGTGCCCCAAGAGCCAGCATAGAGGACCTCCACCCTGCCTTGACACGAGCTTCCTCCAACCAGGCGAATCGCTGATTCAAGGAGAAAGTGTTAATTGCATTAGAATTTCTACCTCACACCCATGAAGAATGTTCATATACTTGATAAAAAAAAAAATGTCATTTGTTCTCACACGTATTTAACACAGGAAATCCTTGCCCATCGCGGTTTTGTCATAATACGCGTTTCACCGATACAGTTTACCCAATGAGGTGTCTATTTCGGACCACAATGGTGGTGTTCCATCCGTTTTCATCTTCGTGCCGACTAGCACTGCATCCGTTTAAAAAGGTGTGAAGGAGATCGATAACGATTAATTTACAAAATGTATACCACGAATGTATTTTTTTTTCGTGTAATAATGTAACACAAATGGCACATTGCATCTAGCTGCCCTTCCGTAGAAGACGTTAGTCATTCAGATGCCGAGGTGGTGACCCATGACCGTTCACGTGACACTGTTAGGGGCGATGTTCAGGCCACCAGTGGGAAGAGTAATGGAGACGGGTTTTGTTTTGGAGGCGATAATGAAAAATAAAGCATCCACAAGAGACGCGGCATCTTTTAGGATAATAGCAAGGGTGGAAATCTAGGAATTAGTTAAAGAAAGAGGGGGTGGTCATTTCAAACTTGGTAACAAACCTATTTTTCCTACGAGGTGTATTATTTGTCGAACACGGTTTTGAGCGACATGTAACCCTCAGCGAGTTCCGACTACATTGTCATTAATCATCAAGCAGTCTTTATTCTTTTCACCGTCTTGGTTTTACTTTTCGTTTTTGATCGCGTAAATATGAATGTGGCCAGACCATCATGGGTCATCCACATTTCTAAAATCAGAGGGTTACGCGAGTTTACCGAAAGAACCAAAGGAGTAGACCTAATTAGGATAATCTTTTGAAATGATAAAAATAATATTTTAACCGCCGGTGGTGATTAAATGCGAGCAGCCAACAGGTATTGCGATTTTTTTTGCACCAAAAACGGCCAGATGTGCAACACACGCGCAAGTTATAGTGATTAACTGTAGATAACGCAAACAATAAGAGAGATCAATTGTAAGTTATACGAATACATCAACTCCCCGCCCCTTCTCTTCACACGCAATTGGCTCACAAGTGACACCACATGCATCCTTCCGTTTAGGACTGCAACAAGATTTCTCCACAATGCTGGCTGTCGCCTGATGAGGCTGGTAGTAATTACCAACGAAACTATATTCAAAATGGTAAATGTGGGTTTATTTGCAATACCAGTTAGCGGGACTAGTAAAACATCGTTTTGTTTACATAGCAAACCTTACGAATTCGTTGCCAGGTGGTGGGTTTAACAAACCCCATTTATATTTACATGACTGCAGGAATTCATATTCTTTGGGTCTTTCGGTAAAGTCACGTAGACTGCATGAAACAAAAAAAATTATAGTTACGCAATCTAACCAGAAAACATGTATACTTTTAGGGAGGTATAGAGTGTTATTCATATTTGAGCAAGGGTCACGCAAGGACACTTTGAACAAATGAATCCACGACAGACAGCTGGTGCATAGCCAGGCGCAGGAAAGCATGGGATTGGTTGAAGACTTGGCTAAAGCGATTTGGTGGCAAACAGAAAATGAGGGGAGAGATCAATGGACATGATTGGTGGAAGGGATGAAGATTAGAAGGACCTCCCAGAATTTTCCAGAATGAAGAGGAGGTTGTACAAAGGGGGTGTGACGTGTCATCAGCACGTTTTCGCTGGGGGAGCGAGCTACCACAAGAGTATGCATCGTGTTGCATGGAACACAGTTATCAAGAACTCGTCTGGACAGCCCTTTAAGATGTAACAGAGTTGTATATTGATAAAATCTGACTAATCTTTAATATGCATTATGCACATGTTTACATAACATGCATATCCTTGCAAATTGTAAGCATCTTGTATGTTGAACTTATTTTCGAACCGTACGTAGCCAACCGTGCAAATTGGAGGCGCAGGGGACGGAAAAACAAACATCTGTTCTAAATACGTTTTTAATCTGTTGTCAAAGTGCATGTCAAAATCTGATCCGAGCATGGATCCAAGGACAAAACAGTGTTACTGCTTTCTGTAATGTGGTGAATTCTTTGTACATGGTTTTATGATTTCGATATTTCAATCGTAAAAAGGTATTGATTTGTGATACCTTGTCCCGTGAAATCGAGCGGCCTTACGAGTGCTGTTTAGAGCGTGAATTGCACATTCTTTCAGAGTGGTCGGATTGTTTCATCATACCTTGCTGAGCCGTCACAGCCTGGATCGTGAGGACGAGGAGAAAAATGACACCAGACATGATGCCCTGGTTTTACTCGCACCTTGGTTTAAACAAAGACAAAGACCCTCCAGTAAAGCCTTCAGACTGTTGGGGCAAGCACTGTTACAGATCACCTATGAAGTCTGACACGGCACAAGAGGGTTGATGGCCACCCCACCAGATTCTCATTTGAGGCAGAGTCGATCGATGCAAGCCCAGAACCAGATCAGATATCAGTCACTGATGTGCGTGTCTGTACACGATTAACAAATTCATAATTATTATTTTAGTTATTGAGAGAAGTACGTTAAAAAAAAAATCCACATTCGACAAAATAGCATTTACCGTTTCCCCCCGCATATAACCTGCAAAAAATAGCGTTTTGTGTAAAACAAATCCGAGATAGCCCGCACGCATTCATATATTTAACGTCGTTACCGCAGCTTAATTCCATCATTAATACGAAGTTTACATGTGTAATACATTCCACTATCAATTGTTAAAATAATAAAGTGCACAAAGAAAACTAACCGGAAACGACCATTTTTTAAAAACAGTTAAGTAGCAAAAATATATACAATAAATATTGTATATACAATAAAGAAAAAACACGTAACTGGTAGATAAGCAAGTACAGATTTAGCACTGGTAGATTGCGCACTGCACAGACAATAGCGGCACTACGGCAACGCCATTGCCTCGCCCCCAACCCCCCCACCTCTCCCGTCGCCGGTAAACAAAGTGCGTCCACTTCAAACAATTTTCGTTTCATTGTACAAACAATTCGAATAATTTAAAACGCCATAACATGTGCAATTTTAGTGCGAGTGGTTTATTCAGCAGTGCTTTAGTCAAAGTTAAGTGTTGCATAGGTGGATCGTCCAACCATGAAACAATTAAAACGCGTTATGACACGTCACGTGCAAAATATTTCTGGGATAGCCCTGCACCTCCATATACCCCGCAGGGTCTTGTTTGTATAAAAGTGGTCTACCCCACGGGTTATATGCGGGAAAATACGGTAATCGAGCCAATGATAGAATGGGATTCAAACTACCATGGTTTGGTTGTCATAAAGCCAGGAAACCGGAAACCACTTGGGCTATCGAGTGTTAATTTAAATGGCAAGAGGTAGGAGTGGGAAAAAAATGCACACTTTTGGATATCGACATCTCAGAACAAACTATGAAGGATTTAATATTGATGCCAAATGATTTGTTCGTGGCTTGAGCTTTAGTCAGGTAGATTACCTTAAACTGCATTGAAAAGCATAAATATATTCTTTTCACCATCCTCGCTTAATTTTTATGTACAATGAACACGATTGAATTTATTAAAAGCTTAAATTTTAACTTAGAATAGGGCTTTATGGACTGCATTGAATTTTATACCATTCACTGTCATAATGTATTTGTACTGCACAGGTTGACAAGGTGTTAGCAAAGCAGCTACGGAATTTCCTGATAAGGAAATAGCCAGACCTTTTACGTCTATACATCAAAGGACATTGTAAGTTGATACAAGAGAAAAGGAGTAATCACTCAAGGTAAAGGCGATCGAAATACGAGGTAACAATGCCTTTCAAATTTTAAATGGTCACTCATTTCGTACACAAAATACTTAGCAAAAATAAAGTAGAGTCAAAAGACGTTCTCACCAGCCTTTGTTGCTTATATGTGACACACACCAAGAGCATGAGGCACACATGGGTATTGCAAATGTATCACATTTGAAAAACTATGTTTGTTTAAAAAGGTGCCACCTTGTGCCGAGGCGATTCTTTAAGGCTTTGTTGAAGTACAAATGTAGGAAATCCCCTTCGAGTGTATAATAATAGCTCGGATGCACTTTCAACGCAAAAACAAGTGGACAATGGGGATAAATAGCTCGGTACAAAATGTGAAAAAGCCCATTTCCCCCCCCTCCCATGTACGCAAGTTACTTTATTAGGTGCTGCATTATGTCAAGGAGCTAGCACCTGGTTTACTGTACGATATACATGCAGCAGATTATACAGCCCAATAAGGTGCACGTTTGGTGCCAACAAAACAGCATGGCAACCCATGACACGTAACGTTTTTCGTGATGCACATTTTAAACGGTGAAGACTAAAAACTAGTCGAATGATAGACAGTGCCACATCCCACCCACCACAAGCTCAACGTCAACATAAATGACCGCAATCGGCTTCTTTTTGTTAAGCGGAAGCCCTACAAAAATCTTACCTACCGCAATACCAGCGCCCTAACACCACCGCCTTTCTTTCCACCAACGATAGTGGCTAGTAGGGAGCCTGTTCTCTTATAGCGGTTTGTGTCGACCTCGTTATACGGGAATTGGCTTCTAAGCGAGTGGCCTGCGATTGACTCGTGCAACTCTCGCGCGCGCAATTAGTCCTGCAGAGAAGAGGCACGCGGTCTGATTGCAGTCACTTCATCTGCATTGTCTTCATTGCGCAGGCATGAAAGCTTTGTTCAACATCAATCAACGACTAATTCCTCGTGAGCCAGAATGTATCGCGTGGTCTGATTATATTTCATGAACGTTTATTACAAAGCCTACATGCAGGCTTTGTTCTAAAATAAAACTACAGAAATTACGTCCAGATGTAATCCTAAAATAAGCACGTGGTCCGAAATACGTTTGATGTTTATATTAACAGAGATAATGTCTTTAAAATAGGTTCTTTCAGCCTTAATGAGGACGTGGTCTGACCTATTTTATGGTGGTTGCTGGAGAATTATACTGGTAGGGACCACCTGGTTCCGCCAGCCCACAGGGGATTATTGTGTCCGTCCGTCCGTCCGTCGTGCATCCAAAAATTGGAGGGGTGGGACATGGTGGAGAGGGGAGAGTGGGGAGGGGCTGGGTAGGTAGGGTGGGGCTGGGTGGGGAGGGGCCGGTCACCCCGTGGTGTCCTTATAAAACTCAACGTTTAACCTACTCACGCCGGCTTGTGCATAATTGCGGAATACACCACGCCGCCGTTGACCGTGGCCATTGACCGAGCAACCCAACGTTCCTACCAGCTCCCTCCGCAGGAATGTGTTAATCTTCTTCCTTAAAAGTTCGGCATACAGACGTATTCACTCACGTTGTATTTACGCTTTATTTCAGCTCGTGGCATCCACGGCACGTGATCTTGTAGCACAGTTTGGTGCAATGTCATCTTCTCTCTCTGTCCAGTTAATGCCTTTCCTCCTCCCGGAGGCCAATGTCTTCTCTCTCTCCTCCAATATTCCTTCTGCTGCACTTACTTTCAGTGAATCGTGAACATCTTTAGCCTCACTTATCCTATATATCGGCTCTTATTAAAATGCAAACCTTAAAATGTCCTTTGAGCTCCTCCACTGCTTTACCACTATACCTGCTACACTGCTTTACCACTATACCTGCTACACTGCTTTACCATTATACCTGCTACACTGCTTTACCACTATACCTCATCCACTGCTTTACCACTATACCTGCTACACTGCTTTACCACTATACCTGCTCCACTGCTTTACCACTATACCTCATCCACTGCTTTACCACTATACCTCATCCACTGCTTTACCACTATACCTGCTACACTGCTTTACCACTATACCTGCTACACTGCTTTACCACTATACCTGCTACACTGCTTTACCACTATACCTGCTACACTGCTTTACCACTATACCCCCTCCACTGCTTTACCACTATACCTGCTACACTGCTTTACCACTATACCTGCTACACTGCTTTACCACTATACCTGCTACACTGCTTTACCACTATACCTGCTACACTGCTTTACCACTATACCTGCTACACTGCTTTACCACTATACCTGCTACACTGCTTTACCACTACACATCATCCACTGCTTTACCACTATACCTGCGACACTGCTTTACCACTATACCTGCTACACTGCTTTACCACTATACCTGCTACACTGCTTTACCACTACACATCATCCACTGCTTTACCACTATACCTGCGACACTGCTTTACCACTATACCTGCTACACTGCTTTACCACTATACCCCCTCCACTGCTTTACCACTACACCTCCTACACTGATTTACAGTGAGGGAAAACAGTATTTGATCCCCTGCTGATTTTGTACGTTTGCCCACTGACAAAGAAATGATCAGTCTATAATTTTAATGGTAGGTTTATATGAACAGTGAGAGACAGAATAACAACAACAAAATCCAGAAAAACGCATGTCAAAAATGTTATAAATTGATTTGCATTTTAATGAGGGAAGGAGATTCTCACCCAATATTTGACGGTACATGGCCCCGTCCATCGTCCCATTGATGCGGTGAAGTTGTTCTGTCCCTTTAGCAGAATAACACCCCCAAAGCATAATGTTTCCACCTCCATGTTTGACGGTGGGGATGGTGTTCTTGGGGTCATAGGCGGCATTCCTCCTCCTCCAAACACGGCGAGTTGAGTTGATGCCAAACAGCTCCATTTTGGTCTCATCTGACCACAACACTTTCACCCAGTTGTCCTCTGAATCATTCAGATGTTGGCAAACTTCAGACGGGCATGTACATGTGCTTTCTTGAGCAGGTGGACCTTGCGGGCGCTGCAGGATTTCAGTCCTTTACGGCGTAGTGTGTTACCAACTGTTTTCTTGGTGACTATGGTCTCAGCTGCCTTGAGATCATTGACAAGATCCTCCCGTGTAGTTCTGGGCTGATTCCTCACCGTTCTCATGATCATTGCAACTCCACGAGGTGAGATCTTGCATGGAGCCCCAGGCCGAGGGAGATAGACAGTTCTTTTGTGTTTCTTCCATTTGCGTATAATCGCACCAACTGTTGTCACCTTCTCACCAAGCTGCTTGGCGATGGTCTTATAGCCCATTCCAGCCTTATGTAGGTCTACAATCTTGTCCCTGACATCCTTGGAGAGCTCTTTGGTCTTGGCCATGGTGGAGAGTTTGGAATCTGATTGATTGCTTCTGTGAACAGGTGTCTTTTGTACAGGTAACAAGCTGAGATTAGGAGCACTCCCTTTAAGAGTGTACTCCTAATCTCAGCTCGTTACCTGTATAAAATACACCTGGGAGCCAGAAATCTTTCTGATTGAGAGGGGGTCAAATACTTATTTCCCTAATTCAAATGCAAATAAATTTATATAATTTTTGACATGCGTTTATTCTGTTTTTTGTATATATGTTGGTCGATTACGTCAAGCTTGAATTGACCATGCTGTATTAATCTTTCAATAATACAATTGAAAAAAAGGATTTGTCAACAGCAGATTTTGGAGGGGGGAGTGAGGGTAGATTTGGAATCGAAATTCAAATCGATATCGTCAATTACTTAAAGAGTAATCGAATGCACAAATACGATTGGAATCGGTCTGTCCTCGGTGAATTAGTTATTGCAACCACGCCCGACCGATGGCCACAAGACTGAATCGACAACTTGTTCATTCAAAAGATCGTCATCAATCTTGATTTGAAGCTTTTGTGACTGCAGGAATCCATACTCTTTGGTTCTTTCGGTAAAGTCACGTTGGTAGAAAAAATAATATATCACGACGTTTTAGTCGCAACGCAAGCAATCGACATCAGGCGGAAAAATAATCTCTTTGCTTGCATTGCGATCGAAACGTCGTGATCTATTTTTTAAATCCTTTATATTAAGTTTGCTTGCTTGCTTACGACCGTGTAAATCTTTCGGTCGTTTTTTAACCCACTTCCCGTGATCCAATCGAGCTGACATTTTCCACACAGACTCGTTGTGCGTGACAATTAATGTTCGTGAAAAAAATTCTAAAAGTTTACACTTTTTAGGCAAACATTTTTTATTTTACATTTATTCAAATAGAACTCATTCATGGATTTGGCTGAACGTCACAGTGTAGGAGCCCAGAGCGTGACCCCTCCACAGGCCGTGGCGGAGTAGCGCAGTTGGTAGTGCCCTCGCTTCCCATGCAAAAGGTTGCGGGATCGATCCCCGCGTCCTCCACAGCCGAATATATTTTTAAATCCTTTATATTAAGTTCACTTGCTTGCTTGCTTGCGCGCTTACGACCGTGCAAATCTTTCGGTCGTTTTTTAACCCACTTCCCGTGATCCAAGCGAGCTGACATTTTGTACACAGACTCGTTGTGCGTGACAATTAATGTTCGTGAATTTTTTTTCCAAAATTTTACACTTTTTAGGACAAAAATATTATATTTAATTACCAATTGCTTAATGGTGGCATGCAATCATCTGACCCATAGGTGGCAGCCATCTCAAGCCAGAGGACGAGAGGACTCTAGCCGCCACGCATAGAAAGGATTTATAGTGAAAAACTTTGTTTTTACGGGTTATACTTGTTTTTTTCTTCCTACGTGACTTTACCGAAAGAACCCAAGAGTATAGATCGTCATCAGTGGACCAATGGTGCCCCACGTGGGCGCGTGACTGGGGACTTCATGAATTTCCTGGCGACATTCACGCGTTTCATTGTTCGCTCCGTCCAGGTTCGGTGTCGCAGATGTATGAATAAATCGCAGGTTGTGTTCATGTTTTATGCCCATATCTGTGGAGTAGGCGTCGATCAAGCATTGTCTGTCATTGCTACCGTGTTACATCGGATTGAAGGAGTGACCGGTGTGTGTGTAATGTTCGGGTCAGGACACATTGGATTTGAAGCTTTCGTGACTGCAGGAATCCATACTCTTTGGTTCTTTCGGTAAAGTTACTTAGGTAGAAAATAATATAAGTCACGACGTTTCGATTGCAACACAAGCAATCATCAGCAGGTGGGCACACCACAGCAAGAAAAATGTTTGCTGAAGTGGTTTTACCACCTGATGATGATTGCTTGTGTTGCAATCGAAACGTCGTGATTTATTTTATACCTACGTGACTTTACCAAAAGAACCAAAGAGTACGTACTGTATTGATATCAGGAATATTACATTGTTTATACTGGTAGGAACGAAGTGAACCAGCCTACAATAGATGATATCGTCCGTCCGTCCGTCCGATGTCCGATTAGGTGTAGCAACATCGCCCCCTACTGCTAGCACTTGGCAGGACCCTACAAAAACCTTTAGACTCAGTGACGCTTTCCTGGCTAAACAAGTGTAACATTCTCTTATAATTCCCTGAGATAGCTTTTATTTAAAACATTTAAATTAAAAATTAACTCACAGCGGCCTAAAGCCTACAGCTAGGCCTAAAGCCGAAACCTAGGCCTCAAACTCTCCCTTCGTATCGTCCGATTAGGTGTAGCAACATCGCCCCCTACTGCAAACACTTGGCAGGACCCTACATAAACCTTTACACTCAGTGAGGCTTTCCTGGCTAAACAAGTGTAATAATACATTGTTTATATTCTTTGGTTATTCGTTCCTACCAGCCCACCCCGCAGGGACCTGTTTAATCAGGCATTTTATATTATAATAAAAACATTAACATGTAGTTTTTTTTAATATACCACGTGTTTTGTTTAAGGGATCTATGTGTGAAGTTTCTATGTTTTATCGCCTTGCGTTTCATGTTGATATTTCGTTCCACGTGTTTTAGGTTTAATTGTGACTGCAGTATATAGTAGACCGTTTCGTGTTTAACTGTGTTGCGAAATACACCTCCAGCGTTTATTGTCAGACTCAACCTGGTTATCTTAATCTGACGTTTATCGATGGCACGTCTCTCATACTGGTCAGGAAATCCGATCATTAGGACTGCATTGCTGCGCTCCATACAAACATATTTTGTTTAGTTTGCGTCGTTTTAAATTCAGATCTCCCCTTGAATTGGAGACGTAGTCTTAACGGGCTATTATCGTTTCCTTGCGGCGTCGCACTGACCGCTCGTTCCAATCCTCCGCGTCGGACAACGCAGGTCGATTGGCCTTGCAGGACGGCATTTTGATGTGGAGGGAAGATATGGTTGTTCGGTGGTGGATTATGGTGCCAGATGCACTGCGGGACGAATTGGTGCTGTATTACATGCAGAGAAGTTATTGCACCTAGGTGTGCAGAAAACTTTACTCACACTGCAACGAGATTGCTTTTGGCCGGGCACGACGGCTGAGATCGCTAGGATTATCCGTGCCTGCCCCCACTGCGCTCGACGGAAACCGGCGCAGCAAAAAGATCTTCCGCCTTTGCGGTCTTTCAGTTACATGCATTAACGAGCTGGTGGCTCTTGATATTCTGGGCCCATTTCCACCCACTCCCCGGGGCAACAAATTCCTTGTGTGGGGTTGGACTATTTATCTCGATGGCCAATGGCGTGGCCGTTGCCCAATCAATCGGAATCCTTCATCACCAATGCGTTTGTGAATGGATACGTTATGGACAAGGGTGCCCCAGGACCATTGCCCTTCCCGCTTGTGACCGAGCTGCTTTATAATCCCACCAAGGCAAAGAGAGAGCGGTGTCAGTCTCTAGGTGGAATGGGGGTTGCAATGGTCTTGCCAGTTTGCCCAGATAGTTTTGCCATGTAGGTTGCGTATGGCATAAAACGGGGTTTTGACAGCCCCCTTGGTTTTAAACTCTATTAAACAGTCTGGGGGCCCACCTCTGCACCACAGTTGAAATAGTCAATAGCCTGAGAACTAGGGACATATCTGGGCACAGCCAGATGGCCTTCATGGTGCCTTGAGGACATCTAGGAGCAGGTCTGGGGAAGAGTTTAAGCCCTCCTTTCATTAGTCAGATGAAGTCCAATCTCCTCTCGTGGATCCGCAGCGTGGCCGGGTAAAGCAACTTTGAGTGCACACGCTTCCCTTTCCATCACCTCTATGTAAATGGAAGTTTCATGGTGCAGTCTTTGAGTTTAGGATGCAATGTGGACTGTGGAACCAAAGGCATTGGATTCCACTAGAAAACACCCTGGGAGTTAATGCCACCAGGCTGGGATCACCAGGTCAAGGCACCCCAGAAAGCTCCAAAGCCAGCCCAAACCCAAGGTGAGCGAATAAAGGTTACAGTACATCCTTCTGTTGTTGGTAATGTGCGCAAGATGGTGCTGGTATTTTTAGGCAGGCAGTTGCATCAATATGCGGGCTCAAATCATGAGGCACTCCCAATTTGAAATGCTCACTGCCACCAGTGGGGCCATGCAGTCTTCCCCCTGAAAGGGAAAGCCATGGCAAGGTCACATGGCCCCCTTGGGTGGATGGTGTGTAGGCCTCCTTATGGCTAGGTTCATGCCACTCAGAAGGGCCCCACCACTCTAAATAATCGTTCAATCTGTGAATATCCCTTAATTTCACACCAAAAACCACCATTCACCAATAAGTCACGTTGCCTTTACCACACTGCCCTTGCCACGGTCGGTGCAGGAGGCCACAACCGTGTTGAAGGCTTTGCAGCATGAATCTGGTAAATGGTACACCCTCGGGGAGGAAAGGGAGTGCCTCCCCAGGGAGGGCTACGCGGAATGTCCTCCCATACCAAATAACGAGGACAATGGGAGAAAGGAGAGAGACATGTTGGGGGGTGGCCTCAGTCTGCAGCCAGGCTCGTCGGCAGAGCAGAGGGCCATGTGACACTCCCCGGAGTAGCAGCTAGGCCAGCTGAGATGGTGCACGAGAGCCAGCTCGGGCCGGCTCCTGCTGCACTCAATGGCTCTGCATCGTGCCAGCTAGCCAATTCCACTACTGGCTCGTGTAGGCCGAGATATTGTACATGTTTTACAGATTTAACTAAAAGCAGTTCAAAGGTGTGGATACGCACAGTAAAAATAGGCATCGAATCCAAGATGGGGTATAGGAAAAGGTACTTTTATTTTAGATACCTGCAACGTAAGAAGCTGCAAATTGACAAGAGCCATTTCCAAAAATACATTTAAACCCAACCCTGCACATCATTAGCAGTTCGTGTAAAAAGACAAACCAGGCATTCATAAATTCAGCTGTGGGGTCAACGCGTAGAACAAATTTAGGAACACTTGGGGAGGCATTTAGGACCCAAAATTGATGGAAAGCGTTTGGGCCATTTCACAGCTAGACACTTGAATTTGTATTTCACGATCAACATTGCGTTTTGACAGTCTCGACACCATGTGTCGTCTGCCACAACAGGATTGTGTACACAACGGATTAGTGTAAAAGTGTTACATGTACAAAAAGCCGTTTCTACCAATTGGTTGCAAATGGCTTAAAAATTGCAAAGTACCAGTTAGCAAATTTCAGACCCTTCAAATTGTGCAATTAAGTGCAGAAAAGCTGTAAGTGGCATTCAAACGTTCATGTAGTGCATATTTAAGTGGTCGTCTTCGAGTGTACAGGTTAAGTAGAGGTAGATTCTGAAAAACAGCGAAGTGAAGAATGGTTCGGGAACAAAAATTAAAAGGACATCTGGGGAATGTGCAACTTGACTCGTATGCCACCTTTCACAATTTACGTGGTGATCGAATGCTAGGTATAAAAATTGCCCCATAATTACCGACAGAGCTGACCAATCCTGCACGCCATGCATGGGCCCTAGCTTTGGCTGTATGGCAAACATTTTTAGCTCTACCTTTGAAGAAAACCTTTTCCATTTTCACCATGGATGTCACTTGACCCGACTTTACTATGTCGAGTCTCAGGTGAACAGGCCCATGGGACTGGTTGAGATAAACAATGGAGCCCACAAAGGGTTCGTTTTACGTCGAAACAAGAAATTGCCAAGCTTAAAATGCAACATCTTTAAAATGCAGCCAGCATAAATATAATTAAATTATTCATGGTCAACTTTAGTGTTGTACAAAAAACACACCAGCACCCTAAAAGTTAAAAGCAAACATTGTTGTAATAAACAATTGTAATGTCAGAAAACACACGTTGGAACTATATTTGAGATGTACATACCACTGCAAACGACACCAGCATCTTCACCATGAACGCAGTTGTGTTGCCCCCATGGCAGATGAGGACAATTTCCTAAAGAGGACTCGGATCCATTGCATGTCACATCATCCAACAAGATGGCACCAATGCCCTGACCAAAGTAGGCATTCGATGGGGCAGAAAGAGCAGCTCCACAGCCGACCTTTCGGCAGACAACCTGGGCATCATTGACGTTCCAGTAATCATCACAGACCGTGCCCCAGGAGCCAGCATAGAGGACCTCCACCCTGCCTTGACATGGGTTTCCTCCTCCAACCAGGCGAATTGCTGATTCTGGGAGTGATTGTTGAAAGTCAAAAGTTTCAGATATAAAATCGCATGCTACCATTTGGAACCAAACTTTCATTCCAGGATGTATCAATTACAAGTTCCAAACTCACCAATCCGTTGAGATGTCGGCTGGCTTTTAGTGGGCGATGAGCTTGTTTGAGCTGCAACCAATGAAGCGAATGTTAAAATGGCGTTTTCCTTTATTAGAGACAAGGACGGTGAAATACACACAATAAACTGTCATTGCAATTCGACCTTTTAATACTAGACACATAAGCACTTAAAGTGAAAATGAAACATTTTGAGATGTACACACCACTGCAAATGACACCAGCATCTTCACTATGAACACAGTTGTGTTGCCCCCATGGCAGGTGAGGACAATTTCCTAAAGAGGCCTCAGATCCATTGCATGTCACATCATCCAACAAGATGGTTCCAATGCCCTGACCAAAGTAGGCATTTGATTGGGCAGAAAGAGCAGCTCCACAGCCGACCTTTCGGCAGACAACCTGGGCATCATTGATGTTCCAGTAATCATCACAAACCGTTCCCCAGGAGCCAGCATAAAGGACCTCCACTCTGCCTTGACATGCGCCTACTCCTCCAACCAGGCGAATGGCCGTCTCTGTGAATTAAAGAAATGTACACTGAAAAAATTGGCAAGCTTTAATATAGAGTAATGTGAGATCATAATCGGGCTTTTCCCCTTTTTCCTGCAACAAAACCGAATCCTTGTAAAAAGACTTCAGTTTTGGTTGGGGAAAAAAAAGGGGGAAACCCTATCATTATATTTTGGTACTGGCAAAGGTCTCATGATGTAAATGGAGCCATCATGTTCATGCTTTCCTAACTTTGATGATTTGAAAAGTAAATTTTTTTAAAATGTGGTTGTTATGCGTATTTAGAGAAACCTCCATTTAAAAAAAAGTATGAATTTGCATCTCCATTTATTGACAAATTTATACTCACCAGGGGCTTGAGTTGTTGGCTGCCTTGTCGTGGTTGATGTACTTGTTTGAGCTGTAACCAATTAAGATTTCTCACTTTAAAAACGGTATTGAATTGAGACAAGTCAAGATACTGCATTAACTTTTGTAAATAAAACAGCAAATAACCATTTTATTAGAAAATAACATTTGTAACTATTAAAACATATTTTGAGATGTACACACCGCTGCAAATGACGCTAGCATCTTCACTGTGGCTACAGTCATGCTGTCCCCATGGGCGATGAGAACATGATCCCAGAAAGGATTCAGAACCATTGCATCTGACATCATCCAGCCAGATGGTGCCAATGCCTTGACCAAAGTAGGCATTTGATTGGGCAGAAATTGGAGCTCCACAGCCGACCTTTCGGCAGACAACCAGGGCATCATTGATGTCCCAGTAATCATCGCAGACCGTGCCCCAGGAGCCAGCATAGAGGACCTCCACTCTGCCTTGACATGGGCCTCCTCCTCCAATCAGGCGAATCGCTGATTCTGGCGAGATGGTGATTGTAAAAAGTTAATAGTTTATTATAGTATATCACATATGCTACCATTGGGAATCAAACTTTGAATGCAGGATGTATCAATTTTACATCAATTACAAATTCTAAACTCACCAATCGGTTGAGAGGTCGGCTGGCTTGTGGTGGGTGATGAGCTTGTTTGAGCTGTAACCAATAAAGTGAATGTTAAAACGGGTTTTTTTTTTACCCGAGGCCCAGACAGTGCAATATATAATTCTGTTAATGTAATAAACAGTATATATTAGACGCATGAGCACGGCATGTTTAAATATAAATTTTGAGATGTACACACCACTGCAAATGACACCAGCATCTTCACCATGAACGCAGTTGTGTTGCCCCCATGGCAGATGAGGACAATTTCCTAAAGAGGACTCGGATCCATTGCATGTCACATCATCCAACAAGATGGCACCAATGCCCTGACCAAAGTAGGCATTTGATTGGGCAGAAAGAGCAGCTCCACAGCCGACCTTTCGGCAGACAACCTGGGCATCATTGATGTTCCAGTAATCATCACAGACCGTGCCCCAGGAGCCAGCATAGAGGACCTCCACCCTGCCTTGACATGGGCTTCCTCCTCCAACCAGGCGAATGGCTGTCTCTGTGGATTAAATAAATTTACATTCGTAGTGACAAATGGGTCACTACAGCACCAGTTGCCAGCTACTGACAGAGGGGAACTGGTCATTTAGTAGCCCTCTGCCAGCAGGGTACACGATGTTATGGAAAGGGTCCCTCGGGGAGTATTGTTCTGGTGGCTGGCAGTGGGGGGTATTTGAGTACGTAGTAGCCAGATTGGCTGGCAAGGGCACGTGACAAGACAAAGCGAGGTGGGCCATTTAATGACAAATTTACTCACCAGGGGGTTGAGTTGTTGGCTTGCTTGTAGTAGTTGATGTACTTGTTGGAACTGCAACCCATTAAGATTGCTCGTTTTAGAAAGTGGTATTGGATTGCGTAACTAAGTCTATTGTAGAAACACTATTTTGTGCAACAGAAAAACATTACAATTTAATATAAAACAAAAATTAGGACGTTGTATTAATATGTATTTATAATGTACTCACCACTGCAAATGACACCAGCATCTTCACCATGAACGCAGTTGTGTTGCCCCCATGGCAGATGAGGACAATTTCCTAAAGAGGACTCCGATCCATTGCATGTCACATCATCCAACAAGATGGCGCCAATGCCCTGACCAAAGTAGGCATTCGATGGGGCAGAAAGAGCAGCTCCACAGCCGACCTTTCGGCAGACAACCTGGGCATCATTGATGTTCCAGTAATCATCGCAGACCGTGCCCCAAGAGCCAGCATAGAGGACCTCCACCCTGCCTTGACACGAGCTTCCTCCTCCAACCAGGCGAATCGCTGATTCAAGGAGAAAGTGTTAATTGCATTAGAATTTCTACCTCACACCCATGAAGAATGTTCATATACTTGATAAAAAAAAAATGTCATTTGTTCTCACACGTATTTAACACAGGAAATCCTTGCCCATCGCGGTTTTGTCAAAATACGCGTTTCAGCGATACAGTTTACCCAATGAGGTGTCTATTTCGGACCACAATGGTGGTGTTCCATCCGTTTTCATCTTCGTGCCGACTAGCACTGCATCCGTTTAAAAAGGTGTGAAGGAGATCGATAACGATTAATTTACAAAATGTATACCACGAATGTATTTTTTTTTCGTGTAATAATGTAACACAAATGGCACATTGCATCTAGCTGCCCTTCCGTAGAAGACGTTAGTCATTCAGATGCCGAGGTGGTGACCCATGACCGTTCACGTGACACTGTTAGGGGCGATGTTCAGGCCGCCAGTGGGAAGAGTAATGGAGACGGGTTTTGTTTTGGAGGCGATAATGAAAAATAAAGTATCCACAAGAGACGCGGCATCTTTTAGGATAATAGCAAGGGTGGAAATCTAGGAATTAGTTAAAGAAAGAGGGGGTGGTCATTTCGAACTTGGTAACAAACCTATTTTTCCTATGATGTGTATTATTTGTCGAACACGGTTTTGAGCGACATGCAACCCTCAGCGAGTTCCGGCTGCATTGTCATTAATCATCAAGCAGTCTTTATTCTTTTCACCGTCTTGGTTTTACTTTTCGTTTTTGATCGCGTAAATATTAATGTGGCCAGACCATCATGGGTCATCCACATTTCTAAAATCAGAGGGTTACGCGCGTTTACCGAAAGAACCAAAGGAGTAGACCTAATTAGGATAATCTTTTGAAATGATAAAAATAATATTTTAACCGCCGGTGGTGATTACATGCGAGCAGCCAACAGGTATTGCGATTTTTTTGCACCAAAAACGGCCAGATGTGCGTGCATGTGCAACACACGCGCAAGTTATAGCGATTAACTGTAGATAACTCAAACAATAAAATAGATCAATTGTTAGTTATACGAATACATTAACTCCCCGCCCCTTCTCTTCACACGCAATTGGCTCACAAGTGACACCACATGCATCCTTCCGTTTAGGACTGCAACAAGATTTCTCCACAATGCTGGCTGTCGCCTGATGAGGCTGGTTGTAATTACCAACGAAACTGTATTCAAAATGGTAAATGTGGGTTTATTTGCAATACCAGTTTGCGGAACTAGTAAAACATCGTTTTGTTTACGTAACAAACCTTACGAATTCGTTGCCAGGTGGTGGGTTTAACAAACCCCATTTATATTTACATGACTGCAGGAATTCATATTCTTTGGGTCTTTCGGTAAAGTCACGTAGACTGCATGAAACAAAAAAAATTATATTTACGCAATCTAACCAGAAAACATGTATACTTTTAGGGAGGTATAGAGTGTTATTCATATTTGAGCAAGGGTCACGCAAGGACACTTTGAACAAATGAATCCACGACAGACAGCTGGTGCATAGCCAGGCGCAGGAAAGCATGGGATTGGTTGAAGACTTGGCTAAAGCGATTTGGTGGCAAACAGAAAATGAGGGGAGAGATCAATGGACATGATTGGTGGAAGGGATGAAGATTAGAAGGACCTCCCAGAATTTTCCAGAAGGAAGAGGAGGTTGTACAAAGGGGGTGTGACGTGTCATCAGCACGTTTTCGCTGGGGGAGCGAGCTACCACAAGAGTATGCATCGTGTTGCATGGAACACAGTTATCAAGAAGACTCGTCTGGACAGCCCTTTAAGATGTAACAGAGTTGTATATTGATAAAATCTGACTAATCTTTAATATGCATTATGCATGTTTACATAACATGCATATCCTTGCAAATTGTAAGCATCTTGTATGTTGAACTTCTTTTCGAACCGTACGTAGCCAACCGTGCAAATTGGAGGCGCAGGGGACGGAAAAACAAACATCTGTTCTAAATACGTTTTTAATCTGTTGTCAAAGTGCATGTCAAAATCTGATCCGAGTATGGATCCAAGGACAAAACAGTGTTACTGCGTTCTGTAATGTGGTGAATTCTTTGTACATGGTTTTATGATTTCGATATTTCAATCGTAAAAAGGTATTGATTTGTGATACCTTGTCCCGTGAAATCGAGCGGCCTTACGAGTGCTGTTTAGAGCGTGAATTGCACATTCTTTCAGAGTGGTCGGATTGTATCATCATACCTTGCTGAGCCGTCACAGCCTGGATCGTGAGGACGAGGAGAAAAATGACACCAGACATGATGCCCTGGTTTTACTCGCACCTTGGTTTAAACAAAGACAAAGACCCTCCAGTAAAGCCTTCAGACTGTTGGGGCAAGCACTGTTACAGATCACCTATGAAGTCTGACACGGCACAAGAGGGTTGATGGCCACCCCACCAGATTCTCATTTGAGGCAGAGTCGATCAATGTAAGCCCAGAACCAGATCAGATATCAGTCACTAATATGAATTTGTTCATTGCGTAGATAGAAAAGCACAATAATTATTTTTGTTATTGAGAGAAGTACGTTAAAAAATAATCCACATTCGACAAAATAGCATTTACCGTTTTCCCCCCGCATATAACCTGCAAAAAATAGCGTTTTGTGTAAAACAAATCCGAGATAGCCCGCACGCATTCATATATTTAACGTCGTTACCGCAGCTTAATTACATCATTAATACGAAGTTTACATGTGTAATACATTCCACTATCAATTGTTAACGTTAAAATAATAAAGTGCACAAAGAAAACAAACCGGAAACGACCAGTTTTTAAAAACAGTTAAGTAGCAAAAATATATACAATAAATATTGTATATACAATAAATAAAGAAAAAACAAGTAACTGGTAGATAAGCAAGTACAGATTTAGCACTGGTATATTGCGCACTGCACAGACAATAGCGGCACTACGGTAACGCCGTTGCCTCTCCCCCCCCCCCAGCTCTCTCGTCGCCGGTAGACAAAGTGCGCCAACTTCAAACATTGTCGTTTAATTGTACAAACAATTAGAATCATTTAAAAACGTGATAACGTGCAATTTTAGTGCGAGTAGTTTATGCAGTGCTTTAGTCAAAGGCAAGTGTTGCATAGTGGATCGTCCTACCGTGAAACAATTAAACGAGTTATGACTTGTCACACGTGTAAAATATTTTTGAGATAGCCCGCACCTCCATATACCCCGCAGGGTCTTGTTTGCATAAAAGTGGTCTACCCCACGGGTTATATGCGGGAAAATACGGTAATCGAGCCAATGATAAAATGGGATTCAAACTACCATGGTTTGGTTGTCATAAAGCCAGGAAACCGGAAAACACTTGGGCTATCGAGTAGTAATTTAAATGGCAAGAGGTAAGTGGTAAAAAAAATGCACACTTTTGGATATCGACATCTCAGAACAAACTATGAATGATTTAATATTGATGCCAAATGATTTGTTCGTGGCTTGAGCTTTAGTCAGGTAGATTACCTTAAACTGCATTGAAAAGCATAAATATATTATTTTCACCATCCTCGCTTAATTTTTATGTACAATGAACACGATTGAATTTATTAAATGCTTAAATTTTAACTTAGAATAGGGCTTTATGGACTACCATTCACTATCATAATGTCATAATGTATTTGTACTGCGCAGGTTGACAAGGTGTTAGCAAAGCAGCTACGGAATTTCCTGATAAGGAAATAGACCTTTTACGTCTATACATCAAAGGACATTGTAAGTTGATACGAGAGAAAAGGAGTAATCACTCAAGGTAAAGGCGATAGAAATACAAGGAGGTAACAATGCCTTTCAAATTTTAAATGGTCACTCATTTCGTACACAAAATACTTAGCAAAAATAAAGTCGAGTCAAAAGACGTTCTCACCAGCCTTTGTTGTTTGTATATATATAGGCGACACACAAAGAGCATGAGGCACACATGGGTATTGCAAATGTATCACATTTGAAAAACTACGTTTGTTTAAAAAGGTGCCACCTTCTGCCGAGGCGATTCTTTAAGGCTTTGTTTAAGTTTTAATGTAGGAAATCCCCTTCGAGTGTATAATAATTATAATCATAGCTCAGATGCACTTTCAACGCAAAAACAAGTGGACAATGGGGATAAATAGCTCGGTATAAAATGTGAAAAAGCCCATTTCCCCCCTCCCATGTACGCAAGTTACTTTATTAGGTGCTGCATTATGTCAAGGAGCTAGCACCTGGTTTACTGTACGATATACATGCAGCAGATTATACAGCCCAATAAGGTGCACGTTTGGTGCCAAAAAAACAGCATGGCAACCCATGACACGTAACGTTTTTCGTGATGCACATTTTAAACGGTAAAGACTAAAAACTAGTCGAATGATAGACAGTGCCACATTCCACCCACCACAAGCTCAACGTCAACATAAATGACCGCAATCGGCTTCTTTTTGTTAAGCGGAAGCCCTACAAAAATCTTACCTACCGCAATACCAGCGCCCTAACACCACCGCCTTTCTTTCCACCAACGATAGTGGCTGGCAGGGACCCTGTTCTCTTATAGCGGTTTGTGTCGACCTCGTTATACGGTAATTGGCTTCTAAGCGAGTGGCCTGCGATTGACTCGTGCAACTCTCGCGCGCGCAATTAGTCCTGCAGAGAAGAGGCACGCGGTCTGATTGCAGTCACTTCATCTGCATTGTCTTCATTTGCGCAGGCATGAAAGCTTTGTTCAACATCAATCAACGACTAATTCCTCGTGAGCCAGAATGTATCGCGTGGTCTGATTGTATTTCATGAACGTTTATTACATGGACATGCAGGCTTTGTTCTAAAATAAAACTACAGAAATTCCGTCCAGATGTAATCCTAAAATAAGCACGTGGTCCGAAATACGTTTGATGTTTATATTAACAGAGATAATGTCTTTAGAATAGGTTATTTCAGCCTTAATAAGGACGTGGTCTGCCCTAATTTATGGTGGTTGGTGTAGAATTATAATCTTCTTCCTTAAAAGTCAGACATACAGACGTATTCACTCACGTTGTATTTACACTTTATTTCAGCTCGTGGCATCCACGGCACGCGATCTTGGAGGCCGTTATTAATCAGACAATTTATATTATAATTAAAATATTAACATGTAATTTGTTTTAAATCTACAGCGTTTTTTTGTTTAAGAGATCTATGTGTGAGGTTTATTTTATTGTTTAGATATTTTTTTTATCGCCTTGCGTTTCATGTTGATATTTGGGTCCATGTGTTTTCGGTTTAATTGTGACTGCAGTATACAGTAGACCGTTTCGTGTTTAACTGTGTTGCGAAATAAACTTCCAACGTTTATTGTCAGACTGAACCTGGTTATCTTAATCTGACGTTTATCGATGGCACGTCTCTTACACGGGTCAGGAAATCCGACCATTACGACTGCATTGCTGCGCTTCATACAAACATATTTTCTTTAGTTTTCGTCGTTTTAAATTCAGATCTCCCCCTGAATTGGAGACGTAGTCTTTACGGGCTATTATCACCCGGACATAAATAAAAAACGATTGTTTTTGCTCTATTGTACTGCATTTACTGCCCAATTCCTTGTCCCGGGTACAATACAGTACTTAATTGGGCAAGGCGCAGCAATTGTCGCCCTCTACCGGGACAATTTGGCATGGCCCTCGAGTCAAAGTTGCGACACATTCTGAGTCGATACACCTGTTGTAATAGGCGTAGTGGTGACAACGGATCGTGCTGCATTGACCCAATTTGAGGCCAATTTGGCGCCCATTTGTATAGTTTGCAGGGTTTTTTTTGTTCTTCCAGGTCTCCGTTTTAAAACTATCAATCGTGTGTCTCGATGAGTCCTGAATTTAGGGTACTCTGCTGTCAACATTTATCTGTCCCAATGCTTTTTTCAACCCATTCTTAAAGGAGTTTCAACCCCACCATTTTGTTTTAAAGTTGCATTTCATTATGAAAAGGAATAATTGACAGCCCGTTTTTAATCCACGCTTAGTCGGCCCACAACTGTTCAGCTACCACTCGGATCACTGGGTCTACATAGCACTGTGCTGACCGCTCACCTCCATCTAGTCTTTGGCAACCCACCGTTGAAATGCACATTAAATTTAGTTCCACGCTGCACGCACCCGATGATTACTAAACACGCCTCATCGTAGTGAATCGGATGCGACGATCTCCAGATCTGAGCTGTTCACAACCTCAGCATAACACCGCTCGATGGCATCTTGAACGAAATGTTAACTAATTTAAATACTGTGATATTTACTCTCCAACAAACACCTGCGGCGCTGAAGCAGTGATACAAGTTCCACGTTAGATTCTCGGGACACTTTTATGAATTGGCTGCGCCGGGTGGAGGAGGGTTTACGACACAGCAGGTTGACACGACGGAACCGATTGCCAATCGTAATGTTGGTCGTGACAGCCTACGTATAAAATTGGTCACATCTACGACTACTACTACTCCCATATTAGCATACCTGTGAAATCATACGGTTTACTTGTGTTCTTGTACAGGCAAATTTAGTTTTAAGGTTCATACGGCGTACAGCCGTTTCAATACGGGCAAAATAATGTTTTTGTGTATTTGTGTTTCTCCCTTGTGATGGAACTTTGTAGGATGAACGTTGAGATTTATAAGGGTACGGAATGACCAAAAAGGTCTGAATTGGTCTGTAATAATCTTAACTTAAAGCTTTCGTGACTGCAGGAATTCATATTCTTGGGTCTTTCGGTAAAGTCACGTAGATAGGTCATATATACAACCCTTGACTTCGTAGTTTTTTGTTATTTTTGTTATTTTCTTTGAACCTATCTACGTGACTTTACCGAAAGACCCAAGAATATGGTCTGTAATAAGATAGGGCACTGATAAGGGGTTGACAGGTATGTATTAGTCTTCAATTGCATGAAACGCATGATTAACAAACTCGCTTCACAGAATCGACGTAAACATTTTGAAAACGATGTACAGCGTTGCCTATAAGTTGTACGCTTTGGTGAAATACTGCGTTGCTTGGGCTGAATGACTGCGGTCTTAGCGTGGGCAGGGGGGGGGGTTAAGGCTCCTGGGAGGCGCAGACTTAAGACTCGAGACACAAGCCTGCAATTGTCGTGCAAGGCAAGGGGCCTCGCTGCAATCATTCATTGTTTTGCTCAAAAAAGCGAGTACTGTAAAAACCCAGTCATAGATTTATTCATAGATCCAGTCAAATATGTATTTAGTCATTTCTGGTTTCAATTGAGATCCATCCGATTTTTAACTCACTTATCCTCCGCCATTCCCAAGTCAAGGGTCGTATATACTGACCCAGTAGCATATCTTGAATTGTAAGCATCATTTTCAATTTTCAGTGACCAAGAATGAGTAAAAAGTTGGAGACCACGTTAATTTCGGAAGCATTTTGGCTGGAGACCAGTGAATTGGTGGTGGTATGGGGGGCTATGGGCTTGCGGCAGTGCATGCAAGCTGTGCGTGATCGCCGTGGGGAGGGAAAGCCAGCCTAGCCCAGCCAGCCGAGGTTCCTCCTCTTCTTGTCCGTGACAAATGTCCACTTTGACGCTAACGGCTTACCAAGCCCGCTGCCGCAAGCCGCATTCTACACGCATGGCACGCACGCACGCACGCGTCATGCGACCCAAGCGTGGCAAGTTACTGCGTTTGTCTAAACACAAATAGAAGATAAAAATAACATTTGCTTCCGACCGTCAAACGCATCGTTTCGTGAGTTGAGCAATATTCATCTTCTTGGTTCTTTCGGTAATGTCACGTAGAAGGGAAGTAATAAAATAATAAAAATAAAACATAATAAAATAATATAATAAAATTGAGCAATATTCTTGAAGGACCCTTGGACTCGCTCCCTATAGTCGGGTAACTGGTTAAACGACATCAATTAATCGCACAGTCAAATAAGCTCAAATGTGGGGCAATTTGTTTTGTTCAATTTATACAAGCCGCGGTGGTGTATGTGAAGTTACCCGTTCACATTTCCTGCCTTTAAAGCAGCCTTTAAAACAGGGATGGGGAACCTTGTGTTTCTGCCAAGGGCCATTTGGATATTATTTATAACATTATTCGCGGGCCATACAAAATTATCAACTTAAAAATTTGGCCGTCATATTTGGTCAAACATTTAATTAACTCGCCCCTAATGCGATGGCTGGAACTGCTTCTCTTTGGCGAGGCGTGTGGTGATGTTAGCTGGCTATTGATGATGTTGTTGTTGCTACTCGCAACTGCTTTTCCAGGTTTGCTCCTGAGATTTATTGAATTTCGAGTCCCGCCTGCGGTTGCTTTGGCAGGGCCAGACCCAAATGATTTCGTGGGCCTCATACGGCCCGCGGGCCGGACGTGCCCCACCCCGAGGGGCATGCGGCCGTGCCTACGAATAAAATGCACCACCACCCCCTCCTCCTTCCATTCCCTTGAGAGGAGGAGGAGTGGCTGGGGTTGGGCGTGGGAACGTGAACCTCCTCCTCCTCTCGCCGAGTGATGCTTCTTCATCTCAGGATTGCATCATCCTGAAGACGGAGGCTTGGCAAAGACTCGCGCGATACGGACGAACGTACGTGGTGGGTAAGGCGACACGTTTTTTTGTATTTAACATAACCCTTTTTTGTTTTATCAGCGCCTGCGATTTTGTGCGTTGCGGTCGAACTGTGAAACTGTGGTGCTAAATAAAGAAGCAAATAATGCATGCTAATCATATGTCCGTTCAAGTTGAAGGTGCAGTAGTGTTTACACGGCGTTGGTTCAAGCGAGACAACTCCAAAATTGTTGGATTGATTCAAGCAAGGATTGACTGCTGATGAGACACTGAATGTTGAACCCGCTTCGGTCAATGCTGATGTTGTTATGCACCGCCAACAAGGCCGTGAGGCCTTTGCGTTGTACACATTGGGGATTATTTTTTGCTCTTGCAGAGACAGATATATGAAGGCGACTTTCTGCTATAGTTTTTTTTACTATAATACAACGAGATGAATGCTTTGTTTAATAGATGTGTACGAGTTAATGAGAATTCGTGATATTGCATTCAAATGGTGTATTGTGTATATACAGTATTTCTGGGGAGAGGAGGGGGGGGTGAGAGCGAGTCTATTGTGGGGTTTGTCATCGCTACACCATGTCAGTTCAAAGTATTTTTAGTCATGGGCCAGAGAAGCCAATACCTAATATTGACTTCAGTGGTGTTGAGAAGATGATAGGGGGTGGAGCCCCCCCCCCCAGCCCCCCCCTCCTCCACCCACATTTGCCTCCACTCCCTATCAAGCGGGCAGCCCCAGAGTGAACACTGTCACGATTTGCTGTGTTGCATAGCCTCTGCTTACTAATTAAAGGCAAGTTGATCTCAACAGGACCAAGGACTGGGAGGAAGACATTACTGCCCTTGGCTCCAACTAGAAGACAACCAGAACAAATACTTTGCAGCGTTTGGATTGCCCTATCACATTGAAACGCCAAAGGATATGTCCGTTCAGTTCGTCGTTTTAAACATCTGCAAGTATGGCAGGGTACCAGCAAAGAACTTGCTGCTGAAAGTGGAAAAGGGCAAGGAAGCAAGACATAGTTTTCCTCTGCGGTTACACTTCACTTCATCGAGGACGGTTTTGTGGGACAATTTTGGTGCCTGGAACATTGGGGATGAGGTCATTCTTCCTTCTGCTGAAATCATGGCCAGAAAGGTACATAATGCAGTAAAGCGGTTTAAATTGTGAGATTTATGCATATATAGTGCTCTGTCAATATTTTAAAATAATGCTTGTTTGCAAGGTTCAGTGCTTTTGAATGCTGTTATTTGATGCAATTTTAAGAAGCATATTAGGCAATATAATGCAAAATGTATTATTTATTAATCATTATGATTGCTGTATTAAAATGGACGCTGTGTAAATTGCAAATTTGTTATGAAACGAAACGATGATCTTGGACCTTATGAAGCGAATTCGCTTACAAACAAGTGGAACAAATGGGGAAGCGCAATCAAGGGCATGTGTCTGCTGGCTGTGGCTTTTTGCAGTCAAGGTACCGACCACATGTGAGAAACGTGGGTTGCACAAGCCAGACAGGCGTACGATCGACCAACGAGGACCGCTATGCCTTGTCAGAGGTCTCCAACAATGTGCTCTGCTTGGCTGTGTTTGATGGGCATGGAGGTCCCGCAGCTGCCAATTTCTGCAGCAAATACATGGCCAAACACCTCCGGTGAGTACTTTCCTCCACAGGCATATACATGGGGGGTTTGTACCTACCATGAGGCTTGCAGAACCCACGTCCTTATTTATAGAGTTCGCTGGTTGACAACATCAGAGCTATTCATGGTAAGGTCATTTTGCACGAGGTATCCCAAGCTGCTGACCAATGTAAACACTGTGCCATTAATAGGGGCACAGAAGATAGGCTTCCAAATGCACAACGTTGTATTGCACATTTGTTAAATCTGTGTATCTGCTCGATATTACTCAAGCAATTAAACATGGAGTGAGAGGGTGTTTAATGATGGCGTACATCAAAATGCCAATAGTGCCACCATGTGGTATTAACCAGAACCTATCTAACATGTTATATATTCACGAAATAAATAAAGCATGGTGTTACAGATATGAACTGCACTACAAGAATTTAGTAACTATTGATATTACAAGTAATTGACTTAGTAAGCATGAAGCTATTGAAGAGTGTATGTTTAATTACAAGTGAAGTATTGGAAAATGACGGCAGGAAACTCCTTGACGGGAACACACTTCTTTTATTAAATCTTGACTTGTAACGATACAACGCGTGGCCTCTCTTCTTCACAATGCGGTCACCATACAACGGTACAACTCGTGACCTCTTCTTCTTCACCCTACGCTTCTCTTGACTCTCTTAGATTCTGTGCTGCTGGCTCTCTGTGCCTCGTGTAGACTCCGCGCCTCGGCTACACTCTTCTCTCGTCTCGTGTAGACTCTGCGCCTCTGCTACACTCTCCACTCGCCTCGTGTAGACTTTGCATCTCTCTCTGGCTACACCGTATGCATACTCGGCTCGTGTAGACCTTTCTCTCTCTCTGGCTACACTGTATGCATACTCGGCTCGTGTAGACCTTTCTCTCTCTCTGGCTACACACTATACATCACTCAGCTCGTGTAGACCGTTCTCTCTCTCTGGCTACACACTATACATCACTCAGCTCGTGTAGACCGTTCTCTCTCTCTGGCTACACACTTATACCTTACTCTCCTCTACTCTCCCTTACTCTCCTCTCCTCTCCATTACTCTCCTCTCCGGGCTCTATCTCTGCACCTTCGTCTTCATTCTTAGATGGTTCCACTTCTGCCCTCTACTCCTCTGTGCATCATCTTATATATCTCTTCCTCCCGGGAGACGGAGCGGATGCGGACCTCAACGTCGGCACCGCTCCTCAGTTACCCAATCACCACGCGCTATCTCTACGATCCGTTTCCGCCCAGCGCGTGTTTCCACTCCTCGACCAATCACACCGCGCTGCCACCCGATCACTCCCTCTCAGCGCGTCACCGGCACACAGCCAATCAGCAGCACTACCCCCACCCGCGCACTGACGCCTGCTCCTCCCCGTCAGCGCGCGTCACCACACACACACGTACATACGCGCTGGCACATGACGTACACACCCAGCGCGTATCACCACTACATCACCCCCTCCCACATAGCTCGCAGCCGGCCCGGCTGCTAACAACAACCAACCGCGACGATAAAACGACAACCAACAAAAAAAAACCCGTAACCCCCCGAGTGTGCCCCGTAACATAACAACAACAACAACAAGAATAACTATGTACAGATTGACAATGAACACGAAAAGTCAACAATAACACGATACGAGCAAATTACAAAAAACGAACGCGCCCCACGTCCCTGCGACTACACGCAGTGACGAGGCGCACCAACAGCCCCGACTCCTCACGAGGCGGGTCGCGCAAAGTAGCACGACTTGGCGCGAGTCCGTCTGGCTGGTCCGTCGTATGGGGCGGGACACTGACGACCGTCCGACGGTTCCGGCTGCTCCAGACGGCGCGGAACGGGCCTGAAAGGGCCGGCCCCGCCGCGGAGATCCGGCCGCCGGTGGTCGGCAGCTGTCAGATCCGAGACACCTGGGAGCAGATCAGGCGAAAATACGCGTGGATCAGGCAGAGACATTTCCCCCTGTGGGTCGCCGGTCACGTCACACGCTCGGCCATGACGACACAAGGGGAGGCCATATGGAGGCGAGAACGGTTTCAGTCGGGAGGGGTGAACGTACCAACGGCGCTTTCCCCACTTTATCTGAACGCACTGGGGTCGTGCAACGCGCACGACCTCCACGGGTCCCCTCCACGGTCTCAACAATTTAGGCGACGTAGCCAAGGGTGCCTGAGGGCAATGCAGCCAGGCCCTGTCACCTGGTTTCCAATCGTGCCCGGACACCTTCCGTGCCCGCAACCGTTCATTAGCAATTTGGCGAGCCCGGGAATTAAGCCGTGCGGCCTCCCTCGCCTCTGTCAGCTTGTGAATATTAAACTTAATATGTTCTGCCAATTTAGAATTAGTTCGTGGAGCGGACAGGCCAAGTTGCGTTTCCATTGGCGGGTCAGCTTCCCGACCGTACATCAAATAGAATGGGGAAAACCCCGTAGCTGCATGGGGGGCCATTCTATACGCGGCAAGGACTCCCGGGACCTGCAGGTCCCAATCTACATGTGCCTCGCACACCTGCTGGCACAGCATGGAAGTCAAAGTTTTGTGGAGTCTCTCCACCATCCCGTCTGTCTGCGGGTGGTACGGGGAGGTACGCACCTTCTTGGTACCCAACAGATCGCACACCTCTTGCAACAATTTACTCGAAAATTTTTTACCTTGGTCGGTCAGCAGGCGTTCGGGAGCCCCCTTGTCCAGGACATAGCCCTGGACGAAGGCGTCCGTCACAGCCGCTGCCGACTGGTTAGCGAGAGGCCACGCCATAGGCCATCGGGTAAAGTATTCGACCCCCACTAACAAATATTTATTCCCTCTCGGCGTGACTGGGAAGGGCCCCAAAATATCGAGTGCAACGAGCTCGTTAGTACGCGAGACCTGAATAGATTGCAGCGGTGGATTAGCTGCCACGGGCGGTGGTTTACGCCTGGCGCACTCAACGCACCCCTTCAGAATATTTACCACATCACTTCCCATTCCCGGCCAGTAATAGTCACGCTGAAGCAGGGCAAGCGTCTTGTTAACTCCCAAGTGCAAGAGGCGTTCGTGTGCCGCCAAGACAACCCTCCCCCTTACAGCGGAAGGCACCACGAGTGCGTTCCGCCGGGACAACCTGTCCCATCTCAATAACATGCCCTGCTCAAGTACATAGGAGCCGGTACGCTCCTGGTCCCCCTCGGGACCCCCAACCTTGCGGCGCAATGCTAGCAGCGAGCTGTCCGCCATCTGGAGACGGCCCCATTCGCTGAGCGACAACGAGAGCAGCGAGTCCCGACCCTGAGAGGCAGTGGAATCATCCACGATCGGTGCGCCCGCTGTCGCAGCCAGTGCCCCCATCTCCCCCGCAAGCGTCGGTTTACAGCGCGCCGATCCCGACAAACACGCGCATTCATCACAAGGCAACAACCCCGACAAGCAATCGGCATTTGTGTGTCGCAACCCCTTACGGTACGTAGTCGTAAACTGATAGTCCTGGAGGACTTCCAACCAACGCGACAACTGGCCCGAGGGTTGGGCGACCCTCAATGAATACTGTAGCGCCGCGTGGTCCGTTCGGACCGTAAAGTGACGACCATAGAGATATGGCCTAAACTGCTGCACAAAAAAGACAATGGCAAGCAGCTCGCGACGGGTGACGCAGTAGCGCTGCTCCGCCGGAGACAACACCCTACTACCGTAGGCGACAACTCTTTCGACACCCCCAACGACTTGGGATAGCACCCCCCCAATGCCCGTGTTGCTAGCATCCGTGTCCAGCAAAAAGGGACTCGCAAAATCGGGATAACACAAGGGTGGGGCACCCACCAAGGCGTCCCGGAGGGAGCGAAACGCGGCCTCCTCCTCCGGTCCCCATTTGAACTTCACTCCCTTTGCCGTTAGAGCGTGCAAGGGTTTTGCAATAGTGGCGAAGTGCTCAACGAACCGCCGATAATAAGAAGCAAACCCGATGAAACTACGCACGTCGGAAACGGACGTAGGTGTCGGCCACGAACCGACACAATCCGTCTTCGCGGGATCGGTGGAGATCCCCGAAGAATCGACAATGTGACCCAAGTATCTAACCGACTTCCGAAGGAGGTGACATTTGGCCGGTTTAAATTTCAGCTTAGCCGATCGCATTCGCAAGAACACCCCTCTCAATCGCTGGAGGTGTTCTTCAAACGTTTTACTGAAAACAATGACATCGTCCATATAAATCAAGCATGTATCCCACTGCAAGCCCGACAAAACCAACTCCATAAGTCGCTGAAACGTCGCTGGAGAGGAGTGAAGTCCCATGGGTAACCGGTTAAACTGGAACAGCCCCCCTGGAGTCCGAAATGCTGTCTTAGGTTTCGACTCTTCGTCGAGCGGCAACTGCCAAAACCCCGATAACAAATCAAGAGTCGAAAAATATCGCGCACCAGACAATGCATCGAGGGACTCATCCATCCTGGGGAGCGGATACGCGTCAGCCACAGAGATCTTATTCAGGCGACGGAAATCAACGCAGAATCGCAGGGACCCGTCCTGCTTCTTAACCAGCACAATAGGCGCTCCCCACGGGCTAGAGGAGGGCGAAATAATATCGGCTTCTAGCATTTCGTTAACAGCCGACTGAACATGTTCCTTCTCCACGGGACTCAGTCGGAAGGGATTTAGCTTGACCGGCGCCGCATCGCCCGTTTCAATGTGGTGGTGCAACAAATCCGTGCACCCAATGTCATACTCATGTTTACTGAACACATCAGAGAATTCTATGAGCAACTCGCGCAGCGCACCCAACTGCGCCGCCGACAAATCGTCCGAGGCGGCGCATAGCGAATGGACCCACTCAAGGTCTTCCCTTGGCTCAACGTTCCGCGCGGGGCTCGAGCCCACCTGCGCAACCAACCCATCATCCACAGGGACCCGCGCCGCGTGAGCCAGCACGGTGCCCTGTGGAATGACAGCTGGCCGCGACCCCGCGTTCAAAACCATCACAAACGGATCCCTGTCAGCCCGCACCAAAGTGTGAGCCACCGATAAATCAAGACCCCCGACAGCCTTGTTAGAAGGACCCAAAAGCATACTTTGTTCCGAAGCCTCCCTCACCCATGGTTTCCGCAACCGGAGGGGAATCAACATCTGTGAACCCGGGGGCACATGCACGGTCTGTGTCGCCACCGCTTGTATCGTAGCGCACGCCGTCCGAATGTCAGTAGGGCTCGTCAAAAATGCAATCCGGCGACCCGATGGCAGTTCAATGCATCGTTGATCGATAAGAATTTTAATGGGCATTTTAGCCAAAAAATCAGTGCCCAAAAGACACGGAACCGCCAAAGAAGACGAAACGAAAACGGGTCCCGACAATTTGATATTTCCAATGCAAATGGACGCCCTAATCTGACCGATAATGCCCAACGATCCCCCATTAGCGGCGTAAAATGGCACATCCACTGGAAGCAGCGGACGACATTGGACTGGGAGAATATCATAAATGAGGTCCGATATAATAGTTGCCGATGCCCCCGTGTCCACTAACACCCTAATCTCGACCCCATCAATAGATCCCGTAACAACGGACGAACCCGCCGAAGCAGCCACAATTCTATGCCCCAATTCCGCCCATTCAATGTCTCCCTGGTCCCGGCCGAACCCCCCTCGCCGAACCGAATCCCCGAACCTTAACCGGCCCTCCTCCGCCGCAACGCGGCGTCCCATGTGTGCCGAATAAACAGGCCGAGCGTGTGAGGTGCCGCGACTTGCCGGGGATTGTAGAGATGACTTGGGATCTCGGTCGTCGTCCAGCCGAGCACCCATGGCGCGCTGACGCGGAGCGCGGCACCCGGACGCCACGTGGCCCCGGAGGCCGCAGTTATAGCACGTGACGAGGGTCGGAGTAGATCTTGGTTGCTCCGACTTTCGGCCCGATCGCAGAGGCGACCGAGCCCCCGGCCTCCAGTCCCCTGGTCGTCCCGTGGCGAACGCCTCCTCTCGTGGGCTGACGACTTGGGGTTCGGTGACCACCGAACCCGGAGCTGCGACGACAGCAGCGTTGCAACCAACTCCTTGTTTCCGTTGTAGGGCCTCGTGCGCTTGAATACTCGTGGCGACTCTCAAAGAGGAAATATCAATCTCGTCAGCTGTGTTGATAGGGACCCCCAGGTCCTGCGCCAACTTAAGCAGCTGCTCCAAAACCATCGCATCTTGGCCCTCCTCGTCCATCCGAGGGAACGCAGCATCAGCAAGAGCCAGCAACGCCGTGCGATAGGCCAGCGCGGTCTCCGTGGCCGCTTTCCGTCTTGCGTAAAAATGATGGCGGCACGCCGAGGGAGGTCCGTAGACCCTGGCCAACAAACCCAGCGCATCCTTCAGCGTGGAGCGGTCCGACTTCCGTGCAGACCTGAAGGCCGCGAGCGCATCGTCGTCCAGCAGGGCAGGCAACGCCCGCAGCGCCGTAGCATCGGACCACGCTGACATCTCTTGATGCGCCAAAAACCTTCGCTGAAATTTGCCCCAGTCTCCGCCTTCCGCCTTGAAGGCTGACAACGTGGGCAGACGCTGCTGAAAAATGAAGTCATCCGCCTCGTGGTTCCTCTCCGCCTCTCCGTCGGTGTGTAAGATGGCGGCTCCAGCGGCAGACGTAAAATGGCGGACCCCTCGCGCGCTGATGACGTCGATGCGCGCGCTTGGGAACCCACCACCACGTGGCGCTCGCCGTTCCCGCCAAAAGTAGGCCCAGGCGCAATGGCGGGAATCCCCCATTCGTTTTGGCGGGAATCTGCGGGGCGACCTTGTAAAATGTCCCCCACCGTCCCCGCTCCTCCCGACGAGCTGATCTCCGCCAAGATGGACGCGGCGGCGAGCAGCAGCTCCGCCAGTCGGGAGTGCGCCTCACGAAGCACGGCCTCGGTCCCCGGTCGCTCGGCCGGCGCCGTCGACGGATCCTGTAGCGTGGGCAAGTCCTCCTCCTCACCCCCCGCCACCAGCGGCCCCGAGTCGTCCAGGTTTTCCTCGCGGTCAATCCCGTGGGTCCTACGGGTCTTCCTTGTCTCCATGCTTGGAAGCCCGTTTCACTTCTGACGCCAGATGAAGTATTGGAAAATGACGGCAGGAAACTCCTTGACGGGAACACACTTCTTTTATTAAATCTTGACTTGTAACGATACAACGCGTGGCCTCTCTTCTTCACAATGCGGTCACCATACAACGGTACAACTCGTGACCTCTTCTTCTTCACCCTACGCTTCTCTTGACTCTCTTAGATTCTGTGCTGCTGGCTCTCTGTGCCTCGTGTAGACTCCGCGCCTCGGCTACACTCTTCTCTCGTCTCGTGTAGACTCTGCGCCTCTGCTACACTCTCCACTCGCCTCGTGTAGACTTTGCATCTCTCTCTGGCTACACCGTATGCATACTCGGCTCGTGTAGACCTTTCTCTCTCTCTGGCTACACCGTATGCATACTCGGCTCGTGTAGACCTTTCTCTCTCTCTGGCTACACACTATACATCACTCAGCTCGTGTAGACCGTTCTCTCTCTCTGGCTACACACTATACATCACTCAGCTCGTGTAGACCGTTCTCTCTCTCTGGCTACACACTTATACCTTACTCTCCTCTACTCTCCCTTACTCTCCTCTCCTCTCCATTACTCTCCTCTCCGGGCTCTATCTCTGCACCTTCGTCTTCATTCTTAGATGGTTCCACTTCTGCCCTCTACTCCTCTGTGCATCATCTTATATATCTCTTCCTCCCGGGAGACGGAGCGGATGCGGACCTCAACGTCGGCACCGCTCCTCAGTTACCCAATCACCACGCGCTATCTCTACGATCCGTTTCCGCCCAGCGCGTGTTTCCACTCCTCGACCAATCACACCGCGCTGCCACCCGATCACTCCCTCTCAGCGCGTCACCGGCACACAGCCAATCAGCAGCACTACCCCCACCCGCGCACTGACGCCTGCTCCTCCCCGTCAGCGCGCGTCACCACACACACACGTACATACGCGCTGGCACATGACGTACACACCCAGCGCGTATCACCACTACACAAGTGTATGCCGTGCTGCGCTATGACCCGAGTTCGATTCCTGCTCATGGCCAACACCAGTGACAACTATTCTGACCTGGTTCTGGGCTTCTCCTAGGTTGATTCAGCCTCAAATGAATACCTGGTGCGGTGTATAAACATCGCCACTGGGGAGACAAAGGCGGCCTAGCATGGTGCCGACTACCCACACCCTTGTGCCGTGCTGGCCTTCATAGGTGCTCCCCAACAGCACTTGTTTCTACAGTATGTTAAGGCAATACGGATGATCTTTGTACTGCACATATAATGTATGTGTGTTTAAACATGTATATTTTAAATTAAAAGTGGCATCCTGTTCCCCATTCCCCGCCCCCCATCCCAAGGAAGTACCTTCAGAAGGAGGACAACTTGGAGATGGTTTTGTCTAAGTCCTTTCTGGCGGTTGACCGGGAGTTTACAAGACGTGTGACTCTCTCCCAAGAAGGTGGGGTAATCTAGCACCCTGACTTATTGTTGACGTGTGGCATCGTTAAACTAATTAACTTGTGCTTCATTAGATCGTAATAAACCTTTACAATGTTTATTTCACACCTGAAATTAAGTAAACAACTCGGAATGTAGTGTGTGTAGCAAAAAAAACTATCTTGTATAAAGCATTGATTTCATAATTGTTTTGTGAACTTTGTAAACATACAAATAACATGCCATGTTTAAAAACCTTTATCTTGAAGTAAACTGAAATTACACATGCAAATACACTAAGGAAAATATATGCAAGTAGTGTTGCATTGCTCAATTTGTGCATGACATAACTGGATGGTGTTATGTCCTTTGTGTGTGATTTGAGCCATACCAAAAATACCTGAACAGAAAAAAAATCCAAGCAAAATCATAAAGTTATCTTTATTTAAACCAGGTGCAATCCCATTGCAATGTTAGTATATTTAACGAAGTTAAACCTTAGCTATGTATGTGGGATACATTTAATTGAAGCATTTAATGCATTTGAATTCATCTTATGAACAGAGTTTTAAGTATATTGACAAATTTCACATCAAATGCAATGACATTTGTCTGTGTGCTTAATGCATAGGGATATATATGGAGAGAAAAATAACTTGAGTTTGAGGTCACAAAAATTATTCTTTCAAAATAATATATTTCAAGAGGGGAAAAAAATGCCTTTTGAATAAAACCGATTTTATTTCTAATCAATCTCGGCTACAAAAACGTCTAAACCGTTGCATTCAAGCATGTTTTGAATTTACAAAATGCAAGCAATGCTTTGTGTTCTGCACTCTACTTCAATGCGGTGACAAAACTAACATTAACAAAGATGAATGTATACTCTTTGGTTATTTCGGTAAAGTCACGTAGGTAAAAAATAAAAAATAAAAATCACGAAGTTTCGGAGGCAACACAAGCTTCCGTCTTCAGGTGGAACCGTCACAGCAAAATTACTGTATCAGGTGGACGGTTCCACCTGAAGACGGAAGCTTGTGTTGCCTCCGAAACGTCGTGATTTAATTTATTTAAATTTTTTACCTACGTGACTTTACCGAAAAAAACAAAGAGTATGAATCCTTGCAGTCACGAAAACTTCAAATCTAGAAAGATGAATGTCTGAACATTAGAGTGGTCAAGTTCCACATTTATTTTGCTTGAGCACTGGAGGGTGAACTGCTCGCACGACACTTGACGTTAGCTATTTACAAATTTACTTGGTGTTGAACTGGGATCATGAGCAAAAATATTTGCTCATAAGCAACATCAAAAATATCTTGCAAATGATACGATTCAGTAATTATTGCCAGTTTCAAATACATTAATATTAATTGCAAATTAATAAAATCTCTCAAAGCAGCAGTTTATTGTCATAAAAAGAGGCACATTTGTGTTTCCCAGACCCCAGATGTGTTTAACCTGAAGCAAATGTGACTAATTAAGGTTAAACCGTTACGAAGGGTTAATTTATCTGTACGTCTTCCACATTGTGATTTACGCAAATACATGGGTTCCTTGTGCCCTATCATTCCAATTAGATGACTCATTCATGTGGATAGCTCGCAGAACCTAGCATAGCAATTTAGTGTTAATGTATAGTGTAATTGTGAACATTTGCTATGGATGTGTGTGTGTGCCTACAACATGCTTCCCATTTGCTCACTGCAGAATGGCTGTGAGAAGCAGCCTCAGGGTACAGTCCTGATTCGAGGTTTCCTGGACCTCTGGTAACAGACAGTTTGGGTTGTCTCCTCATATTTTCATTTTCTTAAAAATAATTAATGTACGATTGTCTGTACATGAATTAATCCTTGCTTTGTAATATTTTGCTTGCTGGAACTAATGCTGATCATTTAGTTTTTTTACTTAATTTTGTTAAAAGAATCTCTACAGTACATTATACATTAAAAATATTGTGATTAATAACGCATTAAACCTAGATACACGATGCAATAGTGAACCGATCCTATCAAGGGTTATCGATTATATCAAGATAAAATGTTTCAATGTTTTACCAAATTGAGTGGGAGTTATAATTTTTCTAATTTGGTTCAATAGCAATATGACATTTATCTAATCGGTAAGTTAGAACCACATGACTACGTCGATAGCCTTACTAGAAAGACAGGGCAGCGACACGGTGAACAAGGAGTCACTAACCAACCACAGAGAGGGTAGCTCACGCCTTTACGATTACCACAATTATATGACTACCGCAACAAATATATGAATACTACTGAAACTACGACGAACACAACCACATACATAATTATGTGGGATGCTTGAATTTTGATGGTAAAAATATATAGACCTATTTATATTTACAGAGATTCGTAGTTAGCGCTAGGTAGTTTTGCCCTTGATTGCATAGTATTGCATAGTATTTTACCTTGGACAATGTCTTCAATGGAGTGCAATCTGGTGCAGTCTGATGGAACCCACATTGCATCGTGTATCTAGGCCTTCATAATATTTTTTTCCAGCAAATACAACCTTTAATGTTTATTGTTTCATATCTTTTGAATCTGGATTTTTTTTTTGTCTTTCAAACGTTGAAAGGAATTCACTAATGTATGAACTTTATACTCAATACAGTTAATTTCTTCAACCTGTACTTAAAGTTTCCTCCAACATAAAAAAATGGCATCCATAAATGTGTGCCAGTGAGCAACTACTTGGTCTATAAACAGTTCTATTTATTTATGATAACACGTTAAGCTTGTTTGAGTGAAATGATAACGCATGTCACTGTGTGTTGGGAAGCATGTAGCTTGTGTGCCTGTCCTTGCAACCCTGTCCTTTGCGCAGTCTCTGCCAGCTCAAGCAGTGCTGTCGCGGTCGGATGCCCTGTGGGGCTGTGTGCCACGGGACAGCTTGGAAGCTCCCCTCGAAGATCTTTGCTCTCACATTGGGCTCTGAGCTGGGCTTAGTAAGCACTGCCGGAAGGCATCGCTACCAGGGGTTCATTTAAAAAGGACATACTGCTGCCCTGTTAATATTGTGGCTGTTCTTCCACTCTTTTCTCCACCCTCGTAGTTCCCTTTAGTTATTCCCATGGAGCAGTCCTGAATGGTAGTCACTCGTGGCTTAGTGCAGACAAGTCAGTATGGCCTGTTAACTGAACCCCTGCCCAAGTATGAATCAAACCTGGAAGACAAGCGTAGTGTGCAAACAAATTATTGAAGTTCGTAACACAGTTTGTTCTTGTGTACATCATTCTGCAATAATATTTCTTCTCTATATGGGGTATAACAGCGGTGTTTGTAAAACGTACTAAATGATATTTAGATTTCATGTCTAATCACCTAATCCTTTGTAATCAACAATTCTATCACGTCAAACCAACACTGCACCTCAGTGCATACATGCGCCCTTAAAAAAATTGTCTTGGTATACATATCCATAAAATGACAACCACGTTTATAAATGTTAAAAGTGTAATGCTGTATGACTTAATGAATAGGAATGTCCAAACACGAAGTCATGACAAACTTGAGACTTTCAAGCCTGTGGTTGCTATTCCTCCTAGTCCACACGTGGGCCCACAGTAATGCGATGGCAGTTGGCGGATGAGCAGCCGTTGACCTCGCTTTGCTCTATGTCCTTTAGCGGAGCTGCTGAGGAGCGGAACGACGGCCACCGTGGCATTGCTGCGTGACGGCCAGGAGCTGGCAGTGGGCAGCGTGGGTGACAGCCGTGCCGTACTGTGTCGTCGCGGCAAAGCCATGGGGCTGACGGAGGATCACACTGCCCAGCGCAAGGACGAGAGGACTCGGTGAGGCCTGCCCACCCAACGCTCGTCACTGCCACCGTTAATTTAATTGTGCCACGCCGGGGGAACCTGATTCGCATTGGGATGGTTGTCAGTTAAAACGCTGGTCAAGCTTTGACTTGGCGTCATCATGCTTTTTGGGGGTTGATATTTTTTGTGCTATTTTGTCATCGGCCAAGAGTGGGTTTCCTATGGAGAGACTGGCTTCTATAGAAATGTCGTGTTTCCTCCAATGATCCAGGACTGCTCATAAACATAAGCAATGACATTATTTGTTTGAATATAGGGGCACACTTGCTTTTAACTGTGTTGTGGAGTGATCATTTATGATCTAAGTCTTTGTATGTATGTTGAACTTCTATCGTACCGTACGCAGCCAAAAATGCTAATCGGAGGTGCGGGGGAAAGACAACAAACTAAACACAAACATAAGTTCTTTGGCTATATTTTCCCCTTGTTATTTAATGTACGTATTTTCTTATATTTCTGTGTAACCCTTGCAGGAGCTCCTTAATCCACCTTTCAGTCCCCTTGTGGTGGGCTGTAATGAATCTGGATATTCATTGCTGTGTTGCAACCGAAAGCTCAATGAGCCCAATTTGTAATTTTTTATATTCCTTCTTAAAAGCCCTCTGTTGAAGTACATCATAAACACGTGTTTTGTTTGCAGAGTTAAGGCGTGTGGAGGGTTCGTGACCTGGAGCACCACTGGCCATTCTCGCATCAATGGCACACTGGCCATGACACGCAGCATCGGAGACATTGCTCTCAAGCCCTATGGAGTCATTGCAGATCCTGAGATACAGCAACTGCAGGTACATTGAAAATATGCATCAAATAAGCCCATATGATGAATACAATTCTAAAGTGATGGTGTCTTACATAATATAATTATGCTGTATTTTCTTAAATATTATTTTAACCCTTGCAGTAGATCCTTAATACACCTTTGAATAACCTGCGGGTGGGCTGGAATGTGGATATCCATATTGAAACCCATATAGGGAGCATGGAAGTACAGATTAAGTGTCCCCTGATGTGGGGGAAAGCTTTTTAAAAGTGGTCAAACTGAATAGCACTGGATTGTTTGGGTTCAAGCATTTATGTACCTTAAATTTTAGTATCTCATTTCCAGTAAAGTTACATGTGTTGATAAAATGAATAGTCCGTTTCTGTTATCATTGGGAGGTTAGGGAGTATACTTGCCATTGCAGCTGAACCATGAAGATGACAGCTTCCTGGTGCTCACCACTGACGGCATCAACTATATCATGAACAACCAAGAAGTGTGCGATGCAGTGAGCAGTTCGCACACTCCCGAGGAGGCTGCCCACCTCATCACCGACTCAGTATGTGCAGGACACCAATTACAGTGGATATTAGTAGCTTGTTTCTCACCTATGAAAAATTTATTTTTGCACAACATTGGATGGAACTGCTGTTTTCTCTCATTATGACTGTCAAAATGGGCACTTTTTTTGCAATTCTAACCCTGACCATTTTATTACATTGCTTTATTTATGTGCTTGAGTGGCTGAGGCATTTCCCAATAAGCGATATCATGTTATGCCCCGGATTACATTTATGTAAATGGTTAAAGCTCATATCTGTTGCAAAAAACTGAGTAGAGTATCACCTGGAGTTTGTAATTAAGCAGTAGATTACAACAGTACCATCTGTTGCCATTGGAGAGGTGATGCAATTCCAAAAATACATATCCAGTAATTGTTTAAAGCAGCTGCAATTCTTTCCACACGTACAGCAGTGCGACAGTAACTTTCCCCATTGTTCCCCTTTTTAACTCTTGCACTTCAAAGCACCCCCTCTGTTAAAATGAAAAGTACTACTCGTATAATTTCCTATCCTTTTTGAAATGCAGAGCTAACATCTCGAATAGCACATTTCATGTAAAAATGTGCACAGTATATCTTTAACCTTGAAAACCTGTTGGTCTTGACTGCGGGGTGGCGTTAAACTTATCTTCTCTCCCCTTTCTCTTTCGTTTTTTTCTCTCTCCCATTTTTACAACTCCTTCCCCGGTTTGCCCCATTCCTTGTTATTGTGGTTGTTCCGATGGCCTGGGGTTGGGAGTGTATTTACATGTGGCTCCAATGTCGATAGTGGACTGCATGTAACGTAGTTATTTAATATTTGCAGGGTGTGTATATTGTTTCTTGATGCCCTTGGATGTAAATAAAATAAAAACGTTGTTAGCCTTTTATAAAAACGCCAGGCATGCCTTGTAGAGACTCTTGGACTGTGCACACAGTTATACTGGACTTGTCCCTCACATATCTAGTAGTAAAATACAGATTCCCTTTGAACATGGCTTTGTTGATGTTGGCAGTTCTTAAAGAGATGCATTCCGTTTGCAGGCACTGCAGTACGGCTCCGACGACAACGCAACGGCTGTGGTTATCTCATTGGGCGCATGGAGGAAATTCATCAAGGTTCAGACACATGCCACGTTCCTCCCTAGAGTTGTCTCTGGTGGGCGCTGGGCATGAAAACAAGAGGCCCACGCTGATTAGCACCATTACAAGCTAAACCAAATCCACATCAAGATGAAATTTCCTTTAAAATACGTGCTTTATAAACTATATTTGAAAAATAAAGCAAAATTAACTATGATATAGCACGAACACATGCTATCTCATAGCTAAGTTTTCCCAAGTACAATCAACAGATTAACCAAAATTTAGTCTATTCTGGGTTTCTGTATGATTTTGTACTTGGAGCAGTGCTTGCTTGATAGGACTTGACAGTTCAAGGAAGATATTCATCAAACCGTTGGCTTACTGACTTCGCCAAACTTTGGTACTCTGCCTTATGAAACTGCATTACTGAACATCTGTGAAAAATATGCTCATCAGATTTCACCAGAATAAATACAGATTCTGTATTATCATAGATTTTAACCATAAACTTACGAAGCAGAATGCAAGATTACCAAATAAGACCGTTGTGTATTTTTTTTTTTTGCCATTTAATATATCTCAATTTTGTGCATGGTAAAGGTTGCTATTTAAACGTTATCTTGAACAAGGTTCGCTTATTGTGGTACATTAAGTTTTTTGAAAGGGCCACTTTGCATTTACTTCACACCTTGGTGAAACTAGTTTTAAATATAGCATTTGTAAATAATTGCAACATTTGTCCAGAGTATATTTCCAAGCAGTTCAACCTTTTACTGGTTCTCATATTAGAACTCTCTCGGATATGAATTTGGGTGGTGTGATAAGATTACATAGTTTTGGTTCGTTAAATGTTAATGCAGTGGAACAGTTGGTTAGCGCACTGCGCTGTGAACTCGGATACCTGAGTTTAATACCGGGCCATGGTTAACACCAATGGCAAGTGATAACCGATTCAGTAGTTCTGGACCCCCCTCCCCCCCAACCATTCACCAACAAATCTTGAGAATCTTGACTGACACGAAACTTCATCCAGGAGTGACTTGACAATCGACTATTTAGTGTTAAGAAAATGAAAATAATACATACGTACAGGTATGTCTATATACTTCTCTACAGTATAATTTACCAGTTCACCTGGTATCTGCTTTAGTCTGTGTACATTGGTAAGAGGTGTTGCATTGTACATGTTCAGCAGCATTGTTGGTCTGAATTTTTATTTTGAATACTGTATATTGTACAATAAACATTTTTACAACCTGTCCCAATATTGTCAATAACTCTGTTTAGCAGGTACTGGTTAATCATCAGACAAATCAGAATGGCTGAAAATGAAGACCGTTTAATTTAAACTATTGTATCATGGCATCACATTGCTATTAATCAGTTTATTAAGTGCACTGATTAAAGCATCAAGCCACTTGCTATTTTAACACAGACATTGATATTCTTTGACATTCGAGGAATTGTTCTTAGAATCAACCATTTTAATGGTTGTCTGCAGCTCAATTGAAATTAATGTGATTCTAATTGAAATTTATAAAAATTGGCCATCTTTTAAATTTCCCCATAAAAAAGTGGCTATCCCACGGTTCCAACGATCCCATTCAGAAGTATTTGATTTCTCACCTCGATTCAAGTCCCAGCTTGGTATTGTAATAGCCCAGCAGTAGCAGCAACTGGCACCTCTCCACTTCAGGCCACCCCACAAGATGCTCATTACATCAACAGTGTGGTTTGCCCGATTTACTGTCAAGGGAAAGTGCATGGAGTAATTTGCTCAAAGTCACATTTCCCACGACGCATTTAGAATTTTTCTTCCCCATATTGAGATGTGGCTTCAAATGGAGATGCTTTAAAATATAACATCTTATTAAACATCAAGCATAAGGAAACTACAATTGGTTAAATGTTTATTGAATGAATACTTATCAGGCATTTTGATGCGCAGTATGGCTTAAATCACAACCCAGTGCTAATTTTCAAAAGAGCAACCTCAACTTGTGATATCAAATTACCACCACTCCATTATTGGTATCACAAGGGCTGTGATATCCCTTCAAGTTAGGGAGACTGTAACTTCGAAACTAAGTATACAAATGTATCAAAACAATTTTCATTAACCCGTGAATTAAGAAAAATCTTTCAAAATAACATTTCAGTCTAACCCTGCCATGTATTTTAGTGATATAGCGCTTAAATTAAATGTGATCCCTTGAGAACGCTGGCATAATAACTCACAGGAAACACCAGCAAGGACCTAAACAATATACATTCAGGGCTCGTAAGGAAAAAAAAGTACACTTGGCTCAGACCACAAGGTTACACATAAAACAACCAAACAGCTGCGATCACAGCATGCGGAAAACTGAAAATGTGCACGAACAAAGTTAACGGCAAACACCACCCAGTGCATCAACAGCAGACAATTGCTACTGTACGAGATCGGTGTGCAACGGGAGAAATATAAAGCTCAATAACGCATGGAGCACTGGCTCCTATTGCTAAAGACCGTTACCTTCAGTGTCTTGCTCATGACTGCCTTGCAATACCGCATGCAGTCTTGCCAGTGAGGGCACTTCTCATGCAGTGAAATTATCACTGCTCTTGGCCCACATGGCTCGAAATCCTACAAAGTCTCCATTTCGAGCCTCATTTGGATTAGCTACAATAGCAACACACATTTTATTTTTATAATGTAGAGGCAATGGCTTGTACATTCCACAATATCCATTAGACCCTGAAGTGTGCAATTAAACGTTCATGTGAAATACACATTGACCCCACCAGTTAGTTTTTAATGCCCAACCACGCTACGTTTACTAATAAATTGCAAGGTAAAGGTGCATCCCTTCAAATGATTGCTCACGACACGATTGGCAGCAGGACCTCCACTAGAGGATATTTGGCCTACTCATCCACACTGGCCATATATCTTGCCTGCACTTTTCCCTACCACAAACGAAAAGCCGATCCATTAGCTATGGCGTTCCCATTTTATACCACTGGGTGGACATAGGCAGAATGACTTAAGAAACTTGCCAATTGTTTCAAACTGCCATGCCAGGAGGTCGAACTGGTGACTTCTGGATTGCAAGTCCAGTGTGCTCACCATCCCTTAATAGAAATACACCCACACAATTATATTTCAGCAGTATTGAACATGTTTCATGTTGGGTTGCAATTACTTTTATATGTTTTACATAATTACCAAATGAAAAAAATAATGGGCTACAACACAATACTTTTCTTCATAATTTCCAAAGTAATTTTTTTCAACCTATTTTACAACCAATTATTGAAAAAGGCACAAACACAGGTTGATAGAAAAATCTAAAATCAGGCGGTCATTATTATTTAACCTCCTGTGATGCATACTGCTTTGTCAAATGGGCTGTGTGGGTGTAAGGCAATTCCAATTACAAACTTAACAAAATTGTTGTAAAATAGCTGTAATCTGACATTTCTATAGCAGTGTCAGCAGTTCTAATTTCAACAATGCAGTATGCTTTAATTCCAAGTCCACATGATATTAGTGTTATGTTAACACTTACATCTAAGGATATGACAAAATATTTGCAGTGACGCTAAACCATGAACCTGCAAAAGATTATTAACATTCGATGAAACCAAAAAATATTCTGTATTTGCAAGTTATATTCTATTTACACAATTACCGTGCATTTATGTTCTAAATTCTACATAAAAGGGGCATGATACACTTCTTGAACGAGTGGACATTTTCTTACAATGTCACAATTCCTTTACAAAGGACAATAACAAACATGAATCTTGGTATTTTACATACGAGTATAAATTCTGTAAAATAAATTCAGACCTTTTGTCAAGGCACTACTGGAATAATGCCTCCCAAGGTCTCGTTGGTCATGAGAATTGTGACCACACTTAACCACGCTGGTCAGTTCAGGTTGGTGGCAGGGCACCCAGGACCGTGTGAGATATACCGTAATTCCCTACGGACATCTGCTGTGGCCAGAAATCGAATGCCTCTCGCCAGATACTGAGCACGGCGCATGCCGCTGCGACAATGCTCAACCCAATTTCACATATAAAAAGGTTGATATAAATAATAAAAGCGCATTTCACATTAAGTTTGTTCTCCATTGTGGCACTACTGGTTTTTATCGATTTGTTCAAATCACCTGAAAAAAATAGGGTACAGATAAACACATTCATCAGTACTGTATTTGGCAACTTCCATCTCAATCGAGTAGGGGGGGGCGACCCCTCCAGCAATGAAAAATGATAGGAGTTGTTAGTAAGGACATGTCCCTTGCTTTTTATTTGACGCGTGTGCGGTGATGGCGCAGCCATCGATCGAGGGTCGAATTCGAACCGCGTTGTGTGATCGGCATGGCGCTCGCTGAAGGTGAATGCCTTCAGGGAAGTCGTGTACTGTATACGCAACTGTGCACAATTCTGAGTCACTTATAACTGCTTTGCCGTTACTTATTGCCAATTATGGACTCAGACTATTGTCCTATCATCTCATAGAGTCCCTGGCACGTAATAATATGCTACACAGTGGCAGTGGGGGTCGCAAAATTCCGATTTATTACTAATAAACCCCAATGATCCGATCGAAATTAAAGATTTCGATCGGATCATTGGGGGGGCATGTGCCACCCCACCACCCACTGGCTCTACCAGTGGTTCAAGACAACATGGCAAGTTCATACTTTGGTGTCAAGGAGCCAGAGATTCAAGACATAAAAAGGTTGCCACACAAATTATTTTAAATAAATACAAATAACAAAAGATGGATAAGCTGGTAGGCTACTCTGTTTCGTCAATAGGGGAACTAAAAAGTCCAAGTTTGTTGCGTCCGAGTTGTGATGAAATCAAGATAAATGCTGCGGTGTTAATATAATCGAGACCAAACAGAGACCAAAGGTTCGCCACCTCATCGGATTGTCTTAATGACATAGATGTTTCTTATAAATGAGCCATATACAATATCACAATATAATATGGAACTAGATTACAACAACAAAAATACATTTTAACACTGCTTTGAAAACACAATGGCTATTTTTTGTAAGACATAGGGTATATATCTGTAGCCGAGGAATAACAACAGCCGATTCAAAATACCAAGACCCATGACGGCTGGACATAAAAAGGTATGTCAGAGTTGCTGTTTTTTCTACCAAGGAGAGCTTATGTCAGTTTCTTCATGAAGCGCAGCTTCAGGTAGGTGATGGCGAGAAAGATGATGGTCATGCAGCCCAGCGCCACAAGGTTCTCCCACAGGGCCCAGTCATTTGTGCCAATTCCCTGCCGGCAAAGGTAATCCTCACCGGTACAGCTGTAATAGAGAAACAGAAATGAATTAAACCCCTCATGCAGACAGCCAGCAAACAGGCAGAACCCTTTGAATTGTTATGGAATATCTAATAAATACTATTATCATGGAAGAAAAATCATACATATGCATGGATTCTCTAATGCTTTCCAATATGCGTTTAACCTCGGATCTTTTTAATTTGCGATATCAATGCCACCAAATGAAATTACGTTATCAAAATGGAGGCATGCACATGACGTGTGATGTCATCAAATTGACAGAGAAGGGATACCCATTAATCGCTGGTTTTTATCTCCAAGTTTTGGATAGCCCTTTGATAAATTTGCCCCGTTTTCTGTAGGGTAAGCCTCAAATAGCATTACAACTTTATACTAAAAGATTGTTTAGACTGCACCATGTTTACGAGTTATCATGACTCCCCCTGCTAAAGACAGACAGACTTACTGCGAGAACATTTTCAATGCGCTAACCAATGCGCCACCGCTCCACCCTGTAGACCAGGGGTGGGGAATGTCCGGCCCGCGGGCTGTATTAGGCCCGCAAAATAATTTGGTCTGCTCTGCCAAGGCAACCGCACGACTCGAAATTCAATAAATTTTGGTGCTTTTTTCATAGCAACATAAATTTAATTTTGTATGGCCCACGAATCATGTTATAAATATCCAAATGGCCCTTGGCAGAAAAAAGGTTCCCCACCCCTGCTGTAGACGATCAACATCTCTATCGAAATTATTTATTTCAAAACGTTAAAAATAGGTAACTTTTTTCAATTGTCTAAAAATATGATGTAGAAGTAGACAACATAGTATAACAACATGTAAAATGAGGGTCTAATTACGACAGCATGTACACGTAAGATTGTAGACAAATTAATGGAAAACAGCAGATTCCGTTTTCAGCCTCAGCAGGAGCAGCAGCAAGGCCTTACATGGCTCCAGTGTTTGCAGACGTGGAGTTACAAGTGAAGGACGCGGAGGTGTAGTTGCTACCACAAAACATCAGGCCCCGAAACTCGTTCACTTGCAGTCCCTGCAGGCCACAATGAATACATTTTGAAATACATTTCAAGAGATACTGGTCTATCACTTACAGTGAAGTGATATTTCCTCTCAACATTATCATGTAAATTACAAACACAAATTCTCTTCGTTTTTGGGGGGCTCAAAGAACATAGAACCCCAGTAGTTTTGCCCCTTCCCCTTACTCTCGTCAGACCTACATACAGAACAAAACCTTTCTAAACTGCAGTGTATCACAGTTGTTTTCTTGAGACTGCCTTTACATTTAATCTCTCCAAAGTGGTCTTTCAATTAAGTACACTGCTTTTCACTTTTGCACCTTACAGTTAAAATTCCAGTTATTTTCTGGTCCTTGTAAAGGAAAGCTACAGAGTAGTGCATATTGGGATAAATCGGTTCGTAATAGATACCGGTTGCAGCCAAAGATCTACTCTCTGGAATGTCATCAGAGTTTAAGACCATAGCATAATTACAGTCACTGGCATGATTAGTCATGTTATAACTAGGGCCCCATGCAGTAAGTGACTCGTTAAATAGCCTCAGTTTTACCACATGGATAATTGTATTCATTATAAACATGGTTAAATCTTGACTTAAAGCTTTCGTGACTGCAGGAATTCATATTCTTTGGGTCTTTCGGTAAAGTCACGTAGATAGGTTCTTTTTTGTTATTTTCTTTGAACCTATCTACGTGAATTTACCAAAAATGACCCAAAGAATATAAACATGGTTCTATAAAACACGAAAATGTTTACATTGCAGGACAGCATAAAATGACTTTATATATGGCAGTTCTTGCTCTACGGGCTTGAAAGTATTTAAAACCATGGACTTAAAAAATTGTAATGTATTGAAATTACGTCCGGCTTGAGACAAAATTGAGGGCCGCACACACTTACTGTGAGTCCATATCTAGGGATGCTGAAGTACTTTAGCCAGTTGAGCCAGCCCATGACGCTTGGCAAGTTCACCAGCAGACCTGAGAAAATCTAACCGAAAAAAGCAACACATCTCAGTTCACCATGAAGCAACAGGTTTACTTGTCCCAATGATGGGTTTTCTAAAGCCTAGAATTGTGTATGAGCTATAGTTTTTCATATAAAGGTGGCACAATGGTAGAAAGAGCATGAAGACACTGTAACTTATATGATTGATAGAAGTAGCAACAGCAGTAGGAAAGTTAATGAATGCCCAAGGACGGGGGAGGCAAACAAATCTACATGCACACTCGTAAAACGTTACTTAGAAACAAGAACATAAAATGTGGATCGCTCGCTCACGAGCTTGCTTACAATCATGAAGACAAAGCAGATGGTGATGAGGAGGTTTGCTACGGCCACTACGCTCTGCCCAGCACTGATGGCCAGGGCCATGGAGGTGGCGGTGTAAGCCACGAGCACCACCGTAAGCATGAAGATGAAGAATTGCCCAGCAGTTGCCTGAAAACCTGTCCCCGGGAACAAAATAGTACGAGACCTCCGAATGACCATTCTCATCACGAGTATCAACATTTATTACGTATGCCATGCCTCTCATGCATAAGTAATAAAAAAAAGCAGAATAGACAATAGACTACAGGGGTAACTGATTGCTAGGGGTTGATAGCACTCGTGGGAGGAGGGGGGGGTGCACTACAAACGGTAAATTAAGAACCACTGCTATAGTTTCAAAATGCATTTAACACAATCGTATTTCACCTTGAGCAATTTATAAGTGGTGAGTATCTGTGCGGTGCAATAAAATAACATGTCAGAAATTGTTTGACTTGCCGATCATCCAGTAGGTCACGATGGAAAAGACGGCTGCAGGCAATGTCCGCATAGGTATGAGGTCAGACATGACTTTGGCCAGAAAGTAGGCAGACACTCGGTAGTAGCCACTGATGTACTCATGTCTGTGGACACATGGCAATGGACATGAAGAAACATGTGCTAATCAACACTTCCAGCAATGTAGTGTTGTTGCTTTACTCTTTTCACATATTTGTGCCAATTAAGCAATGTTTGTGCCAATTAAGACTATGTATATTAGTGATGAGAATAGTCCGTGAAAATCTGAATTAGTGCTGTAACATACTTACATGCAAACAACAATACATTGGGGGGAAAGGTAAGGTAGCTACATATCTACAGTGATGAACAATTGGTGAATGAGAAGCAATGTCCTATTATATTCAGAATATGATTTCAATGCATATTGGGGACAACTAAAAGCATGTTGATCGCTTAAAGCTGTCAATTCATCAACAGCCATGGTCTATCCACTGCTGGATGAAGGCCTCTCCATGTCATTGTCATCTCACAATTTGCACACAAGCTGATCTCATCATTCCATATCCATGCAGGTTGTCCTCTCGACCACGTTATTTTTTTGGCGTCATTCCATCATCATTATCGACCATCGACCGCCGACCTTCCTAGTGATGCATCCTGCCCAAGCTCGCTTGCTTTCCTTAACAGTCAATAGGCCGTCTTCAATTTGGATTTCTTTCCCGATCCATGTGTGTTTCAATCTCCGAGTACACTACCATGCATGCGCCTTTCTTACTTTGCATGCTTTTTAGATCTTGTTCCATTTTGTCGGTCTATCTTTTTGACATCATAGCGTGAAATATCCCCAGATTGAAGACGTACAGTTTTCCAAAAGCACTCCACCCTGCTCTCATTCACCACTTTATCTCATCATTTGGACCACAGTCCAGTTTCAATAACTGTGCCTGGCAAACATATTCAGCCGTTTACCAGTTAGATCCTGAGGACAACTATTTATTTTTGTTTAGCAGGATGATCATTGTGCTGAACTTACGTGAATATCTTTTTCTCCCGAATGAAGAGCTCAATTGCCGATACGCTGGAGAAGCACTGGTTCGTGGTGATAAAAAAGAGAGATCCAACCCTGAGAGAGGACAATTTGAACATACAATGATGACACATTTTCATGCATAGGCTCTTTGCACATTCCAAGTGAAACTGGGTGGTGGTGATACATGCCTGTAATCCAGCACTGTGAAGGCGAGGGTTGGTGGACTGCACAAATGTTACGAAACTCCCTTCCCGTAGGCATCAAGGTGTCATACCCTGGCTCGCCAGGAAGCGGCGGTAGAGCAAGTGTTCCACTAATCTCCATTTGGTCCATCAAGGGACAGTGTCGCCTCTCGCGCACATGAGTTTCCCCTTGTTGCTGCGATTTCCACGCCCATGTATAAAACTCATTCATTTGCTGAAAACACCTTCATAGATATGATGTACTGTGGAGTTTGGCCAATTGTTGGCACCAGCTCACTGCCTGGCTGCCTTTTAGGCTTGCCTGTGGTTCCTCGTGCCTCTGAGTAATTATCTCCCTTCGAGAGCAAGAAAAAACTGTGCGCGCTCTAAGTAGTTAATTATTATTGTAATAAAACACTCTTTGCTCATTACTGAAATACACTCAATACACATAAAGTGGTGTGCTCAATACCTGTTCTGGATGCCACTTGGATCTAGTTTAGCACCAAAGAATATGGCTCCAACAATCAGGCCCAAAACCAAAGTGACCACCAGCTGTGATTCCATGCAAATAAAGAGGAAAAAGAAACATCACTAAATTATACAATGACACAGCAAACGAGGTGTGACAAGTAAAATCTAACCCTTTGTTTAAAAAAATGCACCTGACAATAAAAGCTGTTAAGGAGGAGGATTACATTTTTACAACAAGTTGGAGAAAATCATGCAAATGCATGATTTATGTAATGAATTCCCATAAATGCTTTTATTCTGAATTATGTAATTAACAGAACAGAAACCAACGGTGGATGTTACCAAAAAATGCGTGTGCATATTTTCAAAAAGGAATTTTTTGTTGTTGGTTGCGTCTCTCAATTTTGGGCAATGACTTGATCAACTTGTCCAGTTTTTAATAATGCAAGTCCCCGATTGTAAACATACATTCATGCTAAAGTTTATTTTGTATTGGAGTTATAGCACCCTGCATCCCTGTTACAGTGGACAGAGCTAATGCATAAAGACTTTCAACTTTAGTCGGAAAGCCATGAAAAGGGACACGAATAAAATCCTCACATAACACCGTGCCAATTTTATGTTCCACGTGGCCACACAAAAAGTCGAACCTGTGCAATGGAGACTTGTGGGTTCCTCGAAAGGTTGGTCACAGAGCGCTTGGTGACCCAGTAGAGCTGGTGGAAAAAGGAGGTGGCGTAGGTGACTCTCTGTGTTTTAATGCTGGTCGAAGCCTTGGAGCCCACGGACGCGAGGATCTTGCGCAACTCCTCATCGTTGGTCTTGAAAACGTTAGAGTTGTGGTACGACTCCTGCAGCTGCTCTGCAATAGTCCTGTGCTCCCCCTGCTTGACCTCTTCCTCGTCTGTGGCACAGAGGGGTGCACAAAAGACATGCACATTGGAGAGATATAAAACTTGATTTAAAGCTTTCGTGACTGCAGGAATGACTCTCTTTGGTTCTTTCGGTAAAGTAACGTAGAAAAAAAATTACTTAAATAATAGAATACGATGTTTCGAATGCAACACAAGCAATCGTCATCAGGTAAGAATGAATGAGAAAACAAACCTAGTAAACTTAGAAATATAATGAAATACAACACAGAGAGTCGGCTGACACAAGTCAACACCCTACCTGGTTGATTACGTTCTTCCAAAGATTGCTAAATTTGAGAGAGAGACAAAACACAGACACGGAGATACACAGACAGACATGCAAGCAGAGATAGGCAACACAAAGACACACAGAGCGAGAGACACCGGTTCGATCTCCCCAGAGTGGCTTTTGAAACAATGGTACAAGATTCTTAAATTCCTCCACAACTGACCACCCAGCAGCAGAAATGGGTACACCAGATTTATCCCGTCGGCAGGGCATGTGTGGTGGGGTTAAGTGTGGGTACTCCTACCTCTTTTGAGATGTCTGGGCAGCGTGGAAGAATAGACCAAAATTCACAATAAAGTGGCTTCCTCGGGCTCCCTCTAGTGGAGACCCTTCCATTAGCAGCAGCAAGCAATTTCAGGGCTACAACTGTACTATACGCATTGCATGTGAATTTAAATTAATTTGACTTGTGTGCACCAAAAAGTGACACACTTCAGTGAATTCACAGAATCAGATAAACCAATACTTCACATATCAACAAGTCCTGTGAAACAGAATTTGCTGCGATTGAACAATGTAAAATGTATGACGCATTAAAGGTCAGTTGCTTGGGAACAATCTCCAGTAATCTTTGTGTATAGCCACAATAGGTGTTTGTACTTTTAAAGCACCGAAAACAGTGCTTTGTAAGAAAGATATATATGCAGTTCACACCCATTTAAAGTACAAAATACATGCTTCTGAGTAATTCAAAGCAGCCCCTGAGGTGGGTTCACATTTGAGTAGAAAGACATTCATACAGCATAATGTTGATCCATGAAAAAGTAATGTGGATTAAAAAAGTCAGTACATCATTAAAACACACTTTTAAAATGTTTACAGAAAACCCATGATACTGTGAGGTCTTCACAACGTTCAGGGTTCTTTCAACAAGGGACATGTGGCTCAAGTTGGCCAAAACCAAAACAGCGTTTGCAATGGGAGATGACAGCAAACAAATTCAATTAAATTCACTATGGGATCAGTAACTACCCATCCTGGGTGTGTTGTATGGAATGTTATTGAAGGTACCATGGGAAAGTGACATTATATATCACGTTTATGTAATTCCCGATTTATCATATATCAATTCATTTACTTTAAGTATTATTTAATACAAACTACTATGATTGCGTTAATGGTACCATCCTTTGTAAGTGTAACTATACCTGCCCAAACTAACAGGTGACTAAAAGAAAAGCATTATATTGACATTAATAACCTTCAGTACAAAAACACACATAAACGTCTGCGATCCTCTGACTGTGATAAGTTATATATTCAGTGTTCACGAATGCTGGTTGTTGAGGGATTATATTATTTGTGCAGGATACAGCACAATAACTGGTTTGTCCTTTCTGGCATCCCATGTAGAAAAAGGTACCCCCACGTTGTTAGGAGAAATGCAAAAGTGCACGTAAAATGCATTCGCACCATTTGGAGAGAGATCGATTTCTTCCTCGCCGCTATCGTCGCACTTTTCATTTCTCATGGCTGCCACGGCGGTCGAGTCTCCGTTTATGATGTCCAAGAAGAAGTCAGCGGGATTGTTGTACGGCTCGCACTCGTAGCCTGCGAGCATGAGCGTGCACATTACAACGCCCAACACAAACACACGACACATCGGCTGGGCAAACATTGGACATGAATAGCATCTAAAAGACGTAAACTTTGACTAAAGACATTGACAGTTATATATACACGCACACACATATACAATGCTATATTGCACTTGCCTTGCTTGCTACATGATTGTCATTTCTAATGTTCAGAAATGTTTATGTTCCAAGTAAAACATATTTTTACGGCTTACAATAAAATGCGTAATCTGACACGGTCTAAAAACTTCCGATTGATTAGTAGTTTGATTTGTAAAATTGTTATTAGTTTAATCCAAGCGCGGTCTTTAAACTTGAGTTAAGAAATGCTCAACCAAGAAAACAGCACAAGTGGCTGAATTACGAGTGGCTGCGAAATCTTAGGTGTTAGATGCAGTGTAACTTAACAATTCCTTTATTTAATACCAGGCAACTTGATGTATTTTTCCATGAAAAGAAACCGACCTTGATTTTGCATGGCAGTACGGCTCACTCACCAAGAGTCTGGAAGTAGCTGAGAGCGGTCTTGGCAGGGCCATGGTACACGAGGCTGCCACTGGCCAGCAGTGTCAGACTGTCAAAAAGCTTGAAGATGGAGTAGCGTGGCTGATGGATGGAGAAGATGATGGTTCGACCCTTCCGTGACATTCTGCATTCATTCAAATAACCCAACACGCATGCACACCAAAAAATATAATTCCAACCAGATCTTAAAGCAGAAATCCTCAACAAGAATACATAGAGAGGCAGCTCACATCTTAATGAATCAGTCAATCCTCATGATTTTGGCGATTTGTCCCATTGTTGATAATCGAGACCGTGGCAGGTATTCATACGAAAAAATCAGATGAAATGAGACGAGTTTTTTGAAATCATTAATTCAGGATGTGAGCCAATGCCATATTCTGATCAAGCCTTTCTGATTAACTCCAAAAGACGAATAAGACCCACATGAAATGTGGATTGGCCGATAATGAAACGCCGTTAGGGCTGCTGCACGCACCGCTTGAGCAGCAGGAGAACGGCGTTGGCCGTGCTGGCGTCAAGCCCAGTGGTCGGTTCATCCAGGAACAGCACAGACGGGTCGTTGATGAGCTCCATGCCAATGTTCGTGCGCTTCCTCTCTCCACCGGACACGCCGCGGATCAGCTCAGTCCCCACCTGCGCAATCCAGCAGCATACGCAGGATGAAAGCAGCGACTCCTAATTCTTGTTTTGTATCACACAATGGTCGATTGGCACGTCGTGTGCGATGGGGTAATCATAATCTTTATCAGAATCATGATTTCGACTGGAGGAATCCGATGAGCTATGATATCCAGTAGGGGCGGGTCAGCAAGTTACAACAACGAACAATACAAAAAATGATAGGAGTGCAAAATAGAGAAATGTAAGTAAGTTACTATAAATAAAAAAGTATACAAGTACAAATTGCATAAGTATATACATTCCTGTCGATTTGTCAACACCAAATGCAAGCTTGGGCAAGGCAGCAAAACAATGGATATAATCTATTTTGGATGAGCAGGACATATCCAAATACGTCTTCCTCTGCACACATCAACCATAAAAACGTTCGCAAACGTCATCATCCCTTAATTTCTTGTTTAGTACCATATCCGAACACGGCTATATTGTACATTTTTCCTTATTACACATTTTTCAAACATAACTGAAATCCGTGCCGGAAGCAGGGAAAAATTTATGATTCTCATGTCCTTTTAAATTGTAGCTTTTTATATTAATATATAATCATTTATATTACACACTGTCTATACAATGGAAATCACTCTAAACACGAATGTCCTTTCAGTAAGTGACTGACAAGGTAAATCGCTTTTGTGCTGGCAGTCTCACCCACAAACACCACCAAATGCACCGTTTAATAGTCACAGCAACATAACACGAAATCCACTGAGTCTTCCACTCAAAAAGCAAGAGAGCCAACTCGGGATGGCCCTATTGATCAACAAGAGCAAGACATTACTGCTGCATTCACACGCCGCGTTTACCTTGGAGTCGGCACACTTGGTGAGGCCCAACTCTTGGATGATCTGGTTCACTCGCTCCTTCTTCTCTTGCTGGCTGATTGACTGCGGCAGTCGCAGAGCAGCGGAGAACTGAAAGTTCTCCCGAACGGTCAGTGTACCCATCACCACGTCATCCTAAAGGAGGATCCAACGGATTTGTCAGCACTTAACTGCACCGAAATGACGATTCAGGTTGGAGGGGCCATTACAAAACTCCAGTTCCGAGAGCCATGGCTACAATATGAAGCTTCAATGACTTCCGGTTCTTAAAACATGGCCATACTTCACGTATCACATTGTGAGAAATGAAGACGGCTGGTGGCCCAGAGGAATGATGGCGAGGCAGGGATAGGAGGGAGCGTGCTACCGCGGAAATTGAGAGATAACATTAATGTGTGGAGGTGGTGGATAGACTGTTGCAGAGCGGGGCCATGGGGGATAGTCACAGATTGGGGAGGTCTTCAATGAGGAGGGGAATGATCCTGGTTGATGTTGACAAATTCATACGGCAACCATAATCTATTATATGTGTACATGGTGATTTGTAGGCCCAGGGAATTTTTACGATTTTTTTTTTAAATGTACATAATAATTAAATGTATGGAGGTTTTAAACATAAGGCATTTATATCTTGTAACATTTTTATACGTTGTTATCGTGTTCAAAAGATTTGGTTTCACCAGTGCAATACATAAAGTATATACTTCCAGCTTTCAATTAACACGTATATTTTTTATACTTTACAAATAGCCGATTTAATATACGTTGAACTACATTTTGGGTACAAGCAAGTTCATCTGTACGAATGTTAGCAGACGGCCCACTCTACATCGTGACATTAAACCTTCGAGACATTAAACAACACAGATGCAAACTAAAAGTTGTGGAAAATGTATGACTAAGGATGGGTGTGGAGAGGAAACGTGTGGCCGCTTCAGCAGTTGGGGGCTTCCATTGAACTTGGTGGTTTCGTTAAAAATAAATAAACCAATGGGTTTGTCTTTGTTAACACTGGGTTCGTAAAAACACACCGACCTGCACGACATATCCAGAGACGCATTTGAAGTTAGGCGGCTGTGGAGCCCCATCCACAAGAACAATGCCCTCCAGTCCATTGGGGTCCTTCCTGGCAGCCAAGACATCCAGAAGCCTGGAAACGGCAGCAATCCACCCCATAAAATCAGGGGACCGCAAGATTCTCAGTGCTAAAAGGACTTCCCACCGTTGTCCTCACAAGAGGTCAACATCACAGACAAGTGCATCAGATGTGCTTCTGCAGCTGTCTGGAATGCTCTTCCTTCCGATATTAGGAAGTTACTGGAGCTATGCACTTTTTATTCAAGATAGAAAACGAATTTCTTTACAACAAATGTTTTTCTTTAGTTTGTTATCCTCCCTCTGCACCTCCGATTAGCACGGGTGGCTACGTACGGTGCGAAGGAAGTGAAACCTCGTACAACTCGAAAGTGTTAGCGCTGCCAAAAGGGATATTGATATAACCTCAAAGGAAAAACATATTTAAAATCAGCCTTTTCTTTACTTGTGAAAGTACAAATGTTATTTGATAAATTTTCAAGGGACACACTTTGATAAACATTTTTCTCAGAAAGGCTTGTCTTAAGCATACATATCGACAAATAGCTGCAAAAAAATGGCAGGAGCATAGCCTTGTGAGTTTTTTTTAATACTCCAGTGTGAAAATGCATCCAGTCACATTCACAAATTATGAATTGTCATTCAGACTTAAATAATCGACCTTTTGAACTGAAAAACTGCATATGACCTCGTTTTATATGACCAAAGATTAGGATAAAAATGGAGATGGTGATGCGGGAAGGTCCCTGATATCTGGGAAAGTTGGCATGGAATGACCCTGTTGTTGTCAGCATGTGACATTCCACTCCTTGGCCATTCCTTCTTTTCCTTAGGCGTGCCTGTCCAGCCGTGGCCTCTGGCTGTGTGTGCATCAACATCCCTTTGTTTATTTACATTGATAATGTTTTTTTTCACTTCAAATAAGGGGTGGTGAATCTGAAACTGAGAAAAAACCGATCTGGCCAACCCTATCAGAGCTGGAAAGACCCAACAACGATTGACATGAGCATGTTATGGGTGAAACACACAATGTGAAGTGATTAAATGTGCAAAGGGACCAAACTTACGAGGACTTTCCACCACCTGTTGGCCCAAGAATGGCATTCATACCAGGCTTCATGATCCCACTGGAAAAAAGCAAACATGCCCTGTTACTACTGCACATGCTCTCTTCAAATGGCCCGTTTGTATTTACTATAGCCTCATTGATAGACATGTGTTTGGGAAAGTACACTATTATTCCATTCAGAGACAAAATATAATGTTGACACATTATGTACAACATGGATATGGCAAAAATCTTTGAGTAAAAGGCCAAAATGCATGATCATCAATGTTGGGAGAGTATATTCTCATTGTTTTTTTCTAAAATATATTTTAAAAAATTGAAACAGTGACTTAAAAAAATAAGCAAACATTGGACCTTTTCACAATTGTGATTATGCGTTTTAATTTAATTTCAGGTCCATTCCAGATTCGGCTGAGTAACAAAAAAATCTCATATGTTAAATACATGACTGCCAGAAGTAAAAAAATGCATCATAACAAAAGCAGCATTGTATTGGCAGTTAAATAACAATTTTTACTTAATTCTACACAAGTTATCCCACGAGTAAGGCTTACACTTATGGTGTTGCCTAGCTTGAGATGTATTTATTAAAATAAAACGTAATATCCATAATAGAGTAGGAATAAACAAGAGGATTTTTAAATCAAATATTAAGTGCTGTTATCTACAACTATCACAAGTAAAACATCATCTTCATAAATGGTCATTATGGTAAAATACATAGGTTTTTTTAAGCCAATATCAAGTTTGATTTTAGATTTTTGGGTTAGGCCATGTAATCATCTGGCCGAACATATCTGTTCTAAGACCCCTCCACCACCTGACATGTCATGTGTATAAGCATTGAACGGTGCCAATTATCATTGTCAGCTCTACAGCAAGTTGAATAATAATCTCACATCCAAATTAAACTTACCGAGGAGCTGAAATAATAATATATTGGCATGCTAAACACTTGTACACATTGTGACATATCATTTGTTTGGACACAGTCGGGTGGTGAAGGAGATATCGCAACAGAACATTTGCCAGATGATTAAAAGTAAATTATGAATCATTAATCATCATTGCAAGTGTCTTATTCATTATGACAATGATTATTTATGAATATAGATTTTAAATCAGGATAAACTTGAGATTGACATCTTATTTATCAGGGAATCCTGGCAAGATGGCAGGAGTGAGGATCTATAGACACATGTGGAACACATCCTGGGAATGTTACCATCTCAACTTTATGTTGAACTAGATTCTACCAACTTAGTTGCTGTGGTGAAATTGGAGTGACCATGGAAAATGCCTATTTGCAATTTTGGAGGTGGCACAACAGTCCTACAATTTTGCAGTCACAAGCTCTTAATTGCTGTGAAGAGAAGCAATAGAAAATTGAATTAAGTAATCTGGGGCCAAGTCATTTAATGCCTTGCAGGCAAATAACTGCATTCAAACTAAATCTTGACTTAAAACTTTTGTGACTGCAGGGATTCATATTCGCTTGTGTTGTGATTGCTTGTGTTGTGATCAAAACGTCGTAGTTTTGTTATTTTTTGTTATTTTCTTTCAACCTATCTACGTGACTTTAACGAAAGACTCAAAGAATATTAATTCAAATTGGCAACGTGGCTTGATTGTTGGCAAGTTGTATACACATTCTATTTGCTTAGAGGGCACACATAGTCACACCGAAAATAAGGCTGTAAACCACATTACATGATAAACATCTTGAGACTGTCACGTGCAGGTTTTGGCTTTTTTCCTAGGTTTGAATATGCCAACGAATCTAGTTTACCAATGTGAATGGCCATAGTTAGACAAGTTTGCAATTGTACATTCAAGCTTTTTAAAAACTTAAAACTTTTATATAGTGAATCCATCAATGTTTGTGGGAACTGTAAATGTTTTTCATCATTATCATCACCTTCAACATCGCAGTCATCTCCCATTACAATCAGTTCTGTTAAAGAATTACGAGGTGAAATTTCGTCATATTGTTGCCACAAAATGAGCTACAGTAAAACCTTGGATTGCGAGTAACTTAGTCTGCGAGTGTTTTGCAAGACGAGCACATTTTTTAAATAAATATGAATTTGATAAACGAGCAAGGTCTTGCAATACGAGTAGTACATATACGCTTTGTCTGCCGAGCTTCACGTGATCACAACTGATATAAAAGTGCTTTGGATTACACACACGTTGCCGGAACGAATTATGCTCGCAATCCAAGGTATTGCTGGATATGGAAGTTGCTCTCCAAGCTGCGTTGTGGACCCGATAACCCAAGTTCGATTCCTGGATACGGATAACAGAATAGGCTCTTCACCCATACTCCCCAAACCCTCAAATTCACCAACCCACAAAACCATGACTGACACAGTGCAGTGGGGCCTTCATCCATTGGTGGATTGAAAATGACTGGAATATATTTACTTACATGCAAAGAGATTTAGTGTTCACTAAAACGGAGATTACATAATTGTAAATTTAACTGACGAACATTGGTACACCAATGTAAAACGATTATCATCACGTACAACGATAAAACACAGTAAATCTGCTCACTTTACGTTCTTGAGGATCTCCTTGACGGTGACCTTGCGGCGGCAGGGCAGGCCGCTCTTTTGCTTCACCGAGTAGTTGATGTTGTGAAAGGTCAAGATGGAGCCTTGCAGGAAGCGCTGGGAAGTGCGCGTTGAGATCGAGCGCTTGATGACGTTGTCCAGGTCAGACTCCATGTTCACGATTGCCATTACCGGCCTCCCCTTGTCGATCCTCTGCGTGACAAACATCGGTTCCACCACAGCACTCTGAGCGTGTCCCTTCCCAGGCTTGCCATTCTCCTCCAGCATGATTCATGGTTAATGAGAGAATAATTGTTTGGAATGGTTACAACTGCTTGGTATGATGTGTTTTGAAATGTATTACTGCACAGATGTTCAAGTTAATGCTTTATAGTGCTCTGATATTTTTGGGTTGTACCACATGTTGGGCGGTATTTCTGACGTATTGCTCCAATTAATTAAAATCATGGACTGAAGAAGCTCCTAGCACGTTGAGCGAATGTTAAGATATCATGCAAGACAACAAGCGGTACAAGAGGAAAACACATCGAAGAACTTTGCTAAAATAAATTGTTAATGATTTGGTTTATTAATGATACCAATCTCAATCAAGGGAATGCAAACAATTTCGAATTCCCACTCATTGATGGGTTTTTCTAATTAGCCCATCATAGGCCTCCGGTGTTCCACAGACCATACAATGTGTAAATAATCCCATACAATGTTTAATGTGGGTGTGTGGATTTCACATGGAGCAGTGCTTTTTGAGCAATTTCAAGCCCTGCAATAGCATAATTATTGATATTGGTTAAGTTGGATAAATGCAATTTTCCCCATGAGAGGCAAACGTTAAACAGAGACACCAATGCTTGAACATGTAATGCAGCAGTTATGAAAAAAGTGTTTTACGTTCAGGGTTACAGACAGCAGTTCACCTATAAATTGTACACAATGGGAAGCGAGATGGCATAATTCCAAAAGTGCATAAATGTACAATGTGTGCCCTCTTGGGGAATGCATTATACAGGTAGTCCCCGAGTTACGACGATCCGACTAACGATATTTCGATCTTACGATGGCGATAGCAATACGACAAAATTGCCATCAACAACCTAACATCGTTCAGGTATGCAGACGACGGACAGAATCTTGGCGAGTACAGTACAATATGATACGTTACGATACGGTCAATGCATGTACGATACGTAGCTTTAGCGATTTCATTTAAAGGTTACCATGATACGATACGTTCAATGCATGTTAAAAGTTATTATAGCAGATAGGATTGTTTCCTGAAAAAACGTTCTATTAAATTGCAGTTCCTATAGGTAGGCTAGGAATTTACCTTGTTTTCTTTTACTTTACATTTTACTGTGCAATACAGTATTGTAATTAATAAACATACAGTATATAGTTTATACAGTACGGTACTGTAAATTGCTCTGTTTTGCTAAATTATCACCATTCTTTAAGACTCCTGGGTAGGCTAGGCCATCTTCGACTTACGATGGTCGTCGTAACGCATCTCCATCGTAAGTCGGGGACTACCTGGACTTAATTTGTAGCCCTTTGTCAATCAACTGTGGAACAAAAGCCTCCCAAGTGATGTCGGTAATGGTTGTTGTTGTTTCATCACACTTCACCGTACTGGTCAGTGTGTGATGATAAATGGGGGATGGTCAGGTTAAGATTTCACTTTCCAATTCATGTTAGCCATGGCCAGGTTAATAAGCACAATATGCAAGGCACTGCACCATTACTCCATCCCTGTCATGCATTGTGTGAGAGCGTTTACGTGCATTTGTAACATTTAATTCATAATAAAGCTTAAGTATTTGGCAATGGGGAAACATGAGTAGATTTAAGCTCTCCAGCAATGAAGATTAGGTCTGAAAAAAAATCAGGTAAGTTTCCACTTGGCAGGTGTGTCAGCCGATTTAGTTTCAGAGCCAAAGCTCCTTAAAACATTACACTGCAATTACAGACCCGACTACAATTCCAGCTCAGCTATGGCCTTTGAGAAAAACATGAGATGATATGTAATCTGCAATATGCATCACGTGAAATATTGCATCCGACGTGAACACAGAATGCCCTCGTGACCATCCACACAATTATCCCTCGTGACGTAAACCACCTATTAACACAATGGCTCCTAAAACACATCGGTGGCTGGCAATCGTGAGCAATGCCTAGCATTGCCGAACAAATAATACAATATTAAATATACTATATACGGTATATATATATGTATATGCAATACCAGATTACATTTTTTAAGAGCAATCCAATCATTTCTAATGTTACCAGGATTGCACTGGCAGAACAAGTGCATAGTGAATAAAGTAACAAAACTGTTACTCGCTAAAGCTAAATATAGACGTAATAAAATGCTATTAGAAAATTGGACAAAATAAACAAAGGAATTAAATATATGAAGAAAACAGTAACTGTATTTATCTGTCAGAGGGACTTTATTTGAAGGTCACAGCAGAATATGTATAGCCAACACAGTTATTAAAGGGAAATTGGATAAAAAAAATTACAACATTAGCAGCAGATATGAGCAAGTTGGACTGCTTTTGAAATGCTGGACCTGATAATAAAAAGCCCAACAAACCCTCTAAAGGAAAGTTTTTTAAGATTACCAGCTGCAACATATTGAGCCAAACATGGAAATTGACAAAGAAAATTTAACAAATGCTCTAGAATGTGTAAAAAAAAACACATGGGAGATGCACGCTTAGAATTACTCTGGCAGAAAGAGGAACACCCCCATTTGAGAATGTAGGCAGATTCAAATTTTTTTACTTTTAATAAGAGGAAGAAGGCTTGGGAAATGCATGTCCCGATGAGAAATGATGGCTGGCGGTTGAGACTAAGGATGGAGTAGCAGCCTAGGGAAGGAATGTACTCTACACGATGTCCACCGAGAAGATGCAGCAACGAAATCAGCTCGCGTGGCAGTGCTAGGTGAATTATAACTTTGTAAAACCGCGAGATTATGGCGGTTTGGGGAAACCTTCATCCAGCAGTTGATCTATCATGGCTGGTGATGATGACTTTCGAAACAACTACACTCACATGACATATCAGCTGTCAGTGATTTGTTGAAGGCAGCCAAGACTGGTATCGCTCGACAGTTTGGCAGGAAACATGTTGATACTCTGTCACCAAAACTAGTGGTATAACAATGTATCAGTTACTTAATATTTACTCCTTAAGCTCGTGATACATGCATCATGTCATGTGTGTGGTGTGTGAGAACTGGCGTTGTTCAATTCGTCTGTAGTTTAGCACTGCAGTTTTTGAGAGCAGGGAAACTTAGAATGCTGGGGCAAATTAAGAAGTAAGAGGCACTTGACATAAATTATTCAAATGTATTTGTTTTCAGCGATGTTCAACTTTCATTAAGTATCAATTCCACCTCCCAATCGTCATTGGCTATTATTTCATCAGCAGCTGTGCCATCCTATAGAACTGTAGGTGCATTTTAAATTGCTCACAGCAATTCCATACAATTCTCTTTGATATATCACTCTTCTTGCAGAGTGTACCAGAGCACACTTGATACAGCTATCGTGCTGTGACGGTCCCACCTGAAGACGGAAGCTTGTGTTGCCTCCGAAACGTCGTGATTTTGATTTTATTTTCATTTAACTTATATTAATTTTAATTTTTTACCTACGTGACTTTACCGAAAAAACCTAAGAATATGAATCCTTGCAGTCACGAAAGCTTCAAATCTAGAATGTACCAGAGCACTTTACAAAAAAAAACCTCTATACACTATTGGCCCATCAATAAACTCAAATTAATCTTACTAAAAAATAGAAAATATTATATTTAAAGATTCCATTGTGCCAGAATCCTGATACAACTTGTAACAGAGTTCCAGAGCAAGGCAGCATACTAAATAAATAATGCCCTTGCCCATCCTGGTTTTCAGAAGACTTCCAGGAACTACTCAGAGTTCAGACTTTCACGGATCTCAAGGTGCGACTAGGAGCATAACAAACCAAAGAGTTCCTGGAAATATAAAGACAGCAGACCACAAAAGGCCTCATAGATAGGTAGAATAATTTTTACATCCATCCCTGGTTTTAAAAAGGAATCCAGTGCAGCGATTTAAGAACAATGAGTGAGAGTTAACAATTAAACCCAAATTAAATCATGACTAGCCCACAGATGCCCAGCACCTACAGGAGAAAGTAAAGAGTAAAAAAACATAACTAAAACCGCAAAATGCCTGGCCAACACCTGTGTTTTCATCCAGGCAAGGTCCCTCCTCGTGCACTCTTGCAAACCGAATGTCCCATCCATCTCCAGGGATTATCCAGGATTGTTTCTTTAAAAAAAACCCATGAAGCAGGATAAACGTTCAAACAGTCCACAAGTTAAATTTTTTTATTTTGTTTATAGAAAAACACCTTTGTAGAATCTGAGATGTGCTTATCTTCACAAGCCTTAATGAGCCAATCTTCTCCATTAAGATGCTAATTCGGTGATTGTTAAAGAATGTCAACCTCTGGGCAATATGTGACACGTGAAGGGGGAAGTGGAGACGGCTGACTGACCAGTTTTGGCTACAATGGCAAAGACTAGGGCATCAATGCAACTTCCATCGGATTACAAAATAATTGTATGCATTCTACACTTCGTTCCCATGTGCAAGCAGATGTGCTCTTGTGTATACAGTGCCTGGATGTGTATCAGTATGCATGCATTTATGAATGCGTGTTATGTATGTAGAACTTCTTTCACACCGTGCTAATCGGAGGTGCAGGGGAAGGACAACACGCATATGCGTGTAGGTGAGTTTGTATCCATGTACACCCATGAGTCCACGTGTGCATATACCCATGTACTCATACGTAACCACGTGAACATATGCGTCTGTGCGTGCCCATGCGTGTGCATTACAATTTAGATAATTATTTTAGAACGTCGTAATGAGACTGCATCTCAGGACGATGTACATTCAACATTTCATTTACAAAACCGGGATTTGGACGGGCGAGGGAAACCAGTCCCTTGGAGGAACGGAGTTTAAAACTACGGTGGGAATTGCGGAATGCGCGATCTCACACGGACCAAAAGGTTGCCTCGAGGGCTGAGATAATGCATCGATTTGCAGAAGCAACGAGTTTCCAGAGGGGAGTAGAGTGAGATGAGAGGGCAGAAGTAGGATGAGGGGGGGGGGTGTCATGAATAAGAGCTTCATAGCTCATCGGAAATCCTCCAGTCTAAATGAAGATTTTGATTCTGTATGGATGGGGGTAGAGTGGAATGAAGGGGAGAGGTAGGAGAGGTGCCTTAAGGGGAGCACTGCGAGAAAAGACGGGAGGTAGTGAGGACAGGGTGTTGAGAGGAGTCGAGAGAGATGAGAAGGAGGGGAGGGTTGGAGAGTGTGCAGAGCTGAATGAGATTAGAAGGGAGATTTTGAGGAGTGTGCGGAGGGGAATCGAGTGACAGAGGGCATTGCTGCCCAGGGACTCAAGTGGGTCTCGGTTGGCTCCTGTGTAGAGAGGGGGGGGGGGTAAACCTGAGCCAAATAAGTAAAATTTAAAAATACTTGTTTAAAAACACGCTTTAATGAAACGTACCCTACTAGTAATGGCAGAACTCCACGACTCCAGGATTTGGTCCCGAGGCTTGCCATAACGTAAGGAACCGTGGTGATTTACAGCCAACGTGAGTTGAGCGTGGACAATTAGAGCAAAGCCGAAACATAACATAAAAATGATGGTTTACAAATATTTTTTTTTATTATTGTCATCAGTATGACATCAGTATACCACATTTGCAGTCGCTACCCCATTGGGAAGTGGGTTAAAATTGAGTTACAAGATTTGAGGATACAACAACAGACAGAGTGAGTTAAATAAAAGCGTCTAATAATAATAATGTCAGTCCATGCCAAATGAGCAAGCTACTCATTAGCCATGTCGTGTGCTCGAATTCACACATCACACACATCGAGGTGGAGTGACTTGCATAATCCCACTGGGATTTTTGCACATAGCGTTGCTTTTTCTGCAATATTTTGCCGTCTTTTCTTGGATTTTCTGTTTGCACATAGTCACATAGTCACTTTAAGATGTTTTCTTGTTCATGTTTTTTGTTTGTTGCGGTTGCACCCGATTCAAGAGCCGAATGGCTCACAGGGCTTTACCAAATCAATGAAACTGAAAACTGAAAAACTGAGTGGCGGTGCAGTCGCTGTCACTCAAGAGCCACGGTTAACTTCAGTGAGCAGTGACATCCGAATCGGTCTTTTGAGGTCACTCTCAACCAAACCGGCACGGTGAAGTATGGTCAAGCAAATACCCCCCTCCGTTGACTGTCATGTATCGATGAATGCAACATCAACTAATCGCATGCGCACAGTCACATACAATAACCGGGGTAATTGTAACAAAAACAGAGATTTCCCATGCGCAGCCTGAACAGACTGTCTGGGGCAAGTGCCGCTCGCGAGTGGCATGCACCACCCCCGGCCGCCTTTGTCTTTCCCCCCCTCCCCACCACCCCACAGTGGCGATGTTTACCACACACCGCTGCACCAGCTACTCGTTTGTAGGCCGAGTCGACCTAGGGGAGGACCGGCGGTGGCCGTGAGCGGCGGCGACGCGAGACATCACCGTCATGCGGAGCCTCAACTATGCGGTACTTCATCACTTCCAGGGTACTGTACCAGTGGCGTGTGTGTTGTGTGTGTTGTGTGACGTGTGTCTGTGTGTTGTGTGTGTTGTGGTGTGTGTGTGTAGTGTGTGTGGTGTGTCTGTGTGTGTGTAGTGTGTGTGTGTGTGTTGTGTGTGTGTGGTGGTGTGTGTAGTGTGTGTGGTGTGTTGTGTGTGTGGTGTGTCTGTGTGTGTGTAGTGTGTGTGTGTAGTGTGTGTGTAGTGTGTGTGTGGTGTGTCTCTGTGTGTAGTGTGGTGTGTAGTGTGTCTCTGTGTGTGTGTAGTGTATGTGTGTCTGCGTGGTGTCTGTGTAGTGTGTGTGTGGTGTGTGTGTAGTCTGTGTGTGTGTAGTGTCTGTGTGTAGTCTCTGTGTGTAGTGTGTGTGTGTAGTGTATCTCTGTGTGTCTAGTATGTGTCTCTGTGTGTGTAGTATGTGTGTAGTCTCTGTGTGTGTAGTGTGTATCTGTGTGTGTAGTGTGTCTCTGTGTGTGTAGTGTGTCTGTGTGTGTGTGGTGTCTGTGTGTGACTGTGTGTGTGTAGTGTGTGTGTAGTGTGTCTGTGTTTGTAGTGTGCGTGTAGTGTGTGTAGTGTGTCTCTGTGTGTCTCTGTGTGTCTGTGTGTGTGTAGTGTGTGTGTAGTATCTGTGTGTAGTGCGTCTCTGTGTGTGTAGTATCTCTGTCTGTGTGTACACCACATCTGAACATCGCGATGCGGGCCTTGTAACGACGCTCAGCGCCGTGAGGACATCAAACAACGTCACGATTTGTTATTTTTACATTTTGTTCTTGTTGTTAACTTTGCCGTGAGCCACGCATTGCAACTCCACCCCCATCCCGCATAACAATCCCCATTCATATTTTCAAATTCTGTTGGTAATTTAAAAACAAAGCATCTCGACACGGCAACGTCACAATATCAACCGCGATGCAAACGAATGTCAGCAGCTGTATTACTCACGTTGCTGCTGCTGCTGCTGCCAAACGTAGTCTTGCTCCTTGTAATTAACGCGGCCGCCGCCTCCTCCCGCTTTGTTGAGCGAGCTAAGCCGACACGAGCTGCAGAGAGCACCGCCGCGTCTCGCCGACCCGTCCACGTGCTTGGGGTCGTTGGGGAGCTGCTGCTGCCGCTGCCGCCGTCTCGAGGTTTTTTTTATATTCCGAGCGCCACGGCGCCGCCTCGCACGCGACACCCCCCCCCCTCATCCCCCGCACCCCTCCCCCCCATCCCCCCACACTCCCTCACCCCCGCACTCCATCCCCCTCGCACGCGACCCCCTCGCACGCGACCCCCCCCCCATCCCCCGCACCCCTCCCCCCCATCCCCCGCACCCCTCCCCCATCCCCCGCACTCCCTCCCCCCATCTCTCGCACCCCTCCCCCCCCATCCCCCGCACTCCCTCCCCCCCATCCCCCACACCCTCCCCCCCGCACTCCCTCCCCCCCATCCTCCGCATCCTTCGCATCCCCCGCACCCACCACCCCCCGCACACCCCCCCTCCCCATACATTGCCACCCCGTCTCGCGCGAGACTCCGTTCCCCACTCCCCATTCCCCCCCCCCACCGCCTTCTCATCCTCCTCTGAACCCCCCCCCCCCCCGTAAGCCATCGGCCACGATGAGCGTTGGACCAATCGCAGGGAGGCGATGATTGTTCGAGGGACGGCCGCCTTCACGTTGCGTTGGGCGTCAACTTCGGCGATTTTGTAACAAGAGAGGCAGGGTGACCCCTGTGTGCCTACCTGGTCACCCAGTGCCCTGGTGATCCCGCGGTGAATTCAATCGCGTGTGAAGTTTACGCTGAACCGAGCCATGGGTCGCACGCGCCGTCTTTTGCCAATGATCATTGTGGGCTTCTGAAATTGTTGGCGTAGAAATGCACATCCGATTAGCACGGTTGGCTACGTACGGTGCGACAGAAGTTCAGCATATATACAAGTGTGTGTGTGTTTTTTACGTAACTATATGTTCGGTAATGGGTTGTTTTAAATACATGTTTGCGGACGAATGTTTTTATCCGATTTTTAAAACGATGCTAAAATGTGAGCTTACTAGAACTTAACATTTGGGCGAAACATAAAAGAAGTCTTAACAAATTGCAAAATCGTGGGTGACAAAAAAAGTGTAATGTTCATTGAAATGCAATTCAGATACATGACGAAATGTTGAGTTATTTGAGGAATCGACAAAACATGTAAGGTAATTACAAAATACTAACATGTTCATTAAATACTAAACATGTTAATAAAATATTAACGTGAAAGCAAAAATAAATATAAAAAATTTCACAATATTTCCATTGAAAATTATTTTAGTACGCTATATATACGACACAGTTTTGGACCAACCTTATACTGTGCTCATTTTACAAGTCATGTGTTGGGAAATATATTTGTGTCGGCTTTTCTTTTGCTGTTTCATTGTGGATCATTTTTATTTTTACGAGTGCTCAGCTATGTTGAAATACTTCTCTGAACGCATAACTCTGTGTAACGCAGCTGAATGTATGGTATGTACTTCCCCTTAGAGTTCATACTTTATGCTGAGTAACCATACGCAGTGGACGGGGGAGAGTGGGGTGAGCTCAGTGATTTCCCCCCACTGCGTTATAAAACCTCTCAACTTAAATTCGTTTTTGGGCAACGCCTGAAACAGTGACCCCTACTTACCTGGTCACCCAGTGCCCGGGTGAACTGCGGTGAATTACATCGTGTGTGAAGTATACACTGAACTGAGCCATGGATCGCACGCACCGTCTTTGCAATGATAATTGTGGGCTTCTTAAATTGTTGGCGTGACAATGCACATCCGATTACGGTGCGACAGAAGTTCAACATACATACAAGTGTGTGTTTTTTTTATGTAACTATATGTTTGGTGATGGGTTGTTTTAAACACATGTTTGCGGACGAATTTTTGTATCCGATTTTTAAAACTACTAAGATCGTCGCCGAATTTTTGTGAACTAGTCTTGCAACCCTTCGCCAACCCCCCTGCCATCATTCACCAACCCACACTTACCAGTGTGGTAAAGTACGGTCAAACAACCCCCATGATCGATATGACGTGGGAAGACCTTTACCCAGAAGTTCGGAATACGAATGTTTAAACCTCTTTCTATTCTACATCTTTCGCCAGACAATTAATCTAATTCCTTCCAATGTAGTTCGTATTTAAATTCTCAAATACACATTTAGGTGGTGCTCATTCATTATCGACTCTGAACAAGTAGTGGACGTATGGTGGGGGCCAGTGCATTCATAGCACAACCACTTGAATCCTCACAAGCTACTTGCTACTCATTGTATCAACTCCAGAACAGTTAAACTCTAAACCTGAGCCAATCGATTTTCACCTGGTTGTAATTAAAGGGCATATATCTAAATTGTTCAACCACAGTGACATGGAAAAAATACCATTTAGGAAATCAAACATGTTTTTTTCTTTATAGTTTATTGGCACATGTGAAGTATTGGAAAATGACGGCAGGAAACTCCTTGACGGGAACACACTTCTTTTATTAAATCTTGACTTGTAACAATACAACGCGTGGCCTCTCTTCTTCACAATGCGCTTCTCTTGACTCTGGATTCTGTGCTGCCGGCTCTCTGTGCCTCGTGTAGACTCCGCGCCTCGGCTACACTCCTCTCTCGCCTCGTGTAGACTCTGCGCCTCTGCTACACTCTCCACTCGCCTCGTGTAGACTTTGCATCTCTCTCTCTCTGGCTACACCGTATGCATACTCGGCTCGTGTAGACCTTCCTCTCTCGCTGGCTACACCGTATGCATACTCGGCTCGTGTAGACCGTTCTCTCTCGCTGGCTACACACTATACATCACTCAGCTCGTGTAGACCGTTCTCTCTCGCTGGCTACACACTATACATTACTCAGCTCGTGTAGACCGTTTTCTCTCGCTGGCTACACACTATACATTACTCAGCTCGTGTAGACCGTTCTCTCTCGCTGGCTACACACTTATACCTTACTCTCCTCTACTCTCCATTACTCTCCATTACTCTCCATTACTCTCCATTACTCTCCTCTCCGGGCTCTATCTCTGCACCCTCGTCTTCATTCTTAGATGGTTCCACTTCTGCCCCTGCTCCTCTGTGCATCACCTTATATACCCCTTCTTCCCGGGAGACGGAGCGGATGCGGACCTCAACGTCGGCACCGCTCCTCAGTTACCCAATCCCCACACGCTATCCCTACGATCCGGTTCCGCTCAGCGCGTGTTTCCACTCCCCGACCAATCACACCGCGCTGCTACCCGATCACTCCCTCTGGGCGCGTCACCGGCACACAGCCAATCAGCAGCACTACCCCCACCCGCGCACTGACGCCTGCTCCTCCCCGTCAGCGCGCGTCACCACACACACACCCGTACATACGTGCTGGCACACGACATATACACCCAGCGCGTATCACCACTACATCACCCCCTCCCACATAGCTCGCAGCCGGCCCGGCTGCTAACAACAACCAACCGCGACGATAAAACGACAACCAACAAAAAAAAACCCCGTAACCCCCCGAGTGTGCCCCGTAACATAACACAACAACAACAACAACAAGAATAACTATGTACAGATTGACAATGAACCCGAAAAGTCAACAATAACACGATACGAGCAAATTCGAAACGAACGCGCCCCACGTCCCTGCGACTACACGCAGTGACGAGGCGCTCCAACTGCCCCGACTCCTCACGAGGCAGGTCATGCAAAGTAGCACGACCTGGCGCGAGTCCGTCTGGCTGGTCCATCGTATGGGGCGGGACACTGACGACCGTCCGGCGGTTCCGGCTGCTCCAGACGGCGCGGAACGGGCCTGAAAGGGCCGGCCCCGCCGCGGGGATCCGGCCGCCGGTGATCGGCAGCTGTCAGTTCCGAGACACCTGGGAGCAGATCAGGCGAAAATACGTGTGGATCAGGCAGAGACATTTCCCCCTCTGGGTCGCCGGTCACGTCACACGCCCGGCCATCACGACACAAGGGGAGGCCATATGGAGGCGAGAACGGTTTCAGTCGGGAGGGGTGAACGTACCACCGGCGCTTTCCCCACTTTATCTGAACGCACTGGGGCCGTGCAACGCGCACGACCTCCACGGGTCCCCTCCACGGTCTCAACAATTTAGGCGACGTAGCCAAGGGTGCCTGAGGGCAATGCAGCCAGGCCCTGTCACCTGGTTTCCATTCGTGCATGGACACCTTCCGTGCCCGCAACCGTTCATTAGCAATTTGGCGAGCCCGCGAATTAAGCCGCGCGGCCTCCCTCGCCTCTGTCAGCTTGTGAATATTAAACTTAATATGTTCTGCCAAATTAGAATTAGTTCGTGGAGCGGACAGGCCAAGTTGCGTTTCTATTGGCGGGTCAGCTTCCCGACCGTACATCAAATAGAATGGGGAAAACCCCGTAGCTGCATGGGGGGCCATTCTATACGCAGCAAGGACTCCCGGGACCTGCAGGTCCCAATCTACATGTGCCTCGCACACCTGCTGGCACAGCATGGAAGTCAAGGTTTTGTGGAGTCTCTCCACCATCCCGTCAGTCTGCGGGTGGTACGGGGAGGTACGCACCTTCTTGGTACCCAACAGATCGCACACCTCTTGCAACAATTTACTCGAAAAATTTTTACCTTGGTCGGTCAGCAGGCGTTCGGGAGCCCCCTTGTCCAGGACATAGCCCTGGACGAAGGCATCCGTCACAGCCGCTGCCGACTGGTTAGCGAGAGGCCACGCCATAGGCCATCGGGTAAAGTATTCGACCCCCACTAACAAATATTTATTCCCTCTCGGCGTGACTGGGAAGGGCCCCAAAATATCGAGTGCAACGAGCTCGTTGGTACGCGAGACCTGAATAGATTGCAGCGGTGGATTAGCTGCCACGGCCGGTGGTTTACGCCTGGCGCACTCAACGCACCCCTTCAGAATATGCACCACATCACTTCCCATTCCCGGCCAGTAATAGTCACGCTGAAGCAGGGCAAGCGTCTTGTTAACTCCCAAGTGCAAGAGGCGTTCGTGTGCCGCCAAGACAACCCTCCCCCTCACAGCGGAAGGCACCACGAGTGCGTTCCGCCGGGACAAACTGTCCCATTTCAATAACACGCCCCGCTCAAGTACATAGGAGCCGGTACGCTCCTGGTCCCCCTCGGGACCCCCAACCTTGCGGCGCAATGCTAGCAGCGAGCTGTCCGCCATCTGGAGGCGGCCCCATTCGCTGAGCGACAGCGAGAGCAGCGAGTCCCGACCCTGAGAGGCAGTGGAATCATCCCCGATCGGTGCGCCCGCTGTCGCAGCCAGTGCCCCCATCTCCCCCGCAAGCGTCGGTTTACAGCGCGCCGATCCCGACAAACACGCGCATTCATCACAAGGCAACAACCGCGACAAGCAATCGGCATTCGTGTGTCGCAACCCCTTACGGTACGTAGTCGTAAACTGATAGTCCTGGAGGACTTCCAACCAACGCGACAACTGGCCCGAGGGCTGGGCGACCCTCAATGAATACTGTAGCGCCGCGTGGTCCGTTCGGACTGTAAAGTGACGACCATAAAGATATGGCCTAAACTGCTGCACAAAAAAAACAATGGCAAGCAGCTCGCGACGGGTGACACAGTAGCGCTGCTCCGCCGGAGACAACACCCTACTACCGTAGGCGACAACTCTTTCGACACCCCCAACGACTTGGGATAGCACCCCCCCAATGCCCGTGTTGCTAGCATCCGTGTCCAGCAAAAAGGGACTGGCAAAATCGGGATAACACAAGGGTGGGGCACCCACCAAGGCGTCCCGGAGGGAGCGAAACGCGGCCTCCTCCTCCGGTCCCCATTTGAACTTCACTCCCTTCGCCGTTAGAGCGTGCAAGGGTTTTGCAATAGTGGCGAAGTGCTCAACGAACCGCCGATAATAAGAAGCAAACCCGATGAAACTACGCACGTCGGAAACGGACGTAGGTGTCGGCCACGAACCGACACAATCCGTCTTCGCGGGATCGGTGGAGATCCCCGAAGAATCGACAATGTGACCCAAGTATCTAACGGACCTACGAAGGAGGTGACATTTGGCCGGTTTAAATTTCAACTTAGCCGATCGCATTCGCAAGAACACCCCTCTCAATCGCCGGAGGTGTTCCTCAAACGTTTTACTGAAAACAATGACATCGTCCATATAAATCAAGCATGTATCCCACTGCAAGCCCGACAAAACCAGCTCCATAAGTCGCTGAAACGTCGCTGGAGAGGAGTGAAGTCCCATGGGTAACCGGTTAAACTGGAACAGCCCCCCTGGAGTCCGAAATGCTGTCTTAGGTTTCGACTCTTCGTCGAGCGGCAACTGCCAAAACCCCGATAACAAATCAAGAGTCGAAAAATATCGCGCACCAGACAATGCATCGAGGGACTCATCCATCCTGGGGAGCGGATACGCGTCAGCCACAGAGATCTTATTCAGGCGACGGAAATCAACGCAGAATCGCAGGGACCCGTCCTGCTTCTTAACCAGCACAATAGGCGCTCCCCACGGGCTAGAGGAGGGCGAAATAATATCGGCTTCTAGCATATCGTTAACAGCCGACTGAACATGTTCCTTCTCCACGGGACTCAGTCGGAAGGGATTTAGCCTGACCGGCGCCGCATCGCCCGTTTCAATGTGATGGTGCAACAAATCCGTGCACCCAATGTCATACTTATGTTTACTGAATACATCAGAGAATTCAATGAGCAACTCGCGCAGCGCACCCAACTGCGCCGCCGACAAATCGTCCGAGGCGGCACATAACGAATGGACCCACTCAAGGTCTTCCCTTGGCTCAACGTTCCGCGCGGGGCTCGAGCCCACCTGCGCAACCAACCCATCATCCCCAGGGACCTGCGCCGCGTGAGCCAGCACGGTGCCCTGCGGAATGACAGCTGGTCGCGACCCCGCGTTCAAAACCATCACAAACGGATCCCTGTCAGCCCGCACCAAAGTGTGAGCCACCGATAAATCAAGACCCCCGACAGCCTTGTTAGAAGGACCCAAAAGCATACTCTGTCCCGAAGCCTCCCTCACCCATGGTTTCCGCAACCGGAGGGGAATCAACATCTGTGAACCCGGGGGCACTTGCACTGTCTGCGTCGCCACCGCTTGTATCGTAGCGCACGCCGTCCGAATGTCAGTAGGGCCCGTCAAAAATGAAATCCGGCGACCCGATGGCAGTTCAATGCATCGTTGATCGATAAGAATTTTAATGGGCATTTTAGCCAAAAAGTCAGTGCCCAAAAGACACGGAACTGCCAAAGAAGACGAAACGAAAACGGGCCCCGACAATTTGATATCTCCAATGCAAATGGACGCCCTAACCTGACCGATAATGCCCAACGATCCCCCATTAGCGGCGTAAAATGGCACATCCACTGGAAGCAGCGGACGACATTGGACTGGAAGAATATTATAAATGAGGTCCGATATAATAGTTGCCGATGCCCCCGTGTCCACTAACACCCTAATCTCAACCCCATCAATAGATCCCGTAACAACGGACGAACCCGCCGAAGCAGCCACAATTCTATGCCCCAATTCCGCCCATTCAATGTCTCCCTGGTCCCGGCCGAACCCCCCTCGCCGAACCGAATCCCCGAACCTTAACCGGCCCTCCTCCGCCGCAACGCGGCGTCCCATGTGTGCCGAATAAACAGGCCGAGCGTGTGAGGTGCCGCGACTTGCCGGGGATTGTAGAGATGACTTGGGCTCTCGGTCGTCGTCCAGCCGAGCTCCCATGGCGCGCTGCCGCGGAGCGCGGCACCCGGACGCCACGTGGCCCCGGAGGCCGCAGTTATAGCACGTGACGAGGGTCGGAGTAGATCTTGGTTGCTCCGACTTTCGGCCCGATCGCAGAGGCGACCGGGCCCCCGGCCTCCAGTCCCCTGGTCGTCCCGTGGCGAACGCCTCCTCTCGTGGGCTGACGACTTGGGGTTCGGCGACCACCAAACCCGGGGCTGCGACGACAGCAGCGTTGCAACCAACGCCTTGCTTCCGTTGTAGGGCCTCGTGCGCTTGAATACTCGTGGCGACTCTCAAAGAAGAAATATCAATCTCGTCAGCTGTGTTGATAGGGACCCCCAGGTCCTGCGCCAACTTGAGCAGCTGCTCCAAAACCATCGCGTCTTGGCCCTCCTCGTCCATCCGAGGGAACGCAGCATCAGCAAGAGCCAGCAACGCCGTGCGATAGGCCAGCGCGGTCTCCGTGGCCGCTTTCCGTCTTGCGTAGAACTGATGGCGGCATGTAGAGGGAGGCCCGTAGACCCTGGCCAACAAACCCAGCTAATCCTTCAGCGTGGAGCGGTCCGACTTCCGTGCAGCCCTGAAGGCCGCGAGCGCATCGTCGTCCAGCATGGCGGGCAATGCCCGCAGCGCCGTAGCATCGGACCACGCTGACATCTCTTGATGCGCCAAAAACCTTCGCTGAAATTGGCCCCAGTCTCCGCCTTCCGCCTTGAAGGCTGACAACGTGGGCAGGCGCTGCTGAAAAATGAAGTCATCCGCCTCGTGGTTCCTCTCCGCCTGTCCGTCGGTGTCTAAGATGGCGGCTCCAGCAGCAGACGTAAGATGGCGGACCCCCTCGCACGCTGATGACGTCGATGCGCGCGCTTGGGAACCCACCACCACGTGGCGCTCGCCGTTCCCGCCAAAAGTAGGCCCAGGCGCAATGGCGGGAATCCCCCATTCGTTTTGGCGGGAATCTGCGGGGCGACCTTGTAAAATGTCCCCCACCGTCCCCGCTCCTCCCGACGAGCTGATCTCCGCCAAGATGGACGCGGCGGCGAGCAGCAGCTCCGCCAGTCGGGAGTGCGCCTCACGAAGCCCGGCGTCTGTCCCCGGTCGCTCGGCCGGCGCCGTCGACGGACCCTGCAGCGTGGGCAAGTCCTCTTCCTCACCCCCCGCCACCAGCGGCCCCGAGTCGTCCAGGTCTTCCTCGCGGTCAATCCCGTGGGTCCTACGGGTCTTCCTCGTCTCCATACTTGGAAGCCCGTTTCACTTCTGACGCCAGATGAAGTATTGGAAAATGACGGCAGGAAACTCCTTGACGGGAACACACTTCTTTTATTAAATCTTGACTTGTAACAATACAACGCGTGGCCTCTCTTCTTCACAATGCGCTTCTCTTGACTCTGGATTCTGTGCTGCCGGCTCTCTGTGCCTCGTGTAGACTCCGCGCCTCGGCTACACTCCTCTCTCGCCTCGTGTAGACTCTGCGCCTCTGCTACACTCTCCACTCGCCTCGTGTAGACTTTGCATCTCTCTCTCTGGCTACACCGTATGCATACTCGGCTCGTGTAGACCTTCCTCTCTCGCTGGCTACACCGTATGCATACTCGGCTCGTGTAGACCGTTCTCTCTCGCTGGCTACACACTATACATCACTCAGCTCGTGTAGACCGTTCTCTCTCGCTGGCTACACACTATACATTACTCAGCTCGTGTAGACCGTTCTCTCTCGCTGGCTACACACTATACATTACTCAGCTCGTGTAGACCGTTCTCTCTCGCTGGCTACACACTTATACCTTACTCTCCTCTACTCTCCATTACTCTCCATTACTCTCCATTACTCTCCATTACTCTCCTCTCCGGGCTCTATCTCTGCACCCTCGTCTTCATTCTTAGATGGTTCCACTTCTGCCCCTGCTCCTCTGTGCATCACCTTATATACCCCTTCTTCCCGGGAGACGGAGCGGATGCGGACCTCAACGTCGGCACCGCTCCTCAGTTACCCAATCCCCACACGCTATCCCTACGATCCGGTTCCGCTCAGCGCGTGTTTCCACTCCCCGACCAATCACACCGCGCTGCTACCCGATCACTCCCTCTGGGCGCGTCACCGGCACACAGCCAATCAGCAGCACTACCCCCACCCGCGCACTGACGCCTGCTCCTCCCCGTCAGCGCGCGTCACCACACACACACCCGTACATACGCGCTGGCACACGACATATACACCCAGCGCGTATCACCACTACACATGTACCAAACCACTGGTGGAGCCAGTGGGGGGTGGTGTGGCACGTGCCCCCCAATGATCCGATCGAAATCCCTAATTTCGATCGGATCATTGGGGTTTATTAGTAATAAATCGGCATTTAGCGACCCTCACTGCCACTGTGTAGCATATTAGTATGTGCCAGGGACTGTATGAGATGATAGGACAATAGTCTGAGTCCATAATTGGCAATAAGTAACGGAAAAGCGGTTATAAGTGACTCACAGAATTGCGCGCAGTTGCGTATACAGTACACGACTTCCCTGAAGGCATTCACCTTCAGCGAGCGCGATGCCGATCACACGCGGTTAGAATTCGACCCTCGATCGATGGCTGCGCCATCGCCACACACGCGTCGAATAAAAATCAAGGGATAAGTCCTCACTAACAACTCCTATCATTTTTCATTGCTGGAGAGGTTTTCCCCCCTACCTGAAAATCCTGGCTCCGCCATTGAACCAAACAGTAGGTAAAGTGTCAGGGTATTACTCCACACCCTGCACATGAGGAAACTCACCTACAATGAGCCAGCATTATTTAAAACAATTGTGATGGACAGTAGATAAATAAGTTACACACCAATTTCATGACAGAAGCTAAAGCAGTCACAATCTTATTCTTTCATCCTTAATCTCAGCAACGACTTAAGTAGACAATGTTTCTGCCCATGGCAAGCCATATTTCAAATTCCTGATTCAGTGTTGTAAACTGAACTGACCCCTACCCCGACTACACTCAACTGTCAAGTTCATCATGCGCAATGACCGAAAACCTGATTTTACAAAGCCTTAAGGTCATATGCAACTATAGGCAACATTCAGACAATGGCTCGTTTCACACTATTGCAGCATAAGCTAGGAAATCAAGGGGTCACATTTTGGGGACATGAGTGGAACCTAAGTTACCATACGGTGAAAGTGGTGGAAAATTTTGTTTATTCACTGTGCAAAGAATCTGGCCACACACCGGTGTGCTGTACGATTAATGAATTGGCATGTTTTGTCTACGTGACAAACCTTACTATTTGTCTGTGTCGGGTGGTGGCGGGTTTAACGACACATTTAGATTTACGCGATCTAACCCAAAAAAAACTATATTATGGATATTATCCATGAGACTAATTAGATAATCTATCGAAATTGAAAGAAATCAAAATAACTTTTACCGTTGAGATAGCTACCACCTTAGTGCTGCGTGGAAGAGAATAATCAAATAATACATAATTTAAATACATGTCTACAAAGGGAAGCGTACTTGAATAGGGATTACCATTGGTAGGTCAATTTTAACAACCACAATAGACAGGAAGGACAAGTTCAAAGGGCTTGCATAATGTACATGCATAATGTACGTTGCCTCAGTAATCCCCCCCACATGGTGCAAGAGTACAGAAGCGTGGTCACTACATCTACGCCTCTATATGGCTGTCGCCTGATGAAGCTAGTTGTAATTACTGGCTAAATTTCGTATTCAGATTGTAAATGTTGTGGCTTGGCTCTCCAACACACTAGTGCTGTACTAGTGACGAATTGGCATGTTCTGTTTACGTGACAACCCTTACTAGTTGGCTGTGTCGGGTGGTGGCAGGTTTTAACGACACATTTATATATTTACGCGATCTAACCCAAAAACCTCCATTATGGATGATATTGGTCGCAAAAGCGTACGTGTTAAACTGATTATGGATATTGGTCGCGAAAGCCTACATGTTGAACTGACGAACCGTTGGCTTTGCATTTACCAAAATACATTTATTGATCTTTTACGTCTACAACATGTCCGAAACACCATTCGTTTTATAGCTACAGTATTTGCAAACAAAAGCGATAACATAAAAGGAATATTGTATACGTATTTGCACTTTATACAATGTTCACTGAGCTCACCATCTTTGTGAGGTCGAATGCAACAGCGTTTGCCTTTTGAGGAGACTAGCCTTAAAGAAATTTATAATTTTCACCAATGGCTAAGGGCCAACAAATGAGATGAACATAATCACACACCTTGAGAAAGGAGATGCTGACATGTTAATGTTTGGAGAGGCTCTACTCAAAATCTGGATTATATATTTACATAAGACCTAGAGTCAATTTCAAATACAGTAACAATACTGGTGTATCGTAAATCTGGATTATATATTTACATAAGACATAGAGTCAATTTCAAATACAGTAAAAAGACTGGTGTATCGAATACGATGCTGATACTGTATTACTTAATACTCTCTTAAGTGCTGTTTTAAAAGACCATGTCTAACGCAGGCAGCTGGAGCAATAGAGTTCTGGCAAAGTGTTGTCACTTTCATCTTCTTGGTTCTTTCGGTAAAGTCACGTAGAATGGAAATAATAAAATAATATAAATAAAACATAATAAAATTATTCTCATGACGTTTCGACCACAACGCAAGCAGCCGTCCTCAGGTGAAGAACAGGTCTGTCGAGAAGACAGAGATGCATCCCTGCAGTCACGAAAGCTTTAAATCGAAAAATGTCACTTTGATAATGGGTGGAGAAAATCAAGAAACCAATGTATCACCTGCTCTAGATTTCTGAATCAAACGCTTTGACTGTATAATCTTGTAAATCCATATGACTGTCGCATTTGTAGTGACTGTGAATGTCACTGTGTGGTGCCGGGCCTACGAAGCCACAGCGGATAATATGTTGTCATTATGGGCAGCCCAGTTACTGGGCGTAGTACCAGCCCTAGCGGGGCTTGGATGAGCGGTGGTGAGCGCAGAGGCACCACCTACAGTGTGCAGTGCGGGCTCCCGGTGAAGGAGCGAGAGAGTGTCAGCCAGCCAGGGTTACGTTGGGGCATGATACGCTGGTTGACCTGCCGACACGTGACCGGATGATATTGGAGGGGGGCCACCGGTGGATGGGGGCCACTGAGTGGTCACGTGGTATAGAAGAGCTCTCGGGAGCCTTTGGGAAAGGGCCAGAGAGATTGAGAAGGTGGGCGGGGCGAGAGGTGCAGCCAGCCCCAGCCTGGGCCGTAATAACGGGGGCCCTGTGTGGGGCTCGGGGTTCTTCTGGTTGGTGAAGAAAATCCACGTCGGGTTCAAGAAGCCTCTAGCCACACGGTCCGGGACCCAGCTTGTGGTCCGGACCGGGATAACGGGACCGTGTCTAGTACTGCTGTAGCGTGGTTAGATGGGCATTCAACACCCGTGTGTAGATTACATTATGTTGTGTTGGTGTTAGTGCGAATAAAAGTGTTGCTCCAAAGATAACGTCTGCGACTCAGTTGGACTCACTACACATTGAACAATGATGACTGCCGAGTGAGTCCACAATGATGGAATGGAAAACTAATGGGTTTGCAAGTGACTAAAGAGACCAATCCTGATTTCACAGCATTTTTCACACTTTGGACAGACATGCTATTAAATGCCAAAGAAAGGCATATCCACGGTGTTATTTAAAATCCGCTTGTGATGAAATTGTATTTGTTATATATCTCGAAATGTTATTGTATACAGTAATAGTGTTCAATTAAATTAGAACAGAATAGCTGAATTGTTGTTTAAGATATATGTTTAGAGGTGTTGAAGTAACTACTAAGCTACTGTGGTTAAAACAAATCGAATCCCACAACAGGCTGCTGACATTGGCAAAGGGGTGTCTCATGTGTAGTGTTCTTAACGGAGGCAACACGTTAATTACATAGCCCCAACAGGGATAACTACATAAATGTACACACTAACTAGATCCAAACAGGGTAACAACACCTAGGCTTAATGGGGTAACTACATAACCAGGTCAGTCGAGCGAAGACCGAAGATCGAAGAGAGGTAGCGTCGAGGGTTGATTCCAGAGAACAGCCAAGAACGCTCTCGGGATTGCCTCTTTATGCTCCTGAGCGTGGCCTCGCTCCGCCCTCGGCCACGCCCCCTTCTGAATCTTTCCAGAAGGATCTGGAGCCGGTCACGTGCCCTCTCGGGTTCACCCAGACGGTCACGTCCTCATGTGCCCTCTCTCTGCCCGTCAACAGGACCATGCCCTCTAGGGCCCGCTTCCCTGCCGTACCTACGCCGGTGCCATATAGCCTCAACACACTTAGGGTGAGTGATGTTAGCGAGCACCTATGAAGGCTGACACAGCACACGAGGGGTGAGTGGTCTGCACCAGGCCCGGCCACCTTTGTCTCCCTAGTGGTGATGTGTAAACATTGCACAGGTTCTTATTTGAGGCTGAGTCGACCTAGTGGAGGCCTAGGACCGGTTAAGATATAATCCTCACTGGTGTCGGCCGTGAGCGGGAATCGAACTGGGTTCGCCAGGTTCGTAGTGCGGCATGCTAACCGCTACACCACTGCTCCCCACACGGTCCAATGCAGTGCACTTCAACACCAACGGCTACAATTCCTGCACTTATATTTTAAATTATTATTGCAATCATAATTAACATTCAAGCATTGCCACATTACACTTCCCCATTAAACAATTGCCGTGTGTGGAATTAAATATTGCACGATGCATTTTTTTTGTCTGTGACCAAACGACCCGCAACATGGGTGACTACCATGCACATCAGGTTGTCATAGAGGCCGTCTATAAATGACGTCACGCGACTTTGGACGATTTTTGACCCCTCCCCCTCTAGTCACACGGCGTCACAAAAAGTCAGACCCCCCTCCTCAAATATGACGTCACAAAGCTCTGCCCCCCCTCCCAAAAAATAAAACATGCTTCAAATCGCTTTAAACTATTGTCATTGTAGTGCGTATTTAATGTGGCGCTGCACTCTGATGTTGTAGGAGAAAACATTTATTAAAAAGTATTTAATTAAGTAGAACGTGTTGTCTATATTTATTTAAAGTTGGACATTTTGATGTGACGTCACATTTCTCAAACCACCCCACACATCGTCACAAATGTCTGACCCCCCCCCACCCCAGGTGTGTGACGTCAAATACATTGGTTTACTGTGCTTTCTATAGTAATTTAGATATGTAACACCTTGTGAGGATTGTCTGGGATGGGGGGGGTAGGCAACCAGAATAACAAGAAGATAATTTACTACGTGATTCTCATGGTAAATTGAACACCCATGGTAGACTGGACTTACACATTTTTTATTTTTATTTTACCAGGTGAGGGCCACTGAGCTACAACTCTTTTACAGAAGTGACTTGGCCACAAATGGTAGCTCAATAAAGTGACTCTTCACGTGTAAAAGTATATCAGCCAAAAACTCTAAACGCATGCATTTTTTTATGTGGAGGGAAAACCTGGAGGACCCAGGAGAAAAATCATACGTGACCACGGGGAGAACATGCAAACTCCAAATATACAGCAGGCGTCAGAGTTGGGATGGAATCCACGACCTTCCGTATACCAATCGAGGCAGTTAACATCTCGCCACCGTTGGACCTTCCATGGTAAACTTGACTCCCATAGTAAACGAAACTGCCATGGTAAACTGGACATCCATGGAAAACCGGACTTTCACGGTAAACATGAATCCCATGGTGAGGGGTTGGCAACCGAAATAACAATGGGCATTTTTTTCGAATTTTGTAAAAAAAAAAATCTATAGTTCAAGCAATGCATGTAAAGGTGGTCGGAAATAAATAACGTCACAAAGCAGTCCTTAAAGAGCCATATGCGGCTCCAGAGCTGCAGGTTGCCAACCCCTGGTATAAAATATTGCCTCTTAGAGGCGAAATTTGGGAAACTTCTAAAGAATCCCGACCAATATTCATCTGAAGGGGGCTCCAGACCAAATAGCCACTGTTACACACTTTCACATATGAGATTGAAAACTAATTTCTTTAGAACTGCTCTTTGTGAATAGCATGGCTGGCTACGTACGGTGCAAAAGAAGTTCAACATACATACATGAGCATCTCTAGATTCTTGCTACCAAGCCTACTGTATATGTCCCCACCTTCACCGACACACAGTGACCAGCATGGTGAAGTATAGTCAATTAATTTCCATAACCTGCATGGTGTAGAAGAGGATTGACTTACCTCTAATGCATCAGACAATAAACTGTTACAATCACAGTGCGCTTGCATTGCTGTACAAGAGTACGGGTACCGTTTTGTCAGATGACGAAACATACGAGTTTGACCACATGTTTGGAATGTCTGTGGAGATAACCTTTACTACAATAGCTGGATAAGTGTTCAGAGTGCATTGTCTGTGTACAAAATGTGGATAAATAAAATTGGTGTTTTTACTACGTAACAAAAATCCAAGAAAACCCACGATGATACAATAAACAATGCATGCAATCACAAGACTGCACCACTAAACTTTGCACACTACAGTAAACCGGTCTGGTTTTAAGAGTGAAATGCAGTAAATTTATGTTTTGTAACCTTGAGAGACAGCATAGTTTTACTGACATCTGTTTGACCTGACCGACGATTGCTTTGAATGGATTTTAATTCCAGCCCCTGACACTGGCATTTTCAAGATATACTGTAATTGGTCTTGGCAACCGGTGAAGGTCTCTTGATTTCTCCTCGACCAACTGTTTGAAAATATGGCTAGGGACTTGGGTGCAGAGCAACTTACGAAAAAAAGTTAACACTTGTTCTAACTCCGATTACGCAGAAATAACTGCATTCTCCCTGTGGTCGCATGCATGGATTTTTCTCCAGGTCCTCCGGTTTTTCCACATAAGCCACTTTATTGAGCTATCGTATGTGGCCAGGTCGCTTCTGAAGAAAAGCTATCTAGCTCAGTGGGCCTTACATGGAAAATAAATAAGGTTATTTAAAAACACTAATGCTTACATATACATGTTGATGCAATTATCATTAGCCTTGAAAAATTGATATTATTAAATTAATCAATACAAAAAAGGGGAAAAACCTATTATTATATTTTGGCACTGGCAAAGGAGGCCTCATGATGTAAATGTTTACCCCCAGCCCTCATTACTCTGATGGTGCATTGCCTTTGAGTTGTGCGCCTTTTGGCGTCATCTGGGCCAACACCGTATGAGACTAGGCTCTAAGAGAAAGCTGTCTCTGGTGTGGACCAATCAATTTAAACGACAATGCATACATTATCAGTGTGTTTTTTGTTTGCATTCTGACCGCAGGTATTGTGGTTAATGTAAATATGATTCCGTGTAAAAAAGGTTTCAGTTTTGTTTCCAGAAAAAAAGGGAAGAAACGTATTATTATAATCAATACATTGTTACACCCTGAATCGGTACGTGTCTGCAAAATAAGAACTAGTTTTTTGGGTTGCATTGTCGTGCATTGCATAAAAAAACAGACAACTGCAAATTATTTTAACATGCTTTATTTTCCATGCTTAATATTGTCCATTATTTATTACACATATTACGTAGGTGTTTGCAGGTTAAATAAAATATATTTAAAAGTCGACTAGAGGTCTGTCAATGTGCATTAAATATAGGTTGTTTGAATTTAAAATAAACATCTCAATTGCATAGCAGCAACACATGAAGGTTTTAACTGACCTCTTTGCCTTCTCCCCACTTAGAGATGTGAACGGAATTGGTATTTCTTACTTAAATGAGCAGGATCATTTCATGACCAATTTATGCGTCTCAATATTATTGTATGCACCATATTTTTAAATGCTCTCGTAAAATTGTCTTCATCAAATGAAAATGATATTGTGATCATCTCCATTCTGTATTTCATAGCGACTGAGGTTTGTTGACAGATGACAATTGCAAACTGGGACATATAACTGAAATAAAATATCTTGTATAGTTTATTTTACAAGTGTATGTATTTGTGTGATAGCATTTTTAGAAAAAAAGAATCTTATATTTCCTTTGATGTCCCCTGGAAAGTCACACCCAAGTAGCTGAGAAACATAGCTGTTGGTTTGGTGAAATAAATTGTCGTTAAGAATCTAGATTTGAAGTTTTCGTGACTGCAGGGATCCATACTCCTTGGTTCTTTCGGTAAAGTCACGTAGGTATAAAATAAAATAAATCACGACGTTTCCGGCGCAACACACGTGTCCGTCATCAGGTGGGACAACCACAGCAAGAAACAATTGCTGAAGTGGGCAAAAGAGGTGCTTGCATCAAGAAGCTATATAGGTAAGAGAGGGGGGGGGGACAGAGCCAAGGAGGAGATATAGAGAGGGTGGGGGTGTGGGGTAGGGGGAATGGGGTGCTGCAAGCACGGCAAAATGCCGGGGCTGGGAAGTAAGCGGGGCTGGGAGTAGGATGTTATTAACCAGGTAAAACCTTAACTGCTTTATAGTTTGCCTTCATATCCGCATCTCCAGTTTTCTGTAGCCAGCCCCGCTTACTTCCCAGCCCCGGCATTTTGCCGTGCTTGCACCCGATTCCCCCTACCCCACACCCCCTCTCCTCCCTGGTTCCGCCCCCCCTCTCTTACCTATATAGCCTCTTGAGACAAGCACATATTTTGCCCACTTCAACAATTGTTTCTTGCTGTGGTTGTCCCAGCTGATGACGGACGCTTGTGTGTGCGCCCGAAACGTCGTAATTTAATTTATTTCATACCTACGTGACTTTACCGAAAGAACCAAAGAGTATGTCGATAAGAAGTTTAGAACTGTCTGAAAAACAGCCAACAGTGGACGTGAATAAAGTACAGAAGACCGTTTTTTACATCATGAAAACTTGGTGAAAATGTATGCACATTGATTAACACACAGACAAATAACTCACATGAACGAATGTTATCACTAAAACTGGGATATTTCCATCACATTGATGTCAAGTAATATCAAGTCCGTTCTGCACTATGCACGTGCCGTGATAATGTTTAGAAAGTCTGTGCATTGGTACACGGTGAAAATAAAACCTGATAAACTGGAGCCAGATAAAACGCTTATTGGAAGTCATCGGCTTAATGTGACGAGTCCTGCACACAAAAACACAGATATCATATTATTGCACAATGCATTGAAACTTGGAAAATGGCAAAAAAACCTACATTACATGAGCCAGTATTTGTTTTTGTATATACATTATCTTACTTGACATCAAGAAATGTGACGGGGCATTCCATAGAATCACAACTGTACGTTAAGAGGGTCAGTTATAGCCACCCTACGACTATTCATGATGATACAGAAGCTGTTAGATATTGCCAACTTGTTGCAGACAGTACACACTACTGAAGTACAAGTCTATACATTACACAACTATATGTCTCGCATCATCTTAAGTGAGGGTTTCGTACATAAAAGTAATACATACAAGTGATGAGCGTATAGGCACATATTTTTACGTAAGCACATGCAGGCAAATAAGCATGTATATCAACTAAAAGCACCACCCTCAATCCATATATAACAAAACCCATAATAATGTTGTAATACTATGATTTGAATCCCATGCATGATAATGTTAAGAATAACATGAAGGGTTTCATCCAAATTAAAATGAAGTGGTTCGTATAAATAACTCCTGTGTTAATGTATGCATGTTGAACTTCTTTCGCACCGTACATAGCCAACCGTGCTACACAACTCAGCGTGTGAATATCCATGTTCATATTTAATTAAAAGGGCTATGCTTTGACCCAGTGGTCTCGATATCGAGTGTACAGGTGGTGCAATTGCAGCTGTGCCACGGGGCCGGGAGGTGCCCAGGCCCAGGGCTACAGAGAATTGGGATAGGAGGGGGCCCCATTTAATTCCTTGCACCAGGGACTAATACCAACCACTACTGAATTGACAGACGGTTCCTATGGGCATGTTTACACGAGCCAAAACAATGTGTAGGAGGGTTAAACCCACTCAGAGATGGGCGACATCAAAACATCCACAATGATTGAAAAAAATGTGTTCAATGACCACAAAAGAAATGTAGCTGCTGATTTCATAATTCATAGAGCTGTTACTTGTGAACTACACACGAAGCTGCCTAATGCACACGCAGATGCACGCACGTGCACACATGAAGGAGCAAATCATGCTGTCAGCATATTTAAAAAAAAAATCCACATGCATACATTGCAACGATGATATACTTTTGAATATATAAATCCCTGCCATTAATGTAATGATAGTAAATACCATATTTACTGTATAGTTTTTTTTATTAACACATAGTAAAGGATTTTCTTTATCATTGCAGCTATGTCAAATATACGATGTTATAAATTTACCAAGTTATATTTAAAGGTTCGCCTAAAGGAAATACCAGCAAGTGCAATTCAATATTGAAGTGCAGTTAAGTACGTTACATATTGAACTGGTTTCAACACCTTAATTTTTGACACTGCTGCAATATTGAAAATTACCTTTAGTGACTTCACAATGAACACATTTAATTTTAAACAAATTCTTATACTGTTTATACAACGACAATTAAATATATCCTGTATAAATTACATTTACCTTCAATGAACTACATTTCATATTTGCAACCAAATGTTACTTATACCCAGTCTAATGTTTAAAGCGCAATTATGGTGATTATTAGTTATTACCATTATTCAGTATTTGAAGTTGAATAATGGCAATCAGTTGTTTTTTCTATGAAAATAATGTTGATTTGAAGCTTTCGTGACTGCAGGAATCCATACTCTTTGGTTCTTTCGGTAAAGTCACGTAGGTATAAAATTAAAATAAATCACGACGTTTCGGGCGCAACACAAGCGTCCGTCATCAGGTGGGAAAGCATGGCCTGCTGCTGATGCAGTCTGTTTTAAAACAGTCTGTGACTTCACAATGAACACTTTAAAAATAGACTGTTTTAAAACAGACTGCATCAGCAGCAGGCCATGCTTTCCCACCTGATGACGGACGCTTGTGTTGCGCCCGAAACGTCGTGATTTATTTTATTTTTTATACCTACGTGACTTTACCGAAAGAACCAAAGAGTATGAAAATAATGTTGTCTATGATGCCACCATTCATATATTACCTGCATATCTGCACACTTCACCTCCATTTGATAATAGGCAATAGCATCGTGTATTCGGAGTTGGGATTTAGTGTTGTTTAATGTTGACATTTGAGCCCATGGATATACCAATGTCATATAATAGCTTATAAATAGCTCTTTGGAACACAAAGTGCTGTTTTATTTATTCAGGGAAGCCACGCTAAGTCAAATGACTCTTTTTTCAGGAGGGTCCTGCATTTGGGTTTTTATTTGAAGATGTTTATGCCAATAAATTAGTTATTATACAAGTTTCAGTAAACCGGAACACCTGGAGAAAACCCAACCACACGTGAGGGGCAATACTCCATCCCCATACAGATGGACACCAATGGAGATTAGTCCACTTGCAGTACTGCCTTCTCGTGGAAAGCCAGGGTATGGCACATCGACGCCCAAAGGAAAGGGAGTTTCACAACATGTGTGATCCACCAATCATTGCCTCCACAGGGTTGTAAGCTGCTAATACAAAAAAACTGTCACCTATTAGCAAGAGCACAACTTTATTAGTTTGATTGCCATGGAGAGCAGGTTTTGGTGGGCTGCTTCATATCTAGAAATGTGGAAATGGGCTGAATATATCCATTATGATGTAACACCAATTTGTAAACAGGTGATACCGGTTGATATGTTTTTTCAATTCTGGCCAATGCCTTAGGGCTCAAATACAAACTTGCTAAGAACTATTCAAGTTATTTCATAAACACCTGTATTCACAGGAGCACTTGAGCTTATAATTTCTATATTTTGTATGCCAAATCTGCTGACATTGCAAAAAAGCGAGCATGACCAGTTAAAAATCCCCACCCTCATTTCAACTATGCCCTTGGCAGGGCCCTAGTCAATAAATGCCCTGTTGAATTTTATTTTTTAAAATTGGCACCTTTAAAGCAAAAAAGGATTATGACTCTTTGAATGATCGTAGTCACATAATTAAGTAAGCCTCAAATGTGGTTGACTGAATGAATGCATAAAATGCAGTGGAGTCTTTTACAGATTTACAATAGGTTTGTTAGCATTTCAATAGTAAAAATTATATTGCTTAATTACCATAGAGGTATTCTACTGTGGAGAGGTGGGTCTCTTCTTATTTTATCACACTGGGCTGTTGTAATGTATACAGTTGCTGCACATTTGATACTTGTTCACTAAATTCGAAATACTTTTCTCTACATTTCGGTAAAGGCCTAGATTTAACATGTCATTTCGATGTGATCAATGGGATGTGATCATCACACCGAAACCACACAGTGTATGTAGACTTAAAAAATGAAAGGTAACATCCCAGGCCTGCAATTGCTTGTTCACGTCATTGCTGGTGGAAAGGCCTCCACTACAGGGAGCTTAAGCGAGATCCCCTCTCTAGAGGCTTTAAAGGCATTATATTAAGAGTAATTTAAGGAGCCAATCATTTATTGGGGATCCGTAAGGGGTTTAAACTATTTTATTGTGAACTGAGAATTCCATGACTGTTTTGGATCAGGTTAATGTTGTATTTTGGAATAGATTATGGGCCAGTGTTTGACTTCTTAAATATTGTTAGATGTTGGTCACGTGTATCTTGCCACTGGTATTCTGCAGGTTTCCATCCTGAAAAAAGAGACATCAACAAGTTAGAAGGTGAGCTCATTGATTTACTTCATAACTATAATGCTGCTCTTTACCGGCCATCAAAGACTCTAATATCCATGCCACTGGGACTATGATCTCCACTGTGGAAGTGACCAGCCAATGGTGTGGACAATGTCTGCACGTCGAGCTAACAGATGTTGGTAAAATCTACTGCGTAGGCATTTACTAATTTCTCCAATGTAGAGGAGGGCATGGCGTTTGCAGGCGGTGCAATAAACCAGGTTGGTGGAGGTGCTTGTGAACAACATGGTGTATCACGTATGATGCTCGGGGTGTTTTTAGCTGTGCATCGGTTGATGTGAATTTACACGTGTTGCATCCTCTCCCATTATACATTCCAACATACAATTTCTGTACATAAAAAAAAAAGTTAGTATGCTCTTTTGTGTTTATATTTTACGTACTGCATTGATGAAACATAAACGTCGCACTCACCCTGACAATCACAGAATGTTGTCCTTATTATTGTCATTTTCTTTCTACAAAAAAAGAAGAAAAAGATTCAGCAAAATTATGAACGCAATAAAAAAATAGGAACATTAAATCTTGACTTAAAGCTTTTGTGACTGCAGGAATTCATATTCTCTGGGTCTTTCGGTAAATTCACGTAGATAGGTTCAAAAAATAATAAAATTAACAAAAAACTACGACGTTTCGATCGCAACACAAGCGACCGTTGCTTGAAAGAATAATAAGAACATTACTTCATTTTAATGAATACACGTAGAATGTTACTTTAAGGTTATATATACAGGGGATAGGAGCAGTGGAACAGTCGTTATAGCTCTGCATTTTAAACCCGATGCGCTTAGTTTGAATCCCGACCATGGCTAACATCGGTGGCGAGTAATATCTGAACCGGTTTTGATCATCCTAACTTCACCAACTCACACTATCAGTGTGGTGATGTATGATCATGACTGACATGGTGTGGGGAAGCCTTGATTGACAAATGGCTGCCATTCATATTTTTTCCAACAACACAGGACAGCAAATGAGGCCACAGTGCTTCAAGTTTATGACGGCAAAAATTTCCTGCTGCTAAAGTGCCCCATGCTGAAAAAAGAGGCTGGTGTTATTTATTTACAGCACCAACTGCATGTGTGCATATGCTACGGGGATACTACGAAGCACACATGTCCTCTTTGGTTGTCCTATAGATTAGGCAACAGAGGAATACAGAATTTATACATGTAGCTCTGGGTTAACACATTCCTGCGCAGGGAGCTGGTAAAAACGTTGGGTTGCTCAGTCAATGGCCAGGGTCAACGGCGGCGTGGTGTATTCCGCAAATATTCCCAACTGTGAGGGTGGGCACAAGCCGGCGTGAGTAGGTTAAACGTTGAGTTTAATAAGGGCACCATGGGGTGACCAGTCCCTCCCCACCCAGCCCCACCCCTCCCACCCCCACCCAGCCCCACCCTCCCCACCCAGCCTCTCCCCACCCAGCCCCTCCCCACCCTCCCCACCGAGCCCCTACCCACCCTCCCCTCCCCACCCAGCCCCTCCTCACCCTCTCCACCCAGCCCCTCCCCACCCTCCCCTCCCCACCCCACCCAGCCCCTCCCTCCCCACCCAGCCCCTCCCCACCCTCCCCTCCCCTCTCCACCCAGCCCCACCCCTCCCATTTTTGGATGCACGACGGACGGGAAGAATAATACCCTGTGGGCTGGTGTAACCAGGAGGTTACTACCAGTATAAACAACAGATAAGTGAGTGACACACCACCTCGACACTGTTAACAGTGTTGTACATAAAAACGCGTGCCCATTTCTTGACGCGGTGTCAAACTCAAACAATACTTATACTTGCTGGATGTCGTTTGTCCATACCTGGTGGAAATTGTTGCGTACGTTGTGTTCTTTGTTTTCAGGTGTGTCCATCTCGAGCTTGGTCAGCAGGGACTCCACCTTGGACATGAGATTGCCCATGGAGCTCTCTATCTTAGCAACCCGGGAGGCAAGCCTATAGTAGAGAGTCGGGCGCAGGTGAGTGGGGAGAATTAGCAAGGCGGTCATCGTGTCACGAACCATATGTCGGTGTTTGCCAGAACAGTGTCAAGCCATGGTGGCATTTATTTCACGTGGCAAATTGTGTCATACTATCAGTATATGATCATGGAATACAACAACAATAACAATCATAATTATCGTAACAATAGTAATGGCCTATATTTAACCTGGAAAGCTTCACCGTTAATAAACATGGTTTTTCAACGAGTGTTTGACATGTTGGAGAAAACCAAAAACCCATCACGCATACAAGAGGTAACACTTAAAACTCTGACACAAATTGATTGAAGAATCAAATCATGAGCTACCATCTCTAGCCCACCTTACAAGGTTGACAGTGTACTGGCATGTTGATGAAAACCGTCAATGTTCGTGTGCTGTCAATGTCAACTTGCCTGTTGAAGTCATCCTTTGTCACACGAGATGCATCTCCAGGTTTCCCAGAATTATCCATGGTTTTCAGAGCCTCAATATCCTCATTTAATTGATCCTGCAGCCAAGGAGATGATAATTCACGTGAATGGAAAAAAAAAAGAAGCGGCTCAATGCTGAGCAAAATCTGAAGTACAGATGCCACCTTAACGAGTGAAGTGCAGCTGTGCGCAACACAACATTTCCCGAGCACAGCAGTCACATCTTGGCTGTTTTATTGTTACAGGAGTGCTTACACAGCTTGATTTATCTAGCGATAAAGCCAAGAAATGCGACCACAGATTTTGATAAATACGTGTTAAATAATGAATCCACTGACCAGATTGGGGAAGTATGGTCAAACAATTGCACTTAGTCGACACGGCAGCCCTGGATGAAGGCCTCCCCACACCATTGTCGGTTATGAGAGTTATTTACCCATGCTTGCCCATGCTGGTAAGTGCGGGTTGGTGAACAATATATATACTATCCATACATTGTTTTCTATTCACAATAAGTGATCTTTGCATGCTGTTTATGGTGAGTGGTGTGGGGAATGTGGCTACCTTCTGTCCCTCAAGCTCCGCTCTCAGCTGTTTCTGCTCATCTTCATCTAACACGTTGTCCGAGTCCTTGTCAAACTTGGAAAAGGCAGCTGCGATTTCCTCATCAGAGTGGCCTAGCCTGATGATGATAGTGATACAACGTTGAAGGCAAATTGTCAGTTGGAAAATTATGTACATTTAAATCTTGACTCAAAGCTCTTGTGACTGCCGGAATTCATATTCTTGGGTCTTTCGGTAAAGTCACGTAAATAGGTTCAAAGAAAATAAAATAAACCTATGACGTAGGTCGCTTAACCCCCCTTTTCCTGAAGACGACCGCTTGTGTTGCGATCGAAACGTTGTAGTTTTTTGTTATGTTTTGTTATTTTCTTTGAAACTATCTATGTGACTTTACCGACAGACCCAAGAAGATGTACATTTACACAAGCAAAGGTAAAATAGCAGTGAAATAAAATAAAACACTCAATTTTTACGATCCATAATGCACATACTGGTTTGTGTATATGTGTTAATTTTAGGGGTTTTTTTTATCCTGAAATTTCCGTTCACGACACACCTAAGAAACAGCCAAGCAATATTCAGTGAAGGATCAAGTGTGAAGCACATTAACACAAATATATAGGGATGCAACGATGCATCGATTCATAATGATTCTTAAGCTCACGATACAAGCATCGATCGCAGGTATCATAATCGATATTTTTTAGATTCGTATGCATTGGGTATCATGACTTCGGGTCACCCGTGCAGCCATTAGAAGTGCTACCATTTCACCGTGATTTTAAAAACAGAATCAATTCTCGAACAGAACTGCGATGCTAAATCGCGACAATTTATAACATTTCAAGGGAGGTTAATCAAATTCCCGCACCTCCAATTAGCACGGTTGGCGATGTATGGTGCGAAATAATTTCAACATACACCTCTACAATGTGCAATCTAATGTATAATACACAGGTTATAGTACAAGCATGGTTAGGTGTTTTTGTAATTCATTCCGGGAGCCCATTAAATGTTGGCAATGTTCACATAGTCATACTGTTTGAGATTCTTGCGCCAGATGTCATATTCTAAGTGCTTTCCAGCTGAGTCCAAGGCACGTTGCATATCTGCGATGTCATCCTTCTTCATTTTCAGTTTGTTCAGCATATTCTTGTAACCCTGGCAACCAGACAGAAATTGCCAGAATAAATGTGTGGCAAGATGTGCCCTTTGAAACTTTGAGATCAAGAAGGGCGCTATAATGAGTGCATTAATAAGTAACTTTCCTCAGTGTGCAGTGCAAACGAAATATGTTTTATTTGGGCTCAATATAATTATAATATTCACATGAATATCATTTTAAATTGATTATACCAATTTTCGTTTGAAGTGTGATTAATCTGCATTCATTGCTTCATTCGACTTCCTTGCAATTCATTAACTTCCACCTTATTAAGACTATTTACATGACATTCATTATCTAATGCTATTTAACAATCTGCATAAGGTATAATCATTCTAATTAGCTTAATGGACCAAAGTATACATTTTGCTGAATATTTTCCTCCCAATTATTCAAGCAGTGTTTGATGTGCAAAAGCTCATTTCAAAGGTTGCAATGTCCTGGGAACACGATCACCATTAAACCCTTGACAACTCTCTTGACCAAGTTAAACAGAGGCTCTTGCAACAACACTATTGAAAGGTAGACCTACACTGCCTGTCTTCCCTCGGGAAGTGTACCACAATTCCCCTTTACCATGAATAGAAGGGAAAGGCTTCAGTACGTTGTTGTCGGTACATGGGCGGCGGGGGGGGTAAAGGATCAAGGGAGGCAGCGACGCCACGTGGTGATGCCACGGAGGTCCATTCTGTGGCCCAGAGACAAGCTGGAGTTTTTTTACCCATTGCAAACGCGTAATTCGGCCAATGAGAGTGAGTCTGCCTTTGCAATTCAGATAAAAACGTGCAGTCACCTAGAGGAGGGGACCGTATGACAGACAATCCATGGGGAGATAGGCGAGTGGTGCGAGTCATAGCACCTTCTGACAAGAATATGCACATTAACACGTAGGCTTTCGCGACCAATATTCATAATAAAGGTTTCTGGGTCTGATCAAGTATTTGCGGATCGAAGGGCACTTTATGCCTTGGGGCCTATTTAAGGACCGCGAGTGGAATGCTCGGGGCGTTGTGTGTTTGGGTCCGCTCGTTAACGGCTCTTGGCGTGGGTCATCTCTGCCGCGCGTGAGCTCGGGGAGTGCCGTTGCCATAGCGCAGGAGGGCCTCGGGCACGAGTGTTGTAGTTTGACCGAATTATAATCATTGCCCTTTGGAAGACGTTGTGTGGCACATATTGCTCTGTAGTCTAAGCAAGTGTCCTGTAATGTTATTTTAATAAATGTTCTGCATAGCTGGGCCCTGCTGCATCCTCCAGCATTTCAGCGTCTCTGTATTGGCCACGTTTGTCATTGGTAGTGGATCTCAGGTCCTACACTACACGTTTAAACCATCCTGACCTGTCCTTCAGTCTCGTAGGCCTCAGGTGTGTGTCTTTGTTACATCAGAGAACCCCACCCACCTGCTTGAAGAAGTCGCCAAACTCAAAATCGTCCTTCGTGTCCGCCAGCTCTGCCTTCACGTCCGTGTAAGTGTCGTTGATGATGGCCAGGAACATGTTCTGCAGAGCATCAAACAAACAGGCATGAGTCATTGCTGGCCTCTACAGGGCTCCATTGCATCCAACGATTAATCACTCACTCTCTCTGGCCTATCTAGCTCACTGCTATGAAGAAAATCCATTTTCCAAAATGTCACCCGTTGAATATTGTTTCCTTTTAGGGCAATGGTATTGACAAATGTGAGTTTGTGTCAGTTGTCCTTATGCATCACTGCCAATGCAGAATCACAAACATTCTACAACAGGAAAGATTTTGATATTAAATAAAAGCCCATACACTGAATTAGCGGTGATGTAGAAGGACTGGCTATGATTAGAATGAATTTTTTGAAAATGACGATGGTTAGTGTTTTAAGAAGCAACGTTTTGTATAAGTGAACTATACAAATGCGGCATACGTAACAATTATTTGGGTGCTTGCACGTGTCAGCATTTAATACTCGACTGTTTTGTTTTCAATGCCTTCAAGCTTCATCACATAGCTTATATTATTGGCTCAAATATCACGGTGCAGTCTGTGTTGGCTCCTCTAAGTTCCTGTATCCGGCACATTTTTGGCTTCAGACTCAGGTCATGGAGAGCTCACCAGCAGAACAAAGAAGACAAAGAAAATGTAGGTGGTGAAGTAGATGGGGCCCAGGATCCGGTTGGCGTTCTCGATGGCATGAAAATCAAAATCGCCCAGGATGATGCGGAACTGCGTGAATCTGTTGAGACAGCCATTTGTATAAACATAGTATTCGTACTGCCCTTTATCAAGCCACTGTTGGATGAGGGCCTCCCCATGCCATGTGGTTGGTGAAGGCACGGAGCACAGCCATGGGCAGCAATAAGTACATTACAACAATACATAGTGCTGCACAACCCTATGCCACCCACAACGTAGCCCTTAATATGTATTAATATATAATGCCATTTAGATTTAGAAAGCACCTAAATACAACTGCATTTCACGACGCTGTAATTTAAGCAATTGGAAATGTTTCAGTTACTATTAATAATGCCTTTGAATTCCTGCAGTCACGAAAGCTTTAAGTCAAGATGTAATGCATTTGCTTATTGACAGCAAAGATCCATTGATGAGATAATCACCATGAAATTGTATTGCCATTACACGAATACAAAATATTTGAAAGCAATACATTTAATTTAATATTCATATTGTTGTGCGGCAATGTCATTGTGCCAGCTTAACAGTCCAAATTTTATAAATTGTGAAAAGCCGCATAGCAACATCGCCCTCTACTGGCAGACTTACGGTGGGTTAACCTTGCACCGAACAGAGACTGCTGCCACAGGGGGTCTCCTTGGTTAGACTATAGCAGGCCAAATTTCGATTTAAAGCTTTCGTGACTGCAGGGATTCATCTTATTGGTTCTTTCGGTAAAGTCACGTAGAAGGGAAATAATAAAATAATAAAAATACAACATCATAAAATTATTTTCACGACGTTTCGGCCACAACGCAAGCAGCCGTCCTCAGGTGAAGAACAGGTCTGTCGAAAAGACAGCGTCTGAATCAGAAACGTCGTGAGAATTATTTTATTATGTTTTATTTTTTTATTATTTCCCTTCTACGTGACTTTACCGAAAGAACCAAGAAGATATAGCAGGCCATTTGTTGAGATGAGATGTGATGTCAGGTGCTTTGAGTTTTCTGAGGCATTTAAGTGCCCTATACATACAAATACGTATCTTTGACGATAGCACAAGCATCTTGAGCAGAGTATTGAAACTACCTAACTATTTTTTTAAACTATGAACTTTTTTTATTTTAGCAGGTAAGGCCCACTGAGCTATATAGCTCTTTTTTATGAAGCGACCAAGCCACAAATGATAGCTCAACGAAGTGGCGTATCATGTTGACATTTATAGCAGCCAAATACTATAAACACATGTTTCTAAATGTGGAGGGGAAAACGGGAGGACCCAGAGAATAATCCACGTGACCACTGGGAGAGCGACACGAAAACTCCAAATCTACAGCAGCAGGCGTCAGGGTGGGGATCGAACCCACGACCTCCTGTATACCAGGCGAGGTAGTTGACATCTCCTAGCCACCGTGATAATGAGAGAGACGCAAACTCCAAATATACAGCAGCAGCAGGCGTCAGGTTGGGGATCGAACCCTGCGACCTCCCGTATACCAGGCGAGGTAGTTGACATCTCGCCGCCATGGCAACCAAGGTGCTGCAACAAACGCACATGCAGTTCACAAAGCTGCCGAAGTCCTCCACTTGAGAGCCGAAGACGAGGTATCCTGTCTGCGCATAGGCGAAGAAGATGATGAAGAACATGACGGCAAAGCCCAGGATGTCCTTGGCGCAGCGAGCCAGCGTGGAGGAGAGCTGCGTCAGGGTCTTGTTGAAGCTCACGTACTTGAAGATCTAAGGGCGCGATTGCACAAGAAGCCATCATTGTACATTTAATTTTCGGGTGATTTGTAGAGAAAGTCAAAGTGCGTTTGGCAGTCCATCATTGCACTAAGCAGCATAGAAATTGTATTGTCCATCGCATATACGACTGTAATGTATCCGCCGTGATTAATTAACTCTTCACACACAGTGGAGTATTTGTGCATGCTGTAACTGTCATTTGTATTGATGTTTTCAAGTCTGACCTTTCGTTCATTTCAGGTACATTCACTCACTTTGTAACCGTAATAGAGTTGTTTCCCCCATGTATAAAGAAGTGTGTCTATTTGTACACAATGTAACCAACATTTTTTTTATAGATGTTCCCATAATCCGACCTTTTCAAATACAATATCCGAAGTCCCCAGTGAGGCAGACATGCACTGCAATTATAATATGATTTCATGAAGAAAATAACGCAAAAGGCCCGTGCATCAAAGCAATGTTTTGTTCGGGCAAGTGAAAACCGCTCACCTTGATCCAGGCAAAAAACACATTGACGGCCAACATGTTGTTGAACTGTGTCTGCCAGAAGGCGAGGAATTCAAAGTCGGCGTAGATGTTGGGATCATTGAGCAGCGCCCCGAGTAGGTTACTCACAGCGATGGTTCGACAGATGTTGAAGATAATGGCGACCATCGATAGCTGCAAAAATATGATGTGCATGAGAAAGGTTCTAATGTCAAATGCACTCTCTACTTATGGTGTAATAATGACACGGATTCTGTACCATAGTGATTAATTTACCAAAATAACGATCATTTGAATTTGTGCAGCATCTAAAAAGTTTAATCACCGAAAAATTCCTTTCGGGCCAAACATAGAAACATCCATGGCACATTCAGGTAAAACAAATAACAACACTAAATTGAAACAAAAGAGATTGAGCAGTGGTGCAACACAACACGCAGAGCCGTCTCAACCACCATGACTGCACGCAGAGGGTGGATTGCAACTGCGATGTATATCGATTGAGACGACGACATCTCGAGTCTATACAACCGGAGAAAGAGGATGACGGAATGGCAAGGGGTGGGAACATCTAGAGGGAGTCTAATAAGGACAGAACCAGTCAATGTCATCGGAGGGAACGAAAATCTTGAGTCTGAACATAAAGAAGGGAGAGAATTAGAAGTGTGGACAACCACGGCCTGAGCATCCACAATGCTACACATTATCACACATCATTCTAAATTTGAAGCTTTCGTGACTGCAAGAATTCATACTCTTAGTTTTTTCGGTAAAGTCACGTAGGTAAAAAAAATGAAATAAAAAAAAGTAAAATAATTAATTATATTGATTTTTACTACATTTTTAAATGATTTTTATTTTTTTATTTTTTATTCATTTTAATATCATTTTTTTTTATCACACATCGTATGAGGAGTGCCTTTGCACGTGTGGTACTAATTCCGGTGGTGTGAGGATGCTCACCACAATCACGATGATGTCCAGGCAGTTCCACACGCTCTTGAAATATTTCGTGCCATGGAGACGCAGCTCCAGGCCTTCTTCGACCATGTAGTAGAGAATGAAGCAGCAGAAGATGGCCTCGCACGCCATGATGAAGTAGTCGAAGGCGCTCACGTAGCGGATGAGCTTCACGGTGCGAAACTGGTATGAGGGCAGTGCCCCTCCGGTGAGAGGGAACTCGACCACCAGCCTGGGAGCAAGAATATTAATTAATTTAGTACATGTGGCATTCGTGCCAATCAGACAGCACGAGGCTATCACGGAGTTGCTGTTTCGCGGACGGATGTAGTCTGCCGGTTAGGAGCGATGTTCCTACGCGGTTTTATCCAGTTAAATAATTTGTGGTTATGTAAAAAAAAATTTGGACTGTGCCACCAGCACACATGGCCTACTCTTTTTAGAATAATGTCACGTGATCTTAAACACCCACTGTCGAGCTGTTGAACGAGGGTGGCCTCAAGGCTCGAACTGCGAACCTCTGCAACGAGTGGCAACCTGCTTCTGCTCGGCCACGTCAAGCATAAACGAACCAGCCATGTGTGGCTCAAAAGGATTGCGTCGATTTGCAGCAGAATAATTACGCTGTGTGCTACACAGTAAGTGCGACACTGAAACAACGCTTTGTAGGTAGATCAATGCTCGGCATAATGGTGCCAGAGGGATATCGTATTCGCTTGACGAAGTAGTGTAGTGCACGTATAGCCAAAGAGAAACGGAGTGTAATAAACATGACATTACAAATGCAATCTAAAAAATTTACTTAAAGTGGCATTCATGTAAAAAAAATACTGAAAGCTCAAATCTAGTTATTAGTACCACATTGCATTTTCAAATCATCCTGCCAATGTATGCAGACATACAAGAGCATTTCATGTGCATTCTGCAAAGATACCAATTAAAGTAGTTGTATCCGAAAATATAACGACAGTTTCCAAACTACATATATGTGACGAACATGGAATCGTCAAATGTATTTTTACAGTTCTGCGACATTTTGTTTCCTTTCATTGCAGACAACTTGCACAACAAAAGCACACCTGACGACACAGAACAGGTTGATGTTCCCATTGTAGGTGGTGAAATCAATGAAAACGGCTCGAGTTCCGTGGTCCAGCCAGAGGAAGTCCTTCAGCTCCTGCAGCATCGGTGCACTCTCGTTCTTGCGACGCGAGAGGTCTCTATAGTAGCCGGCTCCGCTATATTGAGCCAGCAGTCCCCAGTGGGATGACCCAGATAGCTCTTCTTCTGACCAATACCTCCATCTGTTAAGATGATAATCACAATAACGTTCATTGATCATTCATTGCCAATTGGCATTGTCTCAAAACGATGGCCATGTGCAGAAGAAGGCGACCATGCACATGAAATATGGTTACTCTTTGGTTCTTTCGGTAAAGTCACGTAGGTAGAAACACAATAAAACAAATCACGACGTTTCGATCACAACACAAGCAATCTTCATCAGGTGGAATAACCACAGCAAGAAAATGCTGAAGTAGGCCTACTTGCTGAAATATTATGTATTATTTATTTTATTTCTACCTCTGAGACTTTACCGAAAGAACCAAAGAGTATGGATTCCTGCAGTCACGAAAGCTTCAAATCAAGAATGAAATATGGTTCTCAAATACAAATTAGAAAGAGGGAGGAACATATATTAAATCACCAATGCTAGTCAGGTGACAAAGACAAACATTTAATGAATAAATATCAGTCTGATGATGAATACAAAAAATATTGCAATTCAGCTATCCATCAATCGGCGTCTCTAGTGAGCAGTCATGACCAACAGATCACTGCTGTGGTTTGTGCTGTACTAGTGACGAATTGGCCACGTTCTGTTTACGTGACAACCCTTAGGAGTTCGCTGTGTCGGGTGGTGGCGGGTTTTAACGACACATTTATATATTTACGCGATCTAACCCAAAAAAACTCTTATGGATGATATTGGTCGTGAAAGCCTACGTGTTAAACTGATATCACTGCAGTTCGAGTGATGCCCACTCCGACAACAAACTTGTAATTTGCAAAGGAAATTTTACGCAATATTTTTTGGTTATACAGTATTTTCTAGATACTAAGGTGCATTTTAAGGTGCACCACCAACATTTGCTTTACAAGACAATGTGTCTTTTCATCCAGATAAAATCTCAACTTTGTACAACCTTTGCTGCTCCCCGCTGCAAGCAGAACGATACACGTCTTCCAGCAAAATCATTTGTAGTTAGAGGAAAATCTACCGGTTAGGAATATGAAACCTCACTTTTAAATCGTTGTGCGAACCGGTTCCTACCTACTTGACGTTTGAAAACACGTCGTCCGTGTGCAAGTGTCTAACGCAGATCGACATCAGTAACTCACGCTGTGCCTGTGCCTTTTCCAAATGTGTCTTTGTCTTCTTCACCGGGCGAGTATCCATCGTAGCATCCGGGGATGATGTTCCGAAAGAGGGAATAAATGGTGCAGGAGCCATTGCGCACCTTGAGCTGGCGAACTCTGGGCACGCCCAACATCACGTTCTCGTATTGTATGAACGATTGGTTCACGGGCAGCTGTTCGTCGTTGTACCACTTCTCCCAGTACAACCCGTCCAGCACTGGACCTTGCACGACCTGTCGTGATGAGTGGGGTCACGCGTTCAGGGGAGCAAAGAGAAGCAACGTCAAGGCTCTTCGATGCATTGTTTTGATGCGTTTCGTGTTTGCTTAGGGTGCACGGTGTGTTAAAATATTAGCCGATGACCAAATCACCCCACAATGCGCCCGACCACCTCACATCTCAGAAGCTTAGAACCTGGATAGTGATTGCGTGGGTAACCACCGTATGTATAACAACGTCAGATGTTTCTGACCATAACCCTCGCACTGATTCAACGTTGTATCTGTAACAATAACGCATCGCGTGCCTGTCCCGTGTTACGCGCGAGAACGCAATCCACAACCATCGCAGTGTCAGGGTCGCACCTTCCAGAAGTCGTCCATGCTGCTGATGCTGTTGAAGTTGGTCCCATCGATCGGAGAGACCGGGGATTCGACAAATAGGTCCATCATCACCTTCGTGTAATAGTACGTGTTGGTGTTCATCATCCCAAACGTCACTGCACCCACAAATCAACGGCACGCGTTAGGGGCCGTCCATAAATGACGTCACGCGATTTTGGACGATTTTTAACCCCCCCCCCCTCGTCACACGGCGTCAGAAAAAGTGAGACCCCCCTCAAATATGACGTCACAAAGCTCTGCCCTCCCCCCCCAAAAAAAATAAAACATCGTTCAAATCGCTTTAAACTATTGTCATTGTAGTGCGTATTTAATGTGGCGCTGCACTCTGATGTTGTAGGAGAAAACATTTATTTAAAAGTATATTTAATTAAGTAGAACGTGTTGTCTATATTTATTTAAAGTTGCGCATTTTTACGTGACGTCACATTTCTCAAACCCCCTCCCTCGTCACACATCGTCACAAATGTCTGACCCCCCCCCCACCAAGGTGCGTGACGTCATTTATGAACGACCCATTAGACATTTTTGTAAACCATTTATCTGCCAGGCTACGTGGTTGTCAACAGTAGACAATTAGGATTTAATAAACTTAATAATAGCTAACTTGATTTGGAGCTTTCGTGACTGCAGGAATTATTATTTGGTTCTTTCTGTAAAGTCACGTAGAAAGAAAAAATAAATTAAATAATAGCATACGACGCTTCGATTGCAACACAAGCAATTATCATCAGGTACAAATGAAAGAGAAAACAAACCTCGTAAACTTAGAAATATAATGCAATACAACACAGAGAGTCGGCTAACATAACAGTCAACACCCTATCTGGTTGATTACGTTCTTCAAAAGATTGCTAAATTTGAGAGAGATAATAGCTTTGTAATATGAACCCACATTGCGTTAAACTGTTTATTTGACTTGTCACTGAGACTATGTATACATTTTTGTACTTTAAGATTTAAAAAAGCTCCACTTTTAACGAATATCAGTAATCTATTTGTGTTTTATAGGAATAAGAGAAAGATCCCCCGTAGTAAAATGTTTATTGAGCTCATTGTTTATCATCTCATTGTTGCTGTTGGATGAAGCCCTTTTCATACCGTGTCGGTCGTGGAGGTGTGTTTGACCATACTTCACCACGCTGGTCAATGGTGATGCATGACGGGTACAAATAGCACTTGTCGCTGATATTGGCCGTGGCTGGGAATTAAAGCTCACGTCGCCAGGTTTGCTGCAGTTGCGCTAACCACTGCGCCACCGCTCCACTCGTTATTGACAAATGCTCGGCATAGAAACAAACATTAAATCAACAATATTTTTTGGATAAATGCTGCCAAAATTGATGTTTATTTTTTTTAAACGGGTGCTTTGGCGGCAATTTACGTCAGGGCAGCGTGTGTTTTACAGATATAACAGCGCTGTTGACAATGGGCATTTGTTCTCTTAAAACTGCATGCGTTAAAACAGCATTGGCTGCATAAATTGATAGTAACAATCTCTCTTGGCTGTGCAGATAAACAAAATGACGTGCTGTTGACATTTCTCCATAGAATGGAAACATGCGAAATTAGCCATTCAAATGTGATCTCTGTGCACATTCCCAGTACAACCTACGTGTTTGCACGAGGTAAAGCTATATAATTGCTCAACGGATACACGAGACGCATCCTGTGCGGCAAAGATAGCAAGCGCATTGTGTCAACCTCACAGAAAAAAAACAATGGGAACTTGTTTTGGTCGACAGGTAATAGAATAGACACGATCAAGTTATCTGTTTACCCACATAACTCAAATGTTACCAACAAAGCCGTGCCGACGTCATTTGGTCACATGACCTATCTGCAAACATTTTTTGGAACAAGCAATTTGCTCTACAGTAGCCGTCCGAAGTTTAGTGCCTTAGACGGCTGCGCCCTGTTCGACAGGGCTTTCACTGCCACGTGATGTCTGTAGCTAAGAGATAAAACCTCCTTTGTGTATTATAAATAACCTAGAATAGTGAAACGACATTACACGCCAATTTAAATGTTAGGCTGTCACTTTCCACAAAATGTTTCACTTTACTATCAGGATATATTTGTATACACGTATGTGTTCTGAGCAGGGTTGGCCTGTGAATTTCCGTCAAAAACATGTTTTGTTTCATGATCAGATGCTGGAAAGTAAAGGTATCCTTAAATACTTTAAGTTATTTAAAAAATGTCTAAATATGACCATTGTAAAATTCAGTGTACGATAGCTGATAGCCACGAAAGATAAATTGCCATTTTGTGTAAAATAATTGTCTATGTATCTATAAAATGCTAATTATGACACATTATGACTAATTACTCAGAATGCACCGAATCTATGCAGATCTTAGAAGCTAAGCGGGCTTGGGCCTGGAAAGTGGACAACCACCAAGTTACTCTTTGTTTTTTTTCGGTAAAGTGTTGCGCCCGAAACGTCGTGATTTATTTTATTTTATACCTACGTGACATTACCGAAAAAACCAAAGAGTATGGATTCCTGCAGTCACGAAATCTTCAAATCACCATGCAGGTGCTGTCGATTGTTTCGAAGCTATGTTCTCAATAAAGGGCAGTGCAACAAAATGCATTGTTGTACTGTGTTATGCTCCAACATCTATGCTCAGAGCCTTCGTCAACATGTACTGACAGGCGTGGCGAAGTATGGTCGTATTACCCATACTACAGTACGTGCAAAGTGTGAGTAGGCCCTCATCCAGCAGTTGATCTTCAAAAGGGCTCTGTACGTTTGTAAGGGGGCATGTCTCTGTTGTCATTATTCGAGGTTGGGGTTGGTAATTTGAGCATAAATAAAACAAACTACATGTACTAGCATGACTCAGAAACACGGAGGTGTGGATTTCTGTTGCAAATGTCGTGCTGCCTGCTGTGTATTTTGATTCCATCCCATGTTATTGTGGATAGAGATTTGAATCCATGTGAAAATGGTACGCAGTAGCTTGTATTTCATCTTCAGTTACATCAATTGCCCACCCCTGATATGGGTACAGTAGCAAAGTAAATAAGACCCTTTGCATACAACACTTATGACTCAAACTGGACTAAGGGCAAACCAGATGCGTGGTTGCATGATGCTTATTATTGACGTGCAAACTTATACAATAGAGGTCTAACAATGCATCAATTAATTAATATCAATGCTGAAGCTAATGATACATGCATCGGGTGGCATTTATAAGAATTGGGGTTTCTGGTTCGTATATGTTATATGAAATTCGGTTCGCATGACCTTTCCTTACCACTAGAGACTACAGCGTTGACAAAACGTTGAAACAAAAAAAATTGATTCTTGAATCGAATCGTTATTCCAAATCATGACAATCAATTGGATCGCCGGGAGAACAAATGTTTATTAATAATAAAAATTTATTAATAAATCATGGACCATTTACAACCCTATATCATGCCACCGAGCAAATTGCGCCAATCACGGCAGGAAGACTACTCGTATGAAGGGCCGTAACATTTGCAGCACAACACACCGTGGGTATTTGGCAACGTAACTTCAACTCACACAGGCAGAGGTCAATGAGGAAGACGACGTAAATGATGAGTTCACGGAGGGTCGTCTTGAAGTACTGCTCCCGAGTGGCATTGACTTCGGTGAGGCGCGTCCCCCAGAACCCTGGACAGCACACACGACAATGTTGACAGTCAGGGGTTCTGGAATGGAAAGCATCGTGCAATACTGCCGGACTGTATTAAACGTAGGGCTCAATGTCTTGGGAGGGTGGCGAATACTTTCAGGAGCTCAGCCCCACAGAGCCCCAGCTGATAAATATAAGCCCGAATTCTAAGAGTCTGTGGTATATTCCAGATGTGTAGCAAATGTGATATTTGGAACTCACTGACCATGGTAATACAGTAATCCTACCATAAATCATATGTAAACATTACTCGCTGCAATCGTACTATTAAGCAGATCAACACTGCTTTTTGTGTTCAGCTTGTTGTTCTTATCCCCGTACTTCCGATTAGCACGGTTGGCTACGTACGGTGCAGAAGAAGTTCACCGTAATTCCATTACTAAACACACAGTTAACAATGACGACACACATACAACTAACTCTTAACAGTAATCTAATTTAGATTTAAAGCTTTCGTGACTGCAGGGATTCATATGAATAAAAATATGTTTTTAATTGTATTATTTACCTTCTACGTGACTTTACGGAAAGAACCAAGAATATGAATCTAATTGTTAACACTTTCCAACCATAACACTAATCCTATGGTGTCCACTCTATGATGCTTGCCACTATAATCGCAACCTCATCCCTTCCTCCATTACACGGTGACTCGCTGCTGCAGGCAAACTAGTCGGACTTAATTCATTAACCACATTCACTCTCTTCACCATTTTACCATCACCCGCAACAACTCTGGTGGATATATAAACACACAATACAAGTAAGGTGTTTTGAGAAATTAGTTGTTTTAATATGTATTACTTGTTAATGGTTATGTTTGTTAAGTAGCACGCATGTAAACTTGGGCAGTACTGTAATTACAAATCCAGACCCTAGTTTTCAGTGTCTACGAGTACGCAATGTAACGCGTGTTGACGAGTACAATTAGGGCCTTACGAACAACAGACTTATCAACTGTGTTTTATATTCTTCTTCTTCCAGATGTTTCCTACTTCGCACTGCCGCAGCTTCCTTTCAGGATTCGCTCAGTGGTGGTGGTCAACAACGTCGCTGTCGCGATGAGGTGGTGTGGATGGAGATGGGGACACGTCAGCAACGTGTTGCAAACATGAACTCAGTCCATACTCTTTGGTTCTTTCGGTAAAGTCACGTAAGTATACAATAAAAAATAAATCACGACGTTTCGATTGCAACGCCAGCAATCGTCATCTGGTTGTAAAACCACAGCAAGAAAAAAGTTGTTTTGCTGAAGTCTAGATTCAAATCCAGAATGAACTCAGTCCTTGAATGTGAACTTGAGACAGCCACACTTAAAATTCCCCACTTAAGTTCACCGTAAAGGTTTAAACAAGAACATAAAAAGCGCCGAAATTACCTTGACGCGATTGCGCGTATTTCCACATTTGCGACGTGGCCGATTGAAACTCAACGGCGGTGGCAGCAGCAGCAGCATTCGAGCACAAAGCAACGTCAACAGCCAGTCAACTGTGGCAACTGCCCTACCGTTGTGATAGGGTAAGTATACGAGGCCGAAACGTTAGGTTTTTTCCCTTAAAACATTTTTTGCGGTATTTCTCTACATGTCTCGTCCAACTTGCCGAACTTTATTTCCAATGATTATCGCGTGCGAACCACGGACCGAAGTGGCCTCCTATCGCGTCGTGTGTGTGGTTTTTTATTTGTTCTGCTGTTTGCCGTTGTAACGTATCTCACTCGTCGCTTCTGGACATCCGTGAAAAAAATTGAGCTTTGTCGCTCATCGGATTCCCCCTGCGGTCTAAACACATGTTTATCATTCTGACTTCGTGCTCACTGCCGCACATGACCGGGGATTGAACCCAGGTGGTAATCTCTCATTGGGATATTTTCAGAGGTCCCCAACCGACCCCCCCCTCACCCCGCCCCCACCTAGACCACGCCCCCACCTAGACCACGCCCCCTGGCAGCTGGTGGGGGTGGGGGGAATATTTTCTGGAGCTCAGCCCTGAACAGCTCCCAGGCATTAAGCACTGATGCTAAGTTCCTTTAGTTTTCTTCTTCTTTCTTGATTTGAAGCTTTCGTGACTGTAGGGATCCATACGCTTTGGTTCTTTCGGTAAAGTCACGTAGGTATAAAATGAAATAAATCACGACGTTATAGTTTTGACAACGAACTAGCCACATAATGGCCTATGCTGCCGATGGCCCGTATACAATACACTCTATAAACTGGACTTATATTGTTTAATGTAACGGCCCAACGTCTGTTCGGTATGAAGAACAGACGGTAGTCTGTTGAGTGTCAATCGCCGGTTCATGACCTGCAGATTTTAAGAAGAAAAAACCCCCCCATCAATTTGACAAGAGAGCCAAGAAACAAAGAACTATGAGGAAGACGAGGAAGACACGCCGATAAAACGCGTTTAGTCTTCCGGAACGAGAAGAAATGTCATCTCATAGCGCAAAAAACTAAAATTTTACAGAAGACGACGCGATCCAATGAATGCCCATTGCGTCCTGTGGTTTTGATAAAAGGGGGAACCCGTCTGTGGAAAGCCAACAGTGGTTGTGTTATGGAGAGGCTGACTCCCATCTTTGGAATGTGGAATTTTCACCATTGGTTCAGAATTGCTCCCTTGTTTTGTTTGCGAAGCCATTTTCTGGATATAATTCTCACAATTTAAACGAATATTGATGACATTTTGTCCGAATTTGACAACTACTTGGGCGAATATTTAATAACCAATTCAAATATGCGTCAAGCACCTCCGATTAGCACGGTTGGGTACGGTGCAAAATAAGTGCAACATACATCCAAGCATCCGCTATTAAATCCGCTCTGTTCCCCTTTCACGACGGTTCTGATGCTGCACCATCATAGGTCAAGGGCGTGGTGGCGCACGCTTGTAGCCCAGTGGTTTGGAGGAAAGGGTTGGTGGATCACGCAGATCTGTGAAACTTCCAAACCCGCTGTGTTGAAGTGGGCAGGATATGGCAGTGCAGCAAGTTGCTTCGTGAACTCGCCTGTGCGAACATCTTGAGTGCTATCCGTGCTTTTCACTTGAAGCAAAGATGCACGAAGCGTGAATTAACCAAACATCCCCAATACAAAAGTAAAGGTGCAGCCCTGTAATTGATTGCTCACGCCACTGCTGGTGGAGCAGCCTCCACTAGATAGAGCTCTACGGCTAGAACCTCGACACGTTGTTTGGCCTTCTCTTCCACGTTGACCAAACGTTTGTGAAGAGGTGGGGAGCGGTAGTGTAGCGGTTAGCGCGCTGCGCTATGAACCCGGCGATACGGGTTCGATTCCCGATCACGGCCAACACCAGTGACGATTATCTGAACCGGTCCCGGGCCCTCCCCTAGGTCGATTCAGCCTCAAATTAGTACCTGGTGCGGTGTGTAAACATTGCCACTAGGGAGACAAAGACGGTCGGGCGTGGTGCTGGCCACCAACCCCCTCGTGTACTGTTCCGGCCTTCTTAGGTGCTCGCTAACAGCACTTGCCCCTACAGTCTGTTAAGGCTATACGGGGGATCTTTGTTTTGTACTCGCGATTTACTCCACCATACTGGACCTGTGCCGATCTGCTGTGGTGGAGCCACTTGAACTCCGGCGTCAACCGAGGCGGAGAATTCAGGACACGTGCGCAAAGTTTAAACTATCGCGCCGGGAGATCGAATCGAACCTGTATTGCAAGTCCAGCGTGATAACTATCACACCGCGGCAGCATCCCGTCTCAATGCAGGGGCGTCTTGAAAACTAAAAGGTGTGAACTCAGACTCTGCGAGGCTTTCCTGGACACACACATAGCTTAGTCTTGGTATTATGAGACGCACCGGAATGTAAGACGCACTCCAAACCTGTGCCCAGTGTGATAAAACTTAACAATCCTGGTTCACACACACACACAGCTACCGAATTATAAGACGCAGCTGTAACTTTTCCGGATTATAATCCAGAACATACAGTAATGTAAACGCAAACTACTTTTATTCGCTGTGATCGGGGGCCAATATTGCGGATCCTATTTACTCCTCTTAGATATGGGCTTTAAACTCGTGAATAGCCCGTGGGTAATTGGAGTAATATGCTGCGTGACTCATCTTACTCGTGAAAAAACCCGTGGATATTAGGAATTGGCTTCGCGATGCATTGTAATTAAATAGCGAACAGGAAGCAATAGGACAGCTGATAATAGCAGTTTTTTCCCGACCATACTAGTACCACGGGTAATCAGAGTCGTGGGTAATCGGGTCGCGGATGTGAGGAATTCTCTGCAGGAATCCATACATTTGGTTCTTTCGGTAAAGGCACGTAGGTAGAAAAACAATAGATCACGACGTTTCGATCGCAACACAATCAATCGTCATCAGGTAAGACAACTACTTCAGCAGTTTTTCTTGCTGTAGTTGTCTCACCCTGATGACGATTGCCTGCGTTGCGATCGAAACGTCGTGATCTATTATTTTTCTACCTACGTGACTTTACCGAAAGAACCAAAGAGCATTGGCACATTGTTTAGTCACGAAAGCTTCAAATCAATGTATAAATGCCAAGACACCCACCTCGAATGCCCTTGCCGACCTTGCCACAGCATCCCGGTTGCTGGTCTTGGGCCACAGCGAGGGCTAGCCCGGCCCCCGCCGTGGAGACCGGCTCCGTGAGCATCTCCTTGTGGCTCGGCACGCCGAAAGCGCTGCTCGCCGACATTGTGCGGACCGAGCCCGTGGGCGAGCCGGAACGCGAGCCGTCGAACGCATCGTTGTCGTAATTCTGGTGAGACTCGTAGACGTTGCCCTTCTGATTGACGCTCATCGCTGAACCAAATGCGACGTCCGCCAACGAGAAAGTGAGCCCGATAGGTGAGTGAACTGAGCTAATTTTTGGGGCTGAACTACAAATCAATTATCCTCAGGCTATCTGCTCAATTCAATTTGTCGCCTTGTCGTTCCTTATATTATTTTTTTTGTAATGTTTATTAAATATCCGATATTTTTTCATATAAGTTGTGTCGTCTATATATACACACACACACGGTTGTTTCCTTGCTATTGTAGCCGTATTATTATATCCTAATATCTGCCAGTACCGGAGGCGCTGTGCGTTGGTGACTGTGCAAATGCAAACTGTGTCATCGTGCGCCTCGGACAGGTGATCACGCCCCACGCTCGCACAATTTTAATTGTCGTGAGCGACCACGAATACGCGTCGTGGTGGCTTCCCCGAGCAGGCGGCGTCGGTGAGGCGGGGGGGGAGGTACGATTGGAAGAACAGAGATGCAAGGGATGGGGGCTGATGCTGCTGTTGCGGACATTAAAGTGGGAACGCTCAGAGACAGGGGGCTACGGAAGGTGGGAGTGGTGCGTTAAATCCGGAGCTGTCACAGATCACGTATTATCTCGTCACCGTGGCCATACTGGGAAACGGGGAAGTCATTCCCTGTAACAGGACAACCACTGTTGATTTGGCATGAAGCAACTCTTTTTGCTCTCCACCAACCAATAAAATGCAACTGGAGTCACATATGTCTCTGGAAATGTGACAGACATTTGAAGGTTACTTTTTACAGGGCCAGCAACATTACAGAACGTGACTAAACTAAACATATACTGGGAACGAAATTCTGAATCGGCAGAACAAAACTGCTAATAAATTGTTTAAATCTAGGGTACAGTTTATACTTTTCTGTGAAACATTGATAAACGTGAGAGAAAAGGAAATGAAAAGGCCCGTTTTGGAGAGTTTGAAAACACGGAATCCAAGTACCATGCCGACACATTTTCATCGGTTCGACAGCAAAGTGTGTGGCCATTTGTGAAGTACACGTCACATTGGTTATGGTGAAATCATGAGTTGTGCCATATTGTACGCATTTGTAAATGCACATCTTGTCATACCGCTGGATGAGGGTCCTTCCCACGCCGTGTGGTCGTGGAGGTTACTTGACCATACTTCACCACGCCGGCCAGTGCGGTTTGGTGCTAGCAGATAATTGTAAGCATAGATGTACAGTACAGCGATTGATGTTGCTGCACCGCCATCTGCTGCTCCATGACAAAGTGTCGCAATGGCAATATGACACCTATTATATGTAACACCAATTTATATCCAGCACTATCCAGTTGATTTAGTCATAGGCTATTGCACGCATAGCATACATACTTTGTCCACAAATAAACTCGTTTCGTCCGACAAGCTATAGGTTACGTTTGGATGTGTTGAGGGAGGAGGACGGCTGCTAGCTGCGAGCTGCCAATGTTGACAGGGCGTGATATTTGGCTAAGCTTATTAAGCGTTGGCTCAAGTGCAGTTACAGTACGCACACTGGCCTGCATGTATACACATCGTCTCGATTTCGAATCGTCACAACTGGTTGGGCAGCACGGCTTCAGCACCGTGTTCGGTGGACAGCGAAATTCTATAGTTTGTTCATTTAATTGTCTTGACGCAATGCACTGTGCTATTTACACACAGGCTGAATTTCACTCCATTGTGCCCGGTTCTTCTGAGAGGCTCGCGGATACAATGTCTTTGTTTTGCAGATAGACTTAAGAGAGCGCGATTATAGTCAGTAAGATGTTCTTGGTTGGTTTGTCATTTACTTTTGAATACTATTGACGTTTTAAAAAATGAAAAGTGAGCCAAATACACAATGTCGCGGAATTATGGCGCTGCGTGGTGAGTTGTTAAATGCGCAAACGAATGTTGAGCTGAGTTGTGATGAAGCTCCGATGCGGCCGACGGTGCATTCGTATGTTTTTTTTTTGTACGCGCGCACAGTTCCGCACGAGATCTCTCACTGGCGAACGTCGCCGCTCAACAACGACAGCTGACCGACCGTTCGTGGCGAGGCGACGCCGCGCGGCAGTCACACGGAAGGATTTAACTTTTCACATGCGATGTTCGCCCAAGCGCACGGCATTGTGCCTTTGCCGCGTCGGGTTAGCGCTCGTCTGTTTGAGTTCCTTTTCATTCTGGCCGCCGTTGTCCCAACTACTCGCGTTACCCTTGCATCTGTCACCGCTACATTCAGGGCCGGTTTGGGTGTTTATGCTGATAATGATTCTTCACCAGTGACGCCACAAAAAAAAAAACACCATCACCAACAGTCGGAGTTCTATATATAAAAAAACGATTAAACTATTTTTTATATATTTTACCAGGCAAGCCCCACTGAGCTATATAGCTCTTTTTCATAAGCGACCTGACCAAAAATGATTGCTCAACGAAGTGGCTTATCGTGTAAAAATGTATAGCAGCCAACTACTCTAAGCGCACGTTTCTATACATGTGGACGTAAAAACCGGAGAACCCCGAGAAAAATGCACGCGACCACAGGGAGAACATGCACACTCCAAAGATACAGCAGGCGTCAGGGTCGGGATCGAACCAACGAACTCCTGTATACTAGGCGAGGGAGTAAACATCTAGCCCCACACTGACCACACCGCCACAGCTACCAGCTACACTACGATTGTAAACAAGCCAAGTCAAGGCGAGATTGTGGCGTGCGCAATCACAGTGACTCTGCCATTTGATCCAAGGAGTATTACACGTAACAGACACTCACAAGATGTGCAAAGATGCCATGGTTGTATGTATTACCCGAGCATGTCAGATTGAAAAATAAAGTGGGGCGCAGGTGCTCAATCGTTAATCATAGGCTACACCATTCACAGATGTGTTGAAAATCAATTTCCAGATTATTATGTATTTTTGATAATTGAACATGATTAATTAAACGTGCGTTGTTATGGCAGTTGTATTGGTATAAACGTGCATTTTAAGCATCAACAGCATTGGTGTAGAAACACGGTCTAATTTAATACAGCTATTCTTCATTATCAGCGGTCATGATCTATACATTGCTGGATGAAGGCCTCCCCACGACTTTGCCATTTCTCTCAATCCCGCGTCGCCACAATCGGTCTGGCTTCCGAGCATGAATTGATCTAAAAAATTATACCTCCACGTGGTCATCCTCCCGGGTGTGTTCCCTCCGATGTCTCGTATTCTGTCACCAGCCATTAATCCCTCGCCGATGTGTTGTGCCAAAATCCAATTTTCTTAACAACCAACACGATGGCTATCATAATTGTGTTTTTTTCGGTGGCAAGTGTTCCTCTTTATGTCTCCAGGCATGCGCCCCTGCGTGTGTTTGATTACATTTCGGATCTAGTTCAATATTGTATGTCAGTGTCCACGTTTCCGAACCATAAGTCATAGCAGACAATATGCACGGATTTAAACATGGCTTTTATGTTTGTATGTTGAACATCTTTTGCACCGTATGTAGCCATCCGTGCTCATCAGAGGTGTAGGGAAGGGCAACACATGAAATATAAAAAGAAGTTCGAAAAGAAATGAGTTTTCAATCCAGATGGTTTAAAAGTGCATAGATCCAGTGGCCTCCATATAATATCGGAAGAAAGAGCGTTCCAGACGGCCGCAGAGGCGCATCTGAAAGGCTTGTGTCTTAAGAGGAGTTGTTGTCGATATATTACTGTAAAAGGAACAGCATTCGTACACTCGTCTGTGTCACGCTCATCTATCTACGCGCCGTGTTGCAGAATAATGTACGTGATAGCACACAATGCTGTCGTCATAATATACATTTTATTTGTATAACCGGGCGTGGCTAAGTTACTGATTATAATGGCATTGTAAAAATTAAATAAAGCTTAGATTTCGCAAACATATAATCACCTCAACATTTATAACAAGAACAATGAGAAAGTAAAACGCTTCGCCTTGGCACTCCAACAATGAAAAGCAAACATTTTAACAGGTTTATATATTTGTATATATGTGGATGTGTTAAGGGTGTTCCATCCAAAAGTAACATCAATAACATTTTGGGACACTTTTTTTAGAATAGTTTTGTAAAGATCGGGCCAATCTCCTATCAGTTGCGAGTAACAGTCAGAGCGACACGAGTTGCCAATCATGTTAATCCATGATGTTATGTATTGACTTCGTATTCATCTTCTTGGTTCTTTCGGTAAAGTCACGTAGAAGGGAAGTAATAAAATAATACAAATAAAACATAATAAAATAAAATAATTCTCACGACGTTTCGGCTACAACGCAAGCAGCCGTCTTCAGGTGAAGAATGAGACACTGCCAAGCTAGGAGCTTATATATAATATATATAATATATAAGCTTATATATAATATATATATAATATATATAATATATAAGCTTATATAATATATAAGCTGGGTTGGAGGTGCATATCAAGAGGAATTCCTCTTGATATGCACATTCTTTTTGTTAAGGTGCTCTTCTTCCACCTCCAACCCAGCTTATATATAAGCTCCTAGCTTGGCAGTGTCTCATTCTTCACCTGAAGACGGCTGCTTGCGTTGTAGCCGAAACGTCGTGAGAATTATTTTATTTTATTATGTTTTATTTTTATTATTTTATTACTTCCCTTCTACGTGACTTTACCGAAAGAACCAAGAAGATGAATCCCTGCAGTCACGAAAGCTTTAAATCGAAATTTCACTTCGTATTGTTAACTTTTTTTGTTGCTTTCAAGATGGATAAATGGTTGCGTTTGCGATTGAGCTGCACCCACTTTGACCGAGGAACGCGCCTCAAGATGACCTCTTAAGCCGAGAGGGATGAGGTACAAATTGATGCGTTAAAATTAAATTACACGCCCTGCTTACCTTCTGATGTGCCAGACAATGGCGCAAATGACTGCACGCTGTCCATTTTGGCCTTCAATTACTGGCGAAGCGAACTCAAAATATACACCGCTCACAATAAGCAAATTGAAGAAACGTCATTTTCATTAACCAAACCACCTTATTAAAGACGTTCAGAGATCCACAAGTTTAAGCCACATGTGCACAATACTAGCGATGCTTTTCATAACGTATTGAATGCATTACACATTTTAAATCTGCATACTGGCAGTGGTCTTAATTGAAATTTAGAAGTACACCTCCCCCCCCCGTATGTCACGTGTTCATCCTGCAGCCCATGTTCACTGCCGCTTGCCGTCAAAAATACGAGCGTTGCTTTTGGTTAAACGTTGTCAACCGCACGGGTACACGTGGCAGGTCTTGTGATGACGTGCTAGAACACGTGGTATGCACAATACTAGCCAGACCACGTGGTAGGTGTTGTGATAGGTACCGGTACACGTAGTGGGTTTTGTAATGACGTGCCAGAACACGTGGTAGGTCTTGTGATACGTGCCGGTACTCGTGGTAGGGGCTGTTTATCATAACACGCTGTATATATCTGTATTGCCTGCATTGAAAACAACATGATGTATTTCGCATGTGCACATGAATGATTTTAACATTGCAATTTTAAACTACTTCATAATCACATGTACCGCATACATGCACACATACGAACCCCACGCGTCTTTAAAATCTTGTTTACAGAACACACACGAGCAGACTCCCACAATGTACTGGAACATTTCTCTAAAGACGCAAATTTTAAAGACAAAGATCCCCCCGTAAGATCTATACAGGCTACTGAGACAAGTACCGTTATCGTACACAATGTGGTGAAATGAAGTAACATGCCCCGCGGCCTTTATCTCCCCATTGGTGATATTCACATACCGCATTAGGCACTCGTGTAAAGCTAAAGCGATGCTTGGGCGAACCTCGGGACCGATTCAAATAAAACACTCAACACAGATGTTATCAGCGGCCGGGATTCAAAATTCTTGCGTGTCGGATTCGTGGCGCGCGCATCGAACTTAACCCACTCCACCACCGTCCGTTCGTCCGTCCGTCCATCCCCCCCCCCCCCCATAACACACACACACCCATAAATAATAATTGGCTGAACGCAGCCGTGTGCCGCTTAAGTGCTTTAATTGCTCCTCGTCGCATGGGAAAAACACCGCTTATTATTCCAGTGCAGCGTGGCGGCTCCGTGCCCGCGGGGGCCATATGGCGAGGCATGCTGGTGCTGAGTGCCCCAGCCCCATGGAAGGCAGGTCCCAGGATGGTTCCCAGGGCGGCTAAACGCCGCGGGACGCCGGGTGGTGGTGGTGGCTGTGGTGGTGGTGGTGGCGGCAGTCGCCTCGCTTCCACCGGATCGACGCGCTCCTCCACCTGTCAAGCGAAACTGCCTCTCCTCCCGCTCTCCCACTCCCTCTGCACACTCACTCACTCACGTGGCCCCTCTGTGTATATAAATCAAGCCAGCCCGGGAAACAACGATCCGCTTTGTTAAAAGACCAGAGTCAAGACTAAGAAACGACCAAGCGTTAGTTAAGATATACACGCGTGTGTACTCATTCGATGATATATTATTATGTGCAGAGCATAAAGTTATAGCATATGGACTAATCTAGTACTTAATTGCATCCAATGTATATATAGTGCAGTATATATTTGATTATATCATACATACAGCTTATGTGCTATTTGTGCGTTTGCACCAATGGCAACGCAGTATTCACCAAATAATCAGTTTCAGGTGGTTCATGTCTAAAGTAGAGAGCATCGCGTTATTGAACGGAGAGGCATTACGTCTCATCTTAATCCAGCAGCGGAGTGACCAAGAACTGTAGATGATCTTCATCGGACAGTTTCCCTCGCTTAGATATTGCCAGCGAGACATTTCTCAGCCAGATCGTTTTGGTGACTCGTTCATGGAATTCTTATGAAGCGCATGCTGAACGAGTCATAACTCGGAAGACACGCTTGGAACAAGGTAAATGATTACAACCATGTAGTTGTATAGGTGAGTGTCATTATAACTTAACTTGAATGCTTACAGTTGTATATTGTATATTTATTCTGTTTAACAAAGTCTTTGTATTATTACAATTATATACTTTGAATCACTCATTTAATTGATATGCAATGGTTTAAAAGGCTCGCCTCAACTGCCATATTTGGTGATTAATTGCGTGTTGCTGTACATTATATACATGGCCCAGCAGCGTGACGAGCGTGGCCAAAGCCACAAGTTGGGGCCCCTTTGACAACCACCGTGAGATTTGTTTTCAACAGCAAGGTGTAAAAGAACAAAACACGAATGTAATGATGGTATTGGGCAAGAGAAGCCGCGATAAATCGCCGAGGGACGAACGCGCGAGACAAATTAAACGTTGGGACCCCACCTGACCGATTGCCGCACCCCCTGAGCTGAGAATGCAGAGTTACACCACTGAAGTGACCATAATACCCTTATCTCATTACTTCGGAAGCTAAGCTGGGTTGAGCCTGGATAGTGCTCGGCTGGGCGACCGCTCATGCACGCTAATGTATCATTGGTTGCAGGGCTACCTGTTGGGAAACACAGGGCAGTGTATCAACATTCATCACAGGACTGGACTTAAATTCCCCCATTACTATGCTCCCAGCCTTCACCACAGTACTACACCAGCGTGGTGAAGTATGGACAACCGCCCAGACTGGCCTGGTGTAGGGGAAACCCTCATCCAGCAGTGGGTTGATTCAGGGCTGTACCTGTGCATATAATGATTTTAAATGTAAGTGCATCGATAATGAAATTGTGACGGCACAAGTGTCAGTGAAGGTACTTACTACAAAACACTGATTCTGCTCGTGTATCACTAGATCTATGGCCAATTAAAGTGATACACAACCTCTGACCAGGTTGTACAATTGCATTTAAAATGCTAAGTTAACAGGAGTAGATCTTTCATGGGTTTGAAATATCAAACTTTGAAATGGAAATTCCGCGTTAATTCATGGAAGGACTTATTTTCTCGCCAAACATGTTCAGTGTCGCTGGTAGACTGGAGTGGCCACGCAACTAATAGCCACAGCCGTAGCGAGAGATACACTCGACGTGATTTGCCCGGTGTTGAAATTATTTTTTTGGCCACTGACCTGGACAAAGCCAGCTGAAAATAAGCCCTGATTCATAGGATGCAATCTAACTTGTCCAAGGCCCGCTTGTGACGCTGGTGATGTCCACGTCGTAACGCAGGTTCTTGGGGATGAAGACAGCTCGGAGGAGAGGGACAATCGGGGCTGACGAGCCACAGGAAACCCCCGGCTGCACGAGGAGACGTCTTGCGGCCAACGCCCGAGAGAGGAGACGCATGCAGGGCCTCAACGTGGCCTTCGAGAGACTCCGGCAGGTGGTGCCACAGTGGGGCCAGGACCGAAAGCTCTCCAAGTACGAGACCCTGCAGATGGCCCTGAGTTACATTGCGGCGCTCAGTCGCTTGGTGGCCAGGGCTGAGATAGGCATCGGAATCGGAGTTGGGGAGCCTCCTGCAATGGCTGAGGAAGAGACTGCTACCTTCTCGTCTGCCACCGAGTCTCACTGCTGCCCTTGCTACCTTCTGCATGAAGACGGCTCACAAGTGCCAGCTGCATTCGAAGGCGCCGCCACCTTCGAACACATCTGTGATTCGTTCACCGCTGTGCAATGAGAACTCTTAAAATGCTGATTCGGCGATGTGTGCTGGATTAAGCTAGTGCGGGGACTGTAGCATATGTTATAAAGGGGCCCTACATTTTTAAAAAACATAAATATTAAAACACAAATTGTTTACTTGCATAGTAAAGTAATTGTATTTTTCATTTGCTATACAGCCAGATAATACGACAAATCGCTAACTTTAAACACCCAGTCGTTCATAAAAGTTGAAGGCAGTAATGTACTATAGTAATAGAGCAAGAGCAGAATCACTGAACCGGAATTAATAGCTTGAAAGCATTTAGCGCGGGGCCCTAGAAAGTGCGGGGCCCGCAGCACATGCTACTTTTGCTAAGATAATCCGGCACTGTCGGCGATGTGTGCCTGTGTGTATGGGGAATTGCAGCACAGGCGTTAGTGTGCTGCAAGACAAATCACGCAAAAAAGCGTTTGATTTTGCCGCTCACGGCCAACGTAAGTGGCAAATATCTGAACCACTCCCGGGCCTTGCATACTAAATTATTTCCCCGGTGTGATGTTTAAACATCAGCATTGGGAAGATAAAGGCGGCTGGGGCATGGTGCTGGCCACACCGCTCCCTCGTGCACTGTCGGCCCTCATAGGTGCTCGATAATGGCACATGCCCCTCTGTGTGTGTGCATGCATGGACAATCGTACACTGGGTGTGCCGTGTGCTCAAATGTTGCGATTCTCTTCGAATTGACAGTTGATACAGCTGAGTGTAGACTGAGCCTTTGAGGAAATGCTGCCCACTCTACATTGTCCACATCAAGTGCATCACTGTGTGTTGGCATTTTATCTGGTGCATACTAAGCATGATGTCATGAAAGACTGGATTCTACACTGAATGCAGTATTGTGCTATTTTGCTTTTTTACATCGTGCAGCATAAGTAATGGAACTCAGGTCGCCGTGATTTGTAGCGCAGTGCATGAACCACCGCGCCACTGTTTATAAAAAAAAGTTGAATTACAAACCAGTGTAAATTATGATATGGTAATGGGAATAAAATAATAGGGAATCTAGGCACGCAGTATTACTTTCACAAGCTCAATTACACCCTTATCCTGGTACATGTAGTAATATGTGTGATTTGTGCAAATATGCATGGCAGGAGTTGAGATTTTTACATGTATCAGGCGGGTATAGTAATATTTACAACGCAAAGCTTTTAAAAATGATAAGCATACATTCTGGGACACAACAAACATAGAGAACAAAAACATAAACTTAGATGTAAAATCTAGATTTGAAGTTTTCGTGACTGCAGGGATCCATACTCTTTGGTTATTTCGGTAAAGTCACGTAGGTATAAAATAAAATAAATTAAATCACGACGTTTCGATCGCAACACAATCAATCATCATCAGGTGGGAAACCCACAGCAAGAAATGTAACTTTTTTTGCTGAAGTGGGAGAGAGATACCGTGGTAAGAGGTTATATAGGTACCTATATAACCTCTTACCATGGTATCTCTCTCGCGATCGAAACGTCGTGATTTAATTTATTTTATTTTATACCTACGTGACTTTACCGAAAGAACTTAGATGTAAACTTCATACATTAATATCGTATATTCCGGGTGGTGAAGTCTTTGGAAAGGTAAGGTGAATGGTACTTCACTGCACAGGCCAGTGCAGATCGGTAAAGTGGGGCACAGGACCGGCTCTGATATCGCTTTCGCCACTATGTTAGCCCTTGTGGGGAATCGAACTTAGGCGGCTGGGTTCATAGTGCAGTATGCTAACCCCTATGCCACCGCTCTCCCTTCATTAACTTCTCTGACAGGCGTGGTGAAGTAATAACCCCAATACATTACATGCTGCGAGGAGGCTTTCATCCACCAGTGGATTGAAAAAGGGATGAAAATTGTTATTATACATTCACATCTGTAACCATGATATTGTGTCAGCAAGTCATTTGAAACTATACACTAGTGAGGTAAGGTATGTTAAAAAGGCTGAATTTATTTTAGAAATGTGGATATCTTTAATGTCAATTCCGTTGTATACATATGGCCGAATAATATTGATTTTATAAATTAGATTTTGCTGAGATGTCTTAATAAGACTGTTGAATAAAAATGCTAAAACAATATTGTGTTTACATGTGTACCCAAGTATTATTCCACCATCATCCCGGTGCAAACTTTATGTTTTTTTATGTTTTGGTCTTTTCCCACAGTTTTAACCGGATTGTTGGTGTCATGTCATGAGCCAAATATCCATTTGACTTCTCGGAGAGCAGTGCAATTCTTCGTGCTCGGGAACAATGCATGGAAGAGGATACCAAAGAGCTAGTTCTGAGATCCATACGAGTGACCCCTTGTCCACACCGTAGGGGACAACACTTTCCCACCTGAATTGACAAAGAGAGTTTTGTTTATTGTATGACAGTGAAACCACTATTTGTATTTCTCAGAGGTAGAATTTAGTTAAATTAAGTGCAGAATCAAATTTAATGCGTTTTATGTCCAGTTATTCACAGCCAGTGTTGAGATTATCAACTCATTTCACTTGAGAATCCGGTTTAATCACAGGCGCCTGCCTGGATTCAAACGCAGATTGTCAGTGGTGCTCCATTTATTCCATATATTTTGTGTGTTTTTAGGGTTGCTGCCGTGGTCTTATGGTTAGCGTGCACGACGTGAAATGCATACGTCGCCTGTGCAATCTGCCAGCGCGGCATTTGAAAACAATGAGGATTCTTTAACCTCTGTCTCTGTCCACCCAGTAATACAGTATACACGCTCAAGCCACTGATCGTTGATCGGAAGATCACGTGTGGATTGGGTACATTGTCTGACCGGTGTGGAAGCGTTGGCTAAATATCCTATCAATTGAATTCTATAGAGCTCCCTCTGGTGGAGTCTGTCTTCTTTGAAATGGAATCGATCTCATTTGAAAGAGGCAGGAATGAACAGAGATGAGCGGAAAGAGCACTGCAATACGATTTGGAAGGGAACTGTCATGCCTCTTTGGACCGTATAGAAAAAAATTATAACCTTTACATGAAATAGGTCTGTGTCATATTCTTTGTTTCTTTCGGTAAAGTCACGTAGATAAAAATGAAACCAAAAACTCACGACGTGTCGATCGCAACACAAGCGGTTGTCATCAGGCAGAGAGAAAAGGTGGGTAAGCCTCTAAATGCAACTGTTTATAAAGGTTTAAAATGTGCATAGCCTAAGTGTCAGAAGGAGTGGGGTACAAGAGCCTTGGAGCAGCCATGAACGTACGAGCTCGAGCTGAGCGGCAAGCGGCGTAGTCCAAGTGTGTCAGCAGCATGGGCGGGGCAGCGAATGTTAATGTAGGATAATAAAACGGGGTAGAGATAGAGAGGGGGTAGAGATAGGGGAGAGAGAGAGGGGGTAGAGATAGGGGAGAGAGAGGGGGGTAAAGATAGGGGAGAGAGAGGGGAGAGGGGGTCGAGATATTTGATACGTGACTTTACTGAAAGAACCAAAGAATATTAATTTCTGCAGTCACGAACGTTTTACGTCAAAATGTAGGTCTGGGTCACCGCGCCCTTACAAATTGCACACGCATTAATGCAATGAATATCACGTTGCAAAAGGCTAGTAAAACATAAACAGGGCCAAATGCAGCAGGGGGATCCACCGTGTTTATTCCCAGTTTGCTAAACATTGCACTGATCACGTCCCTGCGGTGCCGACAGGGGGTGCTGCTGAGCCATGCACACGCAAGCTGCACCTCTGGTCGTGTAATGCCGAACTTATCCAGCAGATGGCAGAAATGTCCTGCAGATCTACGACACGACTGCCCCGTTTTCCTTGGGGAAAATGAGTCCCGATGGCTAATTTCAGAAATGACTTTACTTCGCTGCCTACAGTACAGCTATAGAGTGTTGTTTACGGCCTCACGTGACAACTCATACTAATAAGCACAAGAATGGTGGAATAAAACACCCACAGTTAACCGTAACATGAATTATGACCACATTATGAATTAAGTAGGCCTATTGGAAATGGCATGAAGAAACTTTTTGGCAGAACGTTTTTTTTTAAAGTAATTAATGTTGTTCCAATAAAAAAAACATCAATCGAGAAACCCAGCTATTGCTCAAGGCGATGTGACTCCCTCTACCCTTTCCGTTGATGGATTTTTGTGGCCAGACCCCGTTATTAAATGTACCACCACACAATGTCTTAATATAACAAACACATCGACAGTGTCTCCTATTTGTAAATGTTGAAAAGTCAGCAAACACAAACTTCGCTGAAACCTATCTGGAATTATTGTGTGCGATAGGCCAAGTGAAGATATCATATTGTTGACTCGAGACTGAAATGGAAAACAGTGATGGTGCATAACGTGGAGCGCCTTCCAATGCAGCGCCGTATTGCGATCTGAGCTTTACGAGCCTACGCCACGAATGTGTTCATTATTACACACCCTCTGGGTAAAATACACAATGCAAATTTTAGATTAAAATTGTTTGTATCCAGCTATATGGCAGCTAGTTGAAATGTTGCCATCTCAACAATAACGAATCGTAGAAGAAATACATGTTTTATTCATTTGCTGAAACATAACATTAAAATATATAAAACAATCGTATCTTGGTTATGCACAGAGCAAACAAATAAACGTACGACATACTGTATACTGCTTTTGCTGTATGCTTTGCAAGCTAATACATAACTGGGGCAGCAGTGGCTCAGTAGTGAACACGCTATGCTAGGACCCTGAGTTCGATTCCTGGCCACAGCTAAAATCAGAATCGAGTGATATCTGAACCGATCCTAGAAGGCCCTGTATGGCCTAACCACCCTCACCACCGTGTGGTTGAATGGCAGCCGTATGCATGACGCAGTTATAATCTGACGACGACACTAATTTCTGAATTCATCTGGGTTTGTCTTTTATACTATGTGGCAATGATATGCTTGTGGTGAGTAAAAGCCTGCCTAATGTGAGCAATAACTATGCTATTTAGACAATATGCATTTAGCTTTTTTTTGGTTATTGCAAATCAAATAATGAGATACGTGCATTAAAGTGCCCCATTTCTTTACGACGACGTTAGAATAGCCTTGGCTAATGTGATGCCGACATACTCAGTTACACACAAGCCTTTACAGTTCCCAGTTAATGCAATGTTCTCTTTTCAAGGTTAAGAGGACATCGTGGCTAATGCCATCACGCCTCACTACTTCGACTTTCTACCGCGTGTTAGATGTTGCTGTGACTGTGACGTCGACACCCGATCTCGAGACATTGCTCTTAACAACTCCGCGTGTTCCTCTCGCTACACAATGGGGTCGTGCCTCAAGGACCACTCAGTCTCATCGCCCATCCTCTTCTGTCTCGAGGTGTCTTAGTTGTTCCAGTTCACACCTCCTTCAATGTCTGCTCTTGGGCGCATAACCACCGAATGGATTTAGGTATTTCCCTTGTTACGCAATGGACGCGCGTCCTTCGTAAGGACCGCTCAGGCTTGACTTAATTGTGAATTCCTATCAGTGATAGCATGCTGTACACAACATTATGTACTTCAGGGTGTTAACGTTTGCGATTGCTGTAGTCATGATTGTCAAGGAGTACGTGGACAACCCTTCTGTCAACCTACTGCTGGATGAAGGCCTCACGACGCCGTGTGTGTCGTCTATGTTACTTGACCATATTTCACCTCGCTAGTCAGTGCAGTGCTGGTAGGTGAAGGCGGGTGCATAGCACAGTACAACCCGCAGCTTTTTTTTGTCCTGTATTGTTCTCTGTTAACAACGTAGCTCCTCACCCAACACCTATTTTAGGCATGGGTTTTTTGCTCATCTCAGCACTATCCAAGTCTGCACCATCTGAGCTTCCGTGATCTGACTAATCAATATCTGAAGCATTAAGTATCATTTGGGCATCGGCACTCAAATTATGACAATAATCATATACGTGATAATTAGCTGCGTGTTCATTATTTTTGTTGTTCTCCATTTCATTTAATAAAGCAATTCAATTAATTCGACCCATATATATGCACACACACACACACAAATACGTTTATGCACCACAAAGGCTATAGGTAGTAAATTTCGCAAGGCATTCAGTGCATAGCAATTAGTGCCATACATGGCCTCACGGGCAAACGCCGGCCCTCTGCGGAGGAAAATGTGCGGGGGTGGCCAATTGTTCATCTTCCCATAAACCCTGAGTGACGCCACTGCACTTTATGGTTCGTAACCCGTGCAGCATAACATTAACTCTCTCAAGGCGTGTGTGCGTGTGTGTCTGGAGTCTCAAAACACGCTGCCAAATTCTCAATAGTTTCTGATAATTTTCATGGCATATATCCACTGATTACTTTCATCTGGAACAGTCTGGAAGGCTGTTCTGGGAATAATTATGGCACGCCACAATCTATCTTGCTTTATGTTGTCTTTAACGTACCCTATATTCCTAGACACATGTTGATATAGTTAAAGGAACACAGGGTGCCATAATATGTATGTATGTATGTTGAACTTTTTTCGCACCATACGTAGCTAACCGTATCGGATTATGGATCGGCATACTTTGCACTTAAGTGGTGGCCATTAAACCGATGTCGACTGCAAGCCAGCCTAGCAGCGTTCAGGAAAATACCGGGTAATAAATAAAGCCCCGGGGGGGCATCTACAAATGGATAACCCTGCAGAGGCTGCTGAATGTGAAACCTGCAGCACGCGGATGGAGGCACGAGATCTTAGGGTCGGCAATCCAGTTTTCCTGAAACAGAAAAGTGAATCGACCGCAGTACAGCCCAGCTTCGTGGAGCCATCGACCTCAAGATAAATACATTGTTTCAAAATGTTTTCCTAAACCTGGGGGACAAGCTCGACGGCCGACAAAGATCAGGTCACCAAGGTTGGGCCATCTCGGGTTGAAGCAAACACTTCAAAACACCGTCCAAGTCTGTGTTTCTCCGCGTACAGCGTGCATTTTTTGTTGTTGTGGTGATGCGGTTTAGGATTCCAATATTTAATTCGGTAGCGTCGGGGGTTGAATACTCAGACCTCTTTCTGAATTCTTGCAATGAAAACCATGAGAAGTTAAGGTTCGTTACAGCTGTTTCTCAAATGCATTGAGGAGGAAGAGCGAGTGCAGAATGCACGATAGACACAAGCATATCGTATCGTGACTCGCGTTCAACATTTGTTTAAAGTTTTGCCCAACACCGACGGTGTCGTGCCGCTGAGCTTTGTTATGCCTCCCGCCGTCAAACAAGGCCACGCTACACAAGGTTGCAACACAATGTAGATTCATATCGCGTCCACACACAAACATTCACGCCGAGATGCTGCGATCTGGAGACTTGGACTGTGAAACGCTTAACGAGTATGAAGGATGGGGGGGTTACAGTATAGGACATGGGTTATAATCTTTACCTGCTCAGTTTGAGTGTTCTTCCATCGTGTATGTGCGTGGGCAGTCCAGTGTAAAGTTAACTAAACTATAAACGAAACTACGTTTTATTTTACCAGGTCAGGCTCACTGAGTTATAGAGCTATTTTTCAGAAGCGATCTGGCCTCAAATGATAGCGCAACGAAGTGGCTTATCACGTGGAAATGTATCGCAGCCAAATACTCGAAGCGAACGTTCCTTAATGTGAAGGGAAAAACCGGAGGACCCGGAGAAAATCCACACGAACACGGGGAGAACATGTAAAACTCACATATACAGGTGCCAGGATCGGGATCAAACCCATGACCTCCTGTATACCAGGCGAGGTAGTTAACGTCTCGCCACCTCACCCAATCATGCTGAATGCACCGATCTCGTCAGATGGAGTCTGGCCAGTACAGTATTTACTTGAATGTGTGATTGCTTTTGGGAAGAAGAAAATAACAGGTTGCTGTATGCTGAGACTGAAAAGTGGCCAAGAGATGACAGTAGCTAATCAGTGTATTCTATCTGTGTGAAGCCTTTGGGTGTTACCCCCTTCGCATATTCTCCGGGAACTCCAGTTTCCTCGCACATGAAGCCAAACGCTCATGATGGAATTGGCCAACCGTCCTAAGGCAGGATTCTGCAAAAACAAATATAGTCTTAAGACTTAGCGAGGATTTCCTGGGTAAATGAAGGACATCACAGTATTATTACTTCATCACCCCACGCGAAAAAATAAGTTACGTAGATGAAAAAAATAATGAAAATAACTAAATTAAATCACGACGTTTCGGAGGCAACACAAGCTTCCGTCATCAGGTGGAACAACCACAGCAAAATTACTGATGACGGAAGCTTGTGTTGCCTCAGAAAACGTCGTGATTTAATTTAGTTATTTTCATTTTATTATTATAATTATTTTTTTCATCTACGTGACTTTACCGAAAGAACCAAAGAGTATGGATCCTTGCAGTCACGAAAACTTCAAATCTAGAAAGAAAGAAAAAAAAGTTATGAAATATGAAGTGGCCCAACATGAATTGGCCAAACAAAGATAACTCTGCGGACGAAAAAATATTGGGATTATTATTGAGAAGTTACCGTCTTAAAGAATTATAATTATCAGCGCATGTCCCTCCCGGCACAGCAACAATCGTATCCAAGTAGTGAACGGTAAATACTTCGGCGTCTCCACGGCTCACATCTCGTCTGTATTTGTAACCCGAGATTTCCCCCATCTACTAATTAATACGCCGGTACCGCATTCATTCGTGCCTCGTGCCAATAGGACGCATAATAAGTCACTGGAACAATCGATGTTGCGTGCGAATGCGAGTAGCAAAACCATCGATTGCTGCTGAAGTGTCACGCACTCCTGCAGGGTCCCGTACAGAAACATCGGGCTTTCCGCCAGTGTGCTGTTGCTGCTGCTGGGGGCTGCGTTTGGGCAACTATAAAAGGCATCTGGACAAACATGTGATCTGTAAAGCGCTGATTGAAGGAACTGTTGAGCAACTGCGCACGCACAGTTACGTTGCCAGGTCAGGGTTGGAGATTTTTGCTGCTGACTCAGGAGAGCATGGTGCTTACACTATCAATTGGTCGTTGTGTAACCCCCAATGTTCCACAAACCCCTGCCACTTGTAGCTTTCATTTTAAAAGTACTGTACAGCGCTTTGTACGCACTGCGTCCAATATTTATTGGCTCCATGATAGAGGCGTAGTATACGTTCGCACTTTGGGAAAATAATAAATTATGTTGATGGCGGCGGTAAGTGGTGTTGCAGTGGATCGCGCGTCACCGCGGTGAACCTGGCCACCAGAGTTCGATTCACGGCTTAACATGAGTGACATGTGTTGGCTGAACCAATGATTTGGCCGCCAGTCGTAAACCGGCACTGACCAGCGTGGTGAAGTATGGTCAAACAACCCCACGCCCTCCACGGCGTGGGTGGGGGGGGCTCCATTAAGTAGTGAACAGACAAAGGGGCTAAAAAACACGTGTACGTAACGTTTACAATTGTGTCAGTTGGTATTTTAGAAATGAGGACTGATGATGAGAAAACACGAAGCGAATTGGGTATCAATGGGTTACGACCTCTCAAAGCCGTCCTGGGCTTACAAATCTTCATAATTTGAGGAAACAACCGTGTGCTGTTTCTGTTTATGCTAAACACCCGCCAAAGTGGGACGAGTGATGACGGTGGCGTCACAAGCTGTCTCTGTAATGTCATTTAAGTTCCGACACCGACAATGTTACACGTGGGGCAACGCGGTCAGTTTACAATGTCACGAGTTTTAAATACGCAAGCCATCTTTTCACCCTGCTCGAATATCCCTGGATGCATAGACCATCACCACATTTCAGCATAATCAAGAACATTTTTGAGTGACGCCTTTGTATGAATGAAAGATAAATAACAATAAAAATACAATAATAATGGCAATGTTCTTTATCCAATGTTCTTTGAGCCTCGCTGAGTCTGATGACTATTTTTCACGAGGGTCCCGCATTGGGTTTTTTGGCCAATTCTATTTGCAAGTGTTTGCCATGTGGAAGGAAACCATAGAAACTGGAGATTAACTCACGACGCATTCGAGGACATGGCACTCAAATATCCGCACAGATGGGATTCAGTACTCAATTGTCTGCACTACCATCTCCTGGCACCAAGCCTTGCTCCAAAAGTGCTGCATCACATGCTCCCGGCTCAAGTGTTATCACGCGCATTAAAAAACACCCTTGTTGACAATAATTTTATACACAAAGCCAGAGTCATATAGGGCGTACAGGCGACAGACACCACCAGTAAAGCCTGCAACGCGGATTGCGCAAGAACTTACCAAGAGCCAACCGTGTTCAGCGTCTGGACTGCCCCGGTGTTATTACTCTGTGCCGTTTGACCGCTGTGCGGCATCTGAACTCAGATATTCAAATATGTGCAAAGAATTACCTGATACCCCCATCATAAAAGAAACATTACGTTTGAGGCGTCTGAACTGCAGGGCAATTAAGCGTTGCATCTCCGCAGCGCGCTACGCATGCACACAAACACACCGAGAGCTCGGTAAATATCTCTCGGGCACCACCTCTCGGCCCCCAACACGTGTTTCTCACACGCATCACCAATTCATCATCATTGCATCAAAGCCAAGCATCCAACTCGACTTACACCCAACCCACCTCCCCAACTTCCCGAACCAACTAAATATCGGCAACCCACCACTCCCCCCACCCGCCCCGCACCAAACACAAAATATCCCCCGAATAGCCTTCGCAGACTGTTGGGGCAAGTGCCGTTAGCGAGCGCCTTTGAAGGCCGGTACGGCACACCAGGGGGGGTGGGTGGCCAGCACCACGCCCGGCCGCCTTTGTCACCCCAGTGGCGATGTTTACACACCGCACCAGGTACTCATTTGAGGCTGAGTCGACCTAGGGCAAGCCCAGGACCGGTTCAGATAATCGCCACTTGGCGTTGGTCGTGAGCTGGAATTGAGCTCGGGCCGGCGGGTTCGCAGCGCAGCTCGCTAACCGCTACACCCCAATCGGCACGGTTGGCTACGTGCGGTGCCAAGGAAGTTCAACATACACACCACCGCTTCCAGCACCACACACACACACCTCCATCCTCCTTCACATCTCCGCTGCTTAGGTCCCTTGACCTCAACATCATCACCTCCGCCAGCCTTCCCCCCCCACCACCACCACCACTCCGCCCACGCCACCCAACATCATCCCTTCACCCCCCCTCCCACATACGCTGACATCCCCCCACCCACCCACCTACTCCCACCCCCTAGCACCACCACCACCCGCGCTCACATCGCAGCAATCACGTGCGTGCAAGGAGGCGGTGACTGGATTGTTGGTTTTTTTTAAGAAGTACGCGCGCCCCGGTGAGAGGAGGAGGAGGAGGTGGTGCCGGGGGATGTGGAGTCGGGCAGTGAGAGAGCCTTCGTCTGCCCCTGCACATCTCTCGTCCGTCCCTCCTGGCGAGCACGGAGCGTCGCGAGTGATTGTTGCAGAGCCGGAACACGCGCCCGGCACCCCGTGGCGCAGGCTTCAATGCAGCGGAGAAGGTGCGTGTCATTCAATTGGACGACAAAGTGGAATTTAGAATAAAAAGTTAATTGCTGCCCTATATTCCAATAAACTATTGGATGGAGAATGCAGTCTGTTCATAGGCAGAGGAAGAAGGTCCTGCATTTGGATTTGAACAGAAATTGGATCTGTGGTCGCGATTTGAGATATGGGTCTCTGTCAAGTCCGTGGCTCCAACGTATGCGAGTTTATCAGGCTCTGTTAAACGTCCTCTGGGTATCTATGCCAGTCTATGGGTTTATGTGAATCTATGGGTCTCTGCAAGTCTGGGTCTCTGTGTAAGTCTATGGGTTTCTATAGAAGTCAGTGGGTCCTTATGCGGATCTGTATGTCTGAGTAGAATCTATATGGGTGTCTCTGTAAGTGTGGATCCCTATACGAGTCTGTTGGTTCTCCGTGAGAGTCGACGGGCTCCTGTTTTTGTTTGTGCAGCAAACACTTAACTCACGCCGAACGTTCCAGTACATGCCATCACAGAGAATTAAACAAGGCGTGTGATTGCTAAACCGCGTTATTGACAGTGAACCATTATATCACGATATTGTACCTTTAATGACATTTCCAGCGGTTTGCTCTATTCGCACTAATTTTAAATTGGAAGTGAAAAATATCTCAATTCGACTCATACCAGAGCCCGCTTTTCTCGCTGCGTAAGCTAAATTCGCGTGAGTGTTGACGATTATTAACGCGGTTCTTGTCCCGAATAAAACGGTAGCGTAAAAGCAGTTGCATTGTGCCTCTCGTAATCGGGAAGTCTTAAATAAAGCGTAATGAGGTAATATAAGTGAGTGTGTACCTACTAGATGCTGTTCACAGCAGCGCCAGCTGTCAGCAAACGCGCGTCTGGTCGTGTGATTGCGATTGAGCAGGATGAGACCAGTCCAAATGTGCGCGCGTGTGTGTATTTTGTACAGCCCCTTGTGATTTTCGGTGGTGAACGGCGCCTTTGAAGTGTAAATAATTATGAGCGGGGAATAAAACACGCTTCCGTGATTTGGCAGTGTGCAGATTTAAGCGCCGTTGCATAACCTCGATGTTGTATTAGATTATATCCGTATAATCGTCAAATAGATCCGTGTTAATGTGCTTGCGTATTTAGTTTCATATGTGCATTTCAGCGCACACGCACTTACTCTCTCACGTTGGCAATGATTTTGTTTTGTTCGAGACGTTATAAAACATCATACCCGTCCGCACACACGATTGGAACCCCCCCCCCCCTCTGGCGTGAACTTGCAGTCACGAGGGCGCAAGGGCACTTATCAGTTGGGTTACCGCATCCGCATAGCCGCACTCGCCGCATTTCAAGATGCTCCAGAAAGTAAGACGCACCCCCAACATTCTGCACAGTACTCTTTGGTTTTTTCGGGAAAGTCGCGTAGGTAAAAAAAAGTCGTGATTGCAATTTTAGTTGTTTTCATTTTAATGTATTTTATTTATTTATTTAACCTACGTGACTTTACCGAAAAAAACAAAGAGTATGGATCCTTGCAGTCACGAAAACTTAAAATCTAGAATTCTGCACAGTGTTCATACGGATAATGTAAATTTTTGTCACGCGCATATACCGATTTCTAAGACGCAGATCCTGTTTTTTTTTGCTTTAAAATAGGGGGGGGGGGGGAAAGGTGCGTCTTATTTTTCGAATGAATATTATAACACGAAGCAAGTCCATTAGTGAAGTGCATGTGAGTGCACGCTTTAAATACCCTCAAACACGTTGACGGTGCCCCTGTGTATAGATGCTTGTGTTGTGTATACACGTGTCCATGTGTTCTTACATGTTTACCCTGAGCTGATCCTCGTTGAACCACTCGCCTTTCTGACAGTCGACATATCAAACAAACCAGTTGACGCTTCATGTATACATTTCACACATTAAAAAATGTGCTCAATCTACACTAAATCAATAACATGCTTAATACTGCCGTTCGGTGTTCGATTTACATATTATACAATGTTGCTTATGTCAGCTTTATGTATCAGAAAGATAAATGTAATATTTTACTACTTTTACAGTGTGATCAATTTGATTATTTAAAATGCTTTAAAAGGTTGGGCGAATATTATCTGTATGCCTGTGCATTATAGTTCTTAATAATTTGTCGTCAAACATTACGTGTTAATTTAATCCTATGCTGCATTGTTATTTCAGGGTGTTTTCTAAAGACGTGGAGTGTAAATTAAGAACATGAGATTGACGCCTCCCCTTAAATCACAAGTGGCAAGCATTTCACATCGGAGGAGGAGGAGGCTTGAAGACATGCAAATCTGCTTGGCTCAGGCCCCATATCCTGGTGAATAAAGTGGCCAGCCAGTTCAAGGACGCAGCGTGGAAGCAGACACACCACGATGGATATCATCGAATTTCTGAACGTGCGGAACATGTCCAGGTTTTATCAGTCTAACTGGAGCGAAATGCCTCAGCTTGACCTGGATCATTGCCAGACACCACAGGCAGTCAGATCGTTTGTGATCGCCACCTACTGTGTGCTCATAGCCCTGGGGCTACTGGGAAACTCGTTGCTTGTGCTGGTCATTCTGCGTCACAGCGAGCTTCACAATGTGACAAACATCCTCATCGTCAACTTGGCGTTCTCTGACATGCTGGTCGGCCTCGTGTGCCTGCCCCTCACCATCGCCTACACACTCATGGACCACTGGATCTTTGGAGAGGCACTCTGCAAGGGCAGCCCCTTCCTGCAGTGCTCGGCCGTGAGCGTGTCCATCTTCTCGCTGGTGCTCATCGCCATAGAGAGGCACCAGCTCATCATCAATCCCACCGGCTGGAAGCCCAGCCTCAACCATGCTTACGTAGCCATTGGTGCCATCTGGGTGACAGCTTTTGCAATGTCCTCTCCATTCCTTGCATTCCATGTGCTCACCGACGAGCCATACCGCAACCTGTCACACTATTTCCCAGACTATGGCGAGAAGGTGGCGTGCATTGAGTTGTGGCCCTCGGACACCTCCAAGTTCGCATTCACCACCAGCCTGCTGGTGTTTCAGTTCAGCTGCCCACTGCTCTTCGTCTTCCTTTGCTACCTGAGGATATTCCTGAGATTGCGGCAGCGCAAGAAGATGCTGCCACCAGGAAGGGAGGGCGGGGGCAACGGAGTGAGGGCCTCGCACATGAAAAAGATTAATATGATGCTGGTGGCCATAGTCGCAGGGTTTGCCATCTGCTGGCTGCCACTCTATGCCTTCAATGCCGTTTCTGACTGGAACCCAACTTTACTGCTTCACTGCCAACATGATCTCATCTTCTCGCTGTGTCACCTGACAGCCATGCTCTCCATCTGTATAAATCCAATATTCTATGGGTTTCTCAACAATAACTTTCAGAAGGAGCTCAAGGCTACAATACTGCGCTGCCAGTGCAACCCCGTGGAGGAGGACTTTGAGAACTACCCCCTCTCCACAATGAACACGGACATTTCAAAGGGGTCATTGCGTTTCAGCTGCAAAAACAGCTCTGCATAAAAAAAATATATACATGGGTATCCCTCGATTTTCGAAGGGTGTGTTCTTCAAAAAACACGTGTAAAACTAAATTTCGTAAATCCGAATGGCTTTCCCCATTAAACTTAAACTAAAGGATGTGTTTTGGACAGTCTTTCCAACTATACTCCTCACCGAAAATGATACACATATATCACTTATCACAATACAATGTTTGTTTTATGAAGGACATAACTATTAAAACGATTGAATAACGAGTCTCAAACAAAAAAAATTACCTTTTCAGGGAACTCGCAAAAAGAGCTGCATTTTAGAATGACTGGAAAGTGGCCGTCCATAAATGACGTCACGCACCTGGGGGGGGGGGGGGGGTTGAGAAATGTGACGTCACATCAAAGTGCACAACTTTAAATGAATATAGACAACACGTTCTACTTAATTAAATAGACTTTTAAATAAATGTTTTCTAACAACAACATCAGAGTGCAGCGCCACATTAAATACGCACTACAATGACAATAGTTTAAAGTGATTTGAAGCATGTTTAAAAAAATTTTGGGGGGGGGCAGAGCTTTTTGACGTTATATTTGAGGGGGGGGTCTGATTTTTTGTGACGCCGTGTGACGAAGGGGGGGGGGGTCAAAAATCGTCCAAAATCGCGTGACGTCATTTATGGACGGCCCCAAAGGTGATGTGGAGGCGTTGCTGTTGCACTGATACTGTGACACCGTCGCGGATGGTTGAGGCAGCCTCCCGTGTGGCTCTTGTTTGGTCTCATTGTAGGTGCCGTGTGAATTTAAACGCGGAAATTGGATTTCGTTGATCGAAAAGAGAAATGTTGTAAACCAAACGCGCGCAAATCGAGGGATACCTTTACATATGAACATTGCAATGCAGTGCTGCGTTTTGCATATTTTGAAGTTGCCTTGCAATTCCAGTTGTGAGCTTCATTGCTGCATTATTTTTGCACTATGTAACGTCATGTAAAATCATTGTAGAGATATGTGTATCCATATATCTACATGTGGTTTTTGTAACTTATTTTGTCTAAAAAAAACGGATTTTCTACAATGGAATGCTTTGGGAGAAGGGGCTATCCTGCATGTACAGTGTTGTTGCGCTGCAATGTAAACATTTACTAATGTTTACTATTGTGTATGGTGTTATTTTTCTGTAGTAGTCACGTAATATCACATCCTTTAAAATGAGGCATTAACGTTATTGCATTATGTTCACCCATTCTGTGGATGTCAGGCACAAATTACTTAAATGTAAATCATAAAAAAACAAATGTTAGCAGATGCTCCGATCATTTTGTAATCATAAACATAGCACCTCCATATTCAGAGGGTGTATAACGGTCAACGTTTAATTGGAACTGATAAACTACCCGAATCTGTTATCGCTTTTGTGTCTGTTGCAGCCATGCAATATATGCTGCTGTGTAGCAATTACCACTTTAAGAATATTGATTCATAACCAGTTCACGTTGCATTTAAGTAGATATGTTTAACTTGCCAATATATGACGCACATTTTAATTTGAGTGGTATTAGAGCATTCATATGTTTGATGTAAATATTGTATTTGAGCACACATTTGCTTCAGCCTGACGTGTTTGCTTAAATATATGACCGTATAAACACAACTTAATCGCGCGTAAATTTTAAGGTTTTTATGTTCCTTCTGTACTTTTATTTCATTAGAGAAACAGATACAAACAATATATCACGTGTTTTACACTACGTATCTAATGAGAGTTTATACTAAAAGTACTCAAAGCAGCAAAATAAGTTTCCCGCTTGCTTTGAATATTTTCACTCATACTTTGGGTAATTTGAATGATTTATTATCCCTAAGAATTGTATGGATACTTTTTTGGGTCAAGTGATCTGTAAGGTGGTAAATGTTGGGTAGTGTTTATTTTATTTGATATCACATTTCTCGAATCCAGCACTGATTGATGACACACCCATGTACAGAAATGTGTTTTTAATAAATGTATCGATTGCCAAGTTAATTACATGTTACATAATTGCATATGAAATATGTAAAAAAATAATACACTATAAGCTTTTATTATCCTGTAACGGTAAATTCCTGGTCCGTTTGAATGACGGTCTACTGTACATTTTGATATTGATTGTAGATGTTACGTATTACTCAGCTTCGGTGTGTGCTAGAGAAATGTAAATCTAGGTTTTGCAAAGCTGTTTGGTTCGTCTGACTTTGCCTTACGAGCATACGATCGTTGTTGAGTTTTTGCTGTGACGATCATAAGTGACTGGAATGGTTAATATGACGTGGTGTTGGTGTCTGTTACTAAGGATTGGAATAAAGTTACAACAGTGCTACATTAGTATGTGTATCTGCTCTCACATCTCAATAAGACAACACTTGCATTTATTATCATTGGACAGCCCATTTTCAATCCACTGCCGGATGAAGGCCTCCCCGTGCCGTATTGGCCATGGCAGTTGCTTGGCAGCATTTCAGTACTCTGCGCGGTGCATGTTGGTGAAGGGATGGCATCCAGGAACGGTTAAAATACCACTCGCTGCTGCCATCATCCGTGTCTGGGATCGAACTCGGGTTGGACGGCTTCAAAGTGCAGTGCACTCGCCACAGTGCCACCAATCCACCCAGGATAATGCAAAACCCACACCTTCGTGAACCTCCTTTTGGTACCACATGCTGAAACGTTCAAGACTCGCAACGTATACACACATCCATTGGTTGTATGTGATCATACAACCGTCGCATAATGATTTTCCCACATTAATTCCTATGGCCACCGTGGGAAACATTAGACTATAATGCATTCAGATGCATGTGTTGATATAATATATACAGTGAGGGAAAAAAGTATTTGATCCCCTGCTGATTTTGTACGTTTGCCCACTGACAAAGAAATGATCAGTCTATAATTTTAATGGTAGGTTTATTTGAACAGTGAGAGACAGAATAACAACAACAAAATCCAGAAAAATGCATGTCAAAAATGTTATAAATTGATTTGCATTTTAATGAGGGAAATAAGTATTTGACCCCCTCTCAATCAGAAAGATTTCTGGCTCCCAGGTGTATTTTATACAGGTAACGAGCTGAGATTAGGAGCACACTCTTTAAGGGAGTGCTCCTAATCTCAGCTTGTTACCTGTATAAAAGACACCTGTTTACAGAAGCAATAAATCAATCAATCAGATTCCAAACTCTCCACCATGGCCAAGACCAAAGAGCTCTCCAAGGATGTCAGGGACAAGATTGTAGACCTACACAAGGCTGGAATGGGCTACAAGACCATCGCCAAGCAGCTTGGTGAGAAGGTGACAACAGTTGGTGCGATTATTCGCAAATGGAAGAAACACAAAAGAACTGTCAATCTCCCTCGGCCTGGGGCTCCATGCAAGATCTCACCTCGTGGAGTTGCAATGATCATGAGAACGGTGAGGAATCAGCCCAGAACTACACGGGAGGATCTTGTCAATGATCTCAAGGCAGCTGGGACCATAGTCACCAAGAAAACAGTTGGTAACACACTACGCCGTGAAGGACTGAAATCCTGCAGTGCCCGCAAGGTCCCCCTGCTCAAGAAAGCACATGTACATGCCCGTCTGAAGTTTGCCAATGAACATCTGAATGATTCAGAGGACAACTGGGTGAAAGTGTTGTGGTCAGATGAGACCAAAATGGAGCTCTTTGGCATCAACTCAACTCGCCGTGTTTGGAGGAGGAGGAGGAATGCTGCCTATGACCCCAAGAACACCATCCCCACCGTTAAACATGGAGGTGGAAACATTATGCTTTAGGGGTGTTTTTCTGCTAAGGGGACAGGACAACTTCACCGCATCAAAGGGACGATGGACGGGGCCATGTACCGTCAAATCTTGGGTGAGAACCTCCTTCCCTCAGCCAGGGCATTGAAAATGGGTCGTGGATGGGTTTTCCAGCATGACAATGACCCAAAACACACGGCCAAGGCAACAAGGAGTGGCTCAAGAAGAAGCACATTAAGGTCCTGGAGTGGCCTAGCCAGTCTCCAGCCCTTAATCCCATAGAAAATTTGTGGAGGGAGCTGAAGGTTCGAGTTTCCAAACGTCAGCCTCGAAACCTTAATGACTTGGAGAAAATCTGCAAAGAGGAGTGGGACAAAATCCCTCCTGAGATGTGTGCAAACCTGGTGGCTAACTACAAGAAACGTCTGACCTCTGTGATTGCCAACAAGGGTTTTGCTACCAAGTACTAAGTCGTGATTTGCAGAAGGGTCAAATACTTATTTCCCTCATTAAAATGCAAATCAATTTATAACATTTTTACATGCGTTTTTCTGGATTTTGTTGTTGTTATTCTGTCTCTCATTGTTCAAATAAACCTACCATTAAAATTATAGACTGATCATTTCTTTGTCAGTGGGCAAACTTACTAAATCAGCAGGGGATCAAATACTTTTTTCCCTCACTGTAAACACTATGCGTGAACTGATGCTTAGATTTAGCGATTAATATACAGTTCATTCCAATTCTCACGACAAGCGTTCAACTGCCTGTGTAAGAATAGATGTTTTAATGTATATACAGCACCGCATATTGTACATTACGGTTTCACTTCATGCAACCACCAGAGGCGCTACCATTCACCTCATTAATCTACAGGCGTCCCTGTATCATGGGACCTTTTTGCAGGTATCAAAGTGTGAAAATTAAGAATATGTTTTACCCTTTCCGCCAATAAAACAGGTGTTAAGATGTTCAAACACCAAATATATACATTTTGCAGGGAATCAAGTCTGTATTGACCACACGTACTTGTGGTGAACATTCAAACGAACATGCTCTGATAATAATATTGTCATAATATGTCTGTATCTGGTGGCGGCCAATACGTTTCAAAGACTGCATCTATTATCAGAGCATGTGTGTTTGCATGTTCACCACAAGTCGGTATCTATTTGCTGTTTGAACATCTTAACACACGTTTTATTGTCAGAAAGAGTACAACCTATTCTTATTTCTCATAGGTGGCCCTGTGTTGCAGCAATTTATCGAATTTCCAGGGTAGTGAATTATTCCACCCGTAAATGAAAATCATAAATGTATCCAATGTTGTGCTATAACTTATTTACTTGGAGGGTCCCAGACTGTGGGTCAATCATCGGCACTGCTCTGGAGTGGAGGTTTCTGTATTATACCGCAGTTTAATGTTCTGCTGGAGTCACAGCCTTTGAATAAAATCGCTCATATAGCATGAGAATCGTTCATATCGCATTTCACTCCACGTTACTAATGGAATTATTAAGATAGACATGTGATAATGTGCGTAGCAATGCGTAGTGGTAAACCGTAATCACGATATCATCACGCACTTCATCCCTTGCCTCGGGGTGGAGCGGTGGCAACTCGTTGAGCGCAGTGCGCTGTGCAACTCGGCGAGCCGCGTTTAAGTTTACAGCCACGGCTAGCATCAGTGGCGCGTGCGTGATAGCTGAATCTGCCCCCCCCAGCGCCCTTCACTAACCTGTACACGACCACTGTGGTGGAGTATGGTCAAAGAAGCCCCATTGTAGATTGCAGCGTGGTGAGAACTTCATCCTACAGTGCACTGATAAAGTGATGTAAATTATACATCGTAAATATCCCTTCCTCGCCTACTAACTTTACTCTCTCCTATTTGCACATGCTATAAAGCATGAAACCCCTTGTGTTCAACGGTATGCCTTAACAGTTTCATATTCGGGCAGAATAAAGCTGAGGCTAATACCATACTCTGCGGATAAGAAGTTGTTTTAAGGTTCAATGCAATTGTCTGCCCAGTCATGTTTATTAGTTTCAACTCCCTGCTCGCAATGGAATCCATACCACTGACCCTCGTATTTGATTTCAAAGGTGTGGATCTTGGCCACAGAACCTCACAATACCTCAAACATTGCTCAGCGGTCTCACAGAACTTGGCAGATCATGGCTTACAGCATCTGGTGTGATTGGAACAGCAGAGGAACAAGAAAATACTGAAAGCTGACATAAGAGAGGTGGCTGAAGGGGTGAAGACTCGTGCATGCAACAGCGCCCCTGACACATCGGGTTAGAATCCTGGCAGCCACCCGTGCTAGTGTAGGGGTGTTACGGGAGGGCGAACAAACACACCAGGGGTGGTTATGTCCGCACGCGGAAGGATGCTTACATCCACGTCCGCATCGGTTAGCCCTGGGGGGCTGTAACGGCGCTGTGATCCCCCAAGGCCCCACCCCTCGGCGGGGAGTTGCTATATAAGGCGGTGAGCCGGTGGGCTCGGGGTTCAGTGTTTAGCTTAACCAGTGAAGAGTGAAGACCGGCTAGATAGGCCCTGGGACTCCCCTGGATCGCTGTCCTTCTAAGGACCGACCAGGGCAAGCCAGTGGCGTGGCCCCGAGAGCCCAGAGTCGATGCTCTTGTAAGAGCTGGTCTGGTGACTGAGGGTGCCGTGATCCTAGCTTGGCCAGAGCTGGATCAGTAGCCTCCCCTAGCTCTCGAGTGGAGGACCTGGGAGTAGGCTAGCTGGGTTAGAGACAGTGGGGTCTCCCTGTTAGACCGGTGAAGGGTCTGTTACCCCTTCGAGTGTGTATACATTGGCCTGTGCTGAGTGAAACGTTATAATAAATAAGTGTGCCTCCGACCACGTCGTCCACGTCTCATTGAACCTACTACACTAGTAGAACCAGGCCCTCCGGTGCAATGAGATGCCATCTCAGCCTCTTCACCAATGACATCACAGAAAAAAAACATAACGTTTATATATGTAATTTATTTAAGTATTTTGCCTTACTCAGCTTTGTTTATAATTTAGTATATTTGGTATTCATCACAGTCTGATTGCGGACAGCAAAAAGGCACGTGCTATCGATATAAATAGGCCTCCTAAAGTGACTCCAAAATAGCTCTGTTGTGTAATTTTCTGATGAGGGTAATATACTCGTGATGCGTGCATTGCATTGTGCGTGACTGAGAATTGATGACGATTGAGTTCTGTGGATGCATGTATGTTGAACTTCTTTCGCACCATACGTAGCCAGCCACGCTAATCACGTAAGACCTGCAGTCACAAGAAGTGCTATAGTGAACCCAACATGTAAAAAATATAAATAATAACAGATTCTTTCATCGAATCGTAGAGTTCCTCAAATAATGGTAATTCATCAAATCACGAGGGGAGTAAAACACATTCCTGCGGAGGGAGCTGGTAGGAACGTTGGGTTGCTCGGTCAATGGCCAGGATCAACGGCGGCGTGGTGTATTCCGCAAATATGCCCGACTGAGGGCGGGCACAAGCCGACGTGAGTAGGTTAAACGTTGAGTTTTATAAGGGCACCACGGGGTGATCAGCCCCTCCCCACCCAGCCCCTCCCCACCCTCCCCACCCAGCCCCTCCCCACCCTCCCCACCCAGCCCCTCCCCACCCAGCCCCTCCCCACCCTCCCCACCCAACCCCTCCCTCCCCACCCAGCCCCTCCCTGCACGACGGACACAATAATCCCCTGTGGGCTGGTGTAACCAGGAGGTTCCTACCAGTATCATTCCAGGCCTAAAGAGTTTAGTAAAGATATTACTTATTGGTAATATCTGTAGTACAATTTTAATATCAATGATGGGGAAAAGCAAGGCATAATAAGTACTTTTTCATGAAATTATTACATGATAAAATACTGTAACCATGCATGGCCTGATGTGTGTGCTTATCTCCCGTTATTGAAATGTATATGTGTGAGAGAGAGTAACATTATTTAGAAGAATGAATTAAATTGCAAAACTCAGCAATGTTTTGGTGCTACTTACAATCGCACGTGGTACATTTTCCACATGTACCATAACGCAATTTTCCATGATGTTTTATCCCACACGCAGTCACATCACTGCATGCTGTCTTTGAAATGTTCAGTGTGGCCAAACATTAAAATGTCCAATTCCCCACATGACGTTGAACCCCAAAGGGATCTCGCTGACGATGCTCGTAGGAGTGGCTCCTAGTTTTATATTCCACACGCGGTGTCAGCAAAACAGAAGGCATCAATAGGTAAGTCTGCCAAAAAAAGCTAGCCACGACTGAGAAAGAATGAGCCTCAAGGAAAGTGGGCAATATTGTCAATGGATAGCAAACTAAAGCCCTATTATGGTAATAAGAAAAAAAATGCTGGGAAAACATACAAATTATTTCGTAACACAACGTAGTCGATTGAATTGAGACAGTGAGGTCCTAAGCAAGCCATTATGCAATTTAGTAAAGTAATAATTGTGCTTGTTCACTTCGGAAAGCCTCATTGAGTTTCAATCCTCGTTTTTTGGAGGGTCCTGCCAAGCTCATGTTTAATAGAATGCATAGTCTATATTGTGGTCCTACAATATGTATATGTCCTGCTTAAAATTCTTGTTACATGTCAATAGCCACTTGGAAAATCATGTTCATTGATTTAAAAATGACTATTTTCTTTGGTTTTCAGTCAAAGCAGTTGTGATTCGTTACTTTATATACATCAGTTTAATAGGCATGGTATCATTATTTTGTTTAACACGTAGGCTTTCGCGACCAATATTATTCATAATCAACGTTTTTGGGTTTAGATCGCGTTATTTATAATTCGCCAGAATGGTGAATCGCCCGATGATGCTGGATGCAATTACCAGCGAAACGTCGTACTCAAATTGTAAATGTTGTGGTTTCACGCTTCAACACACCGGTGGGCTAAAGCAGTGAACTAATTTGTCTTTTGTCAACGTGACACTTTTTTACTGATTGGCCGTGTCGGGTGGTGGAGGGTTACGACACATTTATAAACAACGCGATCTAAACCCAAAAACGTTGATTATGTATCATTATTTTTTTCCACTTTATTTCTCCGTGTGAAAAATGTACTTCCTTTTTAATATGATGGTACAAATAAGAAACGTTATTAAACTTTTGAACTTTAAAAACTTCTCCATGAAAAAATTCGGCAAAATGTATTAAAATTTTGATTTCAAACGTGCATTGCATACTCCAAAGCTAGTTTTAACTTGTGAAATACAATGATCACTTCGAACTGCAGTATTATAATAATCCCACAATAAAACTATTATTTATTATTATAATTCCCCAATAGACTTTCTGAGATGGGTTCACATGGGCACACTTTAGTCTCAGAATTTCAATCAATATCCAAGCTGTTTGTCCTAATTCCATTTCTAAACATTTTCCCCATAGGTCCAATCATTCACAGAAGCCAATAAGAGTTCTGTGTGTTGTTTGCCTTGAAGGTACCGTGTCACCTTCAAATTACACATGAGGATTGGTGATGTTATATGACCCCAAATTATCAATACATCAGCACACTGTATCAGGCATACATGAAATTAATGGAGTCTCATGAATCTTACAATGTCGCACACTTTGTGGGTGATTTAAATATTATTAGTATAATATTTATTTGTATGCAGCGGTTTGATTTCAATCAATTTGTTGAGAATATTTCAACTAATAACAACTATATCAGTATTTGTTTTGAAAGAGTGACCCAGTGTAGCAATGTCGTATGATGTTAATAGCATGTGATCCCTTTCTGCTAAATGGAAAAGCACCGCAGCTATTAATAAAGCTGTGCGTAGAGATGGGTGGCTCAGAGGTCCAGCACACTTTCCTCCAAGTCCCAAGCTATGCATTTAGTGACCTGGTTGTAACCCCATCTCAACCTGTTATCAAACACTGTCCAATAGCTATGCTGCTCTTGGGAAAGGATGTCTATTGTATTAAGGTGTAATTTCGAATAACCCTTTGGCATTTAGCACAAGGAAGAGTAATTGTGTGTATGATTCCGAGCAAAATGTTCTGCAGTTTGTAAATTTGCTCATTATAGAGTATATAAGACTACACTATGAGATCTCTTTTACCAGTGGCAAAATATAGTAGTAGGTTTTTACCCTTTTAAACTGGTACAAAACTGACACCTTTATTAATAAAGGTGTCAGTTTTATTAATAAAGGTGTCAGTTTTGTACCAGTTTAAAAGGGTAAAGACCTACTACTATATAAGACTAGTTTTCAAATTTAAAATACTGGACCAGTGATACAGAATTAGACACCAAAATGACGATACTGAATTACCATTTTGTCCGTTTAAGCACACTGGTGCTCCTGGGTGGAACAACGTATTTATATATATAAAGATAGATAAATAAACCTTTACTGTATATCAATGTTCTCATTAATTTGGAGGTTGAACCTTTTCAGGTCAAGTTGAATGCTCCTAAAATAAATTGTGATTTATAAACCTAACAAAAAGCTATACATATATTCAGATAAAAAAAAACATAATTCTCACTTTTTTTTTAATTGGATTCTGGCTGTAATTTTATGCTTTGTTAACCTGCTGCACTGAGAGGCTAAGGTAGGGGAAGTCATGGTAGCTGGAGTCCAGTAGTTAACATCTCGCCACGGTAGCGAGATGTTAACTATCTAACCTGGTATGCAGGAGGTCATGGGTTCAATGCATGAATAAACATGCATTTAGAGTATTTGGCTGCTATAAATTTCCACATGATACTGGTAGGAACCTTCTGGTTACACCAGCCCACAGGGGATTATTGTGTCCGTCCGTTCGTCGTACAGGGAGGAGCTGGGTGGAGAGGGTGGAGAGGGGCTGGGTGAGGAGGGTGGGGAGGGGCTGGGTGGGGAGGGTGGGGCTGGGTGGGGGGTGGGAGGGGTGGGGCTGGGTGGGGAGGGGCTGGTCACCCCGTGGTGCCCTTATTAAACTCAACGTTTAACCTACTCACGCCGGCTTGTGCCCGCCCTCACAGTCGGCCATATTTGCGGAATACACCACGCCGCCGTTGACCCTGGCCATTGACCGAGCAACCCAACGTTCCTACCAGCTCCCTCCGCAGGAATGTGTTTCACTTCGTTGAGCTATAATTTGTGGCCACGTCGTTTCTGAAAAACAGCTATGGGGCCGTCCATAAATGGCGTCACGCACCTGAGGGGGGGGGGGGGGTCAGACATTTGTGACGATGTGTGACAAGGGGGGGGGGGGGGTTGAGAAATGTGACATCACATAAAGATGTGCAACTTTAAATAAATATAGACAACACGTTCTACTTAATTAAATATACTTTTTAATAAATGTTTTCTCCTACAACAAAAGAGTGCAGCGCCACATTAAATACGCACCACAATAACAATAGTCTAAAGCGATTTGAAGCATGTTGTATCTTTTTTTGGCAGGGGGGGGGGAGCTTTGTGTGGGTCTGACTTTTTGTGACGCCGTGTGACGACGGGGGAGAGGGGGGTGTCAAAAATCGTCCAAAACCGCGTGACGTCATTTATGGACGGCCCCTATATAGCTCAGTGGGCCTTACCTGGTAAAAAAAAGTTTCGTTTAGAGATGGCTTACATTGCACAAGGGATGACCAGTGGCTCCAATTCAGGCACGCCATAAGCTCCACCTCGGGTTTTCTCATTACAGGTGACATGGATTAGAATATGAGCAAAGCAGAGGCAATGTTTAATGCACCAGCAGGTGCTGCTGGGCTGTCTCCAAATATGTTCTCCCTGGAGGCTTGCGTGGTTTGCAGGAATGTGTTTCCAAATCTCATATTAATATCAAAATTACTAAAATCAGGGCCTGTATATGACATTTTATATGAAGATTTGAAATGTAATTTTGTTTTGGAAGTATCCAAAACTAAGACGTCACAGAAGTTACATCACTTGTATAATTATATTACATGACTCATGTGTCGCACGTCACTTTTGTTCACACAAAGACATGTAAAATCGTTACATTTTGTATATTATGCGAAAATAAAAAAAGACCCGAAAATATCCTTCAAAATCCAAGTGTTTAAATTCGAAATTCATCTTAACTGGATTGTTTTGGATGGGAAGCTTGAGGTAGAGCTCACTGTGTGTATGACCTGGAGTCATGTCCCTGTGTGGCACATTAGGAATGGACCACTATTTTAACGTGGTTAATGGCGACTCGGTTGAGGATTGCTGTGTGTGACACACGTGCTTTTGCATTTTACAGATTAAGGACCCAAAGTTTGTTTTTGATCGTTATAGAAAAGTTCTAGACTTGTTCTAGACTTCAAGCTTGGCTTTGAATTGTTAGTTTGTGCACTGTAAAGGATGACGTACTGTAGTTAATACTTGTAATTCTCTATCCCGAATACTGTTTATTCTATAACCATGCCCATGCACCCAGAGTATGACTACTTGCAATGCTATTGAGTATAGAACACATGTACAGTAGTAAGTTGTACAATGGTGACAAGTACAGTACGTATACTGTACACATACAGTACAGATAATGGGTGTAAGATACCGATATAAGTGGATAGTACAGATAGACATACATCTTAGGATTAAAGTAATATTCTAATAGTGAAGTGCAAAGGTTATTGTCAAAGACAAAGATGGTTTATCAGTAGTAGAATTGGATTTAAGAGAAACTGTTATTGATTAACCAGACTTGTATACCAGTCACGTGGTTAATGGCGACTCGGTTGATGATTGCTGTGTGCGACACACACGCTGTTGCATTTTACAGATTTACCACAATAAATGTATTTGCCCTCGATGAGGATGCACCTGCTCACGTCCTTCATTTCGAGTGTGCAACACGTGCATAACACCATGCAGACAATATCGCTTGTAACCTTTCTTTATTTGTGTAATATAAAGGCAATAAAAAAAATCTTGGCAGGAACGGCCAAAAACCTCAGAATTGTTTTAATTGTTTATTATGTCTGTACATTCCCCAGTAATGCTAACTGGAACAAATCATTATTTTAAAAAAAATCACAATCTACTCATATTACCCAGCATCCTATATGAGTGGAGCAGTAGCTCAGTGGATAGCGCACTGCACTAGAGCTGGGCACCTGAATTTAAATGCCAATCACGGGTAACAGCAGGCGATATCCAGTCCTATCCGCTCCACCGACTCGCACCAACCAGTGTAGTGAAGTATAGTCAAACAACCTCCATGACCGAAACTTGCGTGGAGATGCCTTCATCCAGCTGTTGATCGAGAAAGAGCTGTTTATCTAATTTGTATTGCCTTGTAAGATGATGTCCTACACTGATTGCATCTCTACATGGTCCACCAACCCCAAACTCCATGGCACTGGAATTACTTCACCCAGTGTGTGCCACCACCCTTGACTGTTTACACTACACTTTCTCACATTCATTTGCGTTGTGGCCAACATTTGGACAGCTAGGCCATTCAAAATAGCACCAAATGCCACGGTGCGATGGGCAGTGCAAGGGGACGCCTGTGACCTTTACGGAGCTTTGCGTCATTACGCGGTGTTGCACCACGTGGTTGGTAGTACAAGACCCCTCGTAGCAGTGCTCGAATGCACAGGGACAGTTTAGGAGGTAATGGACATCTACAACAAATACATTGTCAAGACCAAGGTCTCTGTCCATGGGCAAATCAGCATGGGACAGTGATCGTCTCCAATGATAGTCCCTAGTTGGGGTGTAACATTTTATTGAGTCGTTCGTTAACATTGATTCTGTGGCTCGAAATCTTTGAGTAAAATAATTGGGTAAGAAACTTTTTTTTCCTTCATGTGTTTAGGCTGGGGTGGGGGGGAACCCATGGCGAACACGGCGTGGGGGGGGGGTCACCATTTGGTGGATTGATATGGCATACATAATGATTTATGTTGTGGGTAACGAGTTCACATAGCTGCAGCCACTAGAGGTGCGGCCATTCACTGCAATGTGTTCATCCTGAACTGCTGCAAAATCATCAAATCGACAAGGAGCTGAATTATTCCATCCCCTAGTACGTAGTTGTGAAAAATCAAAATTTCTATGGTAGGGTCAAAACACAATGTTTAATTATAATCATGTTCTTCAATTCGTACCAACCTGGGTGGTGAAAAATTGTCCAATAACCTGCACGACCGATAGAGTGGAAAGGACTTCATCCAGAAATCGATTGACAAAGGACTGACATAAATGTTTTCTATTTTATGTATTGTGGGTAGGTTATGGTACAAACTTGACTCCGCAAATTGCAAATACTGTATACACAACAATGAGATTACCTGTGCAGATTTAATTAGTTGTTTTCCTCCAGAGTGATGTCACAGGAATCTGCCCATTGCAAACTCTGAGAAATATCAGTATCACCTTGTTGGTTTGTTTGGTCTCTTGTTGTTTTCGATGCTGCTGTAATGGCGAGAACACTGGACTTGCAATCCAAAAGTCGCCCGTTTAATCTCGCAGTGAGACAGTTGAAACGATGGGCGAGTTTCTTCAATTCTCCCACCTGTCCACCCGGCAGTATAAATGGGTCTACAGCTGTCGATGGACCGATAGTAGTGTGTGGGTGTGTGGGGGAAAGTGTGTGTACCCCCACCTCTTCCAAGGCTTCTAGGCAAGCATGGTAAAGCAGGCCAAAATCCCCTCGAGAAGAGAGCTTCCTCTCATGGAGACCCTTCCGCCGACGGTGGCGTGACCATAACACATTGCAGGGCTGTACCTTTATCATCTGTGGGTACAAATTGGTATACATTGTCAGGTTAATGCTTAATTAAAATAATATAATGCACAGCCGTTTTCAATATTTGCTCAATGCAAGTTCCCAAAATGGTTTTGGTCATGGAGCTTGGTTGACCATACTTTCACCATGCAGGGCAGTGTGGGTTGGTGAAGTGGGTGGCCCAGAATCGATTCAAATATGCGCCACTGATGTTAGCCGTGGCTGGAAATCGAGCACAGGTCACTGGGTTCATAACACTTGCCATTTACAAATGAATACTAATAAAATGCAGGAGGCTGAATGTTCTGAACAGAATCATAACATGTATTTATACAGGAGAAATCCGATGAGATATAAAGCTCTTTTTCGCAGATATCCAATAGGAGCGGGTAAGAACGTTACAATATTATACTTGATTGCAACCAATCAAACGTTGCTTTTTACGTTTTTATTGAACCTGCAATACAAACACAACAGAGGTTATACAAATGTAGTGGTGATACGCGCTGGGGTAGCGATCAGGTGCCAGCGCGTTGTGATTGGATGTGTGTGTGGTGACGCGCGCTGACGGTGAGGGATCAGGGGTCAGCGCGGGATCGTGGGTTGTGTGGTGCTGATTGGCTGGGTGCCGGTGACGTGCTGGTGTGGGAGTGATCGGGTGGCAGCGCGGCGTGATTGGTTGGTGAGTGGAAACACGCGTTGGGGAAAAGAGGATCGTAGAGATAGCGCGTTGTGATTGGTTCACTAACAAGCGATGCTCGCATCGAGGTCCGCATCCGCTCCGTCTCCCGGGAGGAGGGACTATATAAGGTGGTGCGCACAGGCGCACGGAGAGAGTGTAACCAGCGAAGACTGAAGACGGGAGGAAGAGACAGGGCCCTGCGGTACCTAGTCCCGCTGTCCTGTGAGGACCGGGACTCTGTGTAACCCAGAGGCGGAGTGTAGGGTGAGCATGCAGTGTCAGCATACAGAGTGTGTAGCCGGGGCCTAGAGTCTACACGAGACGAGTGATGTGGGTGTAGCCAGAGGCGTAGGGTCTACACGAGACGAGTCTACACGAGAAGAGTCTACACGAGACGAGTGATGTGTGTGTAGCCAGAGGCATAGGGTCTACACGAGAAGAGTCTACACGAGAAGAGTCTACACGAGACGAGTGATGTGTGTGTAGCCAGAGGCATAGGGTCTACACGAGAAGAGTCTACACGAGACGAGTGATGTGTGTGTAGCCAGAGGCATAGGGTCTACACGAGGCGAGTCTACACGAGACGAGTGAGGCGTGTGTAGCCAGAGGCCTGGAGTCTACACGAGTCCAGTACAGTGTGTTATAAGAAGAATAGAGGTTACGAGTTGTACCGGTGTCTGGTGACCGTACACGGAAGAATAGAGACTACACGTTGTATCGAGATAAGCGAAGATTTAATAAAAGAAGTGTGTTACCCGTCAAGGAGTTTCCTGCCGTCATTTCCAATACTTCAACTGGCGTCAGAAGTGAAACTGTCTTCCAAGCATGGATACGAGGAAGACCATTCGGACCCACGGGAGTGACCGCGAGGACAACCTTGACGACCCGGGCCAGCTGCCGTCGGGGGGTGAGGACGAAGAATGGCCCACGCTGCAGGATCCGCCGGCGGCGCCGGAGGAGCGGCGGGGGACCGAGGCCGTGCTCCGGGAGGCGCACTCTCGTCTGGCGGAGCTGCTGCTCGCCGCCGCGTCCATCCTGGCGGAGATCAGCTCGTCGGCTGGAGCGGAGACGGCAGCGGACATTCTACAGGGTCGCCCCGCAGATTCCCGCCAAAATGACTTGGCGATTCCCGCCATTTCATCGGCGGCGACTTTTGGCGGGAACGGCGACCACCACGTGGCGGCGGTTCTCCAAGCGCGCCATCTTACGTCATCGACGCGCGCTGCGGACCGCCATCAGGCGTCCGCCATTGGGGCTGCCATCTTACACACCGACGGGGCGGCGGGAAGGAACCACGACGCAGAGGACGACTTCATTTTTCAACAGCGCCTCCCTGCATTGTCAGCCTTCAAGGCGGAAGGCGGGGACTGGGGCCAGTTTCAGCGCAGGTTTTTGGCGCATCAGGAGATGTCGGCCTGGTCCGATGCTACGGCGCTGCGGGCATTGCCTGCCATGTTGGACGACAACGCGCTCGCGGCCTTCATGTCAGCTCGGAGGTCGGACCGATCCACGCTTAAGGCAGCGCTGGGTCTCATGGCCAGGGTCTACGGACCTCCCTCGGCGTGCCGCCATCATTTTTATGCGAGGCGGAAGGCGGACACGGAGACCGCGCTCGCCTATCGCACGGCGTTGCTGGCTCTCGCCGATGCTGCATTCCCTCGGATGGACGAGGAGGGCCAGGATGCGATGGTTTTGGAGCAGCTGCTTAAGTTGGCACAGGACCTGGGGGTCCCCATCAACACGGCCGACGAGATCGACATTTCTTCCTTACGGGTCGCTACGAGTATACAAGCGCACGAGGCACTTCAACGCAAACAGGGGGTCGTCTGCAACGCTGCTGTGGCCTCAACTCCGGGTCCGGTGATCACCGAACCCCAAGTCGTCAGTCCGCGAGAGGAGGCGTTCACCGCGGGACGACCGGGGGACTGGAGGTCGGGGGGTCGGTCGCCTCTGCGATCGGCCCCGAAGCTGGAGCAACCGAGATCACCGACGACCCTCATCACGTGCTACAACTGCGGCCTCCGGGGCCACGTGGCGTCCGGTTGCCGCGCTCCCCCTCAGCGCGCCATGGGATCTCGGCTGGACGACGACCAAGGCCCCAAGGCATCCCTACAAACCCCGGCAAGTCGCGGCACCTCACATGCTCGGCCCACACACTCGACACGCATGGGCCGTCGCGGAGCGACGGAAGAGGGCCGGTTAGGGTTCGGGGATTCAGTTCGGCGAGGGGGTTTCGGCCGGGACCGGAGAGACATTGAGTGGTCGAAGTTGGGGCATAGAATTGTGGCTGCTTCAGCGGGTTCATCCGTCGTTGCGGGTTCTATTGATGGGGTAGAGGTCAGGGTATTGGTGGACACGGGGGCGTCGGCGACTATTATATCTGACCTCATTTATAACATTCTCCCCGTCCAGTGCCGTCCGCTGCTCCCAGTGGATGTGCCGTTTTTCGCCGCAAATGGGGGATCGTTGGGCATTATCGGTCAGATTAGGGCGTCCATTTGCATTGGAGATATCAAATTGTCGGGACCCGTTTTCGTTTCGTCTTCTTTGGCGGTTCCTTGTCTATTGGGCACTGATTTTTTGGCTAAGATGCCCATTAAAATTCTAATCGATCAGCGTTGCATTGAACTACCTTCGGGTCGCCGCATTTCATTTTTGACGAGCCCTACTGAGATTCGGACGGCGTGCGCCACAATACAAGCATTGGCGACGCAGACCGTGCACGTGCCCCCGGGTTCACAGATGTTAATTCCCCTCCGGTTAAGGAAACCATGGGTGGAGGGGACTTCGGAACAAGGCATGCTTTTGGGTCCTTCTAACAGGGCTGTCGGAGGGGTCGATTTGTCGGTGGCTCACACTTTGGTTCGGGCGGACAAGGATCCGTTTGTGATGGTTTTAAACGCTGGATCGCGGCCAGCCGTCATTCAGCAGGGTACCGTGCTGGCTCACGCGGCGCGAGTTCCTGCGGAGGAGCGGCTGGTTGTGCACGTTGATCCGAGCCCCACGCAGAACATTGAACCGAGGGAGGACCTTGAATGGGTCCATTCGCTGTGCGCGGGCTCGGACGATTTGTCAGGGGTGCAGTTGGGTGCGCTGCGCGAGTTACTAATGGAATTTTCTGATGTGTTCAGTAAACATAAATATGACAATGGGTGTACGGATTTGTACGCCACCACATTGACACGGGCGATGCGGCACCGGTCAGGTTAAATCCTTTCCGGCTGAGTCCTGCTGAAAAGGAACATGTTCAGTCGGCCGTTAACGATATGCTTGAAGCCGACATTATTTCGCCTTCCTCCAGTCCGTGGGGAGCACCTATTGTGCTGGTTAAGAAGCAAGACGGGTCCTTGCGATTTTGCGTAGATTTCCGTCGCCTGAATAAGATCTCTGTGGCTGACGCGTATCCGCTCCCCAGGATGGACGAGTCCCTCGATGCATTGTCTGGTGCGCGATATTTTTCGACTCTTGATTTGTTATCGGGATTCTGGCAGTTGCCACTCGACGAAGAGTCTAAACCTAAGACAGCATTCCGGACTCCAGGGGGCCTGTTCCAGTTTAACCGGTTACCCATGGGACTTCACTCCTCTCCAGCGACGTTTCAGCGCCTTATGGAGTTGGTTTTGTCAGGCTTGCAATGGGAGACGTGCTTGATTTACCTTGACGATGTCATTGTTTTCAGTAAAACATTTGAGGAACACCTCCAGCGATTGAGAGGGGTGTTCTTGCGAATGCGATCGGCTAAATTGAAATTTAAACCGGCCAAATGCCACCTTTTTCGTAAGTCCGTTAGATACTTGGGTCACATTGTCGACTCTTCGGGGATCTCTACCAATCCTGCAAAGACGGACTGTGTCAGTTCATGGCCGACACCCACGTCAGTTGCAGACGTGCGCAGTTTCATCGGGTTTGCTTCGTATTATCGCCGATTCGTTGAGCACTTCGCCACTATTGCAAAACCCTTGCATGCTCTTACGGCGAAGGGTGTGAAGTTCAAATGGGGACCGGAAGAGGAGGCCGCGTTCTGCGCCCTCCGGGACGCCTTGGTGGGTGCCCCACCCTTGCGTTATCCGGATTTTGCGAGTCCCTTCTTGCTAGACACGGATGCTAGCAACACGGGCATTGGGGGGGTACTGTCCCAGGTCGTTGGGGGAGTCGAAAGGGTGGTCGCTTATGGTAGCAGGGTGTTGTCTCCGGCTGAGCAGCGCTACTGCGTCACCCGTCGTGAACTGCTCGCCATTGTTTTTTTTGTACAACAGTTCAGACCGTATCTCTATGGGCGTCACTTTACGGTCCGGACGGACCACGCGGCGCTACAGTATTCATTGAGGGTCGCCCAACCCTCGGGCCAATTGTCACGGTGGTTGGAAGTCCTCCAAGACTATCAGTTCACGACCACATACCGGAAGGGGTTGCGACACACAAATGCCAATGCCCTGTCGCGATTGTTGCCGTGTCAGAAATGTGCGTGTCTATCGGGATCGGCGCGCTGTAAACCGCCGGTTGTGGAAGATAAGGGGACATTGGCTGCGACTGCGGGCGCGCCAATCGGGGATGTCCCCGCTACCTATCAGGATCGGGACTCGCTGCTCTCACTGTCGATGGGGGAGTGGGGCCGCCTCCAAATGGCGGACAGCTCCCTGCTAGCATTGCGCCGCAGGGTTGGTGGTCCTAAAGAGGACCAGGAACGAACTGGCTCCTATGTACTTAAACAAGGCATGTTGATGAGATGGGACAGTTTGTCCCGGCGGCATGCGCTGGTGGTGCCTTCTGCTGTAAGGGGGAAAGTTGTTTTGGCCGCACACGAACGCCTCTTGCATTTGGGAGTAAACAAAACGCTTGCCCTGCTTCAGCGTGACTATTATTGGCCGGGAATGGGGAGTGACGTGGTAAATATTCTGAAGGGGTGCGTTGAGTGCGCCAGACGGAAACCACCGCCCGTGCCAGCTAATCCACCGCTGCAATCTATTCAGGTCTCGCGCACTAACGAGCTCGTTGCACTCGATATTTTGGGGCCTTTTCCAGTCACGCCTAGAGGGAATAAATACCTGTTGGTGGGGGTCGAATATTTCACCCGGTGGCCTATGGCGTGGCCTCTCGCCAACCAGTCGGCAGCGGCTGTGACGGACGCCTTTGTCCAGGGCTATGTCCTGGACAAGGGGGCTCCCGAACGCTTGCTGACCGACCAAGGTAAAAAATTTTCGAGTAAATTGTTGCAAGAGGTGTGCGATCTATTGGGTACTAAAAAGGTGCGTACCTCCCCGTACCACCCGCAGACAGACGGGATGGTGGAAAGACTTCACAAGACTTTGACTTCTATGCTGTGCCAGCAGGTGTTTGAGGCACATGTAGATTGGGACCTGCAGGTCCCGGGGGTCCTTGCCGCGTACAGAATGGCCCCCCATGCAGCGACGGGGTTTTCCCCATTCTATTTGATGTACGGTCGGGAAGCCGACCCGCCCATGGAAACGCAGCTTGGCCTGTCCGCTCCACGAACCAATTCTAAATTGGCGGAACATATTAAATTCAATATTCACAAGCTAACAGAAGCAAGGGAGGCCGCACGGCTTAATTCGCGGGCTCGCCAAATTGCTAATGAACGACTGCGGGCACGGAAGGTGTCCGTGCACGAATGGAAACCGGGTGACAGGGCCTGGCTGCATTGCCCTCAGGCGCCCTTGGCTACATCGCCTAAATTGTTGAGGCCATGGCGGGGGCCCGTGGAGATCGTGCGCGTTGCACGGCCCCAGTGAGTTCAGATAAAATGGGGAAAACGACGGTGGTACGTCCACCCCTCCCGACTGAAACCGTTCTCGCCTCCATATGGCCTCCCATTGTGTCGTGAGGGCCGAGCATGTGACGTGACCGACGACCCTAAGGGGGAAATGTCTCTGCCTGATCCTCACATGTCTCCGCCTGATCTGCTCCCAGGTGTCTCGGAACTGACAACTGCCGACCACCGGCGGCCGGATCTTCGCGGCGGGGCCGGGCCTTTCAGGCCCGTTCCACGCCGTCTAGAGCAGCCGGAGCCGCCTGACGGTCCTCAGTGTCCCGTCCCGTATGACGGACCGGCCAGATGGACTCGCGCCAGGTCGCGCTACTTTGTTTGACCTGCCACGTGAGGAGTCGAGGCAGTGGGAGCGCCTCGTCACTTCGTTAGTTGCAGAGACGCGGGGCGCGTTCATTTTCTAGAAATCGCTTTTATTATGTTGTTCGTCGGGCTGTATATAGTTTTTTATAAGGTGTTGTGTGTGGTATTGTTAACTTTTCTTGTGTTAATTGTCAAATTGTACATAGGTTGCTGTTGTGTTGTTGTTGTTGTGTTACGGGGCACACTGGGGGGGGGGGGGTTTGTTGTGTTAACGATGTGGGAGGTTGTTGGTTAGCAGCCGGGACGGCTGCGAGCTATGTGGGGGGGGGGGGGGTGATGTAGTGGTGATACGCGCTGGGGTAGCGATCAGGTGCCAGCGCGTTGTGATTGGATGTGTGTGTGGTGACGCGCGCTGACGGTGAGGGATCAGGGGTCAGCGCGGGATCGTGGGTTGTGTGGTGCTGATTGGCTGGGTGCCGGTGACGTGCTGGTGTGGGAGTGATCGGGTGGCAGCGCGGCGTGATTGGTTGGTGAGTGGAAACACGCGTTGGGGAAAAGAGGATCGTAGAGATAGCGCGTTGTGATTGGTTCACTAACAAGCGATGCTCGCATCGAGGTCCGCATCCGCTCCGTCTCCCGGGAGGAGGGACTATATAAGGTGATGCGCACAGGCGCACGGAGAGAGTGTAACCAGCGAAGACTGAAGACGGGAGGAAGAGACAGGGCCCTGCGGTACCTAGTCCCGCTGTCCTGTGAGGACCGGGACTCTGTGTAACCCAGAGGCGGAGTGTAGGGTGAGCATGCAGTGTCAGCATACAGAGTGTGTAGCCGGGGCCTAGAGTCTACACGAGACGAGTGATGTGGGTGTAGCCAGAGGCGTAGGGTCTACACGAGACGAGTCTACACGAGAAGAGTCTACACGAGACGAGTGATGTGTGTGTAGCCAGAGGCATAGGGTCTATACGAGAAGAGTCTACACGAGAAGAGTCTACACGAGACGAGTGATGTGTGTGTAGCCAGAGGCATAGGGTCTACACGAGAAGAGTCTACACGAGACGAGTGATGTGTGTGTAGCCAGAGGCATAGGGTCTACACGAGGCGAGTCTACACGAGACGAGTGAGGCGTGTGTAGCCAGAGGCCTGGAGTCTACACGAGTCCAGTACAGTGTGTTATAAGAAGAATAGAGGTTACGAGTTGTACCGGTGTCTGGTGACCGTACTCGGAAGAATAGAGACTACACGTTGTATCGAGATAAGCGAAGATTTAATAAAAGAAGTGTGTTACCCGTCAAGGAGTTTCCTGCCGTCATTTCCAATACTTCACAAACTCCAGCGCAGGACGGAGGCGCCTTTTGGGCAATCAGACATTGTTAAAGCAAGGGTTTTGTAACTTTTCACATTTCCCAATTTAAATCGTGGCAGTACATTTATATCCAGAAAGAGAATAGCAACATGGGTAAAGGAATCGAAGTGGTTAATGAACGACAGAACGCATTGCTTGAATTGGATTGATAAGAACCAGGTCAACAGTGATAGACTGCAGTGCCACTAAATTTAAGTTGTTGGAGCAGAGAGCAGACCTTTCCAGTAACAAGCTTTGATGGGGCAGCTCCAAAGAATCATTAAAGTATTTCACCTGCGTTTGTCTTAAGGTCTATTATTGGTCACCTGCAATCCGCTGTATTGGGACATCTCCAATTGGTATCTACAGCACAGAATTGACATATTTTTGCCTACAATTTTTTTGCTCAACAATAATATATATATTGTTTTACTAGCCTGTGCATTAACCCTAGTTGAATGACATTGTTCCATTACGTTTTGTACAGTGTTGGGTTCTAAAATAATGTCTGTCACTTGTCTTCTTCTGTAGTCTTTATACATTGTTGCAAAAACCGTTACAGACTTTGGCACAGGTTTGAACAGCACGTGAGTGGAGGTGAATGACAAAGGTGGTCTTATGCTGCATTTCCATGACAATTAGAAAGACAACTTGACCCATGCCAGGCTGTGCCAGGCGAGTCCAGGACTGGCCCTGCATGGCTCATTCATACTTCATTCCCTGTCCTAATGGTTTCAAGAAGAACCGCGAATCTCTGTGGACCCCGCACCTCTCTTCCGTCCCTCTACTCTCTCCCTTTACCTTTGTGGCAGGAGGGGGAAAAAAATCGTAATTATTTTAAAACGACATCTAAAGGAGGCATAGCTGACGTTACACTGTCCCGAGTAATAATCTGTAATGATTGTAATATTCCACCACGTATTTTTGTTTTAACAAAACAAAAGCATGGCCATGAAGTTGACCTGATGCGAGATATATCATTAAACCACTGATCTCTTTATATTATTATTACACGCTTTTATTTAACTCACTTCGTCTGTTGTATCCTCAAAAAATAAATCTTGTAACTAAATTTTTACACACTTCCCAATGTGCTATCGACTGCAAACTTTGTATAGGTATGTTATACTGATGACAACACGATATTCTATCATAAACATATATTTAAAAACTTTTTACGCGCTTTTATTTTACTTTCTGTATGTGTTGTCGTATCCAAAAATCTAGTAACTCAATTTCAACCGTATTCCCAATGTCGTATCGACTGCAAACTTGGTATAGCTATGTCATACTGATGACAATATATAAATTCTATCATTGAAAATTACAAATAAATATTTTTAAGCAATCTAATGGTCCACGCTCAACTCACGTTGGCTGTAAATCACCGCGGTCCCTTACGTCACGGCAAGCCTCGGGGAGCCACGCCGAGGGGCGGGGAATGTGGAAGGAGGGGAGGGGCGATGGGGGAAAGGGGCAGGAGGAGGGGCAGCTCGGACAGTACATGTCATTAAAGCGTGTTTAAAAAAAAAGTATTTTTCAATATTTTATGGGTTGACCACCGTGATGTCAGGTCTATTGATGAAGCTAGATGGGTGCAGCTCCCTAGGTGGGTGTATCTCCCTGAGCAAAGTGAGCCATGTGTCCTATTAAACGTGGGCTACCTGGCCTAGTTGGAGCTGGCTCGGACCAGTAAGGTTGCCTTGGGAATCTGGATGAAGTCGATCTTCCTTCACTTGAAGTGGTTGTAAATCTAGCTGGTCTGTAGAAACACAGCATCATAATGGTAACCATTCATTGAGGTCCCAGTCATGTGTCAAATGTTCAAAAGATACGCAGTATTACGGTGTGGGTCATGTCATCTTTTTGAAATGTCCAAAAAAAAATTTCCCAATTGAGACATTGGCACGTTTTTCCGCACAAAATGGGATGAAAATGAAGATTATCTGACTTACATATGAGGTCCTGCATGTATGTATCCTTAATAAAATCAATGTCAATTAATAAAAATCTATCTTGTAATTCATTTCTTGTCCATATGTTTCTGCTTCAAAAATGTATCTCTGTATTGACAATATATTCATCGATAACAGTAAACAATAGTTACGTATATTAAGCTGATTGGAATACCTTAGAATATACTTTAATGAATCAAAATAAATATGAGATTAAAAAAAATAGGGTTATGACACATTTGAACAAACATAATAGTGATGGTAATGGTGGAAATGTAATAACAAAGCAAAACGTGTGCGTACATTCACGTATATGTTAGGACTTTGTATTTCTGTTTTACGGCTCTGTATAAAGTATATGTAAGGGTACCAGTAAAGCAGAATGAACGTTCATATGCCATGCAGTAAGGGTACTTTTGTTTTCCTGCCTCAGTGTCAGACTTTGAAATTGACTTTAACGTTTTATTGCAGTTGTCGTAAATTGGTGATAAAGGAGGTTGTTTAATTTGTTACAGCCTTACCAACACATTTCCTCTTTTAGAGGTTAACTCAAAGACACAGTGAGTTGTAGACCATGTTGTATATGGCCCATGAGTTTTTTTATGTTACTATTCAATTTCCTGCACTCATTCTCAGTTGAAAGTCTAATTGCAAAGTGAACCAAGGCGAGAATATAGCCATATGTACATTTATACTTGTTATTAGGTCATTATCCATAATTAAAAAGATAATTAAATTTTTAAGCCTGAAGGCTATTATTACAACCAATATATGAAACATAATCCTTGGGATTGAACAGCGATGCACCAAACCTAAACCGTACTCCATATATCTTTGAATATGCAGGCCTGGGTTTGTATTAGGGTCGAGCCTTTTGGGGTAAAATTTGCTTTCTGACACAGCTGGACCAGACATTTTGTTGACCAGTGGTTGGAATTTCTCTCATGTCTTGAGGCTAACACCACTTGCCCTTTATTGAGCAATGCCATTTTATCTTAAATGTTGAGAGTATAGGGGCAGGGCTATGAGTTAATGGTGCACACAAAGAATAATTCTACCTATAGCATCGTGCCCCTCGGCATTATACGATGTACTGGTGTGAGTCTTGGCTGAAAACAGAAAATGCTCGTGATGTTATTTATATTATATTTTGTTTTTGTGGAAGAGGTATATTTTGGCCAAAGAAAATATTATCTTCATGAGAAGGCTTTCGTATATTCTGGAACCTATACAGATTCCATTTATTTTTTGGAGTGAGTATTCATCTTTTCTTATTTTTGATTGCGTTATTGTGCTTGGTCAGCCAGATTCTGGTCCACTCTAATTTTGACAAACACCTTTTGTGGCATGATCATTTAAAATGTTACGAGTTTTTGTGGTGACATTATCATTTGGACGTATTAATTAATTAATCTAATTCTGAGTGTCGTTTCTCTATATTCTTTGGAGTATTATACTCCTTCATTGAAGACATTATTTAAACAAGGTTGATTGTAATTTTAAATGTCTAAACAAATAAAAAGTGTTGAGCTGATATTTTCATGGCAAATTATTGAACTTGAGAGGTACGACAGATAAGCAATTGGGTTTCACATTTTTGACAGGTGATTATGGCAGAGAAGAGGGAATGTGTAGAAAAAATGACGGTGTGTCAAATATGTGATAGGGCCTGGTGCAATCACTCTTTTGGAAATGTGAAACACTTTGTTTATCACTGTCACTGCCACTTCACCTTCCCGAATGTTTTACTTTACAGAGGACTTGTCTGAGAAAAAAGAATAGGCATTACCGTTTCCAGAAATGTTTATACCGGCAAAAATGGTCCCACAGACTTGTGTACATTTTCTGAAACCCAAGCACAATATATTCCATGCTGCCACTTTAAAATAAAAATGCTTCAAAGGTTTGATGATTTTAAAAGCTGGAACTCTTTGGCAGAATATAATTCTAAAAAGGTGGGTTACCAATCACATGGAAACTTTTAAACTTCAAACGTATAGCTTTGAAATCACTGTGAACTTGCGTAGAGGGCTTCTAAGCCAAAAGTGTATTTAACCTTTGAACATTGTAATTCCTTTATCAAACTGGATAATTAACTTAATACATATGACAAAGAAATAAATAAGATGCAATAACGTACATTATTTACCCATGATGCTCCACACCATCACAGTAAACGCATGTTAGCTTTTACTAAAGCCCCATTCTGTAGAAAGGGTTTTTTCAAATAACACGTGAAAACCCACAAGTATTTGTTTAATGAGGCTGACTCTGCGGATGAGACCCTGAATGTCAAAACCAGTCAAACTTTTCTTGTTGAAATACATGTTTCTGGATAATATTGGTCTCAAAAGTGCACAAGCTGATGTACTAAAATAGGTATACTTTAATATAGCGAGGGGAAAAAGTATTTGATCCCCTGCTGATTTTGTACGTTTGCCTACTGACAAAGAAATTATCAGTCTAAAATTTTAATGGTAGGTTTATTTGAACAGTGAGAGACAGAATAATAACAACAAAATCCAGAAAAACGCATATCAAAAATGTTATAAATGTATTTGCATTTTAATGAGGGAAATAAGTATTTGACCCCTCTGCAAAACATGACTTAGTACTTGGTGGCAAAACCCTTGTTGGCAATCACAGAGGTCAGACGTTTCTTGTAGTTAGCCACCAGGTTTGCACACATCTCAGGAGGGATTTTGTCCCACGTCTCTTTGTAGATTTTCTCCAAGGTTTCGAGGCTGACGTTTGGAAACTCGAACCTTCAGCTCCCTCCACAGATTTTCTATGGGATTAAGGTCTGGAGACTGGCTAGGCCACTCCAGGACCTTAATGTGCTTTTTCTTGAGCCACTCCTTTGTTGCCTTGGCCGTGTGTTTTGGGTCATTGTCATGCTGGAATACCCATCCACGACCCATTTTCAATGCCCTAGCTGAGGGAAGGAGGTTCTCACCCAAGATTTGACGGTACATGGCCCCGTCCATCATCCCTTTGATGCGGTGAAGTTGTACTGTCCCCTTAGCAGAAAAACACCCCCAAAGCATAATGTTTCCACCTCCATGTTTGACGGTGGGGATGGTGTTCTTGGGGTCATAGGCAGCATTCCTCCTCCTTCAAACACGGCGAGTTGAGTTGATGCCAAAGAGCTCCATTTTGGTCTCATCTGACCGCAACACTTTCACCCAGTTGTCCTCTGAATCATTCAGATGTTCATTGGCAAACTTCAGACGGGCATGTACATGTGCTTTCTTGAGCAGGGGGACCTTGCGGGCGCTGCAGGATTTCAGTCCTTCACGGCGTAGTGTGTTACCAACTGTTTTCTTGGTGACTAGGGTCCCAGCTGCTTTGAAATCATTGACAAGATCCTCCCGTGTAGTTCTGGGCTGATTCCTCACCGTTCTCATGATCATTGCAACTCCACGAGGTGAGATCTTGCATGGAGCCCCAGGTCGAGGGAGATTGACAGTTCTTTTGTGTTTCTTCCATTTGCGAATAATCGCACCAACTGTTGTCACCTTCTCACCAAGCTGCTTGGCGATGGCCTTGTAGCCCATTCCAGCCTTGTGTAGGTCTACAATCTTGTCCCTGACATCCTTGGAGAGCTCTTTGGTCTTGGCCATGGTGGAGAGTTTGGAATCTGATTGATTGATTTATTGCTTCTGTAAACAGGTGTCTTTTATACAGGTAACAAGCTGAGATTAGGAGCACTCCCTTTAAGAGTGTGCCCCTAATCTCAGCTCGTTACCTGTATAAAAGACACCTGGGAGCCAGAAATCTTTCTCATTGAGAGGGGGTCAAATACTTATTTCCCTCATTAAAATGCAAATCAATTAATAACATTTTTGACATGCGTTTTTCTGGATTTTGTTGTTGTTATTCTGTCTCTCACTGTTCAAATAAACCTACCATTAAAATTATAGACTGATCATTTCTTTGTCAGTGGGCAAACGTACAAAATCAGCAGGGGATCAAATACTTTTTTCCCTCACTGTATCTATAGTATATATAAACGTCTTCTTAGAGTGACATGGGCCCGTCTTTTAAAATCGAATCTTTAATGCAAAAAATAGGAATGTATTGTAACTGCCTGCAAAAGATTGATGTTTTCGAGCTGTACCGTATTTAACTAAAATTGCACTGTGAGTGGTCCAGGCCACTTTCCTCCCAGCGTGTGCCAAATAACGGCAATTAGAGGAGGCTACTTATCCATGTGTTAACAATGTAACACTATCTATTGAACAAACCTGCTGTGAGAAATTTGGAACATCCACGGTAGATCTCTCCTTGTCAAACGCTCATTGTGACATATTTGTGTACTCCATGGATCAATACATTCATTAATCACGTTAATTTAAACCAGACGAGAGCCCTTTATTGTGTGGAGAGACCAATGTGACTGCACGTGGAAATAACTGTTAATTATTTTCAACAAATTATCTTTATTGATCCGGCCTAGTTATGCAGCAGTAATGCACGCAACTCACAATCAGAAGGTGGTGAGTTAAATTCTGGTTGGGGGACGACTCAACCGATGATCTTGACAGTATCAATAAAATAAGTAGCCATGTGTGGGGAGGTCGACAGTGACAATTACTGTTGCCACCTGCCCTGATTTTCCCAGAATGCCCTCTGTTTGAGCTAGCTATTCTGGGAAATCTAAGTTTTCTCAGGACTTGATGAGTCCCAGATTTGTATCAGTTGCATAATAATAGTAAGAAAATATCGCCCAGGACACTGCATTGACATATTGTTCTCCCATGTCGTTCTTCCCTCTTCTCACATGTCCTAGTTTTTTGGTACTTTGGAAGTAGCAGTCCTCGTGATAATCTGATAAAAATATTTCCCTCACCACAACAATGTGGAATTTCCACCACTGGCTGAGGGCTGTGAATAGAACCAATAGATAAGCAACACCATCCCATGCTCAAAACAAGTAAGAAGCCATATCTTTGTCATTGAAGTGATTCTTAAAATGTACTATTTGGGCCATGAAACTGGTATACAGTGGCCTACTTAATCAACATTAGTGTCCTGCTGAAGGACCAAGCAGGAATGATATTAAAAATTTTTAAATGCATGGAAGCAGACTTGGTGGAGAACATGTTTATCACTAGGCTTTCAGCTTCCTCCTGATGAAACTCCCATCATGACAAATGCAGAAAATTGTTTCAATTCATAATTTAACTATCATTACTCAAAGGCTTAGTGCCATGAAAAGACATCTATAACAAGTGTTTAACATGAATTTACATTGTGATCCACCAGGCTTCATCTGATATGCATTACGTAATTTGTGCAATCTTCCCATCTGATCCTCTCTCTCTCCCTCTCTTTATAGCTCACACTATTTGACACTGTCTTGTGGATTGCTTTCTCTGCAAAGTAAAGGCAGACGTGGAGTGTATGGTTGCAATGCTGGCCTCGAACGTGAATTTATGCATTTAATTTGTAAATGCACGAACATGTACACTCAGGTCAAGATATTAACATGTTAACTGTTAATAATTGTGGTAAATATTTGCGTATATACACAACTACACACGCACAGCATATAGTATGTGATAGATTACATTTTTTAGTTGTTTCACTGAATAGTGACTGTTAACCATCCATAAATGGGGAATAATTGTCGCTGAAAAGCCATGTTAAGGATTATAAAGGGCTTGACAACCAAAAGGCGTGCATGTAAGAGTCAATATTAATAGTGCTTCTTGTATGTACTGGGTTTGCACGAAACCCCTGCAATCGGCAGGAGTGACAATTACATTCACCCTATCGTTAAAAGCACTTTTTATTCTTGAATTGAACCCTGGATCATCATAATTCATCAAAAGAATAAACGTTTCCCCAGGTGAGTTAACTGCGACGTGATTCGTTGTTTTTTTTAAAGACTGAATATTTTTTTTACACTCCTAACCAAACAATTATTTTTGGTTAAAATATAAAGACCAAGCTAATTAATTTAAGAAGAACAATCAATAGCCCTCTGTGAACTAATGCTGGATGAAGGTCACCTCCTGCAACGTCGGTCATGCGTGGTTTATTTTACCATACTTACCCACACTGGTCAGCAGGTGGCAAGGGCCTAGAATCGATTTAGATATCACTCGTAACTGATGTTTCCTGTGGCCGATAATTGAACTCGGGTCACTGGGGTTCATGGCGAAATGCACTAACAACTTAAGCCGCTGTTCCTGCAGAAAAATAACAAGTGAACTAAATAATGTGATCTGATATTACTCTCCTAAAAGATACCTGTCCAGTGTTAATAAATATGAATGCCTTCTGACTTAAAACTTTCGTGACTGCAGGAATTCATATTCTTGGTTCTTTCGGTAAAGTCACGTAAATAAAACAATAAAATAAAAATTGAAAATAATAAAAGCAAAAAACCCACGACGTTTCGATCGCAACACAAGCGGTCTTCATCAGGCGGAGAGAAAAACGGGGCCAAGCCTCCAAATGTAGCTGCTTATGAGGGTTCCAGAAAGAGCTGCGCCAGCAACACGAGCTGCGGAAGCAGCGCGCTAATGCAGGAGCAAAACACAGGGGGAGTTGGGCGGAGGTGAGCTTGTGCAGCGCAAACAGCATGGGCGGGGCGTTAATGTAGGAGCAGACAATGGGGGGGGAGGAAGGGGGCAGAGACAGAGAGAGAGAAAGGGGGTGGGGTAGAGATAGGGGGGGGAAGGGGGGTAGAGATTGGGGGCATTTCACCTTGCTACACCCATCCATACTGCTGACGGTAGAGGTTGACAAGTAAACACAAATCAAGTCATGACCCAAAGTGGTTGATGACATCTTTCCAATGATTGCCGAGTTTAAAACCGTCGTCTTGAAATGATGTTTGTGTTTGTATATATGGATGGCTTCGTGAACGAATCTTTGTTGATAGCCAGTCGGCTTGCAAAGTACCATCGTCTTAGAGAAATCAATTTCACGTGAGCCAACCGCATTAAAGTAATGATCAGCCACGGCAGAAGTATTGGTCCTGACGTGTTTCAGATCTGCCTTATGTTCGCGAACACAGTCTGAGACATGTCGTTTGGTTTCCCCAAATGTAACTGCTGCCGCAGATACAGCTTAGTTTGTAGACGCCGGGATAGTGCATGTCAGGAATCTTGTCCTTCAAAGATGGGATCAGGTCACGAATTTTGTGCACTGTGTTCAACCGGACCTGGATCTTGTGTTTGTTCAAGATTTGTGAAATATTTTTGGTTATCTCTGCTATGTAAGGTAAGGTGATGGTTTTGATTGGATATACAGATGGCTACTTCCTCACGGTTGAGGTGATGGCTTTGCGGATTGTGTCGTCAGAATATCTATTCGCCTTAAGAGCTTGGTGTAAGTGTTTGAGTTCACTGGTCAGGTGTTCATGGTCGGAGATACATTTAACTCTATGTTGCAGCGTTTTGATGAAGGCATTTTTCTGGGATGGATGGTGGTGGGAATCAGGTTTTAGGTAGGCGTCAGTACTTTCCTGTAGACAGAGTAGCTCATTGAGCCATCTGGTCTCTTTTTGATTAAGACATCCAAGACGGGTAGCATGCCATCATTTTCTACCTCCATGGTGAATTTGATTGCTGGGTGTATGGAATTGATGTGGTTGAGGAATTTTTCTCTAAGACGATGGTACTTTGCAAGCCGACTGGCTATCAACAAAGATTCGTTCACGAAGCCATCCATATATACAAACAAAGACATAATTTCAACCGAGACGATGGTTTTAAACTCAGCAATCATTCGAAAGATGTCATCAACCACTTTGGGTCATGACTTGATTTGTGTTTACTTATCAACCTCTACCGTCAGCAGTGTGGATGGATGTAGCGAGGTGCCATGCCCCCCATCTCTACCCCCCCTATCTCTGCTCCACCCCCTTTCTTTCCCTCTGTCTCTGCCCCCTTCCTCCCCCCCATTGTCTGCTCCTACATTAACGCCCCGCCCATGCTGTTTGCGCTGCACAAGCTCACCTCCGCCCAACTCCCCCTTTGTTTTGCTCCTGCATTAGCGCGCTGCTTCCGCAGCTCTTTCCGCCGCCAACTCACTTTGGAACTCTTATAAGCAGCTACATTTAGAGACTTGCCCCCTCTTTTCTCTCCACCTGATGAAGACCGCTTGTGTTGCGATCGAAACGTCGTATGTTTTTTGCTTTTATTATTTTCAAATGTTTTAATTATACTTATTTATTTACGTGACTTTACCGAAAGAACCAAGAATATCATTGCCTTCGTTTGTGCTCACTCATAGTAGTGACCAAAGCCCACGAATGTAGTGGCCTGGAATGCTTGTTCTCATTCATCCAACCAGGGCGGGTAATATTTGCTGCTTCCATGCAGCCCAGCGTGAATCAATGCAAGCAGGCGTTTGAACAAATAGATGAAGACATATCCAATATGGCCTCTGCAGGGGTGGTGGAAAAGTTTCCGTGGAATCACAACTTTTTTTTTTTACGGTAAAAAAATTTGTTCAAATATTTATCAGTGGTGGAATTCTGGCGTCATGCGATATTAACATTTGTGTTATGACATTAAATGTTTAATAGGCAATTGATACCTTGGGCAATTCCCCCCCCACCTCCATCAAGCAACCCTTTTTGTACCCCCGCAGAAAAAAACGAGAGTGCGCTGAAGGAAGTCAATTAGCGGCTCCGTGTGTGGGGGGAGCACAATGTGTGAAGCAGATTTAGTTTCAACTCATATGACATTACAACAAAGTAAGTTAAATGTCTTTTTTTTTAAAGTGCTCTGCCTGGAATGACTTCAGCAGTGCAATGCCTAATTTCTAATGGTCGCAGCGAAATGCGATGGCCCAGTTCTTCCACTGGGCTGGGTCCAACGGCCCACGTTGCTACATCAGCTTTCCTGGGTGGAATGAATCGTATGGGGAACTTCTTCCCAGGCCGTGGGTTTCACGAATCAACCCTGCTACGCAACAGCAAGATGTGACTGCTGATGTCACTCTCTTAGTTCCAACTTGGCAGAACATAAAATAATGCACTTCAACTCAAAACGTTTAATCTAATCCAGACCTGCATTAAACTGTGTTCAAAACTAAACGAACGGAATATTTTTTTCCGACGCCTGACGGCAGAGGGTAGGTCGGGTCGTGGAGGAGTTGGAAGGGGCCGAGTCCACAGAGCCTCATGGCTTGCAGGTGATGCCAACCCCGGTTCCTGTGCTCTTTCTGGGCCGGAACTTGAGCATTTCTGGTCCAAAACCAGAGCCTTTATGCATCAACAGAGCCCAGATCACACAGGTAATGGATATTAGGCATAAATTAACTGAAAAAAGTGGAAGTAGTAATGCCCTCCAATGTGTTTCAGGTTGTGCCGTGTGTTTTGTTCGGCATGATGTCTGACAAAATTTGGCATTTTAGCCCACAGGCCTGGAGCTTCTTCAGGAGTTGACATTTTAACTTCCCTTTGAGTGAAATGAAGGAGCTCTCAGCACATGGAACAAAACATCAGACATCGTCAGACGTTAGACGTTGTCAAACGTCAGACATCGCACATGGTATAACTACAAAACACATCGGAGAGCTGTCCAGCACAACTGCAAAAACATACACAGCAGAAGTAGTTATGTTAAGCAGAAGGCATATAAACATTGCAACCTAAATTAAGTTGTTTTACAGTTTCATGTTAATGGTAGCATTCGTCTTTAAATGAAAAAAATACTTGCGCATAAAATAATATCACCTGCTCCAGGCAGTATTGTTACGTGGGCGGCAAACATCAACATTACTATTCTTAGGTTTTTTTCGGTAAAGTCACGCAGGTAAAACATCAAAATTAATAAAAAAATAAAATAAAAATCACGACGTTTCGGAGGCAACACAAGTCTCCGTCATCAGGTGGGACCGTCACAGCCAGATTAGCTGCATCAAGTGAGGCAATGATTCAAGATGTAATCCCTTAAAAGCAATTTGAGGGGGGAGGAGAGGGGGGGGCTCATCAGAATGTGGTAGCCAATGAATGGAACGTATCGGGAGGGAGGGGGGCGGGGCTCAAAGACGGCACGGAGTGCCACGTACAACGCATCGGGAGGGGGAGGGGGGCGGGGCCAAAAGGATGCACGACGGCGTGGACGCGGTTGTGCGCAAGCAACTACTGCTGCCCACGCCAACGCATTGGACAGAGAGGGGGAGGGGAGGCCAGATACACATGATAGAAAAGAACGAAAATGCCCATGTTTATACCAATGCTGGCTGAACAATGAAGAGAGTACTGTTAAACACTGGGGATGTTAACACTCGGTAAAGTAAAGTAAAATAGTGCCTGTCAATCTAGAATCAACATTACTGTTTCTCCACTTCATCTGACACCGATGCGGGTTCATATGCATGAGTTTAATGACACAAAGAGTAAACTGGAAAATAACGGACAATTACATGTTTCTGAAAAATGTATAAAGCGCTTGGATTTTTGGAGTTTTATTGTAACTTTTCCTTCATCCAATCTCTGAGATTTCTTAAGAGATGGCTTATCTTTGGTGCGTAAAAATACGTAGTAAACGTATTTTTGCCAAACATTTTGGTCAGGCTCAATTGTTATAGTTCGTTCTGCCATGTGAATTATTTATAAGCTAATACATGCACATATATATAAAATCCAATACAATGTTTCTTTCAGGAAAGAAAGTGCATAATATTGATTATGTATGCACTTTATACATGCATATGTAACATAGTGGTTATTGCACCCACCGCTTGCCATCTTTTGCATGGAGTTGACGGTTTCATTTTTGCTCCCATTGTACAGTACAGTATAATGTATGTAACAAATGCTCAATGTTTTTGGTGTAACGTTGATGTTGAAGATTATGTTACAAGTAACAAAAAAAAAGTTCAATCCATGTTAACAATTCCCTTCAAGTAAATATTTAATATTTATTTCTGAGTGTAAGCCGAGCATTGGCGAAAGTTCCACCGCACGTAGCACGGTTGGCTACCTATTGTGCGAAAAAGTTCAACATGCATACTTATGCGGTGAACCAGCTTACCTGAATTCCAGTCAGGGAACATCAGTGGTGAGTGAAATCTGATCTGGTTCCAGGCTCCCTCTTCACCGACGTGCACTGACCACAAGTATGGTCAAACAACTCTCTTGACTGCCGTGGGCAGGCCTTCCTCCAGCAGTGGCTTGACTCGCAGAGAATACGCTCACTTGGGTAACGAATGGGGATCCAATGATGCACCTCCTCCTCACGATTCAATGAACTGTCAGGATTCATGGCTGCAATTTTATTCAAAAATCTATTTTTTTTTAACTTGCAATTATCAGCTTATAATGGTTGGAGGGGTCACATAAACCAATTACTTACAACGTATGCTAATCTTAAAACACCCATTTGTAAAACAGTGCTCATAATTTGATGCATGTGTAGTGACGCACTCAGAGACACTTGGAGTAGGAGGCACTCTATTGATTAACAGCCTTCACAGTCGACAATAAGCACCTACAGCTCTGGCAGACGCTGAGAAGGTGAAGACGTAGATGAAGACTCAAGCAGCACGACGGGATCCCACTCTGGGAAACAGCCCCGAGCCTTCGCTCGGGGTCCCCTTTAATCCTCCCGGCGTGGCCTCACTCCGCCCCAGCCACGTCCCCCTGCTGGAACCTACCAGCGGGTTCCCGGGCTTCCCTCACGTGCCCCCTCTGTAACTTTTCCCCGACATCCCTCTCTCTGGCTTATCACATGACCTGCCGACAGACAGGGCTCTGGCAACTGCAGATCCCCTTTTCTGCCAGCAACCCGCGCTGTGCTACATAGTGACCCATTCCATGTCACTACATCTGTATCATGAGCTTGATAGTTGATGCAATCGAATTACCTAAGCAGCCCGCATAGCAAAAATTGTACCCTTTACATATTCAGAGTTCCGTATTTAAATATAGTGCAGTGGGAAACAACTTGACGCAGTGTATTTCCCCTGAGAACAGTAGCCTCCATGTGACCTGCATGTGTGGAATGCAGAGCTGGCAGTCATATACCTCGCCTACTCTGGCCCCAGTCTGCCCACATCTCATCCACAATAGATAATGTACCACCTTGGCCTCTGCTCGCGGTGCATTGTTCTGAAAAGGCTACATATTTAATGCAATCCGCCTGCATGGTTTGACATTCGAGTGCAAAGATCTCACAATGTTTCTTCATGGCCAATTATAAAGTGATGCTGGAGTGGACTTACGTTCATTGTTGCACAATTTGTACGCATGCATTTTGAACTTCGTTGCCACCATACGTAGCCAACCGTGCTAATTGGAGGTGCGGGGGAAGGATAACAAACTAAAACAGAAAAAAATATGTGACACGTGGGCCATTGTGGTTCACGGTGTCGTTTGCGTTCTGGCTCGCACTGGCGTGGGAAGGTTGTGGTTTCCCATTACACTGAACATAAATTGGCTGCTCGTAAACATGTATCCTTGTATCCGATGTCACTTGGGAATGGGATGTGCTCAGTGTAATCTGAGCACTCGGCATTGCTCTCTACCAAATTTAAGATTCTTCATAATAAACGTTTTTGGGTTAAATCGCGTTATTTATAAATGTGTCGTAACCCTCCATCACCCGACACGGCCAATCAGCAAAAAAGTGTCACGTTGACAAAAGACAAATAGTTCACTACTTTAGCCCACCGGTGTGTTGAAGAGTGAAACCACAACATTTACAATTTTTGAGTATGACGTTTCGCTGGTAATTGCATCCAGCATCATCGGGCAATTTGCCAGAATGGTGAAAAAAACATTGTAAATGTTGTGGTTTTACTCTTCAACACACCGATGGGCTAAAGTAGTGAATTATTTGTCTTTTGTCAACATGACACTTTTTTGCTGATTGGCCGTGTCGGGTGGTGGAGGGTTACGACACATTTATAAACAACGCGATCTAACCCAAAAACGTTGATTATGAATAATATTGGTCGCGAAAGCCTACGTGTCAAATTTAAGATGTTTAATTTGTAAAACAACTCAATCAAACACCAACTAAGTGTTTATATTTATGTATTTGAATGTACGTGCAGCAGCTGGGTGTGGTGGTGCACATCCTCTGACACAGCAGTTTGTATTCGAGGGTTGGCGGATCAGACACATTTGTGAAATTCCCAAAAAACGATGTTCCTATGAGGTGGCTAGATGTCAAGTGGATTAAATACATGTGTGCGGAGGATTGGGCATTTCCCCCCTCATATGTGTAATTTTCTCTAGGTACTGCAGTTTTCTTCCACGTGCCAAATACTCACGAATGGATTTGGCCAAAGATTGCAATGCAGGACCCTCCTAATAACGAGTCTTAAGACTAAGCGAGACTTCCCTGGATGAAAAGGGCATTGTTATTTGTATTAATTAAATAGAGCTAGATGATTGCTCTAGGAATCAAATTTGATCCCTACGATTTAATGCTGCATTAATCATGATTCTTTTATGGGTGAAGTTGACCAAATTCTTCGATGAAACGTAATACATAGTTCAAGAGCCACGCATTTCAATATCGAGCCTGCTAGGCCAACAAGGCCTCACAGGCACTCCCTTCACGCCTACATGGCAGAGGTCGCAAACGGGTTTTGATTCCTTACCCGTACCCGGCCGCACCAGGGTTCCCTACCCGTACCCGTACCCTACCCGAAATGAGTGACAAACAGTTACTCACCAGTGACTCACGGCCTACCCGTTACCCGGCCGCACCAGGGTCGCAAACGGCTACCCGTACCCGGCCGGGTACGGGTAGCCGGGCATCGGGTAGGGTACGGGTATCGGGTACCCGATTGCGACCTCTGCTACATGGTACGCAGCCCCCACAATGCCATGATTGTGCCAGTTCCACGTTGATGTTAGGAATCATACTCTGATTATAATAATGGCATCGCTATTCCAGGAGAGGAATCACAACGGTATCCCAGCTCCATAGTGCTCGCATTTTTGAAAACATAATTCATTCTAGTTCTGTAAAGATATATTTTCTAATATAACTTCTTCCACGTAAATACATCGCACGCGTTTGTCTGTGTGCACAAATACAGATGCTGCAATGACATCTCAGGAGCCTGTGGTTTCCCTTCAGACTTGATTGAAGTCATATTCTGAACTTGAAAGTAGAGAAAATGTTGCTCATTACCAAAGAATACCACGAGCAAGGTAGACATGACATTCATAAAAGCTGTGATGCATCTACTGTGGCGTTGGAAATCCCACAACCTGGTGACTATTGTGTTGAGCATAACATGAATCAATGCATTTTGTTGAATTCAATGTTGTGGTATATTCGTTCATTTTTCTTAGGCCAAAATATTGGAATTGGGCAATACAGAACGTTATATAGCAAATGATGCAAATTCACCACCACTCTTTTGATCTGCGCTGGCCTCTTTTTGTTTGCTTCGAGTGGGGTAAAGGAGTCATCGTTTAATGAAAACTAATTACCCTCCACTATCATTTTTCATACAGTCAGCACAGTGGCATCCTCATAATGCTTATCGCATGCTGGTTTCCATTGTGACTACGCCAGCTGAGCAACCTCCAAATGCATTACCTCGCCGAGAATCTTTCAATTGCTGCCATTATTAATTTTTACGAAAAAAAATGTATGCACACGTAGCTACTCCTACGTCAGCAGTTCTCCTGCTGTGTTTGTCTCACCTGATGACGGTTGCTTGTGTTGCGATCGAAACGTCGTGAGCTATTAATTTTCTATCTACGTGACTTTACCGAAAGAACCAAAGAGTATACATTAAGAAACACACGCAAGATGTTCTGAACGAATCCAGTTACAGTCGTGAGTTAGTAATAAAAAGGAAGAGTTGGTAACAGCATAGGGAAGCCTTTATCTTGCATTGGAATGCTCATGACTGATGATGAATAAGAAACATTCCGAACCAGCACTTGTTGGCATGCTCTTAATCAGTGTTTTTATTTACGGTATTTACGATGCTTGCATGCAATTCTGTAGCTTAGCATTATAATGTCCAATGACAACAATGAGCATTCTAGAAACTATTTACGAGCAGATATCGATGGGAAGGACTGCATGTGGATTCTGAGTCAGAGATTGGAGTCCCTTTCCAATCCACAATCTTGACATCTGTGTAACTGCTGTAGGTGAATTGTCTACTTAATATATTTTTTTTAATTCTCACTCAAGGCTTACTTAATTGATGTATGATTTACACCACTATGATTCGTCACTGGTACAATGCCTCGTGCAGCAAAGGGCAGTAGCGAAGACGCTCCCTGTCAGTTGTACTCGGACTTTGCTCTCGATTCTTCTGCCTTGAGCAATAGCTGTTCGCACTCACAGTTTTACGGAGGCAGTCACTGCAGCCAAATCACGCCGACGAACTAGTGATACTCTAGCTAATAAACATGGAGCAGCCGTGAACTCTGCTCGTGTCTAATCACACTCACTGCAGATTAATTGTAATAGCCCAGGTGAGAAAGGGCATTTCACACAATGACGGCACTCAAGTCTCCATCTCAAAAGCCGATATCCCTTTGAGAGCAGCTGTAATGTCAGTACTTCCAGTAATCAGAAGTAATTGGAATCTTACTAATGTACTTGATAATTCACAAGCTACTTGCATAATTATATTGTGTGCATTAGTAATGAGAACAAAATCTCTTCCGAAAAGAATTTACCATTCCGTCATTGCTTCCAAAATCTTTTAACGTGTTAGAATAAATGTGTATTTTAAAAAAATGCGGCCAAAGAACCAATCCTTTCTTTATTGGGGTGAGGGACAGTTGAGAGAGAGTGTGTTTTTGCTCATTACATAACATTTGCCGTAACCTTCAATGGCATGAGGAAAAAGCGAGATGAAGTCTATTAAAGCGTTAAAGATTTGTACACAATGAAAAGCAGAATGAGGAATTCCGTATTGGTACTGTATTTGTAAACCTACAGACAATTCCAGGACGATGGTTCTCTTGAAATATTTTATTATATTGTTATTAATATATATTCTACAAGTTTCAACTTGATGTGATCTACTGTATCAACTAAACACATTATGTATGAATTCAAAACTAGACAGGCAACGGAATTACGGGTAAATTAATACCACACTGCTCAACAGTCTCTTCAAACAACCTTTTTGAAACGAATTACTTCAAAGGCAAATCGTGCACGCCTACCCATCGATCACGTAAACAATATGCATATTATGCTGTCAAAAACATTGTGACGCCACGTAATAAATTGAGTTTAGACTCTCGGCCTCGTTACATTTATTTATTGGGTTGTTTCACTCCTGGACAGTATGTGAAATGTGTCCGGCTAACACAATGTACAGACAGTGGCATCACCTTGAATTTGTAGCTCTCAATGCTGACAGTAACATTAATATTAAATGGGCTGACATTTTTTGGCAAACGGTTACGTTCAAGTCCATGTTGGTGTCTTGCTTTCGGAATATTAATCGCGGAGCCCAGGGACTCATGTACCAACTCCGATGCACTGTGTACTGATAATGCCACAATTTGGTTACACAAGTAAAGGGGCAGTGGGGGGTTTCAGAGATGGCAGAGATGTATAATAAGGTGTTCACACTGAGCCGTGTGCCACTTTCAGTAGCCATACTCATCTGCAAAATGTGCAGACAATAGTGAAATTTGGTTTAAACACGTAGGCTTTCGCGACCAATATCATCCATAATAGAGTTTGCTTGGGTTAGATCTAACCCAAAAAGCCTATTGTATGATTAGTGAAATTTGTGGCTGGGGGTGGGGGGAAGAGAGGGTAATGCACAGCCACAGAATAGTATTATGCAGATTGTGTTCTTATAAATGTTCTGAAGCACCATCAAGTTACTGTGTGTCACGTGACCAGTGTATGGTGTACCTAGGGGCTCTGGTTCCCAAGATGGATCTTCTCGAGCCGCTGAAGCACCATCAACTTTTCAAATGAAAATATTTCAGGATCCATTCATTAGGCCTTGATTCTGACACTCGTAATTATTCCCAAAGGTCACTCTCACCAAATGTTACACGGTACATGTATACAAAACATCGACTGATGAATAGCTTTTGGCTTCATGTAAAGCTTAATTCTTAAGCATCGAACTTGTGTATTCGTCATGCAATGCTTCACAACAACACTATGTTCATAAGGATACGTTAAGAAAGTAATTAAACTATTTAGAACTGTTTCATTTGTATTTATGTTTTCACAAATGATAGCTCAAAGAAGTGGCTTATCACGTGGAAATTTATAGCAGCCAAAAACTCTAAAGCATGTTGATTCTGAATGAGGAGGGAAAAACCGGAGGACCCTGAGAAAAATCCACGTGACCACGGGGGAGAACATGCAAACTCCAAATATACAGCAGACGTCAGGGTCGGGATCGAACTCACGACCTCCCGTATATACCAGGTGATGTAGATAACATCTCGCCACCGTGTACACGGTGGGCTTTGGCTGGACACATATCTATAAGGGATGATGGTTGGTCAATTTAACACATAGGCTTTCGCGACCAATATTATTCATAATATAGGTTTTTGGGTCAGATCGCGTTATTTATAAATGGGTCGTAACCCTCCACCACCCGACACGGCCAAACAGTAAAAAATGTGTCACGTTTTCAAAGGACAAATTAATTGACTTCTTTAGCCCACCGGTGTCTGGAAGAGAGAATCAACAGCATTTTTAAAATTTGAGTACGACGTTTCGCTGATAATTACAATCAGGCATTCTTGCCCGATGAAGCTGATTGTAATTTTCGATTTAAAGCTTTCGTGACTGCAGGGATTCATCTTCTTGGTTCTTTCGGTAAAGTCACGTAGAAGGGAGGTAATAAAAAAATAAAAATAAAACATAATAAAATAAAATAATTCTCACCACGTTTCGGCTACAACGCAAGCAGCCGTCTTCAGGTGAAGAATGAGACACTGCCAAGCTAGGAGCTTATATATAAGCTGAGTTGGAGGTGGAAGAAGAAGAGAGCCTTAACAAAAGAATGTGCATATCAAGAGGAATTTAGCATATTCATGGGAAATGCGTAGGAGGTGGGCGGGGGGGTTTCAAAGTCATATTATGCCCATGCATTATGTAGGATCAGCAGCACCAAAGGGAGGGGGGTAGCATTAACAAAGGGAGGGCATGTTAATAGTATGTAGAAGCAATGAAACATGTGAATGGGAAAACGGTGGCAGGAGATCCGCAGCGGAGTAAATAATGCATTCCCTGTGGAGAACACAAGATACACAGTTAATGCCAGTGAGTGGACTGCGGTCTGAAAGTCACCATAAATGTGAACAACAATCAGTTAAGATCCGAAGTGGTTTATTACGTCCTTCCAATGATTGCTGAGCCAGAATCCATCTTCTCGGTTGAAATTGTCTCTGTGTTTGTATATGTGGATCGCCTCATGAACGAATCTCTCATGGTAGCCAGATGGCTTGCAGAGAACCTCTGTCTTGGAGAAGTCAATGTCATGTGAACCCACTGAATTGTAACAGTGATCTGCCACGGCTGAGGTGTTTGTCCTACCGTGTTTCAGGTCAGCTTTATGTTCACGGATGCGGTCCAAGACATGTCGTTTGGTTTCTCCAATGTAACTGCTACCACAGAGGCAACTTAGTTTGTAGACGCCAGGGTACTGTATGTCTGGAACCACGTCTTTTACAGACGGAACCAGATCACGGATTTTATGTACTGTGTTGAATCGTACCTGAATCTTGTGTTTAATCAGGATTTTGGAGATATTTTTTGTGACCCCAGCAATGTAGGGTAAGGTGATGGTTTTGAAAGGCTCCTCAGCAGGATCCTTCTTGACGGTTGGAGTGATGGCCTTGCGGATTGTGTAGTCGGAGTAACCATTAGCCTTAAGAGCTTGGCGTACGTGTTTGAGTTCACTGGCAATGTGTTCCTGGTCGGATATGCATTGGGCTCTATGGTATAGAGTCTTGATGAGGGAGTTCTTCTGGGATGGATGGTGGTGGGAATCCGGTTTTAGGTAGGCATCCGTATGGGTGGCTTTTCTGTAGACAGAATGGCTCATTGAACCTTTAGCAAAACGTCGTACTCAAACTTTAAAAATGCTGTTGATTCTCTCTTCAGCACACCGGTGGGCTAAAGAAGTCAATTAATTTGTCCTTTGAAAACGTGACACATTTTTTACTGTTTGGCCGTGTCGGGTGGTGGAGGGTTACGACACATTTATAAATAACGCGATCTGACCCAAAAACCTATATTATGGATGATGGTTGGTGTTCAAAATTAACGATAGGGTGGCGGTCAAATGAGAGTAAGTGCACCACGGAGATGGGGTCATGCAATCTGCTCGTGCGCAGGCGCTCGGTGGATTGTGAGACTGTGGCTGTCTTGGGGCGCCTTTATTCAGCAGTCAATTGAGCATGGCCGATGATCAATGGAGAATCACATACCAATGTGCCCAGTGGCGGCTCCTGCAAAATCTCTCAGGGGGGGCAAATGTCTGGATGATTTATAAGGATAAGGTCCACCCATGCAATGGATAAATTAACAGCTTAAGCATGTAAAGGCAACTTCACTTCTTTAATATTAATGAAAAATAAAGTTACTCTTACAATACATCTTGTTTGTTTCTATACTCACTATTATTACAATCCACTTAGTTTCTTTTATTAAAGATTCCACTAGGTGGCGACAAATAATTCTAGATTTGAAGCTTTCGTGACTGCAATGATTCATATTCTCAGGTTTTTTCGGTAAAGTCACGTAGGTAAAAACATTAAAATTAATGAAAGTAAAATAAAACAAAACAAAATAAAATTCACGACGTTTCGGAGGCAACACAAGTCTCCGTCATCAGGTGGGACCGTCACAGCCGAATTAGCTGCATCAAGTGAAGCAATGATTCAAGATGTAATCCCTTATAAGCAAGTTGAAGAGAGGTGGAGAGGGGGGGGAGAGCTTATCAGGCTGTGGTAGCCAATGAATGGAAACGTATCGGGAGGGAGGAGGAGCGGTGATCAAAGACTGCACGCAGTGCTCAACACAATGAATGGACACGACACGTCTCCATTCATTGTGTTGAGCACTGCGTGCAGTCTTTGATCACCGCTCCTCCTCCCTCCCGATACGTTTCCATTCATTGGCTACCACAGCCTGATAAGCTCTCCCCCCCCTCTCCACCTCTCTTCAACTTGCTTATAAGGGATTACATCTTGAATCATTGCTTCACTTGATGCAGCTAATTCGGCTGTGACGGTCCCACCTGATGACGGAGACTTGTGTTGCCTCCGAAACGTCGTGAATTTTATTTTGTTTTGTTTTATTTTACTTTCATTAATTTTAATGTTTTTACCTACGTGACTTTACCGAAAAAACCTGAGAATAGGCGACAAATAATTTTGTTGACTGAAACGTGCTTACGTATGATGACGTAAGCACGTTAGTGCGAGCCCTCCCGGAAGCCATAGAGAATGCATTGCAGCGCCCGCCCTTCGAAAAAAAACATCTTTGAATGTAAGTCTATGGGACCACTCGGGGCGATTCTCAGCCGGAGGGAAATCGCCCAAAAAGAGGCGGTACTCCACAGAACGTGACATGACGCTGATTGGACTATATCCAGAGGCACAGTAACGGCTAGCATAGCTCTGTGGTTGAATGAGATTGTTAATGTGATTGAAAAAGTCCCTTTCACACATTGGTGGTGCGTCGCCCAATCGCCCTAATGAAGAAACCGCCCCTGAATGTGCCCCTAAAGCAGAAAACCTTAAATCAGTGCACGTTTCCTGCTGCGAAATGTAGACCAGAAGGACAGACACTAACACATAACATTTCACATACATTTTAAAAAATAGACTAATTGCATATGGGTAAGACACCACAAGACGTGGTACAACATTCTGAAGTAAGTCAGATTCTGAAATAAACCATTCGGTGGTCTCTGAGTCACAATTGAATAACAACGTGAAATTGTGCAAAGAACCATCTTGAGAGAGAGAGAGAGGCACATACTAGGAATTACACAAAAAAATGAACGCTTGGATCAGAGAGAAAATGCAAGATAGAGGCACCGCGTTGACTGTTAAGAAAATTGTGCTCGGGTAGCAGGGACGATGGCTGATGGATGAGGCTGGTGATTGAACGGCAGCCCAAGAGGATGACCACTTTGGAGACAGAGGGATGAGACTAGCTTATGCGCAGCAGGAATATGGATTGTGGGATTAAGGGGCCCTGATGGATGATATTGACTTGGGGAGATCTTTATCCAGCAGTGGATAGATCATGAATGTTGATGATGTTCCTGATGATGGTGATACACTGTATGAGGTGGGGTGGTGGCACAGTGGTTAATTGACTGTCATTTTAACTTGGTGACCTTAATATGAATTCAGGCCACGGATGACATAAGTGATGAGTGATATCTGCACTGTGCCCGAACCCTTCTTCGTTTCATTAACCCGCACTGACCAGTATAGTGAAGTACGGTCAAACAATTCTCATGGCCAGTACACTACAGGGAGGCCTTCAGATATCAGTGCAAAGGGTCACAAAGGTCAGGGCCGACATGGCAACAAATTTACAACATAAAACACAAATAGTCAAATAAAGTAAAATTATTAGAACGTTATATTAGCAGTGTATGTAATGAAAAACAAATGGATTGTGACTTAGGTTAAACATACACATAGAGTGATATACTGGACCTGTCTAAATTACATTTGGAATACTGCTACATTGCATACTATAAGATTGCTAGCCTACATGTGTTGTGAAGAAAATAATAATCTACAAAGGTAATTTGGCATTGTGTTATTTATATTCTCTACATTATTGTGATTGTTATTTTGGAATGTATGTTTTTGCACAAACCGATTACTGAGTTCACAGCAATCATCATTTTCACACGACAGTGCTGAACAGGGGTCATTTGACAGACTCTGATTCGGTTATTTTACCATTTCAAGAGCAGTAGCCAAGGATGGAATGTGTCAGAGAGGTTGTCCATCGAGGAGATAAAATTATGAAATCCGCCGGTGCTTCGGTGCGGGGTAGATATTGCATTGCAGAATTGTGAGAGATTGTGATGGTTTGAGAAGCCCTACATTCAGCAGTGGCTTTATCATGGCGGATGACGGTGATGATGATGATGAATGCTGAACGGATGTAATTTTACGGGCTGTGATTGGGTTAAATTGACCATTACAAGGGCACGCTAACAAGGTGATGTGTGTGCATGGACAGGAGTTCTCGGTTTGTTTGTGTGAACGGCGTGCTCTGCAGCGGTGTGCTCGTTACCGCGGGGAGAAGACGCAACACTTTAGAGTGTCTCGCCCTTCACAATGGCCATCTCGCACCCTTGACTGGGTATTTGTGGGCCAGATTGGAGCTGCTTTGTGAGGTTAATTTAAAGGTGCCCAACGCTCCACTCTCACGCCAATAATTGGTCACGAGCTGAGAGTGTCACTGCCTGAGGCAGGGTCAATACATGAAAGCTTTTGAAGAGATACAAAATACATATCCATTACATTCATCAACATTTCAATTACACATTTTAAATAATTAGACAACTCTGTCCGTTTATGAGAAAGGGCTGTAAAAAAGATATGAAGTGCAAAGAAAAGGACTGATAATAGTCTCCATCAAACTATCATAATGTATTCCCACAGTTTGTATTACAGCAATGTTGCTTCAGTTCATATTTAAACAACAGTAATATTTCAGTCCTTTGTAAATCCACTGCTGGATGATGCCTTCCCACACCATGCTGGTCATGGGAGTTATTTGATCAAGCAGGTCAGTGAGAAATGGAGAAGATATCATCACCACAGATATTAGACATGGCTTGGTTTATAATGTAGTATAGTGTAGCATGCTAACCACTGCACCACCACTTATCCCTGAAGCTGAATTTGCCAGAAACTATGTATATATTCTTTTTTACTGAATTTTATGATTTTTAATTCAAATTCTAAGTAGAAAAATATATCGGGAACATTTTAAGAAAAAAACATTTAAAACATTTATATTTGAAAGAAAAAAACATTTCTAGAAATGGGAATTATTTGATATGTTCCACAAAGCTTGTCCATGCCACATGGGGCCACGTGCTCTGAAGCAGGATCCAATTCGGTATTTGGCTTCTAAATTTGGAATGGAACTTTTCGTGGGAAGTGCAGAATGGGGCAAACTCCCCTGCAGCTAATGTACCCAAAGTGGCCGATCAGATGTGAAAATGTTGATTTGTGGTTATAGAGCATGGATGGATGAAGTGAAAACGATGCATTGACTGACCTTTACTGACATTGAAATGTGTATAAAGACAGGAAACAAAACTTGTTTGGGTTATACAAATAAAACATTTACATTTAATATTAACTTCAAAATATCTAAATAATCAATGCAACATTTCATACCACATGCTTTCTTCATTGTGTGAATGTCTTCAACTATAGCTAAAGTATATATATATATGAATTAATTAAATAATCACAACCCTTTGTCAATAAGCTGCCGTATGGCAGCATCCCTATGCTGTGTCGGTCTCGGGGGTTATCTAGCTGTAATCCACCACGCTTGTTAGTACAAGGTGGTGAATAATTGGGCACCCAGGAGCAGTTCAAGCATCACCCACCACTGATGTTCGTTGTAGTTGGCAATTGAACTTGGGTCGCCAGGTTCAAGGCATTAGTGCGTGTTAAAGATTATGGTGGAGTTGTTTTTCAATTCCTTACCATTACAGTTTCTGTCATCACCCATGCCCGATGCGAAACACCCCGCTGTTATATCCCTTGGTTATTTCAGTTCTAGTTTCAAATGTGATACACGAATTGCAAATCGAAATCATAGTTAAAACAAAACTATTTAATTTCAGCATATAACTGGCAGTAACATGCACGACGTTATGTAATTAATTACATGAATTATCTTGTCGCATTTATCATAGTGCTACAACATTGCATTTCAATCATTATACAGCAGTATACGGTACTGTATATTTTATGGGTTCCCTCATAATCCGAGGCCCCGGACTGCAGCCCCGAATTTGGCCCTGTTCATGGCAGGTGGGACATTTGGACTACAAGGAGATTGTAGGTTTGAAATGTCCCTACTTTTGGTTTAAATGGGCACAAGCCCAGCGTGGCGCTCACCAATGGGCTACTGGTCCCCAACGCAATCTAGCTAACGTCACCCTAACTATACCTGTTGAGGATAATCTGCCGCGCGTCATTCTTCTGTGCGCTGCCCTGACCCTCACTCGAGACGTTCACTCTGTGTTTGATCAACTTGGCCAAATGCACATGCAGTGGACCATCCACTGTGTTCTCCAAGGGCCTCGCGCGATGGAAATGCTGACTGGAATAGATTGCCAAGCAATGGTTGTAGCATGTAACAGGCCCCCTTGGCTGACCTTAGGGATACATTTAAATACTTGTAATTCCAGCAGATGTTGAATATTTTCTTATTTTTTTGTTTAATGGCTTACACGTTTTAACGATCTACTGGACATCTGTGATAAAGTGCTTTTAAAGCTCATCGGATTCCTCCAGTATAAATAAATATTCGGATTCTGAAGTTCTATGTATAGTGGATTACATAACCTAAACTGAATGGCACTTACATTATTTACAACTTTATAATGTGAAATGTGTGGGGGAAATGTCGGAAGCTGCTTTACTTTATATACTAACGTTTACTTATTTAAACCATTAATCTACTCTTACCTAAATAAGAATAAAAATTAGGTTATAACATTTTTATATTCATAATGCTTTCCTTTTACACAACTTGAAAATTAAATACTATTTCAAAAATAAATATTTTGTCTAATTTTGTGTGTTTCTTTCACTGGATGCATTTGTATTTGTTATGTTTGAGATACGAGACAGCGTGGTCTCTCAGTTGACACGATAACAAAACTCATGAGAGCCTATTTGGACCAGAAGCAATGTATACTGGCTTGTGCTGGGATGTCCCCAGTCAACGAGCATTAAGGGAAGCCATCTTGGTGTCCAGGAATGAAGTACCCACCTTCTTGTATTCCAGACTGAGGGAACAGTGGCCCTAAGTAGCACTTATGGGAATAATTTAGCGCTTTAAAAAAAAATTTGAGAAGTACATTTTTCCTTTTGAATAAATGTCTCAGGAAAAGAAAATGGCACTGATCAAATATAATGAGTGCTGCAGGTAATACGGGAAAGGCGAGTCTTGATACATCCAGAGCGAACTGGTCTGCAAGCTGTACTTAATGGTCATGAGGAATGTACAGAGTTCTAAATTAGGATATGAGACCCAGGGCAGCAGTAAAAAACAAACAGACGCAGCTGCGATACAGGTTAAGCAGGTTGCATAGGATAGGGATCAGTGGCTTTTATCCTCGTACCTCAGCACTTATTTCTTGGGCCCTTATCTTACCACCAGAATACATGTGGAGCTGTTGGTCAAAAGCGTTCATCTGCATCCTTCAGCTCGTTCTCCATCTATCACATTACCTGCATGTAATGAAATGTAGCTTTGAATGTCCAGAAGTCATATGAGCACAACTAGATACTTTATTGTGGATTATGACACGCAGTTTCAGTGTGTAGTTTAAAGTAAAAGTATGGTTTAAAACGTAGGCTATTATAGCTTGGAAGGTGTGTGTGAGTGTGACCAGATTTTTTTTTATTTTTGTTAAGATCAGGCACAAGATTTGGGTGTGTATTACTTTCCGGAGCATCTTACAATGCGGAGAATACAGTCGAAGCACTGGCACTGTCATGGCAAGGGAGCAACCACTTAGGTATTTCTTAATATGAAGGACTTCCTGACAAATGGATGCGTCAATGCGACGAGCACTTTCAGCACATGTACTTTGTCTGCAAGCCGCTTGGGATAGTGAAATAAATATTTGATAACAACTTGTATAGATGCCAGATTGAAAATTTATTTCATGGAATTTACTTCGTGAAATTAAAAATAATCACCCAAATATTGAGCAATACCGAATTGTATCACTATATATTTTAATCACGGTGACGATGACAATAAAAAACCACATCCACCGTTGCTTTACCAAATCCAGAGAGGATAAAGTCTAAATCGGAGAAGGATATCGAAACGGATATAGCTCCTTCATACAAAGTCACATAAGCTGTTTTCCTGATGGTTTGCTCACCAGCCATATCTCTTGTGCACAGCTCACCTGATCGCTCACATCTGCACCGCAATTTGCTGTGATTTACCTCCAGCTATCAAGCTGACATTTTCCAATGCCTGCAGTGCCCTCGCGGCAGCTGTGAGCAATTTGAAACCAGAGTGGCTGCGACAAGCTACTGGGCCATGCCTTCTGACTTGTCACACAGTGGCTGCTGTACGTGCAGGTACCGGATTAGTTGTCCAGAGTGTCCCAACCCAATTTTATGGGACACTCGTGCCACTAGTGTAGCCACGGCAGGGTCAGGAACGTGCAAAGTACCCAATCCCAACGTATTTGCTATGCAGCCTGTTTACAGCTTCATGTGCACTATACCTGAAAAATGGTTTGGCCTACCAGCATGACCGTTTCACCTCATCCATACTGTGTACACCAATACAATGCAGGTAGAAAAACCCTATCTTCCTGCTTATTTCCACACGCTGCTCAACTTTGTAAATTCATACTGTCGTCTCTTTCCCAAAGTGCTTCCATATTATCTATTACACATACAACAGTGCTGTTTGTTGCTGGCCATTTTGGCATTTTGAGATTTTTGGCCTTTGCTCAACAACATTTATTACAACAGCAAAAAACAGACAAACCAATGAACACGTTTTGAGAAGAAAGCATTCGAACAACACACAAGCAGCCAAAGTTAGCATTTAAAGGTTTCTGCATGCAATTACAAAAGTAATTGTTTAAATGATAATTGGGCTGTGGTAATCTCCACTGGCATCTGTGAGCCATGTGCATCTCTGTGTGCTCTTTGGACTCAATTCATGCAGAATTTGGTTTCATTCCGATCTTACGTGGCTCTTCCGAAAAAAACACATTTCGGAAGCTTGCGGCCAATCCAATCGCTGGGGAAACGCAGACGTTAATCGGTGCCGAGCGTAGTGACGTCAGCCCGCTCGGCCCGCCTACGGACTGAGAGCCAACCTCTCAAACTCTCATCCCATCCTCAGACACGAACACACGCACATGCTGATGTGTGTGAAGGCTGCTCCACCATCCACTGAGATGTAGAATAGCACTCAGCCATAGATCCCTCGGCGCATACATAACAACAATAACGCGGATGATGACGATATTGATGACATGAGAGTGCTCCAGCCCTACGCACTCTGGTATGAACCTGATGACTTAAGTTTGATTCACAGCCACTACTGCCGTCCGTGGTGAGCGATATCTTAACACGGTTCTGGGTCCCCCTCATTCACCAACCCGCAATGGACCAACGTGATGAAGTATGTTCAAGCAAACCCCATGACCAGCATGGCATGGGAAGGCCTTTATCTAGCCATGGACTCACAGAGCTCCGTAAATTGTTATAGCTTTTTTATTTATTGTGTTAGGATGATGTAGGAGTACATGAATAAGGATAGTCGTCCACAGCTCAACGAGGAAACGGGATATGATTTGTTATTGAAATTCATGTACAAACACATCACTGCGCAGTATCGAATTACACACTAGGAAACACCGCTTTTGAAATTAACGTGCTGTAAGTGTTTGTTTGAGATTTCCTCAAGCTTTGCAACATTTTAATAAACCATTTGCATTCATTGTGGTGCCTCACTTATTTGTGGGTCATTTGCATTCTCACCTTGAAGCCAAAAGAAAAATGGACATGTCACAAATTAACAGCGTCCAACATCTAAATTCACTACATGGAAACATATTTGTAGGTTTATTAGATTGTCACGCGTAACATCATATTGCCGCGTGTCTTTATGGAGTATGACTAATTGTTATGCTCTTTTTAGTCACTGAATATGGGCATGCAATCACGTTGGGGATGAAAAGTAAGAGACAAGTTTGCGTGGATAACATCGCCACGGTGGCGAGATGTGGATTACCTCGCCTGTTATACATGAGGTCGTGAGGTCGATCCCGACTCTGACGCCTGTATATTTGGAGTTTCCATGTTCTTCCCGTGGTCGCGTGGATATTTCTCCAGATCCTCCGGATGTTCCCTCTACATTTAGAAACATTATTTTAGAGTATTTGGCTGCTATACATTTCCACATGATAAGCCACTTTGTTCAGCTATCATTTGTGGCCAGTCCGATTTTGAAAAATAGCTATATAGCTCAGTGCCCCTTACCTGGTAAAAAAATATATATATACAATCAAACTATCACGACAGTCACGTTTGTCTATGACCAAATCACCACAAATGAGCAAGATCCCATCAGATCTCGACATTACAGAAGGGTTGCGTGTTTAGCACCTGCCACGTGTTCTAAGCACGAGGCTGTGAGATGAGTTTTTTCCTGTGGATGTGCTTGTATGCGAGTCTACTACACACTGCCCTGGAACGCTAATTCCCCCCCCCCTCAACCATGGCTCATCATGTCACTATGGTTTAAGATTAGTGCTCGTATAATTGAATACGTATTCTGGAATATGTCCTGGGACAGAATGTTACAGGGAAGGCTTAAAGGCAACACACACACACACAATTAAAAAAATACACTCACTGAATTCATAGTAGTTAATTGTTGAGTTTTTCTGACCTTGAACGTTTAATTGTATTTGCATATTAGTGAAAAGTCTTACTTTTTATGGTAACGTATGTCCTCTATATACGTTATCTAAATGCCCTTCTGCAACGTAATCAGAGCTTCAAAATGTATTTCATTCGAATTTTGCATACGATTTTTATTTTGAAATAGAGTGCAGTGACTCATTTTAATTAATGTAAGGCTCCAATACAGCTTGTGCTGTACTCTTGAATCATATCATCAAACTATGCCCTGTGGACTTTAAATACGTAATTACCGCTCGGAACAGTCAATAGATTAGGGAGATAAATCACAAATGAATTTGAATATTAGTACACCTTATATTAGCACAGTTCAGTACAAATAACACGTGCTTACATTACAGAGGTCTGGGCAGGTAACATTATACTTCTGAAACAAGAACAATACTTCGGATATAAGCGCACGTGGCCTTGCTGCCAAGGGTATACTGTGATTTAATATCAGATGCACCATAAACCATTCCCATGTAAAATGAAAACAAACAATGGAATGATGTCCTGTCGGGAAGATCTTTTCACATCTATATGCATTGGCTGTCATCAGCATGTTGGGAAATGACAGCTGTATCAAACGTCCCTGTCTTCACTTATCTGACTTTTCGGAAGCATTTCAGCAGGATTTGCAAAGAGCCACACTGAGCTGAACTGGACTTATGAGCCACGCTTGGCTTGTGTGCGGCCAGTCGGTGCGACCGAGCAATGCTGTCCGTGGAGGCCCTTTTTTCCTTAAATATGATTATCGAACATCTCTTTTTCGAGTAAAAGCTTGAAGGTTAAGCCGGTGCATGCCGGTAGCTGGAATAAGCTGGTTAACCGGCTTCAATTATATCCCCAGTAAAGAATGAATGGAATGTGCTCATGGTCATGGCACAGTGAAGTGACATGTACAAAAAAGTGATGCGTTTATGGAATTGTGAGTCAGCACACATGCAAATGCTCTTCACTTATGTTGCTATAATGTCCTCTTTTCAATGTGCTAGGAGTCAAAACAATATATACATAATCAGGAGCACAAATGTTGTGTTGTATTACGGTAAACACACATGCCATATCTGTAATTTTCCAGTATCGACTTTGCAATCCAGAGGTCTCACCGATTCGATCTCCCGGTGTGGCAGTTGAAACCACGGGCACATTTATGAACCCCTCCCTGCTACCATTGTCCATTCAACAGTATGAATTAGTTCACCACAGGTAGCACGTGGTCGGGTACTCTCACCACTTCTCAGATGGTCTGTCCAGCATAGAAGAAGAGGCCGAATGGCCCTCTCGAGCGGTTCCGTAAAGCTCCCTCAAGTGGAGGCGCTTCTGCTGGCAGTGGTGTGAGCAAGCAATTTCAGGGCTGCACCTTTACCTCGCTAACATTCAAAGTGTGAGGACATTTACCTACATTATCTTACGTTTTAAGTGTAAGTGCATTTTATTTTGTTACACGGATGATCCCGTCGTGCGTTAGTACAGCAACAAGAACAAAACACTTAAATGTATGATTATGTCCTCTCTTGAAGATTCCATTGTCATTTGGACATCCTCTAAAAACACATCACCTAGAGACCTAGGCTTGTTATTTGTCAAACAATATACCTAGACACCCTTGGATTTGAAGCTAATGCGTTTAATCCCTAGACCACCAGGTCATGCCAATTCCAAAACTGCACCACTTTTCACTTTGATTTATCAAGTCTACCTAAGCTTAGATTAATCTGCTATCTAAATCTACGTCGAATTTACATTCCCGAAAGAATACTTGTGGTGCACAATTATTAAACCTCAGGCTTATTGCTAGAGTATTAGGACTGAAACTGGAACGCTTTGACCACTTTGCCTTTTGAAGCTTGTGGCCTGAATTTTCTGCTCAATCCTGTCGGACTATAACAACAAGGGCCGTGCGAAAGAAAGGTCTCAAAGGTGATAAGAAAAGGCTAATCTTCAGTCTGTTTTTCCCTCATGATTGATTGCCTGCAAATTGAAGCTTTCAGAGTCACTAGACCTTATAATTAAATCGATGAATCACAGTGGCTTTAAATGTGTCTGTGTGTGGCATCTTGCATTACGGTTAGGGTCCAGCAATTAAGCCAGTGCTCCTCATCACATGTCACCCTGTGTGGTAAAGTGTCAACTAGGGTGGTAAATTACCAATCCCCGTTTTGGGGTTGCTCCCGCATATTTACTCCAAACATAACAAGTCAATGCGACTGCTACTCCAGCCCTATACATAAACTAAAACTCACTAAAAATGTCAAGAGGAGGGTATCTGGACTTTGAACGTAATGCATTGCTTCCGAAACTGCTCGTTCAAGTGCGCTATGTGAGTCAACATTATCACATCCGCAGAATCAAGCATTGCATTAAGAGCACTGATCAAAGACAGATGCACTGCAGAAATGCTGATCTTTTGCAGTTATGCAATGATGGCATATCTTGTTAATTGATTTCCATCACCAGCTGTCGTAGTGATATTTATGGCCCACTGGTGACCTGTTGTAGAACTATTTGTAATATGTCTCCAGCTTGCAAATTGTGAACAATTTATATTTGTATTATTCATGGGCATGAAACAAGCTACCGCTGAGAAGATTTGCAAAATTAGATCAATCCACTTATAAGCATAAACCAATGTGTTTTTTTGTCCAATAAACATATGCTTAGGAACAGAAGGAATCCATGCACGTGTGTCCATGATTGCCAGTTTTTCCCAACCCTAAAGCATTTTTTTTCATTTTTATCTTAAACCTCACAACCTGAATTAAATTACTAGCCATGGCCAATATCGCTGGTGAATTATATCTCAACCGGTCGTCTTCATCCCACCTTCAATAACCTGCACTGGCTAGCGTGGTGAAGCATGGACAAGAAAACGCTATGACCAACATGGCATGGGGAGACCTTCATCCAGCGATAGATCGACACATGTCATCATTATCAATGGGGGAACGGTGGCACACTAGTTCACGCATTGCGTTGTGAACAATGCAATTGGAGTTCCATTCCCAGCCACAGCTAACATCAGTGGTGAGTGGCGTCTGCGCTGGTCTTTGGTCACCTCCTTCACCAAACTGCAGTGATCAGCGTAAGGTCTGGTCAAGCAACCTCCATGGCCAACGTGGAGTCGGTAAGCTTTCATCCAGTAGTGGAATGATAAAGGACTGTGGATTATTGTTTTAATTTGCAATATATATTGAGGTATATTTGTATTGCATTTATTTTCCTGCTGTACCAGTAAGTAATGTGAATTGTTGCTACTAGCCAGAATGAGGCAAGTTTTATGTTTACTTGCAACCTGTTTTCTTGGAAACCAACGCTGTGTTGTTATGTCGGGACAGATTGTGCATCAATAGATGTACATTCAGCATTATCCATTATCCCTGTGCCAAATATTTCTCACTTATATGGAAAAGGTTGGCAAATGTCTCTGGAAATGGCACAGAGCAACCTGCTGGTGCAGCCAGAAGAAATTAAATCCTTTAAAAAAGTAATGTCTGTATCAGTACTTCACCATCTTGTCATACCGTACATGGTCCCATATTTCTGGCTGAGCTGATTCAGCTTAATATATCCAGAGCACATGCGTGTTATTTTCTGTCCCTCCTTACAAAAAGTGTGAGTTTTGTGCAAAATTGATGTTGGCCTGTTGGGGCTGATTACAGCATGCTACAACCAGTTTTCACGTGTTTGTATGAGCTCAGAGTTTGCAATACATTTTACAGTGTTATCTGTAAAATTGTACACTAACAAAAAATTCTGAACTCAATATTTCATGTATTCATTTGTGGAATATTTGACTATGAGTCCTCCAAGCAGAATTTAAATTGATAGCACAAACTACACGCGTGTTTAGATTTTGTTCGCGGGAACCGTGCACGGAGTAAATCGCACGTTTATTTTGGGTAACTGTTGCTCATATGAACCACACAAATAAAATTCCACGAGCACGTGTGTGTCAAAAATACTTCTATAAATGGCAGTCCGTGGGCCACATGTTTTACTTGTGTCTGCCATACACAATCCAGGTCACACTCGTTATTTCACACAACCCCAGTTTCAGAGAACATTTTGATAATCGTTGATGAAGAAACATTAACTGAAAGCTGTATATATTATTATTATTTTTATATACAGAGAGCTTTATTGAGCACATTTGTCAATTTATACCATGGTCTTATCCTGGACCGTAACTTGCCTCGGAAATAAATTACATGCATGGCTCTAGAGGTTTCTTCACTAGCAGTGTGTGAACAGGCTGGAGCACAAAGTGGAGAGTTGTTGTGGGTGAGCTGGATGCTGGAATAATGTAAACGAGTAGGTATGTATGCCTGAAGAGGCAGTACCATTTATTTGTAGGTATCATTTTGGCTGTTTAGAAGTCCCTCTTAAAGTGCAGGCTTAATAAGTTCCTCCATAATAAAGTTTTTTTTGGGGTTAGATCACGTAAATAAACCCGCCACCACCCGATACAGCCAATTAGTAAGGTTTGTCACATAAACAGAACATGCCAATTCGTTACTAGTACAGCGCACCGGCGTGTTGGAGAGCAACGCCACAACATTTACAATTTGAGAAGGATGTTTCAACATTAATTACAACTAGCTTCATCAGGCAACAGCCAGCTTTGTGTCGGGTGGTGGCGGGTTCAACGACACCCAAACAAACCTGTATTATGGATGGTATTTGTCACGAAAGCCCACCTGTTAGACTTTATAAGTCCCCATTCTCATCTGCCAATGACTGACTGTTCCTTCTCTCTCTGCGAAATATCCATTTGCACTTTTACCACATCGCTCTTCCTCTCCAATTTCCTCTTTGCCCCGTATCCTTCTTATCCCAAACTCCCTCCCGTTTAATATAATCCTTTAAATAATCCTCTTGAGATGTGACCAACTGGCTCAGAGGCCACAACACTGAGCAGGCTGTGCTGTGACCTCGATTCAATCCAGGCAAGCAGCAGTGATTTAACCAAGTTCTCACGTGTAGTGACGTGATGGTCAACAATGATAGTACATTCAATTTGGTTCTGTACTTAATTTGACTAATTTCCACGTCTGAGATTTAAGAGTATCGGTTTTACTTTCATGTAACAGACACGTCTTTCTGTCGCAGGATGAGTGGGAAAGGGCTGCCCCCTACTGTGCCGACCCAACGTCACTTGAAGGGATCTCAGAAAGTAGTACCATCATATCCGTTTCCGTGGGCCATTCTCCAGGAATGAATGTTGGACTGCTCTGTGAGAGATCCAGGGGATATTTTGCCCCATAACGTGACACTGATAGCACAATCAGGCTCAGATTGAGGAAACAATAAAAAGGTATCATCATATATATTGAAAAGAGAATAAAAACCAGAAGGACCTTCGTGTTTTGTTTCGGATATCATGTTTGTTGTGAAAAAAATAAGATATACTGTTGCCATTATCAGTGTTGCAATGACACTTTAGAAGTTGGGGTGTCCTCCTCGCAATCAGTTCCCGGTGGAAATTTCTTGGCTTATAGATCGCAACAATCTCAACACAACTCATTGACAACTCTGTGTGTGGCCTTAAAAGGTAAAATATTTCACAGGTGACATTTCGGGAAATCGTCCTTCTCCATAGCACATAGAGAGGTCAGAGAAAGAGATAAAGTGGATAATATATTACAGATAAGATCCGTGAAGTTTGCCCTCCATTTCCTCCCTGAAAAGATTAGTTATTCTGCACTATAATGAGAGCAGGTTTATGCAAATACTGGCTACAGACTCAGTACAGAACTGGGCCTTCTGTTCGTGCGCTATTCCTAATTTAAATGTTCATCAGCACAATCAGAATTGATTTCACCCTGTTGAAGGGATACAAATTCGGACTCGATAATATCATGATATTTGTCAAAAATTACGTGAGTGGATTTAACAAAAACTACAAATATTGGGGGTGCATGGACACCCACAACACCCACAGTGGCTGTGCCCCTGATCATGACACAAATTGACAATGCCTTATGCGTAGCAAGGAGTCTCTGCTAGACAGTTAGGAATCAAAATGAAAAGTTTGTCTTATAATTGCCTTTGAGAATGAAGCATGTAATTATGATTTCTCAGGTAATTTATTACTGGTGGAGCCATACTTAGGCCTCAGATTGGCAGCTACCGGTATCAGAGGCAAGGAAATGTAGCCAGCACCGTGCAATTGCATTCGGTCTGTTCTCATGGCCAAGAGTGTAACTGGACAGGCTAAAGTAATTAGAGTGAAATTTCGTTCCAAAAAAATACTTTAATTTGAAATGGCAAGAAAGATTACAAGAAAATATGACAGCAAAAAACATGACAAATATTTTACTTTATTGGAACCTCATTTGCCAGTAGAAAAATATGATAATTGTTTTTTTTACCCTTTTGTTTGGCAACAAATCATATATTTATCATATTTTTCTACTGGCAAATGAGGTTCCAATGGTGTAAATGCTTACCCCGAGCTCTCATACTCTGATGGTGCATTGTCTTTGAGTTGTGCGCCTTTTGCGTCATCTGGTCGAACCCATATGAGACTAGGCTCTAAGGAAAGCTGTCTCGGGTGTGGACCAATCAACTTCAAGGACAGTGCATATATTATCAGAGTTAAGTTTTTTGTTTGCATTATGGCTGCAGGTATTGTGGTCTATGCAAACATGACTCCTTGTAAAAAAAAGGTGTCAGTTTTGTTGCCAGATAAAAGGGTAAAAAAACAATTATCAACTATTTTACTTGTTACACTTTGAATGTTACCTGTCACATTGGCTGTCATCAGTTTTCAACTTAGCAAACCTACTGGCTAAAGAAATCGGTACTAAGTGTTTGCCTTGGCTTGAGAAACAGAATTTTGAGAAGTAAAATTGATCCACAGAGTGGCGTGCGCTGTGGCATCATAGCTATTGATTTGAGCTGTTCGCAAGGTGGCATTGACAAAGACATTGTGTAGCTGCAGCTTTCATTGGCTGCATTACCATTCTGGTAAGAGGTGGGATATGCATTGTAGTTGTATACAAAAGTAACTACCAGAATTTAGCAATTACAATACTCTTCTGAAATGCATGTTAATGTGAAGTACTTAACACATGGGTTATTGCAGCTCGAATAAAGAACCATGAATGAGTTTTGAGTTAGGCTACAAAAGGATCTGGTCAAAGTACTCACCATTGAGCTGAAACAATAACAATTGGTACATTAAACACCTGTACATTGACAATTCAATTTGTTTGGCTGTGTTGGGTGATTGAGGGTATTAACAACATAAATTAATTACGTGGCATAACTAACATTTTAAATATGAATCAATCTGAAGTGTAATGAGATTTCACTCTAGTATATATTTTGCCGGTTGAGAAAAATATTTAATCTCTTCAAAAATATATTAAAGTTAATATTCAATATTATGATCTTATGTGGGGGAAAAACATTAGTTTAAGATTATAAACATGCAAACAATCCACTTTTTAACAGATGTAAACTCAAATTTTACGTGAAAAGTATGACTTTTAAATATAGTTTTCAGAAATGTATGCTGTTATCACAGTATTTTCTGAGCTCGTTTTGCAGATAAGAAAATAACATCAAGCTACCTTTTGGCACAGGTCCTCTCGGAGATGAACACAAGTTTCCCTTTGGCAGATTTTCAGTGCTCAACGCCTGACTGCATGCAGTAAAGCTTTTGAGCAGACTAACCAATCAAGGCTGTTAGAGTTCTGCAGATAAACTCAAAACGAGATCCAACTTGGGATTATTTGAAGAGTATTCCAGATATGCCACATCTGCCACTTGAAATTTCACAGTTGTTCTGGATGAACATTTATAGCTAGTTGTGTAATAGTGTCACTGGCCACGAAGTCAAAACGTTGACACAAGTCAGCTCAACAACCTTCAACATCCCCTTGTTACTCAACAAGTCATTGATGAAAGTCATCCTGAACCTGAAGCCATGATAATATTTTGGAGCAACAAAAATATAAGTATAAAAGCTATAAATAATCATATGCATCAACAAAGACTACATTAGATTCCCCCAGAACGTAATTTTCTTTATCATTGCCCCATAAGAATCACCATCCAGCGCTACATTTGCCATTGCCTCTTTTTTTAAAAATTTAATAAAGAACAAGCAAAATTAACAAGAGCAATACAATAAACAACAAAACGACAATTTAAAGCAAACATCATAATCAATTCAGTGATTATAGTATACAAAAATACGTTTCTAAAACAGTGAAAGTTCAAGAAATGGGCTCACAGTTTATGAATGTCTCCTATTTCCTTTAGACAGTAACAAGTGTCCCAGAGATGCAATGTCCAACATTGTGCTTGAGTCACCCTCCAACTCTGAGTTGCAGTCTCAGGGTCACACCGCCTCTTGCGATGTTTGCACTGCATGCAGAATTAGGATATTGAGGGCATTTCACATTATGTGTACACCTGACTTGCGTGATAAATGACCACATTTGCGATTTAGTGCATTCGGGCTGCCGGTCACAATCAAAAAGAGTGATTGTTTCCCAAGGCGTGTATAATTTGTGGAATGCACATTCACCATCATCAAAATATGTCAAATGAGCTGTGGCACACTAATATATTTTTCTTATATTTAAACCAAATCATGACCGTAATGAAAACAACATAAAATTCAATAAGACGCATGGTACAAATTATGAAAATTTTATTTAAAAAATTACTGTTACTATAATGAGAATGTGGCATATTTTAGTTAATGCTCCAATGCATTTATTCTGAATAAATGTATGTAAATCTTTGGTAATGAATTGCTAGCAGCTTGGTAGTCATAGAACAGTACATTAAAATGTTTTTTTTAAACAACCGACTAATGCAATTGCTTGGAAGCCAAACCTCACTTTGGTTCTCAGTGGAAGGGGCGTTGGGTTTTACCTGTACGTTTTAGTGAGTGAATATAATGGGTTAAGGACATTCCTTGTCACAAAAACACACTTTTACCACATGTGGTCATTAGAGACATCTACTTAAGTGAGCACCCACACATGTTGAACAGCATACATTTCCATCTGTTGTATTCATAGCATCTGGCTCATGTATGTACTATAAGCCCATTCATCATAATCCTTGTGACAATTATCACCATCAGGCATACAATTTATCCAACATGATTGCCTATCATATTTGTAATTGTGATCCTTAATCATCATTTCTCACCATTTCAGCTAATCAAGACACATGTACGTGATATACAAGAGATACATTATTCATGCAGTGCGAAGATTTCTTTTTGGCCTGAATTTTTGCTGACAAAAAACTTTACAGAATAGTTTATTTTTGTTATTCATGAGCCACACAGACTGGTATCCAAATAAATGTATGCTGCATTATTGTGGAGCATTATGGGCAAACATATAAGCAGAAACCTGTTCTGTACTTCAACATAAAAGTAAAATACATTGTTAGTACATTGGCGAATTAGCATTCGAGACCAAAATTATCCAACAGTATTTGTTTAAGCCAGCAATCTCTGGGCCAGTTTTAACCTTCTGGGTCTCAATAGCATTCAGGCTTCTGAGAAACAAATGATGATGGTTTATTAGATATTTATGGGCAAGAGCATTTTATCTAAACTATGGGGCCATCTTAAATGCAAAAAACAATACAGTTCCACGGACAAACTCATTCCGTGTTGCAGAGCATTATGGATAAAACATGTATTATCAGAATTCCATTCTATACCTCCAAAACGGAATATATTTTAGTCTATCAGCCTTTTGGTTTTCCAGACAAATAATATGCAGCGGAATTCTGCTTATATGTTTTAACCATCATGCTCCGTAATTCGTATACTATATCGTTATTTGTCCATGCCCCCAGCTGTACCTCAGCCGTTATCACATTGCGCCACCGTGTAGACTGAGGCTTGTGGCGGTCGCGTCCTTCCATGAATTACAAAATGTGGAATCGGGTTGCCTTTGTGGAAAAACAGCCGCCATTCGACTAAATAAAATGGAACAGCAGCCACGAAGCGTTCATGGAAGATTAATGTGGGTTTTTTCCCCTGAGGATCTCTAGTTTTCTTCAAATAATAATAATAAAAAAAACAGTAAAATATTTTGCAAAAACTTCCCAAACGACAGGACCTTCTTAAAAGCCAGGTATTTCTCAGTAAAAATATATATATTATTGTTGTTCTTTACCAGATTATTGCTCTAAATGTTGTTTTTACAACAAGGAATGTTGCAATGGTATTTTGAAATGAGCAAAAAATAATTCCGGACATAAATACGCTATCCTCCAGACTAAAAATAATATTGAGAAACTTGATAATTGAGCCATTTGAGTGAACAGTTCGTGGTACATATGTTGATTCCAGGTTTCAGGTACAAATAAACAGAATGAATAATGAAACCTACCCATGATCCCCCACCACAGCACACTGTGTTTCATAGAGTTGTTTCTCTCTTTACACTGCATGAAATCCACCTGGCAGCAACTGTTTAACAGGTCCAACTCTGCTGATGAGAGCCTGAAGGTCAAATCTGTTCGAGAGTTTGCTCCTGCAAGTTTCAATTTCATTTATTTGGTAAAGCCCTGTGAGCCATTCGGCTCTTGAATCGGGTGCAACCGCAACAAACAAAAACATGAACAAGAAACATCTTAAAGTGAAATTTCGATTTAAAGCTTTCGTGACTGCAGGGATTTATATTCTTGGTTCTTTCTGTAAAATCCCTTCTACGTGACTTTACCGAAAGAAACAAGAATATCTTAAAGTGACTACGCGCAAACAGAAAAATCCAGTAAAGAAACTGCAAAGTCTTCCAGAAAAAGCTCCTGCAAGACATTGGTATAGTAAACTAATGTTCTGCTGAGAGAGGCAGAAAATAAATGGAATTTTTGTTCTATATTTAGTCATAAAAAGGACAACCGGAGCTGATTACACAATGGACGTGTGTGCGTGGGCCTTGATAGCAACTCATTGAGGAGAAGGACATTTTAATTGGGATAAATACCGAAGATGTTTGATTAAGATACTAACGCTGAAAAAATATTGTTTTTACAAATAATAACAATACGTTAGTAAAAGACATCAATCACAGCACAATTACTCATAACTGTCACGAACAGGACCGCAAAACCCCGATACCAACGTGGAGAGGATCTTGCACAGCGGCAGAAAGCATCCCGCGTGGTGGCTGATGATGTTGTGATGGGATATTGAAAGGAAAGGATGTATCACTCAGACATCACAAATAACAAAAAATATATATATACAATCAGCGAACAAAGTTAAATCTAATCCCAGTGCAATCCCTAGAGTTAAAGGTGAACAAGAAGAAGGGGATGAGGTTCATCTCTGCTTTGGTGAAAATGAGATCCAACATCTCTTTCTTTTGCCTTCTATGGCTTTGGCTCTGGTGCTTAATCAAAGGGACATCACCCTGCCCAGCTCAATACAGGTCAGCCCAGCTGTGGTCAAATGAGTGCCTGACATTTCTATCTTAGGTTCTAGCACAGCGAGCATTTCCTTTACTGCGTTGGTATTGTGCTGGTAACTGGTGTGAGGTCATACTGCAGCAGAAAATAAGTGCTTTAAAAAAAAATAGGCGATAAAGAAAAGTGCTTTCGTGTGCATGTTATGAAAAATGAACATTTCTGCATTTTCTGTGCAAATCAGGAGGGCATTGTGATAATTATATCATTCACTGCACTTTTGTCAGTTCACGACCACATGAAGTCCTCCCCGAGTCATGTCAGTAGTGGTTGTTGTTCGACCGTACTTCATTATGCTGGTTGGTGCAAAGTGCAAGTTGGCAAGAGGGGCCCACGAGCGTTTCAAATATCAATCAGTGCTTAAGCTAGCCAAGGATGGGAATCGAATACAGGTTTCCAGGTGCATAGCATAGTGCATTATTTACAATGCCAACATTTAATTCCACAGTGGCATCCCTTGTATGTATATAATGTATGTAAACGGCAATTGGCGTGACCGCATTGTGAAAGTGACTTGCGGGAGCAGTCAGGGTCTTGTTTCCAACTTCGGAAGGGACGGTGAGCTTATAAACGCAGCTCTTAGACATGTTTTAGGATCCAACTCAGGACCTTCATGCCATTGCTTGGAAGCTTCTAGTTTAATGGTAACCCTTTGACAACGTTTGATCGTGCTGTTTGTTGCTGGTCGTTTAACATTTGAGCCTTTGGGCCTGTGCTCAGCAATTGTGTAAAAACATGTTTCACCAGCTACAATGTATACCCCACCCCATATATATAAATATATATGGCTTACCATCGAACAAGTCGGTCCCCGCATTGCGCGCATTCAGATGCACTTCTGCGGTCGTCTGGAACGCTCTTCCTTCCGATATTAGGAAACCACAGGAGCTACGCACTCTTAAATCTAGATTGAAAACTAATTTTTTAAGAACTGCTTTTTATGTTTAGTTCGTTGTCCTTTCCACCCACCTCCGATTAGCATGGTTTTCTATGTACGGTGCAACAGAAGTTCAACATACATACATATGTGTGTGTGAAAAGCAACAGAAGATTTGAAATGTTTATTAGTACCTGTTATCACGTATGGATCATAAGCATGGACAATGATAAAGACCCTTGAACAAAATTTTCAAATTGTACCTAGGAGGATAAATAAATGCACACTTGGAAATACAATGAGAGACAGAGAGAGGAAAGCATGGATTAGAGAGCATACACAAATATTGTCTGTTAAGTAAGTAGGTGGATTGAGCTGGGTAGCTCACTCGAAGAGATAGTGAGCGGTGATCGAGACGAATGATGGAGTGGAAGTCAAAGGGGGGGGGGCGGGGCGGGGGGGAGAAACCCCAAGATTGCGTCACCTTGGAGATCAAGCAATGAAATCAGTTCGTGTGCAGGTGCTGGATAGATGTTTGCATTTCAAGACTATGGGAGGTGGTTATAGCTTGGGGAGGCCTTCATTAAGCAGTGGATTGATCATGGCTGATGACGTTATGTATGTATAACATTAAACTGTGGACCATGATACATAATTACACTCACAATCTACCCACTGTAATTTTGGCGCTCTTCCACAATGCCACTTTTGCCGGATTATATCATATGTAAAATACACAAAATCGAATGTAATTATAAAAACTGTACCTAGTAGGGTATACTTTGGGTGTAAAAATACTTTAACAAAAAATATTGCAATCGGAAATTAAAGAAATGTGCCGATTTATTATTTCCAAAGCACCTTGAAATATTGTCTCGATCTGCTTCACGGCAGTGGTCAATATTTCTAAGATAGGAACTCTCTGCTCTATCCTCCAATTACTTGTCAGTTGCCTCCTTCGTGGGATGTTTTTTTTTACATTCGGTTCTAAACCAAATGGATATAAGTCATCATCCAAGTTGGCGACAGATGCCACCCCAAGAGGTTAGAAAACCAATATTATATTTGATTGCACAGAAATGCCTCCGAATGAAATGTGCACTCACGCTCCCTCTCCACTCCTGCCCTGGCCGTACAACGGACACAATGTGACAACAGCACCGACACGTGGATCGATACATCTGGGGAGATAAACCTGAACTCACACCCTGCCCATTGTGATTTTGGCACTCTGAATTCATCGCTCCATCTCCGCGATGGACGTACTCTCCCGCACGTTGTTTTCATGCTTTTAGATGCCACTCCACAGTTGGTTTGGGCCACCCGTCATTAGCCCTTATAGTGACGTGTCATGCCCAAGGCTTCGTTGAGATGTCTAAACACGATCCACGAATACATTGGATAAGCAAGCGAATGTTTGTACACACACTGTATCGTAAGTTTCATCCAAACATTTTATTTGGGTGTCAATTTTGTATACCTTAGTCAAGCCTAGTTAAGGTAATTGTAGACAACGTGCTTTTACTTCATGGGACTACCTTTGACAGTACAAAAAGATGAGAATAGGTTTTCCCCTTTTTTATTGCAAAAAAACAGGTGTTAAGATGTTAAAACACCAAACTGAAACCTTTTACAAGGAATCGTGTCTGCATTAACCACAATACCTGTGGTCAGAATGATAGTGCATTGTCTTTGTGCTGTACGCCTTTTGGCGTCCTCTGGTCTAACACCGTTTGAGACGAGGCTCAAAAGAAAGCTGTCTCTGGTGTGGACCAATCATTTTCAAGGACAATGCAAATATTATTAGAGTATGTTTTTTGTTTGCATTCTGACCAAAATTATTGTGGTTAATGCAGACATGATTCCTTGTAAAAGGTTTCAGTTTGGTGTTTTAACATCTTAACACCTGTTTTGTTGCCAGAAAAAAAGGGGAAAACCCTATTCTCGTGCTTCTACTTGTTGACATTTATGCAAATTGTCAAGTGCTTTTTCATTGATGGAAACGTTGACAGTAAGAACAAGCACATTGCAAACATATCATAACAACTACGTACGCAGTTTCAGCCAATGTGGTTGGGTAGATCTTACATAAAGTAGACACTTTACTTGAGTGGAATGTTACCCTTTGATCTGTATCCCCATAAAAATTATTGCTCATGACTTATTCTCACCTGGTACTGGCAGCTTTAAAGCACAGCACAATATGCCCATTGACCTTTGTCTCTTTTTTTCCAAGCATAACTTAACTTTGTGGGTGTGTTGGGGTTTTTTTTCCAAAAGGGTAAGGTTAATGGTATAATTTGAAAGAACCGTTTTTAATGGTAACGTTTTTCACTCAAGAATTGCCATTACGTCTTCATTAAAAAAAAAATAATGCCTCGATATAAAAGCAGTGTGTTAACAAGTTTTTGTTTTAATTATAACTTAACGATATATTATTTTTCATGAAAGTTAATATGAACTTCTATGGCAAAATAAATAATTTACCTTCATATGGCATGCATAATGATTTTGAAATGCGGTGCCTGCTTCAAAACTGGAATATTTACATTCTTGCAAATGAGTAGTCCTTTTCTTCTATAGAGCGTCTTCAATGTACTTCAGGGCATAACACGTATATGGTTGTGTATTGCAAGAAACTCTGAACAAAACACACACACACTTCATTCTGAAATGTCACTTTATTTTTGGTAAGGCCCATGGAGCTTGGGAAGCTCTTTTTCGGTGTGCAAAATGTGTTTACATGTTGTGAAGATAACAGAATATTGTAAAAGAATCGTGTTCAAACCTTGTATGTGTAAATTCTTTCACACTGTACTGTACGTAGTTAACTGTGCTAATCGGAGGTGCGGGGGGGAAGGAAATCAAACTAAACACATAAAGCAATTTTAAAGAAATTAGTTTTAAATCTTCATTTAAAAGTGCATAGTTCCAATGGCTTCCAATTGTCGGAAGAAAGAGCATTCCAAACAGCCGCAGAAGCGCATCCGAAAGCATATGATCCAGTGGCCGTTATAGTGCAGTCATAATGTAGTCATTGCAAACCCATACACATAATTCATATTCTATGGTTGTTTCGGTAAAGTCACTTACATAAAAAAATTAAAATAAGTGAATAAAAAATGATAAAACAAATATCACGAGGTTTCGATCGCAACGTCGTGATATTTGTATGATTTTTTATTCACTTTATTTTCATTTTTATTCGTCTTATTTTATTGTTATTATTTTTTCTATCTATGTGACTTTACCGAAAGAACCATAGAATATGAATTCCTGCAGTCACGAAAGTTTTAAGTCAAAATTCATCCACAGAATGTGAATATGCATATTGTTCCTTTGCCAATATAACAGGTTTTTGTACATTATTTTTTTCTAAGGCTTGCAATTAAAGTTAATATTTTATTTACATGTTACGCTTCATCAACATATAATGTTGTATGTGAAATAAAGGTGGGACTGCACTGAAATGGGAGCATGCTGCGGGTTAGCTTGGGTTGCCTCCTCTGAGTTACAATAAAAAAAACCGAGGACATATAATGGATAGAATAGTATCTCACAGTACCGGAAGAGAGGAGAACTACATATACACGTGTGCTCTTGAGTGGCGCATTATTAGGCAACTGATAATACTCAGGACGTTTATTGCCCCAGGAAAACTTTAAGATTTCCCAGACCAGCTACCCCTAAAAGATGACGATCCTGGGGAAATCCAGGACAGATGGCAGCTGCTCGAGCTGGCGTGTGAAAACAGAAGTGGTGTTTAGACGAGCGACTGGTTGGCAAGGTTTGTGCGTATGTTTCTGTGTGCAGGACGTTCACTTCAGACTCGATTCCGGGCTTAATTGGAGTGTCCGTGACCAAATTCTTGTCCGTTGGTTGTCTGCTCACTTCTGAGCACTCGATAAGTTAAGAGAAACAGTGGCAGTTTTGTGGCCATTGTGATGTGGTAGGCAGTGAATGGACATGCTGTGACACGCTGAAATATGTATGTCTGCTGAACTTCTTTCACACCATAATCTAAGTTCTTTTGGGTTAGATCGCGTAAATATGAATGTGTCGTTAAACCCGTCACAACTCGACACAACAAATTAGTAAGGTTTGTCACGTAAACACAACATGCCAATTCGTTACTAGTACAGCACACCGGTGTGTTGGAGAGCAAATCCACAACATTTACAATCTGAGTACGATATTTCGCCAATAGAATTACAATTAACATCATAAGGCGACTACAAACGAATTGGCATGTTCTGTTGAGGTAACAAACCTTACTAATTGACTGTGTCGGGTGGTTGCGGGTTTAACGACACATTTATATTTAAGCTATCTAACCCGAAAAACCTACATTATGGATGATATTGGTCGTGAAAGCCTACACGTTAAACTTCTTACCAATTGGAGGTGCGGGAGGACAACGAATATGTATGATAATAAAACTCCTGGAACATAAATATTTGTATTTGAAGATTGTCTACACGAACATAAACGTACAAACTCAGGCAAAACACTGCAGTTCCAAGAGTAATGTTAAATCTAGTGACGCAGCCAAAGGATGTTCTCTAAATTCGTTGAAAAGCTTTGGCAAAGTTATTTTTTAAAATCCAATGTTTGTTTACTCTGCTTCAATTTAATTTACGTAAAGATTAGATATCTCCTGAGTGCAATGCTGTTTAAGAATACGGAGTTTGGGAATTATTCTCTTAGAGGTTCACACTCATTGCATACAAAGTGCTTTCCACAAATGAACCACAATACCTTGCTGATCTCGTCAAGGATCAAAAACCATCAAGCAAACTCCGGTCATACTCGCAGCGACTTTTGGCAAGCCATCGAACAAAAACGGTCGCCGCATCGCGCGCTTTCAGGTGCACTTCTGCGGTCGTCTGGAACGCTCTTTCTTCCAATATTAGGAGCCACTGGAGTTATGCACTTTTAATTCATCTAGATTGAAAACTCACTTCTTTAGAACTGCTTTTTGTGTTTAGTTTTTTGTCCATCCCCCACACATCCAATCAGCACGGTTAGCTACGTGCGTTGCGAACGAAGTTAAACATACATACATACAAACATACATTGGATTATTTTCTCACATCCCTCTTTGGATATTAGGAGGATGTGGGAGAGTCAAGTTAATTTACTTTGATAAAAACAAACATGAAGACACTTCATGCACAACTCAAAAAGCCAAACCATGTGTTGCATAACAGCATTTAACAAGTAATGCGACTCCAGAAAAAAGGAAATTGTGTCATAACGTTCACGATAAAACGAGTGTTGTTTTTATTTGCTTTGGGAATTAACCATTTTTCCACTCATTTTATAAATACTTTATTTTCCTATGAGTAGCGCATACGATTAAGGGGAATGATACATTCGAGCTGTGAGTTTAAAATTAAGTTCCAGCTTTCAAACTGGAGAAGAAATCAGTTACGTTGTGGGCGTGTGTGTGTTTTTGTTTTAAAAAATATATTTGGCATCAAGGTTTACATGATACAGTGTGATGACGTGAATGGAGTTTGTGATGCAATGCTCTTGTTGCTCCTGCTTTGGAGTGGACACAAGTGAAAAATCGTTGCCTGGCAAAAATTTAGTTCAGACTATGGACTTAATGAAAAATTACGGGTTAATAATTTCAAAACGCAGTAGTTTTTATTTATTTATTCTGTATTATAAACACACACAAAAAAAGCTCACAACCAGCAACAACGAAATTGACTCGTGTGACTCAATGCAGATTACGAGCGGATTGATTTGTCCAGGCGCATTCTCTCATAGACATTGATCCGCCGGAGCGGTAGAATCATCTCTCGAATGTTTTCTATTGACACTTGACTCCCGCACGCCAACTCTCAGAGGTTTACTGCGTAACCTAAGGAAAAATAACAAAATGTGCGATCCAGTATATCGGTTGTGACTGCGTTCATTATGTAATTGTCAATTTAGGACCACGAGAAGAGCTCTCTCTGATGCCTCTTTACTCAATTGAGCCATGTCTAGTTGTGTCTAGCACTGCGGCAATTGGCGTCGACAACCTCCAGTTCTACTCTCCACGTGTTGCAGTCTCTCAAAAAACGGGAACGCAACTGAACAACAAACGATGTCCTTAGAGAAAATGAGGACTCTTAAATCGGCATCATTAGTTCCAACTCAGCGTTTGCTACAAGAAATATCCACATTCTGGGTTTCATGCTCACTGGCAGTTATGTGGTTCCCCATGAACTCCTACTGAAGGGGGATGCTGTGACATATATACACAAGTCGCCCAAATAATGTTTTGGAACCGAATTATGGAATGTATTTAAATGATGTGTCGAAATATTTATATGGCAAAAGTGCTCGAGAGAGAGAGAGTATATTTTGGGGATGGCTTAAGGAGGATACCTGTTGGAGTTGGTTGTCTTGGCTATTGAGGATACATTTTTTTAGAGAGATAAATCATAGATGTTATTAGGGACATAACGATGCATTGACTAGTAGATTAGTCCTTATTGATGAGCTCAAGATACATATATCGATTCACGTGTATAGGAATGAACTTGTTCTTGTATGCATTGTATGTAATTGGTTAGCATCTCCCCTGTAGCCACGAGAGATTCTACCATTCTCTACAATGTTAAAAGAGAATATTGATTCCGACCCTGAATCACGAAAATGTATTAAATGGGAGTGAATCATTCCACCATTATGTATTATAGATGCATATTATAATTATTTTCACCAGGTAAAGCCTACTGAGCTATGAGTTATTTTTCAGAGGCGACCTGGCCATTGAAGTGGCTTATCACGTGTGAGAATTTCTAGTAGCCAAATAATTTAAACGCACGTTTCTAAATGTGGAGGATAAATTCACACAACCACAGCAAGAACACATTAACTCCAGGTTCTGGATCGAACCCAAGATCTCCTGCATACGAGGTCAGGAAGATAACATCCCACTAACATGGTGTTCCATAGGTAGCGTGTGCATAAGCATGTCTAGCTATGAGATTAGTTACAGAAAAAAATACAATACAAATTATGTTAAGACAAATTGTGTATTATTGACGCAGGGCATTTCAGGTCATTATACCAATATCATTATCCCAGTTAATACCATTGATTGGGAACCGCAGTGCCTATTCAGGTGGCTGGACAATGAGCACCCGGGAGACCCAGTGCTTGCCATTCAAGGAGTTTTATCAGGACTCTTCAATCTGTGCTGGCTACAGTCACCCGTGTCCCCAGTCTCATTACCGGCGTATTGATCTTCGCGATGGTGCATAACGTTCAGCGATAATGCAATAACCGCCCCACGCAGCATACAAGCATGCCTCTGTGAAATGGTGGAGAGAGACGTTAACTGGGTTTACATGGCATAATCTGATTTACACATGATGCTTGTCATGTCTTTGTCCATTAAAACGTTCGCAAAGAATTGGAACAGAACATTTTTCACATCACTACCGCTTGTCAACATATGCCAAAAATAACTGACAGCTAAGCAACCCATTATCTCCAACTATATATATATATATTTTTATATCCATACAAGTATACAGACATCGTGGGCCTTACAGAATGGCCATTACTGCAGAAAAAACACAATGTATTTGTTTTTGGAAAACAGTGGCATAGTACATTTTGTGTTACGTACTTCTAAGAAAGATATATATTTGTAGTAAATTTATATTTTGCAGGTCGTACTTTGAAAATAAATCTCATCTATTTGAATGCAAACACGTAGCAAATGTTTATTGTCATTATAGGATAACTCTCCACGGGCTTGTGAATGACTCATGAAAACGACCCGTTTGGGCGATGATTTACCAACGCGATTCAGTGAAGGAGCATGATGAGGCTGTTCATTGAAATATGAGATGATAAAATAATTAAATGAAAATATCCCCTCTCCCACGGCTCTGATTGTCCATGCGATCGGATTACATGAAATGACTCACTCTCATAATTCATGATGGCGATTGGATTCAAGAATCGATTCCATTTTTTTCAAATTGTTGTATCTCTAGAATCTATAGTGCCTTCAGGGTTAAGCAGACACGTGCAACAGCATCATCACCTGTCATGATCAATTCACTGCTGAATCAAGGCCAAACGAAGCCGCCGCCATCTCCGACAATAATGCGATGTAGTAATCGACGCAGCACCGGCACACGAACTGATTTCATCACTCCATCTCCTCGGCGGTTGTCCCCTCTCAGATGTGTTCTATTCCTTGTCTGCCACGCCGTCATTATCCTGAGAATTCTAATCCATGCATTTCTTTTCCTGTTTCTCAATTTTATGGCAATCTCTCATTAAAATGTAAATCAACAATAGCAATGTCTTGGATACACTATTCAATGGCGCTATCGTGAGAGTGAGAATCGATTTAATCAGATGAATAGATGCATTGTTACAGACATCGTGTCCAGGATTGCCCATCTCTGATTTATCTGCAAGATGCATGTTTCCATGTTTGTGGTGAAACACACAAATTGTAAACTTAGTGGTTCCACCTGAGAATTAGAATGCACACAAACTGTGTATGGGAACTGCAGTTCAGCAACATTTCCCTCTGTAACTTTTCAACCTTGAGGACTGCTGCAGCCCACAATGAACTTGTACGCTGCGACACGAATGCCAATGCACAATTATGAGAATTGTGTCGGGAATTGGCATGGTTATTTCAGATGCAAATGTTCTGGCTAATTGTTTACATCGGTCTCTATGGAGTCATTGAGAATTAGGAGCTTATGGCAAAGCAAAGATATTGCATGGAATAAGCGGATAACGTTGAAAGTCTTTAGAATGTAAATAAACATCTAAAATAATCCCTATTTTTCAAATGATTTAGATGTGCATGTGTTATTTTACTTGAATCGAGTCTTGAGATGAAGTTATATTAAAATTATTTTTACATATTTTATTCATCGGTGCTATTGAAAATTATTCTTATCACGTGAAGCCTCTCAATTATTCACAATTGTGGGGATGACATAAAAAAATTTAATCAGAAACTGTACATTATGTATATTTAACATAACATTCAAAATTGCACATTATGTTGCGTAGAACGGCATATTAAAAAATAGTGCTTGTTGACAGTGTGAATTAATCACTGGGCTGGATTGATTTTTTGCAGTAGTCCTGATCAATTGACCACAAATCAGTCATCCTGCCCCAAAAGGTGAATATTCAGCATTTAATATTCCAGGAGTGACTTTGGCATGACCCCCAATTAATGTGACAAAGGAAATATTACCCTCAGATAAATAATCTGTATGAGCAAACTGGTGAATATTAATAGGAACTTTATTGATACAAAGGTTAGAAATGCGTTTGAGGTGAGCCAATATAATTTAGCATGCCTACTACTTAAAAAAGTATTTAGTTAGGCATGAGATCATTGGTTTAATCTCACTGCAGGGGGAGATCTAACCCCCATGAGGTAGCAGAATGCTGACTACCGTCTCTGCCCCTGAGGTCAGCATTAGGGACATGGGTTCAAATCGGCAAAACTTACATTAACATGTGATTATACTGCATCTGAGTCATCACCGTGAAAAGTTGTACGATGATGTCATGTTTGCATTGACCACAATACCTGATGTCGAAATGCAAACAAAAACCACAACGCCTTTTGGCGTCATCTGGTCCAACACCATGTGAGACTAGGCTCTAAGAAAAGCTGTCTCGGGTGTGGACCAATGAATTTCAAGGACAGTGTTACATTATCAGAGTTGTGTTTTTTGTTTGCATTCCAACCGCTGGTATTGTGGTCAATGCAAACATCAGTTTTGTTGCCAGATAAAAGGGTAAAAAAACAATTATAATTAGTTTTTTATTACCAGGTAAGGCCCACTGAGCCATATAGCTCTGTTTAGAAGTGACATGGCCACAAATGATAGCTAAATTTAGACTGAATTTTTTTTTATTTAGAACTCCAATTAGCACAGTTGGCTACGTACGGTGCGAAAGAAGTTCAACATACATACGAACGCATGTTTCTAAATGTGGAGAGAAAAACCGGAGAACCAGGAGAAAAACCCACACTACCACGGGGAGAACATGCAAACTCCAAATATACAAGTGTTAGGGTCGGGATCGAACCCACGTTGACGTATCGCCATCCTGGCAAGATATATACATAAGGGACACAACTGGAGACACATCAGAGTATGGGCACTTGGGGCAGTCACTAAAAGCAGATTAGGAAACAAATTATGAAACAAAGAGGTGGACGAGGGCAGGGTAATCATTGATTTTGACAATGACGATAGCTGTCGTCGCTGCCTTTGTTGCTCGGCACTGCTGCCATTAATGATGGAAGAGAATGATATCGATGAAGACGATAGTGGTCATTCATAAGAAAGCATTATTATAGTCATTATTGGCAAATAATTCATTGATTCAATCGAGTACGTATATCCAGAGATTGTTAAGCAAGGAGACATGCCTGGATTTCCAACACTGACAGATTTGAATTTGCACTAACACTTTTGCTCATATCTTGAGTTTGGTCAATTTAATAGACTACTTCACATTCATAACTGTTATGAAGATGATATGTTGTAGAACAGATTTTTGCACATCATGCATGTCTCAAAGTATTCTACTGCTGTTGGATTTGGTGTCATTCATTTGGTGTCCCATCTCTTGCACAGAGTAATATTTCACATTGAACATTTATTGCACCGTACTATAATATATTAAAAAAGAATACAACCATTTCCTCTATTTGTAAGTTTATCTAGTAGAGGAGCAAGATAAGTTCGTATACGGTAATATGACCCTATTCAATTTTGGGTCATATTATTGTCAGCTGATTGGATGTTGGGTGGTATCTAATCGGTAAAAATAGCAGTAAAAACTAAAATATTGTTCATTGCTTTTAGCGAAAATTGATCCGCACTTTTTTTTACAATAACACAAAAAACGGTGACTGGCATACTGTCCATGAGCTAAGCTGCATGGTTTTGGAGATTTAACAAGTTAATTGCTTCACAAGATTTAACAAGTTATTTGGTATTCTTGGTTCTTTTGGTAAAGTCACGTAGAAAGAACCAAGAATATGAATCCCTGCAGTCACAAAAGCTTAAAATCAAAAGTTATTTGGTAATGATGCAATGGCAATAGTGCACAAATAAAAATGATACAAACTAAAAACATTTGTCAACCACACGCAAGGCAGTGTGATTGACCAGCGTGCTGTTAGGAGATTGCTCGTTAATATGAATTAGCAGTTACAAACATATATACTTATCAGTTGCATGGACTTGTATGGACCGGAAAAAAACCTAAGAGTTTGTATGGACAAGTTTCCTTGAATTCCACACGTTCTGGTCGTGCCATTGCATTTTGTTTCCTATTTATTGTACGAAAATACAAAGCGAATGCTTCACGCCAGTCAGAACATCTCTCCAGCATTCCACATCTCGTGTGAAACCCAGCCTTTCACCTGCGCTTCATTGTGCAGTGCCATAGATGGGCCACACTTACCAGCAGGTAGCTCGGACCCCCAGGGGAGGGGCCACTGTGCCAGCCCAAGAGGGGAGGGGCTGCTGGGGGCTCTAGGATCCTAGACAGCTAAGCCCTCGGCGCCAGGCCCTAGGATTCTAGGCAACCCAGACAGCTAAGCCCCTTGGCGACATCAACGGGGGGCTGTGTGTGCTCTGTGGGCTATCTGGGGGCACACACAACCCCACCCCTCGATGGGCAAGAGGCATAAAATGCCCGCTCCCTGGCCGATCGGGGCCAGTCGCAGCTCAAGCCCCAAGACCAGCCAGCTTAGGACCCTGGACCCCCTCGTTCCGCTTGTCCTTGTAAGGGCCGGGACGCTGTGCGGGCCAGTGGTGGGACTCTGGGACTCCCGGCTCTACGTCCTTGTGAGGGCGAGTTCCGAGGAAGCCAGAGTCTAGACCCGCACCTTGGCTGGGTCGGGTCAGGTAGTCTCCCCTAGGATAATTGTAGCCGGAGGACCCCAGAGCGTAGCTAGAGTCAGGTACGCTTAAGAGTAGGCTGTGTACCTAGGCTGTGCACCTAGGCTGTGTACCTAGGCTGTAACAGAGTATCAGGACTGTTGGGGTGTTGTATTGTAACAAAGAAGTTACCTCTACAAGTGTCTCCGGAACCCATTACAATTGCCATGGTAATTCAGATTCAACTATACAGGCGTGCTTTTGATGTTATTAAATGGTGAACATTAACGTGTAAATATGTAGTTTATCGATATGAAGTGTTAATTGAATGACTAAGGTGTTAATTGCGTTTGAACATAAATACAAAAAAGATACGGAGTGATTTCTGAGTTATTTCATTATTAACACATTCCTGCGGAGGGAGCTGGTAGGAACGTTAGGTTGCTCAGTCAATGGCCAGGGTCAACGGCGGCGTGGTGTATTCCGCAAATATGCCCGACTGTGAGGGCGGGCACAAGCTGGCGTGAGTAGGTTAAACGTTGAGTTTTATAAACGCACCGCGGGGTGACCAGCCCCTACCCACCCAGCCCCACCCCTCCCACCCCCCACCCAGCCCCACCCTCCCCACCCAGCCCCTCCCCACCCTCCCCACCCAGCCCCTCCCCACCCTCCCCACCCAGCCCCTCCCCATCCTCCCAACCCAGCCCCTCCCTGCACGACGGACGGACACGATAATCCCCTATGGGCTGGTGTAACCAGGAGGTTCCTACCAGTAATAGTATGCCAGACAATGACATCCTACATCACGGACACCTTCTCATGGACACCCAATAATCAGTCCGTTAGACACTCCCACCGAAAGAGAGCGAGCTCTCTGGTTTAAATCACACTTGGGGCCCATGTAAACATTTATTTATTTAAGCATAAAAATTACGTTCCTTCTCTCGTAACATTCACATTACGTACCAATTACAAGGTAGAACATATGATATTCCCCGAGCTAATTCAACATAGATGTCAAACCCTCAATGCTCCTGCATTACTTGCCACCGATAACTTTTTTTTCTTTTACAAATATCTGAGAATCAGTGTTTCACTGTAAATTCTTGTTTTTTCTTTTATTACTTACGTAACAACCAAATTGCAACGTAATTTTACGTTCATATTGAAGTAATGCAAGTTGACAAAATATGCTGAAACAAAATAATTAAAGTTTTGTCTCAATTCGCCAAACGGGATCAGATTTTGCTGCCAAGCAATTGGATCTGACAAAATACAGATTAGATTTAATCAGCTCATTATCGAATGCGAGTTAAGATCAGACTAGAATTGATTTGGTCCCATCAGACCTGAACCTGTGTATAACTCGAAAACTAAAAGTAGTACAAGGATGAACAAAACACCAAAAGATTGGCAAAAACGTATCCTTTCCAATTTTCACTTTTTTTTGAGAGGGTGACCTCACACGGTGAGTGGGCAAATCTTTCACGTTGTGATTAATCTGTTCTGGTAGAGACACCGATTGATGATCCATGGCTGAGTCATATTTTTCAATTGTCGTTGATTTCATCTTCATAATAATACTCTTTGTGAACTAAAGATGTGTTTATCATTCATAGCACAATGATGAGCCGCTGTATACATGAAATCCTTCCTGTATACATAGCTACTGTGGTGAGATGGTGCCAAAAGCACTGCCAAAGCTAGTTTCCAGATAAACAAACTCTTCCTTGTGGCGCGAGGTGGATTATCAGATTGCAGGATCGTGAGATGGTGGCAGTTTGAGGAGGCCTTCATCCTGCAGTTGATTGACCATGGCTGATGTCAATCGTAATGTTAAAGCAAGATACAATATGTGAAATTGTATCATTAATTATTGATGTATTATACGTTGCATACAAGTAAAATTATGAAAGGTGTACGGACATTTATTTTTTATGAACCATAATGCAATTCTGTGAAGACAATCCCACCAAAGGTCTGGAGTAATATCATGCTTTCTGCAAAGATTAAAGAATGTGAAGCCATGCTGAACAAATTCAATCAAAAATGTAACAGGATGCAAAAAAAATGGCAATAATTCATTCCTATGAGAGTCCATAAAACGTGTTTAAATTGCAATGTAATTGGACACACAACAATGATTAAACACAAAAGCTCATGAGTTTTCACATCCACAAAACTCTTTACCAGGATACTACAATTCTCATTGCCTGCTACTTTCATCAGGGGATTAATATATGTCACTCAACAGGAATTACCTGTTACAAACTGATTATTTTCAGAAATTCTCCATTAAAGTCAGGAATCAAATTCCGCTATATTTTGTTGTTGTGATTGTAGTTGTATATTACATTTTCTTACACGTGAAGTATTGGAAATGACGGCAGGAAACTCCTTGACGGGAACACACTTCTTTTATTAAATCTTGACTTGTAACAATACAACGCGTGGCCTCTCTTCTTCACAATGCGCTTCTCTTGACTCTGGATTCTGTGCTGCTGGCTCTCTGTGCCTCGTGTAGACTCCGCGCCTCGGCTACACTCCTCTCTCGCCTCGTGTAGACTCTGCGCCTCTGCTACACTCTCCACTCGCCTCGTGTAGACTTTGCATCTCTCTCTCTGGCTACACCGTATGCATACTCGGCTCGTGTAGACCTTCCTCTCTCTCTGGCTACACCGTATGCATACTCGGCTCGTGTAGACCGTTCTCTCTCTCTGGCTACACACTATACATTACTCAGCTCGTGTAGACCGTTCTCTCTCTCTGGCTACACACTATACATTACTCAGCTCGTGTAGACCGTTCTCTCTCTCTGGCTACACACTATACATTACTCAGCTCGTGTAGACCGTTCTCTCTCGCTGGCTACACACTATACATTACTCAGCTCGTGTAGACCGTTCTCTCTCGCTGGCTACACACTATACATTACTCAGCTCGTGTAGACCGTTCTCTCTCGCTGGCTACACACTATACATTACTCAGCTCGTGTAGACCGTTCTCTCTCGCTGGCTACACACTATACCGTACTCTCCTCTACTCTCCATTACTCTCCTCTCCGGGCTCTATCTCTGCACCTTCGTCTTCATTCTTAGATGGTTCCACTTCTGCCCCCTGCTCCTCTGTGCATCACCTTATATACCCCTTCTTCCCGGGAGACGGAGCGGATGCGGACCTCAACGTCGGCACCGCTCCTCAGTTACCCAATCCCCACGCGCTATCCCTACGATCCGGTTCCGCTCAGCGCGTGTTTCCACTCCCCGACCAATCACACCGCGCTGCTACCCGATCACTCCCTCTGGGCGCGTCACCGGCACACAGCCAATCAGCAGCACTACCCCCACCCGCGCACTGACGCCTGCTCCTCCCCGTCAGCGCGCGTCACCACACACACACCCGTACATACGCGCTGGCACACGACATATACACCCAGCGCGTATCACCACTACACACGGGTTGGATTAAACCCACATTCAACGTGAAAATTAGGCGACCTATGTTGTCTGCATTCCCAAGGCACAAGACCGCCAATACGGGTAACTGAATGATTTATAGGTATCTGCACCAGGTCATGTTAATCTATAAGGCTACGCCTAAAGGAACATGCAAGAAAACTGTGGCCGGCTCATATTTCCACGAAGAGTCAAGTTTAATTCATCCAGATAATTATTCTAAATAAAATTGGACTTGCTTTCAGACACAATCATGCTTCAGTATTGTTACAATGAAAACGATATACATTTAATCTAAAAATGTCATTACAGTGCCAAAGTTAACATTTCCATGGGATCTTCAAAGTAAAGTTGTTTTAAAGCATGCAGGGGGCATTTGCAGGATTATTTATTAACTGTGTATCTAAACTTCACCTTCATGGGATGCTGGGTTTGAATGCAGGCAGCCACCTGTGAATACACAGAGGTCTCAAATGCAGTGAGTTTATGGTCTCAACGCAGTCACCAATTGACACAAAAACCCATAACATTAATTTGGTTCTGTTCAACTAAATATTAAACGTAACTATCGGCGTGATAGGCATGCGATAAACATTGCTCTCACTGGCAAGGTGAGTGAAAAAATGTCGCCCCTGCTCTGTGGACCAAAGTTCAAAGTTCATTTATTAGGTATAGCCCTGTGAGCCATTCGACTCTTGAATCGGGTGCAACCGCAACAAACAAAAAAACATGAACAAGAAAACATCTGAAAGTGACTATGTGCAAACAGAAAATCCAAGAAAAGACAGCAAAATATTGCAGAAAAATCACCGTAAACCAACACTGTGCAAATATACCAGTGGGATGCAAGTCAAACAACAACAACCACAAGACAACTTAGATTAAGGCCATCAGTCTAACTCTGTACTACAACAAACAAACAGGGGTCCCTTCAATGGGATCCCGGAAGTAGCTCTGAGAGAATCCACAAACTGTGGGCCGTTCGATCACATAAAGGGTTGGCAATTGTGTTTGAGAGATCCGAACAGATACTTCATCGCATAACGTAGCACTCAGAACAGAAAAACACAAGTTGGGCAAATTGAGCGGTGGTGCGACACACCACAGACAATATCACTCCAACCCCCCACGTCCTGTCACGTGTAGAAGCAGGAAGATTCTAGATTTGAAGCTTTCGTGACTGCAAGGAATCATATTCTTAGGTTTTTTCGGTAAAGTCACGTAGGTAAAACATCAAAATTAATGAAAATAAAATAAAAACAAAAATCACGACGTTTCAGAGGCAACACAAGTCTCCGTCATCAGGTGGGACCGTCACAGCCGAATTAGCTGCATCAAGTGAGGCAATGATTCAAGAAGTAATCCCTTATAAGCAAGTTGAAGGGGGGAGGAGAGGGGGGGGGAGCTCATCAGAATGTGGTAGCCAATGAATGGAACGTATCGGGAGGGAGGGGGGCGGGGCTCAAAGACAGCATGGAGTGCTAAGTACAACGCATCGGGAGGGGGAGGGGGCCAAAACAATGGACGACGGCTTGGACGCGGTTGCTGCTGCACACGCCAACACAATGGACAGAGAGGGGGGAGGGGAGGTCTGATACACATGATAGACAAAAGAACGAAAATGCCCATGTTTATACCAATGCTGGCTGAACAATGAAGAGAGCACTGCCAAAAAATAACTGGGGATGTTAACACTCGGTAAAGTAAAGTAAAATAGTGCCTGTCAGATAAGATGGTCCAAAAAAGTGTAATTAAGTCTTTTTTGCGTGGTTGATAACATCTTTCCAATGATTACTAAGTTTGTACCCATCATCACGGTTGAAATTATGTCTGTGTTTGTATATTTGTATGGCTTCGTGTACAAACCTTTGATGGTAGCCGGGAGGTTTGCAGAGAACCTTGGTCTCGGAAAAGACAATTTCATGAGAGCCCACCGAGTTGTAGCAATGATCGGCAACGGCAGAAGAATCAGTTCTGCCGTGTTTCAGATCTGACTTGTGCTCGCTGACACGATCAGAAACATGACGTTTCGTTTCTCCAATGTAGCAATCACCACAAATGCAACTCAATTTGTAGACTCCAGGATACTGTAAGTCAGGAACGACATCCTTCACAGATGGAATCAGATCACAGATTTTATGCACTGTACTGAATCGGACTTGGATCTTATGTTTGGAAGTGGAGAAAGACGGTAAACTACCATTCTTGGATATTCTGTTTGAGAGGAGGCCTGACGGATCCTTGGGACATTCTGTCTACAGGAAAGCCACCCACACAGATTCCTACTTGAAACCGGATTCCCACCACCACCCATCTCAAAAGAATTCTCTCATCAAAACGCTATACCACAGAGCCCATGGCATTTCTGACAAACACCACCTGACCGGTGAATTAAGACATGTACATCGGGCCCTCAGGATGAACGGATACTCTGACCGTACTATCCGCCAAGCTGTCTCTCCCACCACACAGAAACAGCCACTTGAAACTCCGACCAAAACCATCACGTTACCATACATAGCAGGCGTGACAAAAAAGATCTCCAAAATTCTAAACAAACATAAGATCCAAGTCCGATTCAGTACAGTGCATAAAATCCGTGATCTGATTCCATCTGTGAAGGATGTCGTTCCTGGAGTCTACAAATTGATTTGCATTTGCGGTGATTGCTACATTGGAGAAACGAAACGTCATGTTTCTGATCGTGTCCGCGAGCACAAGTCAGATCTGAAACACGGCAGAACTGATTCTTCTGCCGTTGCCGATCATTGCTACAACTCGGTGGGCTCTCATGAAATTGTCTTTTCCGAGACCAAGGTTCTCTGCAAACCTCCCGGCTACCATCAAAGGTTTGTACACGAAGGCATACAAATATACAAACACAGACATAATTTCAACCGTGATGATGGGTACAAACTTAGTAATCATTGGAAAGATGTTATCAACCACGCAAAAAAAGACTTAATTACACTTTTTTGGACCATGTTATCTGACAGGCACTATTTTACTTTACTTTACCGAGTGTTAACATCCCCAGTTATTTTTTGGCAGTGCTCTCTTCATTGTTCAGCCAGCATTGGTATAAACATGGGCATTTTCGTTCTTTTGTCTATCATGTGTATCAGACCTCCCCTCCCCCCTCTCTGTCCATTGTGTTGGCGTGTGTAGCAGCAACCGCGTCCAAGCTGTCGTCCATTGTTTTGGCCCCCCTCCCCCTCCCGATGCGTTGTACTTAGCACTCCGTGCTGTCTTTGAGCCCCGCCCCCCTCCCTCCCGATACGTTTCATTCATTGGCTACCACATTCTGATGAGCTCCCCCCCCCCTCTCCTCCCCCCTTCAACTTGCTTATAAGGGATTACTTCTTGAATCATTGCCTCACTTGATGCAGCTAATTCGGCTGTGACGGTCCCACCTGATGACGGAGACTTGTGTTGCCTCTGAAACGTCGTGATTTTTGTTTTTATTTTATTTTATTTTCATTAATTTTGATGTTTTACCTACGTGACTTTACCGAAAAAACCTAAGAATAAGCAGGAAAATGTTAACACTTATATGGGAATTTCGTTTTTAATGGAAACAGAACGAATAATACCCTTTAACATGATAACAAATGTATTTTAATAGCTTTAAAAAAGTCAAGAATCTTCACTTGTTCGCCATCAATGTCAACACAGGCCTGGAATCTTCTCCAGGTGATCTCCAGAGCCCAGAAGCACATTTCTTGCGGTGTTGTTGCAAATTCACTGAAGTATTAACATTTTTTGAAGCACCCTGTATAAGCACACCCCTTTAGGAGCAAGTCCAGGTGTGCGTATTTCTGAAGTAGTGTGTGCTTGTCAGACGTTCCCTTTGCTTCCTCCCATCAGCACAATGAAAGCACGTGCTGCTTATACGGGCATGCCTCTATAGCACTCAGGATGTGTTTTTGGTAAACGGAGTGCTCTCCGAAACAGCGCTATAGGAGGTCATTATCACATGGCTCCAATGGAGATGCGTACTGGCAGCGCTACCTTTATACCCATGAGCGATATATGAGGGCTTCATTGGGGTATTGGTAATAGTCTTAATACGATAAATGTGTTCAAGCATTTTATAAATAAAAAATAATAACGATAATGACATAAAAATACAATAAGTTATGTGCTCACAAGTGCATTCGGTCGGAGCTTGCTTCACATTACCCACCGTCTGCCATACACACCCGTTCTGCGAGAGGCTATAGAGTACTTTACCAGTGGGATTACTCCATCCATGGATCGCCAAATGAATCGATGCAGTGAACAACTGTCTAGGAAATGATACTCTAATGTGGCTGTCGGACACGCTCCTACGGGCAATGTCACACCTACTTTCTTTCACGTGTCGGGGGGGGGGGGGCTGATCCACGTGGGATTTTCCTCCAGGACAAAGAGTGTTATAACGAAATAGTGTTATAAGAGGCATCTCTATGAAAGGTATGCCCGGCTGGCTGTTTCACAGTGGTGCTTATACAAGGTGTGTGCCTATCCAGTTACTATTGTAATGCGAGCGTGAATGGGGTCGCTGCTGGACTCTGGCCCAATTACACGACCCGGGGTATTGGGGGCGGAGCCCGGTATGGGGGGCGTATGAGAGGGGCCGCCGTTCACCCCGGCTCCAATGGGAAGCGAGGTGAATGGAGGTGGAGCCAGCAGGGCAGGATGGGAAGGCCGGATCTGACGATCCGGAAGGGAGGAGTCAGGGTCACGTGGGAGAGAGGTTATAGAGGGGAGCCCGGAAGAGATCGGGGCCAGTCGATGGAGTGAAGAGGCGGGACAACGTTGGGTGGCCGCCGCGCCATCAGCCACGTGGCTGATGGGGCTTGGCACACCATCGGCCAGGGTGTGCGGAGCGAGAGCAGAGTGTGCGGGGCACACGTAGCTAGTGAGTGACTAGCAGAGTGTGCGGGGCACACGGGGCTAGCAGAGTGTGCGGGGCACACGGGCTAGCGGAGTGGCTAGCAGAGCGTGCGGGGCACACGGGGCTAGCAGAGTGGCTAGCAGAGCGTGCGGGGCACACGAGAGGAGCGTGCGGGGCACGCGAGAGGGGCGTGCGTGGCACGCGAGAGGAGACGACGCTGGTTCGTGGAGGAGACCCGTGGGGTGCGGAGAAGAACCCAAATAAAGGACGAACGGAGACCAACATCGCCTGACCGAGTCCTTAATTACACTATTGGAAAAGCTTGAAGCAGAAACGAGAAGAACAGGGGAAACATCATTTGGATATAGGTAGAAGGGCAGGGAGGTGAGGAACATTGAGGGAGTATTGTTTGGGATGTATCTGGTAAAAGGAAGAGGAGAGGAGAAAAGGTGGACTTGAGTCTGAGAAGGAGAAGAAACAATGGATTATAATTCATTGCCATTAAAACAACATAAAGCTATTAAGAGCCTATTGATACTAGAATGATCGCCTGGATATATTCTACATATTCTACACAACAGCCATACATAAACATTGTATATCCTGCCAAGCCACACGTGGTACAATCCGAAAACACATCAGAGAGCGAAACAGCACAACTGAATAAACCTACATAGCAGTCATAGCTGACTGGTGCTGTGTCTCCTGAGTTCCAAAGGACCACACTTCTTAATGATGATGCAATATTTTTTAATGTAACAGATAAAGACACTGTCCATTATCCCAAACCTCCGTGTGTCCATGCCTTTAGCACACACTTTTATCTCAAATTTAAAGCTGAGTTCCTCTTCTCACTTTGTCAACTGATAGCATGAGCACTCAAACATATCTAATCAGCATGAAGTGTGCTCTCTGCTCTGCTTACATAATAATAATGCAGTACAATAATTCTGGTTACATATATTCAAAAAACGTCATTATCCATAGGAAGCAAATCTAGGAAAATTATCAAAAATACTGAAAAAATTAAACCGGTTACACATGTTTAAAACGGTCTGATAAAAATGTTCGCTGTCAAATGTTAATTCTTTCTTCGAGACTGTATTTGTGAAATGGAGTGATAAATAAATAACAGAAGTAACAATGACTTGGTCATGGCTGATGACAAGGATGTATCACTTATACATTTACATTAATTTTTTGATACATTTATCCTGGTTAATCTAAGCTTCCCATTATGTAATTCCCAGTAGTGCAATAGACAAATAACTATCACATGAAGGAACAAACTCATATAGACATGCATCGAATCACATGGTGGTATGTTTATTTTTTTATCAATGCTGTTCCATGCTCAATCTATATACCATTGATATAGCACATTTTTTACGTCAAAACTCTTGAAGAAAATGACAATGCTAGTCTGTCTGGAATTTTAGCATTCACGATGGATAATGCAACGCCAGATATTCATGATTATTCTTGTAAGTATGTGTCAAGGTTGCCACCACCTCTACGCCTACCCCAAGCATTTTCATTGTCATGTTCGTATTGTTCACTGTTTTTTCTGTCTTGTTTGTATATTTGTATGCACTCTATTAGCCTAATATAACATTCGTCTATAATTGGCATGAATGTTAAAATGTTGATTCTTACATATGTATCATGGGTCTTAAGCATTGATATTAGTCACTAAATCAATGCCTCATAACATCCCTTCTTATATGTAACAGCACCATTTCGAAAAACAATTTTTGGCAGTTTAAGTGACCGTACATCAGGCAGAAAATCTACGTAGAATGTATGGCAAATAAAGGTGCATTTAAATCCTGAATCATAGCAGAACACATTACCTCCATGGCCATTCCAAGCATGACGAAGTTTCAATATTCATATCAGACCATTAGGGGAAGGAAGGAATCAATTTGGAGGCAAAACCCAACAGAGGGCATTTAGTAACCTGCTGATGCCCCCAGAATTCCTGGTGACTCATATTCACCATAGGTCACTGTCAATTTCTAAAAGCCTTCCAGAGATGAAATCAGATTGAAAGATTTCGCATGGACAGAGATGCTTATTTAAAAGTTTGAATCCACAATAACACGTAGGGGTGAAGGAAATATGTTTTTAAATGATACAATGGGTTTATACATTAATGCTGAAAAGGACACGGTGGAGCTACCTTTGTAGATTGTATGATACAATTCATGTTTCCATTTCAAACGGTAATATTTTTATTTTCTTATTTATCTTAGATAACACTTCATTTCCAGGTACCAAGAATATTACAGCAGAAATATAATAATTCACGCTGTAATAATCCGCAAATCCTTGCAAATATCTAATAATTAACCATAATAGTTTTTTGGGTTAGATCGTGTAAATATAAATGTGTCGTTAAACCTGTCACCACCCGACACAGCCAATAAGTCAAGTTTGTCACGTAAACAGAGCATGCCAATTCGTTACTAGTACATCACACCGGTTTGTTGGATAGTAAATCCACAACATTTACAATTTGAGTACGACGTTTCGCCAGTAGTATAATCTGATTATTGGCGGTTCACGGCTCCTCTCGTAATCCGTGGCACACCGCGGTCGGATTGAAAACACTTAGCGGACCACGAACCAGGATCTGTCAAAGTTGGTGGTGCTAATGCGGAGCTGCAGGAGCGAAGCTGCAGGAAAACGCGAAGGTCAGTTTAAAAAAAAGTTATATATGCATTCTTTTGCATTTGCACAGAATAGCTGTGCTGGCATGGTTTTTTTAGTTGAACAGGATTAAGTTTAGAAGAAAACAATCGCTTTAACATTGACCTACGTGGCACATTTACTGGTTGGTAAAGGGAAGCCGTGAAAATGTCAGGGGAATACAAAACAATGGATTTTGCTACACTGCCTTTTACCGCTTATAACACTTACTACAACCATTTTATGCAAGGTGGTCATCCATCCAAGCACTATCCTTGCTCAGGCCTGCTTAGCTACTGAGGTCCGCTTGGATCAGGCATATTCCAGGTGATTTGTTCATAGCCATGTGCTAAACTTATAAAGTGAATTTATTAATTGCCCTTGCTGTTATTGTAATTAAAACAAAGCACATTACATAAATTCAGTATTCATTTCCATATCCATGCAGGCTAAATATTCACTTCTACTTTTGCTTCGCATTCCATTTAAAATAAAAATGTTATTGTCAGTATTGTTTCACCAATTTCCACTCTTAACGGCCCTCTCAATGAGACTCTAAGTCCTGATCTGATTAACCACAAAGGCAGACGGTGCATCATGCAGCCATTTATGATGGATGAATTTGGACTGCAGGTGATAACATACAAAAGGGAAATGGGATGAATTTGATAATGGAGCATGATTCAGTTAGGCTGGGTGAAAAGAGCCATACACAATGTACCCAGCCACTTATACTTAGGCTTATGTCCTTTGAGGTCACCCTGACAAAGCATAAATCAACACTGGAAGAGCTCTAAAGGAGACCGTGTACGACTGTTTTACGATCATTGTTGCTAACGTCTTTATGAGGATTGGGGAGGGTGTGTGATAAGCACATATTAAACAATTCACATGACACGATTTAGTATTTTCGCCAGATGCCCAGTGTCATTCACCGTCGCTTTGTGACGTATCTTTCGAGACAAATCGGCAGTTAATATTGCATGCCATGTAAACCTTTGCCAAAGAATTAACAGTGCTGAGGCTCATGTAATTAATTTGTATTGCTGACGCAGTACACGGAAATCTGGAAATGCATAATAATTTACCAAAAATGAAAAAATAATTATTATCATTTACAGCCCTTTGTCAATCCACGGCTGGAGTAAGGCCTTCCATGTCATGTCGGCCATGGAAGTTGTTTGACCATACTTCACCACGCAGATCAGTATGGGTTCGTGCTCAGGACTGGTTCAGATATGGCTGCTGATGTTAGTCATGGTTGGGAATCAAACTCAGGTCACCAGGAAGGCAGCGAAGTGCACAACCATCGGTGCCACCTCTCCACACTGCTCAAAATGCAATCGATGTGCACCTTTTATTTGCGTTGGGCTACACACAGTCACACTCACAACCCAGTTCCGTACAACGTTGTCTTGGTTTCTCTTTGGTTGATGCAGCAATTAGGTTACACTCCGATACGAAGTGCAGTCAACCCTCATCAGAGAAATTACTTCTATTCAGGGGTCATTCATCATGCATGATACGCTGGCTGACTCGACACGTTGACATGTTGTAAGAAATAAAGGTACCCATGTTTTTATGCACCCTTAGCGATCTTCCAATCAACTTGCTACAGAGTGCCTGGGTAGGGTCAATGATGCATGAAGAAACAAACATGATTGGTGCTCGACCTGTGTTACATTGTGCGTGTCTGTATCAATATATATGGCCACAAACAAATGTGTACGCTGTACGGTTTCGTCGGCAATGCAGTCACATGTGGTAATCTGTTCTATCTGGCAGTCACCACAATTAATTCACGCTGTTTAAATATGAATTTCATGAAGTGTCAGTAAGAGTTTCTTCTATAAATGACATTTTGTGATTGGCTTTGCCTTTCCGTAGCAGAATGATTTAAACATGGATGATTTTTTTTATTACAGTCGCTAAACATGATATTATTTCTGAGGCATACAATTCGTCGTTTGTCTTTCATTGTCTCCAGGAAAGATGCACTTCACAGATGCTGATATGAACTCCACACAGGTGTATGTTATGGGGCACAAGGTGTATGAATATTGTACATGCTTCACCTTGCTTCTCCCTTGCCCCGAACACGCCACCGCTTACTTCAATCCAACTTGCATCCAACCAACAGCCTTTGAGACTCACCACCGCAAATAACAATCTTTGTTTTAATGCATTGTATTTGAAGTCACAAATTTGGCGAAGAATGCACAATTATTGTGCGTATTATACCGTGGGTTCATATTTAAAATTAGTTGATCAGACTTTCGTAAGTGAATTTCATCTGTCAAATTCGTTTATCCATGATTGAAATGCATGTTGTGATTGATGTTCTCTGCTGAACGATGTACAGGGGCAATATGCAGCCTGTTGGGGTAAACATGCAAGACTTCTAAAACGTCTTAGTTGCTGTTGCTGCCCATTTGTCACACGCGAATGAAATTTTGTACAATATTGCAACTTTGCACCTCCAGGGGCCAAGTACGTGTTTATAAAATGCCATCACGCAGTGCTGGCCTGTTTCCTTTTAATGAAAGCCAGTCCTGTAATTCTAAAATGTGGCCTTAGAATGGTAGCTCTGGTTTTCTAATGGGGACTGTAATGCCTGTATAATCAGCTCACATTCAAGGATAATGCAAAACTCATTAATAAAGCTTTACTATTAAGGCACTCATAACTGTGTGCATGGACAATAATACCAATCCCTAAGTGTAGCTGCTTATTTAAAGGCCCAGTTTTGGTGATTTACTTTTAGATTTCATTTATAATTGTAAAAATGTATATATGCTAATACAATCGATGAGTTATTTATTACTTCCAAAATAAGTAATTTTAAAAGTGTATTTCCATTTACTATATCATGAATTCGTGGTCATTTCTAAACAATGACAAGAACTACACGTTTAAAATAAAACAATAAACAGTATTCCTGATATTTTACAAGAATGCGCTATTGAATGTTAGGTTCTATTTGGCAATAACTTTGAATGGCCTTGGGCCCTTCACTGCTCCAAGGCTTCCTCCATGCAGCCAACCCTGCCCATTACGGCTACAATTAGAGCAGCAGTAGTAGCAGCAGCAAGAAGCACAGGCTGCCTGCATGCTCTGCCTGCTGCTTAATTGTTGAGTGCAACGGGGTTGAGACGTGGGTGGATGGAAACAATCCCAAAGGGATTGGGAGGGGGGGCCCCACATTAAGGTCTTGGCTTCGGGCCCAGGGTGTTATTAATACAAGTGTGGGCTCTACAAATGGAACACCAGGTTCATTCATTGCTCACAGCACGTAGATGTATCATAGCGGTTATATATTGGCAACAACAAAAATAACAAATACGACTCAACAAAATGTTCTGAGCAGTGAAACAGGTCAGCTATTTGTTGGCAATGTTCGCAATGGAAAATTTTTGATTCGCTATACAGTAGTTTATTATTTTTATTGTTATATTTTAAAGCTTGGAAGAATACATTTGCATTGTGTCAATGTGATTCTAAGCGATAATGTTAGCATGAATATAACGTAACGAAACATTAACATTTTACACAGGTCACTCGTTTGCCAATAATTATAATTGGACAAAATGCATGTACTTTGAAAATCAAACAAAAGCATGTGTCTGTTCTTCCCCCATGTAAACAAGATTAAGGTCTAACACAATTTAAAAGAAAACCATTTTTTTAATATGTGACAATGTACTTTCAAGCACTGTACATTTGTAGTGACATATAATTGGTCACTAGGCAGCATAGCGTTGGCTGCTGGCAGGGAAGGAGACCTGCAGCTTGAAGCAGCCCTGACTGACAGCAGGCCACGTCATAGACCCGAGAGGGATCTCGGGTAAAGGTTACGGTAGGGACACGTCGAGAGCCCGCTAGTAGGTCCCAGAAGGGGGCGTGGCCTTGGGGGCGGAGCCAGGCCACGCTGACAGTATAAGAGGGGCCCCGGGAGGGGACCTCGGGGCTGTCGTTTGGAGTGGGAACCCTGTTGTCGTTTCTGCTAAAAATCGTCGCCATCGCCGCTGTCGTCTAGTGCCTTCGTCGCTGTCGTCTTCATCTGATATATTGCGCTGCTAGACGTAGTTGGCTGTCTTAGTTCAGCACCGTCAGTGTCAGACGACTAGCGTAGTGTGTAGGCTAGCAACCAGTGTAGAGTTGCGTATAAGCGAGAGACAGAGAGTGTGTAACGGTGTAAGGTGTTTATTGTATAAAGTGTACAAAGTGCGCTCGGTGATTAATTAAAGAGCTGCCTCCAAGAACTTACATCTCCAACTCAGTCACTACACATTTACCAGTTTTTGCTTTTATATATAACACGGTGATTATAGAGCTCCTGCACGTTGCCATATCCTAGCATTGTAAAGAAGCCACGTTCTTCCATTAATACTTTTCAATTGCTCTGTGAGTGTAATCCCCGTTGCTTTTCGCAATGACATTCATCTTATTAGCCGCTCCAATGTTTTCGAATGCATAGGCATCATAAATCCTGGTAATACTAGACTGCACTTTGAAATATAAAGCTATTACTGCTTTGAATCAAAAGTGTGGACCACGAATCAATCCAAAGGGAGACAAATTCAATATTCTGTGAATTACAATGTGGTGTCTATCATGACTCAAAGTAGCAGACAACCAAAGCGAACCCAGAATACAACAGTTAAAAAATATATAGAGAGGTCTCTAGAAAAAAAATATGCAGCATTATTGAGTCGTTAAACCAAGAGCATAAACAATGAATGACTATAATTAAATGAGACCCAAAACACATGTTAAGCTTGTAACCAGAATTGCAGATCAGCCAGATTATACTTCACCCAAAATCAGACATGTTAATGTTCCAAATAATTTATGCTCTGCTGTTTGTGGCAACCTATTAGGTATATTTCCACGCGAATGCTTATTTTGCTCAATGTTTTAGTTAACCATTCATATTTAATTCCTCAAAGCTGACCTCAGCATTAAAGGGTACACAACAGCAACAGATGTTTGGAACTCTGATGAAGACTGATGTTTAAATTATTATGCTTTGGTTATTGTCTTTCGTTGTATTTATTATTATGATGTATTTTGTTTACCACTGGAAAGGTTCTCTGAGTCTCGAGACCCCTTTTCAGGAGATTCCTACTAGGTTTGTTCAATTCTTATTGAGTAGTTTACATGCCATTTCTAGCATTGTGATATTTGGCTAATACTGGTTACATTGAGTTTCATACGCTATGGGAGGAAACTGTAGAACTCGGAGGAACTCTGTGCAGAACAGGGGGAGAACATTCAAACTCCACACAGAATGGCACCCAAGTCGGGAATCGAACCCATGTACTGCTTTCAATGACGCAAGAGTGTCACTACGCCACATTGCCACCCAACAGCGTGCACCCTGTACCACAATTAAGTGAAGAAACATAAAACTTGATTTGGAGCTTTCGTGACTGCAGAATTATAATTCCAGAACCTCCTGAGCTCGTACAGTATCACATTATGTCAGGGATTGGCCAAGACAAATGACACAACATTGGTCATGGAAGGTACAAAGGTCCTTCAAAGTTTACCTTCAGTTCAAAAAAATATAAAACTAATGGGAGGGAAATGAAGATTACCAAGCTGGAGCATGTACAAAACTCTTTGGCACGTGTCGTGATGGATACTGCAAGATCCTACCATGTCTGCCCAGTGCTCGCCGAGCTACATTGGCTCTCAGTTGCTGAACAAATACATTCTACAGGGTGCTTTAAAAAAATGTTAACACTGATATGGGAATATCTTTTTAATGGAAAAGACGGATAATACACTGTAACATGGTAATAAACGTATGTTAATAGCTTTAAAAAGTAAAAGAGTCTCCACCTGATAATTGGTTCTTTACCCTTCTATCTGGCAACAAAACTGACACCTTTTTTGTTGCCAGATAGAAGGGTAAAGAACCAATTATCATATTTTTACTGGCAAATGAGGTTCCCATAGAGTCTCCACCTATTCGCCATCATTGTCAACACGTGCCTGTAATCTTCTCCAGGTGGACTCCAGAGTCCGGAGGAACATTTCTTGCGGTGTTGTTGAACATTCTCAGAAGTGTTAACATTTTTTTTGAAGCACCCTGTATCATCACACTCATTACACACAAAGTGCTTGCCACAAATGAACCACAATACCTTGCTGATCTCGTCAAGGAGCATGAACCATCACTCGAACTCCGGTCATTCTCACAGTGGATTTTGGCTAGCCATCGAACAAAGATGGTCACTGCATTGCGTGCTTTCAGATGCACTTCTGCGGCGGTCTGGAACGCTCTGCCTTCCTATGTTAGGAAGCCACTGGAACTATGCACTTTTAAATCTAGATTGAAAACGAATTTCTTTAGAACTGTTTTTTTGTATTTAGTTTGTTTTCCTTCCACCGCACCTCCGATTAGTGCGGTTGGCTACATACGGTGTGAAATTTTTCAATATATACCTACATTGCTCCTTTTCAAGCTATTCGCTCTATTAGTGCTGTACGACTTTAATGCTGGAAGCATAGAATTCTTGAATTCAGTTCCAGAAGATGCACCCGGCAGGTTGTAGTACGTAGCAATCGGCATGATGTCAAACGTATCAGTTCTTTATGTTCCTGAAGCTCTCAACACGTGGAGCAAAACAGACATCGTGCAGAACAACGCAACGGCACAACCAGAAAACACATCGGAAAGCTGTCTGCAATGATGAGTGGTTTGCCGCGTGTCAATCATCCTAAACTCAACTGGATTTAATAATTTGGTTTGACTGATAGTTTAGTTTATGCCCAGAGTTCTGTGCTTCAAGACCTAACCCTCCCCCCGAAGCAACCTGCAGCAGTATTTCAATCATATTCGCTATGTATTATGCATGTTCCAAAATTAATATTTGATCCCACAAAATTAAACTCAGCACTTAAAGGCAATAACAATTAACGCCGTGCTTTCCGAGGGAGAATAGTGTTTAGATGCTGTCCTGAAAATCGTTCATCCCCATGCAAACCCCACCCCCCTCCGACCCTACTGAGAAGTGTCCAGGGGTGTGCATCGTTGAACTGTTTTGCCAAGCATTCAGAGTCATTTATCTTGATTTCAGAAACACATAACCCTTGCAAATAGTGAATAAATAACAAAGCATAGCAATTCATTATTTAGATTTTAAAGCGTTTAAAGCATTTCCCAATACGGAAACATATTCCAAATAGTCATCATCGACATCGTCAGTCATGATTTGTCCATTGAAAATTTAAGGGTCAGGGTTCAGCAATCTGCACTGACGAACATGGTGAAGCATGGACCAGCACAGCATTGGAAGGCCTTCATGCAGAAGTGTACTGATGGAGGGCAGTAAATTATTTTATTATAATCCAAAGTATGAATTGTGTTTTTTTATTCAAGCACTCTACAGGTACTTTTGTCCCTGGGTTTATTCCCAGCGACGTGGGTAACTATTGACAAATACACCACATCTTCTTTTGCTAAACTCAATACATTTATCAAAAACATTGCCCTAAAACAAAACAAAAATCTCAGATCTATAACAGGACATATTTTTAGAAAAGGGCCCTTCTTCATAGCCAGAGCTTTGCCTCTTACCCCTTTAGGACAGTGTGCTTCTTTATTGATGTCTTTCATATTTGTTATTAATGCTTATGCACCAATGCTAAGTCTTTAAGTTTAGTTTAACACGTAGGCTTTTGTGACCAATATTATTCATAATAAAGTGTTTTGGGTTAGATCTTTCAGTTCAGGTTTGTATTGTTTACCAGGTGAGAAGAGTGACCTGAGCCATTAGTCTGCCAGTAAGTGGCAGTGATTGCTGTTTATAATCCCAATTAAGTAAGTTGTGGGTATGTTTTTTAGTTGGCAAATTTGGACCAATCTTTCAGTCCAAATACTGCGAATGCAGTTTCACACTTTTTTTTCCTCATGATGTGCGTTTTCAAAACATATTTTTTCAGAAACTCCAGCCATAAGTCACTTTACAAAAAAATAGATATATATTTGATGGGTAAAACCAAATGGTTTATAATTCAGTTAATATTTTATCAAGAGAAAACAGACCTAAGGGTATCCATCAATAAATGTCCATATAACTTGCAGCAAGGGTGTGATTCAACGTGACAATACTCTCTACAGAGTACCACAAATGTGTTTTCTATGCCTCCAGAGAATGTAAAAAAAAAATTGGTCAATTGGACAGAAATGTAATTTCAAAAAAATCTCAACATACACAGAAGATATACTCCATACATGTGTGCTCACTTTGTAGCAAGTTAATGATTGCATTATTTGTGATGAATGTGTCCCAATTGTGACGTACTGATCAAATTTTCCAGTTGATATATTTCAAGATGGTTAGATTGCCAGTAAAAAGGGGTCATTTTATGGCTGTGGAAGAGTCAGATATATGGGTTCCACAGTATAGTTGCCTGGGGATGTTGAGAACTGAACCAGAGATATACATCAATGGAGCGTAAAAAGAACAGCCCATCAGCATGAGATTTGATCTCCCAACACAGACCAAGAGTTTGGAGTGATGGGACAGATGCATTGGCATCCATTTGAGAGTGAGAAATGTCTGGGCATTGAGAAGAGAATTACAAATACAATGCACTTGCCCCTGTATGTGTTGTATCCCTTCGCCAACATTTGTAAAGGTTAATATTAATGGTTATGATTCAAATATTGTAACTTAGTTTCTTCATAATTTGTAAAGTAGGACTTTTATTTGTCACAATAAACATATTCAAGTCATATTCCCATTGCAATTATTCATAGACTTTCACTAGCGTGGTGCAGTTTATATATAAAAAAAACCCTCATCTATATATATAACAAACTTGAAATTTGGCATGTGGGTACTTTCCAGACAGTCCACCATGCAAAAATTATAAAAAAATATACTTTTGTGTTTTGGGGGGGGGAGGGCGCAATAATGCATATATTTTGCACGGCAATTGAGCTGTGATGTCATATCTCTGTGATGTCACCCGCATGCGGTAGCGTCACGCAGTGTGTCAGTGACGTCACGCCCCCCCCCCAAACCCTCGGCGTAGGCCCTACAAACTTTTAATTTCCCATGTGGCTAGCTCCCATACTGTACACAATGTAAAACGTTTAAAAAAATCCTTTTGTATTTGGGGGGGGGGGGGGGGGGGGATGACCATGAAGTGTGTGGCGTCAACCCGCATACAGGACTGGCGAGAATCGATATCTGGTGAGCGTTTGTAGTATCGATTAAACGGGAATAGGCCGATTCTAAACAAATCTACAACCTTCGATTCCTTTGCGCGAGCGTAAGTTTTTATTTCCACCGCGCGTTGGGTTTTATTTTAATTAATGACGTAATGATCAAAGTTTTATTTTCGTTTGTATATGTTATGTTTTTAAGTTTTGAGAAGTTTTTAAATATACTTTTCCCCCGGGCAACGCCGTGTACTCCCCGCTAGTAATCTATAACACGTGGGGAGGCATTCATGCATTGGTGGATTGGGAACGGTTGTGATTTTTTTCTTATTTATTATAACATTTAAATGCATATGCCGAATAATAAATTATAAGTAATAAAGGTATGTGTCAGTTGATTAATAAAGGAAAACGGGGTGTTGAAATAATTCTTAATCGATGACAAAGTTAGAAATTTCAGGTTTTTAATATATAATTTAATAACATAATTAGCATGCTGGATTAAGTGAGTTCAATGCACGATATGACCTGCACACAAATTACCGTACATTATCGATGTCACACAGCTCGATTGCACCGGCAAACATGGGAAAGAGACAAACGGTTTCCTGAAATTAAAAATTCGTGACAGATGTACCTTTGGTATATAACAGTGGTAATGAGTGAATACATTTTCTAAATGCTTTAATAGTGAATCAGACAAAAAAATATTTTCAAATACTTTTTCCTAGGTAAAATGTAGGCCATTCTTTGTTGTACTGTCAATGTCGTTCCAGGTGGATGTGTGGTGGCAGAAATGAAAGTCTAAATCCTGATCGTTGGTTGACTCATTGACATACTGGCTCTTTCATAGGAATAGAGAATTCTCATCACTGACCTCGGGGTCCCAGTAGAGATGAACAAATAGTAATCACCTTAAACAATTTCATGTATATATTTTATTTAAAAACTAGATATTGTACACTTGTAACTTTCCTGTTGGCTGCACGTAAAATATAAATGTTTTGCCTAGTACAGTGGTTTCTCCACACAATTGTTTACCTGACTTTGTTTTGAGTTAAAATCCCAGATCATTTAAGAGGAAATGTCCCAAAAAATGTTTTATCTCATAAAAACAATTTGTCCTGGTACATCACAAATGTAAAAGATTGTTGTTCCTGGGTAGTAAGTGTTATTTTCTAATTGCTTATGCCTCAAAAGTAAACAAAATGGTTATTATTCCCCCACAAACTTAGCTTTTGTGACCAGGACTCTATGTGAAGGAATGACACAAATTTCAAAATATCGCTTTCCTGGTCACAAAAGCAAAGTTTGTGGGGAATAATAGCCATTTTCTGCACTTTTGAGGCATACGCAATTAGAAAATAGCACTTACTAACCAGAAACAAAAAACAAGTTTTGACATTTGTGATAAAAAACATAATTTTGGGACATTTCCTCTGATCAATGCATGGTTGGAAAAAGTTATCGCATTATTTTAATGAAGTTGTCTGAAAGGTATTATCTTCTTATCTTATGTGAAAGACACGCACTGGGTCATTTAAGGCCATATATGAATACACTTGTTCTATGCATATGTAATGGAGGTGGTAATGCAAGGTGATAGTGAGGGTGAGATATGAATACTGGCGGTGGTCATTGTCGTACAAATATTTAACATACCACCTTGTGATCTTGGTCATCTGGGATCAACACTCAGCCAGTGCGCATCAGTGGAAATCAGTATCTTAACGTGGCATGGGCTCTCTCGGGGCATTGTACCATAGAATGAGTATATGTAGTTTGTCAACATCAGGAATGGGGAAACAAAGGAGGGTGCGTGTGTCTGTACTTGAGTCGTGCTGGCCTTAGCCTTAGCAAGTGCTTGCTAACAGTACTTACCCTGACAGTCTACGTAATTATCTGTCGTGTGTGTGTGTATATAATAGGTGGGTGACTGGGGTTCAAAAATAAATGTGCATATACACTTTCACATATTCTAGCACCTTCATTTTTTTGAATGCCGAGCCCTCTTTGTGAAGAACGTGATTTGTAGTGTTTACCGTTGGGGTTGCGTTTTGTGTATTTTATGGTATTAATCCACGTGGTTTTTAAAGGATATGCAAATACAGTCCTGATAAAGTAAAAGAGAGAAAGAATACAATGTTCCAGGAATCCACCAAGAAATGCGTGACCGTTCTGTTTAAGCACTTTGGTGATAAAAGCAAATGTCACCATACGAAATTTGTCGAATGTATTCTGCCTATGGTCACTCGCGTCTGTGAATCAGGCTACAAACATACCGGACTGAAATGCATAGTATCATTAAAACCGAGTGCATATTTTAGATTATACATTCCAAGTAAATGTTGGCCTATATTATAGCCACATTCAGACAATCCTACGTGTTTTTGTGCAATGTGATTGCAATGGGAATTACATGTATTATTGGCGTCCCAATGTCTTTGCCGAGATAAGCATCGACAATTTGGTATTGTTTTATCGTGGTTTAAAAAACAATTCCCTGCTATATTATTTGTTTTGCTAATACACACACTGACATGAATAAGACAGACTGAGAAACCTTCAGGACTTCTGCCATTGGCACTTCGAATAACTCGTGTTACCTGCCATAGCAAAGTTATCTTTAGCTGTATAGGCATATCCACGTTAAACGTCTGTTGATACTTCGTGAAAAAGAACTGCAGAGCTCATCGGATTCCTCCTGTGTACATAAAGATTCTGACATGTGTGCAAAAACTGATCGACTATGGTTTTTCAGGCAATCATTGGTGATACAAATTGTCATGGTCTTAATATAACTTCACCCCCCCTTTGGCGCAGCTGTTATTGACAGGTCAGTCTTTTTAATGCACACATTAATTAGAAATGGTGGTTTGTGCCTCTTGTTTGTGTATATCTTGACTCCTGAGCCCAACCTTGGATTTAAGAAGCCAACAAAAATGCCAATTATTTGCACAAACGCCTCTCTGAGTTTCAAGAGTCATTTTAGGAGGGTCCTGCACTGGGATGTTTGGCGAATGTCATGAAGGAGTGTTTGGCAGGTGGGGAGAATTCAGCATACCTGGGGGACAACCCACCACGCAAAAGAGGGGTGGAGGCTCAAGAATTCCATCTCTTGACTACCCCCCCACTCCGACTACACCTGGTACAGCCTGGTAATCACTCATTTACGTGCTAATCAATATCAAGCCTGCTTAGTTTCTGAGATCCGATGAGATTTGACACAGCAATTAGTTTGTAGTTATAGGCAATCTCGGAAATATTGAATAATGCTGTTTATAATATTTTTGAATAATATTTAATAATGTTGTATATTAATGCTTCTCAAATTGCACTTCTCATTATCAACTAATGACATTCGATTAGATGTTCAATAATTAACGCATATCTGCTGTACATGGATGGCTTGCTCAACATTAATTGATTGGTGCTGGATGTATGCATGCATTGCTGCTGCAGAATGCATTGTGCCCTTTTAGAATAGAAAACTGATTGAGGCATCATTCCTTGACTGAGGTATTTCATATCTGTGTAGAAATGTATTAAATAGGTTACCTAATTATGTTTCCAACAGCTTGCATCGCTCCTTCGATGATGTCCACAGTTATACCATCTTGTCAAGAGATTTTCCCTTTTCCATACTGTTAAGGACATTGTTTACTTATTCAAGTATGACACGTGCAATATTTGCATCTTTAAATTAAATGTGGTTCGATGCATGGAAACCTGTCGTGGTCCACAATCTCTGACCCAGCTTTGGCTGAACACCTGTGAACACGTGTGAAACGAGCTTCATAACTCATCGGCTTCTTCCAGCTTAAATCGAATATTTTTGTCGATGTCTTTATAATAATAAAAAATGTTGCTGTAGAGATCTGCACACAATTGCTCTACTTATATCTCTCATCATGTCGTCACGAGACGGTTTCATAAGAGTGTTGAGCTGGCCAAACGAGAACTGCCGGTGATAAACCAAGCTTTGATGAGTGGGCATGTGATCTTGTCTAAGCAGGAATTTCCACCATAGTGTTGGGTTTGCGACACAATAACCTCCTCACTATTCAAATTTGAGGATTGGAGAAGCAGGTGTGCAACCTCTTACTGAATGAGCGAAGTGGGCGGGTATTGCCACACCCAGGGTCCTGTATTGTCGGACTCATAACAGATGGTGGAACCCAGCAACAGTTGCGAGGTGCTGGATAGTGCGGATACTGAATTCTCTTCTTCATGTGCTGTTGACGGATTTTGGCAGCATAGCCCAACACCGTAACATCCCCCTGCCTATGGGTGTGTGATGCAGTCTGGAGGCGTGTGGCATGGTTGGTACCATTCCATGAATGAACCCAGACCTACGAGTGGAGATGATAAGAGCAAGTTTGGCCAGGGTAAGGGCTCCCAATACGTACTTGTGTTTTCGGGACCAAATGAAGGCGTTCTGTGTTATGTGCATTTAGAGTAGGATTAAAAGGTTTGAGTAAATTCTGTAATTGCAATGACTGAGTGGTGGTGTGAGCGCATATAAGTCATCTCTTAAGTTAGTTGACATCTATAGTGTATTAAAATGCAGACTAGCTTCAACTACAGTGTTATGGTCTCTTGTGAGTGGTGGTCGTTGCCTGCCAAGTTCTGTCTGCATATCCACCAAAAAAAGCTTATTTGTGACACTTGTTACAATTCCATTTTTGTACCCATTAACAACCATTTGTGAATTGACAACCATCACCCTTCATTATGTTCTCCGATTGATTTTCTCATCGTTTTCAATAATAATATTAGATTTCTGTGTATTCAATCTTTGTCTCGATTTTGTGATTTCAGATATATGCTTTCTCCTTTGTTTTACTTTCACTTCCACATTTAATGCACGATCCGTTGCTACACTTTTATTGTACTTTTAAAAGTGGTGACATCCATTTCCTAATTTTGCTTCAGTCTTCTATTCAAAAAGGGTTCTGAAACTGACAAAGAATTACACACCCATTTGCCTCGTCACGTGTGTATTCAATTGTTCGCAAAAGTCATTAGGAACAGAATAGTGGAACATTTTGAGGCCAACCAATGTCAAGGCAGTGGGATCTTAGGATGGAATGCGCATTAAAATGTATTAAAGCTGCAAAGTTGGGCTCAACGTGAATATGAACAAAAGACAAATCATGTTCAACAAATTCGATTAATAACTGAAGATCTCTGTTCGAGGGACAACTGCATTGGATCAATGAGATCAGATCTCACGTGCACGAGATATCTGGAATTGTTACTTTGCAGGACTGAGAGATGGCAATCAGTTGGGAGAGGCCTCTACATAGTAGTAGATGGATCCGGGCTAATAATGGTTATAATGAATAATGATTAAATACTCTTAGGTTTTTTCCGGTAAAGTCACGTAGGTAAAAATAAAAAATAATAGAAATAATAATAGAAATAAAATAATAAATCACGACGTTTCGGAGGCAACACAAGTCTCCGTCATCAGGTGGGACCGTCACAGCTAATGGGTGTGTAATTCTTTTTGCAGTCACGAAAGCTTCAAATCTAGGATGATTATATAGTCCATTGTGCACTAAATTACATGAAAGAAAATCACTGGGAGTTTGTTGCATAAGATAGACAATGATGAGATGACGATGGGGTGCTTCCTATGCTGAAGCCGTGACGCTGTCTGGTCCAAAATAGCTAATGAAAATATGCGTCATAGCTTTCCCATCTCCAGAGTGGCCTTGCTAGTAACGTCAGAAATCACTGGTCGCTTCATAAATCACCACATCGCATGCAATGTCGATAAAAATGAATTTCATGGCATTTGCTTCAGAGAGATGAGTAGCAGCCCAATGTGATTATTAAATCACGTTGGGTAATGATGCACTTGAGTTGATATCATCTATTGAATATTTACGAGTCACATTTCATGATAGTGCACTGTAACTGTGCACATATATTACAAATTTAAGTAGGTATCTTCAGATTTTATTCCTCGCTAGTATATTAAAATATACAGCTCTAACTTACTCTTGTGTGGTACAATTCTACCACATGGAGCCTTGTGTACCTTTACAATTATGGTAATCCTGCTGAAAGAGTAATGTTGTGTGATTGTGTGTGTTATTCATCTCTTATGCAAGAACAAGGCTTTTAGTGTGTTGCCACATGGAACAAAACACGATGTTCTAAAAACCCAGTTCCTAACGACATTGACATCTAACTCTGGCAGATATAATCAGCCAAACTATCGTATATTTTATCCTACACACTCTGTGGCATATACAAAGCACCTCCGATTAGCATGGTTGGCTACGTACGGTGCAAAAGAAGGTACATACATGCATACATATCTGATAATTTTGCATTCATGTAAGACGTGTTTAATTTTCATGGGTAGTTAATTAAAAGGTTACGTTGAACTTGTTTTTGCTCTTGCAATATGTGGCATGAACATGTTTAAGAAGAGTGCACTGCTGCTCAAAGTCGTGAAGAACAATAGCATGTAAATTATTATTGATGGAAAGAAAATTAATCAACCCCCTCGACAAGGCTGGAAGGCCCTCCACGTAATTACTACCACCTGGACTCCCTTGATGCATGGAGATAGTGTGTGTGCACACGTGCAATTAATAATTAGCAATTAGTAAAGCACTTTGCGCTGTGATAATCGCGACAGCTGGGTAGTTCTTACAATTTCTAGCCTAGAATTGTGATTGAATTATTAAAATAAATTATTTTTCCTAACATAATCGTAAAAGCAATCGAGCCAAGTTGCATAAAATATGGTGCTGTATTCAGGCAAGACAAGAGGGCCTGTGGTGCTGGCTGACCAAGTTAAATCTTCATGGAAATGCATGACCAATGCCCATGTATTTTGGCGATGCCAGCTGCCTTGCATCGATCCTTAAGCTAATCTAAGCCAGGTTCGCGACAGAATTGAAAATAGTCGCCATTCATACTACAAAGTTTTCCATGGCAATATCTCTGTTATAATCTGATTCGTATGAATGGATATTTTACAAGGGAATAAACCACAGAATATTGTTTCCTGCAGGATTCATAGGAATCAAATATAATTAGTACTGGAATCACCCATATCTGGTGTGCAGTCCATGCAAGAGGCTCATGCATTATTAAAATGTGTTCTGCATCTCTCCAGGATTAAGCATTTTCTACAATATTTGTACATGGCACCTACGCATTTCCCCCTTTTTATTCTATCTCTATTTCTCTTGTGCTATCGACTTCAGGTCGCATGCACACACTTCAGGTGACATGCACACACATGTATCTATACACAGTCCACAGGACCTGTATTCCACAGAGGTCCTGACATTCCACTTGGCATGCCTTAGCAACTGTCTGTTGTTTCTGGAGGCTCCCAGAGGGGGAAGGGGGAGTTTCAGTCCCCTAGCTCTGCCAAACGCAGTTTGGCCAGGGCACGTCGTGGATGGATGTCCTCTTGGGGCTTCTGGAAACTTCCTACATTGCGTTTCTTTCTCTGCTTCTCTGCTAATTAAATGTAAGGTGGAGGGGTAACCAGCTCCTCACACCAGATCCCTATCTTCCACTATGGTGCATGTGTTCATACCATGAGGATAATAAGCTGACTGATTGTCCTCGTGGCATTGCCTACAACACGACAATGTCACATATGACACCATGAGGTGTGGGTTGTTTGGACGATACCCCTACACAAAGATAAATATCCCTCGTATAGCCATAACAGACTGTTGGGACTAGTGCTCTTAGGAGCACGTATGTGGCCGACACGGTACACGACGTTGTGGGTGGCAAGTACCATGCCCAGCCATCTTTGTCTCCCTAGTGTGTTTACACATCGCACCAGATACTCATTTGAGCCAGAGTCGGCCTAGGGGAGACCCAGAAACGGTTCTTATAATTGTAACTTGTGTTGGTCATAAACAGGAATCAAACTCAGGTAAACGGGTTATAGTGCAGCACGCTAAACAATACACTACCCTTCCCCAGTTGTACATATACACACACATACAAGTATAAACGCAAGAACCACAATAGTCACCATTTACCACGAAGTGAAAGTGACATTACAAAAGCTCTTGGGCCAAGCTAGATCCACTTTGAGGCCATGTGAAGTGTCGAAGGCTCACTGGCAGGAAGTCACAGGACAGACCCAGATGTTATGGGTTGACTGAGAATACTGGCAGATGTGCCGCCTCTGCTCTCCGCTGTGTTTAAGCCACCTGGCAATCTGCTCGTTGCTGTGAGCGTCCCTCCTCAGTGTATGTGCACATGCATAAACATGCACTCATGCATATGTACACTCACATGCACACACACATGCAACTGCCATTCACCACTAAGTGGTGGTGACGTCACCACGGCGCTTGTGTCATACTAGGTGCACTTTAAAGCGAGGTGAAGGCGTCAAAGGCCCGTTGGCACGAGGTCACTAAACAGACCCAGGTGTCATGGGTTGACTGACTGAGATGACTCTTAGATGCACCAACTGTGCTCCATATCTTCACTAGCCCATGCGGCACCATCTATCCCCACCTATTCGGTCAAACAGAAGCTACTTGAGCATGCCGTGGCTGGGCATTTGGGCTACATGACCCAGTCAACGTAGCCTCGCTTGCCGGAGGAGCTCACTGATAGGACAGTGTCCAGATATTTTAAGGATCTGTGAGCTTCTCACACAATCCAGTCTGGTTAAACCCAGGATATACCGTAGGCAGGCTAGCCTGAATGTTTCAAACCAGCGTAGATGTTCCTTTAGAGGGGTCCATGTCTTGCAAGCATAGAGAAGATAGGGCATAACTGTGGCCAAACGACCCGGAGCTTTGTATGGTGGCTTCCATACAGCGTTACGCAGCTGATTAACAGATCTTGCCGCTCGGCTTATTTGGAGTGAGACCTCAGCTGCCAAATCGGAACTGGTCGTAAGCATACTACCGAAGTATAGAAACTTCTCCATTTTCTCCACAACTGCCTGATCACTTATGGGGAGTTGAGAGAAGAAAGCATTTGATGACATAAAATACCCAGGGAAGTGCTTTGTTTTTGTAGGGCTGATGGTAAGGCCCCATCTCTTAGTAGCATCCTCCAGGTTCAGAAGTAGTGTTTCCAACTCCTTCTCAGAGTGGGCAGCAATCACCAAACCATCCGTATACATAATATGATTGACCAACTGGGAACCATCCCTTAACTGCAACCGTGCATCGATCAGCTTCCTATTGTATCTATACCAGATGGAAATTCCACCTATACATCAATGGAAAGCTTTTCAAACTACATGGTCAAAGAAGATGTTAAATAGTGTAGGGGCCAGAGGACATTCCTGTCGCACTCTAAGGTGAACAGAAAATGGCTGCCACACCCGGCCACGTAACTTTACTCGGGCCTGCCCACCATGTGAAAGTCCCTAATTATTATGAGCAGATGATCTGGGACTTCAAAGCACGAAGAATGACCCAGAACCCTGGCCTGTTGATGGTATCGTAGGTCTTGACCAGGTCAATTAAACAGAGATATAAGTCCTGTTGAAATTCTCTACACTCCTGCTTTAGCATACGGACATACATGGACACTCAAATATGTATACATATACAAGCAGGCGCATACACAATCGTTCGTGAAAATAGCAATGCAATTATCCTATCGTGTAGCTGAGAACATGTTTTGAAAACCAGCTGGATGAGAATGCATTACACACACTGAAATGATTTGTGTACATGACGAAATCATGTGTACAAAATATACCTTTATGCTTATACAGAATATACATTCAATGAAAATATTGCAAGCATAATCGAGAAGTGCAATTCACAAACACGACGGCAATAATACACGCAAACATATACACTCATCCTGTGGAAATTAATGATTGAATAATTTCTTTTCAGGAATCCGACTGTTCGACATTTAAATGGACACAACCGGTAGATGGGAAATTGCTTTGAGAAATTGCATGGGCAGTTCAACAATTATGGTCGAATAGTTCAGACACTTGAAAGATGTGGGTAATAATTTGTATTGTCATAAAGTGGCTTTTTTTGCATGAGCAGAGTATGTCCGTCAAGTAGAACTGTAATTTAAATAGAAATAATGTGCACCTTCCTTGAAATGTGCACTTGAAACTCAAAATGTTATCACGGAGAAGTTCTCATAAAATACCAGCGATCAGATTTTTTTTCATCCACGCTGGAATGGTGATTGGCACATTCAGATTCACATTCGTGTCAAGCCATTTATGCATTCAATAAATACACCTTGTTTTCTACAACCACACAATTAAATACTGGGATGATTTCGAAATGTCAAATGAGCTTGTCATATTTGTGGAACTGCACCAGTGTGACATTGTTGAGATGAGTGCGTGTATCATATTACTTTTTACTCCGTTCTATCGCATTGGAATGCAGCACAATCTGAAACTGCATATGCACTTACTGCATACATTGTGTGTGTGTGTGGGGGGATTATAACAGAAAACGTTTGGAATTGTTTTTTTCAAAAGTATATTGCGTACCACTTCAGAGTAAATATGTTCCCAATACATCTGAAACATGGCAAAATGGAAAATGGCAAAAATGAATCTTGACATTTTTTTTGCCATCACAGATGTGGGTTTGATGGTCTCCAGCTCAATGGCAAGATGCTGCCTTTTTATTCTTTATATATAAGTACTTTGTCCAAAGCCCTCGATTCTCATACCTATCGATTTATCAGGCAGTAGACGTTGGGAATGAATACCATCAAGTTCGACCTACTTCATGAAGCATAGCCAGAGGTCACCATTGGACGCCCTAAGAAGAAACAATGCATTGTAAGCATATTGGTGAAATAAGCTTACAGTGTTAATGTAAATAAATAATAAGATATCACACTTAGGTTGACTTTAAATTATATTCGCCTTGTTAAGTGAGAATGTTTTGCTGCAATAATGTGCTCGAATAAATGGGGCCAAAGCAATGCATGCAAGTGGCATTAACACTCATGATCCCTCTATTACATCTGCAATGACCAAAATTAGGAAGCACTCACCCCAAGCAAATGTGCAGCCAAACGGACTTGCAGGAGTTGGGCCTCCACAATGATTGGTCGGGAGGCAGGGTTTGAAAGGATTGGAGAAGAGGTTTAACTGGAAAAGGGCGGGAAGCAGAAGTTAAACCTCGAGGCGACGGTTGAGAACCGTTGATTAGAAGGACGTGGATTGGCTGGAGGAAAAACAGTGATAGAAGGTACGAGAGAAAGGGCTCGAGGGATAAAAGGGGAGAGCACAAGGGGTGGTGGGGACATTCGGGAAAAGGTGCGAGCTTCAAGAGACGAGAAGAAGTCGGGCCACTGAGTTGGTGCTGTGTCACAAAATAAAGAGGCTCCGAGTACACGTGCGTCAGTGTTGCTTCACATCAAATAAGTATTGGGACAAAGATTGGAAATATCTTAATTTTAGAAGTAACTAGCAGGAAGTACCCAGCATTGCCCGGGTCACAAGTGCATACTGTGGTGGTACCTGCTTTCAGTGCAGCAGTGCATACCGACTGTGGTGGTACCTGCTATGATTACAGCAGTCAATACTGACTGTGGTGGTACCTGCTATGATTACAGCAGTGCATACCGACTGTGGTGGTACCTGCTATCACTACAGTAGTGCATGCTGACTATATAGCAGTATTTATCGACTCTATAGAACAAAGTACTCACCTGCAGTGGCGTGGTGAGGCCTAGTCCTGTGCAGAGCCTCCGGCCTCGCCTAGATTGTCCAGCTGGCCGAGGTGGCACCTTGGCAGGCTGGGCTGCTACCTCTGACCCCCCCCCCCCCCAGCCACGATCTCCCAGGCTGCTCTGTAGTACTATCTAGGGCCTATAGTGGTAGCATCTACTGACTATCGTAGTAATTGGGTGGGGGGGACATCACACAGTGAAGAATTTACCTCAGCGTTTAGTGTATTTTTGTAGCATTTTTAACGCAAAAGAAAATGTCTCCCTCACTCCCACTGAAGGCGTGCGACTTGGCATGGGCCATCCCCCCCACCAAAGACGTGTGAGTTGGTCTGGTCGCGCACGCGTCATAAATAAATAGATAAAAGGGAAGCGCACAAAAATCGCACTAAATCGCTGATTAATTTAAAGTTACTCTTTGACTTATTTCGGTAAAGTTACGTAGGTAGAAAAATTTAATTAAACAAAAAATAACATATCATGACGTTTCGATCGCAACACAAGCGGTCGTCCTCAGGCGGAAAAAATAATCCAGCAGTGGAAGTGCTGAACCAGCGAGAGAGCTGTTACAACAAGAGGTTATTTATGTGGCGATGGGCAAGCAAGCGGGGTCTGAGCTGGAAAGGAAATCCATCCCCGGATGCAAGCACGTAAGTTGTGTTAATGGGGGAGATTAGGGAGAGAGATTAGGGAGACAGATTAGCATGAAATGAGCTTCCATCGCGGCATAAGAGTATCGTTCCCGCATATGCGCACAACAGCATTGTTAATGGGAGATTAGCACTATGTTGATGGGAGAGATTAGGCAGGGAGATTAGGCGGATTAGCAAGTTAATGTCATGTTTATGTGTAACGCAAGCTGCGGCGCTGCCAACTGCGCTGTGAGGTAAGCGCGTCCACGCAAGAGAACCAACGCAACGGTGGTCGCGCCAGTGAGACACAAAGCCCATCACACAGCCAGAACCATCGATACATCGAGGCTAAGGGAGCAGAGGTGGCCGTGTTAGTGAGACCCCAGCCCGTTAATGCAGAGGCACCTAACAGGGCAATGCCACTCAGAGAGTCGGAGATAACAGCCAAACGGCAGGGAAGAATGGAAGCACCACAGCAAGTTACGACTTTGCTTGGTTAATAACGTCCTTCCAATGATTGCTCAGCTTATACCCATCTTCTCTGTGTTATATATCTGGATGGCTTCATGAACAAATCTTTAATGGTAGCCCGAAGGTTTGCAGAGTACCTTGGTCTTGGAAAAAACAATATCGTGCGAGCCCAATGCGTTATAACAATGATCAGCCCCGGCAGAGGTATTGGTTCTGCCGTGTTTCAAATCTGCCTTGTGTTCGCGAACACGGTCGGAGACGTGTCGTTTCATTTCCCCAATATAACTGCGGCCACAGACACAACTTAGCTTGTAGACACCAGGGTATTGTATGTCAGGAATGACATCCTTCACAGATGGGATCAAATCACGGATTTTGTGTACTATATTGAATCGGACCTGGATCTTGTGTTTGTTTAAGATTTTGGAAATCTTTTTGGTAACACCTGCTATGTATGGCCAGGTGATGGTTTTGATTGGGTCCTCAGATGGTTGTCTCCCCATGGTTGTGGATACAGGTTTGCGGAGTGTGCGGCCTGAGTATCCATTCATCTTGAGGGCTTGGTGTATGTGCTCCAGTTCACTGGCGAGGTGGCGCTGGTCAGAGATGCAGCGGGCCCTATGGTGTAGTGTTTTGATGAGGGAGTTCTTCTGGGCTGGATGGTGGTGGGAGTCCGGCTTTAGATAGGAATCCATGTGGGTGGCTTTCCTGTAGACAGAATGTCCCAACGAGCCATCAGGCCTCTTCTCTATCAAAACATCCAGGATTGGTAGCTTACCATCATTTTCCACTTCTATGGTGACTTTGATGGATGGGTGTATAGAATTGATGTGGTTGAAAAACTGGTTTAGTGCTGGCTGGCCATGTGGCCAGATGACGAAAGTGTCATATACGTATCTCTTCCACAGGGAAGGACGTAGGGTGGATGTCAGTATGCCATCTGTTTCAATTGCTCCATGAAAACATTTGCTACCACTTGTGATAAGGGAGAACCCATAGGGGTACCTTCATTTTGTTTGTAAAATGTACCATTCCAGATGAAGTAAGTGTTGATAAGGCAGTGCCTCGATTAGAGAAGTCGAATTAGTAATGATATTGTTGGTTTTTACATAACCTCTTGTTGTAATAGCTCTCTTGCTGGTTCAGCAGTTCCACTGCTGGATTATTTTTTGTGCCTGAGGACGACCGTTTGTGTTGCGATCGAAACGTCGTGATATATTATTTTTTGTTTTATTTTACTTTTCTACCTACGTGACTTTACCGAAAGAACCAAAGAGCATGGATTCCTGCAGTCACAAAAGCTTCAAATCAAGATTATTTCAAAGTTGACGGATGTGAAAAAGGAATAGCGCTTGCTCACTTATGGTGTGGTACCTGGCTATTTTTTCACGTAAACCCCACCGTTGGAGAGCCAAGCGCGCGACCACACACAAACCCACGCGCATTTTTTTCTTTTTTTTCTAGATAGATTATAGAAGATAACAATGAGAAAAATGTAGCACCTATATTCAGTCTACTGCTGCACGAAGGTCTCCCTCATACTGTGTCAGTAGTGGGGATTGTTTGACCATACTTCACACTGGTCAGTGAAGGATGGTGAAAGGGGGGACTAGGACTGATTCAATGATCACTCATCACTGATGCTAGCCGTGGCGAGGAATCCAACTCTGATGGCCAAGTTCATTGAACAATGCGCCAACCACTGTACCACTGCTCCATGAAGCGAAAGGCATCGCGGACATTTCTCCAGAAGTTTGTATCCCCTTGCTGTGTGTAAAACATGCGCAGAAAGAGCCATGCAAAAAGATGCACAAAGTGTTGTCTTCCCTTGCATGCGTTTAAGGATTCGTTAAAATTGTATCTGTGAAAAATTAACGCAAACGTAAGTGTCTACTGCTAAGCTACAGCACATACGTTCAGGCTGGTTTCCATAAGGCAGCCGTCGACACGCTCCACTCTTGACACGTGGAGCGGGGTCAACAGGTTCCGCCAGGAAATTACAACATTCACTACTCTGTGTTAAAGAAAATAATCTGCGTGCATATTATGAAAGGAAAGGATGTTAATGCCCAGTAAGGGTTTAAAATATGGAAAGACTGGCACGAAGCGTATGTATTAATTCGCACATTGTCGACTGGCACGAAGCGTATGTAATAATGAAGCAAATGTTGTTTTTCTTAAGTGAACACGAGGATGTCCTTGTTATTATTAGAAAAATTATTTGCTTTCATCTGTTTTGGTCTTATGCGTTTGTCATGATTATTTATGTTTTCTGATTGCTAATCATGAGGCTTCCAGGGCTTTGATAAACAATGATGGAGAGAAAGGTTAGCCCCATGGAATACTTTCATGAAGGTTAAGACTCTCAGGTCATGCTCTTAATAAGCATAAAGTCCTTCGGGGATTTATATATCTCATCAACTCATGACAAATATATTGAACCAAAACCTGTGAATACCTAAATATAGCTTTAAGCGAGGCTATTATACATAGAAAAAGGCCATTTCAGTGTCAGCTTCAGAGAATGCAAATACCATCTCATATAAAATGCCCTCTGCTGAACCATCGTTGTAGATGAACATAACTAGGGCACATCATTAAATCAGGAATTCATTTGAAAACCTGTCCACCTCCAGAAAGGGGCCCATAATTCATAAAAGCCGGAGGACTTTGACACGTTAAGGTGAGAAAGAAGTAATCATTAACTGCCTCGTGTGTTTATGAAAGTACATTTTAATTTTGGACGCGTAGAAGGGAGGATTGTAAAAGATACTTAGATGATGTGGGCACATTACAAAGTGTTTTATGTAACTTTACTGAGAGTTCATAGACATGTTTATTGTCTTTCAAAGTAGACGCCACATTAAATGGGAAAGCAGTGGTTATTGCGGTGTGCCATGAACCCAGTGACCTGAGTTTGATTCCCGGCCTTGGCGAACATCAGTGGCAAGCGGTGGTATCTGAACCGATCATGGGCCCCCCTTTTAGAAAACCGCTCTGATGAGCATCGGGAAGTATGTTCACGCAACCCCCATAACCGACACAGTGGGGAGAGGCCTCTATCCAGCTGTGGATTGACAAAAAACTGTTTAAGTTTATTATATCATCATATCACATGAAGTAGTTCTATATCTATAGGGAGCACGGTGGTAGGCTCTATTTGCTGACACAGTTATAAAATAGTGTAGCTCAGGCATCACAAAAATCGTGAGGTGTATGAAGCACATTTTACATCGCTGAAGCACGAAACTTCCACCTCTTTGAATACGTTTGGCCTGTGCAGAAAGTAGACGAAATACCCTCTTAGAGGGGATTCCCAAGAGCTCACTCGAGTGCTATATTGCTAATTCAAATATAAAAGAAAATGCAAATATTGGTTTGCATTAACCAGGTATTATAGTTATTTTCAATTACAGCATTTCCTTATCATTTTTATTTTTGCTAATGACCTCAAATATAATTATTAATTTCTCAAGATTTCATCCTTTCTTCAACCTGTATTCTCGTGTAGAGGTGGTACGTGCTGGCGGGGAGGATCGTGAGACAGCGCGTAGTGGGTGGCTACATCACGGTCCGCAGGCAGGTGTCCACATCGCGGTCCGCATAGGCCCCGCCCCCTGGCGCGGAGGGCTATGTAAGGCGATGCGCAGCAGCGCTCGGGGAGTCGTCAACCAGTGAAGACAGAAGACGGAGGAAGAGATAGGGCCCTGAGACCCCTAGCCCCGCTGCCCTTGTAAGGGCCGGGACTCTGTGCGGCTCAGAGGCGAGACCTTGGGATTCACGGCCTGACGTCCTTGTAAGGGCCGGGCTGTGTGACCCAGAGGTCGAGACCCGTACTCTGGCTAGGACGGGTCCGATAGCTCCCCTTAGGAAGCACGTAGCCGGAGGGCCTGGGAGCGTAGCCGAGTTAGGCACGCGTAGCGTAGGCTGTATCTCGGCTGTACCTGTTACTGTTGTATTAGTGTTAATAAATAAGTGCTGCCCTGTCAACTCGTCTCCCGCCATAATTGAGATATTACACTCGTATCAAATTCAGTCTTGGGGAAAAAACGATATGTGCAGCATTATTACAGCCACTACACATACAATTAGCATTGAAATGCATTGGCAAATATTGTTTGACCTCTGCCAAACATGTGTAGTGTGATCTATGGAGGCACACACTGTACTGGGAGGCAATACTTTTATTCCATAACCCCAACAGGGTAACTGCGTAACTATCACTGGTTAACTGAACCACAACGGGTTAATTATACTGAACCATCACGGGTAAACTATACCGAACCACAACGGGTTAACTACATAACTGGGTCAGTCAGCGGCCCTGCCTGACCCACGATACCGAGCTCAAGACCGAAACGACGACAGAGACCGACGACCGAAGACCGACAAGACGTAGCCCGGCGAGTTGATTCCACAATACAACTGTGATTGCTCTCCGACCATCCCTCTTATCTTCCCGAGCGTGGCCTCGCTCCGCCTCCGGCTACGCCTCCCTCTGGATCTTTCCTGAAGGATCTGGGGTCAGTGTCATGTGTCCCTCAAGCCCCCTTTTTGGGCCCCCTTGCTACCCTGTGCCAGTCACGTGCCCTCTCAGGTTCTACCACCGGTCAAGTCCTCATGTGTCCTCTCTCTACCCGTCAATGGGACCATGTCCTCTTGGGCCCGCTTCCCTGCCCTACCTACGCCGGTGTCAGAGAGAGGCCAAGACACCCTAATCCGGGCTTGTGACCCTAGATGGTGCCCACACCATAGTGACCCTATTACCGTCTCTACACATGTATTTAAAAGAAAATAAAGTGATGTTATTTTAATAGTGAGTAGCTAATTTGAAAGTGTCTATTTTAGGTAATGATTCAGAAATTGAACATCACCTTCTTTTAGTTGCCACAAATTGATTTGAATTATAGCACTTCGAAGCCCACTGATGCAACCTTCACTTAAAACTTATTGTTGTGTTTTTCATTTGTGTCACACCTTTGATTGCTTTAAAAATAATGCAAGAATGCTTATAAGATATTTTATTTGATCAGGTAAGGACAACTGAGCTATCTAGCCATTTCTCAGAAGCGTCCTGGCCACAAATGATAGCTGAACGAAGTGGTCTATCATGTGGAAATGTAAAACACCCAAATACTCCAAGGGGCCGTCCATAAATGATGTCATGCACCTCGGGGGGGGGGGGGGGGGTCAGACATTTGTGACGATGTGTGACGAGGGGGGGGGAGTTTCAGAAATGTGACGTCACATCAAAATGCACAACTTTAAATAAATATAGACAACACGATCTATTAATTAAATAGACTTTTTATAAATGTTTTCTCCTACAACATCAGAGTGCACGCCACATTAAATACGCACTACAATGATAATAGTTTAAAGCGATTTGAAGCATGTTTAATTTTCAAAATGGAAATATGGTTTTGGGGGGGGGGCAGAGCTTTGTGACGTCATATTTGAGGGGGGGTCTGACTTGACGGCCCCCAAACGCATGTTTATAAATATGGAGGGAAAAACCCGAGGACCCGGAGACAATCCACACTATCACTAGCAGAACATGCAATCTCCAAATATACAGGCGTCAGGGTTGGGATTGAACCCACGACCTCCTGTATACCAGGTGAGGGAGTTAACATCTCGCCACTGCATCACTTCTAAAAGTCAATAATGGAAAGTATTAATGTAAAAATGGCAAACAATCAAAGGAAATATTTACGTTCATATCAAAAATACAACTGATTAGTAGGCATCATGGGACCTCCTTTGCCAGTACCAAAATATGAGAATCGGTTTTCCCCTTTTTTTCTGGCAACAAAAACACCAAACTGAAATCTTTTACAAGGAATCATGTCTGCATTAACCACAATACTTGTGGTCAGAATGTAAACAAAAAAATACATACTTTGATAATATATGCATTGTCCTTAAAACTGATTGGTCCACACCAGAGACAGCTTTCTTTTGAGCCTAGTCCCAAACGGCGTCCTCTGGTCTAACACCGTTTGGGACTAGGCTAAAAAAAATCTGTCTCTGGTGTGGACCAGTCAGTTTCAAAGACAATGCATATATTATCACAGTACGTTTTTTGTTTGCATTCTGACCACAAGTATTGTGGTTAGTGCAGACATGATTCCTTGTAAAAGGTTTCAGTTTGGTGTTTTAACATCTCAACACCTGTTTTGTTGCCAGAAAAAATGGGAAAACCTATTCTCTGATCAGTAGGCAACACAATGTATATTTCATGACTGAATAACCATTTAATGTATATATACTACTAGGAATATTTCATGTTTTTAAATACATGTGAATGCTGGATGGTTGGGTATAAAATTGTACCATTTACCACGAATCAAGGGCTAGTACTGTATATTACTGTTATGAACAATCTGATATAAGAATCGAGGCCTCGTGCAGCCGTTTGTTCATAACTTCATCATAGCAAGAGCCAAAGAAGGAATGAAGGAAGAAGGCCAGACTGCAGGCTGCTACTGCAATGGAGAAGTTTCTTCCCGCGTATTTCAGTTTATATGTCACGCCCAGCGTTCAGAGAGCAGATTTACTTGCTCTGCAGTGCATGTCATGAATGGAACGATGTATAAATATATTAATTGCAATCCAAACCACTATATGACGATTCTAGATTTGAAGCTTTCGTGACTGCAAGGATTCATATTCGTTCTTTCGGTAAAGTCACGTAGGTAAAAAAATGAAATGAATAAGAATAAAACAATAAAAATCACGACGTTTCGGAGGCAACACGGAGACTTGTGTTGCCTCCGAAACGTCGTGATTTTTATTGTTTTATTTTTATTAATTTCATTTTTTTTACCTACGTGACTTTACCGAAAGAACTAAGAGTACTATATGACGAATTGTGTCAATGTAAACTGTTGTAATGGTCATTTAAATCCAGAGCTTATTTCTCTGGAAGATGAATAGAAGTTGCATTGCTCTCCGACGTGTTTCCAGGTTGTACTGTGTGTTGTTTTGCACGATGTTCGACGTTTCGGTCCACCCGCTGCCAGCTTATTTATGAAATGAATTTAGGAACGTTGAAACTTGTGCCAAACAACGCGCAGCATGATGCAAAAACACATTGGACAGTGATACACTACAACCATGAAAACAAACGCGGTCGTATAAGTTGCATGCCCGTCTACATACTCCCACACACGATTCATCATAACAGGCAACTCTCTATATATGGTGTGGAACATGAATATAAAATAATAGAAGAGCTACCAGTCATTAATCAAATACAGAGAAGATTAATTTGAGCGAAGATATGATGACTTTACTAGTAATATAAAATGTTAAAAACAACACTTTACAAATATTTATAGACGTAAATGTTTTTATTATGTTTGTGATAAACAAGGATAAAATACCACATGACCTCCATTGCCAGTGCCAAAATATGATAACTGATTTTTCCTCTTTTTGCTGGCAACAAAACAGGTGTTAAGATGTTAAGACACCAAACTGAAACCTTTTACAAGGAATCATGTCTGCATTAACCACAATGCTTATGGTCAGAATGCAAAAAAAAACATACTCTGATAATGTATGCATTGTCTTTTAAACTGATTGGTCCACACCAAATACAGCTTTCTTTTGAGCCTCGTCTTAAAAGGTGTTAGACCAGACGACGCCAACACGCCTTTTGCTGTCTCTGGTGTGGACCAATCCGTTTCAAGGACAATGCATATGTTATCAGAGTGTTTTTTTGTTTGCATTATGACCACAAGCATTGTGGTTAATGCAGACGTTATTCCTTGTAAAAGGTTTCAGTTTGGTGTTTTAACATCTCAACACCTGTTTTGTTGCCAGAAAAAAGGGGAAAAACTTATTCTCAAGGATAAAATACTAGTAAATGTCTTACAAAAAATGAAATTAAACTAGCCAGTAAAATGAATAAAAAGGATATATAGATTGTTATAATAATCTATAATAGATAATAATATAAATATATTGTTTTGCAAAAACAATATGCAAAACAGCGTGGATATATATAGTATCTAAATGCAAGTGCGTTTCAAGATGATGTACAGAAAAAGTAGGGCATGTGCATAACAGGCAACCATCAAGCATATGGAGATATACACATCTTAGAAGCATGCTATTATTTGCTTGGTCAGGCATAGCAAAATATAAGAAAAAATTCCCAAGTCTGGACTTCATCAAATATGAAATTAAGATAAAACCCATCATAATAAAAACATATATAGTAAGCCAAAACACCATAAGATTGAAACGACACGCAAAAACTACATTTAAAAAACCACTTTGCCTTTGTACATTATGCAAAACCCATTTACTAAAATGTATTTTTATGGTGATCTAAGACAAGAGTACCACAATTAACGCCTCCATCGAACTGTTGTTTGGTTTGGCTTAACGCACAAAGGCTGAATGCCTGGATTTACGCAGCGGCAGGGAATCGGTAGCATGGATGGCAGGAGGAAGGGACTTCCAGATAACGTGGGCAGTAGCAGAGAAGGCGTGGCGAGGTTGAGGTTTGCAATAGAAGTTCTGAGATTTTAGAAAGATACATACAAACATAGCATAAAAACTACCAAAGCAACAGAAAGGCATGTACGAACAAACAGAAGTCCATGTACGAGCAAACCTCTCCTTGTGTTACAAAAAAATAACGGCATTGTACCCAAACCGCTGTAACCTTTCTTCACGATTTATTAATGTTCCCTATAATGGCGGCAACTATTTTATTTCAGTGTCTTTTTTTTATCTATTTGGCGCAATTTATTCTGTATGCACTGGATTTCATAGTATTAAAAGTGGTGTAGTTATAGAATCACATATGTTGCGATTGTGTGTTAAATTGAGTGTATATTGTAAAGAAAAACAAACACAAACCTTGAACAATGTAAAATTCTACAAAATCAAACAATAATTAGAGGAAGTTAAATAAAAGGATAACAAAAAAATGAGTCGAAATCAACGTTCTTGCCAACATTCTCCTAAGGAGCGCTTCATCATCTTTGGCAAATGCGAGGTCAAACCATCTGCAGAGGTCATGGAACGACCCGGATGAGATTGGCAAAGAAAGGAACAGGGGGACGATAAGATTTCTGTAAATTGAATCTTGACTTAAAGCTTTCGTGACTGCAGGAATTCATATTCTTTGGATCTTTCGGTAAAGTCACGTAGATAGGTTTGTTATTTTCTTTGAACCTATCGACGTGGCTTTACCGAAAGACCCAAAGAATTCTGTAAATTGGTCGACAGTGTGGGGCGAGTGGGAAGATGATTTTCTTGACCTTTAAAGACATCGATACTCGCCGAACGGACGCTAGGGTGGCCGTGGACGTGGCAAACGCGAGCCTCATTGAGGAAGCCGACTGCAGGAGCATCGGGCTCCTCTCTCTCTCTCGTGACAACAGCGGACTCCGCTCCACCGCGCGCACCTCCAATGCGACGTGGGAGATGCGCGTGCGCCTGCCACAATTGGAAGATCGAAGAATTGCCCAACTGCGACCGTGTTTGTGCAGCTAGCAAAATACGTGAGAATAGTAAAAAAAAAAAGATGTGTTCCTTCACAGACAACGTTGGTGACAGAATCATAACGGAAAACTCAGAAGCTGACTAACCACATGGGGCAAGCTGGGTTTAGAAAGACGTTCAACATACGTAAAAATGTCACATTCCATTATGCCTAGCATGTGTAGATTATGCAAAGGCATTTGACGAGCATAAATCTTAACTTAAAGCTTTCGTGACTGCAGGAATTCATATTCTTATATAAAAATATAATATGCCACAAAACTTTACAAGTGATTAATAACTCTCACGAACACGGCTAAAGCCACACGCTCGTGTCACTTTCCCCACCTCTTTGCATAAGCAATGTCGGGTGTATATCGGGAATTCATTGGGTCACGTTTGAAATTGAGCTTCATTCATAATTCTCCAGCTCTTTCCTATGCTTTTCAATCCTTGAGATAATTTCTACTTAAGCCCATTGCGATAGTGGGGGAATTTGAGACGATGCCTACAATTTCTTTGTTGTAAGTTGTTAAGTTACAATTGCTAAACTAAAGGCTGGTGTGCCCCAATGTATTGCTACGATGATATATATCTGTTCCCAGCAGCTCTGAATATTTGCATGTTCATGTGTGTAGAAAGCACAAGCGGTGTAGCTGTTAGTGCACTGCACAATGAATCTGGCATACAGCGTTTGATGCCTGGCCACGGCTAATATCATTGGCAATGAACTGAACCTGTCCTGGGCCTTCTTTATGTCGACTCAATCTTGAAAATTCGTACCACTGCCACACCCAGAGGTAGCTGGGTGTGGCAGTGGTCACACCACCCCTTCATGTGCCATGCCTTCCATAATAGATGCTCGTTAACATAACTTGCTACAATAGCCTATTCAGGTTACACAGGGGATATTTGTCTTGATTGTTTATCGGGAGTTGTGATGTATGGACTCACTCACTGCACTGCTAACCTGGTCACCTGAATAGATTTTCGGTCATGGCCACTGGCAAATAGCATCAGAACTTGCCCTTGGCCTTCTCTAGGTCGATGATAATAGTACAAATTTAAAGCCCTCGCTTAACTCAGCTTTAAATAAGTACTTGTACTGTGTGTAACAACAGCCCTGGGGAGATAAAGGGAGAAAGCTGGGATGCTGACCAGACCCCAGATATGTATACATGTGTGGGTGTGTTTGTGTGTGTGTGAAAGTCTCGGTTAATAGATCATACATGAGAGAATGTGTACAGCAATTATATTATTGAATTAAACCAATTTGCAACAAATAGGTTTTATTAATGTAGATGCTTATACTAAACATTACATTTGCTTGGCATTACTTTGCCCATCATTGACAGGGTACATCTCTATAAAGGCCGATTGTTGACGTGAATGTAGGCATCTGAAATGTGTTTATATGCTGGCTGTATAGATTTACGATACAGTATATTAAACCCACAGAGATATTTATGGGACTTGATGGGAGTCCATGTATAATACCTTGAGGGATTATATGAGGAGGGAAATAACCCGAGAGCCATCTACCTCGGAGATGGAGTGATCAAATCAGCTCGCTTGCAGGGGCGAGGTGGATCATCACATGACAGTACCATGATAAATAGTAACAGGTTAAGGATGTCTTCGCCTTTATCCAGCAGTGGCTGATGATGATGATGACATTTAATCGGTTCCAAGAAGGGAAAATACCATAAATCTTACAGACACCCTTTGCACGATGCTTTGCCAGGTTTCACCTAACAATCTAAGCTGGCTTCAATTATCTTCAAGTATTATTACTGCCTAATTACGTGCATATCTGACAATCAAATGCCGGCTGATTTCCTTGAGGAAGTTGCAGTTCGGAGGGCAGTTATTAAATTCGGTTCCACACTGGGTAGCTTGTTCCCTTTAAGCACATAGAACAAGCCAATCTATTACTTAAATAAACTACGGTAATTCTGCCAATTTACCGCCCATGATACGGGAAATTGGTGGTCAAGTCTTGCGGTTGGAAATGTCAAAAGATAATGTATGTCTGACTAAATGAATAGATCGTGTTCTTACTCGGTGGCAGTGTTATTATGCTGGGGTTGGATTTCAACGGGTGAATCTTAGACTCGGGAAGGTATATGTTTACCGAGGTGTATATTTAAGGCTAAAGATTTACATTTATACGTCCCCATGGCACCTCAAAGAGCCTTATAACCAACAACCCATTCACTTATATAATGAATGCGGCATTACCCCTGGTATACAAGGGAAATATTTATTTCCAGATCTTGCCACCATATTTCCAATGCATGACATAATAAAATATGGAGCTGGCCCTGCATAAGTTTTGGCTTGAAGGCCAGGGGCCTCTTTGGTCGAGGTCAGTGTCATCTCCCTTCATTGTCACCGAATTCAATAGAAGCTAAGAGTATTTTTGCACTTAAGATGTTCTATATGTTGCACACTCGAAATGAAGGACGTGGGCAGGTGCTCCAAATCGAGGGCAAACACATTTATTGTGGTAAATCTGTAAAATGCAACAGTACATGTGTCACACACAGCAATCTTCAACCGAGTCGCCAATAACCATGTGACTGCTGTACAAGTCTGGTTAATGAATAACAGTTTCTCTTAAATCAAATTCTACTACTGATAAACCATCTTTGTCTTTGACAATAATCCTTGCACTTCGCTATTCGAATATTACTTTAATCCTAAGCTGTATGTCTATCGATACCATCGACTTATATCGGTATCTTACACCCATTACCTGTGAAGTATTGGAAAATGACGGCAGGAAACTCCTTGACGGGAACACACTTCTTTTATTAAATCTTGACTTGTAACAATACAACGCGTGACCTCTCTTCTTCACACCGCACTTCTCTTGACTCAGGATTCTGTGCTGCCGGCTCTCTGTGCCTCGTGTAGACTCCGCGCCTCGGCTACACTCCTCTCTCGCCTCGTGTAGACTCTGCGCCTCTGCTACACTCTCCTCTCTCGCCTCGTGTAGACTTTGCCTCTCTCTCGCTGGCTACACCGTATGCATACTCGGCTCGTGCAGACCGTTCTCTCTCGCTGGCTACACCGTATGCATACTCGGCTCGTGCAGACCGTTCTCTCTCGCTGGCTACACACTACACATTACTCAGCTCGTGTAGACCGTTCTATCTCGCTGGCTACACACTATACATTACTCAGCTCGTGTAGACCGTTCTATCTCGCTGGCTACACACTATACATTACTCAGCTCGTGTAGACCGTTCTATCTCGCTGGCTACACACTATACATTACTCAGCTCGTGTAGACCGTTCTATCTCGCTGGCTACACACTATACCTTACTCAGCTCGTGTAGACCTTTCTCTCTCGCTGGCTACACACTATACCTTACTCTCTTCTACTCTCCATTACTCTCCTCTCCGGGCTCTATCTCTACACCTTCGTCTTCATTCTTAGATGGTTCCACTTCTGCCCCTTGCTCCTCTGTGCATCACCTTATATACCCCTTCTTCCCGGGAGACGGAGCGGATGCGGACCTCAACGTCGGCACCGCTCCTCCGTTACCCAATCCCCACGCGCTATCCCCACGATCCGGTTCCGCTCAGCGCGTGTTTCCACTCTCCGACCAATCACACCGCGCTGCTACCCGATCACTCCCTCTGGGCGCGTCACCGGCACACAGCCAATCAGCAGCACTACCCCCACCCGCGCACTGACGCCTGCTCCTCCCCGTCAGCGCGCGTCACCACACACACACCCGTACATACGCGCTGGCACACGACATATACACCCAGCGCGTATCACCACTACATCACCCCCTCCCACATAGCTCGCAGCCGGCCCGGCTGCTAACAACAACCAACCACGACGATAAAACGACAACCAACAAAAAAAAAACCCCATAACCCCCCGAGTGTGCCCCGTAACATAACACAACAACAACAACAACAAGAATAACTATGTACAGATTGACAATGAACGCGAAAAGTCAACAATAACACGATACGAGCAAATTCGAAACGAACGCGCCCCACGTCCCTGCGACTACACGCAGTGACGAGGCGCTCCAACTGCCCCGACTCCTCACGAGGCAGGTCATGCAAAGTAGCACGACCTGGCGCGAGTCCGTCTGGCTGGTCCATCGTATGGGGCGGGACACTGACGACCGTCCGGCGGTTCCGGCCGCTCCAGACGGCGCGGAACGGGCCTGAAAGGGCTGGCCCCGCCGCGGAGATCCGGCCGCCGGTGATCGGCAGCTGTCAGTTCCGAGACACCTGGGAGCAGATCAGGCGACAATACGTGTGGATCAGGCAGAGACATTTCCCCCTCTGGGTCGCCGGTCACGTCACACGCCCGGCCATCACGACACAAGGGGAGGCCATATGGAGGCGAGAACGGTTTCAGTCGGGAGGGGTGAACGTACCACCGGCGCTTTCCCCACTTTATCTGAACGCACTGGGGCCGTGCAACGCGCACGACCTCCACGGGTCCCCTCCACGGTCTCAACAATTTAGGCGACGTAGCCAAGGGTGCCTGAGGGCAATGCAGCCAGGCCCTGTCACCTGGTTTCCATTCGTGCATGGACACCTTCCGTGCCCGCAACCGTTCATTAGCAATTTGGCGAGCCCGCGAATTAAGCCGTGCGGCCTCCCTCGCCTCTGTCAGCTTATGAATATTAAACTTAATATGTTCTGCCAAATTAGAATTAGTTCGTGGAGCGGACAGGCCAAGTTGCGTTTCTATTGGCGGGTCAGCTTCCCGACCGTACATCAAATAGAATGGGGAAAACCCCGTAGCTGCATGGGGGGCCATTCTATACGCGGCAAGGACTCCCGGGACCTGCAGGTCCCAATCTACATGTGCCTCGCACACCTGCTGGCACAGCATGGAAGTCAAGGTTTTGTGGAGTCTCTCCACCATCCCGTCAGTCTGCGGGTGGTACGGGGAGGTACGCACCTTCTTGGTACCCAACAGATCGCACACCTCTTGCAACAATTTACTCGAAAAATTTTTACCTTGGTCGGTCAGCAGGCGTTCGGGAGCCCCCTTGTCCAGGACATAGCCCTGGACGAAGGCATCCGTCACAGCCGCTGCCGACTGGTTAGCGAGAGGCCACGCCATAGGCCATCGGGTAAAGTATTCGACCCCCACTAACAAATATTTATTCCCTCTCGGCGTGACTGGGAAGGGCCCCAAAATATCGAGTGCAACGAGCTCGTTGGTACGTGAGACCTGAATAGATTGCAGCGGTGGATTAGCTGCCACGGCCGGTGGTTTACGCCTGGCGCACTCAACGCACCCCTTCAGAATATGCACCACATCACTTCCCATTCCCGGCCAGTAATAGTCACGCTGAAGCAGGGCAAGCGTCTTGTTAACTCCCAAGTGCAAGAGGCGTTCGTGTGCCGCCAAGACAACCCTCCCCCTCACAGCGGAAGGCACCACGAGTGCGTTCCGCCGGGACAAACTGTCCCATTTCAATAACACGCCCCGCTCAAGTACATAGGAGCCGGTACGCTCCTGGTCCCCCTCGGGACCCCCAACCTTGCGGCGCAATGCTAGCAGCGAGCTGTCCGCCATCTGGAGGCGGCCCCATTCGCTGAGCGACAGCGAGAGCAGCGAGTCCCGACCCTGAGAGGCAGTGGAATCATCCCCACTCGGTGCGCCCGCTGTCGCAGCCAGTGCCCCCATCTCCCCCGCAAGCGTCGGTTTACAGCGCGCCGATCCCGACAAACACGCGCATTCATCACAAGGCAACAACCGCGACAAGCAATCGGCATTCGTGTGTCGCAACCCCTTACGGTACGTAGTCGTAAACTGATAGTCCTGGAGGACTTCCAACCAACGCGACAACTGGCCCGAGGGCTGGGCGACCCTCAATGAATACTGTAGCGCCGCGTGGTCCGTTCGGACTGTAAAGTGACGACCATACAGATATGGCCTAAACTGCTGCACAAAAAAAACAATGGCAAGCAGCTCGCGACGGGTGACACAGTAGCGCTGCTCCGCCGGAGACAACACCCTACTACCGTAGGCGACAACTCTTTCGACACCCCCAACGACTTGGGATAGCACCCCCCCAATGCCCGTGTTGCTAGCATCCGTGTCCAGCAAAAAGGGACTGGCAAAATCGGGATAACACAAGGGTGGGGCACCCACCAAGGCGTCCCGGAGGGAGCGAAACGCGGCCTCCTCCTCCGGTCCCCATTTGAACTTCACTCCCTTCGCCGTTAGAGCGTGCAAGGGTTTTGCAATAGTGGCGAAGTGCTCAACGAACCGCCGATAATAAGAAGCAAACCCGATGAAACTACGCACGTCGGAAACGGACGTAGGTGTCGGCCACGAACCGACACAATCCGTCTTCGCGGGATCGGTGGAGATCCCCGAAGAATCGACAATGTGACCCAAGTATCTAACGGACCTACGAAGGAGGTGACATTTGGCCGGTTTAAATTTCAACTTAGCCGATCGCATTCGCAAGAACACCCCTCTCAATCGCCGGAGGTGTTCCTCAAACGTTTTACTGAAAACAATGACATCGTCCATATAAATCAAGCATGTATCCCACTGCAAGCCCGACAAAACCAGCTCCATAAGTCGCTGAAACGTCGCTGGAGAGGAGTGAAGTCCCATGGGTAACCGGTTAAACTGGAACAGCCCCCCTGGAGTCCGAAATGCTGTCTTAGGTTTCGACTCTTCGTCGAGCGGCAACTGCCAAAACCCCGATAACAAATCAAGAGTCGAAAAATATCGCGCACCAGACAATGCATCGAGGGACTCATCCATCCTGGGGAGCGGATACGCGTCAGCCACAGAGATCTTATTCAGGCGACGGAAATCAACGCAGAATCGCAGGGACCCGTCCTGCTTCTTAACCAGCACAATAGGCGCTCCCCACGGGCTAGAGGAGGGTGAAATAATATCGGCTTCTAGCATATCGTTAACAGCCGACTGAACATGTTCCTTCTCCACGGGACTCAGTCGGAAGGGATTTAGCCTGACCGGCGCCGCATCGCCCGTTTCAATGTGATGGTGCAACAAATCCGTGCACCCAATGTCATACTTATGTTTACTGAATACATCAGAGAATTCAATGAGCAACTCGCGCAGCGCACCCAACTGCGCCGCCGACAAATCGTCCGAGGCGGCACATAACGAATGGACCCACTCAAGGTCTTCCCTTGGCTCAACGTTCCGCGCGGGGCTCGAGCCCACCTGCGCAACCAACCCATCATCCCCAGGAACCTGCGCCGCGTGAGCCAGCACGGTGCCCTGCGGGATGACAGCTGGTCGCGACCCCGCGTTCAAAACCATCACAAACGGATCCCTGTCAGCCCGCACCAAAGTGTGAGCCACCGATAAATCAAGACCCCCGACAGCCTTGTTAGAAGGACCCAAAAGCATACTCTGTCCCGAAGCCTCCCTCACCCATGGTTTTCGCAACCGGAGGGGAATCAACATCTGTGAACCCGGGGGCACTTGCACTGTCTGCGTCGCCACCGCTTGTATCGTAGCGCACGCCGTCCGAATGTCAGTAGGGCCCGTCAAAAATGAAATCCGGCGACCCGATGGCAGTTCAATGCATCGTTGATCGATAAGAATTTTAATGGGCATTTTAGCCAAAAAGTCAGTGCCCAAAAGACACGGAACTGCCAAAGAAGACGAAACGAAAACGGGTCCCGATAATTTGATATCTCCAATGCAAATGGACGCCCTAACCTGACCGATAATGCCCAACGATCCCCCATTAGCGGCGTAAAATGGCACATCCACTGGAAGCAGCGGACGACATTGGACTGGAAGAATATTATAAATGAGGTCCGATATAATAGTTGCCGATGCCCCCGTGTCCACTAACACCCTAATCTCAACCCCATCAATAGATCCCGTAACAACGGACGAACCCGCCGAAGCAGCCACAATTCTATGCCCCAATTCCGCCCATTCAATGTCTCCCTGGTCCCGGCCGAACCCCCCTCGCCGAACCGAATCCCCGAACCTTAACCGGCCCTCCTCCGCCGCAACGCGGCGTCCCATGTGTGCCGAATAAACAGGCCGAGCGTGTGAGGTGCCGCGACTTGCCGGGGATTGTAGAGATGACTTGGGCTCTCGGTCGTCGTCCAGCCGAGCTCCTATGGCGCGCTGCCGCGGAGCGCGGCACCCGGACGCCACGTGGCCCCGGAGGCCGCAGTTATAGCACGTGACGAGGGTCGGAGTAGATCTTGGTTGCTCCGACTTTCGGCCCGATCGCAGAGGCGACCGGGCCCCCGGCCTCCAGTCCCCTGGTCGTCCCGTGGCGAACGCCTCCTCTCGTGGGCTGACGACTTGGGGTTCGGCGACCACCAACCCCGGGGCTGCGACGACAGCAGCGTTGCAACCAACGCCTTGCTTCCGTTGTAGGGCCTCGTGCGCTTGAATACTCGTGGCGACTCTCAAAGAAGAAATATCAATGTCGTCAGCTGTGTTGATAGGGACCCCCAGGTCCTGCGCCAACTTGAGCAGCTGCTCCAAAACCATCGCGTCTTGGCCCTCCTCGTCCATCCGAGGGAACGCAGCATCAGCAAGAGCCAGCAACGCCGTGCGATAGGCCAGCGCGGTCTCCGTGGCCGCTTTCCGTCTTGCGTAGAACTGATGGCGGCATGTAGAGGGAGGCCCGTAGACCCTGGCCAACAAACCCAGCGCATCCTTCAGCGTGGAGCGGTCCGACTTCCGTGCAGCCCTGAAGGCCGCGAGCGCATCGTCGTCCAGCATGGCGGGCAATGCCCGCAGCGCCGTAGCATCGGACCACGCTGACATCTCTTGATGCGCCAAAAACCTTCGCTGAAATTGGCCCCAGTCTCCGCCTTCCGCCTTGAAGGCTGACAACGTGGGCAGGCGCTGCTGAAAAATGAAGTCATCCGCCTCGTGGTTCCTCTCCGCCTGTCCGTCGGTGTCTAAGATGGCGGCTCCAGCAGCAGACGTAAGATGGCGGACCCCCTCGCGCGCTGATGACGTCGATGCGCGCGCTTGGGAACCCACCACCACGTGGCGCTCGCCGTTCCCGCCAAAAGTAGGCCCAGGCGCAATGGCGGGAATCCCCCATTCGTTTTGGCGGGAATCTGCGGGGCGACCTTGTAAAATGTCCCCCACCGTCCCCGCTCCTCCCGACGAGCTGATCTCCGCCAAGATGGACGCGGCGGCGAGCAGCAGCTCCGCCAGTCGGGAGTGCGCCTCACGAAGCCCGGCGTCTGTCCCCGGTCGCTCGGCCGGCGCCGTCGACGGACCCTGCAGCGTGGGCAAGTCCTCTTCCTCACCCCCCGCCACCAGCGGCTCCGAGTCGTCCAGGTCTTCCTCGCGGTCAATCCCGTGGGTCCTACGGGTCTTCCTCGTCTCCATACTTGGAAGCCCGTTTCACTTCTGACGCCAGATGAAGTATTGGAAAATGACGGCAGGAAACTCCTTGACGGGAACACACTTCTTTTATTAAATCTTGACTTGTAACAATACAACGCGTGACCTCTCTTCTTCACACCGCACTTCTCTTGACTCAGGATTCTGTGCTGCCGGCTCTCTGTGCCTCGTGTAGACTCCGCGCCTCGGCTACACTCCTCTCTCGCCTCGTGTAGACTTTGCCTCTCTCTCGCTGGCTACACCGTATGCATACTCGGCTCGTGCAGACCGTTCTCTCTCGCTGGCTACACCGTATGCATACTCGGCTCGTGCAGACCGTTCTCTCTCGCTGGCTACACACTACACATTACTCAGCTCGTGTAGACCGTTCTATCTCGCTGGCTACACACTATACATTACTCAGCTCGTGTAGACCGTTCTATCTCGCTGGCTACACACTATACATTACTCAGCTCGTGTAGACCGTTCTATCTCGCTGGCTACACACTATACATTACTCAGCTCGTGTAGACCGTTCTATCTCGCTGGCTACACACTATACCTTACTCAGCTCGTGTAGACCTTTCTCTCTCGCTGGCTACACACTATACCTTACTCTCTTCTACTCTCCATTACTCTCCTCTCCGGGCTCTATCTCTACACCTTCGTCTTCATTCTTAGATGGTTCCACTTCTGCCCCTTGCTCCTCTGTGCATCACCTTATATACCCCTTCTTCCCGGGAGACGGAGCGGATGCGGACCTCAACGTCGGCACCGCTCCTCCGTTACCCAATCCCCACGCGCTATCCCCACGATCCGGTTCCGCTCAGCGCGTGTTTCCACTCTCCGACCAATCACACCGCGCTGCTACCCGATCACTCCCTCTGGGCGCGTCACCGGCACACAGCCAATCAGCAGCACTACCCCCACCCGCGCACTGACGCCTGCTCCTCCCCGTCAGCGCGCGTCACCACACACACACCCGTACATACGCGCTGGCACACGACATATACACCCAGCGCGTATCACCACTACACCTGTACTGTATGTGTACAGTATACGTACTCTATTTGTTACCATTGTACACCATTGTAAAAGTCTAGAACTTTTCTATAACGATCAAAAACAACATTTGAGTCCTTTAGCTGTAAAATGCAACAGCACGTGTGTCGCACACAGCAATCTTCAACCGAGTCGCCATTAATCAATAACCCTGCCAGCCACCTACCGGCCCAACTCAGGTACATCAATGTACACACGTACATTGTACACACGTACATTGATGCACTGCACAGCACATAAGGGCTTTCACAAAACTACACTTTACTTTCTTGCTGCACGAGGAAATTATTAAAGAGTGTTCCATTCCTAATGTGCCACATCTGTAACTGACCCCAGATCCCCAACGCTACACTTGGCAAAGCTCACGTTTTGGTGTGAAAACTGCCGTATACTTTGAAACAAAACTAACAATTACACCGAATTGACAAATACACAATTTGGGTAGGCTTGGATAGAAAGTTCTGGACATTATGGCGTATAGTGCTGACCCTGAGCCCCTTCGGAATTCCATTCGCTCGTGCTCAACAGTGTTTAGGTTTTTCTCTCAGTTCTTAAACCAATAACGGCTTGGAAAAGTGGTGCATCCAGGTGGCGTAGGGGCTGTGGGAGCGATCACCCCCCCCCCCCCCCCCAAATAATATATATTTGATTGATATTTACCAAAGAAAATACATGTAATGTGTTTAATATTAATCAATGTAGGGCCTTATTGGAAAATTCAGGACCATCTACTGCTTGACAACTTTCTAGATCCACGTGTGTCCCAGAAAACCGTTCCTGGCTTAAGCAGCAATTGAAGTACTTATATGCTGCTAGTAATTGTTGGGAGCTTTCGTGCCTTTAAATCATGTTTGTTTTAGTACAGGGTGAAACGGTCTGTCATGTTGATGATCATACATGTTCTGTGAACGATACATGTTTTTATCTCTACTTACTGGAATATGCTCACAAGCAGGCACAGTGATTCTGACTATGAATGCATTGGATTTGCAGTTTGAAAAACGAGAGCAATTACAATTTAGAATTAGTGTTTTTAAAATATTGAATTAAAATTGTGACTTTTTTTAATATATATAACTAATGAATATATACATTGGTACATGTTCATGGCAATGTTGCCGTCTTAGTTTTCAGAAAGCTAAAGATTGTGATTGCGAAAAAGATTGTGAGGAACACAAAGGGATTGGCTTGGTAAGCAGTTCTGGATGAACCCAAAGCCTCACAGTCTCAGTCGAGGCACATTTGTTTGTGGGAGCTCGTGTTGGCCTTGAGAGAATGAGATTCGCGTTTCAAATGTTTTTTGCTTACGAACCGAATGGAATGAATGCAAATTCATCGTTCAGGGAGATTGGTAATAACATTTTAGACGGGCATTGGTTTTCCACATCTGTAAGAGGTTTTATTTGGTCACATGCCTGATGGAAAGATTACTGCTCAAAATGAGGCTTTATCCGATGTGCCAAAGCACATTCATGTATTCATTTATTAAACCCTGTACTTCTAAAAGGATTTGCCAATGATATGAATTTTCTCATTTACCGTTTGGTGGTAGTGTCAACCATGCATAATCAATCATTCCTTTGCAACTTAATTTGACGTTGGATGCAGTTTGAGCAGCCGTTGTTTGTAAAAAAAAAAAACTTTTTTATGAAATTGCATGAATTAAAACGTATTGTTCGCATTGATTCCTAAGTGAATATCAAAATACGTGATTTCTTTACTGCATGATATAAAAAAGACATGATTAAGGATGGATGCATTAAAGATGGATATCTATTAGTTAAAAAACACGTGTGGAATCAATATTGAGTCGGTGATTTCTTTGCTCAAAAGAGCATTGAGACTGTGCTCATCTCCTGTTCACATCCCTGAGCCAGTGGAGGGAATTCTGCATCCCTCTATGCAAGTAGCAATGGGTAATTAAAGACAAGCCACAGTGCGACTGTGACCTTGCAATCCCAAACTGCGGGCCAAATTGTAAACAACTGCAGTCTGCGCTCCTTCAATGGAGTGGGCTTTTTCAATGAAAGGTGTGAAAATAAACGTGATATTTTCATTATTATACCGAATTGCTGGTGTAGTTGTATTCTTTCATGGCAAAGCACTTATTAAAGCATTTATTTTTGGCTGAGTCAGCTTAAGAGCGATATAAATTACTTGAAGCATACCTTGTATATATCCTATTGGGCTGTGTAGCGTTGTTCGCAGCAATACTGCTTCAGCACCAAATAGCAATGTGTTCTTCATTTCAATTGCGACACCCACTCTCTGGCAACAAGGGGAACACTAAAGCCCTTTGGTAAAAAAAACCGAGGCTCCGAATAAGATGATCCGATTCGCATAAGAGCATTAATATCATTAGCACACCTCCCGAACACAACATTCCATGTTAATGAGCCCACCCCATTGTGCACTGTGCACTGACGCACGTGCAAGCTGCAGTATTACAAACAAATGTCACACTTCTTCATGGAAATGTTAAACAAAATTACACTCCCACGTCAATATATAACAGTGACAGTGTTTCCCTTAGGTGTGCCTATATGAAGACAGTAGGGACTGAGGATGGCAATGTGAGTCTTGTTAAAATATAATCCCAATAAACACGTGAACAAATAACACAAATATATATTATGGGTTGTGAGCACGGTGGCTCCAATGCCATGGTTCACGCTATGCAGCACAATCAAAAATATCACTTAAGAGTTTTTCAACTGCAGTTAACTCAAATTAAGCTTGTTTAACACGTAGGCTTTCGCGACCAATATTATCCATACTAGAAGTTGTTGGGTCAGTTGGGGTGAATATAAATGTGTTGCTAAACCCGCCACCACCCGACACATTCAATTAGTAAGGTTTGTCACGTAGACAAAACATGCCAATTCATTACTAGCACAGCACACCGGTGTGTTTGAGAGTAAACTCACGACATTTACAATTCGGTACAATGTTTCGCCAGTGATTACAAATCACAAGATCAGGCGACAGCCAGAGTTGTGGAGAAATCCTCCTATTTTGATCTTAAATAAGCCTGCTATAAGTCTTCCAATAATTGCAACGTAACAATCTGTAATGCTTATAATGTGCATGCTGTCAGCTACAAAAGGAAGAATTTATGAACTATGAAAACGATGCAAGCATATAATTGCCATGATGAAAATTAATCCATGAAGCATTTTGCAAAGCACTAATTTCATGGATAATGGCTATCTGTTTACAATTTTATTCTTTGATTTATTTTATAAATATTTTTTGCCAGGGAATCAGAAATTTATTTAAAGTAAATGAGCAATGATAATGATATAACGATATATTTAGCCAAATGGATGCCACAATTATCATGGATTTTATATCATACAACGTATCATAATATCATGGAAATCTTAGTCATCAGTAACATGCAGAGTGCTTCAGACCCATAGAGAAAAAAATACACAGACCTAACCATACATATTCCACAACTACACTGTGACTTCGAACCACCACAATTGTAATGTACGTGGTCGTCATAACGATACTACTCATACTCTTTGGGTCTTTCGGTGAAGTCACGTAGATAGAAAAATAATAAAATAACAAAGTCACGACATTTTGATCGCAACACAAACAATCGTCTTCAGGTGAGAAAATACAGCAGGCAGACTGCTGAGGCAGGAAGAAATGTAGCGAGAGAGCTACTGCAGACAGATTTTAAAAAGTTTGAGATTAGTACAAACCAAGGGTAAGTGGGCGGGGCTAGAGATGGAATTTGCAAATAAATGCGATCTTAATCTCTAGCAATACAATGGCCGAGGTATACCGAGCTCTGCGATCTTACATTTACTTGCAAATTCCATCTCTAGCCCCGCCCACTTACCCTTGGGTTGTGCCCATCTCAAACTTGTATAACCCATGGCTGCAGTAGCTCTCTTGCTATATTTCTTCCTGCCTCAGCAGTCCGCCTGCTGTATTGTTTCACCTGCAGACGATTGCTTGTGTTGCCATCTAAACGTTGTGATTTTTTTAATTGTATTATTTTTCTATCTACGGGACTTTACCGAAAGACCCCAAAGAGTATGAATTCCTGGAGTCATGAAAGCTTTAAGTCAAGATTCATAACGCTACTGTTTTCCCACATTCTGTATATTACGGTACATTTTGTGGCATTATATTTACATTTTTGATCAGATCAACTGTCATGCTGCGAAAACCAGTCTGACAGTACCTACGACATGCAGCTGTAGAATAAATTGTTGTTTAAAACTGACACGTGACAAATAAAGGCTCAATAAAATATACAACACTGGCCAACCCCGTGACCCCATCGCTGTTATAGTAGGACTACTGCAAATGGAATATTGCTCCACAGTGGTGCACCCTCGTGAAATAATGGACTCTATCTAATAACTAAACAAATATATAATTGCTTTTTTTCTGTATGGGTTCGAAAGCGCTCTTCATCACCCAGAGCTCGCACTGGAACTGCACAAATTACCATGCACAAGCACTCACTGTTATCAATATTTTGTGCCTCACAGTCACAGGGCTGCGATTTGCAGATTCCAGTCTATATATGTTGCCATCATTGTGGGCGAAAAGTGATTGTTGTAGGTTTTTTTCGTTTCTGTCAGTTTATAAGTACTGTATGTTGTTGATTTCAATATGCAAACTACCCTTGGGCTCTACCAATCACCAGAACGAATACATTTGCAAAGCATGAATATAAAGCAATATATGGATAATTTGGAGTGCATAAAGAAATAACAGCTGATATAAATCTTTACATATAAGATATTTAAGGGGCAATACATGTTCCACTTGGTAGAGTATGTGCTAAATGACAGAATGTTAATGTGAAGAACAGTGTACTGATACTTTACAATTTGGCTGTCAAAAAATGCCACTGCACATGAACGCTTGGTTGATAATGTACTCACCATGTATTAAGCAGAATGGGTTTTAATTTGACATCCTCCAGTTTTTGTTGTTTAAAGCAAAAGTGTCCTAATAGGAGTTTATTCCATTTAAACATTATTAACACTCGGTGATACAAACTTGCTTTTACGTCACATTTGTACAACTGTGCAAATTTTGCACGTGCCTTCTCTTGGCAGCTCACACAAAGTGCGAACCGTGCGCTATATAAAATGAGGACCAGAGCTATTCCAGGGCATGTTTCTTCATCTGGAAGGGGGTCAGAGATCAGGGATATGAAACAGTGGTAAGCTGGCATTGGCATGTGAAGGCTAGTATATATATATTCCTTCAGTGTAATTAAATGTAAACCAAACACAATTACTTTTTTTCAAATACTTGTTTTTTTTATTTTGGTGTTTCTAAACTTAATGTGTAATTTACACTCATACAATATCGATCCTTATCTTCCAATGTTACTCATTTATCAGAAACACATCCACTGGGAGTGCGGGGCGAGAACAGTATGGTTGATCACACGTGTTGATTGAGCTGTGACCTGCCAAAACGTAATTGCTTTGTGATTAGACTAACCCAGTGGTTTTCACACTCTCTGCTCCATAAACATTTCCATCCTCACAATTATGGGTCGTACTGAGGCCTGGAATTAGGGCACGCTGCGTCCTAAACCGGCAACATATTTCAGATGACGCCACCATCCATGCTTGCAGACAATTTGAACCCCTTCAGCTTGTAGAAAATTGCCTGCTCTGTATAATTAGGCTGAGATAGAGAGTTACCATTAGGACGTCATTTCATATCCTAGCGTCCTCAGCGACGAGGGTAAGGCCTGTTATTGTTACCGTGGACCCTTTGAGAGCGAGGCCCTCTGCATTACCCTACTTAGCCTGCTGGGTACAGCTGTTATCACCGTATGGGACAGCGCAATCATCGTTGTGCAGCCTTGATCATACCACGCCCTGGCCTTTCCTTCAATTCTAGACTTTTTCACGAACAAGCTGCAGTCTTGTCATCATCATGATCGTAATTTCGTGTTCATTTTCCACCTCTCATATGGTACGTTGTTTGAGATAACAACAAAGAGGATCTCCCACTAAGGAAGTGATTGCAGAACGAAAACGGTGTCAGAAACAAAATGGACGATACAGTGACACACACAAAATCCACATCGATGTGTGGGGTACAATCAGTCCACTGCTGGATGAATGCGATGTAATAATCCACCAAGCGCATGCACGCAGGCGGATTTCACCGTCGCTCAGTCTGCTCGTTGGACATCCTCTCGGACCCTAACTCTATATCCCTTTTATCTAAACATTTACACACGTCCAACGCTCAAGGATGTTAGGGAAATAACCATTTATAATATGCAAATAGGGAACATAGTGCAGCGTTATGCAGACTGATGCGAACCACTGAGAAGCAATATGCTTAAATTAAGCAATTCAAGCAGGATATGCCATGTTTATAGTTTCTATTCAATCACACAACAGGGTATTCAAAGTAGCAGGAGCCGTTTTTTTAGGGGGGGGGGGGGCTCGGAGCCGTTTAGGCTCTGACAGGAATGTAATTCCAGCATTGCGTTTTGGGAATTGTAAAGTGTAATTGGTCAAATGTGTTTTCGGTCACAGCTTTTGTTTCCCATTACCATGGAGTAAATGTTGAATATAAGGTCAGGATATATTCAGAGGGTGCATGCGTTTTTTTTTTTGGGTGTGAGAATAACACTGCAGTGTTTATTCTGAGCGGAGTACATGGGCGCTGGTGGCAGATATCTATGAGACCTCTTTGCTCGTATCAAAATGATGGTAAAATATATAAAATGGCTTTTTCTTCATGGCAATTAAACCACACGTACACGTGGCAAAAACATGCAAGCAAACATGCTCTGATAATGTTTGCATTGTCTTTGAAACTGATTGGCCTACACCAGAGACAGCCTTCTTCATGGCCTCGTCTCACAGTCTCCATATTGATGAAAACGCAGAATAAGTCGCATTTCCCATGATACACGTGATGAATGTACATATACCATTGCTTTGTCTACAACTGAAAGAGGCCATTCTTAAAAAGAAAATGCACATTACATATGAAGTGATTATATGCAGACTCCCCGTGTGCAGGTCTGTGATGCGTAGACATTGTGCCGCATAGGGATAGTTGCTACTGGGGGTTTCCTTGGCTAGACCATCGTAGTGTGTTTAGAATGGTTGACATCAGATGTGATATAAGGTGCTTTGAGGTGCTGAGCCATATGAGTGACCTAAGAATGCTAATCTGTATCCTTGTTTTACTTAAAAAAAATGATATCTTTTCAAGTTATTCATATGCATTAAGTGAAAATGGTAGTGTATATCGTAGCCTTGCCCAGCGCTTAAGTTTTTTTATTTAAATTGGTCGCAAAAAAGTAATTTTATACATTAATTCAGTGCATTGAGTCACCTCATTAATTCCCTTTAAAAACCATTCACTTGTGGTTACGAGATGTGACAGTGTCATTTAAAAAAAACACTACTAAGCACGCTGTGGTTTTTGAAGCCTGAGGCTTCTTGTTCTGTCACAGCCGGTGAAAATCCGGGCTGCGCTTTCACTTGTTAACCCTCGTGACGAGCAATGCGGTAAGAAGGTACATTCCCAGCTTCGTAACGCATGTTAAGAAGCTGGGAATGCTAATGTTGGATTCCATGAAAATGGCTACCCGGCTGTTTCTTTAACCTAGGAGCTGATGGAGCTGTTGCTGAGCGTCTGGTCATGTCGAATCACCGGTGGTGAGCCCAACGCGCTGCAGCTGCAGGGCCCACAGCTCCAATTTGCAAGGTTGGCTACGTACGGTGCAGCATCTGCTCCCGGACCAGATATACCGCCGGACATTTGGTCGCATATACAGACGCGGTGATGTATGTACGTTGCTAATCGGAGGTGCGGGGGAAGGACAACAAAGCAAACACAAAAAGTAGTTCTAAAGAAATGAGTTTTAAATCTAGATTATTTAAAATTATATTCCTCTCAGTGGCTTCCTAATATCAGAAGGAAGAGCGTTCCAGACGGCGTGCGATGCAGTGACCGTCTTTGTTCAATGGCCAGCCAAAAGCCGTTGCGGTTGCGAGGATGGCCGGAGTTTGCGTGGTATTTTATGCCCCTTGATGAGAAAAACGTGATGAACAGGAAGGACCATGAGAAGCTGTCTGTCAGGCCATGGATCAGAAATGTGAACTCTGGAAAAGGTTATGGAATAAAATCTTACACGTATGGAAAGAAGCATGGAGAGATGCATGCTGGGAACTACACTGAGATACAGAAAGAGAAACGTGATGAGAGAAAAAAAGACAAATTATAGCCATAACGTTGTCTGTTAAGACAAGCTTAGGCAAGATACATCGCTATAAGGGATGGATCTGGTGACAGAATGGCATTAAATGAGAAAACAGGCCGAAGAGGACAACCACCAGCGAGTTTGAGTGATGAGTTTTACTTATGCAGATGCAAGATGGATTGTGGCATTGCAGCTACATCCAACATTGGGTAAAACATGATGGTGATTAATAATTCCCAATGTAGTCTTTAGGCACGATGCAGCCAAAGCGGCATTTATACTCTGTTAGTTTACTTGTCAGTTGAAACATCAACGAGCTTAGTAGTCAAAGAGGAATGTTGGTGGCCGTGAGAAGCTGGATTATCTTTAACTTTATTTGGCAAGGTGTGCCAGAAGTAATCTCATGTTCGCTAGATCCAGTCTCAGCTCAGTCCACTAATACGGTGTGGACAGAAGAACAAACAACACGTTCTCCGAGAAGACATCGAGGCTAAAGATCCCACCTGCCTGTCTTGATTTAAAAGATCCCAGCAAGCAATTTTTTTCATATGTATAAAAAAAAGCTATTCGCTTGTGTTGAATTTAATTTAATCTTCAATTTCCCCAATGGAAAGCTGGCTAAATATGGGTTTGGATTTGGTGAAAAATCGTAATTTCACTTTACAACGTGTATATGAAAGTTCTCTAAAAATATATTTTTTAGAAAACTTTTCTCATTCTCTAAACATTTACCCGTAACGGTTAGATGAAAAAAACTAATAAAATAAATTGCACTAATAAAAAAATGTCCCTGAATACTGGGTAAACATAGGTAATTATATATAATGTTTACATATTGATTGCCTAGGTTGGCTGTAGAATCTTAAACCCAATAGTCTTTTTGTGACTGCAGATATCTTTAATGTGTTTTTATCAAAACTGGTGATAAGGAGGCATTTTCTATTGATTCCTATTTTTATTGTGACTACTGAAAGAAAAATAGACGTTTGTCCCTTTACAAAATGTATTGCCAACAGATAACCTTATCACAGAGTCACGTGAGCATCGAGATACCAAATGTTGCGTCAAGACTAGATTGATTTCCTTTCTTATCAAACTGGATATTGGCATACATTTTATAGTGTATTAATTAGACATACATTCGTACAGTGTTGATGGAAACTCTATATGTATCATATTAATTATAACTACTTATTTTTGCATGGTAAAAATTACCTCACTGGGAATACACAACAGGCACATTAAACATGTTTTCATAACCAGATGCTAAAAATGTGGAATGCCGGACTGTACTATTTTTTTATGTCATAGTTCTGTTTTTAAATTAAGTACAGTAACACATTGCTTCGGTATACATTTTAAAGTTTACACAACACTTTATATACGCTGCTCTAGTTATTAGCAATCAGAGGTGTGGACTCGAGTCATGTGACTTGGACTCGAGTCAGACTCGAGTCATGAATTTGATGACTTGCGACTCGACTTGGACTTGCATAACAATGACTTTGTCCCACCTATGAGATGTGGACTCGAGTCATGTGACTTGGACTCGAGTCAGACTCGAGTCATGAATTTGATGACTTGCGACTCGACTTGGACTTGCATAACAATGACTTTGTCCCACCTATGAGATGTGGACTCGAGTCATGTGACTTGGACTCGAGTCAGACTCGAGTCATGAATTTGATGACTTGCGACTCGACTTGGACTTGCATAACAATGACTTTGTCCCACCTCTGAGATGTGGACTCGAGTCATGTGACTTGGACTCGAGTCAGACTCGAGTCATGAATTTGATGACTTGCGACTCGACTTGGACTTGCATAACAATGACTTTGTCCCACCTATGAGATGTGGACTCGAGTCATGTGACTTGGACTCGAGTCAGACTCGAGTCATGAATTTGATGACTTGCGACTCGACTTGGACTTGCATAACAATGACTTTGTCCCACCTATGAGATGTGGACTCGAGTCATGTGACTTGGACTCGAGTCAGACTCGAGTCATGAATTTGATGACTTGCGACTCGACTTGGACTTGCATAACAATGACTTTGTCCCACCTCTGTTAGCAATCAACAGAATAAGTTCATAAGCAATGACGTCGCTATGGTTTAATTACTTAATGTGTTATTTGTTAGGGAACCAATGTTAACAATTAGACAATTAAATCATTTACCTCCCTGTATTAATCCACTTTTGGACGAAGGCCTCCCGCGTGACCCACGACAGCGAATCAAACTCACACAGCCAAGTTCGCAGCGCAGTGCACGAACCAATGCACTCCTGGACCACCCCGATGCTAATAACCTTGACACTAATGTACGTGTTATCAGTTTGCTTGTACAGCAAGAACCCAATGCCAAAACACGTTTGGTTCTATTCAGTTTTTTTTAAAGAAAGTTTAACCAAACAATCAGTAAGTTTGTATTTTATGTGTGGCGCATGATTGTGTGCCACTTCCAAAAACAAGATTTCAAAAAAACTAAATAGCTTGCAGATGTAGTGTCTAAATAAAAACAGACAAGCAACCAAACATCATTTACTTGCTGTCTTACTAAACCTGGTGAAACAAAAATAAATACGTTTTATTCCTTTCTGACATGCATGGGAATATTTCTTCCCAGGAATTAAAGGCCAAACACTTTTTTTTGCGGAAGGAAATTTTGTTGACAAGAGAATTCACCACCTTCAACGTTGGCAGGTTTCTTTTTTTGCTCTAGAAAGTTTGCTAATTTTCCATGGTTTATAATATAATTTCCTCTTCTATATTTAATGGTCTCATAGGAAATGTTTAATCCTAAATCACCAGTGTAACATCTCAAGCCCTGGACAGTGTGCTGGCATTCCTGTAGCACTCTATCAGATAAATATGAAATAAATCTTAAAACATGCGCTGTTGACTTCTCACAAAGTGGTGCTCAATGTAATGACCCCTGCTGAATGAAGTTCACCCAAACCTGGCTTTGAACCTAAAGACCTCTGGTTGTCTGGTTGTGGGTCATGTCATCTCACAATAACCTACCAGCTTACTGAGTCCAAGTCAACATGACTGAAATATAAGCATGAGCCTGAAGGCTTAAATAACATAATTATCGTAGGAGTCAGCACAATGAAAGGGATGTTCTTTTTACAATGCTGGGTATTAAGTCCTGTTCGTTTAAATTAAAGTGTGAAATTGTCATCATAGTACAATTGTCCATTCAGTGGACCACAGCTCACACCTGCACACTGTCCAGTCACACTTATCAAGAATTCCCATGTGGATTTTCCATTATTGCTGAATGTGACTACTCCATGCCGAATTAACTTTGTCTCTTTATAATACTTGCTGATTGCAGAAAATGTCCATGTGGCATGCACAGATGCATCCAAAGCGAGGGTCGGCAACCCGTGGCTCCAGAGCCGCATGCGGTGGCTCTGCTTCGAGCCATCATTTATTAAGGGCCACCGTCTCCGATTAACGTGCGTTGCGGCTCTGGAAATATTGAGTTTTTTTTTTTACTGAATTCAAACAAATTTTGTTCTTATTGTTATTTTGATTGCCAACCCCTGACTCAAAGAGAGCATTGGCCATAGAAACAATTCTGCAAAGGCTCTGCATAGTGTTACAATATTTAGCATTCACGGTACCTATATCCGGCAGAAGGAAGAGACTTTTGACTTTTAAACAGCTTTTATTGCCGCCAACAGCAACAGCACTGGAGGCGATTTCGATTCGAAATACACAGTCACCAGCAAAACAATTTAAATAGACGATACAAATCCACGCGCTGTGGTGCTACAAGCACCGCGCACAACACGAAAGAGAAGTCACGTGGCTGTGGTGGTAAGGAAGAGATGGCGAGATGTTGTGGCATTAATGGCAGTAGTCAAGGAAACCTTTCAACATTGATATTAGATCAGACACATCTGTGTCGACACGACAGGAGTGCTGCTGCACTCTCAAGCCGTGCCTCTTGCAGATGGGATTTGGCAATGTGTGGAGACATTCCACACTCTGCGATTAACCCTTTCCACTAAGCACTCGCACACGTACACGAGGGCGGGTGTGCGTGGGTGTCAGAGAGAGAGAGTATAGCTTCATTGGTCGTCATCATCGTCCATAGGTGGCGATTGCCTCACCCTGAAACTATGGCTGGCCATTGGCGTTGGGATGCACAAGTGCGCCATCCATTCCGCTTGAGCCGAGATGTGTGGTTTTCCCCACCCTAAATGCCAAACACTCACCACGGTGCAACGTTTCCGTCGGCGGAACGTTCTGCCTTGCCTCAGTCTGCCACAGTGATGGCTTTAAAGATATCTGACTCACATAATATCACAGGCATGACTCTTTACTGAAACACCCATATCTTGATACTATAGCAAGCCGCACTCTGCTGATGAGACACCGATTGTTGAAACCGATTCACAGTTTTCTTGTATTGAACCGATGCTGTTCAAATGATGCACTTCCAAAAGGCCATGTAGCTGGTAGGATGTGTAAAAATTCCTGCTATTTTATGGTGGATGGTCAAATATGTGATGAAAACATAATGTAAGCTTATGTTACTTATATTCTTCACATTGACACTAATTATTTTGAATCCTGCCTTATAAATAAAAAAAATTCCCGCAACCTAATGTATTGGAACTTACAAACATTAACTAAAAATTACTAATTAAATAAATTACTCCTCGTGAACTCACGCCTGGCCTAGTTTCAATCCAGCTTTAGTTACATGACTTAATGAACATCTGCAGAATGTAGGCCTTCCTGTGAGATATTGGTTAAACTGTCTCTGATAAATGTCATGCACCCGTGATGATGGGGAGAAAAGGTCATTCGTTCGGTTGCCTTCTTTTGTATTAATCATCAATTTAACTGATCAATACTGTGTACCATTCACCCCATTCTTCATTTACCTGCAGTGTTTTATCAGCAACCGTAGGCTACTACTTCATTCTGTGGAAAAGTGAAACGTGCAGGTTGAGACTAAACAATTTAGTCCAGTCACAAACAATACACGGTTAAGAAATGAAGACCAACTTATACGAACGCATCTTAGAATACAACCAATTAAGCCTAGCCACGATTTCATGGATTGCCACAATTATGGGATGCGATTTGATACAAATAAATATTATAAATAAATATTATTTTAAGAGTGCGGTGAAGACTGAATACATTACATGCATCATATAAAAATAAAAAAAATCAGGGGTGGACTCCATTTAACCTATTATAATTTGGCTGAATATTGAATGCTGTACCTTACATAGGTTTTCTGTTAATCCAATTTTTTTTACCGGAAGAAAATGTTTTTATTTCAATAAACTGGCAAATCTCTGTCTCCCTGTATATCTGCTGATGTCTTTGTTTCTATGTGTGTGTGCGTTTAGACTGCTTAATTGATGTTGCTGGTAAGCCACTTTGTTGAGCTGTCATTTGTGGCCAGGTAGCTTTAAAACATAAGTTGATACCTCAGTGGGCTTTGTCTGGTAGGATGGGGATGGTTTCGTTGTATTTGTTTGGGTGATTTGTTTACCTTTCTTGTACTTTGCACTTCTGTCATGGTTTTGTATTGTGTGTTGTTGGACTGGACATCTGTGAAAAAGAGCTTTATAGCTAATCGGATTCCTCAAGTATAAATAAATATTCTGATTATGTACGCATCTGTCTCCCTCTATCTTTGTTCTTTCCCCGGACTTCCGATTAGCGCGATTGGCTGGTGCGAAAGAAGTTCAACATATCATGGGACCTCCCTTGCCTTGATTTGTTCACCTTTCTTGTTTACCGATTTTAACACCTATTTTATTGCCATAAAGGGGAAACACTTTTCTTATGAGTTTAACATACATACATATATCTCTGTGTTTCTGTCTCTGGACCAGCGTGGACGGCACCCTCATGTTCACCTTCTGAAGCGCTCGCTCGTCATCGTGGCGTGCGCGATGACCACCACAACCACCACGTGACTTTTTCTTTCGTGTTGTGCGCGGTGGTTTTAGCGCCACAGCGCGTGGATTTGTAGCGTTTATTTTTACTTGTTTGCTGGTGACTGTGTATTTCATATCGAAATCGCCCCCAGTGCTGTTGCTGCTGGCGAAAATAAAAGTTGTTTAAAAGTCAAAAAGTCTGTCTCTCTATTACTCTCCCTCGATCTGGCAGCGTTATCTCTCTTTGTCTCGCTGTGTGTGTCTCTCTCTCTTGCCATGATCTCGTGCCAGGGGTTGTTGTTGTAGCCTAAACCTTTGCTCCACTCCTCCCTTCTCACTACGCCTGCTCCCACCGTGGCACTTTGCTCGTCATATGCAACTTCACATTTTTTTAAATATTGTTTCCATTCAGCCAAAAATACATTTACAAGGATATCTGTAATACTCTTTGGTTCTTTCGGTAAAATCACGTAGTTAGAAATAAAATAAAACAAATCACGACGTTTCGATTGCAACACAAGCAATCATCATTAGGTGGGAAAACCACAGCAAGAAAAAAATTGCTGAAGTGGTTTTCCCACTTGATGATGATTGCTTGTGTTGCAATCGAAACGTCGTGATTTATTTTATTTCTAACTACGTGGCTTTACCGAACAAAACAAAGAGTATGGATTCCTGCAGTCACGAAAACTTCAAATCAAGATTGACATCTGTAATGTAGCCACATTTTATACATTGATTGTGACTTCATGTGCCATGGTGGCGAGATGTTAACTACTTCGCCTGGTATGCAGGAGGTCGTAAGTTCAATGCTGACCCTGACACCTGTATATTTGGTGTTTACATGCTCTGCCGGTCGTTGCATGGATTTTCTCGTGGTCCTCGTTTTTTCGCTTCACATTTAGAAACACTATTTGGCTGCCGTAACATTTCCACGTGATACGCCACTTAATTTGGCGATCATTTGTGGCCACGTCTCTCCTGAACAAGAGCTTTAGAGCTCAGTGGGCCTCACCTGGTGAAATAGGTTTTAAAAAAAATGTGTGTGTCGTGAGTTATATAATATATTTCGATTTAAAGCTTTCGTGACTGCAGGGATTCATCTTCTTGGTTCTTTCGGTAAAGTCACGTAGAAGGAAAATAATAAAATAAAATAAATAAAACATAATAAAATAATTCTCACGACGTTTCGGCCACAACGCAAGCAGCCGTCTTCAGGTGGAGAACAGGTCTGTCCACCTGAAGACGGCTGCTTGCGTTGTGGCCGAAACGTCGTGAGAATTATTTTATTATTTATTTATTTTCTTTTCTTATTTTCCTTCTACGTGACTTTACCGAAAGAACCAAGAAGATTACGTAATATAGTGGCGTCGTACAACTATAGTTGTCAATTTGGAATCTTTTTCCCAAAATTAATTTGTCCAAACGTGTGTGCATTCATACCAGTAAATGACAGTTTTGACTTCCTATCTCTGTTTAACTGTAATAATGCTCCATTGGAACCTCATTTGCCAGTAAAAAATATGATAATTGGTTTTTTACCCTTCTATCTGGCAACAAACCTGACACCTTAGTGCGCCTTTTGGCGTCATCTGGTCCAACCCATGTGAGACTAGGCTCTAAGGAAAGCTGTCTCGGGTGTGGACCAATCAACTTCAAGGACAGTGCACATTATCAGAGTTATGTTTTTTGTTTGCATTATGACTGCAGGTATTGTGGTCTATGCAAACATGACTCCTTGTAAATAAGGTGTCAGTTTTGTTGCCAGATAGAAGGGTCAAAAACCAATTATTGTAATAATGCTATTAATCAAGCTCAACACAACACTCCCCTGGGCACCCGCATTGATTGTACTCCCTCATTCTAGGACCGTGGTTACTCATTGCATAAGAAATCCCCTGTGTCCTTTTCCCGCTGAAGCACAGCAGTCAATCTCTCGTAGTAAACACTGTCCCCATACAATTTCCTCATTGCTTGAATGTTGGGCCAGTCCATTGTTCAATTGCATCTAATGAAGAAAAAAAAGAATCGCCACAGCTTCAACAAATCAAAGTGCAACGCACACGGAATATTTAACCAAACTCACCACTATCAAACCTGAACATACAGCTAAAATGTGTTTCTTCTGGCAGTCCCTTGCAATAAACCACATGTGCTTTGAATTGTCACATTTACGATGGGACAGCTGTGAAGTTACAAAATGAAAATGCATTGATAATCCACAAGAGTAAAACTCAGCGCTGACTTTACCCACGGCATGGAATGCAGCTCGAGGCTTTTGTCTGACACGGTAATGGAGCCGGGAGTGCAGGGGTTCCTGCGCTGTGCTATGAATCTGGCAACCTGAGTTCGACTCCTACAGCTCACATCAGTGGTGGGTGAAGAAGAGTGACATCTGAACGGGTCCTGCCGCCCCACCCCCACCAACTCCCTGTTCATTAACCCACACTGGCCAGCGTGTTCCAGTTTGGTCAAACAATTCCCACATTCAACACGGTGTGTTGAGGCCATCATCCGATAATGAATTTACACAGAGCTCTAAATATTTAAAAAACTAAAAAAATTGTTTAGATTTTTTAAGCAATGATGATCTCTGTTTAATTAAGAATTTTACCTGAAGTCTTCAGAGATATTACCCATTTTTCAATCGCTGTAAAGGGGTTGGCTCATATCAATTTGAAGGCAGCTTAAAATTTTATATCAATATCCACTCTGCAACAGCAGTATGTAATTCTGTATGAATATTACGAATTGATGGAATACATCAACTGCAAATCTCCACTCAGTATCTGATGCCAAAGGAGAGACATTGCCATTACAAAGCCATAGTAAAGTCCCAAGATATATTTTTTTATATATATGTATGAAATGTCACCGTGTCAAAATGGGCACAATTATAAGTGCACTGCACAGTCATGTACTCAGCCACAAATATTTAACAACCAATTAACACCAGAACACCTCCATGTACACCACAGTGAAGCAACCACATGGCATTCTTGTGAATTGTGCTTTGGACCTAATTGGTTTACTGGGAACATATGGCCATTATGCGCTTGGGTAGGAGGACACAACTCTTGCTAATGAACATTTCTGTGGATTGCTTTAACAATAGGAATCAGGGAGGTCTTTTGTCACTGGATTTTAAGGAAATTATCTAAATAGCTGCAGTGATAACTGCATGGCCATGGTAAGCCTCATATGCAATTGTGTGGTGAGGTGGGGTATGCAGTCCAATTATTATCTGTGTTTTCTCTTTCATTTCTAATTTTAAATGTAATTACAATAAAATAGAATTGTGATTGTAATATTTAATATTCATATCGTATAACCACGCATTGCCATTGTTATATAAATAATGACTCTGATACATTTAAATATTTCGTTTTGTCATCTATGGCAATGTATATATGTTAAATACTTTTGCCAGCCTGTGTTTAAACTGTCCTAACTGCTATTTTCAGAATGCATCAAATGGAAATCCATTGAAGATAATGTATGGTTAGAGGTTATTTAATTCAAGTACCATCCAACCAGCCACACAGGGAATTATTGAGTCAAGCTGAAAAAGGCACAAGGATCGCTTCATTTTGAGTAATTTGCAGTCTAATATGTAAATGTGTGATGTGCCACTACAATTGATTGGTGCAACCTACACTGTATATGCTAAATGATATGCTCTTGCGGTTACATTTCGTTGAATGTTTAATACAAATGTGCCCGTTTTAGAACAAGTGACTGCTGTTGGAAATGTGGTGCAATCATGACAAATTCACGAACAATAACAATTCGTGTGGTGGGGTAAAGCGTGGGCACTCCCACCTTTTCCAAAATTTCTGGCGAGTCTGGAAGACGTGGCCAAGCACTCTCTGGAACGCCTCTCTAGAGTTCCCTCTAGTGGAGGACTTCCTTCCTATTTTACTCTGTTTTATTTTAGCAGGTAATGCCCACTGAGCCAGAAAGCTCTTTTTCAGAAGCGATCTTGCCAAAAATGGCAGCTGTACAAGTTCAATTTCATTTATTAGGTATAGCCCTGTGAGCCATTCGGCTCTTGAATCGGGTGCAACCGCAACAAACAAAAAAACAAAAACATGAACAAAAAACATCTTAAAGTGAATATGTGACCAAGTGCAAACAGAAAATCCAAGAAAAGACAGCAAAATATTGCAGAAAAAACACCGTACACCAACGCTGTGTGCAAAAATCCCAGTGGGATGCAAGTCAAACAACAACAACAAGGTGGCTTATTACGTGGAAATTTATAGCAGCCAAACAATCTAAACAAATGTTTATTCTGAATGTAGTGAGAAAAACCTGAGGACCCAGAGAAAAATCCACGCGACCACAGGGAGACCATGCAAACTCCAAATATACAGGCGTTACGGTCGGGATCGAGCCCACAACTTCCTTCATACCAGGCAAAGGAACTAACACCTCGCCACCACAGCGCCCCAGCAGTGGCATGAGAAAATAATTGCAGGGCAGGATCTTTACCACATTGATATCAATACAATACAACCCAGTTCCTTATTTGGTACTAAGCAAGAGCTATTCAGACCAAAAGTCGATTTATTTAAAGGGAGAGCTGGATAAAATAAATATATTGTGACAAAAAATGGGCTCCAGTGAAACAAATTAAAACATAATTATACATAACATATCGACATGAAACATCATAACGGTAAAATGTTCCAAAGCGCAACAAATGAAGAGCCAACATGAAACATTTGTAATAAAAACAACGTATCCAATCAGCATAAGTATTACAATACTACTATACTACAAAGTAATGCTACATTTTAAAAAAACGTACAGGTGGTATTTGAAAATATCACATTGTCCTTTGATGTGGGATTGCTTGAGCATCCATTTTCGCAGTCTTTTGGGTCAAAGAACCATTCGCGCATGTAAGTGCATAAGTGTCTAGGGTGCAACTTTGGTGTGCTATCTCAAACAACCCGCAACAAAATGAGACAGCCAAGATGAAGCAAAGTGACAACCATACGAATGTGGTTTATAGAGCCAGAATGGAACTATTTTAAGGCAAAATGGCATGTTCACAGTAAAAGAAAGCTCAATCTTGTGGGTTTCATGTGGACATAATTGAGAACAATTTTCTGAAGATGTTGGAGGCTGGATTGGTTGGAATGTGGGGACGGGGAGAGAGGTGATTGGGTGCGAGCTGCACTATTTATCGTCGGCCATAATCTCAATCCACAGCTGGGCCACTCCAAGCCACCACCATTTCCCACGGTTCTGCAATGTAGAAATCCAACTAGATAGCGCTTGCACGTGAACTGATTTCCTCCCTCCATCCCCATGGTGGATATACCCTCTCAATTCGCGTCCAACTCACTGTTGAGTGAATCATGCAGCCATGCCTCATTATGACATATTACTATATTTATGTGTTGGTCAATGTTTATTGAATCACACTGGCTTATTCTAAAAACATCAGGAAAGCTTGCAGTTTGTTAAATAATGGAACACCTCTGAGTTTAGATGGAAAAGATATTACAATTCATTTTAAATGTTGCAAATACTACTCTCATGCAGCAGCTCATGTAAATGCTTTAAAACTTTGAATGAAATAATGTCCAGCAGTTTAGTCTTTAATAGATGGGATAAAAGACAATTTCCCTATTGACCGATGTCTGAAGAAAACATACTTTTTGGCAAGAGTTACAAAAATGACTGAGGCTTAAACTGTAAACAAATTGAGCATTTAGAAGCTGAGTAAAAGCTGTAATATAACATTTTCCAGGTTCATCAAAGCTAAAAACATGGTGGCTTTGCCTCAGGGTATTTTGTCTGAAGCGCTGTGTAGTTTGTGCTGCACAATGCAGCACACACAGGCCATTACTTATATCCTGTCCTTAACAGCTTACACAAAGCCCATGCACAGTCACACTTTAATGATTCCATGACAATCCCTAGCTATTGGCACCCATTGTGTAGTCGTGCTATGGCCAATTTAACAAACAAAAAGTAATATAAAGCGATCCATGGGACGTAAATGTGGACTTTAGAAAAGTGTACATAAATAATGAAGCCGCATTTTTTAATGTGTTTTTTTTTCAATAGATACATAACAATGAATGTATACATTTTGTTTAATAAGTTAAGGAACAATTACCATCATCAGCCATTGGGTATCCACAGCGACACACGAGGACTGCATGCCTGAAGAAGGAAGTCTTCAATCAGTGCATATCCCCCGTCATGACCGATGGATCAACCACGAACTTGCAATTTCATGATCAAGAAACTAGGTAAAGATACACAGTGAAGGTGCAGCCCTGGAATTTCTCACTCACGACACTGCTGGTGGAAGGGCTTCCATTAGAAGAAGCCCTTCTAAAGGGTACTTTGGCCTATTCTTCCATGCTCGCCAGATGTCTTGGAAGAAGTGGGAGTGCTCACACGTCAACCTACCACAGGCAAGCTGCTGATCAACTAAATATGTAGTGTACCCCTATTTACAGATTTTACACTGCTAGGTGGACAGAGGTGTGGCGATCAAGGGGCCGTCCATAAATGACGTCACGCGATTTTTGACGATTTTTGACCCCCCCCCCCCATCGTCACACGGCGTCACAAAAAGTCAGACCCCCCCTCAAATATGACGTCACAAAGCTCTGCCCCCCCCCCCCAAAAAAAATAAAACATGCTTCAAATCGCTTTAAACTATTGTCATTGTAGTGCGTATTTAATGTGGCGCTGCACTCTGATGTTGTAGGAGAAAACATTTATTATAAAGTCTATTTAATTAAGTAGAACGTGTTGTCTATATTTATTTAAAGTTGCGCATTTTGATGTGACGTCACATTTCTCAAACCCCCCTCCCTCGTCACACATCGTCACAAATGTCTGACCCCCCCCCCCCCCTAGGTGCGTGACGTCATTTATAGACGGCCCCGAAGCGGATGATGTCGTTTAACCAGTTCCCTTTTATCCCAACTGCTACGTTGGGAGATCAAATCGGCGACCTTTGTTATCGCAAGTCAAGTGTGGTGCCACTTACCGTCCAAAATGCAAAAACAAAACTTAAAATAAAAGAGTTATGCTAAATGTAGCAGTGTGGTAATATTGTTTAGACAGCCATGTGCTGGTTGGGTGATTGAGCCATTTGGTATTCCACTCATACAGACATGCGACCACTATTAGATGTCACCTTACATCAACCCTCAAGCTTGCCCACTGAAGCATCTGGTCACATTCCATGTGCAATTGGAAAAGGACAGAAAAAAGCCCACATGATTGAGCAGCACACCAAAACATATCATAAAAATACAGTGTACAAGTGCATCGTCCCTCGAGCATCAGTTGTGAAGAAAAAAACACAGCTTCTCTCACGGATATCCGCAAGTTGCATTGTCGACATTGTACCAATCCATGTATTGGTTATATTAACTATCGAGTGGTTTTGTGCACTGTCAATAGCTGACTTAAAACTGTATTGTGATTCAATTCCCTACGTACAATTTCCATTCTTCCCCTACCCTCTCAGCAAAGAATGGGACAGCACTCAGACATTGCACCCCTAACCCTGATGTAATAATTGCCTGCGAGCCTTCAGCGTCCCACATCAACACAATTAGCGTTTGTTTTGATGAGAGTTTTTTCATTCCAAACAGATTATTTGTTATTTAGCTTACATGGAAAACTATTATCCACCATGATGTGGGGGGGAGGGCAATATTGTGGATTCTATTATCAGTGAATTAAAGCCACTTTATCTGGAGGGAAAAAATGCGTGGATAATCGCAGATTATAGGATCAATAGGGCCACAGATAATAGGCGTTTTCCCGGAACCTACAACTCTCATGGATAATGGGAGTTACGGGTCATAGAGTAGAGAGTAAGAGTTTTCTGTAGTTTCCATGATATTCATATTTAACCCACGGAGAATACATACATGAATAGAATACATACAGTTTTAATACAGGAATATACATCATTTATAGAGGAATAATAGTCTGTCTTGACACTTACTGAGATGCATCTTTATAAAAAAAATATAGCCACTTTACAACCTTACACTTTGGTTCTTTCGGTAAAGTCACGTAGGTATAACTATTTTATAATTATTTTATACCTACGTGACTTTACCGAACGAGCCAAAGAGTATGGATTTCTGCAGTCACGAAAGTTTCAAATCAAGACTTTACAACCTCTTGTTACCAAACAATCAACCTGAAAAGGCTCATGCTGTGCGTGGAATAGCTTTGAGGTGCAGTGCGTCAACGTGGCAATGTTTATTTCAGTCTCTCTGTGGAAGTTCATGTTATTGAGCAGATTTGACCATTCGAGATGCATCAAGTTTACTCGCTGAATGCAGCAATATAAGTGGCTTAAACGTGTTTTGAAAAATATTGAAGCTCAACTGAGAATGCTGCAGCTGTGAGGAAATGTATTCATGCGACATACATACTGTTCCATCAGTGTGATGTCCACGCTAGTTTGACGTCAGTATAATTATGAAGATAGCCTGATGCTACATCTCCACCAAGTAGTTTTTCTATCTGTAGATTTAATTTTAAAATTAATGTGTTATGATAAAAAGGGCACACTGTGTGCTGAAATAAATTGCTTGCTTTTTAAACCCCATTTGCTCACATTAAAAATGCAATTTCTCATGCTACGAGGCTGACGGTCCATGCCTAACCGAAATAAATGAAAGAATCTACCGTTGTCATGCAGAAACTGTGAGAGCCTGCGTCAAATCTTCAATTATTAAATCTGTATGCGGCATATTCCAAGCAGAGAGGTCACGTATATGTGATGACACATTTCAAATGGCCCTTTGAGTCGTTATGTAAGTGTGTGTTGCACAAGGCATTTATTCCCATGTACGTCATCCAGAGAGATTCCCCTAATTTCATCCAAGGTGTTCTCAGTGTTGATAAACAAAACTAGAAAACCAATCTAAGGAAAATAACAACTTTATTACAGTACAGCGATTTTTGCCTCAATACATGCACTGTTTATGAAATGATGATCTGAGAATTTCCTTCTTTATGAAGAACAACCACAATATGTTTTTTAAAGATTCTTATTTTATAGGTGTCTTATAATTTAATGGCTGGACCGTGTACCACATTATGAGGCCTACAATGCAGCAAAGCAGACACAACACTTAGTTGAATCCAGTAATTTATCAAGAATGACTTGTTGTTTTTACATGTGTAATAACAGCTATCGTGGGTTCACGTGGGGGATTGGCTTGCCGGTCCTGCTTGTAGCCAATAAGGGTTGAGATAGGGAGTGTGGGGCCGGCGTGATCACGGCATGTCAGCAGGAGTGATTGGCCCAGCCAATTGGGACCCCAGCCAATGGGGACCCGGGTAAGAGGCGTGGTCCCGGGATTGACAGGGAACCATCGAGAACGGTCGAGATTGTCCATGGAGGATTGGCTGGGAGGACCACGTGACGAAGGGATTAAGAGGGAGAGAGAGGAAGGATCGAGGAGGAGTCTGGGAACTGAACGGGGGCGAGAGCCACGCGCGTACGGGGCTCCGGGTGCCACGTGCGCGGTGGGAGCTGGTGGGAGTCCGCTGACGCTACGTTGTCTGCCAGCAACGGAGCGTGTGGGAGCAAGTGTACCGTCAAGTGAAAATAAAGAGGACTGATTCCGAATCCGTCTCCGGAGAATTATTACATTGGTGTCAGAAGTACTTCTGCGACTGTTTGGACGATCGTCAAGATGTCCAAGCACCCCAGAAAAAAGAACCTGCCTGTGCCTCTATCGGAGGAGGAAGTCGAGACGGATGAAGATGAGCTGTTGGGAGCTACAGCCCCTATGCCGCCTGTTGAAGATGTACCTCTCGACGTCTCTCAGCGTCGACCGACGGCAGATGCAACCGCTGCAGGAACAAAAGACGAGTGGCGGCTGATGGCGGAGCAGATCGAATCATTACGCGCCATTCTGCTTAGTCTGGTGACCGCCGTGGCATCCTCACCAGCCGCGGGCCGCCAGATTGCCGATCAACTGGACGCCGTGGGAAGGAGTCCGGTGAAGGAACCTGCGTCTGCCATTCCTTCTGCTACGCGGGAGGACGCCGTCGTTTTGGGTGGGGCAGCTGCGCCAGAGCCGTCGGCCGCCATTTTGGGCGCGCCTACCGCCACGCGGCCGCCGGCCGCCATTTTGTCTGATACGGGTGGAGAGCGGGAACGCCAGTCGGAGACGCCCGCGGCGCGCGCTTGCCACCGCGGACATCGCCTTCCACAAATCAAAGAATTCATCGCCGGAGGTGATTGGAGTGCTTTCACATGGCGCTTTGAATCAGCTTTTAGATCCGTCAATTGGACGGAGGAGGAAGCACTGGGAGCGCTACCTACACTGCTCGACGATGTTTCTCTGGGGGTCTTCCGTTCCATTCCGGCGGCCAAGAAGAAGACACTGCGGGACGCGTTCGTGGAGATGGCGGAATTCTATGACCCACCGACGTCAGCCACCAGAAAATTTATGTTATGTCGCCGAGCATCGGATGAATCGCCGTTGGCCTATCGGGGGGCATTGATGGCGCTGGCCATTGCTGCCTACCCCGACGCGACGGCCGACCATTTGGATCCTCTCATCCTCTCCCGTATGCTGGAGTTGGCTCAGGAACTCAAGATTTCGCTGCCAGTGTGCGGCCACGAACCACTTACATCGCGATGGGTGGCGCGTTGCCTGGACGCAAAATTTAATATCAAGCGTTGGGATCAGATGGCGGCGTGGACGGGGAAGCCGGAGATCGACGGGCCACCTTTGGGGTGGTCTCCACGACTAGTGGTCCACTGCTCCGACGACTCGGGCGACGACGACATGCTGGCTGCTGCTGTTCAGCACGAGAGTCCGGGACGGCGGCTGCGCGACCAGCGTGGCAACTACATGGGCCGTCCGCGTGCAAGGGCCGGGTCGTCCGACCGCCGGCCGACGTCGGCGGCTTGCTTCAAGTGCGGCAGACGGGGCCATTTCGCCCGTGACTGCCGCTGTCGGCCTCTGCTGTCGCCTCCTCCGACGAGGGGACCTCCATCTCCTCCACCTGCCGCGGAGCTGCAACAACCTCGGGCGAGTCGGCACACATCGGACACCCGGCAGGTCCTGTCACATCACCCATCCATTCGCACTCATTCTCACACTCCTCGGGAAAAATTTACTTCCCCCGCTACAGTTACGCGCTCTGCTACGCAGTGGAAAAAATTGGCTCGCAGGGTGGTAGCTGCGGCTTCGGGCTCGTCGACGGTACGAGGTACCATCGACGGCGTTGATGTGCGCATCTTAGTGGACACGGGCGCGTCGGCCACCATAATTTCTGATGTTATTTTCCATCTGTTGTCCATCCCTGCGTCGCAGATACGTAGGGTTAATGATGCGTGTGTCGCCGCGAATGGGGGAAGCATGGGTATCTGTGGCCAGGTGGATGTGAGCATCGCTATCGGTAATATTACCGCCGCAGGACCTGTGTTAATCTCTCGCTCGCTAGCTGTTCCATGCTTACTCGGTACTGATTTCCTGCGTCGGATGCCGCTGAAAATACGAGTCGACCAGGACTGTTTAGAAATGCCGGGGGGTCGTCGTATGGCGTTCCTGCCTTCCTTGTTGGCCAGCGCGCCTACAGGTAACGCAGTCACTGCCGTTGTTGCTGCTACGGTAGAAGTACCGCCGGGAGCACAGATGTTGATACCGTTGCGTTACCGTAAACCCCTTCGAATGGGGAAGGGTGCAGAAGGCGTGCTGCTATCCCCATCTAATTCGGCATCTAAATCATTTTCTTTAGCGGCGGCGCAAACGATCGTACGACCGGGTCTAGCACCTTTTATACAGGTGTTAAATGGGGGACCTGACCGCGTTATTGTTCCAGAGGGGTCGGTGTTGGCTCACGCCACTACCGACTTCGCCTCTTGCGACGCAGCGCCGCGCGCACGAATGCCCGCTGGTAGGCCCCCACACGATCGCTCTCAAGAACGTTGGATCGCAGATTTGTGCGAAGAAAATTTTTCCTTGTCGAACGAACAAAGGAACGCCCTGCGTTCATTGTTGATACAGTACACTGATGTTTTCAGTAAAAATGATTTGGACCTCGGCCGCACGTCGCTTTTGTCGCACCATATTGACACCGGTGCGACGCCTCCCATCTCTATGCACCCTCATCGCATGAGCCCGGCGGAAAGGGATCACGTGCGCGGAGCGGTAAATGAATTGTTGGCGGCGGACATCATTTCGCCGTCCAACAGCCCCTGGGCCGCGCCCGTCGTTCTGGTAAAGAAGAAAGATGGCGGTACAAGATTTTGTGTTGATTTCCGCCGGTTAAACAAAATTTCGGTGGCGGATGCATACCCCTTACCGAGGATGGATGATTCGTTGGACGCTTTATCGGGTGCTAAGTTTTTTTCTACCCTTGACTTGTCCTCGGGGTTCTGGCAGCTTCCCCTCGACGATGAGTCGAAGGCAAAAACGGCATTCCGCACGCCGCAAGGTCTCTTTGAATTTAATCGGTTGCCTATGGGCTTGAATGCGGCACCGGCGACGTTTCAGCGGCTCATGGAATTGGTGCTGACTGGACTGCAGTGGGAAACGTGCCTCATATATCTTGATGATATAATTGTTTTCAGCCGCACGTTCGAAGAACACCTCCAACGTCTAGAGGCGGTTTTTCAAAGAATGCGTACGGCTGACCTTAAATTTAAACCTAAAAAATGCCACCTTCTGCAACACTCTGTCCGCTACTTGGGTCATATCGTCAGTTCGGACGGCGTATCCACTGACCCGCTGAAAACGAAATGCGTACGAGAGTGGCCCACACCCACTTCGGTGGGAGATGTTCGGCGGTTTATTGGCTTCGCTTCCTATTATCGCCGCTTCGTTAAAAATTTTGCGATGTTGGCAAAGCCATTACATGTTCTGACTGGCAAAAATCAAAGGTTTCAATGGGGAGCGGAAGAGGAAAAATCTTTTATGGCACTTCGGGACCACCTCGCCACGGCGCCAACGCTGGATTACCCAGATTTCTCACAGCCGTTCATCCTCGATACGGATGCTAGTGATATCGGCATTGGGGCCGTTTTGTCGCAACGTAAGGACGGGGTAGAGCGAGTAGTGGCGTACGGCAGCCGGGTTTTGTCCCCTGCGGAAACACGCTATTGCGTGACAAGACGGGAACTTTTGGCAATTGTTCACTTTGTCCGTTTGTACCGGCCGTACCTGTATGGACGGAAATTCCTAGTTCGCTCGGATCATGCGGCTTTACAATACTCCTTGAAATTAGATCAACCGTCAGGCCAATTGGCCAGGTGGCTGGAATCGTTACAAGAATTTTCCTTTGATATTACATACAGAAAGGGGGCCCGTCATGCGAACGCTGACGCGCTCTCAAGGCTGCCGCTCCTTCCTCCGTGCGCTTGCCTGACGGGCACGCACCGCTGTGCGGCACCGGCCGCTTCGCCTTGTCCGGTTATGGGGGCGATAGCGGATGACGAGGCAGGGGCGGAAGCGAAGGAGGACGACCAGCAAGGGTCGGTGGACACGGATAATATCTTGCGGTTACCGCACGCGGTTTGGCTACGTGAGCAGGAGGCTGATGCCTCGCTGTCTCCACTACGGAAATTGATAGGGAAACAAAAATCTCGATTGGCGGGTTGGAAATGGCAGATGATCCGAGGCAAGTCGGGATTGTTAATGTGTACTGACGGGTTGTCTGATCGGCCACGCTTGGTCGTGCCTACTTCACTTCGCTACGACCTGCTTCGTGCTTTGCACGCTGATAAATTGATGCACCTCGGCGTCCAAAAGACTTTGGCCGCACTGCAGAAGGATTTCTTTTGGGCCGGTATGACAACAGACGTCAATGATTTTATTCGCTCATGCCAGGACTGTGCAAAGAGGAAGCCGCCTCGTAACCCCTATGTACCACCGTTACGTTCCATTGAGGTGTCCCGCATTAACGAATTGGTCGCGCTCGATATTCTGGGCCCGTTTCCCCCGTCGGCGAGGGGCAATAAATACCTTCTCGTCGGGGTGGAATATTTTTCTCGATGGCCGATGGCCTGGCCCCTACCCGACCAGACGGCAGCATCCATTACCGACGCTTTCTTGAACGGGTATGTCATGGACAAGGGGGCACCTGAAAGGTTGCTCACAGATCAGGGGCGGAATTTCTCTTCCAAATTGCTTAAGGAAGTTTGTGACGCGTTGGGTACGAAGAAAATTCGCACTTCTCCTTACCACCCACAAACAGATGGTATGGTGGAACGATTTAACCGCACCCTCTCGGCTATGCTTTGTCAGACGGTCAGTGAAAAGCAAACCGATTGGGACCTGCACATACCAGGCGTCTTAGCGGCTTACCGCATGGTTCCGCACACATCCACGGGATACTCACCATTCTTTTTGATGTATGGCCGTGAAAATGTTCCACCCATCAACGTGCAATTGGGTGAGCCAGGTAAACGGCCGTCCCGTTCCTTGCCTGACCACGTGCGTGACTCGCTTAAACGAGTGACGGAGGCGCGAGAGGCTGCCCGGTGTGCGACAGCCCGTGCTCAGGCGAGGAACGAACGTTATGCGCGTCGATCGCATACGCACATGTCTTGGTCAGTGGGGGACCGAGCGTGGCTCCACTGCCCCCAGGTACCGGCGGGCACATCCCCCAAACTGCACAGGCCGTGGCGGGGGCCTGTAACACTAATAGATGTTCGGAACTTGCAGAGTATCCGTGTTCAGTATGAAAATCGGCGGTGGTATCTCCACTCCTCACGGCTCAAACCCTATGTTGACGCGCGTGTCGGCCCTTCATCCCCATTAGTTGACCTGCCGGGTTCCGTCGAGCCGACCACGCCGCTTGTCACACCCATTGATCCCAAGGGGGACTGTGTTGTGCCTCCTACAGATGAACAGGTTCTGAGGGCTGAGGTGGCCCCAGCCGCCCCCTCTCCAAGGAGACCTGACCTGGACGTGACCAAGCATCCACAACCTACTTCTTCTTCAAGCCTACCACCTCCTGTCCATCCGGAAGCAAAGGGATCAGGCGCTGGGAGCGGAGGGGGTCCCGCGTCGCGTACGCGGTCGAAATCTCTCCCGTTTCGTTAACGTTTTGTCGTTTGTTTTATTCCCTGTTGTTACTGCGCTGCAGGGGCGCCCTAATGTATGTCGTTGTTTTGTTGTATGGGTGACTTTTTATATGTTGTAGGCGCAGGGACGCCGGTTCACCCTTATATCGTTAAACGCACCTCGGTGCCCTAATAATATGTTTCGGAATTGGTTTATCACCCTTTCCCAGCCGAGACGGCTATTTTTTTCACCGGGGGGGGGGGGGGGGTGATGTAATAACAGCTATCGTGGGTTCACGTGGGGGATTGGCTTGCCGGTCCTGCTTGTAGCCAATAAGGGTTGAGATAGGGAGTGTGGGGCCGGCGTGATCACGGCATGTCAGCAGGAGTGATTGGCCCAGCCAATTGGGACCCCAGCCAATGGGGATCCGGGTAAGAGGCGTGGTCCCGGGATTGACAGGGAACCATCGAGAACGGTCGAGATTGTCCATGGAGGATTGGCTGGGAGGACCACGTGACGAAGGGATTAAGAGGGAGAGAGAGGAAGGATCGAGGAGGAGTCTGGGAACTGAACGGGGGCGAGAGCCACGCGCGTACGGGGCTCCGGGTGCCACGTGCGCGGTGGGAGCTGGTGGGAGTCCGCTGACGCTACGTTGTCTGCCAGCAACGGAGCGTGTGGGAGCAAGTGTACCGTCAAGTGAAAATAAAGAGGACTGATTCCTAATCCGTCTCCGGAGAATTATTACACATGTACAAGACACCGCATAAAAGCGTGGGATAGAGACTGCAGCACCAGCCGTAGATTCTATGACAATCTTCACACCTGATTTAACTATGCCACCTTGTGTCTCAGGTAACCCACATGTGTCAATCAACACACATTCACAACGCAAATTCATGAAAGTGAGTGCCTTATGCTAGATGATGGGAGGAAGAAGAGGAAGGGATACCTTTAGATTTTGCAAATCTTTCCTTTCATCAGGAGGGATATCAGGAAACAGGACCCTGCGGGGTGGGCTGGTAGGAACGAATAACCAAATAATATAAACATAATGTATTATTACACTTGTTAAGCCAGGAAAGCCCCACTGAGTCAAAAGGTTTTTGTAGGGTCCTGCCAAGTGTTTGCAGTAGGGGTCGATGTTGATACACGGACGGACGGACGGACGGACGGACGATATAATCTATTGGTGGTCTGGTCCACTTCGTTCCTACCAGTATTAATGAACATATATATACAGTCCTCTGTCACTCCACTGCTGGATGAAGGCGTGCCCACGGTGTCGGTTGTACTTCACCATGCTGGTAAGTGCAGTTTTAAAGGCGAGGAATGTGGGAGCATAGAAGTACAGTAAAACAACGGATTTTTTTCCAAACTACCTTTTGCAGCTCACAACGTAAGCCTCCACCTTACTGTGGATGACATCGGTTATGCATGGTGGTCACTCATCGAAGCTCTGTCCAGACTTCTAACAAGATCAGTTTGTTTAACTCTGAGTAACATGGCTATCAGCTGGTATGTGTGATGGCCGAATTCATACCCTGTGCTATGATAATGGTCAGCATGTACGGATTTAGATTTTTTTTTCCGCAACACAATTGTACTTTGGGTTATAACAACTTGCAACACCCAACAACGCACTATGTCAGCGGTCAGTGATGATAATCAGTAGCAGGCACCCGAGGTTTGACTTGTAATATCATTTCAATTACTTTACTTTTATGTAGGATGTGACTGTTTTTTAACTATAATTTTTTGCTGATTTGGAAAGAAGCCGCATTTTTAAACATGTTTCTTAGAATTTCACAAATTTAACAACTTTAAATAGTTTTGTTGCATGGTGCTCTTAATAGAGGACCAACTAAAAGTCCTTCACAATTGAATTTAGAACGCCCACTGTGAGAAAGGGAAAACAAGGTGGTAATGAGTGGCAGTTAACACAGCAGTACATCAGGCAGGGGTATTTTTTTTCACTTCGAGGAAAAGGTATGAACTAAACTATCGCTAGTTTGCTAACTGCTGTTAAGTCAAACCTATATACTACATTTACAATAATGAGTTGTCCGTGTGTGTGTCAATCCACATGCAGCGAAGTGCATCGCTGTTTTGTCTACTTCACATTTGTGGAGCGGGGGCATTTCGTCGTGAGATGTTGTATGGTCTGTTCTGGATGACCACAGTCGCACACTGGAGAGTTTTAAATTGTTTAATTTGTGCATTCGGTATCCACATTTGCCGTGGTTTGTATGGATGCGATGCAGGGTGGACCATGAACCCAAAACACTGGATTCCCAGCCAAATGTTCGCCCCCAACACTGAATTGCCAGCCCGAGATTAATGATTCGCCATCTGGGCGTCTGTATGACTCGCGTCCTCAACGATTGGGCGGCGAGATGCATGCGGCAATATGCGAATGTGCCGTTGTGCGTGTTGAGTGTGTATGACATTCTAGATTTGAAGCTTTCGTGACTGCAAGGATTCATACTCTTAGGTTTTTTCTGTAAAGTCACGTAGGTAAAAATAAATAAATAGATTTTAATAACACAAATTGATCATATAAAAATAATAATAGCAATAAAATAATAAATCACGACGTTTCGGAGGCAACACAAGTCTCCGTCATCAGGTGGGACCGTCACAGCTAAATTTACTTGATACAGTAAATTATTATTTGATACAGTAAATTATTATTTTATTTCTATTATTATTTTTATTTTTTTTACCTACGTGACTTTACCGAAACATAACCTAAGAGTGTATATGACATCACACAACAAACACGCACACATCAACATACATGCAAATAAATCGTGCTCACAGTCGATGTATTCACACATTCCAACGGATGCAACACTCTCATGGCACTAATTTAGACGTGGAGATGACAATCTTAGCATTGGTGATTTAGAGGCAAAACATCACCCCCGTGTTCTGGAAAACAGACCTCATGGGGTAAAGCAGATGAAGCTGAAACACGTGTTAGATTCAAGCCACGTTGGGAAAGATTTTCGTGTAATAATTAAATATGTGCAAATTGGAATCAAGTTTGCAGTGTCCTTCGTTAATTGAAGGTCTGTTGCATTAGCTGCTGGCTGATGAAACAAGTCTTCGATTGCTTTGTTTGCCTCTCTGAAATATTGATAGTTTTTCTTAGCCGATGGAAACTTCCTAAAACGTACCAATGGCTAAATGATCATTCTTCATTAAAACTACGTCCTAGTAACAGATGCATAAACGAAATTCAGCTTTAAAGTATTTTTGTTTGGACATTTTGATTCACAGGGCTAACAAAATATTTTAAATGTCACGAAACCAATGTGGCAGTGCTGTATGCAGGTATTAAAAGCAGCTTAGCACCTATTAACATAGCCAACTCATCCATTAAAGCAAATTTGCTGAAATTAATCAGGGGATTAAATTGACACTGATGATTTAAAAAATGGTGGAACGTTCGAGCTAGCTAGCTCGAAATTTCCAGGTTTTTTTCCATTTCTTGGTCTTGAACAAGGTACAATAAAACTTACACGTGCAGTGATGTAGAAACAATGTATCAGCAGAATAAATCCACGGCTGTGTTTTTTCTGTTTGCATAATTTTAATGGAAAGCAGAGTACCCTAACTCACACAGGTGCCCATTCTGTAATAAACGGAGAGCGGCAGTCACAACGTAAATGTATTTAAAGAGAAGGGAATGTTAATACTTGCCCTATGAGCTCAGTTGCCCATTGCCTGTCCTGTGTACCATGTGTCTTAAGGTTGTTGAGCGGTGATCAAATATTTGTGTACCACTCGGAGCGTCAACAGATGGCTATTGGACAATACAACAGAGGACGGTAGTTGCTCCATGGCGACAGAACACTCGTAGGATATCTTGCTACGCATGCAGCCTCCTGCTGCTGCTGCTTTATTGCATTGAAGTGATCCCTGAAGGAGCAAAAGTCATCTGGCAGCCATGCATATATGAATACATCTCTGCAAGAGGTTGTGCATGTGCAGCATATTGCATTTTGCTTCACAACTGTTATATACCTTTTGCTGTTCACATAAGCTGATTCAAGGTCGTGTGTAAAAGTGTGTCCCTGCACGAGTATTGGTGCACATGGGAAGTGTCCTCTGGTCTAACACCGTTTGAGACGAGGCTCCAAAGAAAGCTGTCTCTGGTGTGAACCAATCAGTTTTAAGGACAATGCATATATTATCAGTGTGTTTTTTTATTGCATTCTGACCACAAGTATTGTGGTTAATGCAGACATGATTCCTTGTAAAAGGTTTCAGTTTGGTGTTTTAACACCTCAACACCTGTTTTGTTGCCAGAAACAAGGGGAAACCCTATTCTCGTGGGAAGTGATGCTTACCAATCAATTTAGTTCTCTAGTGGCAGCTGACAATGTTTAAATGTGTTTTGTAATAATGCAGTCCCATTAAAATTAACGCTTTAAGCAGCATATATATTAAGTCATTCAATATTAGCGACTGAGAAGGTGTATATTTTATCCATGTGTATTATATTACGCATACAAATGGATCTAATTGTTGAAGAAAACAATTGCACGGGATAACATAATCAATCACCAAAGAGATTTCGTAAAAATAAAAACATTACATTTTATTTGATGTCGTATGCATGAAAGCTGGGTTATTCTAAAAATTCCTTGTCTGGATTAGCGATGGGGTTATGAGATTTGAACGCGGTTGCTAATTGGATCAAGAGATCATTGGAATCATGCAATCATGGAAGGTGGGGGGGGGCAGCAGGCGGGCCTGTGGGAACTGGCCAGCTTAGAGGAATCGTCATCGAAACATCCTCCAGCCATAGATTTCAAAAGCGATTCCACTGAGCCAGCCCGGCCTCATGGGTACTCCTACATTGCTGGAGTGCATCTTAATCATGGTAGAATCAGACCAATTTGACCCAATGCATCAGTATCGACCAGAATCATCGTTCTAGTCGATACTTGCCAGTTAGTACAGAATCACCTTTGAAACCTATGGCCGTTGCCTATTGCACAAAACTGGCCACATTCCTATATTTGTTTTCCCAGCATGGTGTTCAAGTAAGATAGACGAGCCCAAGGAGCCTGGTCAACCGAGTGGAATCAACATTCAAATGTATGGTCGATGTCTATTCAGTAAATTTCAATGGTAATTCAGGCTGACACCGGTTGCCTGGAATTGACCCTCATGTCAACTGACCGGTATCCATCAGAAGTGCCATTAAAAGATAAGGGACATTTCTAGTGTAGTGGAATTGGTCCAATTCCACACTGATTCTGATGTGGCACTCAGGCAAAACAGGATGATCTTGTAGGGGCTGGCGAGTGTAGTGTATACAAGCTCATCCACAGTCCTTAGCCATGCCAATGCATGACAAGAATGCATGGATTTCCGTGGCAAAATCCCTTTCAGAATCTCATTCAACTTGAGAATCACCTGATTCCTGTAGGAATTGTCCCAGGTGGATTTTTAAGAATTAAATATTATTTCTGTAGGAATCTCCCAGATCTAATTTGAGTAGGAAGATAGTTATTAATAATGTTTAAGACATTTCAAGAGAATGTACATAAATTCTAGGATAAACAGGAAAACAAAGGAAATAGGAGGAAGCATCATGACACAGTCCAAGGCCAAAGATGATGGGATGGAAGCCAGGAACCTGGATCCAGTTATTACTTTTCACGTCAGTGAAGAGCAATAACTATTTGGGCTTAGCCACTTGAAACGCCACAGTGGCATTGGACTGCCTTATCTCTTGCATCAAGGTATCCTGGACATTATACACACAATAAATTGGTTGGAGCAGAAGGCAAGCAGCAGGGCTCAAAACAGGCAGCAGGCAGACAGCAGAATTGGACTCAGGACGGGTGCCGAGATTACCAGGCTTGGCCCAGGTGAGACACAGTGATAAGGTCAGGGGCCTATTGCCAATGAGTTCCAGGGGCCCAACACTGGCAAGTTCAAACTACAGTAAGGTACAAGGGCCCAGAGCCATTGCAGTTCAAAATATCCAGGGGTGTGGTGCCAATGACACCTGGGACAGACGTTGGAAGGTGATGGCAACAAGGACCAGAGAGGCAGAGAGGTCACGTAAAGGCCAGGAGGCAACATATGGTCAAGATCAAGAGGTCAGGAAAGAATAAAAATGATAGTAACAAGAAAAATGCATGTAAAACAATACAGAAGCAAAAGAAAGGATAAGGGATGGTTAGGGTTTTTAAAGTGGCAGCAGTATTTTTTCAGCCAAATTCATCTCCATCTTACCCCGAGTGAAGAACAGGAAAGCGAAAGAGGCACAGGGACATGACACTCATTGCTCAGCGCTGAATGCAACATAGCAATGTGTGGACACATTCCAATATACATTCATCTGAGGGTTATACATTACTGCTCATTTATACAGATTCATTTGGAAGCAAATAGTCGATTTCTAAGCTACCTTTACGTTATTCAGTGCATGCATATGTTGTATATTATGTTTGTATCACAGTAATCATGTATGAGCATATGGACCTCATGAGCTGATTTGTGTTATTGTTATGAATGCCAGTCTCTTACAGTGGTTGTAGTTGTATTGTTTTGCATGTTTTTTCGTGAAATACAATGTTATGGCATTGTGGTGGCCAAACAAACAAAGGGATGGAAATGTCAGCATCACCCTTCTCACCTCTTCTCTTTACGAATGATGCCAAGCACCACCACTCTTCGTGTCTGTGTCTTTGTATGGGTTGTGTTATTTATTGGTAACAGGGCTTCTGGTTCACAGCGATAAACTGGCACTCATATTTATCAGGAGCAGTTGTCAGAGCGCTGACAAATCCGTCCCTTCCGTAGCCATGTGCTGACAATCGGTGCTATGCTGCAGACGGCTTTTTGGGTCGGCACAAATAACAACAATGTTAAAGGAGCCTCAAACATTTGCCTACAATTGAGCAATGTTGGTCCAATTGACGACAGAGAAGAGTAATCATCATTTGCACCCAGCCACTTGAAAAGCTGCATTGTGTTTGAGCTGCCTTATGGAGTGCATCAACGTGTTATGGACATTACACGCACACATTGTGTAATCTATATCGTAGTGCTGTAATTTTCACAATCTGCCAGGTCACCTTCCTCTGTTATACAACGTTGCCTGTTTCCACTCTCAAATGTTGAATCACAAATCAGTGGTTAGAAATGGGGAGTAACTTTAGACCAATTGGTTTTCCTTAAGTCCTGATGCATATTCATAAATGTCATTGGACAAACCTTCATGCCTCATAATAATTTTTGATGTTTAAATCCAGTCACTATATGTATTTTACCCACTTGTTAGTTAATTAATTAATTCATTCACGCAAACATTGCACTATGTTGGCTTGTGGAACCTCTGTGGCCTCCCAGTTTAATAACATCCGCTGTAGATATTCCTTATGAATGTAACATTTCTAATTAACATTTAGGTGCACTGAGGCATGCACATTTTTCTTATTAACTGTGAATTCATTGCCAAATGAACTAAATATTCGTTTGTTTATTTATTTGATAAGAAAATATTTGTTATGATTGCTTGCACAGGTATATTGTGTTTATTTGCTAGGAGAAAACAACGATGAGCAATTTGTTTTTCAAAATTTGAAATGTCAATGAAAACAGCTTATGAAAAACAAATAACTATGCCAACAATTTGTGTTTTAGTTACATCTGAATAAAATATCATTTTAATTTACTACTTCGGACAAGGAAAACCATGCTGTAACGTACTGCATATTTTAAATTTATCTGTAAAATATTTGTTGTTACATATTCAAGAAGGCCACATAGAATATTGCAGGCAGCGGTCATTTTGCAAATCAGTATTGCCTGACCGCTCTTCCCAATGAACGTGTGTGTAGGATGTGCAACATTGAAAAATGGGCCGCAAAAAAATCCGTGCAAAACCAATAAACCCACTCTTCACGTTGCCACAATTGAGACGAAGTGCAAAAATATTTCGTGCGAACAACTTTCAAAAGTAAGCGCGTACCTTTGCTTGGCTGCACAATATTTACAGCCAACCTAAAAGTTACAGTAGCTCATAATTTCCTGGAAGTCTATTGTTCGTGGCTTTGAATGTCTTGGGCTTTTGAGTGCTATGAAGAATGGCCACGATGGTAAATACTTTGGCTCATGGGGTTTGTCTCACAAAATGCACCCCATTAATAAGAGCGCTCTTGACCTCTGTGTGATGTTGCGATTGTGTTGTCCTTCGGGAGGAAGGAAAGTGCCTCAATGTTTTCTGCTGTTGATTATGCATTGTTATGCTGTTTAGTTCAGCTGTTGCATCATTTTGTGCCAGCAGAATAACGTTTTTAGTCAGAGCGTATATACCACATACTACTGTATGGTATATGGTTCAGAAATGTTGTCATTCGTGGAAAAAAATGGACAAAAACGCAAGAGTGCACAAATATGCATGGAGAGATGCATGCTTGGAATTACATTTAGAAGCAGAAAGAGAATGCACAGATTAAAGAACATATAGAGGTTAATGACATAATTCAAACTATTTGGAAAAGTAGTTGGGCTTAGAAAGGATACGTAGCTCAAACGGATGATGGCCACTGGTCAAGAATAATGGCAGAGACGCAGCCAAAAAAATGGAATGCACCATAGAGGACATCCATCGATGGTGAAATGTGCTTGTGTGCTGGTACTGAGGTGGATTATTGCATAAGGAGCGGTAGTGTCGCCGTTAGCGTATGGTGCTACGAACCCGGCGACCCAGGTTCGATCCCTGCTTACGGCCAACACCAGTGACGATTATCTGAACAGGTCCTGGGCCTCCCCGAGGTTGACTCAGCCTCAAATGAGTACCTGGTGCGATGTGTAACATTGCCACTGGGTGGCAAAGGCGGCCGGGTGTGGTGTTGGCACACCGACCCCCTAGTGTACCGTTCAAGCCTTCATAGGTGCTCGCTAACAGTATTTTCCCAAACAGTCTGTTCAGGCTATATGGGATATATATTGTTTCATTGCATTACAGGATCAGGAGAAATGGCTGCAGGTTGAGGAGGCCTTCATCCAGCAGTGGGTTGAACAAGGCTGATAATGGTGATGCATGTAATTATTTGAGCCATCTTCCACATGTTTAATTATCACAATATTATCATTGTAATAATTCACAACCCGTGATCAATCCACCGCCGGATGAGGGAACTTCCAATCCTGTTTATTTGTATTATGTAATAGCTTGACTTCCCGGCTTCGCCCGGGACTTGGATTCACCACGCCTTTGTCTCCCCAGTGGCGATGTTCACACACCACACCAGTTACTCATTTGCGGCTGAGTCGACCTAGGGGAGGCCCAGGACCGGTTCAAATAATCGTCACCGGTGGTGGCCGGGAGCGGAAATCGAACTCGGGTCGCCGGGTTAGTAGCGCAGCGGCGCGCTACCCGCTACACTACAATGCGTTACGCTTCCACGTGCGTGGGTCACGTGACAGATTTGACGTCACAGCTCACTTGCCGTGCAAACAATATATGCATTATTGAGCCCCCCCCCTCCCAAAAATACAAAAGTCCATTTGTTATCATTTTTGCATGGGGTACAGTCTGGAAAGTACCCACATGGCAAATGTCAAGTTTGTTGCATGTCGGGAAGTACGCTAAACATGTTGAACAGACACACATAATCACAAATTTCCCTTTTATATATATATTAATTAATTATTATTGTTTATCCAGGAAAGCCTCAACAGGAGGGTCATGCTAAGTATGTGTAGTAGGGGGCGATTTTGCTTCGTTGAATCAAAATTTAGACATTTGCAGGTATTTTTTTCTACCAATGGGATATTTGGCCTCTACCAGTTACATTGTTTGTTTTGACTATTGGAGTAAACCTAAAAAAATCCAGCAGAATCCATGAACTCAGGCCCTTATTTTTTGTGAGGCACAAGTGTTACTACTGTACCACCCTGATGCTCATTTGGTCCTGGAGGTTGTTTGGACATACTTCACCATGATGATCGGTGAGTGCCGATCAAGGGACTAAGAGCGGTTCAGCTATCACTCGTCACAGACGTCAGCCATGGCTGAAAATCGAACTCAGCTTGCCGATTTCACAATGCAGTGGGAAAAGCACTGCTCCACTGTCTTTATTGCAGCATTTATACACAGACGCGTTTATCGTGGTGTGCACAGCACGAAGTGCGAAAGTGCATTCGTGAATTATATATAAATTGCCACATGTGATGCCGATATTGGATGTCAATAAAAGTGTAAAACCTCATACATTCAGCATGTGCCAAAAAAAATTATTAGATGTTAATTGGCATAACTATTTAAAAGTATCAATAATTTATGGAAGCACACAAGGCAAACAAAGTCTGAATTTATCGGTGAAATATTTGAAAGCAGTATCTACAGTGAACAATTTGTCTCGATCACTGTACCAACCTCACCCCAGCAATAACCCCTCCCTCACCCCATCTTCGACTCATTCTCCATCCTAAGCCTCCCCCGCCATCTCCACTGCCTCCTCCACTAAGCGCTCCTCTCAGTCCAATGGCTCACTCCTTATCTGATGGAGATCAGCCAAGAAAGCAATCACATTCACTTTATCACTTTGATTGGTTTTTGCCTATCTGAGACGACTCTTGAAGAGTGCTCCCCATTGGGCTCGTCTTTTGATTATGTAACGGTGTGTCAATGTGCCACCTGCTACTCGTCTTTTAATATAAAGATATGGGGGTTTAGTATGCTCGTGAGTAACGGTGACACGGAGAGAAACTTGCAATTGTACCTGATCCACGAAGAAGCTGGCCCGATTACGCCTCTGCTCCTCATCTTATTTACTCTCTGCACTCCTTTGTGTTGCACCTAAATGCACAAACCGTCACGTGGAGTAAGAAGCACTTCAGATTTAACTTAATTTAAGCACTATGGGAACCTCATTTGCCAGTAAAAATATGATAATTGGTTTTTTACCCTTCTATCTGGCAACAAAACTGACACCTTTTTACAAGGAGTCATGTTATGTTCTTTTGTTTATATTATGACTGCAGGTATTGCGGTCTATGCAAACATGACTCCTTGTAAAAAGGTGTCAGTTTTGTTGCCAGATAGAAGGGTAAAAAACCAATTATCTTAATTTAAGCAATTAACATTGTCATTCTTCCACGACTGTTTTTGCTGCACATGGGAACGAACCATGATCGATGTCTTGTTTTGTTTGCTCATCTTCGACACAGTGATTCAGTGCCTTTGACTCCTGCTAATTTACTTGCTGTATTGTCCATGGAAGGGTTTATAGTCCATATAGACATCACGATCATCATTGTGATCATCTTGAATGCACATAATTTAGTCTTACACATGTTCCCCTCTGGTATAATACATATTTGTGTTTGTCAGTAAATGAGAATGTGTGTAAACAGTATGTTAATAGTGCATTGCATGTTTATATATATAACACAGCATATGTGCAAAATATTATTTATTTTAGCCATTCCATATATCATACCTCATTCAAACATACTTTTATTATACCAGCACTTTTTTAATCCACTTTTGAAAAAAGAGCTCTCTGTGCTTTTTTGTCATGATTTAACATGCTGATTAGTGTGGTTTGGTGAAGGGGCAGAAATGGTTCATATATCATGAAAACTGAAATTAGCTGTAGCTAAGATTTAACTCAGATTCATAGTATAGCATGGACCACTACATCACAACTTTAGCCCCTTTAAACATGAAGCTTCATTTAATGTGTTGAATTATGCCATGTTATAATGGTTTTCACGCTGGATTGTAATCCAGAGGTAACAGGTTCAATCTCCTGGTGTGGCAGTTTAAACAAAGGGCACGCTTCTTACATTCACCCCGTGGTATAAATGGGTAGATACCAAGTTAGTCGATCGACAAGTCACAAGTGTGGGTACTTCCACCTCTTCCATATACGTCTGGCCGGCATGGAAAAGTAGACCAAAATGCCCTCTAGAAGGGATCTCTAGGGCTCTCTCTAATGGGGGCCCTTTCATCAACAGTGGCGTGAGTGAGAAATTTCATGGCTGCAGCTTCACCTTGTATCTTTCCCTCGTCTCTTAATCATGACCATTGCAAGTTCACAGCTCAGAAATTGGTTGACTCCTAGGGTCAATTGAAAGTGAACCAATTTTGGTAGCAATTCGACAGTGGTTGTAATGTTGTATGGACTGGTACCAATCTTAGTAATGTGTAAATATCCACCACTGGATTAAGACTGACAATTTAAAAGAGACCACCCCTGTATTTGAGCGCAAGGAATGTTACTCTTTGTAATATACCGCATACACAGTATTACCATGCAGCATGCCTGTGCACTTCATGCACAAGTGAATATATAAACAAGCACAGATGAGTCACCTTTGCAAATCACTTCCTTGTGTGACTTTTGATAAACTCGGCATGTTTCACATTTTCAGTCCAAAGGTTAGCTGTGGGATGACACATACCACATTTAATAACGTGCCCTTCATATGAATTGGGAACAATTTAAATAAGGGTGCTTCTATGCATACAGTCACCAGTTGAAATAAATAGCAGTGTAAACAAACAATAATGGCATTCTTTTTTGTGCAGGTTTTGCAGGTACCTACTGTAAACAACATAATGCACTGCCCTTTGTCACTGGGTGAAGGAGTCACCATGCTGTGTCAATCATGGGGGTTATCCACACTTTACCACGCTGGACAATGCGGGTTGTTGAAGTGGGGTGCCCAGGTTATCGGTTCAGGTATCACTCGCGTCTGATGTTAGTCAGGAATCAAACTCAGGTATCCAGGTTCACGCCACAGTGAGCTAACTCCTACTCCACCGCTTCAGACCATAAGTGTCATTATTGGTTCAATATACATTATTAGAAATATCATAATACATTAATAATAAACGTAACTCATGACCATATCCCACGCTTTATATCGTAATTGCACACGCAGTATATAGTACATGGTCAATCCACTGTTGGATGACAACCTCCCCAAGTCGTCGCCATCTCTCATGATCTCGTCGTACAAATAATCCACCCAGCAGCCGCACATGAGCCCATTTCATCGCTTAACCTATGCGGCGGACACACTTTTAGATGCATTTCATCTCTCGGTTACCTCTCCGTCATTGTTCTTGACGTATTTTCATTACCAGGACACTATTAAACGAAACATTTTTTTTGTTTAACAGGTAAGGCCCACTGAGCTAAATAGCTCTTTTTCAGAAGCAACCAGGCCACAAATGATAGCTCAACGAAGTGGCTTATCATGTGGAAGTGTATTGCAGCCAAATATTGTACTCTGAACGCATGTTTCTAAATGTAGAGGTAAAAATCGGAGGACACGGAGAAAAATCCACGTGACCACAAGGAGAACATGCAAACTTCAAATATGCAGGAGTCATGATCGGGATCGAACCCACGTTCTCCTGCATACCAGTCGAGGTCTTTAACATCTCGCCACCTATACACAGGGCTTAACTATGTAAAACAATTAGGATAATAATGATAAAATAAATCGGGGGAACAAAATGTTTGAAGATATTCTTGAAAGTAATGGTGATAGCCATTAGGGAAAATTATGGAGTCGTATAACCTTGTGACAAGACAGGATCTTAAAATCGATGGAGGAATTTTGGACAATTCTGTAAACTAGAAATATATCCCAAGAATCAAACAATTTTTCTATTAAAATAAACATATCAGATGTCAAACATGAAGAAGTAGACAATGCCGCTTTACAGTGTGAGAAATTGAAATCCTCTGGACCAGATCAAATCAGCAAAACCAGCTGTCAAACGAAATTAGCGGATCTATTTAATAATTGTCTACACACTGATGCAATATTTATTTTTACACAAACATTGGAAAATTGGAAACACTGAACTTGGCAATAAAAAGCAATGTACAAATGTGCTTAAAGTAAAAGTTTTCGGCGAATGCATAATATTACCTCATATGGTACATGGATTATGAACATGGACAATGACAAAGAAAATTTAAGAAAAGCTGAAAAGGGTAACATTAAGTGTGGTGATGTGCATGCTTAGAATTACACTGAAGCAGACGGCCTTATATCACATAGGGGATGAAGAGGATTAACTAACTAACTAACACGGATCAGAGCACGTACTCAGGATCAGAGTACATGTGTAATGACTCCAGACTCGAGCTGTAGAGCTTTCTTTTATTGCACGTAATGTAGCTTAGGACCACGTCGTCATGAAATAATGCCGACGTGGAGATCGTATGACCGAGCAGACAGTGACGATGTGAAGACAGCGACGATGGCCCAAGTCCCTCTCGACAGCCCTAAACCTGCCAACCAAGGACCTCTGGGGAATTTCCCAACCAAGATCCTCCTTGTCTTTGCATGCAGCCTCGCTGACACCCTGTCTTCACATCGAGCCTCGCTGACACAGACTTTACACATGGATCAGTGTAAGTAGTCAAGTTGAAGACGTCTACTCAGCTATTAAGAATAGTAACTGGGCTTAGGCAGGACGTAAGGGATGACGATGGATTGGCAGGGAAATGAGGAAAACACCGTGGAGATGGAGCAACGACATCAGTTGCGTGCAGGAGCAAGATAGGTGGTTGAATTGCAAGACCATGAGGGATGGAAACAGCTTTGAGGGCCTTCATCCAGCAATTAATCGATGATAGCTAATGATGATGCGTGTACGCATGTAAACAACCTGCAAGTATCTGCTTTACATTTTCGATTTTTCACGGATGTTATCACATTTCTGTTGCCAAATACAAATGTACCAGCAGATTACACATGCTTTGGAGTGGAGAAGTGGTGCAGTGGTTATTGTGCCGTCTAATGAACCATCAGATTGAATGTAATTGTTGGCCACACATAACATCAATGGCAAGTGATATCTGAACCAGTCGTCAGCCTCCACTTTACCAATCGGCCCTGATCAATATGCTACACGATGTCCAAGCAATCCCCACGACGAATGTGTTCTATGAGCAGGTCTTCTTTCAACGATGGACTGACAAAGGGCTGTAAACTAGCAATGTTATTTTCAGTGTGCTCTACGTGCCGCACAGTGTCGTATTTTAAATTCGCATTTAGAATGCAATGCAAATCAACTGGTAAAAACACCACAAGCGTTACAGTTGCGAGCATTCCTTGACTATACATTTCTTAAATTTGAGCTATTTTCATCAGCAGCACATGAATAACAACAAAAGCAAATTTCATATATGCTTGTGCACGCCCGTTTAGGTGATTGATTATACTTCCATCGTTTTCTTGAAATAATCCAGCTGTGTCAGTAAACGTCCTCGATTTTTCAAAAACGACAAAAGTGTGCTTATCTAATTCTGCATCTATCGCTGAATGTATTGCGTGACCCTGCGTAAAACATGTTTGATTTTAAGCATTCCACAACTACGGCTTGAAAAACAACACCTGTAATGAGAACTGTCACATCGATCATCCATCCTGATGAACTGACTCGGTGCGAGTGTGACCGCTGCAAACAGGCAAGGCACTTGCTTTTTTGACATTCAGGTTGTAAAATGTGACTTTGCAAGGGATTGTTGGTGACTCAAAAAACAAAAGCTGGCTTCTGCATGGTGAGAATTGTTTGGGAAAAAAACGATTTTCAAGAACGAGATGGGAAGCAGGGATAGACTAAGTGTGGAGACAGATCACATTCTCAGATGTGAATCAAATTAGCGAAAAATACCCACCTAATCCGGCACACTATCACAACATGAGAAAAATTGTGACATTTGAGAATGTGGAGCAGAAGCGAGCTTGAAGGTGTAAAGAGGCAATATGCTAGGATCATCACATTGGACCAGGGCTGTTGTCGAATTTGGGCCAGTGGACGACAATTTTGACATGACACTCTAGCTGGGTCATGCTATCATAACCATGCATCATCAGATGTTGTACTGCAGTCATTACATTTTGTAATGAAAGTTCAGAGATGTAATTGCCAGCCTATATGAGATTTAACATTTCTGCTATATGATTAATTCTAACTGATTCCCATTATTCATGATACATTTATGCTGGGTTAGATTGCATGAATATAAATGTCATGAACCCACCTCCAGCCGACACAGCCATTTAACCCAAAAAAAGTTAAGACTAACCCAAGAAATGTGAGCATGATTAATATTGGTCGTGAAAGCCTACGTGTTAAATTGATTCCCATTGACTAACCCTTCAAGCCTATATTGTCATCCCGGTAAACATCAGGAAAGTATTTCGGATCAGGGGCAGAGTGTACGTGTTATAAAATGTCATCTTGTGAAAACCAAAGACCGATGTTGTGGCAGCCTCTTAACCAGATGGCCATTTATGTTTTAAAATGAATTCATGAATTAACATATATGTGTACACCATTGGCATAAACCTCGAATTATCATGGTTGGCTATGTACAGTGCCAAAGAATTTAACATACATACATAGAGAATCATCTAAATCAATCCAATAAGCTATCACATGGAGAGAAAAAAACATCCATTATAGCAATCCATGTGTTTATTGAATTTTTAAAATGTACTTTTATTCCTCATTTATAATAGTTTTTTGGGTCAGATCGTGCAAATATTAAATCAAATGGTTCCATACAGAACTCCTCCATTAGACACAGCCAAACAAATACATTTGTCACATGAACAAAACACGTCCTAATTTATATGGTTTTCAGCAAACTAGTATGTTGAAAGACAATCCACTCAAACTTTGATGAACAGATAGGACATTTTGCTGGAAATTACTCACTTGCTGAGTGTACTCAAGTGAGTACGCTGATTATACTCAGCAAGTGAGAATGCTCCACTGGTCAACTGATGTTTTGCTGGTGTCACATTACTTTTAGTCCAATACTTTTATACCTATTTATTGGGATAATGTCACCCTATTCGATGGACATCTATAATGTAGGCACCGAATGAGACCAGTGGATTTGTTTTTATGCTCATCACTATTCCTAATGTAAAAAAACAGACGAAGATAAAATTATCAACACAAATACGAGACTGTATGCTGTCTTTTTAGAATGAAACACAAACACATACACACGCACAAAATCTATACAATCCTGGCTCCTAAATCAAATTTTAAAGAAAGTGCGTCGGTTGTTTTAGTGGAGACTTTAGTTAAAGGAGCAGTAGGTGTGTTCTCAGCACAAATGTAGAAGGGCTCAGATGATGGCTTGTCATCTTATGCTTGCAATCTAAAGAGACTGCCACACTTGATTAATAAACAGCTTTCATGGCCCCATACATTTTAGTGCTGAGACCATTTTATTTTATTAGAAAATAAGATTTTTAAAAACAACAGCCTAATTTGTTATGCCATTTCGTCAATGAAACTATCTTTCCATAATACAACTATTTTCTTTAATAAATCGCATAAGAAAAAAAGTAAGCTGAAGATTATGTTCATTTTTGAAACTTAAATTATTTGATGTTGTGCAAAGGAACGCTGTATAAAAAATCATAGCATTCTGAGCAGGAGACTTCCTTGATGCATTCAAGCAAGTCTGGGTAGGTCAAGAAGAGCATACTGAGTGAACGTTCATGAGATTTTGCTTCCATATATAAATATTGGATATCACATTAAATATATACATAATAATAATAAAATGTTTTACTACACTTTGTCAATCCACAGCTGGATGAAGGCATCATCACCCCCCCTCTCCCCCCAAACTGCATCAGCCATTGTGACTGTTTGATCACACTTCACCATGCTGGTTACTGCAGCTTGGTGAGAAGGTTGGGGGCCGTTACGGATATCACTGCCACTCGTGTTAGCTCTGGCCTACGAATTTAACTCAGGTTGGCAGGTTTAGAGCACAGCCTGCAAACCCTTCTACCATCACCCCGCTCAACATTCAAAATATATATTTGTGTTGATAATTATGCACAGTTGTATAAACAAAGTGGCCTACAATTTTAATATCTGGGTTAAACCTTGAACGAAAAAGTAAATATGACCATTTTAAGGAAGCGGCAGGTTCATGCAGATGTGGCCCCACTTTTCTTTGCCTATGCCAATGTGCAATTCCTTGCCTTTGATTAGCATTCAGTCACTGTTTCTTTTCGATATATAATATTGGCCGTAGACGTGCGTGAGTCAGCTCATTGCCGCGCGTGGTCCTTTGACGCTGTCTCATGATGTTGTATGTTTCATTGGGCTTGATATATTCATAGTTTAAATATTTAAAGAATTCTACAGAAAATGTATACACCGCAGTATGATGCACGGTGTACGCTATATGATGTATGGGCAGCAGTGCGGCGGGCGCAGTGATAGCACTTGTGCCTCACACCAAAAAGCAACTGCGTTCGAGTCCCGGCTCGGTACGCTTTCTGAAGCAGAAGAATATCCCGGAGCAGAAGCTTAGTGCTAAATACAACTGCATTGGTGAATGTGAGCTGTAATTTGTATCTTTACCCATGTGTTGATAGTTCGCTTTAAATGTGCAATGTTACTGAGGGACTGTGTTGTGTTGTCTGGCTGTGGTCTGGGACTGTTTTTGCTGTTGTTGTGCTGCCTTGTCCAAGCTTGGGAATTGATGTACTTACACAATTTTAACTTATATACTTCACTTTGTTCACGTGTCTATTTCTTTATTTTATTGATGTGCTTACCTTCCCTATACTTTGCACTCTTGTCGTTATTTATATTGCACTGCTGTAGTGAAAGCAGGTACCACCACAGTCAGTAAACACTGTTGTAATCATGGAAGGTTCCACCACAGTCGGTATGCACTACTATACAGTTAGTCGTTACTACTGTAGAGTTGGTAGATACTCCTGTAAGGCCAGTAAATACTACTACGGTCAGTCATTACTGCTACAGTCAGTAGATACTACTATAGGGCCAGTAGATACTACTTCGGTCAGTAGCTACTCGAGTCAGTAGATACTTCTATAGAGTGAGTAGATAATGCTATACAGTGAGTAGATACTACTATAGTCAGTGAATACTACTATAGAGTCAGCATATACTACTATAGAGTTGGTAGATACTACTGTAGGCCCAGTAAATACTACTACGGTCAGTCGTTACTACAGTCAGTAAATACTACTAAATAGTCAGTAACTACTACTGGCTCAGTAAATACTATTGCACAGTCAGTATATACAACTACAGAGTCAATCGATACTACTTACTCTGTTGTATGTAGGGTGTGTAGGTATATAAACCTACGCGGGGATAAATATATTTTCTGAGGGGTGGGGGTTGACAATTTTCGAAAACCTTTTAGATCAACTATTTACCCCCCACTTTCTATACATTTTTGGACTTGTGCAAGCCTCTAATAATTTTGTTGGGGGAGAAATGGACAAACGGCCCATCGGGCTTTCACAATTCCTTAGTATCTGTGTCTGTATATGTAAGGTTTTTAAGAGAAATTTTGAAATGTATTTTTCGCCCGGGCAACGCCGGGTACTTCCCGCTAGTATACATTATATAATACTGTGCCAGCAGTTCGAGCAAATGTCAATGAAATGTTCTTGTAAGTAGAATTATTTGCGGGTGCTTCTCAATGTTATTATTTGATGGGTCATTGCTCGATACACTCCAATAATCCCTCTGCTGCATTCTGAAAGCATCCAGCAGTGTGACCGAAATGTCGCCAGGTTATTATCGGCACTTCTGTGCCACTTGCGTCAGTGCTCTCCTGGATGACGCAGAAGAAGAATAACAAGAAAAAATCACCACATTGTTGAGAATTGGTACCAGACAATGGGCCAGCTGAACCTGGGATTAAAGCTGCTCGTCAGGGTGTCCTTGCCCTATCAACTCGTCAATTCCCACTGTGACTCAAATGAGCCAAAACAATCAACTGGTGCATCAGTCTATTTTTCTTCACATTTCACATCCAAGAGACATTTAGCATTGCTAAAAATGTTTTGTGTATATGCCATCGATAGGGTTTTTTTCCTGTGTTTTTTTCTCTGTGTGACCCTTTGAACCTAATTTTTTACAGAAAATATATTGTTTTAGCACAGCATGAAACTGTTACATTAATATATCGCGAAATGATTGCAGACTTAACTAGCATGCATTCGCGTTTGATTAAAATTAAACAGAGGATCGTTATCATTATTGTTACTTGCAGGCAGTGTGAAAGGGCATCGATGTCTGTTGTAGTCAAGTTATATGATCATCATAAGATTGCCAACTCTTTCACGGGATCCTGTTACGGTTCATATAATAACAAATATGCATATAACAAATCACGTGACGCATGAAAGCAATTGTTAAACCAATTTACCACAGACATGCGACTTGGGCCAGGATTTAATGTGCGCATTGTGCCATAAATGTTACCATCCATTGGTCACAAGCGGCGATGCATTGCTTAGCGCACTGCGCAGTGAGCCCAACGACCTGAGTTCAATTCCTGTCCGCATCTAACATGTGACGAGTAATATATGAATCAGCCTCCCCCTAGGCCGACTTAGCCTTATATGAGTACCTGATACAAAATATGTAAATATAAGTTCAATGGAGATGAAGGTGACCGGATGTGGTTTTGGCCATACCACCCCTCGCGTCTTGCGCTCGCCTTCATAGGTGCTTGCTAACTGCACTTTCACCAACGGTTTATGACAGATCATACGGATAATATTTTCCTTTGCTCCTTAACACAGATAAAGACAAAGATCCCCCATATAGCCTTAATACGCAAACGTGTATATACACACACACACACAGACGGCATCATGGTATATACACGCACACCCCGAAAGACAGAATGAGGAGGACATGGATCAGGAAAAAGTCAGAGGCGTCATGCTGAGAAAAGTAGGCATGGGTGACAACACAGAGCTGATAAGGTTGATGGCCAGTGGATGAGACTAGCGATGGAATGGCAGCCAGAGGAGAGAATGTACACCAGGGCATAGCCACTGTGGAGACGAAGTGATGAGATCACCTTCTTGGTTCTTTCGGTAAAGTCACGTAGAAGGGAAGTAATAAAATAATAAAAATAAAACTTCGTTTACAGGACTGGTTTGGATTATGGCATTTCAGGACCAAGAAACACAGAGCGTGGAGGACTTCGTTCATGAGTGGATACACAATGACTCATGAATGTCCCACCATGTACATAATTCATGACCTTGAAGTCAATAGATGGAAAACTATTCATAATCAACGATTTTTGGGTTTAGATCGCGTTATTTATAAATGTGTCGTAACCCTCCACCACCCGACACGGCCAATCAGTAAAAAAGTGTCACGTTGACAAAAGACAAATAGTTCACTGCTTTAGCCCACCGGTGTGTTGAAGCGTGAAACCACAACATTTACAATTTGAGTACGACGTTTCGCTGGTAATTGCATCCAGCATCATCGGGCAATTCGCCAGAATGGTGAGGCTCTGCTGTGTCTCCCGTTCTTATATAGAGCAGCAGCAGGGTGACGTCATCATTAACTCAGATGGAAAACTAATTTCTTTCCAACTGCGTTTTGTGTTTAGTTTGTTGTCCTTCCCCCGCACACCTCAAATAATCACGGTTGGCTATGTACAGTGCGAAGGAAGTTCAAGATACATGCATAAAGGTATTGCCAAAATATTTAGGCATGGTTCGGTATGTTTTTGCAATGACGAAGCTTCGCTGCTAAGTATACATTTATACTTGAATGCATTTATACAGTCATTGCACATTTCTGTGAACAGTGGTAACAGGTGAAATAATACATCATGTTTTGTTGTGATTTACATTACAACGATGCCATTAATAACACCATGCACCTGTAAAATGGTCCAGTAAAGTCCTTGTACGAATTATTATTATTTTGTATGTAGCTCAATAGTAAGTCAATTGCTATATACATACATGATAATTATTGCATGAATCACTGTTGAGCTCTGCATTGTTAAACCCTGTAGCCAATCGGAATATTGCTATCGTGCTGGTAATTGCTCTGAGCAAGTATAATATTTTAACCTTTTGCAGGAAATAGGAAATGGTTTTAAATAATCTTTATAAAGCTTAACACAGATAACATTTAGGAAATGTGTGTTTTAGATTATTTGGCTCATGTAAATTCGCACATGATAAGCCACTTCGATGAGCTATCATGTGTGACCAGGTCACCCCTGAAAACGAGCGATTGACTCAGTGGGCTTTACCTCAGAAATACAATCGTAGGAGTAGTAGTATTACCCAAAAGGCAATGCAGCTGAATACTTTCATAAAAATCTTCAGGGCCAAGTTGAGATTAATTTTTTTAATAATTAAAACAAACCACATTCGGAAATGCTATCTTGAAACTGCTTATGTTAGTGTAAAACTGACGATCAAGCAAAGAAAAACTGGACTAAAAATTGTTCACTTAAACAAATGCTGATGGGTAATCTTCGTTTTGGAAAGCCAATAAATAGGCTGATGGATTACAAACAAATGTGTTTTATTTGTATGTGGATACACAGAACAGAGTTCTACTTCCATATGATGTGCCTCTATAAAAGAACAGAAGACTTATTGTCATGAAATAAAGTTTAAATACCTGTAACATTTTGAAGGATTTGATCATTGTAAATAAATTTTGTTAATTCATACACGAACTTGCATTGGTACACGTCAGGAATTTGCAGCGAGTCTGCAATTTAAGCTTCGCGTACCCTTAACCTTTCTCTACACAAACATTGTCACACAAATTGAATTCTTATCTCTTTTAGAGGCAGCCTCCATGTATATAAAGAATTGCTAAGCCCCAGTTATTATTTTTGAAGATACTGAAAAAAATATTTTAAAGATGTCCTTACTTTGTTGGTGAGTGGTTGATATGATGAAGGCTGCAAATAAAAAGAGACCTTTAAAAAAAATAAAGAACAATAAGTACTTAATAACAAGGCAGCTATTCAGTACAGCATGGTGTTTTTTTTTCCCAGTCCTCTTAAAATCCCCAGCAAGACGCTTTGATTCGACTGATTATATGGATTGATTCAGTGTAAATGAAAATTGCTATAGCATAATTTTTCCACATCAAATTTACACCTGATGAAGGAAGCTTGTGTTGCCTCCGAAACGTCGTGATTTAATTTAGTTGTTTTCATTTATTTTATTTTATAGATTGCTTTACCTACGTGACTTTACCGAAAAAAACAAAGAGTAAATTTGCACATTTATTTTGAGATGTTTTTAGGTAAAACTGCAACCTTTTTATGGTTAAATCAGTGTTTATTTTAGAGTATAGTATGTCGGTTTTTATACAAATTTGTTAAAATGTATGTTCATATTTTTACGTTGAAAACTCATGTTATTCCAAGCAGTGAGAGAAAAAATGCTTGATAACCAATAAAAACGTGATCATGTTGATGTTAATTTCTTTCACAAAAAATCGACGTACAAATGGATCCTTTCATTTGATACCAGCAGTGGCAGTGGTGCTTGCAGTCGCAAAGGAGATGGGGACACAGAGAAATACACACCCACGTGACCAAACTTAGCCGTTTCCTCCTTTTGGAGAAACTAATGAAATCAACACAATATAATTTTTAAATAAATATTGTTCATGGAAGTAATTCTATCTTTAGTTATTGTTCTTACCGCTGTGGTGAAATTATATGACATTGTAAACAAAATCAATGAATGGCGTATGTATATTCCCCTATTACTATCACATTATATATTTTTAATATTACATTCCGTTCCAAAATATGCAAAGCAACTGTATTTTGTGAGCAAAATATCATAACGGAGGGCTCCATGTCTGAAACGGTGAACTCCTTTAAAATCCCAAGGCTGCAGACAATAACAGAGACCTTTATTGGTGTGCCAGGTGTGTTATCCGCATGTTATTCCATTGGGATTCCCAATATAAGTGGAGTGTGTAAGTTAGTTGGCCAGAAGGAAGTTACGGCGATGTTTTTTTGAGGAAGTAACATACCGCTATTGATGCGGAACCATGCTAGGTTACTTGGTTTCAGCCCAGGCTGATAAGAGTCACACTGACAGTTTGTATTTATTTATTTTGCCCCCGAAACCAGGTCAGCTTTGTGAATTACACATGTTTAGTCTACGGGTACATTTCTTGGGTTAGTTTTAAAGATTCATCACAGCAATAGTTAAGATACGCATAACTTCACCCTCTTTCAAATGCCAGAGTGATTGCCAACAAAAGTTTTGAATCATAAGAATCAAATACGATTCCTGCCAGCATTGCCCAGCCCTAATATATATTGCATATATTTACATTCCTATAATAATGCGCACGACTTGTGCCAAGTCACGTTATGTGTCACGTTTGTTAGTATAGTCGTTTTATATTAAAATCAGGCACAATGACGGCAAAAAAAATCATTGATAATGTATACGAATATGGCCATGTCTCAACACGCTGTGCATGGCCAAATTATTTACTTTGTTGGCGAGCACGTTCACGCAAATCTTGCGCAGTATCACTTTCATGTGTAATGTGGAATTTGGGACAGCAAACTCTACAGCACATTATGCGTAGCGGAGCAGCTGGAAACAAGGGCTTATCTTTGATATGAACCATGGAGCCCAAGTATGTATGTGATCGACAAAGAAAATATCCTTTTCGATGTTAGTTGGACAAACAACACCACGGCGAGATGAGCCAATGGGGAGCAGACAATACTGCGTCACCATGATCTGAAAAACTGGCCAGCCATTGACGCTAATGAGGAGAGACTGCCGGCGTGATATATTTAGATCCCTGTAATCAATGGCAATTGGGTAGTGCAACAGTACCGGGTTGCGCGTATAATAATTGAAACCCTGCAGGTTACACCGTCTGGAATGGTGGTCTTCTATTCCATCACAGAGCTTTAATGAAGACCTCTACGTGATGACTGCACGGAGTCGTATGTTTGTGTTTGTCACGAACAAACCCTCATTACTGCAGGCAAATGGGGCATACAAAGTCAGAAGGTGCCTGTGGGCCAGAGCAATTCAGTGTGCGCGCAATTCTTTCACAGCTTGAACACAGCGCAGTGTTGAGTGAGGTAGCGCTGCCTGTAGATGCGATGGCACTGCAAGGGGGCACAGGTTTGCGGAGGACACTGCCCAGAGCTTCTCATCGTAAAATAAGAGCAATTGCGTTATTTTAAAAAAACATCTTTCATGTCACGTTATATTAATTATTAGCATTGAAGGAACACACATTGATTTTAATTGAATCGATCGTGTATATTGATATGTTTGTAAAACTGCCTTTCATTGATGCTCTTGATTTGATACGTGACAGTAAATTTACATCAATCCTTCATCAAGAGCTTTGATTAATGAAACATAGAACCAATTGTAACATGGCGAGAATGTAATATACCATTTATAAAAAATGTATTTAGCTTGGTTAAACATTAGCCTTATCTAAATACTGAAACAATTGCATTAAATGTACCCATAATTGTTATGGTGTGTGATATATTATATTATATATTATATACACACTGTATGAAGACTTATCATTACATAGTCTCTTAATGCACATCACTGTAGATGTGTCACTGCAGTCAACATGGAAATATGCCAAGTTTAACGTGACCTGAAACAGATACTTGGATTATAATATTTTTCAAATAATTTTCCATAATCCTGTACGCACATACAAATACAAAAATCCCATGTGGAGCCTACACAGACTTCTGTAACAATGCCAGCATGATCTATGAGGGTGAGGTGTGCCTGGAACCATGCCCGGCCGATTTTGTCTCCCCCAGTTTTGATATGCACACACTACGCCAGGTACTCATATGAGGATCAGTTGACCTAGTGGAGGCCTATGACCAGTTCAGATACCACTTGCCACTGATTGTAGCAATGGACGGAAATCAAAGGTAGGGTCGCCAGATTCATAGTGCAGAGCCCTAACACAGCCATGCCAACGCTCCACACACACGCGCACAAATGCACTCACACATAGATATAAATGGAAGCATAGACTCTGCACACACAAATGCATGCGCGTAACTACAAGCACACAGACATAAGCAAAACATAGGCAAGCCTCAAATTGTGGAAAACATCTACGCAGTTATATTTGAATAAAATTGAGCCAATGAAATAGCAATTGTAATACTGACGTCAAAGCCCTTGCATGTGGTAATAGTAAGATGTGTTTTCTCAGCACTCATTAATGTCTTGAAGTTATATGCATATCTTATATGTACGTTGCATTCATATGAAACATTGGCTATCCAGTGCATAGGCAATATGCATTTTAATCAATCATATCCAGTTGTTCGTGGTTTCACAAACGAAAACCTGAATGTTGGTATTGCGATGGTTGCACTTTGAATGCAGAACACACAGTAAGAATGAGTCTGGGTGTAAAGTACTTATGTGAAGGAGAACACTTGAATGATGGCTTTGATTACGCTGACCTTTCATACGGTTCAATTCCACAAATGTCCTCCTTAATAATATACCAGCCACACACTACCATGTGATGGGTTTAATACAGCCAATCCACATTGAACCAACTCACTACTAGGGAAAAAGCATGACATTTAGCAAAAGGCAAAGGCCAGAGTGTTCATGTATTAAATACTCTTTACAGTATTTCCCTTTTCTTACTTTTTAATGAACTCACCCACTCAAGTGTTCTACAGCCTCTACGTTGCAATGGTCAATTAAATCGGCACGCCAAGTGCTACGGTCCAGCGAAACCACAACGAAGCTTCCAGTGCCATCTACCACAATTCTTAACAATGTGGAAAATTATAAATTTGCCAAGACCACTTTTGAAACCTCATGATGCATCGACTCTCAGTTATTTAATAATTAACGGATATTTTTTGCCCCGTATAATCAAAGAGCTGGATAATGCACATAATGAACCGATAACCAAATTGGTCCATTAATTTGACGTTGATTTAAATTCGTCCTTATTGCCTTGGCGAAGACCTTTGTGCAAATCTACAGTGACCACCAGGCCCATGCTGCGAATGAGATTTAATATCTCACAAGGTCCACCCATTGAAACAATATAAACTATTTCTGAAAATAAATAATGCAAACACTACATGGCTCCGTGGCTTTTCTGATGTTTGTTTAAATTATGCGGTCGGGGTTGTTTGGAAAAGTAATACAAAAACATTTCTGCTGGCTTTTAACGTAGTTATTTTAAGGAAAGCAGATGAGCACTTGAATGCCACTTATTGTTTTTTTTTATCTGCATTGAAAAATCACAAAAACGCTGAAAATAACGTAAATGGAATACGGAGTACAGAGAGGGTACTTGGGATGCATGAGTGGTGGGACAATTGCACATTGATTCACATATAAAGTGCACCAATATTTAACATTAATAGATTTTTGTATGAATATCGTATCAATTCTTTCGCTTGCTAGAACTCATTTTAGTCGTTTTAACCACTTTTAAATCCAAAGTTGTGAGTATTCATCCAACGTATATATAAGTAATGCATTGTGAAAATGCTTTAACATGAGCATATCGGTGTTTGTTGTTGTGTGCAACTGTAATGGGCTGAATTTGCAGAATTTCAAAACTTGCTAAATTACCATTTCATCTATTTTAAATGCTTTCTGCAGCTCGATGGGGATATATTGTAGATATATAGTGTAGATATATAGTGTAAATATATGTAAAATTGGGAACAGTACTTCCATAATGTGGGATTTAAACTCCATTGAATGTATCACTCTGTGTAAGTCGCTTTGTCAGTGCACTCTCGTGATAGTAAACAGAAAGGGTGACAAGGACAGATGGTGACAAGCCTTTTGGGGCAGAGTTCCGTGTTTCAGATGTAAAATGTCTTGATAATATCCGTTAGTGACCATACGGGTGCAAGCATCACTAAAACGCAGGACCCGCATGAAAAACTGCGAGTCAGAATGAAATTGTGGCAGATGATATTCAGCACCACCATAGGCATTATTATTGTCTATGGATTTTGTATGATCTCCAACTCTGTTGTAACTCAGCTGAAAGGAATCAAGGGTATTTGATTTCGAACAAAGGGCTCGCCTAATTGCGATGTGTGCTGTGTATGCCTTACAAGGCAGTGTTTTTACAAAGCAACATGGCCACTTTACATTGAGACACTTTTGAGTTTGCTCTAATCCTTTATCCTTCTGCATGATAGCTGCAGCTCGTTTGCACGTAGCATCCATTTGGGTGTCTCTTGACCTTACATCACATTGAGTCGATCATAACCCAAATTTTATTCTGATCTATTTTAATTGTTGTATCTATTTAAAAAAACATTTTGAAAGCTATATTTTTATATGCTGTCATGAAAACAGATTAAGCTCAATATTAACATATATTCATTGCAAGAAAAGCACCGTTGTTTTATTGGTGAAAAAATACATTGTGACATGCCACATGGCTGGGCTTGAACCTTGGGCCTTTGTACTAAATTAAGAGACGTCTAAACCTCCAGCAGTACAGCTCTGCTGAGTATTGACAACTATATTTAATATATGCACTTGGAAAAGGGATGTTTCTCAGATCTATAATTTACTAAACGCATATTTGAAAATGTACGTATGAATATCATTTTACTTTTTTCTCAATCCATCTTATCGGCTGGTCAGAGCTCGGCCGGATCTGAATTTGAATTCGTTTTTTGGGAGGGAAAAAACTGATTGAATTCTCTTATAATCCATAACATTGGTACACCCCTAGGATTTGAGTTTTTTTTGTTCTCAGAGAAATATTTTCCCTTCTGCATGATGTTTAGCAGATTTGTTAGAGATCTAATTCATCGAGGATTTTTCTACTCGGAAAAATGCACATATGGGCAAAAGCATTCTTAAAATGGGAACCATAAACTCTGATTGTGTGGAGGAAAAAACTAGTGTCAAAGGGATAACTATTTTTTTTATTTCATCGTTTGAGCCATCACAGTGCAAACAGTACTCTCCGATTTAAAATGCTCGGTTTGATTGCCTTGTTACTATTTTCTCAGAAGGTGCCTTTGAAAAAAAGAGACAATTTTCCATCAAGGGCAATTTTTCGATTTCAGGCAAAACATTGATGCTCAAGCAACACATTTTTATATAATTAACATTTTCTCCATTAAATTTTTTTTTATGCGAAAGGCAAACATCCATCTTCATCGAGCACCTGAAGTCTTACCGCCAAGACACCTTTGGAAAACATAAAGTTCTACAAATGTAAATACCATACCAGAATCCTTCCATGAATCTCTCCCGGCTTTACTTCCTGCTGTTCCTTCTGTTTTATTATTGCCTCTGACCTCTCTTTTATTACATTCAGGACTATCTGCTTCCTAATCCCTCATATTTCCTTCCAATCTTTTCGTAGTTCTCGTGTTCGGCAGTGCCCTTGTCTGGTTGCTCCCAACCTCTCTTCCCGTATTTTTCTGTTTCCTGTCAGGTCTTTGCTTCCGTTTTTACCTCCTACCCCCCATTCCCCACTTCCCGAAATGCCTCCCTTTTGTGATGTCTTTAAATATATCTCCGTGCCACAGTTTGTGAGATCTCTACATGTACGTTGACAGCCAGTGGATGAGGAACAGAGGGTAGAAATATGTCCTCCGCAACAGCACACATTCAAGATGTTGCGGTCAAGATGTGATGTTCCTACGAAAAATAACATCACAAAGAAGATGGCATTCTCATGCCCCATGTCGGTTATGGAATTGTCTTATCCAACAAAACAAATATTAGAGCAGGACACCCGTGTTGTGTTGCTGTTGTTGTTTGCTCACATACTGCAGGCAATGCTCTTTGTACTTTACCGGCAAGGCAAACATAGCACAGTATAAAAACAAACCAATGAGCTCGTTTAGAAAGCAAGAAGGCAATTAGAGCACATGGCTTCTTTTTTGAGGCGGCACAGCAGGCTGTCCCCTCCTTGTTTAAATAGTCTATTCGATTGCACAATTATTACATAGTCACGTCAGTCCGCAAATAACATTTGGTGTAAATGTATTGCCCAATTAATGTTACCAAACACCTTTCATTTAATTAGTTTTTAACAATGAAACAATAGTGTACTTTTCTTTTACTATTTTCATTCCATATAATGGATAGTGATGAGCACTGCCGGCTGCTGCGAGCAATGGCAGTCCTGGGTTGTATCTGCCATGAAGGAACACGTAATAATGACATGTTTCTCTTTCGTACACGTGCCTTACAGCTGCACTGGGCGAAGGAAAACGCTTTGCTTGATAAACAATCGAGTGGAATGGAGCTCCAGGGTGCACTGTGCAGCCTCGTCTATATACAGAGACTCCTCTACTTACGAATGAGTTCGGTTCCAGAGGTCTGTTCTGAAGTCCAACCTCACTCCTGTCGATCCCAAACATGTTTGGACGGAATGTACACTAAACAAGGGGAATGTCTTTAAAAGTTGTATAATATCCTGTAGATATAGATGCCACAGGTTCTTCACGTTCTGTAGATGTAGATGCCACAGGTTCTTCACGTTCTGTAGATATAGATGCCACAGCTTCTTCACGTTCTGCAGATGTAGATGCCACCACCGCCATCTACTGCGCGGCGGTTTTAACTTACGGCTCTCGGTCCGAACAGGCAACTGGACATACGGACGAGGTTTGTTTGTATCTCTAAAAGTTCGTAAGTCGAATGTTCGTAAGTAGACGAGTCCCTGTACATCTTTGTTGCTGCAAGGTTATGTGTTCAGGTTTCACTTGGACGTTATATTTGCATGGTTTTATTACTCAGAGGTGAATATAAATGCACTTATATTTGTTTATTAATACCTGTCTTTATAATGTTTGTATTAACATTAGTCCATAACTTTCCTATGTGTTGCCAGGTTACACTGCGTGTTGTTATTTGGCATGATGTCCGACATCGCCCCACCTTCCTTGGAGCTTCTTTAGGAAGCGAATTGCCATTTTAATTGTTGAATTGCTGCTGAAGAAGCTCCATCATATGGCACAAAACGTTAGATATCATGTCAAAATAATGACACAGAGTGCAAGCCAAAATCTAATCGAGGAGCCACAAAGCAGACATGTGAAAACCTACGCAGCACATTGATACATGTTACGTGGGAAGCACTCACTCTGTATGACCATGCTTACATTATTTTTTGGATTTGTCTTGATCCATTCATATTTATAATAAATAAATATTTCTGGCTAAGGGGCCAATCACACAGAAACCAAATTGCACAAACACAATCAGGTACGCTTATATACACAACTGCTAAACATAAATAACCCACTAAATTCTTTACAGGATTTTGTGGTAAGTCCTATTAAGTGAGCATCTATGGAGGCCGGTACGACATACGAGGTGGTGGGTGGCCAGCACCATGCCCGCCCGCCTTTGTCTCCCTATTGACGACGCTGACACACTGCACCAGGTACTCATTTGAGGCTGAGTCGACTTAGGGCAGGCCCAGGAGAGGTTTAGATAATCGTCACTGGTGTTGGCTGTGAGCAAGAATTGAACTCGGGTCGCCAGGTTATTAGCGCCGTGCGCTAACTGCGACACTACCGCTCCCCACATATACACCTGATCACATACTCTCACAGACATATGACAGCAAGACCATTTCCAATGCAGTAGGTTAAGTGAAGGCCCACTAACCAATGTGTAGGCATTGCTCTTGTAAAAAGCAAATGGCTCTATTCGCATCATTACTGTCACGTTTCACTGTTAGTAGCTTGCAAACGTGTACGTCCCATTCCTCTAGCTAATTTGTTGATGCCGCAGACTAAGAACCAATTTGGAGCAAACGGTTTGCTCTGCAGAGGTGCGATTTATGGTACTGCATAATGGCCAAATAATGTGCACGTGACACTAGTGGTTACATGTCTTTTACAGGTAGGAACAATGTTCCACACTGCCCACCAGGGATTTATTGTCTGTCTGACTGTCTGTCTGTCGTGCATAAATAAATATATAATGCACACAGCTCTTTGATTGGTGGAGACCTTACAAACAGCTCTTTGATTAGTGGAGACCTACTGCCAGGTACGGAGAGGGGAGGTGCCTAAGGAAGGAGGGTCAGGGGAGGGGCCTAAGGGAGGGGGGGTCAGGGGAGGGGCCTAAGGATATGGGGGGGTGGTCAGGGGAGGGGCCTAAGGGGGGAGGGGCCTAAGGGAGGGGGGGTAAGGGGAGGTGCCTAAGCAAGGGGGAGGGGCCGATAGTTAAGGGGGCTGGCTACCTGGCTGTCTGCCTGGCTACCTCAAGTCAAGTTATATTTTATACAGGTAGGAACAACAGGTTCCACACTCCCCACCAGGGATTATTTGTCTGTCTGTCGTGCACGAATGCACTGTCCAACCAAGTTCCTACCTGCCCACTCCGAAGGAACGTGTTAAAGAAAAAAACTACACAGGAGGCAGAGTAGGCAGACATTTTTTTATTTAAATCATAGATCACAGCATTACCAACTTATTTAAAGATGACATTAATTAGCCTGGAAGAGCAGCATACTCCAATGAGGATGTCTTGTCATTATGTGGAGTGGGTGGGTTTTTTAGCTTTCACGAGCATTTTTATTAGTCGCCGAGCATATGAAACCCTGTTTCAAAAATGGTTTAAACTGCTAAACAAGCAGTTAGGGCTGCTTACCTTTAATACGGTAGAATGACAAAAATACGTCCTCCTCTAATTCGGAATTATAAAACGTGTTATTCCTCCTTTGTTTACTACTCCTAAATTGATCACGTGGTTAACTTCCAAAACTCATGTGAATTTCCTAAATATTTCCCACACTAATTTAAGGAGTAATTATTGCAGTGTCACGGAGGATAGAGTCCATGAAGAGAGTACCTCACATCCATGTAGATTTTTAGAGTTTCATGGCAAATTCGAAGAAGCATCCAATACTGCGTGTTCAAAAGTACAGAATCGCAGTGGTACATTGTGGACAGAGTAATTATTTATTATAATAGGGTTTTCCACCTTTTTTCGGGCAACAAAAATGAAACCTTTTTACAAGGAATCATGTGTGCATTAACCACAATACTTGTGGTAAAAATGCAGAAAGCCGTCTCTGGTGTGGACCAATCAGTTTCAAGGACAATGCATATATTATCAGAGTGTGTTTTTTGTTTGCATTTTGACCACAAGTATTTTGGTTAATGCAGACATGATTCCTTGTAAAAAGGTTTCAGTTTTGTTGCCAGATAAAAGGGGAAAAACCCTATTATATTTTGGTACTGGCAAAGGAGGTCTAATGATAATTATGTATTTGTAATGCGAGCAAGGACAGGGTCACGTGAGTGTGGGCGGAGTCAGGGTCACGTGCGGAGGAGGAGGAGTCAGGGTCACGTGAGGGGGAGGATATAGGGGGAGAACCGGAAGGGGATCGGGAGTGGAGACAGAATAGAGAAGGGAGAGGCCACGCGGAGTGCTGGCGAGGAGTGGCGCGATTGCCACGAGGCAGGAGTCATGGCACCGTCGGCCAGCGGTGTTCGTGGAGCAGCGGGGTGGCTGCTGGGCATGCGGGGAGCACACGGAGCAGCAAGGGGGCTGCGGAGTGTGCAGAGCACACGAGCAGCGGGGTGGCTGCAGAGAGAGAGAGCGGGAGCGGAGGACTCAGACGACGTGCGGAGGCACGAGGCGGAGAAGGTGCGGGTCGGAGCGGAGACATCGCGGGGTGCGAGCAAGAACCCAATAAAGGACACGGAGAACAACATCGGCTGAGAGTCCTTTATTACATATTGTTCACAAATAATAACTGCCACTTGAGTTTCTAACTTATGTTATTGTTTCACATCTGGATTGTATGCACGAGTGTATTCATGGACCCACAGTCACAAATTGCAACTTTTCAGATTTGTAGCATTTCAGGTGTCAGCAAACCCCATGAAACAATGCAACCATAATTACTATTTAACTCTATTTGATTAACCATGATGAAGATGTGCTAATGGGTGATGTTAGAAAACTCTTGCTGTGACTTTCATTAGTGTATCTGACCGGGTTTGTCCAAACCTAATGCTCATGTGCTTTAAAATGTATCTACAGCTCTGCTTCATACATGCATGCATCTTCCCTTACTTGGACTCAAAAGGTCCAAATCTTGCGGATGTTTTTTGCTTTTTCCAAAATAATGACCGTTTTCACATAGATGTTCACCTTGACGTACACCATGCGGTTAAAACCAGCTCCCACACAAGCAGTGGATAGATTACAGATTATGTTGAGTCAACATCAGCTGGGTGTGTGGTCCACAATCCCAATTCATAGCAGAAACACTGCATTCCTGTGTCAAATTATAATGCAGTGCCCGAGAGTGTCACTTGCCAAACCAAATATAATGATTTCCACTGCCTTCTTTTAGACCGCACTTGAACCTTGTGTTTTGTTCAGGTTAAATGTAACGTATGCAATATTTAGTTTTAGATGGTGCAGTTTATACTAAAATGTTATTGCATTCAACATAAATGATGATATTGTTGTATAAACTACAATTAAATCTTGACTTAAAGCTTTCATGACTGCAGGAATTCATATTCTTTGGGTCTTTCGGTAAAGTCGCGTCGATAGGTTATTTTATTTGAACCTATCTACGTGACTTTTTGCCGAAAGACCCAGAGAATATAAACTACAATTAATCTCCCCATCCTACTTCCTCTTAATTGCACTTCCTGTCGTGAATTCCTATTTTTAGAAAACATGTAAACACGGTGGTTTATCTCCAGTGGAACAACATGGCCTTGAAGAAGATTATACTCATGCGTTTGCTTACACGATGAAGCGCTCCACATTATGATGCTGTCTGGATTATGCTAAATATTTTAGTCCGAGTCGCACTTGCATTCATGACCTCGCGATTCGTGTCACGGTTGTGATTTGTTATAAATTCCATCGGAATCAATTATTCTGACTGCAGTGCCACTTTTATTCTTGGCGGCTATGGTTAACGGTTACCCCAATCAATCATCCTCTTAATACTGCGTGTGTGTGTCTTTCAAATGGCTGATCCGCTAGCTGATATGTTTTACGTTCCTTTCAAATATGTTACTGTTCCATTGTTTATAATATTCTTTAGAAAATGAATAAAATGTCAGGTGGCACGGCGGGCACGTTTTAAAGCTCGCATTCAGAACCCTGATCGCCAAAGGGCAATGTCATTACCACAAAATCATCAGTGCTCACACATCTGATTGAACTCAACCTTATATAAAACAGCAAAGGGCGTGCATTCGCAGGGCTTAATGCTAACCCACGTGCACAGAGGCAAATTATCTGACTTGCTGTCTTACGTTAACAAGCTACAGTTTTACTGGTAGGAACCTCCTGGTTACACCAGCCCACAGGGGATTATTCTGTCCGTCCGTCCGTCGTGCATCCAAAAATGGGAGGGGTGGGGCTGGGTGGGGAGGGGAGGGGAGGGTGGGGAGGGGCTGGGTGGGGCTGGGTGGGGTGGGGCTGGGTGGGGAGGGAGGGGCTGGTCACCCCGTGGTGCCCTTATAAAACTCAACGTTTAACCTACTCACGCCAGCTTGTGCCCGCCCTCACAGTCGGCCATATTTGCGGAAAACACCACGCCGCCGTTGACCCTGGCCATTGACCGAGCAACCCAACGTTCCTACCAGCTCCCTCCGCAGGAATGTGTTAACTGGGACTCAACACGTTATGGCTGGGTTTAGAACACTGAGCTGTTTCACATTCACAGTATTTTTCCCAACAAGTATAATGTTATACGAAGAAATATTTGCATATTATTATTCAATTTTATTCCCGTGTCCATTTTGCGGGAGTGGATTGGGGCTTTGTCCATGCGTACAACAATGGTTACGGGGAAACAATGTCATTCAAATATTGTTTTGGTCTTTACACCAAAGGCCATGTACAAGCCAAGCAATGCACATCAATAATACATTCCATCCGTTCTCAATCCACTGATTGATGAAGCCCTCCTCATAGCATATCGGTCATGGTGGGGGGGCAGAACCCGATTCTGATTTTACTCGCCACTGATGTTAACCGTGGCCAGGAATTGATCACGGGTCGCCGAGTAATTATTGCAGCACACAAGCCAGTGTATCACCACTCCACTCAGCAAATATCTATACACACTACATGAATTGAGAAGGCAGGCTTGCTTGAGTGTTATGCACAGTGAATGCAATCACTGCACTGTACTCGAAATTCGTTTATTTCATCTTCCATCCTTGCGGATGTGCGTGGGAGGTGTGCATGTGTTTTCACAGGCAGCCGGATAGCTTTGTGGCGAGCACACCACGAGAGAGGGTTTACGCAGGGCCCTCTCTCATTTTTTTTCCCACTGCCACCTGTTGATGTTGCGGGTTGCTGCTGAAGCGTGCTGTCTGCGCGAGACTGACGCTGATTTCGATGCAGCAGCGTTCAGCTTTCTTGATATCTATGCTCGCCGGAGTCTCGTGGTGGGATTGTTCGTCGCATCGCTGCGGTAACGAACGAGCAGACCAGCAGTGCTGCTGCTGCGCGTGAAAATGGGCTATGGATTCATACTCTTAGGTTTTTTTCGGTAAAGTCACGTAGGTAAAAAGAAACAATAATAATAATAAATAATATAAATAATAATATAAATAAAATTATAAATTGTGACTTTACCGAAAAAACCTAATAGCATGAATCCTTGCAGTCACGAAAGCTTCAACTCTAGAATGGGCTATGGAGCCATTCAAGAGACATCAATAAAGGGGCATTATTGTTTACGACCACCTTGATGCCAATTGAAACGCAATTTCTTGTTTGCGTTGTGCCGATGTGTTTAAATGAATTCTAGACAACCAAACGGCACCATTTGAGGCATTTTTTTCCGTGAAAAAATTTATTCACTTATTTAAGTTGTTGCCGTGAAAATTGTTACATGTTTTTTATTACGATGTCTTTCCCCCCCCCCCACCAAATTCAAAACGAGAACTTCCATCGTGACGATTGAAAGCACAGCGGCAACCAATGCGATTGGGGGAAAAAGTGAAATTGCGTAGGCTTTGTGTCATCAGTGTCAGCGAACGTTGGTACTTTCGTGGTTAAGAACAGAACAAAGCGTTTTGAGTATCTTTAAGTTATACAAAAGAAAATGATACAATTTGTCTCCTTGAATGTTTTGTTATTACTGTTGCATTGTGATTTACCTCTTAGAAGAAATAATCAAAAAGTAAATGCTTGTTTATCAGACATTTTACACATGACGTCTATTGCAAATCATGAGCACGCTCCTTTAAAACGTAGTTTCCAAGCACAAACTGTAATCGTCAAGTGATTGTCTCCTCACGCTGCTTGCAACGTTGTGGTTTTACGTAACAAAAGCACATGAAAGGCCTAATAATGGGACAGTAATCTTTTGGTGTCACACTCTCCATTATTGAAGACGCTGGAAGTGTGATTGCAAAAAGTATTCTCGAGCAAAACGCTGACAATTGCATTTTATAAATTGCAAAGAAATAGCATCTGCAGTGGACTTGTCTTGAGTCGTTTCAATACATTTACGTTTCCTCTCTTGTACCTATTTCCATAACATTAATTTCTGAGTGAACTTGTAGGAGATGTAAATATTTTAAAGTTTAAATCTTTATACCATATTCAGTGTACACGACTCCATCTTCTTCCGTAATTTTTTTACAACTCGCTTGATATTTTTATGTTAAGATTGCCCCTGTCCTTGTGCTTCTGCAAATGGGTACAAATGTGTAATGCACTGACCATGAAATACATTTTTGAAACTGCCTGTCACCCGAGGCAGTGGGTGGAGAGTTGGGGACATTTTTAACCATCACATTCCAGCTGACAAAAAAGAATGCATGGTCAAGGTGAATATGTAAAGAGTGATTGCACAGGTATCAATATATCTCGAAGCAATGGCCCTTGATTCAAACAAGTTAATCCCTGAACATAAATTCTAACATGTAAAATTTTTTCTCAGTTGTCACTATTTGTAAATGTGTTACCCTCATTTATATTAATTATTAGTTATGATCCATTAACCTAATCGTAAGAGGAGCATATTATTAGCAATGGGCATGCAATGACTCTTCGCTCGTGATTTTATTATCATGTTTGGTATTGCAATACGATAAAATAGATATGTTGTGTGGTGAATATAACACTTACACTTAAAATGTGGTCTTCTGGGTTAGGCCACATGTTACGCATATCTTTTGCCATGCACTACTGTGTGCATATTTCATAGTTGAAATGAAGATGCCGACAATGGTGTATGGCTAAAGCTTGAGAGAAGAAATGCTCAACACGCAGCCTAATCCAGAAGACCAGACTTGAATCATGAGTGTCTAAGAAAATCTACGTGCTAAATATATCAATGACTGGTTCAGTGTTTGTCGCCTGAGTGTAAAAATTATTATAGTTGATTAATCGACGTGTCTTTGCACATATAATATTATTCTAATTTGCATAAAATTCAACTCACCACTTCTTACATGCAACATTTGATACACATCTGTGGGCCAATGAATCGATTTTAATCGGTAAATCGATGGATGTATCGTTTCATTCCTAATAAGTAATTCCTTACATCCTGCCCTTCAGGATGACAATGACCAATCACATGATTTCATACTGGTCTCTATTATTAGCTCATTCCTGGTGATTTGTCATCTACAGTAATTGGTAAAGCAAGTAATGGGATCATATATCTCACGACTGAATAAAGAACACTTTTACATACGCGTTGAAATTGTATTTTATACGGACACGAAATGCAATGGTTTGAAATCCATTTAGGCAAATAGAGTCTCTTGAAAAAGATGCGCATCTTCCCCCAGATAAGATAATCACAAATGTGATGTCACGTCAAATGTACTCTTATTATAGCTGTGGGCAGACACTGGTCTCGGGGTTGAACGACGGTATATTGTTCCAGAATTGCACCGCAGTTAGGGTTTCAGAGCCTCAGGGCAGAGCGCCATAACAACATATTATGAATAAATACGCGTGAATATAAGTCAACAAAGATTAATGGGCCACCATATTTCGCAATATTTCTTCATCAGGAGCAAAAATTTCAACTGTTAGGGCATCGTCTAAAAATACACGCTTCATTGTCTTCATTAATTTCCATGAATCCTCGAGTACAGCTTAGCTTTATTTTACTTATCCATGTGTGTGTGTGTGTCTCATCTACAAAAAGGCCACGTTTTGTTTTGGGTAAAGAGGCTTATTGGATGTGGTTGGCATAACTGCTGAATGCAATGTTCTCCTTTAGGAAAAAAAAAGAATGACGCAACAGCAATGTCAGTATCATAAGCGACCAACGCAACATCAAGCACAACTTTCCCTACCCATCTTCTTGGTTCTTTCGGTAAAGTCACGTAGAAGGGAAATAAATAAAAAATAAAAATATCACATTATTAAATAATTCTCACGACGATTCGGTCACAACGCAAGCAGCCGTCCTCAGGTGAAGACCAGGTCTGTCGGGGAGACAGCGTCTGGTCTTCACCTGAGGACGGCTGCTTGCGTTGTGGCCGAAACGTCGTGAGAATAATTTTATTATGTTTTATTTGTATTATTTATTTATTTCCCTTCTACGTGACTTTACCGAAATAACCAAGAAGATGAATCCCTGCAGTCACGAAAGCTTTAAATCGAAACTTTCCCTACACCTATATATATTTAAATTAACAAATTCATCAATAACTCTGCCTTAAAATAAAAAAAATAGGTGAAGTTTCGATTAAGGGCCCTTCTTCATCGCATACCATGAAGTGTTGTTGTTATTTGTGCTTGTGCACTACTGCCAACGCAGTATCGCGAAATAATGTATTTCATTATATCCACATGAAGACGTGCTTTAACACATCACGCTGCCAATACCAGCTCCAAGGCAGCCTGTGGACTTGGAACATTGAGACTTCAACATAGGTGGGCTAGCCATTTTTGATTGTGCCATGTAGCCGTTGAGAATTTGTTTTACATATTATTATTCCTTTTCGATGATATCATAAATATATCTAATGAGTAGGAGATCCAAATCTCATGACAGTAAAATAACATCAAACTCAGGTAGGTGGTCATATACGTATTGAAAATAAATGTTTTTCATTCAGGAGGAGCGGTGTTTGCATAAAGTCAGAGCAGTAAATCATGATTTTATGGACAGCTAATAAATACAGCGATTTCTGATGATAATAAACCAAAACAACAGTTTGGAAAAATGTGCGCCTCTGCATACAGGACATTTTAAAATATTTACTAAAGTAAATACAATGGAAATGTCTGCCTGTGTCCAATGCATACTCCACAAAAGCGTGCCATATTTTTTTATTACATATATAAAAATAAAGAAAATCATGCTTTTTCATAAAGCACCAATATCATGAGAAAAATAATAATTTGCGCTTATAAAATGCCTTTCAGAATGTCTCAAGGCACCTTACATGGAAAGGATAAAGACAATAAAGAGAAAGATCGAGGTGGCAATAAAAGGGCCAGGGAGCAGCAAAGCTACGAAGATGAACATCTGTGAGAGGAATAAAACAAAACGCAGAAAGGAAGATAAGAGAATGAATGTGAGTATTGTACGCATTAATTCTAGATTTTAATTTTCGTGACTGCAAGGATTCATACTCTTTGGTTTTTTCGGAAAAGTCACGTAGGTAAAAAAATTAAATAAATTAAATAGAATGAAAACAACTAAAATTAAATTAAATCAAATCACGACGTTTCGGGCGCAACACAAGCGTCCTTCTTCAGGTGGGGACAACAGCGTAAGTGTTGTGCTAATTTTATTTTAGTTGTCTTCATTCTATTTTATTTTATTTATTTTATGTTTTACCTACGTGACTTTACCTAAAAAAACAAAGAGTATTGTACGCATGTACATCAAGAGTATCATCTGCCAATTCATAATTAACCGATTGTATATATATACATCAAGAGTTACATATAAACACGTACAAATGATCTGTCATAAAGCTCATGACAGAAAAAAGCATGTTTCTTACATACGCATTGGATATTACAATTTACATGCAAGTGAAATGTGATATCTTGAAATGTGTTCCGGCAAATAGAGCCTCCATGAAAATGATATGCGTCTTGCCCCAGGTATGATATTCACATAAAAGAGGCATCATGCAAAACGTGGCATCACGTCCAATGTCCTCTATTCTTAGAGCTTAAATCCACTGAGCTGGGTGCCTTCTAACATTGTGTTTTAGTAATTTACAGTGCATATAAATTCGTTCGATATATGTACTGTGTGTCGGCTTGTTCAATTCATCCCATGAATAGAAAAGCTATTTTCATCATCTTATATTTTCCAATTAATTAATGTGGTGGTGCTGAGATCGGCCATAATTTGAGTGAAATCTCCAAAAGCTCTTTGCCCACATGTTTGTTTTATGACTGTGCTGCGCAATAAATCACTGCAATAGGAATAGCGTTCATTCTTAGGATCAGAAGTCGAATGATTCAGAAACTGTTCACGTAGTTCTAGATTTGAAGCTTTCGTGACTGCAATGATTCATATTCTTAGGTTTTTTCGGTAAAGTCACGTAGGTAAAACATTATAATTAATGAAAGTAAAATAAAATAAAAATCACGACGTTTCGGAGGCAACACAAGTCTCCGTCATCAGGTGGGACCGTCACAGCCAGATTTGCTGCATCACTTGATGCATCACTTGATGCAGCAAATCTGGCTGTGACGGTCCCACCTGATGACGGAGACTTGTGTTGCCTCCGAAACGTCGTGATTTTTATTTTATTTTACTTTCATTAATTTTAATGTTTTACCTACGTGACTTTACCGAAAAAACCTAAGAATATGTTCACGTAGTTTTGTATTCTAATACATTGCATGAGACTGCATTGGCAAGCTGTCTAGACACTCGTTTTTTTTTCCTCAAAGCAACATTACTTAATGTCTTCCAATTAATTAATCGTGCTAGTAGTCATCAATACAGCATTAATTAATGACTTGCAGATACACCATGGAATCTAATTTCACAGACAATTAGAAACATATCTATTTTTGCTCAATTTTATTGCCACAAATATAATAATCCACAGATTTTCTCTCAATGCTCCTGTTTCCTCTCACATGCCCAACACACATTCAAGGTATTAGCCAAATATCCTAATGCAAGAAAAGAGCCTTGACACTTAATGATACTTTTCTGGGTAAATACGGCAATTGCATTACATCTAGAAAGGAAAATGGAAATAATATTGATAGCTAGATTGTGCTGTGCCAACATGTTTAACAAGGACAACATACTAAACACAAAAAGCAGTTATGAAGAAATTAATTTTCAATTCAGATTCAAAAGTGCATAGCTCCCAGTGGCATCCTAATATCGGAAGGAAGAGCGTTCCAGACGACTGCAGAAGCACATCTCAAAGCGCGATGCGGTAACTGTCTTTGTTCGATGTCTGGATCGTGTGAAGTACACGATGCACAAATACAAGTAGGACACGCCTGCCATGTAGAGCTGTGGTTTTCAGACTGTGGGTGTCCTTTAATGACTCTGGGACCTGTCAGTTGGGCCATAAGGTGATTGCTTAACAGAATAACAATGAAAGTTTTTTAGGTTTTTATTGATATGTCACAAAGGGATGACCCCTTTTTATGGCAATTGTCTTCAATGTTAAAAGTCAAAGTTGAGAAATAATATGCTTGGAAATCATGGTGAAAAAACACATGGGAACCAATACACATATATAATAGCCCAGATCTGTCATTATCTATTTCATTCTGTGCCTGTGATTAACGCGGCACGGATTGGTTGAAGTGCGTCACGTGACCGCGAGCAAGCAGCCAAGCAGAGGTGAGTCTCTCCCAAACATGTACGCCCCCAGCAACATACAGGTGTGTGAGAGTGAGGCAGAGCCGTGCTCTGTCCACTGCTGCCCTGAGGGACCCCCCTGCTCTCCACTGCTGGCTCGAGGGAGAGCCGCGCTCTCTCCACTGCTGCCCTGAGGGAGAGCCATGTGGTTGTCCGGGGACGCCGCAGGCTGTGGTTGTTGTAGGTGAGATGGCAGAGTAGGAATGCTAGGTGAGCAGTGCTCCAGTGAAAGGATTGTAACTGATTCATGAGTCTAATACCACGTGTGACTTGAATTTCAAATATTTCATTAAATAGAGGTTTAGCAAATCCTGGTAAATACGGAAGAGTTATTTTGTATTGTTCCTTCAATGAAATTGAAAATAGTAACCATGGTAATTTAATAATTAAATTTATAAACAAGAGTTCCCCAGATTATACTAAAATGTCTTTATTTTTATAAGAACATCAACATCACTGGAGTGGTAATAGAAAAAAGGACCAATCCCCCCCCCCGCCCTATTTTTGTTTTCTACTAAGTGTCTGCTTTTATCGATGGGTTAACTTTTCGCTGCAAACTTTTTCTTTTTAAAAAAATCGGTGTGCAAATCATTGAACTGGCAACATAATGGCATCAACATGACAACAAAAAACAGGCAGATGAGAGCCTTTGTGGAGTGCTATTGGAAAACTGAACTTGATAATCTAAAGCAAAATACCAATTTGCTGAAAGGAGAACTTTTTAATCAGTTTGTATTCCCTACTGTGATGTCTAGATCTGAAACACGGACAACGGAAGTGTGTAAAGCAGCATCGACGCGTGCCTTCAATTACAATGGCAGGCGGAAAGAGAAACACGTGGATCGGAGCGCACACACGAGTGAGCTTTTGCGGAACGCATCACAAGAAGGTTTGAAGGACGGTGGTTGAGACTGACAGCAGAGAGGCAATCAATGAAGGGACCACACCAGAGAGGACGTCCACCATGGAGATGGAGTTCGTTTGCAGAGAGCTAGATGGATAATTAAATCAGAGGAGGCCTTCATAAAGTGGCTGCTGTTGATGATAATTAATTCATGAAATTACTGCAATACACATTCTCGTGATAGAACATTGAAATTTGCGCACACTTTTGCGCAATTAATTTAATTAAATTCATTTAACTAAGATATAAATTCCTACAGGAAAAGCAAAATTGTACCTGCCTTAACGAATAGATATTGAAACTGCATGGATTCTCAACTGGCCATATTCGAGGGTGGAACAAAAGGTTGAGAGAGACTAATATAAAAGCTAATGTAGTGGAAATAATATCAGAGGCCATTGATGTTGCAACGATATAGTCATGCCATGCAATGTCGTTTAACATTGAAAACAATATCAAGCAAACAATATGCTAGCATAATTTTTTAAAACAATATGCCAGCATATTGTTGAATTTCAATACAATCTGCCTAAATATCTAAAGGCTTTAAACATATTTAATATACATTAAAATACAATAAATTTGAAAAAATACCATGTCTTTGAGATATTTCCAAAACAATGATGGTTTGGCATTTTAGTTTTTAGTGTAATAAATGGCACGCTTATTTAATTATTTTGCGTGCTTTTTAGAGACGAATACATTGAAAACAAATGCTATCTAAAAATAAAGAACACATTTAATCGGGCATTTCTACTTTTATTCACGATGCCATTATTGTAAAAAGCAGCGGCAGAGTTCAATCCCACAGTGCATCAGAGAGCACCTGCTACTTGCTGTCATTTAAAATCCATAAATATGACGAGGGTTGCTCAAACATCCATGCCAAATGCTATGTGAATGTGCACCATGAGTCCATCCATTCAGGCTTAGCACATTGAACAAGGTGAAATACAAATGGTCTTGCACTTGGCCCAAAAAATGCTTTCTCATCCTCAGCCTTTTGAAATGAACAACCATAAAGATATGATTGATATACTTGTTAGACAATCAAATGTTAGCAGCTTAAAAAAAAAAACTAAATATATTTCTGCAATCTAGTGATAATAAACGTAATAGACTCTACAAAATATATGATCTAAATTTTATTTTGTTCTTTTTTTCTTCAACATTCAATATCTACAATTGAAAATGAGTGCTTGTATAAACTGAATTATTATTATGTACGGCTTCATTTTGAAACCTTAATAAAATAATGAAAATGGGAAAAAATTGTGTACGAATCATACAAATTGTCAGATTATTTTGTACAGCATCAAGGCAGAATTTGATGTATATTCATGGAATTAAATAATGGTGAGAAACAAACTTTAGTTTAAACAGAGGATGATGCTTGGATCAGTGGGTGTCATTTTTGTGCAATTATCTCACTAAATATATTTCTGTTTATATAATTTGACCGTTTGTACTTTTATATTCTTGGTTCTGTCGGTAAAGTCACGTAGACTTTACTGAAAGAACCAAGAATATGAATCCCTGCAGTCACGAAATCTTTAAATAAAAATTTAACCGTTTGTACTTTGCTTAAAATCAATGAGAATTATGTACAGTATTTCAGTTACAAACTTGAGTAGAATAAATAATGTCACCAATTCATAAATTTTAAGGAATGTGTTCATGCAATATGCTTAATCTCTCGTAACATTTTATCCAGGACACAATTGTCAAACAAAGGAGGGTCCATTCCAGATCTGCACAGCAGCACCACCCACATGCCAGTCTGGATTAAACCACTGCTATCGTCATGTCCAGTTACTTTCATGACAACAATTACACACCACTACTCAGTATAATTAGGGTGGTTCTATGGAGTCATTAGACCGAAAATATGTGATAACTACTGATAATAATGGACCCATTACAAGTCTGGATGAGGCAGTGACCCATTACAGGTCTGGGTCAGGCCCTGTGACCAATTACAGGAAATGACAAATCAAATCCTCAAGGCCAGATCACCACAAAGATTATCAGTTACACTCACAATTCGGTGCCAAATTAAAAGTGGCGAGTAGCTGTGATCAGCATAAGTTGCAACACCGGGTAATGGCCATTATTTGTATTTTTATATTTGTAGGCAATGCGCGAGCTAAGGTGATGTGCCTGGGGAAGTAAAAATGACACCCGCACTTTTCCCCTCCCTAGAGTCCCATTTGCCACAACCTCCCTGAAAGCCAAGCAGCAGCATGAGTGAAAATTCATCCGTGGACTGGAAAACAGAAAGCGTTGATAGCACAACACCACCCACGCACAATGCCTTTTCGTGCAGTCTCCTCCAACACAGCCATTCCCAGTGGGCTCACCCGGGCAACACCGCCCCCATCTCCCCCCTTTGCTCCTCCCATTTACTCTCGCCAACCCTTGCCCTGTCATTCGCTTCAACGGAGCTCGCCCTTCCCACCTCGTGGGTGATTGTGCTCCCCCCCTGTTTGTCCAATTATGCAGCGCCCTTTGGAAAGGTGCCGTCATGAATGTAATAATTGAACATGTATAACTATGCGTGATTCTTCGGCGATATTTTGAAATAACTTTAACAGCAATGTGCTATGAGCCCTGGCGACTTGAGGTTGATTCCCTTGCTACCCATCAGGGATGAGTGATATCTGAACAAGTCTTGGCTGCCTACACAGACCAATGTGGCGAAGTATAGTTGAACCCCCATTACAACACACCGTGGGGAGGCCTTCATCCAGCAGTGGATTGATTCATCGTCATGATTATCAGCCATGATCTATCCACTGCTGGGTGAAGCCCTTCCCAAGTTGTTACCATGTCTCATGGTCCCGCGATGCAACAATCCATCTAACTCCTGCACACGAGCTGATCTCACTGCTTTATCTCCTCGGATGAAGCTCTGGTGAATATTGTCTGTGGGCCAATCCTGGTGTGCAACTGCATTAAATACTGCCCATGGCCACGTGAGGCCTACCACATAGCAACAGCCCACAAGTGATATTTATCCATCACTAATCGAGTACTTTATCCGCGGGGAATATTGTTTACCTTTTTCTAATTCTAGCACGCTCAGTCACCTGTCATCTTTCCACCCATTCTGAACGAGCGTGATCGTAATTTATTATAAGCGAATGTGTAGTGAGCGAAAGGTATTTGGGAGTCGTATTCGGACCTCACTAAAGCAAAGTACCCACCCCTTGTTTAAAAGCAACATCTATTATTCTGCCTGCAACGTGTTGGGGTCGAACGTGCAGGAGCACCTACGCATTCTCAACGTGCCTGAGCATAGTGAATTGACCAAAATACAGTAGTAATATCACCATCCACATATTGCAAGAGATTTACTGTCCCTGCGAGACATCTAGTAAGTGTGCTCGAGTGAGGTCACGCATCACGTCTATCCAGTTTGTTTAAAAAGAGTGTGGTCTCATTGCAAGAGGTCAGCAATAGCAACTTATCGATAATTTTCTTGAAGGGACGGGCCCATTAGGAACAGCTTCAGGTATTAGTTCTGTACTGTTTATCATTTCAAAAAGCAATGTCTGGGCTGCCCAGGCCTATGTGACAGTGATCATTTTTGAGGCAATGGGGACATCTGCCTGCGTGCCTATTTCCCTTGCCACACCCCTGTAAAACCAGATTAGTTCTCGGAGGAACCCACACAGAACAATGGGGAAATTTGGTATAAATAACAAAAAAAATTGTCAACAACACAGGCATAAAAAGGAATAAATATATAATGGGCATCACAGTAGTGATCTGGAAATTGTCCAGAAATGTCTAAAACATGTCTACAACATTGCTGCAATATTTGCATTTAGCTGGTAAGCTGAGGAGTTAAAGTGCAACTGTTTGCATAAACATGGGTGGAAATATTATATCCGTATATAAAGGGATTTTCACTTATGTTTGCTTTGTTTTGATATGGGATTAATGTTGTAGAATGTTCTCGAAGGCTTACCACATTTGATAAAGCACATTTAAGCAGGCCCTACGCTGTTGCTAGGTGTTCTTATACCACCTGCCAGGGTTGCATTGTGACACATGCAGTGACTGAGCAGTTGTTGATTTGCCTTTGCCATAAGTATAAAGTACTTGCATGATCATTGTACCTGTCCTCACATACACATCGACACATCTTCTGTATAATATATGGATGTTTCAAGATTGTTAGAAATATATATTCTTTTTAAACTGCATTCAATGGCAGTGGTGTATAAGCATAAATAATAAAAGCTCAACATATGCATTAATATACACTTCGTAAAAAATATGTATATAATAGGCGAAGATAGCCATGGTCTATCTACTGCTAGATGACGACATCCCCAAGCTTTTTCAATCTTTCAATTTAAAGCTTTCGTGACTGCAGGGATTCATCTTCTTGGTTCTTTCGGTAAAGTCACATAGAAGGAAAAAAAAACATTATACAATATGATAAAATAATATATGTTAATTTTATTATTTTCCTTCTACGTGACTTTACCGAAAGAACCAAGAAGACTTTTTCAATCTATCATGGTCCTGCGATAAACAATCCACCTGGCATCTGCACACCTGCTGATTTCATGGTTTCTTGTCCACCGTGGATGAGGTAACCCGGGGCAGGTTACTTCCCTTGACCACTCTGACATTAGTGTTCACCATCCACCATCAACCATTGTGGTGACGTGTCCTGACCAAGCCGACTTTGTGTTTTTGACCTGCGCATATCCTCTCATCCATTTGTTCATCTTTCTGCCTCTCGATGTAATTACAGGCATATATCTCTGCACGGGTCTTTGTGCACTTTAAATTTTTTTCAGATCATTTGTTTTCTGTTTGCGTTTTTACATTTAACCTTTAGCCCCCACGTTTGATGCAATTTACAAAACGCTGCTAGTTTGCATTATCAATTAGTGGTTACATCGATCAAATTAGTTTGCTCCTTCAGGCATTTTAATCTATCGCTTAGAGTTGATCTAACATCAGCAACCTCCGGACCTAGATTTTTAAAAAGTTAACTATCTTATTTTTGCCTGTAATTAGCTTTTCCCTCTCTTTGGCTCTGCTTGCTCCTACATTACTCCAATTGTGTCTTACATTTTGTCAATGCTGCAAAAATAATAATTTCCGCTTAATTGGTCTTAATTAAAAATGTGATTTGTATTCTCCATTCACTGGCTAATCCATTTAGTATGGAAAGTAAACTCCTTGAAAGTGATTAAGTTGATTGTACTATACTTTCCTACTATAAAAACACCTTTGGAGACAATTGTAGAGTTATAAATATATTATGTTATTGTCATATATTCAGTTGTCAAGAATATCAGGTTAGATTATTTTTAAAACAATCGCATGCATCATGACATCGATGCATTGTATGTAGGAAAGCTAGTTATCATATACAATTCTGATATGTAATATATTGTTCCATTCATTGATTATTAAGCTTCCATGTGCGTTTCTAAAAAAAACATTTTCGAATAAAAATATTTCATGAAATTAAATCAAGTTCATTCTACGTTATTATTCGCGGGCAATTTTTTCAATGTCCGAAAACGACTTACAAATTACACATCTTGCACAATAACACCGTTATTACTGTCATCAGATACTGTACACTGAAATGTTTTATGTTAGCGTGGAGAACTTCGCTGAGTGATCTTCTGATGAAAGAAAGAGGGGGACTAAACATTTTAATAATAAATCACAATATCCTGTGCATGGGAACATTGTACAGTCATTTGTTTCTGCCATTTTGGCGCATTACAGAATCATAACAGGACAATGAAAACTGGCGATGGTCAGTATGAGGAGCATGCATGAATGAATGCAGTTAGGAGCCAGGCTCGAAGCATAGATTTACAAGATATATCACAACACAATCACAATGGCATTAGATATGTAGCTATCCAAAAGTATTTTTTTGTTTTCAAACAAAGCACGTGGGGCTTAATAGGAGGCTAGGCATGAAGGCAATACAGTGTGACATGTTTGTATTGTACTGGTACACAGGAAGCCAATGGTGGATGCTGAGGATGGATGTAATGGCAGGGTGAGGAACCGAGGGCCCATCGACCGAATACAACCCATGGACCAAATCCAGCCTGCAATTTAATTTCATATGGCCCATGGTCACTTGAGGCCCACGACTTTGAAATTGCCTCCAAATGATTAGCTCATTCCAGCTTATGTGGCTTTTTATATCTGCAGTTTATCTTCATCACTTAGAGCACTAATCAGGTACCAGAGGGGAATATTTTCAACCTGGCAACACTGCTTCTACTCTTGACGCATCCATCACTTCTCCTACTGCAAGGGCTTCGTGAGCGACGGAAGACACTGAGGTGTGTGTGATAATGAGTGTCATGTTTGAAACACTGAGCCAGCACTGCTGGGATAATGCAATTATGTTTTGTTGTTTCATTAATTTTTTGCTGATGTCAGCACTTGGATATCTATGAATTTAAAAACATATATACTTTGGTTTTCCAACCATTTCTCATTGTAGGCTCTACTAAAAGGGGTTTCCCCCTCTTTTCTGGCAACAAAACTGACACTTTTGCAAGGAATCATGTTAACATTAACCACAATACTTGCAGTCAAATGCAAACAAAAACAATACTCTGATAATTTATGCATTGTCTACATCATGAGGCCTCATGATGTAGATGCTTACCCCTAGCTCTCATTACCCTGATAGTGCGTTGTCTTTGAACTGTGCGCCTTTTGGCGTCATCTGCTCGAACACCGTATGAGACTAGGCTCTAAGAAAAGCTGTCTCTGGTGTGGACCAATCAGTATCAAAGACAATGCATACATTATCAGAGTATTATTTTTTTTTGCATTTGACTGCAAGTATTGTGGTTATTGTTAACATGATTCCTTGCAAAAGGTGTCAGTTTTGTTGCCAGAAAAAAGGGGGAAACCCCTATTAGTATATTTTGGTACTGGCAAAGGAGGCCTCATGATTGTAGGCTCTTTTTATGAATGCTTTCCAACTGAAGCTGAAAGAATGTATGCATTAGATATTGCCGAGGTGTGTGGCCCAATAAAGGCATATGAAAGTCCTATTCAGTTAGGAAGAGCATTCCCACCCCTGGTGTAATGTGATCCGCTTAAATAGCTCGCTTGAAGAAGGCCCTATCAAGCTCATTTCAGCATATTTGGCATTTTTATATCTGCAGTTTATCTTCATCACTTCGAGCATTGTCTCCACCAATCCACCTCCCCTATGGTGATCCTCTCATGTGTGCTTGGATACATTTTTGTTTTAAATCCTACAGTGTAACCTAATTGATATTCATTGTGACATATTTATATTCAAGTGACCTTTTCGAAGAGGCTTTGGCTAATACCACCTTTAAATGAACGCACGATGTCTAGTAATGTCATGTAATCATCATCATATTTATTCACTGTTGACTGTGTCATCTTGATTTCTAACCTACAGCCTTGTGTTAATTTAATCCTGAATGATCGCCTGCCCACGCATTATCAGGGAATTGATTGACAGTACTTTCCCACACTGGTCAGAGAAAGTTAACAACGAGGTGGCTGAGGCTAGCACGAGTTTAGATATCACTCACCACTGATATGAGCTAATTCTAGATTTGAAGCTTTCGTGACTGCAAGGATTCATATTCTTAGGTTTTTTCGGTAAAGTCACGTAGGTAAAAAAGTAAAATAAAAATAAAATAAAAATCACGACGTTTCGAGAGGGCAACACAAGCCTCCGTCTTCAGGTGGAACCGTCACAGCACGCTTGCCTCTACCTACGTGACTTTACCGAAAAAACCTAAGAATATATAACTGATATGAGCCATGGATAGGAACTGAACTCAGGCTGCCAGGTTCACAATGCAATGCACAAACTACTGTGCCATCACCCCCTACTGTGTATGCATATGCATATCAGAATGGACTTTATTGCTCTGAGAATATTAAATATGAACCTTAATCAAAATCCATTTTTTTTTCAATCATATCCTCTACCGTGTATATTTCTAGACAAAATTTGCATTACATTACTTTATGAATATGTACCATCGTATAGAAACAGGGACACAAATAGATAATGTTGCTCTGTTTAATAAAGTTTTAAATTACATTTAAATCCTGCACACATTGCAAAGCAATAACTGTCATTGTTCGTGACAGATATTTAAATTGGAGACCAAATTGTGTTCTTGATATTAAAAAGGCCTTTCTCACTCTCATACAATGCCACATGGCTATGCTTTAACAGTCGGCATCAAAACATTACCCCTATTTTGCATCTAATGGAAAGTATTACCTTTTGAGAATTAAAAAAATAAACGAATAATTTTGCGAGAAAATAATATAATTAAACAATTCACATAGCTGCTTAAAATAATGCTTCAAATCTAGATTAAAGCAAAACTATTTAACTATTTATCACAATTACACTGCAGTACATGATGTAGTAGTAGGTCATGGGGGATGGACCAGTGGTGGATTTTGTTCGTGTACTGGCTATGAGCCCAGAACCTTGAGTTTAAATCCTGGCCGTGGCAAGCATCGGCGGTGATTCATATCCGAGCTTGTCCCAGGCCCTCGTTTCACCAACCCGCATTGACTCGCATGATGACATATGGTGAAACAACCCACACGAGTGACACGGTGTGGGGAGGCCTTCATCCAGCAGTGGATTGGCAAATATTATTGCGTGTGTATATATGTAGGTTGTATACATTATGTATATTTTAATGCTATTTGGGTGCCTAAATCCTTAGACAATTCCAACAAGTTACTTTAAAGTCACTCAAATTCAGGAAACAATGTGCGCGTGGCATTAGGCGTATAACAAGGTAATTCATAATTATCAATGTATTCTGAGTCTTAAGGCTCACTATAATAACAATATAAACTCCGAATGCACACAATATTCACGTGCTCTTGTAGAGAGAGAACAAATCAGAGGTGTTAAATCTCAAGGGTAAGAAATTCTATTTTTTTATAACTGCAAATTATTTGCGAGTCATGGTGTGTTCATTTTACATTATAGCTAATAAAGAAAACTGAAAGTGAGAACGAGAGAGAGGAATAAAAGATAGAGCAAAAGTCACATAAAATAACTGATTCTGGTGTCAAATCACAGCCCTCAATCATGACACTTTGTCCATTAGCCGTAGTGGAGGGAAGGTGGCGTAAATCTTTACACCCCAACACGTGTATGTCGATGGTGCAACAGGATGCCAATGTAGTATTATTGCCGCCAGCAAACCAAACTTCCCTCTTCATTGCTGTGCATAACATTCACTGGACTTTATGTTTTTCAGGACACGCTGGCTTGCAACATTTGCTTGGTAATGTCGAATGCTTATTAGTTTTGCATCAGATTATTATATTCCGCAGTGAAGTTTGTGTTCGTCAAGTGCGTGTGTGCGCTCATTAATTCGTATCTAGATCACCATTTCCACTCCACACTGTGATACATTGCCTGTGCTGTTTTGACTTTCCGCTAAGGCAGTGGCGCCACCATCAATGGCTGAAAATTATGATGTGGGTTTTTTTTATCAGCAAGTAGTTCATGCATTAGTCTGATTGAAATGGTAATTCTGATTGATGCCATACAAATATTTTAATTAGAATAGTATAAATTATTGAGTAACAGGTGCAAGGAAATTCAATTAGATACAGGTCCTCCTGAAAATATCACTTTGTCTAATTGAAAATAGTGTCTAGTATTCATATGAATGATTCTGTTTAATAGATATGGAATGAATAAATTAATATATAGATTAATAAATGGTTAATAAAATATATGAATAAGGAATGCATCCAAGATTATTGAACAGAGAATATCTCAAAACCCCTTACTTGTAAAATTAGCTTTAAAGTTTCGATTTAAAGCTTTCGTGACTGCAGGGATTCATCTTCTTGGTTCTTTCGGTAAAGTCACGTAGAAGGGAAGTAATAAAATAATAAAAATAAAACATAATAAAATAATTCTCACGACGTTTCGGCCACAACGCAAGCAGCCGTCCTCAGGTGAAACCAGGTCTGTCGAGGCGACAGCGTCAGCGTGAAACCAGGTCTGTCGAGGCGACCTGGTTTCACCTGAGGACGGCTGCTTGCGTTGTGGCCGAAACGTCGTGAGAATTATTTTATTATGTTTTATTTTTATTATTTTATTACTTCCCTTCTACGTAGCTTTACAGTGTTACAGTCATGGCCTATCTCCTGAGAGTTCTACAAGTACACATGTAGTCGTGGAATACAGTTAATTATTGTTGGTTTTGTGTAGAATATTATTGATGAGACGATGTTTTATCTGGATTATAGGATGTACTTTTTCACTCTGTATCTTAAAAGAAAAGGTTGTGGAAGGTGTATTGTAATATTTTCGCTGTGTGGGTGTATGTAACCAACATTTGTTTACTTTATTAAGACTGGGCACAAGGCTGAGGTGTGCCTTACTTTCCGGTACTACTGCACAAACCCTTTCGTTTGTCCCAGTGGACAATTATTAAGAAAAAATGTCGTGGTATAGACATGACTTTCAGTGCTCTTGGGCATACAATTAGTTATCAGTAAAATACTTCCTAAATGCTTGAAAATGATGTCAGCTGTCGAGCTCGTGAAAATCATTGAGATGCATTTCGAAATCTCCGCATTGCAAATATATTTTTTTGGCGTGGAGGTGAGCATGCCTTTTGTAATTTATTCACAAAGAAATTTGAACAAAAAATATATGAGAATAACATGATGCCCTTATAAATTATTACGCTTTTATGCATGAAATGCTGAGTATTAACATAAATTACTGGTGAAGTGCTGTGTGCCAGCCATTATGATTTATTTATAACTGAGTGAGACTTGTACATTATGAAGTTTTAAGTTGAATATTGTATTCATAATTATACTTGCTTCATATTCCGCGTGTAATTTATTACACTTTATAACATAATTTGCCAATCATGCGAGTTAAATGTATGAAATATGATTTTTATTTCAGCAAAAGATGGCTTCTGTTAAGGTTGAAGATGGCATATTCTCACTTAGCACGCGAATTGGAATGACGTAATTGTTTTGAGAGCATCATGCGTTATGTACAAAGAAGCCTTGAGTGAAGGTGCTCTATAAATATGAAATAAAATTACTTTGTAAGTTTATTGGTTTTAATCATGTTGTTAGTGACCCTATTATGAAATGAAAATTGTGCCATGCAAACAGACAAAATATTTGTCCGCAGGTCTGTTTATAAGCGTACCTTATCAGAATAAAGTCAGACCATTTTTTGTCCATTACAGGATATTGTATTCTCTTTAGTTATGACACACAAAAGAACGCGTCACAGTAATAATGTGCAGCATAACGGTATGCTGTATATGATAATCACCATCACCTACGTAGCAGGTATTCCTTCGTATAATATTGCCTTAAAATTATCTATTGCAGAACATACTGTTTGGTTCTTTCGGTAAAGTCACGTAGATATAAAATAAAATAAATCACGACGTTTGGGGCGCAACACAAACGTCCGTCAGCTGATGATGGACGCTTGTGTTGTGCCCTAAACGCTTGTGTTGTGCCCGAAACGTTGTGATTTATTTTATTTTCTACCTACGTGACTTTACCAAAAGAACCAAAGAGTATGGATTCCTGCAGTCACGAAAGCTTCAAATCAAGATATTGCAGAACAGTTGCATTCATACCTAATCGATATTTGTATCTCAACAGCAACAAATTAAAGATGAGGATTTGTATTTAAAGGGCACTTAAATGCTTCAGAAACTGAAAGTGACTCATATCGCATCTCATTCCAACCGTTCCAGCACCCTGCTGCAGTCTAGCCAAGGGGGCACCCAGTGGCAGCTTTTCCTGTGCGGCACAAGGTGCAAGTCGGCAAGGTCAGAAGTCTTCATTCGCATATCAACCGACAACGCTTGCTGTTGTAGAAAGGCGAACGCATACAAAACGTGTATATCGCTATATAACCATTGCCACCGCAGCACATGCTGCCAAGCAGCATACACGAATGAACAGCTGCATGGGGAATATCCCACGACTGTAAAAGAGATTTAAGATATGGCAAGGCAGCCTAGGTTTGATAAATACATCACTCTGCGATTGGACATAATAACCGTAATTGTGTGTTGTAACGCTCATCTGATCGCCAGTCCAATCGTATATTATGCACACGTGACGGGATAAAAACACAATGAGGAGTAATAATTCAGAACCCGAGGCTCGCCGAGGACATTACTCTGATAACGCAAATTAAGGCTCATTATCTTGCAACTGGGTCAACCGTGTGCCTTAACAAAGAAAATTTTAACGGAACACATCTGCACACAACATCAAGAATATAATACCGCAAAAGTATAAGGGTGTCAGCTGCGTTGACTGCACCTGCGTGTCCTGATTTCATATCGTGACGCACAGTTTGTACCGCGTGCACACACCATTACCTCGGTGTTGTCATATGCTCTGCGGCTAGAACACAGTGGGCCTGATGAATGTAGAGTTTGTTTTCTGCACTTTTTTTCAAAGTTCTGGCACCTGTATGGTCATGCAGTGATGCACAGTTTGTCAAAAAAATTGTTCATCGTGTACATACATCAGCGGACCGGTGTTTCTTTTTCTCAACTGCGGATATGCCACATGGCTAGGTCACAGTGGGTCTGATCCATATCGAGTTTGAGTCCGTACAACGTTAGGATACGCTTACGCTCGTGTTACTAATACAAATGTAGCCTTTGCAGCCCTTTGTGAATCCACCGTTGAATGTGGACCTCGACGCACCGTGTCGATCTTGGGAATTGGTTTGACCATACTGCACCACGCTGATCAATGCGGGTTAGTGAAGAGGAGGTCCAGGATTTGTCCAGATATCACGCGTCACTGACTGGCGTTAGCCGTGGCTGAGATTCGAACTCAGGTCGCCAGGTTCATATCGCAATGCCACCCACCTGCCCTGTGAATGTGATGAGCGCTGTGGTTTATGCACTCCGTCAGAATCTGTTATAAGCCTCTCTCATAGGTCGAATTAGCATTCAGTGTGTGCCTGATGCACGGTGCACACACAGGGACATAAGAAACGTTCACCATTGTTTTCACTGCCACACCGGGAGATTGAATCAGAGGCCTCTGACTCGCAAGTTCAGTGTACTAACCTTTACACCACGTTTATGCGCTATAAATAAAGGTCATTTCCCGAAACGTCATTGATTATATTTTATTTTAAGGCAGTGCTGTTGATGAGTGTGTTGAGTTTTTTTATTCATTACACCAGTGCAGCATCCAGAAAAGTAAACATTGTTACGAAGAGTCGGCCATAATTCTGCCAAAAAAGTCGAGGAATGGCGGTTACATGAATCAAGCCAAGTGTCTCAAAATAATCAGTGCTTTGTCACAGCAAGGACAATGGATGTTTGACAAGAGTGTTCCAACCCGAAATGTCACATTGTAAGATGCAGCAGCACTCAAACGTATGGGGTTTGGTGACCATGACATAGCACACCAAGGTTTGCTGGTTCGTGGCCCTGTGTCAGCCCTGTTATGAATGCTTTGATGGAAATAGCTTAGTACAGTCCTTAGAAGCAACATTTGTTCTGTTCTCCTTTATCCCCCAATAATACATACTGCTGACTCACTGCAGCTTTTCTTCTTTGGCCATTACTATCCCTCAATCTATAAAAGTGATTCCAATCGAGCCTTGCTTTAACAATATATAGTGTGCATTTCCCACTTCTCATTCAGTGCTTTTAAATGCGGTCGCATTTAGACGCTGTATAAATGTATTGCAAGCAGGTCCCATAAAAGCTCATTTTTTGACGAGAGGATGACAATTAAATGCGACTGCACCTCCAGATGCTTCCGTGAGGGAAGGAAGTGACATGAAGGTGGTGGCAACAGGGGAGGGGGCACTGGGAGCGAGGCGAGATGAGAGAGCGGTGCCGCGGTGTGGCCCAGGGTGAACGAGACCAAGTCGAGGGGACGATGCAACCAGGTCCCAGCACCAAAGAGTCCCAGGGGGCAGTGCGAGGAGCACGGCACCTGCGAGCCCCAGGGACAGCCAGGGCAGCCGGAACCTCACTACTAGGAGCATTATTTGACAAGGTGAACATGTACATCAGAAAAATAAGGTGATGCCAGCAAAGGTTGTGTTGGAAAACACAACCTTTTTATTTTATTATTTTTTTTATAAAACAAACATTTCCCATTTTTCCCTATCACATCATGCAAAGACGCATCCATTCAGATATCTCTCAAAACAGTGCAACCCTTCGTTAGACAATAGCTAATGGAAGCGGATATCAAAAGCCTCCCGCTGAGATTGCTTCAAGTCTCCTCTCGTCCACAATAGGGAACGGCAGCACTTTTAAACCCACTATGCTGCCAACAGTAATGTTGTAATTCATAATCGTTTTTTGTACTTCATCTCAATTTGAACAAATGTTTTGTACAGTCATTGGCGACAGGTCTGATAACGTCAGCTCACTGCAACTGAGAGACAGGTGGCTGGCTGGATACAAAATTATGATCGTGGACAGAGAAAGCGCAGCGCTCTGACCTCCGAGCCACCTGTGGAAACACAACTTGCTATGCTTTGATCGTCAGGGTGAAAAATTGCTATTTGTGTCCATACCACTTTGGACAGAGTGCAGTTGCATTGGATAGAAGGGAGCTACATTTTTTAATAATAGGTGTATGGGGCTGACCGTATTGTGCAAAATACTTTAAAGCTCTTTATGTGTGCCTTCAAGTGCATGTGCTTAAAAAAAAATACGAAAGATGTTATACATTAAGGCCATTATCATTTCAGCAGCCTTCACTCTGTACCATACAGCAACAGGCACACCCGTTCCAACCACAGTTTCCAAGCACCTTTTAGCAAAATCCAATTAACAGTCAAAGACTTTTAAAAAAAAACTGTAATAAAGCAAAGCCAACCCTCATTCATCATCTCTTTCCATTTTCTCAGTGTGATTTCCCAATAGAAAATGAAAACTCCAATGGAGGTGTGAACAGTTGGCACTGGAATTGGTATTTGTCATTCTGCCAGCATGTGGCACAATATAAATCATCTCTGTGGCCAATTGACATTTTCACACACCTCCTAAATCGATATCTGAGGTTTTCCTAGGGGTGAATGTCAATAGGTTTGCATGGGCTATGGGAAATCTATATTCCTCATCATCTCCGCAACTTTGCAAAAAAATATTTTGCTGTGGCACCACGGGACGCCAACCAAGCAACACCCACGGCTCTGATCACTTTTTTTCGTGTTATCTTTTTTTGTGGATGATATTTTTCTCCTAATTTCCCACCACGTAAGAGGCATCATGCTTCGCCACACACATTGTCTGATTTTCTTCCCCAACCTGCATTGTCTGAGTTGCGTGGCCCGTGAGAACTATGCTTGCTCTGTCTGCTAGCACTGCAATGTTCTGGATCGTCTTCGTTCCCATGGCAGCCGAGCATGACCAAAGCAAGCTGGTCTCCGAGGTACCTTTCTCACCTGAACATGGGTGATGCTACCCAGTCGCGGGCGGGGGGGGGGGGGTGATGGGGGGGCTAATTGACTTTGTGACTTGGGAAGGGGGTCAAAATTGTGGGGTGCAGGGGGTTGTGTAAGATTAGCGGTGTAATGATGCAGCAATTCGTCCACTGTAATCCATTCGAATGCACACAATACGCGCATTGACTCGTGCAGGGAAAAAATGGTTGAGTTGGAATCGTATACCGCCACCACTGCTGCGGTGAGTATAGAGGCTGCGACAATTTTTGTAATCGAAACTCAACCCCCCAAAAATAGTGATCTAATCACAAGGGGGCGTTGGGCGGGGGAGAATAATCGTCACAGACTTAAGTTAAATAAAAAAAATTTGCCACATTGAAACACCACAGTCAACATGATAGGACACAAGGCAGCTACGTTTAACGTGCAATTAATGGTGAATTACGAGTTCAATCTACGGTAGGTGCTACTTTAAAAGTAAAAATGGGCTACTAATAAATGCTTTTTGCTGTTAAAATAAAATCAGTTGGTGACAGTTCTCCTGCCCCCATCGTGCCTTTGAACCCAAACTACACGTCTAGGGGCGGGCAGACCGTGGACGTCAAAGGTTCAAATCAAAATAATGACAATCATACTCTGACGTCACTCTCTCGCGTTATTTCCCCTCTCGTGTTTGTGTTCCATAAGAGACATATACAACACATACAAAAACCACACAAAATCCACCAAAAAAACATTTACACGAGTCTCACTTAAACTATGCCTTTTCCTCGAGGGTAGCAGATAGGCATCAAAGGGGATGGAGCAGGAGCAAAAGTTTGGTGGGTTGGGCCCTTCTGGGGACCAGAGCTGCTGTTCCTGGTCCATTCTGGGCATATTCGTAGGCCAGCAGAACTTGGTTTCCAGTCGATATGGCAGTGAAGCAAGTATTCACATTAAAGATGTTCTCTTTCAAAGCAATATCTTCTCAAATGTGCTCACTCGAAGAGCAGCGATTTTCTTGCATTACCGTGCATATACAAAAATGTTACACCCCTTTTCCAACTGCGGCTGGATGGAGGCCTGTCAATGCCCTCCTGGCCATGGTGGCTGTTCGACCAGGCATCATGACACTGGTCAATGCTGGTTGGGGAAGAGTATTATACACTCTATGTTCTTTAATTTTAAAGTTAGACTTAAACGAGTCTTGAGGGTTTTTTTTGCAATAAAAATGTACTTCACACGTTTATTGTCTGCTCTTGTATGAGGAAGCGTTGCAATTTAGCGTTGGGTTTTTTTTTAGTACGAGTTTGAGCTTAATAGCGAAGACAATTGTGCAGGTTTTGTCCTCTTTAGTAATTGCCAGTTTCTTTGAAAAACACCAAAAATAGCACGAGTCACAACATCATCAGAATATAATTTTCTGCTTCACAATAAGCTTTTGAATTCGTGAATGCATGCATGTACTTTCCTTAAATTTTAATCTGTCAACTGTCAAAGGCATTAGTCTCTCAAATGTGATTGAAAATAGTCATGACCAGTGCTGCTATTTCTGTGATGAAGCAGATAGCATTTCCATGTACGGTTCCATATGCAGTGTTTTATCTTTCTTGAAAATACAAGTATGGCTTTATCGAATAGCGACTTGTCACCAAAAAACGAGTCCATAGTTCCTATCCATATAAATATGAACAAGGGAAGGAACTCAAGACCGGAATTTGTATTTTAGAACCATGTTGTTTCCAGGAAAACTGTAAAACATCAAGAAAGAAACAGCAAGATAAAATATAGACGAGAATTGTGTGATGGAAAGAAACATTAAATGTTTGGAGTGACAACGCGAGAGTGATCTATTCTGGAGGAACAAAAGCCATTGATGCGTAAGAGCACTGTTGTTTGAGTAGCCACGATGATTTCCACAACTATACCATCTTGTCCAGGACCTTTCCCTTTCACATGCTGTGAAGAGCAGTGTTTACTTATTCTCATCCTAAGTATGGAGTTCTGCCCTTATATTCTCACCTCGCTGAGGCAAACTATTCCCCATTTCTCAATTTAATTCTGTTTCCAGTTTGATATTGTTTCGTTCCAAAGATAGCGTCTGTACCTTGTATGTAATTATGGTCAAATTAAGGTGTCATATTCCTACCCAGTGCTTCTTAACACCGTCTCCCCTACACTTACCCTCCCACAATAACGTTTAATGAAATCATATTTGCAGGTGGCTGAGGACCGTGTTGCAGGCTGCGTGACCATTGAGGGGAAACATCTGTGACCATACCTCTCCACGCTAGTCAATGTGTTCTGGTGAAGATGCTCATACGATATGGGGACACGCAACACATACTCAGGCAACCTCTAAACCTCCCCCAACCTTTCCCAACCTCATTGTGGTTAACCAAGCATACATTAACCGAAGTGCAATTACGCCAGATTAAACTGAATTATTGAAGGTTCTGATTCTGAACGGCAATTTGCTTTAGATACAAATTTGCAATCATAGATATACGGGTTGATGCATATGTAGTGACATCACGGATGCCACTGTGTGGTTCCGGCCCTAGAGAGGCACGGCGTGCGATGTACTCACATCGCTGACATCACGTACATGTGGGAGTAGTACCAGCTCTAGAGGGGCTCGTTGAGCGCTGGGTCATAGCGCTCAGTGGCACCACGCGTAGCATGCAGTGCTGACTCCTACAGGATGGAGTGTGAGAGTGTCAGCCATGGAATGAGGTTAGCCCAGGCCATGGCACTCTGGTTGACCCTGGAAGGCACGTGACGGGTAAGATCTACACAGGGGCCCCAAGTGGGGGCTGGGGATGGTCACGTGCCGGGGCGAGATCCTGCTCGAGGGTTCGAGAAGGTGGTCGTGGCCAAGGGCGGGGCCAGCCACGGCCAGCGAACATATAAACCGGGTCCCCGAGAGGGACCGGGGTTCTGCGTTGCTGTTGTTATCTGAAGATCTACGATCTACGTTCTGCGTTCTACGTTCAAGAAGAAGTCACCAACACGTGGACCCGGACCCAAGCTGGGGTCCGGTTCGTTGTAGCTACTCCCAGTGTAACTAGTTTAGTTAGCCTGGTGGTCCACCACCATAGGGTGTTATCTGGTGAAGGGGCAGTTACCCCTTTGTATTAAGTGTGTTTGCATTAATAAATGTGTTGCCTCCAAAGAGTACGTCTGCGAGTCAGTTGAATCCACTACACATAATTCAAGGTCACAAAAATAGCACTATACCATTATTATCATGGTACAGTGCAAATCTCCCTGCAAAAATGCAATGCGTATATGCACGTACATGGACTTTACGTGTTGATGATCTTGGCAAAATATTTCCCACAGTCAATGGTCGGGAGAGTGATAATAACTCATTTGAATATTTCACATTAAAACTAGTAAACCCGATAATACTGCTACAGCAAGAGAGGCATTTATGAACTCTTTCATGAATACCATTAATCATAACATAGCAAGTGTTTGAATTCCGATGCATAATTTCCCAGATTGTTTTGTTTTAATTATAATTAATAAATCACGAGTTAACATCCTTAATGTTTTACAACACCACAACATTTCACCTCTCACCAACAGTTAAACGGCATAAACAGCACGACAATAATTACTCGCAAGCAAATTGTACATTAAACTTTAATGCCGCTGTTTGGCATTGCCATCTTATTAGCTGTGTAATGATTATGTATGCTGTAAGCACAATCATGAGGATTTACATTCCACCAAAGGAGCGAAGTTCTCTTCTAGATTTGAAGTTTTCGTGACTGCAAGGATCCATACTCTGTTTTTTTCGGTGAAGTCACGTAGGTAAAACATATAAAATAAATTAAAAATGAAAACAAATAAATTAAATCACGACGTTTCGGAAGCAACACAAGCAACCATCATCAGGTGTTGATGTCCACACTGATTGCCACAGCCCCCCCAACCCCTTGACTCCCCGCCCCCCTAACACCCTATATAAACACGTTATCTCGTAATAACTCTCTTCAGACGCCTCAGTTATTTTGCTGGAGCAGTCAACACCTGATGACGGTTGCTTGTGTTGCTTCCAAAACGTCGTGATTTAATTTATTTGTTTTCATTTTTAAGTCTTCACACTGTGTGACTCGTCAGGGTTATTTAGCTATTGCTTCATGCTGGTCAGTGGAGGTTGGTGAGAAAGGGGTTCTGCTTGGTTTACTGTTTTGGTTATTGCAAACGGAAGTGGGGGCGGGGGAGTTAAGATAGGTTTCTGGGTTGCTGAGGTGTCAGGGCACTGAAACAGCATTGCTGAGATCCTGGGTTCAAACGTGAGTTTTCGGCACCTTGTTAATTTATGGTCTCAGCCACCCATGAATTGAATTGATGGTCTCAGCCCATTCACCAATGAGTGCAAAAACCCCATCACGTTAAATTTGGGTTTTCACTTCATTTGGCTTAATTTCAGCTCTTAGAATAATTTACATCGGTTTTACTGCAATGTGATGGACATTTGAATGTGCAACTCATAGTATTTGGATTTTTAAAATGTCACTTGAAAGGCCCTCAGAAGTCGTGTTATGATATCTGCATCCACAGGCTGCTCTCTGACACACAGGCTCTGAGAATATTTAAAATGAATACATGTATCTCAATATAGGATGGAGCTAGCGCAATGAAATACAATTGGGATGATCAAACTATATATTTCCATTCCCTGCTAAATAAAAAAAGACTCAATACCTATTGGATATGTCGGTTTTTTTTCAGTTCATACTAAAACAGCCATACTTTTGTTTTTGAAGAGAATTTGCCCTGAAAGTTTAATAATGTTAATGCATCTTCGACGAAATGCATTTGCAAAGAATGAATACGTTGTACTGTATTATTATAATTATTGACAATGCACCACTTCATTATGGCTACCTGCCATCACTGATCCAGCGACACCCTATGGTCAAACCACAGCAAAACAAAGCCAATGCCGATTCTTCTGAAGTCAAGAGCTACAGAGCAATCTCCAACGTCACCTTCATGTATAAGGCTGTTGAGAGGCTGATCTGTCCATCAGCGTGTTACCTTCTTCGAGCATCATGGCCTGATCCCGGCCTACAGCATATTCCACTCAACAGAGACTTCAGTTCTCAAGGTCATTTAAGACATGCTCCTGAAATCTGACCGTGGTGATATCACGCTACCCACTTTGCTGCTTTTGATACAGTCAATCGCATCATCCTTAACAACCGGCATATTGATATGTTACTTTCATTATTAAGTTCAGCTTTCTAAAACAACTCTAGATATGCTCTCGCCCACCTCTTTATTTCATCATTTTGACTCCGGTCTTCAATAAATATCATGGAAACACACACTCAGCAGTGTAAAATTTCAATTTAAAGCTTTCGTGACTGCAGGGATTCATCTTCTTGATTCTTTCGGTAAAGTCACGTAGAAGGGAAATAATAAAATAATAAAAATGTAAACATAATAAAAAAAATGTGTATTTCCCTTCTACGTGACTTTACCGAAAGAACCAAGAAGACTCAGCAGTGTTTTCCAGTTATGTCCTTCTGACCTACATCAAAATTTTTTGAAAACTTTCTGTACGTGACCTTCCTTTTGCTCATATTTCTCGTGATCCCAACTTTGCACCCTTCTTTAATATTTTTTTATAACATTTCCTGCACTCCCATTAGATCTTAGAATAACTATGTCAGCAATTCAAACGTAATATTTTCTTCATTTACATGTGTAGTGTCGTTTGTGCGTCCGGATGGCGTGTGATTCACACACGGTCAGCCGGAGACGAGGTGGTCGCAGGAGGCACCGATATCCCCTTTGATTGTTGTTGCCGAGCTCACGCCACCACTCAGGCCCCCTCTCTCTCTTTCACACGACCACGCTGCTGCACGACCCATACCAGACACGACCCTGTCCGCGTTGCACCAACAGCATCGACCGGTACAGCCCACTACTGTTCCGCCGCGCAATGATCGGGCGAAGGCAGCAGCGACGAGGGTGGCGATGACGACAGCGACGACAAGACGAGTCCAATCCCAGAACCGGCAGCCCGGATCTCTCGCTCTCCGCTGCTTATATTCCCCTCGGCGCGGCTTGGCTCTGCCCTAGCCGCGCCTCCCTTCTCGAACCCTCCAGAGGGTTCCAGGGGCTTCCACACGAGGTCTACCGTGACCCTTGCCCCAGTTTTTCCGCCCTGCCGGCACACCCGCGTATATGCTCAGCGGCGTGTGCGCCAAGTGCCCACCTGCAGTTGCAGCTGCTGTCCAACAGTCAGTACTATGTCACTAGACATGTATGCATTTTCGTTCCGTCCACTTTTTGCAAAAGACACAATCTAGTGAATAGGTGTTGCCTGGTGTGACTCCCCTCCTAATTTGTTTGTTGGTGCTTTTCTTCATGTAATCTCAGTGTGGCTGTTCATTTTTGTCAATCGATTTTATTATTTATAAGTATTTTTTAATTACGCCTCGGTTTTTGAGATCTTAGACAACAACAAATTGTATACTGAGCCAATGTTGATTGAAATTCAGAATCTGATTAATTGTATGTGACCGACACTGAAGAAATGTTTTGTAAACCCTGCTTACACCTGTGGTTTATTATTCTGCTCCCAATCATTTTTCTGAAAATGTTATATTTGTGCAAACATAGGCGAATGGGTCTGTAATTCAAGTCAGTGGTATCACCCTTTTTGAATAGGATGATCATTCCATAACTGAGGTATTCCATAACTGAGGTATTTTATTTTTGTGTAATATGCAACAAAATTGTCAGTTATTTTGTCCCAACAACTGGTCTCACTTCTTTGATGATGTCTACAGTTATGTCATCTGACCCAGAATCTTTTCCTTTCATCGTGTGAATGTCAGTATCTACTTCTTCAAGCGTGGCATCTGGAACTGTATTTTATTCATTTTAAAAACAGTTTGATTCTTAGGATGATGACGACGATGATGATATGAATGCGAATTGTATATATATATATATATGTGTTTAATGTATATGTAACAGTGGGTTTAATGATTATGTATGTATGTTGAACTTATTTCGCACTGTATGTAGCCAACTGTGCTAATCAGAGGTGTGGGGCTAATCGGGAGTGTTGGGTCCACAATCATAGCATATACTCCCTTTATATTGATGATATCTGAAAATAAATGTAACTAAACTTCACATTTGTTTAGTAGTAATACATGAAATTAACCAAATTCCTTTCATATCCTTAATCTTAAAATTACCAAATTTATTTTTTCAAAAGTCAGCGATCACTGTTATTTTCTCTTGTGAGCAACGCGCATTTTAGGCACGTCCGCCTATTCACTTCAGCATCAGAGTAGGATCTGCGGTTATTCTCATTATTTCTCCAAGATTGACTCTGACTGACAATTGATTTGAACATAGAGCATGGACCCAGCAAACATCCAAAGGATCTGTCAGCTGAATTTGAAATCTGTACCACAGGCTTATGTAAATATGTGTGGATGACCTTCAGAGCACACCTTCTCGTAAACCACTGTTCACGCCTGGCACAAAGCTGGCTCTATACACCGAGCAGCCTTCCCATGCCTGCCTGTCAACACAGAGTGTAAATGTAGGTCAGGAAAATGTAATAAGATGTACTTGAGTTAGGATTAACCAGTTGACCTTTGGGGAAAAATTGTATTCTTGATGGCTGTTTCCAAGTTAAATGTATCATTATTATGAAATAATTTCTATTGCAGGACTGTGCATCTGTGAGTAGTATAAAGTGTATTTATATGAACACATTATTTAGTGACACTGCATTGGCAGTGATGCTAAATAAGTTCATCAAGAACACTGCCTTCAAAGAAAATGCATGCAACATGTGATGTAGTGGTGGCGAGATGTTATCTCCCTCACCTGGTATGCAGGTCGTGAGCGCGATCCCAACTGCATATTTGGAGTTTGCGTGTTCTCCCTCCCTGTAGGTCATGTGGATTTTTCTCTAGGTCCTCCGGTGTTTAGCTGTTACTAGAAATTCCCAAATAAGGCAAGCCGGTTCGATGAGCTCTCATGTGTGGTCATGTCGCCTCTGAAAAAGAATGAAAAGCTCAGTGGGCTTTACCTGGTAAATACATAGTTTAGTTTAGATTACATGTTTGTTATCGATATTATAAAACAAGTGTATGTTATTGCTTTGTTTGACCCAGATTTCCCTTGACGAGACGAGCCTAGTCTCAACAGGCTCTCATCTGGATTTCAATAAGGAGCAGATATGAATGAATGGATACCTGTGCTATAATGCTTAAACTCATTTTCAACCTTTGCAAGAATCCCACTTCACCTAAAACGTCACCTATAAAGCATTATTTAATTGTACAAGATAAAAACACGACATTTTAAGCCGTTTGTTTCATGAATGGAACAGAGACTAGTATAATTGCTGATTTGACAAATATATATGACTTGTGGTTTACAGAAATATGCAATATATGATCGTAATGTGTTGCATGCTGTTTATGTTTAATATAATTCAAATTAACTCCCAAATAATCCTTTGATTGCATGGCCTTTGCAAAAATCGTAACAAAAATCACCATTCGTTCGTTTAATTTTGCCATAATTCTACTTTTCGATATATTATTTTTAAAGAGCCGACATGATTAAATAGTGGGTTCATATAAAATATGAGCGCATTTTAGTTTTTGTTCATGCCTTCGTGCCTTTTTTTGAAAAAGTGTTGTGCAAGCATTTTCAAATATCGGCGTTAAATAACAAAAAAATTGTTCGAATTATATTACCTCACTCGGAGCTCACCTGAAGTCTGACGGTGAATCCAAATTCAGAAAGTCTGAACCGAAAAGTAAGCACAATAACCAGGAACCAATTTATCTTTCCATTGCACATGGATCACATTTTGCAATGACATGCAGAGTGCGGACAGTGGATGTTCTAAAACTGTTTTTGGAAATGCTTCTCATTATATTATCACACAAATGCATGTTGTAGTAACCAATTTACATATTGTATATATGAATTCGTTTGTATTTCTTTATTAACACATGTTGATTAACACACCTTAAGGATTGGGAGCGATCTAATTTTGATTCCAGTGATATCTAAACCATTCCTTCCCAATTCCCCCTCCTCCCCCAATCTCTTCCGATCCGCTCGGTTAAGTACATGGCTTGAGGCCTTCATTATTTGACACCTTATTGTGTTTATCTATCTAATTGCTACGTGATGTCATGCAGTCCTATGTATTTCCGTTTAATTGTTTTAATCTATAAATAAATAAATAAAGTTGCCAAGCATTCTTGACAATTAGTCATAACGTTGCATGCGTTTTGATTTAAAGCTTTCGTGACTGCAGGGATTCATATTCTTGGTTCTTTCGGTAAAGTCACGTAGAAGGGAAATAATAAAATAATACAAATATTTTATAAAACAATAAAAATTCTCACGACATTTCGACTGCAACACAAGCAATCATCATCAGACTGCAACACAAGCAATCACCATCAGATTGCTTCTGTTGCAGTCGAAACGTCGTGAGAATTTTTATTGTTTTTATATTTGTATTATTTTATTATTTCCCTTCTACGTGATTTTACCGAAAGAACCAAGAATGCGTTGTTTTAGACAATTGTATCCGCAATCTCTTTAAAACAATGCTGTTGTATTGCTTTTGTTTTGACCCACGTAACCCTTGAAAAGGAGACAGTTCATCTCAATCGCCTTTCATAATTATCACCATCAGTAGCCGTGAATAACACTGTTCAACAACAAAAAAAATTCTGGCCTGGACTTTTGTAGCTGTTTTAGACTAATTTCAGGGTGCTGATTCCAAATCTGATCTCAGATTTGCTCTATCACATCATTTTTATGCTATCGGCATACCCCATTTTCATTGATTTTACCCGAAATTAACTCTGTCACTTATGATTGCAAGTTGTTGCGAGTCAGTGACTGCTTTAGTGTTAAAATATGGTGCTGTATTTTTAGGATAGTGTGTTCATAATATCATTTTATGTAGATATCCACATGTATTTAATATTTTTCTTCTGCAGTTTTTATTGAAAATGCAATATTTGATATCTCAAAAACCTGATGTGATAGACAAAAACTGATGCCAGATTTGGAATCGGCACCCCAAAATTACCTTAAAACCGTTGGAATACCTTATGCCAGAAAAAGTGTGTTGACCAGTGTATAATCCATTGCTGGATGAAGCCCTCCTCATCCTCGTCTCGTCACCCACCCTCGTGGTCATGTGACGTCACGGCCCTGCTCGCTGCCGCACGCTCGCTGATTTCACCGCTCCATGACTGTGGCCGTTTGGGTTTTTTTTTTCCTCAAGCACATTCCCACCGCTTTTCCATTTTCCACCATCTCTTCTATCGGGATGTGCAACTTGCCCAATCCCGCTAATTTAAATGTGTTCATCTTTGTGTCTCTCAGCGTAATTCCCAGCGTGCATCTCTTCACATTTATTTGTGTCATGTTCATATTCCATTTTCTTCATCTATATCCATGTTTCTCATCCATTTGTCATCGTAGAAAAAAAACAATGATGTTGCTTTTTATAATTGTTTCCAAAAAGCACTCCAGCCTGCTCTCACTTGTAAATGAATTAGGTTTTCAATTCATAGTGAGTTAAAAATGTTTTTTCCTTCCATACATCTCCCCCTGATTAAAATCGCACATTATAGACCAATAAAAACCAACAGTGACTATGTGAAATGTTTGTGTAATGATTGGCAGTAAATATTATGTCTTTGGAAATGTTGGCGAACACAAAATTGCCTTTTTTTATCCTGCTTGTAAAATGATCTGAGGGAACATTTGAAACCTTTTAGAGTGCAGATTTTAGCTCCTAAAATGTTTATTTTCAGCAATGAAACTTGTTTTTCACTTGTTCATACATGAAACAATATGAATCTGAAACACAATATAGTTACTGACGTTAGACCTTTCACAAATAGGTTTGGCAGGGTTGCTTCAAAGGAAACTATGTTTGCTGTTTTTTTTATTCTGCATACAATTACTGACACCGTTCTGCGTGGTTGTCCCCCAATTGCTGGAACGTGATAATTGTCCAAAGTGTTGTTCTGCTAGATTTACAACAATGTTAAACTCTTCAAGATGTTTTAATCACCCACGGTAAAATTACGCCTTGTTATGACGTCACGAACAAAATGAATGTTAAAGTTAAGTGATATCTTGCAGCGGTGGATCAGTGGTTCGTGCAGTGTGCCATGGTTGACATCTAGATGAGTGACATGTGAACCAGTCCTGTGCCACCACCATTCACTAACACGCACTGGCCAGCTTCAACTACTGTAAAACAACCTCGATGGCTCACACAGCATGAAGAGAGGCCTGCCATAACAAAAGGAACCTTTGCGGTGTGTAATGGTACAGGTGCACATATATTGGAGACGAGAATTAATAGTGTGAACCTGCACCATTGCATGCTTTACCCCCCATATCAAATGTAATATTTCGGTGACATTTTCCATTTTTTGATTGACTAGTTTTGTAGTTGCGTACAAGTGGCCACTCACAATCTGGCAAGCACCATTGGGCAAAGCAGAAAATTAAAGCAGGTGAAAAGCAGATACAGTAATGAAAATGTGTTGTCAACACCTTTCTTCGCTTGAGGTTTTATTTGTAAATAATTATATCATTCATTATTGTGGTGCTGGCATATTGCCTTTTGGCAGCGTGGCAATATATCTTTTTTCAAACATCTGCATCTTCAAACAAAGTATCATAATTCTCGAGGTTAAATTGGATAATACAAGTATCCAGAAATGTCTCCACATGCCATTCCATCCTCGTTATTTCAGCGTGTAAAATAACCATTTGGAGAGTAGAATTGATTTAACCATTTCAGTCGGGGGTGGAGTGGTAACAGAGTGGTTAGAACCCTGCACTAGGAACTTGGCAACCTGAGTTTGATTCCAGGGCATGGCTAATATTTAAACTGGTCTCTCCTTCACTAACCCATACTGGTTAGCATGGCGAAGTATGGTTAAACAACTCCCACGGTTTTCACGCCTTCATAAGACCTTCATCCAGCGGTGATCTTGACAAACGACATAGCAAAATCGCCTCAGGCAATTGCAATCATGATATGGAACCAATTGTGATGGCTTTGAATGATACCCAGGTGTAAAGATGTTAAATGCAATTTACTCTGAAAAACGTGAAGACCACATGATGAACATAACGCCTGTTGCAGAGCATGCCCCTAATCAGATGAGTGAACATCAGGTTAGCAGTGCACTCAGGAGGCCTGGCTTGCCCATTCTAGCAAAAGAAGTTATGTATAAGATGCCGAATTGTCAGGTAGTGAGCTAGATTTTGGTGGGAAGTACAGCAAGCGTTGCATAAAATGTTCCCTTTACATCATGTGACTGTTGCTTCTAGAATGTGTTTATTTCCTTAAAGAACGTTAGCTTCCTCAAATGTGTGAAAAGACTCGAAGGAGATATTGGATTAATATCCCAAGTGGGACGCTGAAGATCAAAAAAATGTTTTTGAGACGTGATTATACATCCCTGGGTTAATGGTTATAACATCTACAATTGCCTTCACGGCATTGGCTTATATCATAGTTTCTGGGGAAATATTTGTTTAAGACCACACGTGTTTCAGTTTTAATATTTAAATGTACATTGTTGTCATTGTGTAGCAATGTAATGCATGCAGAAAATCCATCACAGAGCTGAAATGTAATTTCTAGAGTTGAATGGTATCAGCACGGTCACTAGTGATTGTGTATTTAAAAAAATAAACACTTCCCAAAAAATTGCAGTTGTATTTAATTTGATCCTCCTCTGCTCTGGCAGTCCAATTTGGATTGAGGAAATGAATTCTTAAGCCGAGCAGACACTCCACCAAATGAGTTACAGGGTCTGGAAGTCAAAACTCGAGAAGCTGAATTTGGCTTAGAATTGTAGAATCTTAGTGGAGTATGAAAAAAAATACTGAATTAATTTAATATAATAAAAATACGCAAATAAATAGTTTGTTATGCAATGAGCTTATCTGAATGCCACAGAGAACAAGGGCTCCGGTAAGAATCCGCATGCATTATGCTCATCGTCCCTGTTCACCCAGACATGAAGTCCATGGATATTCACCAAAAAAACATCTCCTCTTGCGCTCCCCACACACCGTTCATATCATGAAAAGAAAACAGATGGAGTGTTTATCCTCTATTTCGAGTCCAACATACAATTGAGCAGAGGCTTCGATCCTAAAGTTAGGCTTTTCTGCATACATGATTAATTTGTTGATTGAATGTGTGCAGAAAGCTCTGCTGTCTGTACACTTAACCCATTGACAAACGTTTCTAAAGTTTTGTTTCACGTAATTTCTTATTTTACTCCAAAAAATACATATTTACAATGTCCTATTTTCTAGCCCACTAATTTATTAAGGGGCAATTGTCTTGGAAAAATATTTCTGGACCTAAACCTTGGGCTTTTCATTCATTCAATATACCTATCCACTAAGTGACACTGAGGCTTTACAAATTATATTTGCTCGATATTTGTTATTAAGTTTACTTATTTTTGGAACTTTTTGTGACCAAATTTAAGATATCTTTCAGTCTGTTCAGATACAAAACTGATAGATACCCAATTAAATAATGCAATGCGCATAACTTGAAAACTGAAACTGACACTAATTCTCTGGCGAACACTCTGCCACCAAATATTCGCAGAGACACACAAATTGGAAATAAGTTTAAATGACAACCACCTAGCTATCAAACAAGACCTCATCGATGAACAGTGTTCCTGACACAAGTCTCGATCCCCATTCTGGGTTCGTGCTGTGACCATCCTAGAATCTCACCCAGATCCAGAAGAACTCTGACAAACAGAGTGGAACAATGCAGACATCCTGAATAAGCACCTCAGAGACCTATCAACATATGCACATTACCTTCAGAAATTGAAAATTAAAGACAACCCACATTATATTCTTGGTTGTTTCGGTTCTTTAGAACCAAGAATATGAATCCCTGCAGTCACGAAAGCTTAAAATCAAAAAATGCAACCCACATTGCAACTGTGGCAATGCAACCCAAACTATGGACTATATCATAAAAAAAACTTTAGTCTGCGCTTTTTCAATGAGGAATATCAAAACTATGCAAACTGTCTCCTGAAGCCCTCTCGTGGCTCGCAAACCTCGACATTGGCATTTAGCTTCTGAACAAATTGCCATGGGCAAGAATACAATTGTCTGCTTTTGTGATGACATTAGTCTGTTGTTGTTAGCGGAGGAAGGTAACAAATTGTTGGTTCGTCTATGAGAACAGATTCTTACTCTCACAATTCACGCATCAAATCAACGGGTGTAAGGATCAATGCGACTTTCGCAGATAAGCTAGTGAAAACACACTTACAAATTAGACAAAAAACGAGAAACAATAGCTTTGTTTTTGTTCAAAGGAGACAAAAAAATTAATAAATTATTTAATTAAGTTATAACCCAAATCGTGACAATTGATCAATAAGCTGGTGACTATACATGAGAAGTGAGTTTTGAGCAGGAACATATGGCTCAAAAACCATGACTTACAAAAGATAGTTTAACTCACTACTTGTGCCTCTAGAGTGCCCGGTCTCATCTATGCTGTATAAACAAAACTTCAAAACGTAGGGTCATTTTTAGGATTGTCCATTATATGCAGTATGGTGATTCAAAAACTGTAGCCACATCAGTGAATACTAAAAACCTCGCTATTCCGTTTACTTATCCCTATTGAGTGTGCCATCATCTTGAAAGGAGACAAAAATATCCAGTGAACCTGATGCTTGGCTGGAACCTGTAGACACTAGACTCCATTTGTCATTATGTCTACTATAACATGACTAGAATATTGTTTTTGTTATTTCTCTTTGTATTGCATTGCTTAGTTCTGACGACTGGGAAATTAATGCATATAATGTAATATCCGTATAAAATTGGTAATTACACTGCAACACGTTGGCACAAATTTACCAACAATCATGGCCAGAAGGTTATAAACAATTACTCTGAAAAGGTAATTACCGGACAAGATTAAGCATTCTGCTTTAGCTGACATATGTGTATATTTAAGAAGGAAGCCTACGTTATTTTTTGTCGGAGATCATGTTCAGCAGAAAAGACCAAGGGAGACCTCTGGTGGACATTGTTTTTGAAGCAAATCACACATTTTCAAACGAATGCTGAAATGTAAAAACCACCCGAGACGTTTGCTAGACTGCTGAACCATCTTACCAGTCCAGATGTTTTCATGCTTAACCAATATTTGCTGAATAACAGTGGTCAATAATGGCCAAAATTTTTTTTTTTCACATTTTGTTTCCATTTATCTTCATCCATTTACTCTCAGTATTATTTTAAAAAAATTATGAAACGTATGACAATTGACCAAATACCCTCTTAAAGATGCTTTCTAGAGCTCCCGGTCATAGCGATCCTTCCTCCAGCAGTGGCCTCAGCAAGCAAGTACAGGGCTGCACATTCACCTTTTATGCGGTTCAGTGTTATGTTAGTTTGAAAATGATCTTACTGCTAATTGTAATATTTTGTATATTATAGGGGAAAAGCTAAACGCAACGATTGGTACTTATCTTCTGATGAACGATATAACTCTGTCACTATCCCTTTACTATTCACTAGTTATTTGGGGCCTTACATGGCAAAATATAATTCGTTTCGTTTAATAGTTATTTAATACTACTTTCCAATATTCCAGACTAGTCTGGAGACAATATTTTAATATATTTTGACAACATTCAGATATAATTATGAATTGCTGCTGAGCAGGTGAATGTATATGCAAAGTTATTGCTTGTCTTTCATCTCACCGGCTTTAATGTAATGTAAATAACGCAATTATTTCAATCTTTGGTACCAGTGTGTGGCTTGCAGGTTATTTATCTTGATACATGGGACATTGTTGCCAATATATTTCCTTTCAGCAGTGTGTCTAAGAACCTTGGAGTCTGGTTTGACTCTGACGTTATTGGCGGTGAGACTCAAGTTGGCAGAAGTCTTGTTTCAGATTATTTCCATTTGCAGCATCACACTCACAAATTTGCTTACCCAAGATTGTGCTACAAGCGCTACAACACGTGGGAAAAAAGAGCAGGATGGAGTGATTTAACTGCATTTGATAAGAACAGCGAGGAAGGATTTTAGTCACGGTATCCAGGGTTATTATGATTATGCTTGTTTACCCATGAAGGACTTATGGAGTTTCACGACTCTTTTTAAGGAGACAACTGACAAGTTTTTTTGCAGTAGGGGGGCGATGATTGCTATGTAATTTCGCGGGTATTTTTAGTTTTATTTGGCAAAGTAGGATCATGACGCCGGCATAACTTGTGATTCATACACCCGCAGCATTCAACGAGGCGGACGCTCAAACCGAAAACACGAGCGTCGAAAACAAGACACGAGCGCACTACCGCAACGCCACCGTCCCTATTTATTGTATCATTCGTTGCTCATACATGGGACTAGAAACACGGACAAAGGTGATTGAACAAAACTAAAACTGAAAAGATCGCATAGAAGCGTGAATATTCGTGCTGGTTTTAACACCGAAAAAAGGCGGAAAGAGGACCGTAATGATCAGAGTTTCAACGTGGAAAGCGTAACAATGTCCACAATAAGACAACAACATCAATATCAACAACAACAAATCAATACAATCGTTGAGACCATTAACAACTCGACGCCAAGCACCGCGCCAGCAACACGCGTCATGGGCCAGTGCCAAATCGCTGTCCAAAAATATCAGCCAGGGCACCAGAGCAAAATGATGCCCCCTCCCCTACACCGCCCTCTGCGCGGACACCTCGCGTGGCCGGGCGGTTGACTGGTGGCAGGAAACTCGCTCGCGAGACGTCACCAGTGGAGCCATCAACAGCACCTGGCGGGGAGGGCGTTCCACAGCTGGTGCCCCCCAACACCACGAGAGAGATCATTGCAACACCGCACACAACAACCACCACCAACCACCTCCTCCTTCCTTCCTTCCTCCTCCCTCTTCTTCTCACCGTGTGTGTGTGTCTGTGGTCCACGCCTTGCGCATTGAGCACAGCTCCGCGAATCCCACGCAGGACATCTGCTCAAGTTTACCACCAACAACAACAACAACACTTTCGGCATAACCTTATCGTACCTGTGGTTGTTTGTTTGTTTTTGTCTTTCTCGCGGTCGGTTAGACTTGTCGAGAGAGAGAGAGAAAGCCAGCCATGCAGCACGGTGAAAGCGGCCAACGCCTTGGATCGACAGTCATCGACGATGCCCTCTCGGGCGGGAAGCTGGGAGGTGGCAGTGTGCGCTCTGTGAGCCACAGCACCGCGGAATCGAGGGGGGCTCCCGGTCCGGGCGGGCACCCCAAGGGGGAACCGCTCCCGGGTTCCTACCTGGACTCGGCGAGCGCAGTGTACGAGGAGATCCCGGAGGGTGGCCTGCACAAGGCGGAGAAGGAACAGAGCGACGAGCCAAAGAAGTCCCACAAAAACGTCTTGCGCGGTGGGTAATCGGCGCGGAGACGAAACGAGATCCCCCCCCGCATAGCCCAAGGTCAAGTGCCGTAGCAACCTGTGAAGGGGGTGGGGTGTGCCAACACCACACCAGGCCGCCTTTGTCTCCCCGGTGGCGGTGTTTACACACCGCACCAGGGTACTCATCTTGAGGCTGAGTTGACCTAGGGTTGGGATAATCGTCAACGGTATTTGTTGGCCGTGAGCGAGAATTGAACTCGAGTTACTGGGTCCGTAACGGTCAGCGCTGACCGCTACACCACCGCTCCCCATAATCGGGCGATAACCACGATATATATATCGTGTGATAATCGTATCGTCTGTGTTTTGCAAATCGTCGTTTACTTGCAGTTATTGTTGCTCGTGTGCTTGTCCCCACAACCATCCCCCAATATCGTTTGCTTTAAAAATAGGAATATGCATGCAATTAACAAACCGTTCTAAACAAATAGCCATGATCCATTGATGTTTTAAAAATGATTCTTTTTTCCCCAGAGTAAAACATTACTCTGGGAGATGGTTATGTACAATACCGTTGCTTAACGATTGGATTGTGTTTTGTGTAAATGCTCGTTATAAACGTTATACACACAGATGTTTATATCGCTGCAATGATGAGACGTATAATAGGAGTGGCAAGGGGCATTTGTTGAGTGAGTGGACAAATGTCTCTTCACTTGGTCGTGATCTGTATTTGGAACGAGATGATCAATTGTGAATGGATCATGACTATCACAGTGCTGTTCCGTTTTTTTTCAACTGCAGCCTGCTTTTGGTATTGCAGTTGTATCGCGAATCGTATTCATTTGGGTTGAATACATAGCTCATTGATTGAACCCCAACAACCTATTATTATGGGTGATTGACACGTGTTGAGATCGTATTTGTGTGCCAGCTTGCGTGGTGTGCTGCTGTGCTTACGTTATTCATATTTACAGTTACGAATTTCATAAATAAGTTAAAAAGTATGAATCCAGTACCCTTTACCAATCAATTGCTGGATGAGGACCTCTTCACACCGTGTCAGTCGTGGGGGTTAATTGACCATCCTGCACCCCGTCCAGGTCAGTGCGCGTTGCTGAAGGTGGAGGAGCATAGACATGTCAGCAGAGTACTGTACAGCACAGTGAAATTTGCTGCGCTGTCCTCTGCTGCTCACAATGGAGCGCCACCGTGTTACACGTGCCACGTTTTAATTGGCACAAATAACCATATTCTTAGGTTTTTTCCCGGTAAAGTCACATAGGTGAAAAATTAAAATTAAAAAAGTAAAATAAATATAAAATAAAAATCACGACGTTTCGGAGGCAACACAAGCTTCCGTCTTCAGGTGGAACCGTCACAGCACGATAGCTGTATCAAGTAAGAGAAATTCTAGAATTAACGCGATACAGAGGTTTTTTCGGTAAAGTCACGTAGGTGAAAAATTAAAATTAAAAAAAGTAAAATAAATATAAAATAAAAATCACGACGTTTCGGAGGCAACACAAGCTTCCGTCTTCAGGTGGAACCGTCACAGCCACGATAGCTGTATCAAGTGAGATGATAATAAGTGAGAGGACAAATAACCATCTTTGTACGTAATGCTGGTCGGTCAGTGAGATCCTAAATACCAGGACAGTTCCCGTATGCGTGTGGGACAGCTGATGGACCTCCTTTGGTCCGTGGTGAAGTGTGGGGATGTGGCGAACTGCATGGGTCTCTCTCTCTCTGTCATCTGACTGATAACCACTGTGAAATATTCACTGCCAGTAGTACAGCCCCTGGCGTTGTTGAGTTGAGTGTTTCTGTGGCAGGGCTATGGGGGACCAGGCTGACGGAGGACATAACCGACCGCGACAAGTATGTGAAGACGACTTTGCGCGAGCTTTTTGTCTACATCGCCTTCCTAATTAACCTCATCATCCGTAAGTCCAGACCCGATGCTTATGTTCTAACACAGATCAATAGGTGCAAGAGAGCCACTTGACATCAAGCACAATTCTTTTGGGGTCATAATTAATGAGCTATCGCAAATTTGAAGAGGTAGCTTCACAATGCTAAAATGAAGGCCCTAAGCCATTCGTAGGTAATGGCGAATGAAAGTAGATTACTTGACCTTTTTAAATAACATAAACATGTTCAATGATTGGACTAGATGCGTGTGGATTGTTTTAATATAGCCGGGGAAATGAGGAAGCAAATCGTGTTGTTTATAGTACATGCAACAGTTTACATATATAATTAAGATCAACAAACTGTTGGGATATATAACTTTGGTCTAATCCCCACTCTGTCAAGCACTCCGTGAATTATGAATGTTACTCCACCGAGCTTGACTCGATTCCTGAACCCTAAACCAGGGGCACTATTTAAATCATACAGTAGGACCACAAGAGCATGTACGGCAAGTGTGCCCATGGCTACGGCTATTGTCTGAGCAATAAATAGAACCTATACTTGTTTTCTCTTTGTTCACAAACTAAACGTAAGGTTGAAATGTGTGTGCTTGGGATAGGGTGTCACATACATAAATGGGCTGTGTCAGAACACAATGAGCAGTTATCTGATCCCAGCAACAGGGCTTGTACAGAGCCCAGTCAAATATTGCACATTGTTCCATTATAGCAGATATGTCACTGCTTGTTGACGTGTTGAACCTTATCTTTGGTTGCAATGTCCTGTGGCATATTATCACAAAACACAGACCTACCTAAATGATTCACAAACATAATGGTAGAGTTTTTATACATTGGCGCTGCTATTTTATTACCAGCAGTGCTTTGTTTTAATGTCACAAAACATGACCTTTTAGCTCAAAAATTAAATTCGTTGGCATATGTAGGGTCAGGTGCCTTGGGGAACACATCAACAAACACATTTTTATATATATTGCAGTTATTTACAGTAATTTAAAGGAATTCTGTCTTGTCATATACTAAAACGTTGCAAAAAAACTAAAAAATATCTGCCATAGCTTTAATAACAAATTTAAATGTTGTGTTTGTATTACTAGGGTGCTTAGGTGCCAGCGTTTTATATTTTAATATTCATTCAACAGGTCCATAAATATCTTAAACGTGTTTAATCAAACAAGACAAAAAGGTTAATTCTGCGGAAAACGTAACTGGCGATAGTTAAATATACAAAAAAATAAGCCTAACTTCGGATGACATGTAGAGCTAATTTGGGTGTAAATACATTTTCAAGATTAATACATGCTAAGCAACACACATTTTATACTGATATTATACACCATGAATTCTGCATTAGATGAGAGGTTTTTATTTTTTCAGTTAATTTGATCAAAGGCAGCATTTTGATCTAAATTGAATGCTTGTAGAATTCATAAATATTGAAAGTGGAATTTTTCACAAGCATGCAAACTGCATCATTTTATTGTGCAAGATAAACGTAGTGGACACATTCATCAAAACTCCACAATCACCACCTAATATAATACAACCACTTTAAAATGCTTACAAGCCCTTGGGCAAGTACATCTACTTGTATTCGCTCTACTGATTAATATATGTTAATATATGTTCTGGGACTGATTGTTATTTTCCATATTGCTAAGCTGATTTGCTGCTCTAAAGTCTCGTTAAATAATGTATTTGTTTTGCTGTTGCACATAGTTTTGTTAACATGCCCATGTGCATCATTTACTCTACCACCATTCTCTCCCCAGTGACATTTGGCATGACCAGCGACCTCATGTATAAGTACACCCTGGCAATGGACAACCTTTTTCTGCAGAACACGGTCTCACCCAATGACAGTGTCAACTTTAATTCCATCTTCACCTTTGATGACTTCTGGAAGGTACTGGCGACGGTGGGAATGCATATGGATAGCATTGCTACAGCATTTTATAAAAAAAAAAAACATATTTCTTACGTAGCATGGGCAGGGCTTAATTTCTTGATATTGTTCGTAATGCTGCTCGGCTGGCTTGAGGTAGGGATTATAGGTGTAAGACACTACTACCACGAGAGTACATCCATAATAGCCCTATGTTATTGTGGCCTATATTGCCACACACCACCACAGACTAATGACCAAATAATAAAGTGAGTTTAATGTGGTGTGGCCAAAATAGTTTCCGGACCGATCCCGCTAAATTGTATCACTGAGCGCGGGTATGCACTCAGTTGACACATCGTGAATACGAGATGTTAACAATCGGTGGTTACAAGTGGGCTGCGGTAGAGTCCTAAACATTTATTTACACCTACAAATAAATGTCTTTTTTTCTTCAATATAATACACACTAAACAATGATATGCTTATTACGTCATTCAGACATACTGAGGCTTCTTAACACACATGTTATTAAAAAATAGTGATCATGTGTATTTTAAGTACAATATCTTATGCTCAAAGTATTTTTGACTGTTTCATGTATATCTCATGGCACCATGTGCATGAGGTGAGAGCATATGGAATTGTCTACATCCCCTTCTAATTTGGAATGTGTGTACTCTTTTATCCAATTTTAGTGTAGCTGTTCCAATTTCAATACATGTTTTCATACTTTCTCTCTACCTTTTTGTAAATGAAAGCCTTGGTTTGTAAAATATCGAATGAATGAACCAGTTTTTATTGATCCAAATTTATTTTTGGTCTGTATACTGTAGTCTTTTACAAAATTACACCAGAAGATGTTTTTTTAAAAATCAAACTTGGCTTTGAGAAATAAAAACATGAGCACAGATATTGAAATATGTAACCATCTAATATTTTCTGCAAACATATTAATTCTGACAACCGATGGTAACGAATTACAGGAAAATTATTGAAGGACCTAACAAAGACACCTCTAAAATGCAGTGCTAAAGATAAATATGAGCAAAGCAATCGTTATGTGCAGTACCAGCCATTGCTGTCCTTTGTATGTCAACTTCTACTGCCTCAGGTGGTACAGGGCCCAGTCCTCAACGGCCTCTACTGGGATAAGTGGTACAACGACGTGCCGCTCGTGGAAAATCAGTCGTTCATCTACTACGAGAACTTCCTGCTGGGCGTCCCGCGCATGCGCCAGCTCAAGGTGCGCAACGACTCGTGCACGGTGCACGCCGACTTCCAGAAGGACGTGCAGGGCTGCTACGCCGCCTACTCCGAGGACGCCGAGGACAAGGCCTCCTTCGGCCCGGCCACCGGCACCCCGTGAGTGGAGCCCTGCGGCCGCAGCTTTTAGCAATGGGACCAAGTGGGTTCGGCAAAACTGTTTTGCGGACACATGTAGATTGCTCGAACAAAGTTGTCTACTCCGAATGATGATCTTGAACGAGTGGTTGGAATTGTGTGCCTCTGCCTCCACAGGGCTACCGCACTTGACCTTCAGATCCCAGAGGAATGAAAGGGATGATTTGAACTCACTGACTCACGATCGGGATTCTGCTGCCCTAATAAGCAATGCCCCAGCTGCAATGATAACAGTGTTGTTATAATTCATGACCAAATTTAAATATAAATATAAAATCTATAAAATATTGCCCATTTTATTCAGGTTTTTATTCCCCATGAGACTTATTTAAATCAGTCTGTGCCATTTGATGACGTGAAAATGCATGTTGATGCTTTTAGCCACGGTGCATTGGTACGAACGTGGTGGCTCGCAGAGTGTGGAAAGCCAACGCCAGGCTAGACGTGGTCACATCACGAGTACTGTAATTTGCATGGCAGGTGGAAGTACTCTACCAGCTCGGAGATGAATGGCTCCTCGCACTGGGGGCTGCTGGCGACCTACAGCGGCGGAGGTTACTACCTGGACCTGACCCGGAGCAAATCTGAGAGTGCCACCATCTTGCAGGACCTCTTCGACAAACAGGTCTAGTGTCGTTCATCCAGACTACTTCTGACAAAGATATTTATGCATTCATAGGCTGTTTTAGATGGAGTGGAGTAACCGTTTTACTTCATGGAATGTAAAACGCTTATCATTATCAGCCATTCATAATAAAGTTGTTTGGGGTAGATCGCGTAAGTATAAATGTGTCGTAACCCTCCACCCCCCGACACAGCCGGTAAGGTTTGTCATGTAAACAATTCGCCAATTAGTTACTACATCAGCCCACCAGTGTTTTCGAGAGTAAATCCACAAAATGTAAAAATGTTACTCTTCAACACACCGGTGGGCTGAAGTAGTAACTGATCGGCGCGTTGTTTACGTGACAAACCTTACTGGCTGTGTCGGGTGGCGGAGGGTTACGACACATTTATACTTACGCGATCTAACCCAAAACCCTTTATTATGAATAATATTGGTCGCGAAAGCCTACGTGTTAAACTAATAATCAGCCATGTTCTCTCCATTGCTGGGTGAAAGCTTCCCCACACCATTGTAAACCAACAAAGCTCTGCATTGCCACAATCCATCTTGAGCCTGCGCGAGCTGACCCCATCACTTCATCTCCGTGGCTGTCATCATCTCGGGGATACTCTCATTTCATGATCAAATAAAGTTTTTCAAAAGCACCCCATTCCGCCCTTGTTCACTTCTCTATTTCATCATTTTGCATGTGCTTGTATCACAAGCTTGGGAAAATACAGTTGGTTCTTTCCACATTTAACGTCTAAAAATCCATAAAGTACAATTTTTCATAGGTACATACATTTTGATTCAGAGTGCAGGGATGTGATGTTTTACAGATATACATGTTTACACCTATTTAATGTTGTGTGGGCTGTTTAATGATGTGTTTTTGGTCTGCACACTGATGTTAATACTGCGAATTCTGCATTTGTTGTCCCATGAGTTTCGTTTCAGTAAACTTGTCCGATGATTTGTTATTTTTTAAATAGTGGCTGGACCGAGGCACCCGTGCCATATTAATTGACTTCTCCTCTTACAACGGTAACATCAACCTCTTCTCAGTCATCAGGTAACATACGCATACTGTCTTCAATTAAATATATTGAATACACAGAAGAATATAACATCAATCACCATTCCTTCGGATATTCTGCACATGGCCTTGTGGTAGCCATCATCTCAAAAGAGCCGAGGTTATGGCATTTTTTGTTAATTTAAGTAACAGAAGAATAACAAAAGCAACTGCATACAATTTTCACCTTTCTTATGACTCATCAGGACAGTATCGCCATTGCTGCCTAGTGCTGCCATTTGTACCTGAGGGGCTTGTGTTGATCATCCGTCTCCCTGCAATGGGCAGAATTTGTAAACTACAGAATAATTACATTTTGACTTAAAACTTTCGTCACTGCAGGAATTAATATTCTTTTGTTCTTTCGGTGAAGTCACGTAGATAGAAAAATAATCATGAAAATAAAGTGAATAAAAATAAAATAATATTAAATAAATAAGCACTAATGTAGACTGTAGCCTGTATCTTAACTGGAGTGAGTGCACTGGCAGTCCATAATGTAGACTGCCAGTACACTTATAGACTGCCAGTATACTCACTCCGATTAAGAACCAGGCTACAGTCTACATGAGTGTTTTTTGTTTTTTATTATTTGTATTTTTTAATTATTTTTTTATTCACTTTATTTTTATTATCATTTTTCTATCTACGTGACTTTACCGAAAGAACCAAAGAATATGCAGAATAATTGTGTCATACATGCAAAGCATCCTGGGATTTCTATTTATTTGTTGCTGTTGAAGATACCCATGTGCATATGCTCCAATTTGTTTCTGACTTGCACGTTTATTTTTCTGGCTGTTGAATTCGTTCTTTAGATAAAGATAGTGCTTGACTTTGATTGAGTGTATACTTTATATAAAAACACACAATCTCTAAATTAACACAGTCATACAATAACATAATTATTTACCCAGGAAAGTTTCACCAAGTCTCCTCCATTAGGGTGTTAGACCAATTCAATCAATGAGTTACATGCGTGAGGAAACCACGGTACCTAGAGAAAACCCACACATTAGAGGGGGGTGATCTATCCAGGTTCAAACTCGGCTGAACGCTGCTTAGCTTCCAATATCTGATGCGATTTTCAGGGTGATTTTTACAGAATTTGAATGTCAGACAAAAAAAATTGTGAATGTGATCCAGCAGTAACACTGAACTAAGTTTTCCATTGCATTTTATTATACCACTGCATGGATAATGCTACCGAATTAACTAAATATGCTTTAACTAATTGTTAGAATTGCCTTCATCTTCATGGGGATGGAACCCACCACCTCCTGCATACCCGGCGAGGGAGTTAATATTTCACCACTGCGGCATCTGATGGAGGGCTGTGGTTGTCTTGTTTATGGGCAGGCTGCTCGTGGAGTTCCCTCCCACAGGAGGGGCCGTGCCATCCTCACAGATTTACACCGTGAAGCTCATCCGCTATGTCACCGGCTCCGACTACTTTATCCTGGCCTGCGAGGCCATCTTTTGCTGTTTCATCCTCTACTACATCGTGGAGGAGATCCTCGAGCTGAGCATCCACAAGTTTGCCTACTTCAAGTCGGTTTGGAACTGCCTGGACCTCCTGGTCATCATGGTAGGGTGTGGTCTGCGCGTAGGACACATTAAAAATAGACAAGCAGAGATGACACGACTAGTTAAGGTGATTCATCGACCAAAAATTGTAATTGACTACTTGTTTTGTAGTCAATTACTCTGGCCCCTTAAAAGAATTGCAGCCGCCCTGACATTCTACCTCTTGAAGGCAGGCAACCCCCGATAAGCCACGCCCAGCATGATGTGACTAATGATACCTATGACATCACTAAGCCTGCCCATCACCTCCCATCCACTGGCACATGTGGGAACAGAAGTGATTTTTTTTGCTCCACTGCACTTATGTTATCTGACCAGTTGAGTAATGGAACCAATAATCTGTAGAGTAACTGATTATTTATATAATTGGATGTCCTAGCATTGAATTGCACGAATGTAATGGGTTCAACCGAGTCGCAGATGTAGACTTGGAGGCAACACATTTATTCAACTCCAACACACGGGGTAACTTTCCCCTTAACAGAATAACAACCTATGGTGGTGACCACCAGGCTAACTACACTAATTACAACGTAATTAGCTACAACGTAACTGCTACTATGGACCGGGAACAACAGCTTCGGTCCGGGTCCACGTGTTGGAGACTCGTTGAACGGAGAACGTAGACGAAGGTTTCTTCCAGGATGAACATCCCCGGTCCCTCTCGGGACCCGGCTGATATTCTCTGCGGCGTGTCTGGCTCCGCTCTTGGCCACGTCCACCTTCCAGAATCCTCGGGAAGGATCTGGGTCCCAATCACGTGACCACCCCTAGCCCCCACTTGGCGCCCCTTTGTAGACTTAACTGGTCACGTGTCCTCCTGGGTCAACCAGAGTGCCATGGCCTCGAGTAACCTCATCCCTCGGCCGGCACCTACCCACCCTGTCCTGTAGGGTCGGCACTGCACGCAAAGCGTGGTGCCATCTAGCGCTATCATTCAGCGCTCACCGGGCCCCTCTACGGCCGGTACTACACCCAGACCTCTGTGGTATTCGCGATGTCGCTACATCGCATGCCGTGCCCCTCTAGGGCCGGCACTGCACCCAGCATGTTGACATTCAGCGATGTCATTGCACATGTACTGATTATTTACTGCCATTACTAAAAGTACAAAAAATGCTAACACTGTTAAGATGAATAAATGCTATGAACAAATTGGTGGTCCAAATATATTCAATGTGTAAATACAGTATAAGAATAGGTGTTACCCTTTCTGGCAATAAAGCAGGTGTTAAGATGTTCAAACACCAAACAAAAACCTTTTGCAAGGAGTCCAGTCTGCATAGACCAAAACTACTTGTGTTGAAACATGCAAACAGCTGTTCGCCTTTTGGCATTCTCTGGTCTAAGACTGGTTGAGACTAGGCCCTAAAGAAGGCAGCCTCTGGTATAAACCAATCAGTTTCAGAGACAATGCATTTATTACGAGAGCATGTTTTTGATTGCGTGTTCACTACAAGTATGTGTGGTTAATGCAGACATGATTCCTTACAAAAGGTTTTTATTTGGTTTTATTGCCAGAAAGGCTCAAACCTATTCTTATACTTTCATAATGGCAATAAAAGTCCCATGTTGTGTGAATACAGGTTAAACAAAATAGATTAGGCGAAAATAATTGTCACCAAAACGTGAAATGTGATACATTTAACTAGGGCTATTGGTGAATCGCTTTTTGTTTGTTTTTTTGTTTCGCAGCTGTCGGTGGTGGCCATCATCTTCAATGTGTACCGCACGGTGACTGTGAACAAGCTGCTCAAGGCGCTGCTGGATGAACCCAATCGATACGGCAACTTTCAGTTCCTGGCATTTTGGCAGACGCAGTACAACAACATGGTGGCAGTCAATGTTTTCTTCTGCTGGATCAAGGTGACATTTTGAGATTAAAAGTAAACCTAATATTAACGACTTGGGAGGTGTCTGGGTGGCTCGGTATTTCCGAGGCTCTGGGTTTATGGCCTGTGTGTGACAGATATAAATTGGGATAACAATCTCAGGGGTAAAACTGTTCTCAGATATGGCATGACACGTTGGAGGTCTTGTCGTCTCCGTGCAATTACTAATAATTGTACAAAAACCCCACTGTAATAGAATTGCTCTTTAAAAAATACTTGACATTTCAACATGTCGAGCATTATTACATTGTGTGTGCTCTTTTTAGTTTTTCAAGTACGTGAGCTTCAACAAGACGATGACGCAGCTCTCCTCCACGCTGGCTCGCTGCGCCAAGGACGTCCTGGGCTTTGCCATCATGTTCTTCATCATCTTCTTCGCCTATGCGCAGCTCGGCTACCTTCTCTTCGGCACTCAAGTGGAGGACTTCAGCACATTCAGCAACTGCATGTACGTCTTAAGTGAACACATTCTCTCCGGCTCATAGTCAGCCGAGACTGAGCTAGCGGAGACTGCACTCGAACGAGTGGTGTGTGACAGGCGGGTTACATTCACCTTTTGGTGGTGGCGTTTGAGAGGGAGGGCCAATGCGGCGGAGGAGATGATGAATTGCGATACATTAGCATTATGAGAAAGATGATACTTCCCTTCATGCTGGTTGTGATAGTGGTGCAAATATTGATGATAATGATGAAGGTGGTGATTACAGCGATGCGAGTAGTGGTGATGATTATGTCACTGATACTGCTGATGGTGGTGAAAATAATGTTTGGTGGTGATTACAGTGATGGTGGTAGGAATGATTACTATTTTACAGTGGTGATGCTCATTGTGACTGTGGTGGGAATGATGAATATCATGAGTAATGATGACGATGACATAATTATCAGCATAGAGAGACATGCAGATAGGCATATGATGTTTTTATTTACACAGTTTACTGATGCTTTCACAGTTTCACACAGTTCCGCATCATCCTGGGTGACTTTGATTTTAACGCCATTGAAAATGCCAATCGAGTGCTGGGCCCGCTCTACTTCACCACCTATGTGTTTGTCGTCTTTTTCGTGCTCCTGGTGAGTGCTATAACCAATTTCTAAATGTGATTTGTGCATGCTCTGTGAAGTTTTAGGACTTGATACGTGAGCAGTTATGTATGGGGAGCGAAGGCGCAGTGCTGTTTAGGTTTTCGTAGTTGTGCTGTACAGCTCTCTGATGTGTCTATGGGTTGTGCTGCGTATTGTTCAGCATGATGTCCAACGTTATTCTGCGCATGCCAGGAGTTTCTTCGGGAATTTAATTGTAATGAAAAAAAAACGAACTTCCTGAAGAAGCTGCCAGCAAGAGGAGCATAATGTTGGTTGTTATACCGAACAACACACGGTGCAACCCCAACACAGATTAGAGAGGTGGTGCAATATAATAGTCTGTGCACTGCGCAGTGAACCCAGCAAACCTGAGCTCAGTTCTCAGCCATGGTTCATATCGTTGGCAAGTGATATCTAAACCTGTCCTAGCTCTGCCACAACCCCTTCAACAATCAGAACTGCCCAGTGTGTTGAGGTATGGTCAAACAACCCCCTTGAGTGACACATAGTGGGTAGGCGTTAATCTAGTGGAGGATAAATATAGTGCTAAAACGTAAGTTAATATCTGACCATGTGACTAAATATGTTTCTTTTTTGTAACCAAAGAACATGTTTCTGGCCATCATCAATGACACCTATGCAGAGGTGAAGAATGAACTTGCGGAGAAGGAGAATGAGTTTGACGTGGGTGGCTACTTTAAGAAGGTGAGTGTTTCCTAAACGTGGGGCAACACGAATTAAGTTTTAGTGTGGCCTGGGTTTTACATTCTTCAGTTGCAGCTAAATGGTGAAACTTATCGCCGAATCGATGGAAAGTCCCAACAATTCCAAAGGAGGTAATACCACTGCATAGGTTTTCGCAACTGTGCTGTACAGTGCTCAATTCTAAAGGTTTATTCCAATGACTCAGTAATGTGCAATTGTTTCAAAATATAAGCAAATTATCAATAATATACGTTTTTTGGGTTAGATCATATAAATATAAATGTGTCGTTAAACCCGCCACCACCCGACATAGCCAATTATTAAGGTTTGTCACGTCAACAGAACATGCCAATTCGTCACTAGTACAGCACACCGGTGTGTTGGAGAGCAAATCCACAACATTTACAATCTGAGTACGACGTTTCGCCAGTAATTACAATTAGCTTCATCAGGCGACAGCCAGATTTGTGGAGAAATCCTCCTGTTTCATTCCTTCGAGGGATAGCTGTGATGACGTCACTTGTGAGCCCTTCACGTGCGAGGGGGGGAGATTAATGAATGTATATAAATTACAATGGGTATCCATTGCCGGTTGGGTTATTAATATGGTAAACAACGCACATTGTGCATGCACATTTTGTCTTGCGTGCAATCAAATAGCAGTACCTGCTATTATCTGCGTACACGTACGTAATTCCCGTTGATGTATGGTGACATGTATAGGCATGCATTTAAACAATGTATAATTTAATGACTCGCTTCCAAGCAGCACCAAACCTGTAGCTATTCAAACGGTTAAAACATTTTTTTTTATAAATTACGATAGATTATCTAATTCGTCTTGGCCATTAGTAACTAGTTTTGCACAGATCTTCAACATTATCAAAATCAATTGAGTATCCTTGTTGTCTGCCAAACAAAGTATTTTCCACAGGTGCAATTAATCTGGTACACACTTGTTGATAACTTCGGTAATGCATCTTTAGTACCAGATATTAGTTTCTGTATTTTATCCACCGTACCAAATCTGACTCAGATGTTTTGTTTTTCCAAAAATCTGGCTAGTTTATCAATTACTCCCGCAAAGTACGGTATTTTAATCGTTTTAATTACCTGGTCAGTTTCAACTGTCGTGTTATTTGATTTGGTTTTGGCATTCAGTACCCTGTTCATTTGTGCATTATTGTAACCGTTCAATTGCAGCGCTGCTTTAGCGTGTTTAATTTTACTTCTCAGACTATCACGTTCTGACACTTTCTTAGCCTGACGTATGAGCGTCTTGATGAGAGGATTTATGTGCGAGGTGATGGTGTGACTGCATTCAGATAGGCGTCAATGTGCATTTTCTTTCGGTAAACGCCGTGTTATTTTACCATTTCGGCCGCGTCTGAGCAGAATATCCAGAAATGGTAGAGTTCTGTCAGCTTCTACTTCCATAGTGAACTGGATGGATGGGTTTTGCGAGTTGAGATGATTTAGCAATTCGTTAAGTGTATCTTTGCCGTGTGGCCAGACCATCAGCGTGTCATCCATATATCTAAACCAAGCAGAGGGTTTAAATGTGCCTGAGGTTTTTTGCTTCAAAATCTTCCACGTACAAATTCGCAATCACAGGAGACAAAGGAGAGCCCATTGCTGCTCCTTCCTTTTGTTTATATAAATCACCTTTCCACAAGAAATAGCTGTTCTTTAGATAGTGTTCAGCTAGTCGTGGGATATATTTGGCTAAACCTGTGTTAATACCAGAGTATCGAGTAATTTAATTGACTTGTGAACAGAGAAGTCACATCAAAACTTACGAGAATATCATTAGGGTTCAGCTTAATAACTTTTATTATATTTACGAGATGTTCTGAGTTTTTTATTACGTGAGTTTTTTTTAATGGCCGCGAAAGCCGACATTAAAAAAATAGTAATCGAGTTGTTTTTGTTATGGGATGTTGAGAAATATTTTTAGAATGCAATTAAGCTACATACACAAAAGTTTCACATTTAACTTTACTTTTAGAATCTTAGAACTTCAACCCATGGGGCCACAAGTGTTATTTGACTAGTACACGCTGATGTTATATTCATGTGATATCATTTTGATTGAATGAAATGTTGAAATTATTTTTTACACTCATAAAAAAATGTAAAAAATTACAACTTAGAAATAAACATGCTGTATAATTGGTAAGGGGTGAAACAGTGACGGTCGTGGGTTAGTGCTCTGTAACATCAACCTGACAACTTCAGTTTGATTCCTGGCCACAATTAACTACCATCAGTGGGTAGTGAGATCTCGTCTCACCAACCCACACTGACCAGCGTGTGGTGTGATATGGCAAAACCCCAGGGAATGAAAGGCACGTCGAGCCCATTATTCAGCAGAGGATTATTATATTTAAAATGCATTTGTTATTTGGACAACTTCGTGAGATGGTAAGTGGATGCCAGGCTTTAACGTTGTCAACTCGACAGCACATAAAATGAGCGGGTAATGCCATGTTGCAGGTCTACCTTGACATACGGATGAAGCTGGGCAAAAATCGGGGAAACATCGTGGACATGATAAGCGTGCTGGATGCCTCCAGCCAAAAGATCAATTACGGCGACTGGAGACAAAAGCTGAAACGGTCAGTTTGCACTTGCTGCACCGTCTGTGGTGACCCACTTGATGTTACACTGTGGATCAAATAGCGTCTAGTTTCACATTGCAAATGAGCCAAACCGGTTAATTTGAATACAGTGTATCGTTAATTATGCAGACATTAATTACCAATTGCGTCACTTCTACAATAACTCGGGCATCCCCACGTTATACTAATCCCCACGCTATACTAATACATGAATGTGCATATATTACAGGCATGTATCAATTCACCCACACAGCAATTCCATGAATTATATTATCAACATTAGGGGTCACAAACTCATTCTATTTGGTCTCGTTTTAATGTAGTTTATGGATATTTTTGGTATTTATTTTCTTAGCGGATGCTTGTTTTTTTCCATTAGCCTAAATGTAACGTGAGCATATAATCTACGTATATCATACATTGGAAATTATTCTCATGTTCACACATTGATGCGTTTATTGTGAACGTAAGAATACAAATTAATAATGCAATGGATGAACCTTGACATGTGTATTACATTGATACTATATATGTGCAGTACTTCTGTTACACGTTTTATTCATCAATTAAGGAACGTATTACATTCGTCATCAGTTTAATAATAATTTAAATGTATAAAGCGCCCTTAAACAATCAACCTCAGGGTGCAATGCATGGACAATAACGAAAGAGAAAGGGCCATGTTTTTAGTGGAGACTTGAAGATGTGCAGTGTCTCACAAGTCGTGACCTCGAAGGGCAACGAGTTCCAGGGTTTAGGAACCGCAATTGCAAAGGCGCCGTCACCCCAAGTGTGTGTAGCCTCGACCGTGGGGACATTGAGCAATGAAACGATCACGACGCAATGGTTGTTCATCAGAGCAAAGGCTTGTTTTGGTACTCTTAGTTTTTTCGGTAAAGTCACGTAGGTAAAAAAAATTCAATTAAAATTAATAAAAATAAAATAATAAAATCATGACGTTTCGGAGGCAACAGCTGTATCAAGGTACAGCAAATCTGGCTGTGACGGTCCCACCTGATGACGGAGACTTGTGTTGTCTCCAGAACGTCGTGATTTTTATTATTTTATTTTTATTAATTTTAATTTAATTTTTTTTACCTACGTGACTTTACCGAAAAAAACTAAGAGTATGAATCCTTGCAGTCACGAAAGCTTCAAATCTAGAATGTTTTGGTGTTGGCTCTCTTTTGTTCTCTCCTTCACGAGCAGCCTGGGACACAGCGACGAAGAGATCGAGGCAGCTTTTGCCAAGTTCGATAAAGACAAGAACTCTGTGCTGGACTCAAATGAGATGAAACTCATGAAAGACGAACTTAAAAACCAAAAGGTACCTCTAACCTCTTTTTGCACCTGCTCCGAAACAAAATTATTGGAAATCCAATGACAGTAATACAGTACAATGATCCTCATTCATACGTGCTTTTTGTTTACTCTGTTACTCTCAACTTTCGTACACTATTGCCAGCAGCAACTACATGGCATCAAACGAAGCTTGGTTGAAGGATATGCAACATTTGATATGTATTGTAGACCGCATCACTCTTGTCCACGTGTTTTTCAATTTGCACGCAATCCCCCATTGCTGTAACTTAACACCTGGTTTTGTGCTGCAGGCAAACAAACAGGTGGACATGACAGACGAGGAGAAAGACAGCGTCGATGTGTCTTCGCAAGAGTTCAAAGGGTACGCACAATCATTGTCTTCACTGCCCATGCTAGGTGATCTTAGAGACGTAACCAATAGTGAGTGTGGGATTGCATCACTCATGAACATTGTAATGGTGTTCTGGGGTGTAGATAGTTGGCATAATTATGGTCTGGACTATGCTTACAACTACAAAAAGCCGCCCCCCCACCCCAGAAGGTGCACACCCCGGATTTGTTAGCATTTTCTTAGTTTTTTTATGAAGTCTAAAAGAGTTTATATCTGTAGGTCTTGAAGGATGATGAATAATCACCAACGGCCATGATATGTGTGATACAAGACAAATAATTGAATATTTTACATCAGTATTCTCACTTTTTGAATGGAATGAGACGTTATTACAAAATTCAATTGATTTACGTGGATAAATTTTCTAAACATTTCTGCTCCTGATTAAAAAATTTTTTTTTACAAGGATGGATCGTGTACAATAATGTAGTGTCAACATAGTAATCGGTTAGTGTGAGTATTAGGGAAAATGGACAGGTGTGGCAAAAATAGAATCCGTGTGAAAAATAAACGAAGGTGATCACTAAAGCATGATTATAATAATTTGGGGATGGGATATAAATAGCCTGGAGGTATGTTAATAAATTAAGTTGTGTAGGGTGAGGGAAGACAATCAACATTGTTTTATTCGTTTCAAGTTGAAATGTGTTTTTACAACAGATGATATTGGCTGGTGAGTGTTCACTACACTAAGGTTACATAAGGGGCCGTCCATAAATGACGTCACGCACCTAGGGCGGGGGGGGGGTCAGACATTTGTGACGATGTGTGACGAGGGGGTGGGGGTTTGAGAAATGTGACGTCACATAAAAATGCGCAAGTTTAAATAAATATAGACAACACGTTCTACTTAATTAAATAGACTTTTTAATAAATGTTTTCTCCTACAACATCAGAGTGCAGCGCCACATTAAATACGCACCACAAAGACAATAGTTTAAAGCGATTTGAAGCATGTTTTTTTTTTTGGGGGGGGGCAGAGCTTTGTGACGTCATATTTGAGGGGGTCTAATTACAACAGCCAATGTAAATTAATCACAACAAATGCTGTCGAGCTGCATGACAAACTAAATTGTGTTACGAAATGCACTCCGCATTTGTGTATAACCCAGAAACCATCAGCAGTTCCTTAACAACTGCATTGTGGTTCTCTTGTCTTAAATCGCCATAAAAAATGTTTAAATGACTGAGAGAGAAGACAGAACACCATTGTAGACCGGTTTCTGTCTTATTGTGACTGTACAGTACTGTAGTCACAAATGCTCAATGCTGGAATGTTTATATTACGATGGCAATTAGCAAGCATTCATTATTTATTGTAAGGAAAACATGTCAATGCCATGTTGGTTGTGGGAGTTGTTTGACCATACTTCACCACACTGGTCAGCTTGGGTTCATGAATTGCGGGGACCCAATAGCGGTTAATTTATGATTTCCACTTATGTTTGTAATAGCGGATTTATAATGTAGTACGTTAACCACTGCTCTTTCATACCATAGTACTTTATATACTGTTTATAAAAGGTGAAGAACAATCTTTCAAATAGCGTTTATTTAGCTGCAATGATATTTCAATGAATAAATAATACAAATGGGATTGCCAATATTCTTTGCATGTAAACAGGTAGCATGCAAGATGATGGATAGTTTCTATACCCCACTAATACATCACATGAATAGCATATAAATGACAAATGTGTTTGTGCCACTTGCTCTACAGACTGATGCAAAATGTCGATAACCTCGAGCAGTCAATCAGCACCTTGTTCTCCAAGGTGGATGTCATTATGAAAAAAGTGGGATCCTTGGATAAGAATTCAACCAAGGCCCCCAAAAATGTCTATCAAAATGCCCCCGGAAATGGTTAAATCGGGAAATAAAAACGGATCTACAGATGGTAAGGTAACATTTTTACTATATTTTTTAAAATTATATATGTAGTATACGTTATGACCACTCATAGTTTAAAATACTCATTTTAATAATCATTATGGAAATATAGTAGTAAGTATACAGTGATACCTCGGTTCACGAACTTAATTCGTGAACTGACTCTGGTCGTGAACCGAATTGGTCGTGAACCGAGGCACATTTTCCCATAGGGTTCAATGTAAATCCGGTTAATCCGTTCTGACATTTTTTTTTGGTTTTTGAAGCACAAAAATATGAAACAAATTACAATACACATTAGTACTGTACAGTATAGTAATGTATAAAGAGAGAACACTAACCTTGCTTGAGATGACTTCAGTAAGCACTCAAACGGGTGAACTGTACAATACAGTAAGTACAGTATTGTACAGTACAGTACTGTATGTGCTAAAAAGCACACCAAAAAGCTAAAAGTCACTGAAAGTGTCTTCACAGTACTCACAGTACTTCTTTCTGTGTCTCTTCTTCTCTCCACGATCTTCCTACAGGAAGTCACGACCACGTGACAGCCTGGAAATAGCATTAAAATGGCCGCGGCTCCTGTTCGTAAACCGAAGTGGAGTTCGTGAACCGGAGCATATTTTTATGAACTTTTCTGTTCGTGAACCGAGTTGTTCGTGAACAGAAGCGTTCGTGAACCGAGGTATCACTGTATTAGCACACCTTAATGTACAGTAATAACTGAAATGTTGTTGTTTAAAATATACTTTTAAATTGTACACATGTATTTCCATATTGACAAGTCGTGTGTTTTCCTTAAAGGTGAGGATTTCTGAAGGCAACCAGAGGACAAGAATCATCTTTCTGAAATATCTGTAGATGTATTTTCCTTTCTCTGTACTCCAACTAGCCATTATGAAATGCAATACGAGTCACAATTAAAAAGCACAACTACAATTATTTGCATAAATTCAATAGTTGAGTATAAGAAACCTTAGTTTAATGTATGTTGATGATCATGTCTGTGTAATCAGAGCCGTGATGTAGATTTCAGCCACATCTCATCACAACGATTGACTGTTGTAAGGTTTTTGAAATACAGTAAACATTAAATAAAACCTCAGCAGAAAAACTCATGGTTATTTTCTTGGTTCTTTCGGTAAAGTCAGGTAGAAGGAAAATAATAAAAATAAAACATTATTTTATTTTTATTTATTATTTCCCTTCTACGTGACTTTACCGAAAGAACCAAGAAGATGAATCCCTGCAGTCACGAAAGCTTTAGATCGAAAAAAATCTACTTTATTGCAGTCTATAAAGTTTGGAAGCCCAAAATCTTATTTAATGTAGTTGTATTAGCAGAATACTTGGTGATCTTGATCTGTTAAGTGGCACATGTTAATTAAGATATTAAAGTTGGAGATGAGAACAAGTGCTCAAAATGTTATGGCTATATAGAAGTTATATAAAGGCATCTTCTACTATTTCCTATCTCATATCAGTGTGAATACTGTAATTCATATTGCATCACAACCCACTGTATGTCTCGAAGTCCATATTGTTACAACAATTTCGGAGTTAACAATGCAGGCCATCGTGCTCTGGTAGTGCCATCTGAAACACTGTCATGTGGTGAAACAAAACACACATGTGAATGTCACAGTTTCAGCATATGTATCACTCTGATGTGTTCTTGGGTTGTTGGAAGCTTCTTCTTGAACATCATGCCAAAAGTGTGGTCCAACTCGAACACACAACGGAGAGCAATATAGTACAAATACGAAAACCTACTTACATATTGCAAAATCTGCAACAACAACAAAAAAACACGTACTAAATGTTGCTCAGTTGTGTTAAGATAAATGTTTAACACATGTAAAAAGGCATACAGCCTCTCGATTAAAGGTAGGAACTATATGCTCTATCTTGTAGTGTATATTTAAAGTCCTGCTGTAAATGTTGATGTAATCTTTGCATGCAAGTGGGAAAATTACAATATAGTGAAAATATAAGCAGTATTAAATTGCTTGTAGTTACATCTCTCATCTTTGTTGCTTTATGAAGAGATTAAATTGATTTAAGTACAGTACAATTTCGCATATCTGCCACGATCGTGTAACCACCCACACCCAATGTATTGGATAATAGCTATTTATATTTTTGTTCAGTTTTTTGGTCCATATTTTGTCAGGAAAAAATAATGTTGAATAACATGAACAACTATAACGATATATTACAAAATTGACGATATAATTAATATGGATATTACATCGTACGATACTTTGTATTACCTGCATATCGTGGCAACCCTGTGACCAAAATGGCTGAACTGATTTCTGAGCTTTTCGCATAGCTGCCTATACCCCAATCCCTGGCAAGTTAGATATCCGATGTTGTACTGTTCTTTATACTGGTAGGAACCTCCTGGTTACACCAGCCCACAGGAGATTATTGTGTCTGTCCGTCCTGCATCAAAAAATGGGAGGGGTGGGGCTGGGTGGAGAGGGGAGGGTGGGGAGGGGCTGGGTCGGGAGGGTGGGGAGGGGCTGGGTGGGGAGGGGAGGGCTGGGTGGTGAGGGTCTGGTCACCCCGTGGTGCCCTTATAAAACTCAACGTTTAACCTCCTCACACCGGCTTGTGCCCACCCTCAGTCGGCCATATTTGCGGAACACACCACGCCGCCGTTGACCCTGCCCATTGACCGAGCAACCCAACATTCCTACCAGCTCCCCCCGCAGGAATGTTTTTTGTCTTCAGATTCGTCATATAACCAAAACATTGTCTGATATATTGTCCACCTGGAAATGTATGCATGCCTAGTTATAAACTATTTAGGCCATGGTCGGCATTCCAGACCTTAGGACCACAGATTACAGAAATATACCTTTTCACAAAAAAAAAACCTGTCTGGTCTTGTAAAGTTGAAGAGGTATTTCCTTAGTTAGTTTTCATATTGCATGGTAAGAGTAAATTAAATAGGGAGTGGAATGGTGGCCCAGTGGTTAGTGTAAAACGCATTGAAACTGGCTACCTTAATTCGATTTCATCAGCAGCCATATCAACCGTTTCTGGGCCACTCGTTTACCAACCAACACAGACCAGCATGAAATATGGTCAACCAACCACCGCCACCATGACAAGAGATCAGAAACATGCGGCTCCGGAGCCACATGCGGCTCTTTAAGGACCATCTCATTCATATGCTTTGTAACTCCTGAAAAAAAATTGCTTATTTTGGTTGCCGACCCCTGCCCATGACTCTCCCATCAGGGGGAGGGTTTCGTCCAACAGTGGATTGAAAAATGACTCTATACATGGTTATTTTAAAGTGATGTAAAATATTTTGAATACCCTCCACGATTCATAATTATAATGTTGCTAAGTTTTTGAGTACTTCAGTAATGGAGAATCCAGTTTTCAAAAATACCATGGACCATTAATTTTGTGGAAGACCAGATAGGTTATATTCAGTTTTGCTTGACATTTGCAAGAATGCATTTGACGTGTTATGCATGTTTTAATATAGTTTACCCCTTCCCCAATAAAAAAAAGTGTTAAATTAACTTGACTAATCAATTGTCCACAAATATTCAAGGACTGTACATGTACATTGCAGCATGTTGCTATTAGAGTTATGTTCTCCCTGTGGTCGTATGGATTTCTCTCTGGGTCCTCCAGTTTTACCCCATTTATATTATTTGGCTCTTATAAATTCCCACATCTAAGCCACTACGATGAGCTGTGTGTCGCCAGGTCGCCTATGAAAAAGAGCAAAAAGCTCGGTGGGCTTTACCTGGTAAATACCGAAAGGACCAAAGAGTAATAAGAGTATTAAGTATTGTATGTATTGTATTGCATATTTATTGCATCAAATAGGAACTGAATAAAGCACTTTAATCCTCGAGGAAACGTGGGAGCCACATGAAACGTGGGAGCCATCCGATGAGCAAATGCCAGACCAATGAAAATAATCACCTAAGTTCTTCAATAAAGAAAATGTATTTAAAACTTTTTTCCAGAAAGGTAAATACTATTTCACAAAATATAGTTTGATATTTTTTTTTACTTTTTCCAAATTTGATTCAAGATCTACACGTCAATTGTATGGAATTTTCTTTAACCCAGGAATATGAGTTTTGTATCCTTATTTTGAAGGGTCCTGCACTTTCAAAGCCGTAAACCAAAGTTACGTACTTTTTTTTTTATCTCGCACCTTTCCCCCCACAAAACGTACAAATTTAAAGCTTGAACCTCCGGCTAAGAAAGTTTGCATTTCGTTTTCCGATTAAGTATGTCGTTATACCTTACAATCGGGGAAAATCCTCACTTTTGACGTTTTCAATCTCAACGTATTGAGTACCGTACAATTTTGAATTGACACAAACGTTGGTAGAAAGTGGGCAATGCCCAACTTCCATCTATCTTCGATTTGTAATAAAAAGGAAAGTATGTCTGTTCCGAATACAAATCCAGACCGTTAAAACTATCACCGCCAAACTTAGCAGGGTTGGTTTCCTTTTAAAAACTCATCAGAAAACCTTGGCCACATGGCGAGCCAACATTGTATATAGGGGGGGCCCACAGACCCCCCCAAACGGCACCCCACACGCTCCCAGTGACGCCAGCACACGTGAACCTGGCCCCACACATCCGACAAGTTGCACCATGACCCCCTCCTCATCATCATCAACTTAATCTCACAATCGCCGTTGATTGCATCAACAGAATTAAACGTCGGGAGATTCCAATTAACAGTCAATCTCCGTGAGACAAACACCTCGGCTTCATCCAGGCTTCAAAACAAACTTAGCTGTATCATGCCGTAACCCTATTGTGGGCACGTTATATTACATTTAATGGCCCCATGGCAAAGCGAAATCTTAACAGTTTCTGTAACGCCATCGACCCCCCTCCTCCTCCTTCTGAATATAGTGATTGAGCCACTCTACATTCACAAAAGTACCCGGGCAACGCCGGGTATTTCCTGCTAGTTTACCGTCATGGATATCATTTAAACAATGCCAGTGGCTTCTCAATGGGAACTGGCTGCACTAACCCTCTGCTGCCCACAAATAAAAGAATTTACACAATTGCGTGTGATGTACATACGGTACATTTTAAAGAAATAAGCAAACGCCTCTTTTGTTATTACATGCTTTTATTTAACTGTTGTATCCTCAAATCTTGGAACTCAATTTTAACCCACTTCCCAATGTGGTATCGACTGCAAACTTGGTATACTTAGGTCATACTGATGGTAATACCATATTCTATCATAAACAAAAGTATTTTTAAACATTATTTTAAACTGTTATGTTTCGGCTTGGCTCTTAATTGTCCACGCTCAACTCACGTTGGCTGTAAATCACCACGGTTCCTTACGTTGTGGCAAGCCTCAGGGCCAATTCTTGGAGTCGTGGAGTTCTTCCATAACTAGTAGGGTACATTTCATTAAAGCGTGTTTAAAAAAAAAAAGTTTTTTTTAATGTTACTGATTTGTATCACGTTTATCCCACCACATAGGCCATCATGTCAACCCCTTATCAGTGCCCTAACTTATTGCAGACCAATTCAGACATTATTTGTCACCCAGTGCCCCTTATAGATCTCAACGTTCACCCTACAGTCCCATCACAAGGGAGAAAAACAAATAAGACATTATTTTGCCCGTAATTTAAATGGTTATACGCCGTATGGACCTGCAAACTCAATTTACCTGCACAATAATACGGGTAAGACCGCATGGGTTTAACAGGTATGCATAGATTTCGATTTAAAGCTTTCGTGACTGCATGGATTCATATTCTTGGTTCTTTCGGTAAAGTCACGTAGAAGGGAAATAATACAAATAAAACATAAGACTTTACCGAAAGAACCAAGAATAGGTATGCATAGGTACATACATATTCCACCATTGGAACCTCATTTGCCAGTAGCAAAATATAATTGGTTTTTTACCCTTTTATCTGGCAACAAAACTGACACGGGTGTGGACCAATCAACTTCAAGGACAGTGCATACATTATCAGTTGTCTTTTATTTGCATTCCGACTGCAGGTATTGTGGTCAATGCAAACATGACTCCTTATAAAAAAAAAGGTGTCAGTTTTGTTGCCAGATAAAAGGGTAAAAAAACAATTATACATACATATTGTTACACATCCCAACAGCCACACGGACCTTTTGGGAGTGCAGTTTTTCTGCAGCAGTATTTGGTCGATTATAGGCACTGAATGTGGAGACCGGCAGTGTACAAAGTTTGGGAAATTCCACATTCCAGCCGGTTGCATGGATGACGAGGAGCGGTGGATGACTGCATCTAAAGACGACGTCGTGTGGAGGAGGCCTTCACTGAGCGGTGGCGTCACCACGGTGTCTGTGCCAGGCTAGGTGCACCTTGAGGCCACGTGAATTGTCGAACGCTAGCTGGCCTAGGAGGTTTCGGGGACAGACCCAGTAGGTGTCATGAGTCGACTGACTGAGATGACCGGAAGATGCGCCACCACCAGCTGTTCCAACTTGCTTCCTTTTATCCGCCTGGCGTTCCGCTCGATGTTGTGAGCGTCGTTGCTGGAGGGCGACTGCCTCCAACTGCCCAGCAGCAGCAGCAGCGTCCTTCACGAGCCTCGTCGGCAAGTCGTCCACTCAGCCCCACGTCCTCCCCCCCCTACCGCATCAGCTCCATCTCTTCTCCAGCCCGTGTCGTGCCCTCGATGCGGGCATGCGGTGGCTGGCCACGTGGGTTCTCTACACACACCGCCACCCCCAGCAACATCGCGAGTTATCGCGAGATTTCGAGCGTGCTCCCAAACAACACTTGGCTCACGAAGTCTCGCGAGATTGGAGGAGGAGGGGGCGGGGCCCACATCGAGCTTCCGTTAGACAACCTCTGATTGGACGCTTTCAAAAATTTGGCCGGGAGGGGGGGGTTGTCACGTGGGTGATCGAATCGACCAATCCAGTGTCGGCACGGCGGAGAGAGTCACGTGGCGTGGAGGGTCGTGGCGGACACGTGGCGGGCGAGTCGGAGTGGCACGCGGTGCTTCGATCTTCCATTCGGTACTCTTCAGACTCCATTCGATTGTGTCGAATGACAAATCTCAGGCGCTAAATGATCATGTTTTAGGTCTGCTGGCGGCGACGAGAGAGTTTTGCGTGGAGGAGCGCAAGGCCCCACCAGTGGTCACTGAGGATTGTGTCTTTCGTTTTGTATTTATGTTGGAGATGTGGTATCCGGTCTAGTAATGGCTACCACCGGCGTCTTGCGGACGTCTGGAACGCTCAGTCGTTAGGAAGCCACTGGAACTATGACACTTTTAAATCTCGATTGAAAACGCATTTATTTCGTGTCGAGTTGTCCTTTCCCCCGCACCTCCGATTGGCACGGTTGGTTACGTACGGTGCGAAAAAGGTTGACCATACAGGCAGGAGGTGTTGCCACTTTTGGGTCGCCAATTGGGGTATTATATTAGACTTTTGAAACGCTTCAGTAAGTCAAATGTTGGGGGGGGGGGCTACATTTGTACCTGGCGATGGCTTATTTTTAAAATGTGGTCACACGAGCCCAACGTTTTTAATTCGCTCCCCCAACCTTTGCCTTAGAATACCGGAGCAAACAGTACGTCCTAGCCGGGAACACGGGAATAGAGAGAGAGCACTTGTCATGGTTATCTCTTGCAGATCAATTTATTATAGATTCAGTACCCCGTTTTATGATGACCGTCACCTCAACACGGGACAGTGTTCAACAAAGTGTGTTCTTTTTAGCCGGGGTCTGTCTATTTGTGTTTGATAACAAAGTGACATCTTACAAATCGACGCTATTATACAACACTTGTTATTTCATACACGTTAAGACGTGCGCCTACCTATTAACTGGTTTCCAATGTACAGTATGTAGTACTGTACTGTGCTCCCGTTTTTTATCATTTGCTACAGTTGCTTATGATACATGCTGTAGTCAACACTGCACATTGTGTCGCGTTAAGTACAGTTGCATGTTAATGTTTTGCAATAGTTTTGAGGTATTATGGCGCAATGTGGAAATGTTTCTCCCAAGTCGTTCAACTTCTAAATTAACACGACCTGGATCCCTTATTGCGGAGTTTTGGAGGAACCACAACCACCTGTGGTACATAAACTTGTTTTATTATTTAAAAGCGCCTCCTAAAGTTCGTAAATTGAACATTTGCGTGCGCTGCATACTCACACACAAGCGTCACACGAGTCGTGGGGGCCACGACTCTCTCCAACCGGGGACGAGAGAGTCGCTGATTGAGTACGCCTCGGCAAGGTAAGGTAATTTACCCTTTTTACCGGGTAAAAGGGTAAAGGTAAAGGGTAAAGATGTCGACATGCCAAGGGGTAAGGTAAAGGGTAGGGTAAAGGTAGCTCGGAAGAATTCCCCGGTAGGGTAAAGGTAGCGCGAAGTATTACCCGGTAAATACGGTGCCTTGTTTACCGCTAAAAGCTCCGTGGCGCAGTCCGTGGCCTCCATTTAATAAGTAATATATTTTAAAAAAACTTTATTAAAAACACGCTTTTATTAAATGTACTAGCAGTGACAGAACTCCACGACTCCAGGAAGTGGCCCCGAAGCTTGCCACGACGTAAGAGACCGTGGCCAATTACAGCCAACGTCAGTTGAGCGTGGACAATTAGACCCAAGCCGTGTAAAAAAATAATGTTTAAAAACATATATTTTTATGATGGGATAAAGTATTGTCATCAGTATGACCTAAGTATACCAAGTTTGTAGTCGATACCACATTGGGAAGTGGGTTAAAATTGAGTTACAAGATTTGAGGATACAACGACAACAGACAGCGTGAGTTAAAAGAAAGCGTGTAAAATTGGAATAATCGAGAGTATTCTATATGAGTAAAGCGCTCTACCTAGCATGCACCGTTATAAACCTTGTTCATGTGTAGTAGTCCCCTAGTAATTACCCTGTAATTGGGTAATTTATATGGGGTAAAGGTAAAAGGTAGGCTCATTGCTTTTTACCTTACCTGCTAAAGGGTAAAAGGTAGGGTAGAGTGATTGTGGTAAGTTAAAGGTAGGGTAAAAATAGGCTCGTTTTTAACTTTTACCTTACCTTGCCGAGGCCTAGAACCCAACCCCCTGTGGTACATAACTTGTTTTATTATTTAAAGGCGCCTCCTAAAGTTCGTAAATTGAACATTTGTGTGCGCTGCATACTCACACACAAGCGTCACACGAGTCGTGGGGGCCACGACTCTCCAACCGGGGACGAGAGAGAGTCGCTGATTGAGTTAACGAAGTGGACCTCGTCTCTGTGTTCCTTGTGGGGGAGGGACCCCCGTCTGTGTTCCTCGTGGGGGAGGGGGACCCCCTCGTGGGGGGGGGGGGACCCCCGTCTCTGTTCCTCGTGGGGGAGGGGACCCCCGTCTGTGTTCCTCGTGGGGGAGGGGACCCCCGTTCCTGCGGCTCGGGGGGAGCCGGGAGGGGTCCTCGAAGATCACGCACATCGTCTGTCACGTGATGCCCTCGTGGTTCGTCAGTTGCGTTTTGAGAGTTGGATGTGAGCTGTGGTTTTTGGTTACTGGGAGGTTAAATGGTGTTAATGTTCTGTAATATAATGACAGTGAAAATTTTTACTCGCATTAATATATTCGTCTCTGCAATTGTTTTAATGCAGACCTTTGGCCCCACGGCCTTTAGGAAGTGCATCATTTCAGCAGCATTGATCCAGTAAAAACAATTGCACCGTTTTCTATGTGCGGTCTCATCAGCAGAGACAGGTTTGCTACTGGTAGGAACCACCTGGTTCCACCAGCCCACGGGATTATTGTGTCCGTCCGTCGTGCATCAAAAAATGAGAGGGGGAGGGTGGGGAGGGGCTGGTCACCCCGTGGTATCCTTATAAAACTCAACGTTTAACTTACTCACGCCGGCTTGTGCCCGCCCTCATTCGGCCATATTTGCGGAATACATCAAGCCGCCGTTGACCCTGGCCATTGACCGAGCAACCCAACGTTCCTACCAGCTCCCTCCGCAGGAATGTGTTTAAATAAATGCTGGCAAACTGCCAGATGTTATTGACAGGGCCCCTCTAATGTATCGGTACTGTTTATTTGCTTTTCACAAGAGGACAGCATATGCCTCTATGCATTTAATGTTATTCCTGTTATCGTCATGCTAAATATTGTGTTTGACGTTTACTCTTGAGCGTAGAGGATGGCAGACCATGGAGAGAGGCGGTTTGGCAGGGGTCGTTCCGTGCTGCCCCCAACCGAGCCCAAACTCCCAGAGACTCCACGTCCTACCCAGCACAGCCTGGAGCAGCAGCAGCCAACAACGGCAGGGGCAGCCTATGACCAAATGCAGGTGATGTGCTGCATCGGAGGTTGTCATTTACCGTCGTAATTTTTCATTGCAATTTAGAAGTTTTAGGCATATTAATATTTTTCAGGGCAGAATTTAAAGTCGCCTTTTCACGACAGAAACAAAATAAGGTGGTATTTTTTTCAAAGTCTTATAATTGTAGGGCAGACAGAATTCAATACCACGTTTCTGTGGATGCAAAATTGGTAATTTTGCCCATCAAATATTTTGAGTCACATTTTTAATGGTGTTTTGAGCTGAACGGCAAAAAAATACTTTGTGAATGTGTAGGAATGCGAAATATTGTTTGTGTTTGCTTGGATAGTGACATGAGTCCTTAATTATATCATCAGGTTCCAAGTTATGGACGAAGTAGCACTTTGCTGGCCAGCCTGCAGCACAGACCCCCAGCGGCTCTGGGCCCTGGCCTCAGCATTTTTGGTATGTCCTCTGGTAAAAATGTTTCCAGCTGCATTATACCTGAATTTATTTTGACTCAAGAAGGCAATGGTGTGAAATGACATATCCCACTTGGTTCATACTTTTGAACATTTCAGATGCTAGTTTTATCATTACACTGAACAATTTTTTTTTTCAAAATATAAATAAGGAAAGCAAAGCCGTAACATGGGAGAGATTCATATTCTTTGGGTCTTTCGGTAAAGTCACATAGATAGGTTCAAAGAAAATAACAAGAAACTACGACGTTTCGATCGCAACACAAGCGGTCGTCATCAGGCAAATAAGTTAGCCTCTGAAGTCAAAATGGGAGGGGTTTCAGTTATTCTACACTTTCCCTCCCAAGAAAAGAAAACTGCAAACAAAGATGAAGGATTGGGTGATGGCTTGCTGCTACACAATCTGGAACATAAAAGGGACACAAGGGAGAAACCTACCAAAATATTATATCAGTAAAACTCATAGTTTATAGATGATTGCAAGTAGTTGTGAGGAGTGGTGGACTTTAAATAGCAGCCAAATTATTTTGGTCATCCCCTAGTCTGCCCTGCACCCGAAAGGTCAAATGTTCTAAAGCAGCTGAATGGAACATGTTGTTCATCCAAAACTTTATACATAGGGGCTTATGTTTTTTTTTCCCAATTGCATAGTACAGTAGAGCATTGTCATTCCTGCCATTTTGTAAATATGTGAAGGCATGTTTTGGTCTGTGGTCATGTCTACGAAGCACATGTTAAGTCACACTGGGCAGTACTCACCTCTGTTGATAACTTTTAACCAGTGGCAGGAATTCCACATGTCCATAATCATAGTCACTCTCCATAGTGTGACCACTTTTGACGTAATACAAATGTAGTAGTCAAATTATTGATCATGGAGGGATGATGGGCTGAGTGGACCACTGACTGCAATATTAAGTCTTTTTTTTATTATAAATTGAGAACTTTGATCACAAAAAACCACCATACATACAGATTGGACAGAAAAGCTAATTAATGTTGCTTGCATTTAAACCAAAAGTATTCCAATACAACAGGTCGAGGAATTTTATCAGCTGGGAATGCTGGAAGACAGGTCGCCCAAGGGTTACAGGAATCAAAACCGTCGGTGGCTTCGTCAAGCAGTGGACTATACAGAGGTGCAGAAACGGAGCCGATCGGTAAAGAAGTTATTAGGTATGTCCAACTATGTTGTTCGTTTTTGAATTTCCCAGGCATCTTAATTATGCATTGCTTAATAACGTAATAAAATTATTAATTATAATTGAAGCTTTCCTGGCAGACCTTATATGGTACTCAATCTATAACTGATGTTTTTATAATCTGTTTAATAAATACATTGTTTATGCAGAATTAACAGTTAACTTGTTGTCCATTGTGTGCTGCTCATGTGCACATTTAGTTTAGTTGGAATGTGTCCATCTTCTGCCCACTTGTGTGATTGTGTAATTTGTCCTCTGTGTGCGCTTTGCTGAAGCTTCGGACGAGGCGTAATACAGCAGGGACTCCTTGCTGCTCCCGTTGTTACTGCTGCCTTGGAGAGGGGTGATCATGGATTGGCTTTGCTTCCAAGCTCATCTGGGGTCTCGTATATTGGGCCCAGCAGGGCTACCCTGCCATGTCCTGATAGGGCCTATTTGGCTCAACAGGAAAGTGTTCTTCATGCAGGTTAGAGCTGTCTTATCCGTTTAGTTCTTTTGTTTAATTATACGTAAATATATAATTAGCAGGTCATGTGTGGTGGGGTAAAGTGTGGTATTCCCACCTCTTCCCACTTCCAACCTCTGGCCAGGATGAAGAGCTGACCAACCTCTAGAGGGGCTCTCTAGAGTGGAAAATCACCGGGTCCATGAGAGTCCCATGCTGGCTTTGCACAGAGATGCCAGTAGGAAAGAGGGGGGGTACTAAGGTCCCATTGACATTGTTGTCATCTTGTTAGGGCATCTTAATGTAACGTTGCCATATCTTGGCAACATGTTGCTTATTGTTTAATACAGCTTTTACTTCAGTTGACTTTGCTTTGGGTGTGCTATGTGTTTTTGCAAGGGGCAATAGATATATATTTTTTGCTGCTGTCTTTTCTAGCATCGAGGTGCATTATGCATATACATAAAAGGGAAACATGGAAGAACCAGACCAAAACGTTATATCAGTAAAACTCATAGTTTATGGATGATTGCAAGTAGTTGTGAGGAGTGGTGGACTTTAAATGGCAGCCAAATTATTTTAGTAAACCCCTAGTCTGCCCTGCACCCTATCGCTCAGATGCTCTAAAGCAGCTGAATGGAACATGTTCATCCAGAACTTTATAAATAGGGGGTTATTTTTCCAATTGCATAGTACAGTAGAGCATTGTCATTCCTGCCATTGTGTAAATATGTGAAGGAGTGTTTTGGTGTGTGGTCATGTCGTCACACTGGGCAGTACTCACCTCTGTTGACAACTTTTAACCAGTGGCAGGAATTCCACATGTCCATAATTATAGTCACTCTCCATAGTGTGAGCACTTTTGACGTAATACAAATTTAGTAATCAAATTATTGATCATGGAGGGATGATGGGCTGAGTGGACCACTGGCTGCAATATTAAGTCATTTTTTTTAAATTATAAATTGAGAACTCTGATCACAAAAACCACCATACATACAGATTGAACAGAAAAGCTAATTAATCTTAATTTGGAGCTTTCGTGACTGCAGGAATTATTCTTTGGTTCTTTCGGTAAAGTCACGTATAAAGATAAAATATTAAATTAAATACTAGCATACGACGTCTGTCTGCTTATATGTCTGTCTATGTTTCTGGTTCTGTGTTTAATCTCTCTCTCTAAATTTAGCATTCTCAGGAAGAACGTAATCAACCAGATAGGGTGTTGACTGTTATGTTATCCGACTCTCTGTTGTATTACATTACATTTCTAAGTATACTAGATTTGTGTTTCTATTTAATTTATACCTGATGATGATTGCTTGTGTTGCAATCGAAACGTCGTATGCTAGTATTTAATTTAATTTATTATTGTATCTTTATACGTGACTTCACCGAAAGAACCAAAGAATAAAGCTAATTAATGTTTCTTGCATTTAAACCAAAATGATTCCAATACACCAGGTCGAGGAATTTTATCAGCTGGGAATGCTGGAAGACAGGTCGCCCAAGGGTTACAGGAATCAAAATCGCCGGTGGCTTCGTCAAGCAGTGGACTATACAGAGGTGCAGAAACGGGGCCATTCGGTAAAGAAGTTATTAGGTATGTCCAACTGTGTTGCAAACCTCTGTATTTCCCAGGCATCTTAATTATGCATTGCTAAATAAAGTAATGGAATGATGATTATGAATTATAATTAAAGCTTACCTGGCAGACCATATATGGTACTCAATCTATAACTGATGTGTTTTTATAATCTGTTTAATACATACATTGTTTACGCAGAATTCACAGTGAACTTGTTGTCCATTGTATGCTGCTCATGTGCACATTTAATTTTTCTTTGGAACGTGTCCATTTTCTGCCCACTTGTATGATTGTGTAATTTGTCCTCTGTGTGCGCTTTGCTGAAGCTTCGGACGAGGCGTAATACAGCAGGGACTCCTTGCTGCTCCCGTTGTTACTGCTGCCTTGGAGAGGGGTGATCATGCATTGGCTTTGCTTCCAAGCTCACCTGGGGTCTCGTATATTGGGCCCAGCAGGGCTACCCTGCCATGTCCTGACAGGGCCCATTTGGCTCAACAGGAAAGTGTCCTTCATGCAGGTTAGAGCTGTCTTATCCGTTTAGTGGCTTCTTTTGTTTAATTGTACGTAAATATATATTCAGCAGGTCATGTGTGGTGGGGTAAAGTGTGGGATTCCCACCTCTTTCCACTTCCAACCTCTGGCCAGGATGAAGAGCTTACCAACCTCTAGAGGGGCTCTCTAGAGTGGAAAATCACCGGGTCCATGAGAGTCCCATGCTGGCTCTGCTCTGCTTTAGGGCATCTTAATGTAAGGATGCCATATCTTGGCAACATGTTGCTTATTCTTGATTTGAAGCTTTCGTGACTGCAGGAATCCATACTCTTTGGTTCTTTAGGTCAATTCACGTAGGTACAAGGCTACATATAGCCTTGTTGTAGCTGCTTTCTCGCTAGTTCAGCAGTTCCACTGCTGGATGATATTTTTTCCGCCTGAGGACTACTGCTTGTGTTGCAATCGAAACGTGATTTATTTTATACCTACGTGACTTTACCGAAAGAACCAAAGAGTCTGTTGCGTATTGTTTACTATAGCCTTTAATTGAGTTGACCTTGTTTTGGGTGTGCTATGTTTTTTTGCAAGGGGCAATAAATATGTTTTGCTGTTGTCTTTTCTAGCATTGAGGTGCATTTTGCATGAACAAAATATAATTATTATTATCAATTGCAGTGTTAGGTGGACGGGGAAGGTCCATCTCTTCCCCCACGTCCTCTCTGGGACTGCAGACTCCCTCCGAGACTTCTCGCCAGCCGCAGTCCACTTCGGTGGAATCGGGCAGCTCTACCTCCCTGGAGTCAACCTTCAGCAAGCTGTCCGTTGCCACGCTCCCTGTCGAGTGAGTGAGCGGCTCGTTGTGATTCCTTGTTGTAAAATAATCCCTGTGGTGTGGAGGTGATGAAATGCCTCGGAGAGGCCCATGGCTTTTAGCCTGTCAGTTTTGAGGGTTGTTTAATCATAACTTTTAATGCTGGTCAAATATGGGTTGAAGGACACACATGCTGTCTTTCCTCTCGGAGTATCTTACTGATATGTGTGTCCATAATCCATGAGCCCTTTAAGGGGGCTCTCGAACTTTAGTTGCCACATCCAAAGCAGTCTTCAGTGACTGGAAAAAGCCATATATTATGTTGCCAGATAAAAGGGGAAAAACCTATTCTCATATTATACGTAGTTTTTTTTACTTAAGTTTAATTCAGTTATCCAAATGTTTCAGTGGAAATAAGATGTAGATAAAGACCTGTTTTAAGTCATTTCCACTGGTAAATTGGTGACATTCTGTGAGACTTGTCATTGACAGAGTGATGCGTCGCTAGCGTTCTGTTTCAATATTTCCTCTTGTAACAGTGCCGATGTCATAATTGGTGTGGAGGGAAAACTAAAATTCCCCATTTCATCTGACAACATTTTGGTTATGTAGAAGGGTGAGTGATTTGCTTGGCTGAAATCACACCATAAAAGTGTTTTTTATCTTTTTGTAGGTCTTGGGTGTAACTATTAAAGGACAGCTGGCAATGTGTTTGGCATGCTGTTATGTCTGGAATGCTGTGTTAGGAAACCTATACAAAAAATCGGAACCCATGGGACTCCTCTGGAGATTGCAACAAATTACATCCATCTGAGGTGCTCCAACGAAGCCATCTACCAGTATCACGTGACATTCAGGTGGGACTTGTTTTTTACAAATTAGTCTGTAGACTTGCCGATTACATCACTGCCAGACAGTCTTAAGTGTCTCCTTTATTTGAACAGGTGGTGGCATTAACCCGTTGAGATACAAAAAGCATTGACTTTTTTTGCAAGGGTGACCCACCACTTTAAGTTATAAAAAAAAATATTTAGCCTGGAGATAATCTATTGAGGTGGAACAGCTCGTGTAATGACACGTACACATTTGAAGTTGATAACTTCAAACAGTAAGCATTTGGTGCAACGATTATCACACCCACTCGAAATGCTTACATATTTTTAAATATTGATATAAAGCTTTCGTGATTGCAGAAATCCATACTCTTTGGTTCTTTCGGTAAAGTCACGTAGGTAGAAAAATTAAATAAAACAAAATAACATCACAACGTTTCGATCGCAACACAAGCGGTCGAAACATCGTGATATATTTTTTGTTTGTTTTATTTAACACGCGGTAGAAAAAAAACTTACGCTCTCGCGCCAAGAATCGATTCTTTAATTCGAGAAAATGAATCGGAAGGTTGTTATCTTTAGAATCAGCCTATTCCCGTTTAATCGATACCACAAACGCTCACAGATATCGATTCTCGCCAGTCCTGTATGCGGGTTGACGCCACACACTGCATGGTCATTTCCCCCCCCAAAATACAAAAGTCTATTTTTATACTTTTTACATTGTGTACAGTATGGAAGCTACGCACATGCCAAATTTCAAGTTTGTAGCATGTTGGGAAGTATGCTAAACATTTCGAACAGACGCACATATCCACAAATGTCCCTTTTATATTAATATAGATTTGTGTAATAATGTCTAAACAGGGTGTTATCAAGTGCAATATCAATATTTTAATTTAAATGTACAATTGTGTTCTCACAAGATGTCGCAAAATTGGGTGTACAACTCTGAAGCTGCGTTTTCTTGCAACCATTTAAATCTCACAACGAAGTGGTAACTTATGTATGCGAACTTGTGCATGTGAGCTCGCATTCTTGGCTCACTCTCCAGTCAGTCGGGTCTCAAGAGTTTGTTAGCTCATAAAACCATTTTCTGCCCACTGTACACAAGCTTAATCGAGACATTTGACATGTCCTAAGTATATGTGACTGCTAACGATCTCACTTGTGCCTCGGACAGCCCTGAAGTGGACAGCACGAATACTCGCTTTGGCTTACTTAACGAGCACAAGTCGGTGATCGGCAACACGAAAGCGTTTGATGGGTGTGTCCTGTATCTGCCTCGTAAACTCGACGACAACGTAAGTGCTGGAGATTCTAATAACTTTCTTTATTGTTTTCCAACTCCCAAGTGCCGCCATACTTCCTTATACTCTGTTGATTTACCCTTGTCACAAGGTAATAATCATGAGGTCTTAAGGCTTTGGGTGCAATATTCAATGTTCGTTTAAACTTGTTACGTGGTAGTGTTTTCTCTTTGCCATAATGGTTTACTGAAGTTAGATTAATGTTGTTTTTGATGTGTTTAATTGTGGGTTCGTCAGCTAAACCTCACTTCCAAGCGAAATTCAGACGGAGTGGAGATAACCCTGTCCATCAGGTGCACCAAGATCATTGAGCCAGATTCAGACCTCTGCCTGCCCATCTACAACATCATATTTAAAAAGTGAGAATATATAATTTGACGGTGTATATTGTTAATATTACTTCAGTTTGTACTTGCATTTCTCACTAATTGTTGCGTTGTTTTGAAACAATATAGCCTGCCTTGTTTCCTCTGCTTAGGATAATGCGATTGCTGGAATTAAAGTTGGTTGGAAAAAGTTTCTTGAATCCTCGAAAGCCAATCGTCATCAACAGATACAGGTCAACTACAATGTAGTCCGTGCTTTACTTGAATCTGTATTTCTGCCCTGGGCAGTCATTAACGATTATTAATCCCTTACATTAACCTTCATCTAATACACGTTCAATAGTTTAGTTTTTTCTGCTTACTGCTTGGTGTGTTGGGCTTGTGCTTAACAACTGAGATGTATATGTTTAAACTGCCCCTTAAGCAATGTCTAAAAGCACAGTGAAACTAAAGTATTGATGATATCATTTAGATGTGATTCCTAATGCTGCTAGAGTGCTTACTATTCTGCTATTTTATTTAATAATGCTTACTCGTGTTCATGCGTTCAAACGTTTTACTAAAAACTCGCCTCCATCTGCATTCTTATTTTTCTTCACCTGGATGACCTACGCCATGTAAACGGTGCTTTTGCGTTACCCATAGGATTCATATTTGGCCTGGCTACATCGTTGCTGTGCAAAAGAAAGACGGTGGATTGATGCTGATGCTCGATGTGTCCCATCGAGTTCTGCGCATGGACAGTGTGCTGGAGGTCATGTGAGTGTAGCATGAAGTTGGGCGGCCCTGTGCCGCTGCTGCTGCTCATGTGCGCTATCATTTTGATCCCGGGCTGCCTGTAATAACTGCCCTAGGTATATATTTATTCTCTGATATGTTTTCCAATTGTGTCCCTCCAACATGTAAAACATTTTTGCAATCTGTGTAGCCTACAAAGGCTAGGCACACAGTGGCATTAAAATGAATTGGTTTTTGTTCAACATGATAGTGTTTGGTCTGGTAGAGAAACCTTTCGTAAACTTTTCTCCTGTGATTTGTTGGATTCTAAATTTCACTTTATTCAATTCCCAATTATCTATATGAACAGTTATATAGTTGCAATGAGCGGCTAATGCATCTGTAGTATAAGTTTTTTTTACCATAATTTTTTAGAAGATTTTTTTTTTATATTTCCATGATGGTGTAACATTTAACAAATATGTATGTTATTGCTGTTGTTCCAACAATGGGACCCAGACTACTTTGATGACCACAGTTAAAACTATCTGGTCCAAGAGATTTACATTTAAAATCTCTTGCTTTTCTTTTTCAACTGTGACACCGCTTCATCTGAAGAATAATGGTTAATTTCCTTGGCTATATGCATTATTGTGCTATCAAAGTCAACATAAATTCCTCCACTAAATAAAAATAACATCCGCCGTTTTATGGTTCCATCTTCTAAGTAAGCGGCTATCATTTGTGAATTGAAAATTTCAACCTGTCTTTTGCGGAATTTATTTTGCCAATTGCTGGCCATTACATTTTCCAATGATTTTTGTGGTGTTCTGCAATTTATTTTCTTATTTCTTTCTCAATTATTTTACAGAGTTTAAATGTATTCAGTCTTATGGTTTAGCATCCCACCCCCTTCTCCCCCCATGTCCTCTTCTTATTATGTCTCTCCCACTCGTCAACGTGCATCGTGGCATGTCCGCTAACAGGACCCATCTGTACGAGAGCTGCCACAGCGGCGCCAACTTTCAGGAGGAGTGCACCAAGGCCTTGGTGGGCCAAGTGGTCATCACGCGGTACAACAATCGCACCTACCGCATCGATGACATCGCCTGGGACAAGACACCCAAGAGTACCTTCCTCAATTCGGCTGGGAACACCATGTCTTTTGTTGAGTACTACAAGTAAGGGCAAATTTGTTTTGTTTTTAAAATAACTCGTATGCGAAACATTGCACTTGTATGCGAAACAACACACAACGTGGCAACTTAAAGCGGGGGGATTCCTGAATAGAATGAAGCGTGGAATCCGGCTAGCTGGACTCTGGTTAACAAGCGTTTTGCTGCAGGGTTTTGAGATGTTGTGGTTTCACTCTTCAACACACCGGTGGGCTAAAGTAGTGAACTATTTGTCTTTTGTCAACGTGACACTTTTTTGCTGATTGGCCGTGTCGGGTGGTAGAGGGTTACGACACATTTATAAATAACGCGATCTAACCCAAAAACGTTTATTATGAATAATATTGTTCGCGAAAGCCTACGTGTTAAAATGCAATTCTATGATGAACACTATAAAATAATTATAATCAACCTAATGGAGGATGACACACAAGAGGTGTAAATATGGCTTTTCACTTTCAGCTGTATCTGCTGTTTTCAACCAGGACACATTACATTTTACCTGTCTCGTCTCTTTTTTTTCCCAGGACTCAGTACGAAATTACAATAGATGACCTTGGGCAGCCACTGCTCTTGCATCGAGCAAAGCAAAGGAATCGGGCAGATGATCAGGTTAAGTCTTTTATTTTATTCTCTTTAATGCTTTTGTGTAACTAGAGATCCTTATTCCTTAAATCATGCTAAACTCGCAGTGCTATGCAAACTTGGTCAGTTGAAATTACAGGTACATTATGATGGCAATGTATTGTGAATTACAAGTCTGGTGCTCTGTTTATTTTGCCTGGTGTTTTTTTATAACCCAATAGCACTAGGCGTGAGTGCTAATTAATCAGGAATTAAGATTGTACTGACCGTTAACAGGGCTTGTGTCGATTGACTTTGCAGGTGGCGATTCAGACCATTTGCCTCATCCCAGAGCTCGCCTATATGACTGGCATCACCGACTTGATGAGGTCAGACTTCAGCATGATGAAGGTAGCATGTTGCACAGTCTCATACCAATCTTGTACATGACACTTGGGCTTGGCTTGATCATGATACATGGATTCAGCAACACTTTCAAACTTGTGGTTGTTATTGGGTGTACAATGTTTAATTAGCGATAATTTTACCTTCTGAGTAACGTCACCTGGCGCGTGACATATACACTCAGCCCCTAATAGCAACACCACTACTAATATGATTTGTATTTGATCGTCTTTACAATCGTGTCATTAGCTTGGTTATTATGATGGCGACAGAAGCGGTGGACAAGTTAAAGCTTTTCCTCCAGCCAAAGGTTGTTTTTGGAGGTTGATTTCGGATGAGGCGAGGAGGAAATATTCACATTGTTGTTGCTTGGGATATGTTTTGGAGGAGCTCTTTCAATAATCCAAGACAGTTCAGTTGCTCAAATGGTGTGTGTCCTTGTCGAGTACCATAAAAAGTAACACTAGAGCTGAACTTTTAAATTATGTAATTGAGTACATATTATCAGTTTGATTACTCAACTTAACCAGATACAGTAAAACCATGGATTGCGAGCATAATTCGTTCCGGAAACGTGTTTGTAATCCAAAGCACACTCGTATATCAAAGCACTCGTATATCAGTTGTGATCACGTGACGCTCGGGAGGGGGTGGGGAGGGTGGGGCTGGGTAGAGGGTGGGGCTGGGTGGGGAGGGGCTGGTCACCCCATGGTGCCCTTATAAAACTCAACGTTTAACCTACTCACGCCGGCTTGTGCCCACCCTCACAGTCGGCCATATTTACGGAATACACCATGCCGCCGTTGACGCTGGCCGTTGACCGAGCAACCCAACGTTCCTACCAGCTCCCTCCGCAGGAATGTGTTTAAGTTTCATATTGAATTACTCTCATGTTGTATTATGCGTTGCAAACATGTTGCCATGTGTGTATGTTTGAACTTCTTTCGAACAGTGCTATTCGGAGGTGCTGGGGAAGGATGTCAAACTAAACGCAAAAAGCATTTCTAAACAAAGTAATGTAATATTTGGTAAAAACTATGGAATTTAGCAAAAGGAAGCGCCGGCAAATGTTGATGCTGTTAATGGCGTCGATCACGATGACTATTGAGCAAGTTCCATGAATGTTTTGTACATGTACACTAATTGTGCTTCCCATTGCAGGCAATATCTGAGCACATGCGCCTTGGGCCATCCTTGAGACACAATTCTCTCATGGAGTTCATCAGCACTGTGGAGAATAATCCTGAAGCCCAGCAGGAGCTATCAAACTGGGGCCTGCAATTGGACAGTGACATTTATAAGGTAATCTGTCATTTCTCTCCATACTTGTGAGTGGAGCTACCAGTTCTGTTTATAAAATAAAATCTCATGTTTATTGCATACAAAAAAATGTGCTCAGTCTTTGCCGGTGTTCGGAGCCTATTGATTATTACCACAGTGCTTGGGATTTTTACCAAGCAGTTACCACCACCAAGACTTAACACCATCCAAAAACCTATAAAACACAAATGTAAATGCTTGCCTATGAAATGTATTGTATACTTAGCAATGCGCTTGAGTGCTAGGTGCACCAAACCGAGTGAAATTATTGTTCGCGCGTGTTTTCATAGCCGGTATCGGACTCGCAAACGACTTTCCTTTACCATTTCAGTTGAGTGGCCGCCAACTCCCGCCCGAGATGATTCGACTGCAGTCCAAGGCTTTTGCGGTTTCGCCTGAAGCTGATTGGACGCGCCATATTGTCAACGCCCCCTGCATCACGGCCGTGAGTCACTGCCTCCTTGGGCTCGAGTTTGTGACTTTGTGTCTTGAATATGTGCTTACGGATTTGTTTAGTGGGATAACTGACTTTCATTCCATCTCAAGTCGTTCAGTCATCTGTTAATGTATTATGACATTCCAAGTGATAGCCCAGTGTGTTAGCAGCATGGCCATATTTAGGACATTGCTAAACTACGAGAAATGAATAGGTTTTTTCAGTTGTCTGTACACTCTCTGATGTGTTTGCCGGTTTATTGTACTGTGTTGTTCAGCACAATGTCCTACGTTTTGCTCATCGCTAAGTGAGAGCTTCTACTGGTCATCTGTGAAAATTACTGCGCACATGTGAAAGAGAGCGTCATAGCTCATGGGATTCCTGTAGTATAAATAAATATTCTGATTCTGATTCTTCAAGGAACTGAATCCAGTAGCTCCTATATAATCCTGTGATTATGAGCACATGGGAGTGAAATACCGAACAACGTGCGGTACAACAAACCGAAAAAACATCGAAGCCATACGCTTAGTTTTCCTTCATTCGCACGTCTGTTTGGCTTTAGGGACCCCGTTCCCTATTGATGAATAATTGACAAATGCAAAGTAAAACAGAAGACTTATTTCCCCCCACGAGTGGATTGACGGTTTAGCCTTGTGCCCGGTGTACGCTTTTTACGCACAATGTGGATGCACAGGTGGCGATGAAGAACTGGCAGGTGCTCTGCACGCAGCGGGACTCGTTTCTCGTGCGCGAGTTTGTGAACATGATGTGCAGCGTGGGGCCTCCGATGGGCCTCGTAAACCAATTCCCCAACATAATAGAGATGCCGAACGATCAGACCAAGACCTACGTCGACTGCATCCGCAAGAACTACAGCTACTCCCAGGGCGTAAGTGATGGGCGGCGGACTTGAGAGAAATGCCTTAATTGCCACCAGGGTTTTGGTTTCAAAAGTATGTGTGCCACACCTTGATGCCCGTGGTATGAGCATTAATCACCTTTGTCGTTAATTGATGGTGCTGCTGCTGGCTGTGGGCGACGTGCAGGTGCAGATGATCATGTGCATCTTTCCCACATTGCGGGACGACCGCTATAGTACTGTGAAGCAAGTCTGCTGTGTGGAGCTGGCGGTGCCATCGCAGGTACACACATGGCAGACTTTGTCACACCTAAAGCAATCATTGGATTTGTCAAACAAAGTGAATGCTATTGTAAGGAGGTAAACGTTTGTAGTGTCACTTATTTACATTTTCCAGCTGTTAACAGCATTGAAGTAATTGCTTTACCCACTGCACATTAGGCATTGTTAATCAAAACGGCAACTTGTTTCTTCGTCCAAATGATCGTTATAATGTTTTTATTTCTCGCTTAAGGGGAAAATAAAATGTAGTTCTCCAGTTATGTGCCACTTGTGTTTCTCTGTATAATGATATCTCCGCAACCAGATGCACCAACCCCACAAGACCTCTTTCAAAATTCTTTGGCATTTACACCGAAACCTAAGGCTTGAACAGCCAAGCTACAGCAACTTGGCAAAAATCCTAAGAGGACCAGCATTAGGATTCAAAACTATTCCACGCAATTGCCTTGATTACCTATTGCTTGACCAACGATATGAATAGTTACCTTTCCACATAACCAAAGCAAGTGTGAAGATATCCAACTTAAAAATATCTATCCAACAACCACACAATGTCTGGCATTATTCAACAATAATAAGATTTACCAATGTTTCATGCATTGCACTTGATAGACATTAACTATTTATTGATTCCGAATTTATTTTCGGCAGTTCATTCAGGAGTGCTTATTTGATGGCAATGATTCGATCAATGTATAGTGCTGCAAAATGTATGTGGCCAGAAGATGGAGCTAAAAACCCATATAACCATGTCATAATACCATAATGGGTTTTGTTGCGACGTGGTTATATTTATGATATCTTATGTTGTGTGTTTGACAGTCCAAAATAAGAATTGCAAATACAAATGTAGTAAGATGTGTGCTGTCTGACAACCCTCATAACCTACCCAGTGCCTTTTGTTTTTCTGATTAAAGACTCTGGTAATAAAGTGTCAATGCAGCATCATAATTATCATCACATGAATACGTGGATTGTGATTCGAGTTGTAAACAGTCAAGGCATCGGCACTGCGTAGGTAATGACAGCAATGAGATTTGGTGTGTATCATAAATAATAAAAACATTATTGTCAATCCCCTGCTTGATGAAGGCCTTCTCACAACAATTGGTCATACGCGAGGTATGTTTGACCATGCCTTGGCATGCTGGCCAGTATGGGTTGGTGAAGGTGGGGTCCAGGACCATTTCAGATATTGCTCGCCATTGTTGCTAACCGTGGCTGGCAATTGAACTCTGGTCATTTAGGTACGCAGCGCATTGGGATAACAACTCCACACAGCCTCTCCCCACCACTCCCCTCCCCCCGTGTAAGCGTGTTTCTCCCTCTACTGTGGTTCCTGTGCAGGTTGTGCAGACGCGCACAATTAGCCAGCAGAAAAGAATGCGCAGCGTGGCTCAGAAAGTGGTGCTGCAGATGAACTGCAAGTTGGGAGGGGAGCTGTGGATTCTTGACATCCCGCTGGTAAGCGCCCGTGTGGTATTGTCAACAGATGGCTTTAACTGGTGACATTTTGTACAGCCTAGAAGAAACTTAATTGACCTTTTTACATTCACAAATTGTTATTCTGGAATGGATGTCTACGTTTTCTGCTTTTCTAAAACAGTCTAGCAAACGGTGCAAAAGTAATTGGGCACACATGTTACTTGTAAGTTCATGGGTGATTGTGTGTAGACTTGGAATACATTCCGAACCACTCTTGAGTGTTTATGCATGTGTGTAACTAAATTAGTACATGTACAGTTCGCGTACCACGGGTCCATCTTCAGGCCATTCCTGTTTTCAACATATGTCTCTCCGAACGCCGATGTCATCTCATCGCATCACATCAAATTCCATCAATATGCTGATAAGACACAATTGTATACTGCAGTGTGAAGTCAGTTCGATATGGAGAGCCTCGGTAACCTCGAAGATTGCGCGCCAGCGGTGTGCGCACGTGTCTTTGCACGAAATGAAATTCTGCTTAATACAGTAAAATCAGAGGTTCTGCTGGTTGGCACTCAGGCTCGGGTGACAACAATTAGATTTTAAAAAACAAGTTTTTCAATTCATACACTTTTATTAGCACTCAAAGGTAGAAAAAACACTCTTAAAGAAAATTAAACATTGAAAAGAAGCCACCAACTTTTATTTAGCACATCAAATTTGAATAATTATTGGGTCAAACGAATGTATATTCTACTTTTGAGTGCAAATATAAGAGTGTGCATTGAAAAGCTTGTTTGTAACCAAACTTTGTATCCTTGTTGCTCTCGCGCTAAGGAAAGGGGAAGCACAGCGGCTGCTCCGTCGCCATGACGAGCAGCGATAAAAGCGCTCCTTTCACATTGGTCATAGGCTGGCCAGCAACAGCCACTGTGATTGGACCAGAAGTTTGTCGTCGTAGGTGGGCTTGACCATTCGTGATTTCAAGAAGGGGGGTAAAATGTAAAAACGACTTATTCAAATTTAGTTGAAAACACGAAAAGGACAACAATGGATGGGACCTGGACTGTTTTTTTAATGAAATCTTGAATTGTCAAGCGAGGCGAGTCTGTGTAGAAAATTTCAGCTCGTTATGCTTCGTAGATCCAAAGATATGAAGCGTTACATTCTTGTTCAGTTATTCATGACTTTCTGTGTCCAGAAAAACATCATGGTGGTTGGAGTTGATGTTTTCCACAACGTGGTGCTCGGAAAGCAATCTGTGGTTGGCTTTGTGGCCAGCATGAACAGGTTGGTGTCTTATGTGCCACGTGGCATTTACTTTGACTCCAGTGGTTAATCACCTTAACAAAGACAAAGATCCCCCATTAAAGCTTCAGCAGACTGTTGGGGCAAGTGCTGTTAGCGAGCACCTATGAAAGACGGCACGGCACACGAGGCGAGGTGGCCAACAACATGATCGGCCGCCTTTGTCTCCGTAGCGGTGATGTTTTAAACACCGCACGAGGCACTCATTTGAGGCGGAGTTGACCTAGGGGAGGCCCAAGACTGGTTCAAATATTCGCCACTGTTATTGATTTTTGGCGAGAATTAAACTCGGGTTGCTGGGATCATAACGCAGTGCGCTAACCATGACACTACTGCTCCCCCATGAATCGCCTTCGACATGTATTGACATGCATAGACAGTCGCATCAATCTCACGCCAGCATTGATAGGTTGACCCGAGTTTGTGTATGTTGCGAAAGGTTGTGTGTAAAATAACTGAATGGTTTGCAAAACATTTGTGTATTTAACATGCTAAAACCACAACCGTACTTGGGTTTGCAGTTGAATATTCATGCAATGTTGTCTGGTCAGAGCTACCTGGGTTGGTGGCACTGGTTATGCTAACAAAGGGTGAATGTCAGAACTGGTCTTAAGCCCTACACCTTGATCATCTCGACCTTCAATAACTATCTAATGCGGTATGTAAACATCACCATTGGGAGAAAAAAGTCTGCCAGACATGTTGCTGCTCACGCTACCCCGTCGTGCGTTGTGTCGCCCTGTATTGGTGCTCGCTTAACAGTGTTTGCCCGACAGCCTGAAAATCCTTCTCTTTGGTGGATTAGGATTGATTGGGCTCCTGCATTGTCGATACAGATCCGTGAGCCGCTGGTACTCGCGCGTCGTGCGACAGTCGACGGCCCAGGAGCTGGTGGATGGACTCAATCTGTGCATGACCTCGGCCATTAAGAAATACTACGAGGTATGCTCATCTGAACATGCAAACTCTTTTCCCAGTGGCACACTGCTTGGTGGAGGGGGGCCGCCTTATACCAATTCATTATATTCTTTGTTCTTATTTATATAATATGGTTCTTAATCTATATTTTACGGTGCCTCACTTAATAAAATGAGTGTGCTGGGAGGCAGCTTGACATCGTATGTTGCAAGTACAGACATTATGTTGTTACATAGCATCATAACCTCCCTATATTTAAACAATATGTATTTCTTGCCTCCACGGGAATTTTTGTCTTGTTTATTTCACTTTGATCTCAGCTAATTTAATCATGTCTCTACAGCTCTCTCAACTCCCATGTCCGGTGTAGGTCTCTGATTGCACTCATCTCCTCTCTGGGGTCATCTCGAGCAGTCCTCGGCCTTGAGGCCAGCTTGGACACTTTCTCGGCTCTCATGATTGGCCTTGGCCTCAAGAGTTGTGGCCTTGGCCTCAAGAGTTGTGGCCTTGGCCTCTAGAGTTGTGGCCTTGGCCTCAAGAGTTGTGGCCTTGGCCTCAAGAGTTGTGGCCTTGGCCTCAAGAGTTGTGGCCTCGGTCAAAGGACTTGGCTTAGAAGCACCAGCCTTGACCCTGGCCTCAGCCTAGAGGATCCAGCCTTGCCTGGCCTTGACTTAAAAGGGTCCTTGGCTTTCGCATACAGCTCCCTCTAGTAAAAGCCCCTTCCGCCGTAAGAAAGTAATTGCAGGACTATTCCTTTTTAGCCTTTAACATAAATCATAAATGGTCACTTCTTAGGTTCTCAATCAGTCTTAAATATAGAATTGACTAGAATTGAATCGATGTGTCATCACATGCCTACCTGTATGTAATGTTTCCTATCCTGCCACTTGCCATTAACTGGCCTTTTCTCTGCACAGCTAAACCACTCCCTCCCGGAGAAGATCATCATGTACCGCGACGGCGTGTCTGACAGCCAGCTGGCAATCGTGCGTGACTTCGAGGTGATGCAGCTGACTAACGGCTTCAGGACCTTTGACCTGTCGTACCAGCCCAAGATGCTGGTGGTTGTGGTGCAGAAGCGGATCAACACCAACATTTTCTTGAACAACAACGGCGCCATGGAGAACGCGCCTCCGGGCAGCGTGCTGGACACTGTCGCCACCAGCCAAGAGTGGTGAGCATGGCTTGTTATGGCAAGCAACAGCACCCCGCACCCCTCTGAGAGTCTGCTTCTTCATCACGCGTACATTGTCACATATCCAGCCACTTAATGGGGACCGAGGTGTAGTAGTTGCCTAGGTATGTGTACAATTGGATCATTTAAACTCTGGGACTTGAGCACATGGCCTTTGATTTATTAATCTGGTGCTGGGCTATAGTGCCACCAAACCAGATTCCTTTTGTATAAATGAAGTGATAAATTTAGTGTTTTTGGAGGTTCTTATATGATTATTCAAGTCATAAAAATTCCCTCGTGAAAGGGCCTCACGAGTAAACCTTTCTATATTCGGTGCTTGCAATGGTCTCCAACTATTTGGTATTTACACGAATTATGGGTTTGGTTTTTCCCATCCAACCATTAAAGACGAAATAAATTGACTTAAAGTTAAACTGTGCATGTTTAGAAATCGTGGAAATCTGAGTAAGAAAAAATCTACTTTTGCACCTGGTAAGTGAGAGGCTGCTTCCTGTCGAATACATGTATAGCCCTTTGTCAATTGACTGTCAGATGAAGGTTTTGTGGTTGCCTATCCAAAGGCCTGGACAGGCTCAAAAAACCTGTACGGCTTCCAAGATCTGACAAGTTTGGGTGCACGTCGCCAGGCATTTGTTCAAAGGCAGTATGTCGAGTAATTTGCAAGAACTTCTGTGTAAATAATACTTGCTGTGAATAAGTCTTTCTATTTCTCACCATTTTATATACAGTTATTTTTTCTGTCTTCTTGGTTCTTTCGGTAAAGTCACGTACAAGGGAAGTAATAAAATAATAAAAATAAAACATAATAAAACAATTCTCACGACGTTTCGGCTACAACGCAAGCAGCCGTCTTCAGGTGAATAATGAGGCTCGTGTGTCTCGATCCTCCTCATTATTCACCTGAAGACGGCTGCTTGCGTTGTAGCCGAAACGTCGTGAGAATTGTTTTATTATGTTTTATTTTTATTATTTTATTACTTCCCTTCTACGTGACTTTACCGAAAGAACCAAGAAGATGAATCCCTGCAGTCACGAAAGCTTTAAATCGAAATTTATTTTTTCTTATTTTATTGTCTTTTTTTATATAGCTGCTGCACTGTTTGGGAGAGCGTGCAAGTAAGCATTATCATTGTACTGTGTTACACTTCGCTGTATCCTGTGCATATGAAAAATCAACTTTATATTTTGTTAAGGGTGTGCGCCTGCTGCGTGCGTGTTTCTAAAGGCTTGACTTCTTCCTGGTGTCGCAACACGTGCGTCAGGGCACGGTTTCCCCCACGCACTACGTGGTGATCTTCAACAGCCTCATGCTTGGCGCAGACCACATTCAGAGGTGGGGGTGGTCTGTGAAACGTAGAAAAATATGCCAGTTTTGTTATGCGCAAAATAGTTTCACCAGACAAAAAGCACAAACTGCTTCAAACATTGGAGAGAATTTTTTATTGTAAGCAAATGTTGTATGCAAGGTTAAAAATTAATGACCGCATGTGAAAAAGTCAGGATTTGTGAACATCTGTAGAACACAACAGCTCTGTTAAATGATCAGAGTGGATGTGTTACGGGTTAGATGATATGGTGTTGTGGTGTAATAAAGAACTGTTTATCACCTCTTTCCCCCCCCCTCCGTCCCTACCCCAATTCTCACCTCAGGCTAACGTACAAGATGACTCACCTGTACTACAACTGGTCTGGCACTGTCCGTGTGCCAGCTCCGTGCCAGTATGCCCACAAGTTGGCTTCGTTGGTTGGGGAGAATTTGCACAGCGATCCAGATCCAGGCCTGTGTGACAAACTCTTCTTCCTGTAATTCCACGCAACAAAAAAGTGGCTGGCCAAAGAGACGAGCTTTATTTGTAATCGTAGTCGTATTACTGATTTTTTCACCCATGCATATCTTACCCGTACATCTCTTCCATTTTAATCTTTTGTGACTGCAGAAATCCATACTCTTTGGTTCTTTCGGTAAAGTCACGTAGGTAGAAAAATAATAGATGTTTGTTTTTTTGTTCACGAATAATTCTATGATTTTGCACGGTCGTTGTTGTTAAATTTACGATTTTAAGTGTGGAATTTTTTGTCTAATTGGCTTTAAAAAGGTGGGGGGGGGGGGGAGTTAAAATAGCAGGTTTATTTTAAACAATGGGCTAATTTAAGAAATGTTTTAAGTTTTTGCCATTTCAAACCCCAAACTGCCACCACCAACCGTCTACCGCTGATTCTTTATTGACTGACCTGTGATCAGTGTTGTCCTCGACAATGTACATCACCGGCTCGTGTGTCTCGATCCCCCTTCTGGGATCGCGCTATTAGAATCCTAGAAATCTCACTCAGATCTGGAAGAATGCTGGCCAACAAGAGTGGAACAATGTTGACATCCAGAATAAACGCCTCGTTCGAAACCCAAACGTCACACCCCCTCTCTCAGGGCTTTGATATTCCTTGAAGACACTGGTGTACCATAAACTGCATCAGCACAACACGCAGATGAGCACATCTCTCATGAATTTAAAAACAAAGACAAATCTCAGTGCGAATGGCCATGCAACACAAACTGTGTATACCATTGTACATTAGTTGGAGCTCCTGCAACAAAGGAATAGCAAAACTACACAAACGCTTTCCAAAAGTTGTAGATTAGAAGTTTTCGTGACTGCAAGGGTCCATACTCTTTGGGTTTTTCGGTAAGTCACGTAGGCAAGCTTCCGTCTGAAGATCGAAGCTTGTGTTGCCTCCGAAACGTCGTGATTTTTTATTTTTTTACCTATGTGACTTTATCGAACAAACCAAAGAGTATCTTTCAAAAAGCCCTCTCGTGGCGAGCAGACCTCGACATTGGCATTTAGCTCCTCAACATTGTCATCGTACGCAACCCTTTATTAATTCTGACCTTACTCCCTCCCTTTGATGCTGCTAATCCTGCATAATGCATGGGCATAATGACTTTAAACCCCTCGCCAAACCTACGCATTTCACAAGTAGTGCTAGTCGCATATCTGCATTTCCCATACATATGCTAAATTCCTCTTGATATGCAAATTATTTTGTCAAGACGCTCTTCGCTCCTCTATCCCAGCATAAATAGTCGCTCCAAGCCTGGAGCGTGCCATTCAGACTCTGTCTACTTGACGGACCTGTTCTCCACCTGAGGACGGCTGCTTGCGTTGTGGCCGAAACGTCGGGATAATTATTTTATTATGTTTTATTTTTATTATTTTATTACTTCCCTTCTACGTGACTTTACCGAAAGAACCAAGGAGAAAAAACTGACACCTTTTTTACAAAGAGTCATGTTTGCATAGACCACAATACTTGCAGTCATAATGCAAACAAAAAACATAACTGATAATGTATGCACAAAAAACATAACTCTGATAATGTATGCACAGTGCATACATTATCAGAGGTATGTTTTTTGTTTGCATTATGACTGCGGGTATTGTGGTCTTGCAAACATGAATCCTTGTAAAAAAGGTGTCAGTTTTGTTTCCAGATAGAAGGGTAAACCAATTATCATATTGTAACCTTGTGCATAAATGTTGTTTGTAATGCAGATTTCAAATAATTATAATTTGCAATGAACAAAAGGTCACTTAAGTTTACATTTTTCATCTTTGGATACCGAGCCAGCACTGGAATTACACTTTCAAGCCACAGGGTTGGATGGTCTGAAAAGCATTGAAACATTTAATTGTTTGCACTGGGCCCTATGCTCCCTATGCCTCAATCGAGTCGTGCATTTAAAAATAACCTTCATTTTATATAGCGTCATTTATGCTAATAGCATCCCGTAACACATCAAGACGTGAATGTTTTAAATTGACGCACATTACAATTTTATCTTGTTTTTGCTGTAGTCATTATCAGTTGTAGTCTGTCTCCTGCTGGATGATGGCCTTGTGACATTACCATCATCCCTCACGATCCCACAATCGAGGCATCTTCTCTCCTAGGACTGTTATTCTGTCACCCGTTTTGCTGGTCCATTTGTAGCAATGTGTCCTGCCCAAGCTTACTTTTATTTGTTTAAAAATAAATACCGTGTGTCAATACGCATGTCTTATCCATACGTGAACACTTTAATGATAATACTTCCAAGCATGCGTGTTGTCATGCTTTGTGCAGTTTTCTGCTTTTGTTGTTTTCAATCCAAAGTCGTGGAAGGTAATATGCACGATTAAAAAACGTTCCTCTGTCGTGTTATATTTCCGTTGTAACAACATCTTTGCTTGTAATGAATAGCAATGATAACCGTGTGTAAACGTCCGTTATCGGATTAAACAAAACGCGTTCCTTCGGAGTGGGCAGGTAGGAACTTGGTTGGACGGCGCATTCGTGCACGACAGGCAAATACGCATAACAGACAGACAAATAATCCCTGGTGGGCAGTGTGGAACCTGTTGTTCCTCCCTGTAGAATTTGGTGATGCTGCATTGGCAGTGGTGCACAATGTAAAACTTACGTTCGTCAATCGCGCTGCAGGTGGTGGCGCACACCGGTAGTCCAGCAGCGTGTGTTGCTGGATAACACAAACGTGTGAAATTCTCTTCCCGTCTGTTGAGTTGCCAGATACCCGAGCTTGCCATAAGGGGCCATCCATAAATGACGTCACGCGATTTTGGACGATTTTTGACCCCCCCCCCCTCGTCACAAAAAGTCAGACCCCCCCCCTCAAATATGACGTCACAAAGCTCTGCCCCCCCCCCCCCCCAAAACCATATTTCCATTTAGAAAATAAAACATGCTTCAAATCGCTTTAAACTATTGTCATTGTAGTGCATATTTAATGTGGCGCTGCACTCTGATGTTGTAGGAGAAAACATTAAAAAGTCTAAGTAGAACGTGTTCATATTTATTTAAAGTTGGGCATTTTGAAGTGACGTCACATTTGTCACCCCCCCCCCCCCTCGTCACACCGTCACAAATGTCTGACCCCCCTCCTCGGTGCGTGACGTAATTTATGGACGGCCCCTTAGAGTAACGCGGCGGCATACCCTTTGGTGTCTCCCGCCATCTAACTGCGTACGTGTCTCGCCAAACCTTTACGTTATATTCGTTGGATGGGGAAATGGTTCTTGCCTAACACGTTTTTATTATTACACGCTTTTTATGAAATCTGTATCCTCAAATCTTGCAACTCAATTTTTACCCACTTCCCAATGTGGTATCTACTGCAAACTTGGTATACTTATGTCATACTGATGACAATACTATATTCTATCATAAAAAAATATTTTGAAACATTTTTATATGTTATCTTTCGGCTTGGGTCTAATTGTCCACGCTCAACTGACGTTGGCTGTAATTGCCCACAGTCCCTTACGTTATGGCAAGCTTCGGGGCCAATTCCTGGAGTCGTGGAGTTCTTCCATTACTAGTATGGTACATTTCATAAAAACGTGTTTTTCTAAAAGTTTTTTTAAATATTACTTTTTCGCTTCACGCGGCTTAGGAACGCATCTACCGCGTTAAACGAGGAATTGCTGTACAAACAAAATGCAACAAGTACCATTGTATCTCATTTTCGTGAAGCTTTTTGATACGTTCGCAAAAAGATAACATGCATGCTTTGTTTACTTTTAACATGAGCTACTTGAGCATCGGCATACTTTGTGTAGACTGCATTTTGTTCATATAAAAGGCAAATACAAGTTTTATTTGGCATTACTACGGTCGCAAGGTTCATTTTATACGGCTAATGCTTGTCACTGGTAATGTGACAATTGCATTCCTTGCCATAGTTTAGGTTCCGTAGGGCACCTATTATTTTTAAAGTCTGCATACATTGGATATCCCGCGGAAGGGATCATTACTGGTTTCGTATAGCATTCTGTTGCAAAGATATATTTGGTTTTTAAGTTTGTGTTATAATCGGGTGTTCGTATTCACACGAACAGTGCTTATGCTTTGTCATAGTTGCTCTCGTATGCACAATCTCACGACTGACACAAACGCCTGCAATCACCATTTTTATTATGCAGATGAAGTGCACGAATGCACAGTACACACCACACTTGCTGACAATCTCAACACTGGTACATTTTCACATTGGAATTTTACAACATGGTATTAACAAAGCCCAAAAAAGTCTTTAAAGCCAAATTTTGTTACATTTTTCTCTCCATTTCATTTTGCCTTAAACACATTTTACAAATGGATCCCTCTTAACCAGCTTGGGTTATTTGACAATGAATATACCGACAGCTTTAAACTGCCTATTGAATTATCTGTCAGTTGAATTTGAGCTATTATAAATTAACCCCTTGTATTAATTTTGATAGGTTACAATATATTGGTATCCCTTTTATGTAATTTAGTTTAAAAAAATGTTTATGTATAGCTTATGAATAATGTGACATCTTAAGAACAATATTTTTTTTAATTTCAGCTGGATAAAATATGCCTGCTACTAGCAACCTCAAAGCTTTAAACATATTTTGCAGTCAGAAATTATTCTCAAATTTGTGTTCTATCAGTTTCTTTTACGGAGTTGTGTCCATTAATAATTTTATCATTAGTACAAACTTTGAAGGAACATTGGCCATTAAATGCAACAATTACTTAGATTGTGAAGTTTTATGCCAACAATGTGAAAGCACACTACCAATCATTTGCACACGTTCACAATAACAGTTCATCTCTTTGCAATTAAACATTTATGTTTGTATCCACAAGCAAAATCACTAATGTACAGCACACATTTTCTACACTGCAGCTTTGAGGACGATGGCCATGAACTGAAGTTGCGATTTGTGACTTGTGCCCAGTTGACCTTCACTTTATTATAGCAGCAATTGGGCCTACACTGCATTCATTGCATTGTGAGGGACCCGCATGCTGCACATTCTCTCACTTTATTGATCGACTGGACCGTTCACAAATGCCTGCTTTTTCTTAACTTTCTATAACGCTCGCCATGGAGTCGGGTATGTTCACTGTCACGTTGCATCGTTTTCCTCGGAAGGCCGTCATATCTCGTAGTTTCTAAACTTTCTCAGCAGCTCTGACGGAGCGTCGGATGACCAGCTGAAGCTGTTACGCCAGTAGGATGTCTCCTGGGAACCTGTGGAAGGATGCACACCACGTCGTGAGAAGACCCTGCAAGCCGCACTCCTCTTAACCACAATTTAAGTGACAGGGAATTCGTTTTGAATAAGTGGAGTTTTCTTTTCGAAGAAAATAACTCCCCCCTTATTTGTTTGCAAAATTTTGCAGACTCGGATCCTCTGAAAAAATGGGTAACTGGATAAAAAAAAATATCCAAACACAAGAGGCTGGACTGGGACGTGTACTGCATAAATCGTTTAGTCGAGAAATGAGGGCGCATGGGACTGCAGGTCACCCCAGTTACGGTTCTTACCCGCACTCTTGTAAGGTTTGGATGCTCAGAGCGGGTAGCAACCAAAAAACAAAGAATGGGGGGAGGGGGAGCAAAAGGTGAAATGCAATTGAAGATTAAAAGCATGGGATTGAAAAGTAAAAAGTCAGAGGAACAGAAATTTAGACTGATGGATAGTAAACGGTGACACGTGTGAGGTAACAATGCACAAGGGAAGAAAACCAAGAAACAATGAAAATTGCCAATAATCACAATAAAAATGTGGGTACAGTATGAATGAGCAAAAACAGCCCAGTTGTGAAAACCAAGAGAGATGCAGAGAATAACATGGGACATAAAATAGGTTACAGGGAGCAAAGAGGAATGAGGAGAGTGTGAAATGAAAGAAATGGGAAAATAAAGACATTTTATTTCGAATGATGTTCAAGGAGAATAGAAACAGGTGGCTTGGTACCGGGTGAGGTGGGGCTCTTGGGTAGCGAGCCGTCGGGGGAGTCTCCCTCTCGCGCCGCGTCCTCCTTGCTACGAGCCCCCAGGGCCTCGTCGGCCCCGCGGCCACCCGTGGCGTTGGTGTCGGCGTCCGCCAACATGGGCTCCTTCTTGTTGCGCGTAGCCCAGTGCATGGACTGTGGGTGAGCGGTGGCGCTGCGGTTAGCGTGACGCGCTACGAACCTGGCGATTCGGGTTTGATTCACGCTCACGGCCAACACCAGTGACGATTATCTGAATTGGTCATGGGCCTCCCCCTCAAATGAGTACCTGGTGCGGTGTGTAAACATCACCGCTAGGGAGACAAAGGCAGTAGGGCATGGTACTGGCCACTCACCCACTCGTGTACCGTGCTGGCCTTCATAGGTGCTCACTTGCAGCATTTGCCCCAACAGTCTGTTAAGGCTATACGGGGGATGTTTGTCTTTGGACTGCGTGCACGTGGACGGGGTGAATTCAAGGGAAATGTCAATTGTCGTTTGGATCCATCGGCAACAGCCACGGCAGAGATTGGCAAAACACATTCAAATTAGGGGAGTACTGTAATTTTAATATTGCCATTTAACCACGCCAGGTGTAATTCAGATTCACATAACAATTGAATGAAACTTTAAATTACATGTATGTTAGATACTGCCCATCTCTGCCAACAGGTTTTTTATTAGTGTGTATACATGCTGAGGGTGTACGTTTAGTTGATCATAATTGTAACTGCAATGTCACATTTAACAATTGGGTGTGGACTTTTTTGCTATTGGTTACAACCAGCAGCATCAGGCTGGTTGGAACCAATAGTTAATTCTAGATTTGAAGCTTTCGTGACTGCAAGGATTCATACTCTTAGGTTTTTTCGGTAAAGTCACTTAGGTAAAAATAAATAATAGAAATAATACATGCTTTATTATTTTGATTCTATTATTATTTCTATTATTTTTATAATATATTTTTACCTACGTGACATTACCCAAAAAACCTAAGAGTAAGAACCAATAGTTATTCGGCACGATGTTTGTATGTTTCCACATGCTGGGAACTTCTTTAGTATCTGGATCGTAAGGAATTGTGCTGAACAACACATGGAACACATTGGAGAACGAGAACTAAACTTGTTTTTATTTTACCAGGTAAAGCCCACTGAGCAATATAGCTCGTTTTCAGAAGTGACCTGGCCACAAATAACGAAGTGGCTTATACGGAAATGTATAGCGGCCAAATCCTCTAAACGCATGTTTCTGCGATGTGGAGAGAAAAACCGAAGGACCCGGAGAAAAATCAACACGACCACGGGGAGAGCATTTAAACTCAGAATATACAAGAGTCGGGGTCTGGATTGAACCCACCACCTGTATACCAGGTGAAGTATTTAACATCCCGCCACCCTGGCGCCCATACAGCACAACCGTGGAAACCTACACATTCTTGCTGCAAGGAATCTGTTAACCCGCCCGTGCCTGGGCCTCACCGTCTGCACGGAGCTGCTCAGCGCGTTCCACTGTTCGAAGGGAATGGCGAGGCCGCTGCGGCGCCACTTGTCGTAGCGGCCCCGCGTCTCGCTGTCCGTCAGCACCTCCTTGGCTCGCAGCAGCTTCTTGAAGTGCTCCGCTGCAGGGGGCACGGCACACGCAGCCGCACGACGGTTGGCAAAGTCGAGGGTCCTCAAAGCCACCATGCAACATGCCATTTTTACTGGTAGGAACCTCCTGGTTCCACCAGCTCACAGGGGATTATTGTGTCCGTCCTTCGTGCATCCAAAAATGGGAAGGGTGGGGCTGGGTGGAGAGGGGATGGGGAGGGGCTGGGTTGGGAGGGTGGGGAGGGGCTGGGTGGGGGGTGGGAGGGGTGGGGCTGGGTGGGGAGGGGCTGGTCACCCCGTGGTGCCCTTATAAAACTCAACGTTTAACCTACTCACGCCGGCTTGTGCCTGCCCTCACAGTTGGGCATATTTGCGGAATACACCATGCCGCCGTTGACCCTGGCCATTGACCGAGCAACCCAACGTTCCTACCAGCTCCCTCCGCAGGAATGTGTTGAATCGATCGAGTAAAAAATGCAATCCACTATGTTATTCGATTACTCAGGCACCTTACAAGCCAGGCCCCACATGATGCAGTTCCTGATGACGCCACCAATCCCAGCCCATTACCTTCCATCCAGTGGCACATGTGGGCACAGGTGAGACGTTTATCCAACTATTTCTATATTTTCAGATTCGTCGAGTGATTGAACCAATCGGCAGAATCTGATAAGTGATCAGATCGTCCGGTTATAGTCCATTTCAACACCTTTTACGATGAGCAACTATGGCAACTGGCTGTGACATTGTTATAGTGGGATGGAATTCCATCGAGCCAACAAAATCAAGAGCTGAGAGCTATGATGAAGGGAGTGCATAACATTTTGTAGTCGTGTGACCTATGTGATCGGGAGTTTCCAATCAAGATGCCCATTTTGATGGCTCCAGCGATCAGATTTGTGGGTAACTAAATGTTTGACAACAGGAAATGGTGCCGCAACAATGTACAGTGACTTTTGCCGGCAACGGTTGTCATACAATGTCCCTGGTTGTAGTGATGGTGATATTAGCGAACATTTATTAAGGCTGGCACAGCATGTGGGGGGGAGGTGAGGCCAGTGCCATGCACGCTTCGCCATTTTATATTCCGAGTATGGATGTTGAATACAATGTTCGAGGAACTCATTTTTGGGCTGAGTAGACCTATAGGAAGACCCGGCCAGCTTCAGCAGTCGCTACTGGTGTGCCTGATTAATACTTAAACCCACATTACCAACATTTCCTCGAAAACCATGACCCAGACATTTTGTATTGAAACCTATTTGGACGATGTTGGTGCTTTTGTGAGATAGCTCTCCGTACTAATTTCAGTTACTGTTTTCCCCAGTTAAAAGAGACGACTAATGTCAATGTCGTCTCGGCTTATTAGATGTGGAACATTGATATTCTAAGTGTGCTGCTTGATAATTCCAATATCTTGCCCTGCTACAGTGGACATAATGGGAGTAAAACAACGTAACATTGGCCCACCTAATGCAGCCAAGAATGCAATGCGACCTAAACAGCCCAATGCAATATCAATGGCCATTCACCTACCAAACTCTTCAGAGGGTTTTTGGAATTCAAATGCCCTTCATGGTTCATATCGGAAAGTTAGACATGCAAGATTTCAGTACATTTCCTAGCCAGTGCAATGCCGAAGAGCATTTGCTTACACACGTGTAGAGATTAGCAACCCACCGAGAGGATAATGCAGTTACCCCGTGTTTTTCATTCCATTTCGCATATGCAAGTGCACTGCAAAGTTTACCGAAGAGAGGATGATTCACTGCCAACACGAGGCACTTTTATTCCCACGCGGTGACATTAAATCTGCTTTCAAACAGACCTGATATCGGGATTTAAATATTGCCTTTGTGTGCTGTTGGGTGGGTGAAAAGGATAATAATTTCAAAAGCATAGCCATCACCATCTGGCTTCACAGCACTGTACATGTGGTGACGCATAATGACATACATGACACTCGCCACTTAGCATGTAGTGACTGCCTTTGGTTTATCTCCTATTGATGTATGTATATTGAACTTCTTTTGCACCCCACGTAGCCAACCGTGATATTCGGAGGTGCCGAAGCATTTGCCGTAGCATGCACTATGCTTACCACACATGTTGAATGATGGATACTTGTTGATTTGGGTTATTAACAACAATCAGTGCAGTTCAATTAAATGTTTAACTTACACGGAAAATTCCGGTTAGCCAGTTACCAGCTAGCTTGCAAAGGAGATCCGTGGTGCACAAAACAAGAACAACATATGGTGCATAAAAATGCAATTAGTCTCAAATTAGCTCTTACCTTGGTCATACATATCTCAGTATTACATATAACGTAACATTATAATACTGTGTGTGTTAAAAATGTACAATGTGTAGCTAATTTTAGACAAATTGTAAAAAAAGGAAAATGCATCTTCCAACCACTATGCTGAATATATTCTAGAATTTGTGCAAATATACAAACTGTAAAGGCTGTAGCAGTGGCACTGGTACGAACCTCCTGGTTACACCAGCCCACAGGGGATTATTGTGTCCGTCGTGCAGGGAGGGGCTGGGTGGGGAGGGGAGGGGCTGGGTGGGGAGGGGCTGGGTGGAGTGGGTGGGGCTGAGTGGGGGGTGGGAGGGGTGGGGCTGGGTGGGGAGGGGCTGGTCACCCCGTGGTGCCCTTATAAAACTTAACGTTTAACCTACTCACACCGGCTTGTGCCCGCCCTCAAAGTCGGCCATATTTGCGGAATACACCACGCCGCCGTTGACCCTGGCCATTGACCGAGTAACCCAACGTTCCTACCAGCTCCCTCCGCAGGAATGTGTAACACAATGCACTATGAACTCTGTGTTGTCTTGCTGTGGTCTGGGACTGTTGTTGTTTTGCTGCATTTGCCCAAGCTTGCATTTATTGTTGAAAAATCTGCAGGAATTGGTATAAATGAGCAATTTGTACTTCTGATTAATTTTTATTTATTCGTGACTTGCTTGCCTTTCCTATACTTTGCACTCCTATCGGCTTTTTGTATTTTTGTTGTGAATTTCTGACCCCACCCCGACTGGACATCGGTGAAAAGCAGCTTCATATCTCATCGGATTCCTCCAGTCTGAATAAAGATTGTGAATCTCAGAATCATAGTCTGCAAACGGAGTTCAACTCCTGGCAACAGCTGACATCGGTGGCGAGTGGCATCAGGAGCATTGGTGGCGCGTGGCATTGATTGTGAGTGACATTGGTTGTGATTGGCATCGGTTGTGAGTGGCATCGGTTTCAAGTGGCATTGATTGTGAGTGGCATCGGTTGCAAGTGGCATTGATTGTGAGTGACATCGGTGGTGAGTGACATCTGAACTAGTGCTGGGTGTCCCTCTTCCTTTCCTCACTGACCGACGTGGCGATGTTAGGCCAAGCAACCAACATGACACGGTGGATAGCGGGGGCCTTTATCCAGCAAGTGGATTGACAAAGCTTAGTAACAACTTGACGTCTATTGTGTTTGTGTTACATGTATGTATGTATGCAGTACATCCATCTCTGCATATGTATTAAACTGGTAGAATCATATTCTTAGGTTCTTTTTCGGTAAAGTCAGCTATCGTGCTGTGACGGTTCCACCTGAAGACGGAGGCTTGTGTTGCCTCCGAAACGTCGTGATTTTTATTTTATTTTTATTTTACTTTTATTAATTTAAATTTTTTTACCTACGTGACTTTTACCGAAAAAAAAAACTAAGAATATGAATCCTTCCAGTCACGAAAGCTTCAAATCTAGAATGGTATAATCATATATTGTATGCAATCTGTGCTGCTGTAACTTTTTTTCCAGCCCATCCATGTGAATGCATAGCTAATGCAATCTGCAGATGTGCCTCTCTATCAGTCACATTCAACGTTTGTAATAATTTGTTTAAATGCTCTTCAAATATAGCCATGTGTAGCTATTCGGCATGGATCCAAGTTATAAAATCACACACAATAATATCCTTTATCCATCCACCTACGCAGAGACTGGCCACACGATGTAATCTACTGTTATTCGCATTGCCTGTACCAAGAAATAGATTCCTCCAGCAGATTAATTCCAGCTACATGAGCCCATTGATAGGCAAAGCTGAGGTGACGATTGCAAATGCATATGTGAAGATCACGTTACTGAACGATGTTTTCTAAAAAAAAACATGGCAATACACATTTCAGGAATTCACAATACTGTATGTAATACTAGTTTACGGCTGTTGATCCACCGCTGGATGAACCTCCCTGGGCTGCGTCGGTCTTGTGGGTTGTTTGACCATACTTCACCGCACTGGTCAATGGAGGTTGGTAAGGCGAGGGTGGCAGGAGGCAGTACTGGCTTGGGTATAATTCGCCATTGAATCGAGCTGTGAATGAGGAATGAAGCTCATGATGTCGTGTTCATGGCTCAGTGTGTAGAGCATTGCGTCACTGCTCCACTGACAATGATTTGAATCGTCCAGAATGCACGCCGAATATCCACAACTTCAGTATGACACATGTTTGTTATGCCGAGTGCGATGTTTGTTTTTTGCAGTCTTGAATGGTGTGGGGTCTTGCAGAAGAGAAGCTGATTGTCCAAATCGGTTTAATTGTGATTGTGCTCTTTCTAACGACACAGTAATATTTTTTACATGGCTAAATTATTTAACATGTAAAATTACTCAGTCTAAATTAAAAAAATTCGCACGAAACAATGCATAGCTAAAAATTAATTTGATGGAGAATCTAAACCTTTCTCAGATGCAATTTAAGTGAATCAGTTTCATGAGGCCTACTGATTAAAAATATGCAATACAGTACGTAAACATTTCATATGTTTTGTTTCCACACTATCATTGCGGTGACTTGGTTTAAACGGCGGAAAAAAAATTCAGCGTTTCTACACCAGTCTGTAATAAGTCTTTGCAGTCTCAATAGGCCTTCACCTAATTTTCGAAAACTGTTTCATTCATGCATGCAGTGGTGACATTTTAGACACCTTCCATATGACCACGTTTAACGTCATTCATACCATAAGAAAATTGTCGCTTGTGCTCCTTGTTTTTTTATAAGTGCAAAGCAGAAGTGGCATTATATTTACATATACAGTAAATAAATACGTATATTTAAGAAACACATACATTTATACTCTCTACATTTATTTGGCATTGTATAATCATGTTTTCGACATTGTATGTTGCATATATTCTAGATTTTAAAATGCCTGTATCGTGTTACGTGCTTGTAATATGTCACTTGGTACCCTGGAGACCCTTGCAAATGAGATATTCCATCTCAAGGGATTATCCAGGTAAAATATGTGAGTTGGATAGCCAATTTAATTCCTGTTGAGTGCACACTGTAAACCGAGACTTCAATGGTAATGGGCCAGATCCACGTTCACCAGCCAGGATGACGAGCGGTCTCCCGTGACACTTGCAAACCTAGCTTGTGCATGACGATGATTCATCACCGTGTGGCGTATGACTGCGTTGTCTCTGCTTGCGGCAGACCTGTATGTTGGACTGGGGGGTGGTGGTGGGGGGGTTGCATGAGTCACTGACGAAGAGCATAAATGATGAAAAGGTTACAGAGACGTATCTGCTGCACTCCCCGCAGGCTTTTGCAGGCCGTAGACCTTTTCATTCTGTGGCTGCTCTTTCCCCACTCAGAACAAAACAGAAGGGTTGTGTCAAACATTATGGATTGAGTGTGCTCAGCAGATTTGTTGAACAGTTCATGTATTACCTTTCTTTATGTATATTTAAAAATACTAATACAAATGTGGCTGTTGTACCAGAGCACCATATCACGTAATTGTTTTTATATCTAAGTAATCTTTTTTACAACCACTCTTCAGCCAAATAAGTGATTCTTCCCTCTCTCCAAATGTTCACAAAACAATGGATCTCAAAACTGTGTGGATTAAGTGAAACTACCAATCTTTAAATGCAGACTGGGTTGTGAGCATCAACCTGTTGTCTCACCGAGTGGCAACAGGCTCATTACACTGATGTGCGAATTAAGCCCTCCAAGCCACGCAGCCAGCTCCGCATTGTGGGATTTTTGAGATAGTGAGTGGGTGGAAACTAAGCTTAAAATGTCAAATCCCAATGTACTTTGCCCGATAGGAATATTGCCCATTCATAAAAAATAAAACCTGTCAGTGGGATCGCTGTGGAAGCGGAAATGATATGTGCTGAGTGACAGACATATTTTGGTTCATGGTATCCATGGTTACATTGTAACCCAAAATAACAAGGTATCAGGAACTTAGTCACCGATATCAAAATGAATGCGGTGCTGTCGTGACGACAAAAACACGTGACTATATTTAACGGGCTTTTACAAGCTTTTAAAATAAATCTGGCAAATGTATGCTCCAAATGTGCTCTAGTGTTAAGAGATGTATACAGTACTGTTAAGCTTATTTTGCTAACACATAAACTTATAGTTAAATTAAGTCGTTGAAAATGTATTTCTAAGAAATCTTAAAAATCAGAAAACACTCAAATTAGAAAGTCATGACAAAGAGTTATGCAGAATCAACATAATAAGCCATCTGTTACATAACAGCGACAAGATATGAAGTACGGTCTTTGTGTCGTGGCCTGCTCGTTTGTTTTCCTGGTAGAATTTTTTTAGAAGACAGTGATTAAATAAAACAATATAATCGTGGCAAGGCTACAGAATGTGTCAGAGGAATAATGACTGTAATTAAATACAATAGTAGTCTTGAAGGACATGGATAATAAAGCTGCTTAAATTGCATTCTAGATTTGAAATTTTCGTGACTGCAAGGATCCATACTCTTTGGTTTTTTTCGGTAAAATCACGTAGGTGAAAACAAAATAAAAATGAGAACAACTAAATTAAATCACGACGTTTCGGAAGCAACACAAGCCTCTGTTTCTAAATAGCTCGCTTTATACGCTACAGTAATTTTGCCGGAGCAGTCACACCTGATGACGGAGGCTTGTGTTGCTTCCGAAACGTCTTGATTTAATTGAGTTGTTTTAATTTTTGATTTTGTTCTCACCTACGTGACTTTACCGAAATATCAAAGAGTATGTGCTTAAATTGAAGTTGAAAAATCAAGACCAATCGAGGTGCAGCCTCCACACAGCGATTGTCTTGTCAAAAGCTTCGTATAAGACGTGATGCACGTTGTATTGTGGTGCACTGGCACGTGACTTCAAAATGTATTCAGTTGCAGAGATTGTGCTGTTTCCGAGTGTGCTTCAATCAATGATTAGATGTGTCATGATGACCTTAAATATATATTCGAACGCGCAAGAACCTACTCAAATTAAATGTATGTGCGCATGCAGTGATTCATGGATTACAGTACACAGTATTTACAGGTTAATGACATAATTCAAATCGTTGATAAGCATTAAACGGCGTTGGCGGGTCATGTTGCTCAAAGCGATTTTGTCTGGTGGTCTTGAAAAATGTTGGAGTAGCGATGAAATCAGCTCGAGTGCAGGTGCTAGGATCACAAGAGATGGTGACAGCTTTCGGAGGCCTTCATCCAGCAGTGGATTGGACATGGCTGATGATGACGATGTGAAATGATTACTAGTATAAAGTGTTAACAGTACTGGATACGGTACAAGCATTGCAAACATCCATGGAGTTTTAAGTATTAAGACACAAACATGAAACCTGCAGTATAACATCCTCTTGAAGGCAGGGACACTCTGCTACAAATGCCATAGCAGTGACTCATGCTAGCAATAAACCTGTAGATATAACATTTTATAAATAAATAACAAATCCAACCAGAGATGGGGTTTAGGTTCGCAAGTGTGAAATTGTATACACCCCCTGTTTCCAATGAGCCATGTTTCTCTGTTATTGAATAGAGCGGCCTATATCACCAACTGTTAATAAGTGGCTACTCAATAGAAGTCCACAATTTCTACTGGAAAATTGCCGCGTTTAAAATTGACGACCTTCATTCAGAGAAAGTGTGCCTTTTAAATTGAACAATATTGATTCGGTTGAAACGTTCACAGCTGCAGTCCGTTTCTTTTTTTTTTAGAGAAACACTCGAAATATGTCTGGAAACTGATTGAGACTCAAATGAAATGATTTTGATTCTACACACAGTTGACAGAGAATGGTAAAAGCGAAGCAAGTGTGGTGTCACCATATACTTTGTTGTGTCTGACTAAAGTACAGGAGCAGATTGAATTGAATAATTCGCTCATTATTGACATTAGCAGTGGCAATTTGAACATTCTTATCCAGAGCGCTTTAAAAAGTCTGCCATTTACAAATTATCCCTTTCCTGGAAAAATAATTATCTTTCATTTTGTCTGAAATACGTAGATATATATTTTTTATTATATACATAACATGTGTACGTTATATCACTTATTTAATTTCGGAATGAGATATCGAGTTACAAGAATTGTACTGCATTTGATATTTCACGATATTAGACTTTGTCAGAAAATGAAAAATACCCATTATAGAAATGCTTCCGTAAAAAAATGTGCAAACAGCAATGTCAAAAATCCTTTCATGTGGATTTTCATGTTCACCACATCCTTGAATTATCAATTTCACGCTATCATTTCTCTAAAATATTCAATGTTAGAAGTCGAAATCCAAACACTTTTGAACCCAGAGTCCCATTTAAGTCACAAAGTGCTGTCAGATGCTACGATCTCTGAATGAATAGTTGTGACGTCACTCAGGACGAAAACTCAAGTCAGACGGCCCAGTCAGACAGGCATTTACGCAAAAGCCACACCAGGTTTGAATGCCACCCACTGAGAGTGCACCAGAGAAATATATATATCTTGCGTCAGTTCAGGATATGAAAACAATACCAAATATCAGATAGCATCGCCCGCCAAAATTCCAGCTTCACTACTCTCCGAGCCGCCCAACATAAGCTTCCATGTGTTCTCCACCACTGAGAATTTAGGCATTTGCCACATTGATGTTTTGCTGTCTGTAATTAGTTAAGATTATATTCACTGAATGTATACAGTATAAGTTATGGGGAGTCAAAATATTTTGAGAATGAGATCTTAATCCTAGAATGTTACAGTCGACTTATTTTGAAGCTTATTTTTTTAAATCAAACTCAATTAATTACAGTGAGTCCAACATGCGCATGACCGCTGTTTACAATAGGAGTTGTATAATAATAATATTGCACATTCAGCATTTCTGTATTTACTCTTGAGTATTTATTATTTTATGTTTACATATATACCAAATCGCATGCTGCCATGGTGTGTATATGGTTAGCATACTGGAATTCACAATCCAGAAGTTGCTGGTTTTATTTGACATCGCGATTCCTGTACGGACAGATTATTATAAATGTGAAATGCAATGGTAGTGCTTCCTGTGCTCTGCTGCCAGTTTACCAATATTATTTTGATTGCCCTATAATGGGCCAACAAGACAGAGTGGACACCGGTAAGAAGATTAGATACTCTTTCATTCTAGCATTAGGATAAAAACGGCTTTTGTCATTTCACCCCAATTTTAACCCGTTAATGCTCTCAGCGTCGTGTCAAGAGACACAGTTATGCAAACGGATCTCTCGCAGAGCACACGCAATCCTTTGTGTTAGAGAAGCGGATATCATAGTAGATGGAAACACTTACCCACTCGCACCGCATATGAAAGTAATAGTCATCACGTGACACTCAAACTGATATTTGATTCTCAGAGCTGGAATTTGGCCAAATTAATTGCAAAAGCAAACTATAACGAAATACTTTTTTTTTCGTGCAGTCAATAGTGGATGGGCTTGGACAATCAAGGAACAGGCGGATGCCTGGATCTAAACCAAGAATATCAGTGGTGCCAGCTCAACGCTCTGACCTCTGAGTCACCATTCTAGTAATAAGCATAATGTTCAGTTCTTAACTGTAAGCATATAAGTAAATGCCCAAAAATTGTCATTAAAATTACAAATAATGTTGTCTTGCACACTGTAACATTAGTCTCTGTAGAGTGCACAGATAGATTAGCCACTTGTGCTGTCGACTGCCTCCCCCTGTTCCAGTCCATGCTCAAGACCTTGCTCTTCTCCTCTGGATGTGACTGGCTGCCCCTTTCTCACTAAACAATGAATACGTCCATTTCTGCACAGCGTCTTGAGACGCAGACACACGTAGATGCTATGTAAAGAAAAAAATCACACTTTAATGCTGTGCAAATCCCTGTTGCGTTCATGCATTAATGCTCTCACAAAGGCAATGCGCGTTACCTGCAGAGGCGTCGCTGGGGTGTTTGTCTGGGTGGCACTTAAGGGCTTGGCACTTGAACTCTGCCGAAATCTGCTCCGTCTGTATGCACACACCACCCAGCGCCGAGCACAAACAGCGTGGCTAATTCGCATCTGATCAGTGGGGCGCTGCACGGGAGTTCATAATACACAACCATTTTCGGGCATTTGTCCATCCATGCCATGTGAGTAATGGGGGTTGTTTGACCTTACTTCATACACTTGTCAGTGGGTTCATGAGGGCGCAGTGACTGGGTGGGTTATCACTCACCACTGGTATTAGCTGTGGTCAGGAGTCAAATCGGGACACCGAGTTAATAGGCAGCAGTGTCATATTTGGTCACAGTCAACGACAAGGGCAGTACACTGAACATTGGTCCTACCCCTCCACTCCAAGGCTATGCAGGGTCAATAAATATTTGCTGACCTCTGGACATGTATTGTTATTGTAAATATTTTTTGTTTCAAAGGGGTGGGCGTTAGTAATATGTATTTACATATGGGTCACTTTGAATTATTTCAGATTGGGACTGAAGAGTCGAGGACAAGCTATGGACAATGTAACCTCATACCAGGGCTGGCGTAAACATCAGATGCTCTGTGGAAATACACGGTCAACATAACAAGGCCACATGGCAGAGCTGCAGTCGTTGCAAATGTATGACGAGCGGTCAAAATTATTTCAGAATGAGTCATTGAAAAATTTTATATAGTGAATGTGCTTTTGTTTTAATAGGGCATAAGCATTTTCTTGCCGGTCATTATATTAAGAAATTAAGTCTGAGGAGAATCTGTAAATTGTTTTTTACAAACTTGTCCTCAATAGTTTTTGTAGACCACCCATTTCCTTATTATACTAGACATTAAATACTGTACATATACAATATTGGTCAATAGCTCTTCATAAAGTTGGTGCATACTCTTTGGTTCTTTCAGTAAAGTCACGTAGGTAGAAAAAAAAATCACGACGTTTCGAACGCAACACAGACGGGCGCTTGTGTTGCGTTCAAAACGTCGTGATTTATTTTATTTTATTTCTACCTACGTGACTTTACCGAAAGAACCAAAGAGTATGGATTCCTGTAGTTACGAAAACTTCAAATCAAGATTAAAGTTGGTGCATTATAATAATTCCCGCTCCCCCAACCCTTCACAGCGATTCGATATAATTTTGCGATTTAGGATCACAATTTGAATATATTTTTTGTTATTTGTATGGTTTTTTATTTATATCTCATTCGTACAAATTTGTTGCCTCTTAAGTTCCTTAATGTAACATTAGCCTAGATACTTTTCATATCCTTGGTTCTTTCGGTAAAGTCAAGTAGAAGGGAAATAATAAAATAAAAATAAAATGTGTTATATTTATATTATTTTATTATTTCCCTTCTACATGACTTTACCGAAAGAACCAATAATATGAATCCCTGCAGTCACGAAAGCTTTAAATCAAAACTTTTCACATCATTTCCATATTACAAATAATGATTTTTCACATCCGCAGTACGATTGCATGCACAGTATTGTGAGTGTGAGAATAGATTGCCATCAAGGAACTTATGCATCATTACTTGCATACTAAATAAAGGTTCCATCATCCACAAGACTCAGTGGCCACAGGTTTTTCAGGGCAGACATAACGCTTATATTTGTAATGGTAGAAATAAAAACTGTCGTGACAATGGGATCAGTTGACCTGAGTGGCCTCTCTGGGTAAAGTGGCTGAATCAAAGCCAGAAAAGAATCTAGTGAACACTATCCCTCCCTCACTCCCCATGCCCCACCAGAACAACCGACCAAGTTGTTTTGAGGCTCTAAAATTGAGAATAATGGACTTAATTTGTCTAGTTAGCGATAATGAATGCAGCGGTGTTGTGTAGTGTTTTTGTGTTGTGCAGGCAGACGTTCCAAACAAAAAGGCCTGTTTGAAATTTCATTAAGCCAGTGTTTATACGTCGCTTGAAAACTGCAGTCATTGGGAAACTTAACAAGGTCATTAAAAATGCCTAATGAAGTTACATAACACTTCAGAAGGTCAATGCCAATGTATACAGACTGGCATTCATCATCACTGTCGTGTTTTGAAAACCATCTAACAAAAAACAAATTGCAATACTTCCATTTTGTCCTGCAGTGCCAGTACGTCACTATGCTCGTTTCCACAACGTTAAGCCTACAGACTAAAGCAGCGTGCTTCCGGGCAGCAATATATTACGTGCTGCAATTAACTTACAATAGAAAGAGTATAAAAACCCAGCAAACAGTGCTGGTCAAAGATGGAAAACACACTTGTGACGCAAATGCTGGTACCAGAGCACCAGCATAAATGAATCACTTAAGGCAAACACACACACAGGCAGGAGCTGCTGCGTTAAATGCCCTATCCCTAACCGTTCCCCTGCTTGATGCGGTAATTGATTTTGCATCATTCAGTGAGCTGCAACATGAGTTTTACATCCACCTGCAACTGTTGTGCCCAGTTTAACTCGGCAGTCCTCTTTGTAATTTGATAAAATCATAAATTACCATTCTGCTCTATACACAAAAGAGATTACTGATGGCACTAATGCACTTCTAGCTCACGTTCTGTAGAGAATTAAAAATTTGACGTTGTGAGTGTGAGTTAACGCTCTTACGGTGGGTAAATACTGTAATATAGACACGACACATTGAGGACTAATGCTCTAAACCACGCTCTGCTTGTGTCGGTGCTTTGCAGTCTGGTAAATGACGAGACCTTAGCAAATTGTCTGCTTGTTGTAAAACGTTTCGCTTGATGCTCCTTTATTTCACCTAATGAGAACATAGAGTTTCATTCATTTCATGCCTTGCAAACTAGATCTAAGAAATCACGGCTGCATGAAGACATTTATTATTAATATTTATTATTTAGTCTTTGTAGGAGATTTTTTAATTTAAGATTTCCGCCATGAAACTGGCAGACGGCCCATTGAAAATGATGACGTCTTATCACAGGGTCTTTCGAATCGACGACTGAACCCCTCTGATTTGCTGTGACAAAGGGGCATGCGATTATCCGTGGCAGCGAAGGGATGGAATGCATCCGACAGGATGTCGAGCAAGGAGATGGAGTGATGGCATCGGCTCAGCTGGGTGGATTGTTACGTCACAGGACCAGGGTACATAGTGAAACCTTGGAGAGGCCTTCACCCAACGTTAGGTTGACCATGACTGATAATGATATGTACATATTTATCCATTTATCCGAGTGTCAAAGTGCAAATAAACATGAATAGGATCAATTTGTAACCGCTTCAGGGTCCCTCTGGCTCTTATCCACGTGAAGCCTCGGACAATAGAAATACAGTCATTGCCTTGCAGATGTTTTAAGGGCGCGGATAAGAGGCAGGCTGGATAATAAGTACGAGCTTTTTTGCCCGTCCGAGGACGGGTGTATATTGCAGTAAGTCTGAAATATGCAAAAGAAAAATTGTTCAGCTCATGATTATTAATGAGGGGGGTTGCCCCATGTGAAGTGACGTCACCCGCTAATGGTTATTGGGGAGGGGTGCGGCATGTGGAGTGACGTCACCCCCTCATGGTTATTGTGGAGGGGTGCCATGTGGAGTGACGTCACCCCATCATGGTTATTGTGGAGGGATGTGGCATGTGGAGTGACGTCACCCCCTCATGGTTATTGTGGAGGGGTGCAGCATGTGGAGTGACGTCACCCGCTCATGGTTATTGTGGAGGGGTGCAGCATGTGGAGTGACGCCACCTGCTCATGATTATTAATTAGGCGAGGGGTACGGCATGTGGAGTGCGCGACCTTCTTGTGCGTTCGTGTAAATTTCCACGCGGGCATGAATATTAATGAAGGGGGTGGGGACTCTTTTGCAGTGACGTCACGCACGGTTGTAGCACTGTGCTGCGTAGATTTCTTTTTTACCGTCACTTTCTGTAAAGAAACGTCATATTTGAAGCGACTTTGCGTAATAAGCTATTTAATTCCTCTGCGTTGGCGTAAAAAACCACCCACTCATGAATATTAATTAGGGTGGTGGGCCTCATGTGGAGTGACGTCACGCACGGGACGGACAGACATTTCTGGGTGATTATAGTAGGTAATATGTATGTCAAATAAGATCAGTTTCAATGTATACAGCATACAGCTTCTCAACTATAATGCCGCATGGGAATCAGTGGATGTCAGCGGGAATCAAACTATGGAGCGTAATAATTGTTTCAGTGGTGGGCATCATGATGGCTGCAGCACCCAAGCATAGGTTGTCACCATGTGCAGTGTTTCTGGGGATCGAGCACGTAAAAAGGCTGATGAAAGCAGAATGGCTGAAACGACGGCTTTAACTTTTAGTTTGGAGCTTGCAAGCAAAGGTCCTTTTACAACATCCCGTGGCTGTTTGTATGAGACCAGTATAGAATAACTAAAAATTATTAATGACAGGCCTTTGTCAATACAATGCTGTTTGATACATTCCCATGTTGGTTAGCAGGCTTGTTTGACCCATACTTGACCAAGCTAGTCCTTGTGGGTTGGTGAAGGATGGGCCCACGACCGGGTCAGATATCACTCGCCACTGATATCAGCAGTGGATGGGAATCAAACTAACAGCAAAGAGCCTGCATTATCCACAGCTTGTTGTGCAATAAGCACTTTGGCTAGCATATCATTTCATTATTTTATTTAAAGTCATAATGCGCTTGGAGGACAAAATGATAAACGAGACATTATTTACCCATGTCGAAAACAAGCAAAAAATATATATCTTATTTTACATTGGTCATCACTGATAATTGCATGGATTAATCTCATTGGGGACAAAACAACAAACTTAGTCTTGTGATTGCATGGGACTTTAACTGCTAAGTGCTTAGGTCTACAGGTGGTAGAGCAGTGCACTGGCGAGGTGATATGAGTCTGACCCATGTCCGGTTAACTTAGTCACTGATGTTAGTTGTGAGCTTAACCACTGCACTACAACTCCCCGCCTATGATACCCTATAACACACAAGCACTCTAATTCATTTCCGGTTCCTACACGGCTCATGATTCCTGCACATCCTTCCATATTAAGGGTGGACTCCTAAAATAATGGGCATCAATAGGATTGCTTCAAGTCGAGATGGAATATGTGCTCTGTGTGCAGAGGGAGGCATTACCACTGCCCACAAGTGTTGATGAGGATATTAGAAACACATCACTGGTCTTGTTACAAATCAACTTTGTTTCTTTTGCTTATTGTACCCAGCTTTATGAATGTATCAGGTGGTTAAGTCCCCTCACATGGTTCTCCCCAGGATGGCTTTATTTCGGAAAATGCTCCCCACCTTTAGGCAGAGAAAGTCTCCATATTCTTAGGTTTTTTTCGGTAAAGTCACGTAGGTAAAAAATCTAAATTAATAAAAGTAAAATAAAAATAAAAATCACGACGTTTCGGAGGCAACACAAGCTTCCGTCTTCAGGTGGAACCGTCACAGCACGCTTGCTGTAATCAAGTAAATGAGAGATTCCAAGGGATACTACCCCGTATATATACTGGTTGAGGGGGGAGAGAAAGTGTCCATGCATTGCGTACGTACACCGCATAATGCAGAGAGCCGCGTGTGCTACACTCCAATTTAGCTGATTACCTCATGGTTTATTTCATTATGCTTTGCCAATGTTTGTCCACGTCATTAGGCATAGAGGAATGAATTGCAAACCAAATCCCTCCCCCCACACACGGCAAAGAGGAGCACAATAAACATTTTCTATATCTAATTCATTCGACCTGTCCCATGTCTTTTTTTACATCAAGTTATGCCCATTTTGCTTCAATTCTTCTTTTTGTAAGCCTTAAGATTAAGCACATCCAGGCTATTTAGGTGTTCCAACTCGAAAGTATGCTAATCCTGCATGTCACAGGATTCTCAAAATAGCATGGGGGAATTAAAGACGATGCTATGTGTGTCAAGTTAAGAACAAGTATATCCGAAACATTGTGATGCGTGCAAAACACCCTCTGACCTCAGTCATGAGTTCTACAACTGGGTCAATGGCCGCTTAACAGGAGGGGCGTTCGACACAGTAGCTATGACGGCAACGAACGATGCTGTGATGTGTGCATGTGACAGAGATTGGGTTGTTCCCCACCTTTAAATAACAATTTACACCCCTTTGTCAATCAGCTGCTGGCTGATGGGGTTCCTCACTGCACCTCTCGGTTATAGGGGGGGGTTTGGGAGGATGAAACGGAGGTCACCAGGTTCATAATGCAGTGCACTAACCGCTGCTGATTCATGGTGCATGCCCATCTTGTAGTTATATTTAGATATTTGGCTAAGACACTTCTACAAAAAAATGTATTCTTTATGAATGACCTAGGGCCTGATTCACATAGCTATTTTGGCCACGATTCCACTACTTTTTAGTGGAATGACAACCCGATTTCACGCCACATTGCAAGGGTTTCACTTTGCACTTCACTTCCGACCAATTCCGTACAAACAAGGAACCGTTCCGCCACCGCACGTGCACGATTGCGGAATGGTCCAAACAGTGAGCTGGGTTAGGGGCAAAGCCAACACTTGAAAAATTGCGTAAATCATGAGCTGGGCACGTGGCTTGACAGGGCTTTCCATTTTGTCTGTATGGAAACTTTAGAGCAGGTATTTACATCTCTTAAACTTTCGATCCCATTTCAAAACCATATACAAGCATACAACAATTCCCCGTGTAGCCTAATAAGTTCCTGGCTTAAGTCATGTGTTGGTGAAGGCAGGTGGAGGGAAGATGGCAGGTAGCACTGCGCTCCTTGCCTGGCGATCTGAGCTTGATTCCTGACCATGGAAAAAAGTCAATCAAGTGGAAGATGATATCTGAAACAGTTTTGGATCCCCACATGCATAAACTCCAACTGAGTAGTGTGGTAAAGTATGGTTAAACAACCCCCATGACTTGCACGGCGAGAAGACGTCTTAATTCAGCAGTGCATTGTCAAAAGCACTGTAAATTATTACAATTTATTATAGTAAACAAGATTTCATTGTAAGCAGCTTGAATTAGCAATCTAGTTCTTGCTATTACCCAGGTGTGTTGTTTTAGCAGCCTTTTCTTCCTTTGATCCTGAGCATTAAAATAACTTACCCATTGTCAATCCACCGACCAGAGCCTTATTGGTTGGCCTGGTTAAGCTCGCCTACTGATAAAGCGTGTTTATAATACATTAGGTATTCGCACCATTCTTATAGCACAAGGCTATCACATAGGCACTATATTTCACAGACCGAAATAATTTGGCAATACGGGGTCAATGTTGTTATGTTGTTATACCCAATCAGGTAATTGGGTAATTTGCAGAACATTTTCAAATTTGGACCTCAACGACAGCATGCTGGCCTACCTATTACTTAAACAAACCACCCGGTCTTTAATTTGCACTGTGAAACAAGACAATTCTGCAAAAAAAAAAAACTCATCAGCCAATCAGTAGCCGAGGAAGTGCCGACAGCGCGTATTTTTTTATTAATACATCCGCAGTATTAACCAGGGTGGCCGCTGGGTGCAAACTGCGAACATCTGCAACAAGCAGCAAATGCACTGCCCCTCGACCATGTAAGCACGCGCTCGGGATTCACATCGGCACTTCCTCGGCTACTGATTGTCTGATGAGTTTTTTGGTTTTTGCAGAATTGGCTTCCACCTATTCCAGGCAGAAATTTTTTCTGCTACGAACGTGGCAAGACAGAAAAAGCGATCCAAAAGATTGCAAGAGAAACATGGCAAGTATTGTGGATATGATCAAGAAAAAATGGTTGTGCTGGTGGATCGGCTACCGAGACATGGATTGTTATGGTCTTCAAAAGTTGGGCGACCAAGCGGAAAATTCTTAGGGCAGACGGTGGGATTCTGTTCGGGCAGATATTGGAGGTCCGTGAATCTATCCACCTCAGTTCCATTTCTGGGCACGGCTAACATCAACGTTGTTGTGAGTATTACGAATTATTGTGGTTCATTTAACCATATTGGTATTCCTGATCTACATATGGAGGTTGGATAATATTGGCGTCTGTTATAATTCGATCGTATTTTTTCTTTGTTAGAATGTAAAGGATGTAGTAGCATTTTGTATTTTTGGATTGTCATGTATTGTACAAAACATGTCCAATGATACATTACAGTCGAAGATCCACTAGACATTGAAAAAAAATCACAAACTCATCACTGCTTTTGATTGACAGTATTACCTACGTTTTATTGCTATTTTGTCATTTGGAAATGTATGAATGTAATGTTTTTTTTTTATCAGTGACCACTCCCATAAAGTTCGCACACCCCTTGTGGTACGGGTTAATCTCTTTTATTTTTGTCCGTCTGGTCAGTTTGCCACCTAAATGCACATGATCCATCTCTCCCCATCATTTAAAGGATATCGCCGATCATATGTCATCTTATCTAAACCCTTACCAGAGACCGTACGGTCGAGAGCAATTTAAAATTGCAGAGCAAATGAGGGCTAGCTGCACGAAATAGCATCGAGCATGAGCCACAGGTTGCGCAGACACACTGAGTGTGGTGGTGGGGTGGGCAGAGTTTAGGGGTGGTGGTGAGAGATTAAGGACTGTCATGCACGGTGCAATTGCAGAGATGCACTCACCGAAGAAAGCTCGTCGCAACCCAGAAGGCTGTAGTAGTCTTCCCCAACGTCCTCGGCACCACTTAGGATGGCGTCCAGGGAAGCGTTGTCCATGATTTTTTTATTCCCTGCCACACCTAGGAGCCAAGAGCAGCGACGCGAATGGATGCGAGGCGGTTGTGGCACCACAGTTTATGTGCTGCGTGCGGGGTAATTGGGGGGAGGGGAGAGAGAGACAAGGAGTCTCTTCTCCGGTTGGGAGGAGCGACATTCACCCGCAAAACACAGAGTGGGTGGGAACGTGGGAATCCGTGACCCATTGGCCAAGGGCCAGGATGGCTTTCTCCGCCTACCCATTCGGTGATGTCACATGTACACAGCAAGAGTTACAATGAATAACAGGCAAATGCAGCAAGTGTAAACGTGGCGTAGAAGGGCAAACATATAGGAGCGTTGGATAAGTATGTAATCGAGTTAGGGTGTTATTCACCGGGCACATGCACAAGCCCTTTGTAAATCCTCTGCCGAATGAACCCCCCCCCCTAATAGAGATTGGTGAAGGTGGGTTGCGTAGATGTGGGAACACAGGGTGGTGGGTAACTTTGTTTAAACACGAATCTAGTTTTTAGTTTTTGGGGAAAAAAATCTAACTTTCTCTGCTGGATTATTTTGTTTTTGCAAGAATATATATAGAACGTGACTGTAAATCCCATTGAAAATTATTTGGAATACATTATTGTTTGGGGGGGGGGACGTGAAAAATTATCAAATGTAAAAATGTGTATGTCTTTGTTTTATATTAAGTTTTTATGGAAAATAAAGAAAATGTCGCGTAAAAGGTTTAAATATTGGACTATGTAAAAATAGGAAGTGATGAGATACTTGTTTATAGGCATTGATTTGGTGAATAGGGGTCAACAAATGTATCTAGTTACAGTTATACCGTTATAATATGTAACAAGAACGAATATATATTCAAAGCTACCACTTGATGCAATCTTTCATTTTATAATCTGACATCCCTTTCAAACGTATTTACATTAATCTATGTGGTTTTTGTGAAAATTATATTTTCCACAAATGCCTTGGAATTTGGATGGATTTTCATCTAGATTTATACATGGCACTGTTGAAATGTTTAAAATTAAAATGGCTTCCTGTATATTAATGGTTTTCTCTCACCACTCATAATTATCTTATCACCTCTACTGTTATAATCTGTCCGGCTTAATTCCAATGTCCATGAGAAGGAACATTGCAGGAGTATACATATGTTGGCAATGAATAGACCAGAATCTTGCCATTCCAGCACAAGGCCAACCTTTACTATTCAAAATGTGTCGTGCTCCAATGGCCTCTCTTCAATCCTCATTCTCCTTGATGCTATCCTTAGCCTTCGACACAGTTGCTCACCGCACACTCCTTTCCACCCTCTCCAATCTCGGTATCTCCAGTACAACCCTCTCCTGGCTCCAGTCTCATCCCTCTTCACGCACTTCCTCTGTTTTCAACGACTCAACGACGCCCCCTCACTCCCCGTCACTGTTGGGGTTCCCCGATGGTCTGTCTTAGGACCCTTCCTATTCTCGCTCGATATCTCACCTCTGGAAGCTGTAATTTCTTCATTTAACTTTCCCCATCACCTATTCACTGACGACAGTCAAGATTTTCTTTGCCTCCTGTACCTCTGACCTTGCTTCCCACATTTCCGACTGCTTAATCACTGTCCAGTCCTGGATGCCACGCCACTACCTTTCTCTCAATCCTTCTTAAACTGAAATCCTTTTTTTCCCTCTCCCTGTTCCCTTCCACTCTGTCCTACCATCTCATTCCCTCCCTTTTCCCTCACTCCTGTCTCATCTGCTCGCAACCTCGGGGTCATCTTCAACTCCTCTCTCCCCAAACATATATCTGCCACTACCTCTACTTGCCGCTTTGACCGATACAATATTTGCAAAATCCGTCCCTTCATCTCACGATCTGCTGCTAAACTCCTGATTCACTCCCTCATTTTCACTTACTTTGACAATTGCAACTCTCTTCTTCTTGGTCTTCCTGCCCTTGCCTCTCGAACAGATACAAAATGCCTCAGCCCAGATCATTTTAACCTCCCCCCACAATTCCCAAACTTCTGCTTTACTTTTACAACTCCACTGACTCACTCTTTACTATCACTGTATATTTACATTTCTCATTCTCGTCTTAAAATCCCTCCATGGTCTTGCCCCACCTTCATTTGTGTCTCTAATCTCTTACTATGTCCCTCTCTACACATTTGGACCGTTGTACACCTGTGCATAACGCGTGGCCTATTTTGACTAATACATTAAAACTGCCTGTTCAACAAAGGTGAAACAGATATTTTACTAAATTGACCTGCTGCTATATAGAGTACCCGAATGTAATAAAGTGCCCATGTTTCGTATGAAGTATACTCTCGGTGCTTTCCACGTCTGTAGAAAAAAGGTCTCCATAAAATGATGGTTGCACACTAAGATAGGTCAGAAATTGAATCTTAATCACCTCAGCGTTATACCTGCAAAGTCAAAGTACTTCATACACCAATTTTCTGAAAAGGTCTTCTTCTGCCAGAACTAAGGATGGCCCAAAACCCTTTGAATCCTCTTACTGGAGAAAAAAGAGTCAGTTTAGCCTTCTTAAAAAATAAGACGCCGGCTGCAATGAGAAACCCCCTGTTCCACAATCATAATTACATTCTCAAGAGACAGTCAAAGCCATAGCCACCAGACAAGAGACAACAGGTGTGAGTTATATGCTGGTCAAGGACCATGAAGCATGGTGGATCACTCAATGTCTTTTTTTTTTCCAAGACAGAGATGCATGCGGCTTAAATGTAGGTCTGAAACGATTAGTCAACTAAGTATCATTGACTGAACACTGTAATTGATAAATTACTGAGGCCAATGTAAAATTGGTACTGCCTATGTCCTGTTTCCTGAAACCCCCTAACAGCCCCACCAATGACCGCCCGTCCAGCAGCACACGTGGAAACAGAATTGAGCATTTCCCCCCAATTTTATGTTATCCCATGAGTCGACTTATCGAACCAATAATTGGAAGAGTCATCAATCACTTTTTATTCGGGAAGTTCAGCTGCAGAATCCAGAACTTCCCCAAACACTGTTGGGAGTGGGCACAGGTCTATACAAATGCATTTATTTTTTCATATAAAGATCCAAATACAATTAATCCCTAATAGAGGTGTTTTGGGTTTGATAGTGTAAATATATAAATGTGTTGTTAAACACGCCACCACCCGCCACAGCCAACTAGTAAGGGTTGTCACGTAAACAAAAATATGCCAATTCGTCACTAGTACAGCACACCGGTGTGTTGGAGAGCCAAGCCACACCATTTACAATCTGAGTACGACATTTCTCCAGTAATTACAACTAGCTTCATCAGGCGACAGCCAGATTTGTGGAGAAGTCCACCTGTTTCGTTCCTTATATAGAGGCGTAGATGTGGTGACCACACTTCTGCACTCTTGAGTCAACATTATGCATGTGTGGGGGCCGATGTCCACCCCACCACCCTCGCTGGGCAGATGGGGCACGACGTCCGCCCCCTCCACTTCCTCCTCCACCGCGTCGATCGACTCCTGCCATGCCCCCCGCTGACTGGGTGATCAGCCCCCCCACGCTAGTGCCCTCTTTGAGGGACGTAGCTAAATTGCTGGCTCACAGCCGCACGGAGTTAACCCACACACCCGCGCATACCACAGCTAGCGCTAACACAGCACACAGCGGCACGCTCGCACTTACCCCTGCGAGCGATTCCCTTAACGCGCCTCCGTTGCACACCACAGCTATTAAATTTCGATTTAAAGCTTTCGTGACTGCAGGGATTCATCTTCTTGGTTCTTTCGGTAAAGTCACGTAGAATGGAAATAATAAAATAATAAAAATAAAACAATAAAATTTCGATTTAAAGCTTTCGTGACTGCAGGGATTCATCTTCTTGGTTCTTTCGGTAAAGTCACGTAGAATGGAAATAATAAAATAATCCTCGACAGACCGGTTCTCCACCTGAGGACGGCTGCTTGCGTTGTGGCCGAAACGTCGTGAGAATGATTTTATTATGTTTCATTTTTATTATTTTATTACTTCCATTCTACGTGACTTTACTGAAAGAACCAAGAAGATGAACCACAGCTATTGTTAACAAAGGGGCGCGAATGTTCTTGCACCTGCGGGCGATTATCTCCTAACGCACGCGCCCACCACAGCTAACGCTAACATAGCACGCAGCGGCACACTAGCGTCCACACCGACGAGTGATTTCCTCTTCACACGTGCACACACCGCAGCTAGCGCGGCGGCATGAACAAGTCGCACCTGCGTGTGATTATGTCCTAACACGCGCGCACACGCTGCGGCTCTGCGTTCACTCCTCTCGCAACGCGTCGCTCCACACACACAAATCACAGACACGACACGATGCTCTGTGCTACTTTTTATTCGCGGCGCAAATACCCACAACCTGGGGGAATATTTCGTGAGAAGAGCCTAGCCTAACTCTGCCTACGTACGCAGTCACTCAGACGTCCTACCACGTACTTCAAAGCTGTACTCACGACATCGCACGGACGCTGTAAGAGTCGGAGAGAGAAGGACGAGAGATAACTTTACCTATCACTGCCTCGTAGCAGCACTCGCTGGCATCACATGAATACTGCGAACGGCTCGAGGAGGCAGGACGGCAGGGAGTAGGTCTTGACAAGCCCAGAGGTTGAAGACAAGAGCTCGAAAATCGTCCAGGGCGACTCTTTTTATTCCCTAAACTTCAAAAACCCAGGGTGACGTCGCACCACGCAGCCAATCGTGCACTTACCTGCGCCGTCGCTGCCTTGGACCTTCCCTACCAAGGCCTAATCCCCTCACTTCAAAGGCCCGGGGTGGCATTGTACCGCGCAGCCAATCGTGCGCTGATCTGCGCCGTTTTCCCACTTGCCCCTCTACATGGAGTGCCGCGGGCCAATCGTGCGCCTACCTCTGATTACCGCTCACTTGGACCTTGTGCCATACTGCGCCGCTCAACCATTGTTCTCCCATGTTCACTAATTCTGACCTCCTGGTCTGCCCTTCTTGCCTAATATTCCACGCTCAGCCTCTCCCAATGTCGTGAATAACTTATTGCGGTTGGCCCATTGAACCTTTTCTTTCTGCGCCCATACAATTTTATGCCAATTTATGGGCACCGCAATGCGAGGGTCGGCCAATCTCCTGGCACCGGGAAACCGTGGGACTCTCCCTCTAGGGGCCCTTCGGATTAAAACCCGATGTGCCAGACAACCTCCCGCCAGGACACTATGTGTGTGCGCTGCGTGTGTGCTCAGTGTAGGTGCCAGGGGGGAGTCGCTGCGCTTGCAGAGTTTCTCCGCGGCCGTGGCATCACACATGTGCATTATGCGAGCTCATTGATCTTGTTCTTCCTGTCCATTGTGTGTATGAAAATAGCCATACCAACAGTAACCATATTGAGGTATGGTGGCCTGTATAGGCATGCATTTAAACAATGTATTATTTGATGATTCGCTTCCACGCAGCACTAAGTCGGTAGCTATCTGAACGGTTAAAATTATTTGTATTTCTTTCAATTTCGATGGATTCTCTAATTAGTCTTGGCTAGTAGTAGCTAGTTTAGCACAGAACTTCAACATGATCAAAATCAATTATAGTGTCCTTGTTGGCACGTGTGTTCTGCTACTGCTGACAGTTGTATTTGGGAGTATTTAATATTTCTTTGGTGTTCTTTTAGTCTCGTGCTGATCATTCGTCCTGTTTGCCCAACATAGCATTTACCACAAGTGCAGTTAATCCAATACACACCTTCTGTTGATAGCTTCAGTAATACATATATTTTTTTACCAGATATTCATGTCTGTTTTGTATGTACCGTGCCAAATCTGACTCGGATGTTTTGTTTTTCCAAACATCTGGCGAGTTTTTCTGCCATTCGTTTGAAACCATTCCTCTCAAAGGGCCACTGATTATTACTGACACCACTTTTAATTTGGGATTTAAGAGTTTATTCGTGGTTTGTGTTTTCTTTGGATTTCTGCCGGTATTTCTAATTGTTGACAAAGTGCAGTACAGTATATCTACCAATAACACAAATGTACAGCCTTTGGCGGTGAGATGTTGTCTCCCTCGCCTAGTGTGCAGGAGGCCGTGGATTCGATCTCAACCCTAACGATGCCTGCGCGTTTGGAATTCGCGTGTTCTCTCTCTCCCCGTGGTCGAGTTGATTTTTTTCTGGGTCCTCCGATATTTCCATGAACATTATTTGGCTCCTATAACTTCCCAGATATACGCCACTTCATATGTGGCTACGGCACCGCTTAAAATGAGCAGTGGCCTTTGAAAAAAAAGTTTATATTCGTAAATCCACTGCTGGATGCGGGCCTGCCTATACCATGCGGTGGGTAGTTTTTTTGACCATACTTCACCACGCTGGTCACTGCGTATTGAAGGTAGGCAGCAGAGATTTGGCAGCATGGCACAGTACAGCCAGAGACGTCCCTAGAGTACGGCGCACCAGGGCGACCGTCCCGGGCCCCGCGCTTTGGGTGGGGGGGGGGGGTAGGGGCCCAGCGCTTCCACATCACGTTGTTCGATGTAATACTTCTGATTTAGCTTGAAGGCGTCGGGGGAGGTCCACACAGTGGGATTTGCCCAGGGCACCGCACCCCACTATTGAGTTTGTGCCACTACCACCACTACAGTAACATCGCATTCGTCCCCCACCAACACTGCGCTTATAGCCGTCGGGCTATCGCGCATGTAAAATCCACCGGTGCAACTGCGAAGTCCAGCTAATATAACCCAGCGAGCAGCACAAGTAAAGAGTTTATCCTTGCACAGCGCTGCTCGTTATTTGTTGGGGTCACATCTGTGACGGGGGAAAGGTCACCCAAGCTAGCTATGTCCTCGACTCTAACGAGAGTCTTCCACAAGTGCATTATTCGGTCGGCGTATCAATGGCATTAAAGAACCCTGCACAGAAGTGGTTAAAATTAGTTTCGTAAATTTAGTATTTTTTTTAAAGTGAAAAAAAATATCGTGGGTAGTTTTTTTTTTCAAAACTTCGCTTCGCATTTTTTTAAATAATCGAGTGACGCGAAAATCGTCCCTTCCCGCGACCTGTACCTCGTGCATGCCGGACGTGACGTCACATTCCTCCCCTCCTCTCCCCCCTAAATTAGCCAGATGTCTGCACGTACACCACAGCCGCCGCCATCTTACGTAGGGAGGTGGGGTCCCGGGAGGGGAGGGGGAGCCTCGGGCCCGCTAGGCCGCTCCCGCGCATCGATACACGGGGGGGGTGCCCTCCCTACCTAAGATGGCGGGTTCTGCGTCACGTGCTGCAGAGACTCCCCCCGCCCTCGCGCGTCACTCGCTGTGGTGACCCCCCCCCCCCACACGGTGCGGACGCAGCAGCAGAGGAAGACGTCGAGGAGAAGAACGACTCCACACACACAGCACCGTGCCGACGAAACCTCGCCATGGCCTCCAGGCTGCTTCTACGAGCGTCCCTCAACGCCGGCCGTCGTGTCGCGGCCGTCGGGAGCGTGAGACCGGCGATGCGAGCCATGGCGAGCGGAGGTTGGTGCGATGTGTGGAGGACGCGGGGCGAGGACGCGGGCTTTGGCCTGCGGCGCTAGGCCGCGCCAAGGACATTGGCGCTCAGAGTGTCGGAGTCTGCTCGGTCTCGCACATTGGAGATCTTTCCCCCCCTACGTCAACTGGGGCAGGGTTAGCTGTGGGTTCGCCGAGCTCGTGGTTGTTGCTTGGGGGAGCGAGGCTTGCTGGCCGTGCAGGGAGGAGAGAGAGAGAGGCCCTGAGCGACTGGGCCCTCTGTACGGGGAGGTGACCTCTGAGTGATGTTGGCCCCCTGCATTGTGAGCGGGGTAACAGCGCGGTTGGGTTTTATTTGACTGAGAAAGGTTTAGTGGGACACTTGGTAGCGCGCCGTTGTCACTTTGTGTTGTTTTGTATTCAATTACGAGTCGGTAATAGGTATTTATTGTGAAAGTGTCGTCGATTGCCAGGAAGACCCTCAACCAGAAGTGGAATCACCATGGATGGTGGCTATTACTCATTGTTTATGTCTCCGTATTTGTAATTTATCGTGAACGACCAGCTATATATTACCCAGTATTATAACATTTATCAGTTATCATACATCAATTTATCCATTCTATCAATTCGTTTTGTCAATTTTCAATCCCGAGCCAAGCCCCTGCTGATGGTTATATGAGTTTGACCATACTTCACCACGCCGGTCAATGCGGGTAGTAAGTTGATGTATGGAAGGTCGTTCCATGTGCCACGTGCCACTGATGACCGCAGTGCCCTAATCGCGGCGCCACCGCTCCAGTAATATTTGTTTTCTATCACTCCACCTCCGATGAGCACGGTTGGCTACGTACGGTGCGAAAAAAGTTCAACATTCACAACGTACGTACACATTCGGTACAGTGGAAGGCGTGTCAAGCGAGTCGAGAGTATTTGGCTGCTCCACGTCATAAGCCACCTGGTAAAAAATAAAATAAAAACATGTCAACCCATTCGATTTACCCCGTATTCTTGTAAGGGAAATTAAGTTTGCAGGTCACAGTCTTTGTGTTTGTGTTTCTCCCTTGTGATGGGACTTTGTAGGATGAACGTTGGGATTTATAAGGGCACGGGGTGACCAATAATGTCTGAATTGGTCTGTAATAAGGTATGGCACTGACAAGGGGTTGACATGCACGGGATGTGACCACGTTGCATGGCAGTGATAGTCCACGTTACCCTTCGGCCGCCTGCCATTTTTCTTTATACACGTATTCGATAGTGTTTGGTGACGGCAATGCTAAAGTGTGTTTGAAACGTGGTGTGAATATATCCGCACACGGTGCACGCCGAGACATCGCCGCCGCCGCCCTCCATCTTCTGTGCCGCAGTGAGCGCGCGCGGTCATCGTCTGCGCAGACAAGGAAATGAAGCTGAACATTGTTGTTCAAGTGCCCACCCATTACAATGGTAGCAGGGATGCTTGCTTGCTTGCTGCAGTCGCCACCACGGTGGTTCATAGTTGGCAATCCAGTATGGGCTTACTGCACTTGCGATCTAGAGGTCGCCGGTTCGGATTCGATCACCCGGCGCGGAAGTTCAAACAAATGGGGCAAATTTATTAAATCCCAGATCACCGCCTCCCGCCGACTCAGCCTCCTGCTATCCAGCAATATAGATGAGTAACACCAATCGATATGCGGGTGGTGGGGTAAAGTGTGGGTACTCCTATCCCTTTCATGATTTCCGGCCAGCGTGGAAAAGTCGAGTAGTGGAGGTCCTTCCACCATAAGTGGCTTGAGCAAGAAATCTGCAATGGAAATGCCATTGCATGATGGGCTGTAGATGTACATCATATCCTCGTTTTTGGCACTGTATTATAATATACAGTATTGGAGCAATGTTTCTGGCAGCTGCTCAAGGTGATGTGTATTTTTGGTTTGTGCTTGTACTGCCACTGGCACATTAAATGCTATTGTAATGAATGGCTTCGGTTAGGGTATTCACAGACATGTCAATCTACTGCTGGATAGAGATAACTCGACTGCCGTGGACGTCTTGGGGTTTATTTGTTAATATTCAACCACACTAGTCAGTGATGGTTGTTGAAGCTGGGGAGCACGGACGAGATAGTGCAACTACCCTCTCCACTACAATTCTGCAGCCTATTGACATGTTATATGCATGGTGGTCACCGATCCAAATACTGAGATCTGAAACGATCGAGCGCGTTGCAGATTATTGTGCGTCTCCACGGTGGCGAGATGTTAACTACCTCCCCTGGTATGGAGGTCGTGCATTTCATCCCGAACCTGTCACCTGTATATTTAGAGTCTGTGTTCTCTCCGTGGTCGTGTGGATTTTTCTCTGGGTAAAGAAAAAGATGTATAGCTCAGTGGGTCTTACTGGTAAAATGAAAGTGTTTTGGTCATTGGCTCGGTTGGGGCATAATTGGTCTAAAATATGAAGAAACTGATAATTGAGAGAAAACGAGAGCATGGTTGCAGTCGACCTAATATTTCCATGCTGGCTGCTGCTTGTGCATTACCAAGGTGACTTGCAGTTTTTTTTACTATCCATGAATGAAACTTAGACTGATGAAGCATGTGGCGAATTACAGTAAGCAGCAGAGATTAACTCGTGTTGCTCATTTCACCATAGGTGGCATCCCCACTGATGAAGAACAGGCCACGGGCTTGGAGAGGTTGACCATGGAGGCTAAGAAAAAAGGCACTGTAAGTAACCATATAGCACCATTGCATTGTAGCTTACACCCAATTTTAATCACTTAATACAATTTTCGACATTACACAAAAAAATTAAGCTAAATTAATAAGCTGATTTGTCATCTTAAGTTTAGAGATAATAATTTTACATGCTCATTTATTAATATTAGGCAAAAACTAATTTAAAATTGTATTCGGCAGCTGTGACAATCTGCTAAATGTGATGTCATCTTGCGCTTATAGCAGTTCAACAATGCTAGTTTTAGTATGAGCAATATATTTATAGCATGTTGTCATACTGGCTATTAACTGTGCAAAAATGTATCTTTAAAAATGGACACCCTGGTGTGTGCAAGAAATTGCTATAAACCTTTTAGATGTTGCATTCTTTAATCACCCCACAAACACTTGAGCAATGATGGCTGCTTGCAATACAGGACCCCTGGAGCATTGAGCCACCCAAGACTTACGCAGGAACCAAGGAAGACCCACACATTGTGCCGTCCATTGGTGAAAAGCGGCTGATCGGCTGCATCTGTGAGTTTTAAGGCTATAAAATGTACACATTTCTTGTAATACCAAAATTACAATTAGTGTCTGTACAGCCATTGTCAGTTCAGGGTTTAAAATGGATGCCGCAGTTTGTTTTACTTCGTCTGTAATCATATAGCTGCATGGAAACCTCCATTGTGTATTTGTCAATTAAGAGTAGTTGAATGAATGTGGGAAAGATGCCAAGAATGGAGCTACCCATTCCCGGTTTGAGGTCGGTTTAACTTGGCTATGAATGCCCGACTGTGCATTTTTTTAAACCTCTTGTAACACATCGATATGGCATGCAAAATAGCACAGCTTTGGGTCCATTTGGTTCCCCTAGGCAAGATTATGTCTTGATTCCTGGCATAATTGAATCAACTAGGATAGTAAATCATACATCACTGGTGAACACAAATGGATCTCTTGCCATGTAGGCACACTTTAAACTGCCATGCTAAGGTAGTCGCCAAGCTTCAGATAGTTATTAAATGGTGCTTTCATTACAAACAGATAAAGTAATTGAACGTTTCTGTTTCATTGGAATAATTAAGTTAGGGCGACATTGTCAAGTCTTTCGTGCAATTTTTCCAAGCACTTTAATGTGGGTGTTTGGCATGGCCTGTGTTTCTGCAGGTGAGGAGGACAACACAGCTGTGGTGTGGTTCTGGCTGCACAAGGGTGACTGCCAGCGCTGCCCTTCTTGTGGTGCCTCCTACAAGCTCGTTCCCCACGAGCTGCCGCACTGAAAACTTCTGCGTCCCCCCACACAATCTACTCTCGCGTTGGTCACCGCCTCAATTTCATGGGCCGTCCCTATTTTGGCGTGGTGCCCTCCACAGCGATTGCCGCTAGTGTTGGTGTACACTTAAAACGGATGTATGTTTTGTCACTGTGACGTGAATTAAAAACAAATGTAATGTCACTCTCCTTTTGTGGCTCTTAGTGGTTTTTTTGAGGACCGGTTCATTTTGGATTGTGTTCAGGGAGGTGTTAAACATCCCACAGCTGTGGCTCCTGTTGGATTGCCACCACAAGAACAGTAGGCAAAGCATTTGCTGCATTGTACATTTCCACAGAGTTGGTTTCTTGTTCAGGTCAAACTGGCGTTTCACACATGCAGTCTTAACAGTTCAACAATATACTGTCAAGTAAAATACTGATACTGGTAGGAACCTCTTGGTTACACCAGCCCACAGGGGATATTGTCCATCGTGCAGAGGGGTGGAGGGGCTGGGTGGAGAGGCTGGGTGAGGAGAGGCTGGTCACCTCGTGGTGCCCTTATAAAACTCAACGTTTAACCGACTCACGCCGGCTTGTGCCCGCCCTCAAAGTCGGGCATATTTGCGGAATACACCACGCCGCCATTGACTGAGCAACCCAACGTTCCTATCAGCTCCCTCCGCAGGAATGTGTTTTCTTGGAAATCTAACAATAAACTTAATGACAAGATGACCACATTATTATTGGCGTTTCAAAAAATTTAACATTTATTTTAAAAAACCTTTACATTAAGTATCTTTAAACTTAAATGAAGTAAGATGGTAATGTTGCAGTATGACCAATAGTTGCTAAATAGATTGTTTGAGCTGTAAACAATTTACAATTGTACAATATTTTAAAGATACACTACAAGCAGGAAGTCCTTAAATCAGAAGACTAACACTAGCAGGAAAATAAATTAACTACTTTTATTCAATTCCATTCATCACAGTACTTTGAAACTGGCTGACCAAAAACACCATGATCGGTTTGTATTCCAAGAATACTGTGGAAGCTTGTATTGAAACAAATGCAATGGAATCGTTGAAATGAAATAGCGAATGCTTGTTAGGTTCGGACATGCACACCATATACACAATCCTATTTTAACACTAGAAAAGTTAAGCAAGGTGGTGCCCATCGGAGCCATTTATAGGGCAACAACATCTCGATTGAACAATGGTACGAACCACAGCAAGATTAGGAAAATAAGTGTTTAACCATAGCTCCTGTTCACAGAATTATATCAGAGGAATGATGTCAGCCATGTACATTGAAATCTATAGATAAACCTTTGATCAGTTACAGTATCATGGTTATTTTATTCAGCAGAATATGCAGTTCATAGCAAATTAAGTTTTGTTAGTATGCTCTACAGATTCAGCTATAGGGTGTGTTATGCATACATGAATATTCACCTTAAGGTTAAAACCCAGCCAATGTGAAGCTTGCATTGCCCCTTCACTGAAGGCACTATTCTCAACTACGCATAGCACATAGTGTTTGGTTAAATCTTTTGTATGTTAGGGCACATTTTCATACAGTAATTAAGGTAACTGGTCAAATGCTTGTCCAATTTGAAAGCAGTCAACCAGTCCAAATTACATTCTGTGTGCATATGTTTAAAACGCAGTGACCTGTCATGTTGCAGTCTTATAAATGTGCACTTATTTGTGGTTATTGCTTACTTATGAGAAAAGCTTAAGAGACTGATGCCTGGGGTAACCCGAACATAACTACGTGACCAAAATAGCCATTAATCTAATATTACATTAACAGTTGCAGCATGTTCAGGAATTAAAGCTTACAATCAGTTTAGATGGATGGTAATTTAATCCACAAGCCCTGCATTGCCCTTAAAGAATCCCAATTTGCTATGTCGCCATTTGGCTGTCAGGCCCCTCTCTATAAGTGAACTTCTATTTTTGGGGAATGCTTCATAAAAGTGAACCACATCCCAAGCACAGTGATATGCAGTGCAACAGCATTGTGTTTTAAGTACAAGAGCTTACGTGAGACAAAGAAAATATCCCAAATGTGTGCACATTAGGATGACCTTGGCTGCTCATACTTGTACATTTCCAGAAGGGGGGGCTAATTCAATGCAATTCATAGCGTGGGGGTGGAACATAACACAATGACGTACATGTGGGTATACTGGTATGCAACCGGAAGAAGGGGAAGCTAACGTTATGCTGCGACTTCTTGCTCATAGCTTGACGTTAAGGCTGGCAGTCACTTGCATGCACATACAATCAATACATGCGAACAGGAACCAGGGCTAGAGGGGCGAGTATTATGAAGAGCTGCAGACATTGTTATATTTGTGGGAACTGCATAAAATTAACTGGCATCAATCAAGTACAGCTGGTAAAATGCTTAATTACAACACGACAGCCGTGGCTCGCTGCAGTCCACAATAAACCTTGCGCTGGTGCCGCTTTGCTGCTGCGGTTCAGGAGGTACACACACGTTAACTCCAAATATGCTTTTCTCCAAATCATTTCAAATCCACCTTGAAACAGCCACAACATCGAGACTACACGCACATGGCGTCTGCAAGCATGAGGTCTATTGAATTGCCTCTTGTCTCCCGAATTCGATCTAAGCTTCAGCGTATGGTGCTGGCTAGACAAAGCAATACTGTTCCAAACCTTGCAGACAGCACAGACTTGACATTGGATTTGTTTTGGCAAGAACACGTTGTAGAGTTCTTGAGGTTAGCACGTTTAGTCGTTTGTTAGGCTAAGCTGAATCACATTCAGTAACTGCGTTTGAGCTCTTGTTCTTTTAAACCTGGTATCCTCAGGCTCAACTGCACATCTCGCTTGAGAATTGCACAACATTAAAGACTCAAAATAGTCTCCACAGGGTCCAGTGCGTCTGTCCGTGCTTACGCCAGGCTGAATCCCTGGTAATGCGTGATGGACTGAAGTAGTTTTTCCCTGAGCTGCGCTTTGCCGGAGAACTTGGGCAAGTCCAGAAGATTAAAACAGGTGTGAGCCACGGGTAGAAACTGCTCCCCACCACCTGTCGGCTGAATCACAATCTTGAGGCTCTTCATACCGAGGATGGGAATGCGATCGCTTCCAGTCAGGAACACTGCAAGCCATAAACAAGAGCAGGAATCAAACCAGGCATATAAAAAAACGACACATCCGTAAATAAATGGGACCAAATACAACAGGTGATATTTTAGGCAATAGATAGATGATCATTGCTACGAAGATATCTCCTACTATGAAGATCATCTCCCTGGCTATGATGTAGGGGCATTCATAATATTTGCTATGACAGAGTGATTGTCCAAAATGTTTACCACTAAAACACATGGATCGTGTTGCATCAACATTCTCAATATACCCTTAGAATTAGCTTTTGGATGGAAAAAAGGACCACAAATACGTACAGAGAAACTTCTTCTTGAGCTCCAGGTCCAGGTCATGGAACACCTCCCAAAAGGATTTGATTGTGGGGTGCCCAGCCCAGTACTCGCCCTTATATTCCGTGTTCTGAACAATAGACGAGGCGGGGGGGGGGGCGTTGTTACGAATATAAAACACTTGTGTACACAGTACATTCTGTATTTATGTAAATGTTGGTGTGAGCCACCTCCAGAAATTCTGTAAATGAGAACTGGATGTCGTAGTATTAAAGAGGTTAAAATTCAATTGCAGATTTAAATCGAGCACAATCCGAAACAAGATCTTCCATTCACTGCTGACGAACGCGTGTAGTTTGATTATTACACTTATTGGTAACTGGACTACGACCAATACAAAAAAATATCCATTTAAAGCCGTGATACACAGCAGCAGGTTTAGGACAATCATTGACAGCAATTGGTAATGGCTGTCGCGTATATTTTAACTGTAAAAAATATATCAGTTGCCTAAAGCTAAAGAAATCTCATCTGCACTCATTGTGGGAAACTGAGATTGTAATGTCCAAACACACCACTGACAGGTCACATGACTGCAAAGGTTACGCACTCTGTGGACAAATTTCTCAACAAACACACTTAAGCCTGTTTTCATCGGCTAGACAGGACTATGTCAATCATTCTAAACGTGTTACTGGTGGCAACCACTGGTGATAACCATCTGAATATAATCCTTGTGCGTCATGGCCTCTGATGCACCTCCAATTAGCAGAGTTGGCTACGTATGGTGCGAAAGAAGGTCAACATACATACACACTGCTACATCTATATTTGTTTTGAGCACTGAAAGTGGAATTCACAAAGTCAAACGCTCCGACCTTTTCCAGCTCAGCCCAGTCGTAGTCGGTGTTGCCGATCACCATAGCCATGAGCTCGCTCGGCTGGAAGAGCTGCAGCACCTTGCCGCCGCACACCTTGTGAAAGCCCGTGTGGAACGCCTCGAACAGCTGCTGCACCGACTTGTTAAAAATGTAGTCGACATAGGCGTTCACAAAGTCCTGCCTGCGATGCGACACGTCCACACGATCAACAGGAAAGCGTTTAACAATCCGCACTCTGAATTCAACATACCAACCTGTCATATAAGCATTTCTCATCCACCAGCGAGTCAGACGGTCGCGGTTACACCGTGTTACCTGAGCAATCTGTGTCTCTAAATTAGCTAAATAGAGAGTGTATGTGGCATCATTCCCGTCTCTGGGATTACACAGCTAAATTAATCTCACCGACACAAACAACTATGGAGAAGATATACTCGCTGTATAAGCTGCAACTGTGTCAGGCTCAGAGCCATTCGCCTGCTAAATACACCCCTGTTGATGGACGATTCAATTATGTTTCAAATCGTCGTCTGTCAATATGAGCCGTAATCACTGGGTAGGTCAGTAGGTATTATCCCTGGTGTCAGTCTCCAGCTGTAGGCTCAGCTCTGTCAACAGCCCAGAATTTGAGATGGCACAGGTCTTTGCCCTTGGCAGCACAATCATTATAATTTTTAACTCTGTTTTGTTTCTACTTTTCGCGTTTTAATCATTTCGTTGTATATGTTTTTTTCTCACTCTTGCATTTTGGTGCTGTCTGCACCTGAAATTAGTTCCTGACAAAGCTTGGGGGCGAGGCTCACCGTAAGAATAAACGTTTAGTCGTAATAATTGTAATGCCCTTCATTCGCCCTATCCAGGTGAATTCTACACTGGAATCTTGTCAATTCCATAAATGGGAGGAAACCAGAGATAGCAAGTACATGAAAGAGTAACAAAGCTTCACACCGATTGATTCAAGAATAAACTGCTCTACTGCTATCTCCTGAACCACTTTGCAGCTCAAACCGACACACCTGACATTCCCCATCAGTCTCCACCATCTAAGTGCGAGCCACTCAACTGCACGGTTTCCGAGATCTCATGAGGTCGGGAAAATTCTAAGTGATTTGGTAATGGGCCCCGCCATAGATTGTATGTATGTTGAACTTCTTTTGCACTGTACGTAGCCAAGCGTGCTAATCAGAGGTGCGGGGGAAGGACAACAAACTAAACACAAAAAGCACTTCGAAAGAAATTCATTTTCAATCTAGGATTTGCAAGTGCACAGCTCCAGTGGCTTCCAATTATCGGAAGGAAAGCGTTCCAGACGGCCGCAGAAGCGCAACTGAAAACGCGCGATGCTGTTAATGTGCAGGGTGCAGAGTAAAACGTTTTGAAGACGTTGCCCAAACGTTTCCATAAACACGTTGTCATGGCAGTGCAGTGACTGTACAGACCTGTTGGCATTGTTCACCACCATGTCCGACCCTCCAGGCACCAGTTCCTTTACTTCCATCGCTCCGAAGTTCTCAAAGGCCACCTGTCACAGCAACACATACGTGAATTACTGCCAATGAGCAAAATGTTCAATCGAGTACCTTTAAAATGAATAACCTCCTGCTTGAAAACATCTGGAATTGTCTAAATATATTTTTACCTGTTGAAACAAAAAATGGTTTCAAATGTTCTGTACTTCTCCAGATCAGCTTGAGAATTGCTTTGAGCCAGATCCTGATGAACACATCCAGGAAAACCCTGACTCACAGGACCCCGGCTACCCAGAATATGTACTTAGCCGGACTCGATTGGCTAGTTAAAATATATAAGTAAAATGTATATAAAATGCTAAAATATATAAAATGTAATAGGAAAAAAGCATGCTACATTATTTCGCATGTTACGTGATAACATAGAATGAAATGCACAAGAATGTGTAAAAGTTTGTGCTCAAAGCGGCCTGCTACACATATGCTATGGGGTTACCGAGTGGAATATACTCCGTGCTGGAGCAGACAAAGTGAGTCCAGGCCATCAGAAATCAAAGCCATCCAATAAACAAGGAGCATCTCAATGCCACCACCACACAGGCTCAAACCCAGAAAACCTCTGGCAATATGCAAAGAATCTCCATGAGGACGACAAGACCACCGAAGCACGATGGAGGGAAGCCTGGGCAAACACCAACCTGCTACAGAAAACCATCGTCAGCGATCCCACAATTCTCTAACCAGGATCTGACCTACTGAGGAAGATCTGGTCCTCCTTAAATTGGATCCGGAGACTCCATGGAAGATGTGGGGACACTTTCTCCACGAATAAAAAATTAACGATATCCAGTTTAACACGTAGGCTTTCGCGACCAATATTGTTCATAATCAACGATTTTTGGGTTTAGATCGCGTTATTTATAAATGTGCCGCAACCCTCCACCACCCGACACGGCCAATCAGTAAAAAAAGTGTCACGTTGACAAAAGACAAATAGTTCACTGCTTTAGCCCACCGGTGTGTTGAAGCGTGAAACCACAACATTTACAATTTGAGTACGACGTTTCGCTGGTAATTGCATCCAGCATCATCGGGCAATTCGCCAGAATGGTGAGGCTCTGCTGTGTCTCCCGTTCTTATATAGAGCAGCAGCAGGGTGACGTCATCATTAACTCATCAGGTGCAAAGATTTGAGGGGGGGGGTTATTGTAATTATATACTTGATTAGTAATAAGGCTATTGTTACGATGCGAGTTGTAGATTAGTAATCATTTGGAATGTGTTCTATTGTGATTATGCTACATTAATAATCAGTTAGTGCTTGTTTCCCTTATAAGGAATTGTAATGCATCTTATTTAATAATACGCTTCCAGGCCACACTAAGCCTGTAGCTGTCTGAGCGATTAAAGTTATTTCTGTTTCTCTCAATCTCAATGGATTCTCTAATTAGTCTTTGCCAGTAGTAACTAGTTTTACACAACACTTCAACGTTGTCAAAATCAATTGAGTGTCCCTGTTGGCAAGCATGTTCTGCCACTGCCGACAGTTGTGTTTGCGATAGTTTAATATTTCTCTGGTGTTCTTTTAGTCTTACACTAACGTTACGCCCTGTCTGTCCAATATAGCATCTGCCACATACACAATTAATCCGATATACACCTTCTGTTGATAATTTAGGTAATTCGTCTTTAGTGCACGTTACTAGTTGTTGAATTTTGTGTACTGTACCAAATCTTACTGTAATGTTTTGCTTTTGCAAAACACGGGCTAATTTGTCAGTTACTCCTGAGATAAATGGTATTTTTATTGTTTTAATAATCTGATCGCTTTCAGCAGTGTTGCTTTGCGATCGTGATTTGGCATTTAGTGCTCTGTTAATTTGAGCATTATTGTAGCCATTCTGTCTTAGTGCTTCTTTAACATGTTTAATCTCTCTCACTAGACTTTCATCATCTGACACTGTTTTAGCCCGATGTATGAGCGTCTTGATTAGAGAGGATTTCTGAGCTGGGTGATGATGCTTAAATAAGATGCATTACAATTCCTTATAAGGGAAACAAGCACTAACTGATTATTAATGTAGCATAATCACAATAGAACACATTCCAAATGATTACTAATCTACAACTCGCATCGTAACAATAGCCTTATTACTAATCAAGTATATAATTACAATAACCCCCCCCCCTCAAATCTTTGCACCTGATGAGTTAATGATGACGTCACCCTGCTGCTGCTCTATATAAGAACGGGAGACACAGCAGAGCCTCACCATTCTGGCGAATTGCCCGATGATGCTGGATGCAATTACCAGCGAAATGTCGTACTCAAATTGTAAATGTTGTGGTTTCACGCTTCAACACACCGGTGGGCTAAAGCAGTGAACTATTTGTCTTTTGTCAACGTGACACTTTTTTTACTGATTGGCCGTGTCGGGTGGTGGAGGGTTACGACACATTTATAAATAACGCGATCTAAACCCAAAAATCGTTGATTATGAATAACGATATCCAGTTTGCGACTGTGGTGCGACATCTCAGACCGCGCAACATCTCGTGAACGACTGCCCAATTGAATCATTCAACGGCGATCCGAAACAAAACCACGTGGCTACTTGTGAAGCAGCCGAATGAATAGCAAATGTCGACATCAGTTTGTAATCTGTTGCAATCCCCAAAAATTCCATACGAAGGAAGAGAAGACTAGAATGTGTTATATTGCATGTAACATAATATACGTAGCATGACATTTTAGTTACTCTCAAATGTTAGTCGATTGACATAAATATTATATAGGACATACAAACTTTAGATTTGTTCTTCTGGACAATAATATACAGATACACTACCACACTAATTCATTCACAGTATTAGATATACACATATACCATACAGTACACAGGGTTGCGGTTTCATCTTCACCGAGCATGGTCTTAGTCATCGATGCTCCAGTAAGACAAAACAAGATAACCTAAATCATGGGTGACTGGCAACCCAGACTCATCGCTCTGAGACTGTCCAAGTCGACCTGTTGTCCCCCCAGCCACCTATTTATTAATTCCTGCACACCTTTAACAGCAATTGGGGTGCGGGGCGCAACAGCCCCTCGATGGACTTGATGCTCAAACGCTGTAGCCCTCGCATCGGTGTGGGGGGCTGACGGAGAGGATGCACTCACCGTGAAGTTGAGGCAGAAGGTTTCCTCGACGTCATCGTCGGGGTAGTCTAGGAGTTGCTGCAGACTCCTGTGAGCAAGCACACGACAACACAAAAGGCCATCAGCCGTTGCTCACACCTAAGCAGCTTCTTGTGGGAGTGCCAGTGGAAGGTATGTTTTGTTGTCCTTCCCCCGCACCTCTGATTAGCATGCTTGTGGCTAGGCACGGTGTGATAGAAGTTCAACATGCATACATACATGTTATACAGCCACACACATCACGGCTGCCAGAGGCTCTCATTACAACTAAGGGTAAAATTGCTCTTAGTTTCACATTTATGTAACTGAAAATATGTAATGCCGTAAAGTCCTTTACCATGGAAAGTCTTAACGTTTCAAAACTTTTTAAAGGAGGATCATGTTTGGGATGTTGGTCAAATTCAATTTGGGCATAAAAAAAAAGATCTGATAAGAAATTATTCGTGTTATCTTTAATAAAAAAAGTATGGTGAAACCATAAAAGATGCATGTGCTCAATATTAGTTCCAATGTACCAGCCCGGTGATGTGAATACTACCATGCGAATGTGCCAGCCAGGTGATATGAATGATGCTGTCACATGCCGGCCTGATACAAATTGTGCCACGTCAATGTGCCCTGGGGGGTTGGGGCAGCCCCACCTGCCCACGTCGGGCATGAGCTCCTTGAGGTCTTCCAGCGTGGGCTCCACCTTGAGCAGCTTTTTGTAGAGTGCCAGTGGAAAGTTGAGGTCCACAATGGTGGAGTTGTAGATGGCCAGGCCACAGATAAGGCCAATTAAGTTGAACAGGTTGCTGTCCTCAAACGTCTGCACCACAGAGGACGGACAAACGAGGCGGCGGGTTGTGCGATTAAGTATTGACAGATGCGTGCGCGCGTACGTGTGACGACCTGAAGAGCGGCGAGAGACGCGTGAGAAAACACAGAAGAATATCCTGACTACCGTGACGCGAACGACGAGCGAGCGAGCGAGCTGGGCTCGGCCATGGATAGTCATTTTGTTGGTAAAATGGGCATCACATGGGTGAATGGCACCCGACAGTACTTGTAGCAGCCTCAGTACCCATCAGGGGAGGTAAGTATGGGGCAAGGCAGCCAATTTAGAAACAGCCAAAATCGGCAGCAGTTGGGGCCACACTCAAGTGAAGGTCATGATTGCTCGGGGGGGGGATATGAAAATACAGCAGAACCAAGGAACCAGCAAAGACAGTGAGCTCTGCATTGCTTATTGGAGTCGCTGCTGACCGATCTTCCCTTGCTCTGCTGGCCGTTCAACTGGATTATTTCTCAACAGAAAGCCACGCAGGATGCAAGTTTTAATCGTGTAAAAAAATAGCGAGCTAAAAAAAAGACTGGACATGCAGAGGAAAACGTCACATGTGGGGGTATGAGATCGCAAGCGGAAGCACGTGATTAAATTTTGCAAGCTAGGGGAAGCCTTAACCATACAGTATTGTAAACAGGTATAACCCGTAAAAACAAAGTTTTTCACTATAAATCCTTTATATGCGTGGCGGCTAGAGTCCTCTCGTCCTCTGGCTTGAGATGGCTGCAATTGGTAATTAAATATATTTTTGTCCTAAAAAGTGTAAAATTTAGGAAAAAATTTTCACGAACATATATTGTCACGCACAACGAGTCTGTGTGGAACATGTCAGCTCGATTGGATCACGGGAAATGGGTTAAAAAACGACCGAAAGATTTGCACGGTCCTAAGCAAGCAAGCAAACTTAATATAAAGTATTTAAAAATGGCATGTTGTTTTATAACCTGACAGGAGGGCATGACCTCTGACACGATGGGGATAGCAAGATTTGGATGCGAAGAGAATTGGGAAACATTTCTGCCCGGTGCCGTAGTTGCGAGCGCACCTGCTGTGAGAACCAGATGAGTCGCGACTCCTCATAGTACTTGAAGAGCCCATACTTGGGGTCCAGGAGGTCCTTCATGATGAGTAGGAAGAACTCCTTCCTCACTCCTCCCGCATCCACGGCATCCTCCCCATAGAAGATCACCTGGAGGGAGGGGGGGGGGAGGAAGGTGAACATCATTACGATGGTGATGACAACAACGATAATGATGAAGACGCGGACAGACCGCGCTCTGAGTGGTCACCCAAGGAATGTGCCGCTAACCTTCAGAGGCTTCTTGAAGTCAAGGTTCTTCGCCTGCTTGCGAAGCATCTCCAGCGTGTCGCCCACGATGTTATCCCTGCGCACCATGAGCACCAGGCAGGGGTTCTCGGGGTCGATGGGCATGAACATGCTGGAGAAGTTGCGGCGTGTCGCCTCATCCACGGCGACCTGCAAGCACGGAGATGGGGGGGGGGGAGTAGATGAGAGTGAGAAAAAAAATCACAACGTAGGTGTGCATTGGTGAGAAGCAGGCGCAAACGGGGGGGGGGGGTGGGAAGGCGCCACAGTTGGAGGGATGTTAGCTACCTCGCTCGGTATACAGGAGGTCGTGGGCTCGATCCTGACCTTGATGCCTGTATATTTAGAGTCTGCGTGTTCTCCCTGTGGTCACGTAGATTTTTCCTTGGGTTCTCTGTTTTTTTCTCCTCCACATTTAGAAACATGCGTTTTGAGTATTTGGCTGCTATAAATTTCTACATGGTAAGCTGCTTCATGGAGCTATCATTTATGGCTGGGTCACTTCTGAAAAAGAGCTACATAATTCAGTGCGCCATACCTGGTAGTTTAAGTTGAAAGATATTAATAAGTGGGCTAGTGACTGTGGCAGCTATACGTCAACGTAAAAGGGAGCCACACCACCCTGCAATGTGATTGGTTGGAAAGTGAGGCAGGTAATTTCGCAGTCAAGCCGGTGAAGAAGCGTGCACAAGCTAAGGCACAGGTAGACGTAGATGAGAAAGGCTAGAACAGGGGCCCCTACTGAAAGAGCTTCGACATTATTGTGTATCCCTAATGACAAACCAGTGACCCACAAAAACAGTAGGCCGATTCGCAAGTTACTTGTTTAATGTGTGTAAGGATTTGTTAAATTAACTGATGTTTCTTCAAGACAAACATGAGAAACTGTGGAACTTTATAAAAACAAAACTTAAACCATTTATTCAATAAATGTCCAATTCCTATAATTTTTATGTCATAAACATATGAAGAATGAAATCATGATCGTGAGCAACTAATCAAAAGGTACCTGCCATGAGTAACTGTGACAAGATTGGTTTAAATTTCCCCATAAATACCAATATATCTCTCACTCCTGTCGGGAAACAGCTATATGCTGCATGCATGTTAAAAGCTTCACATATCTGTGATGACCTTACTGACCACTCCAATACAGATATCAAACGAGTGGTAAAGAACATCACCATATTAAATAACTGAAGTGTGCATATCCATTTTACAGATGGCTGCACAAACATAGACAAGAACATGGAGCGTTCTCAATTACTGTGCGGACACAATAAGTGTCAAGTGCTCTATATATATATGGCATCTACCAATGTGAATGCCGACAGAGTGATACAGAATAAAGTAAACAAATAATTATTTACACAAATAACCAAATCTCAAGTCTGTTTTGGGAGAACCTTGCAAAAAATATTAGGCTACATCCTTGGGTATTTATGAACGTATTTTTCTATGGATGTGAATCCACATCTCCAGGCAAATGCCAAGAGAGGAGTGAAATCTACGTCACTGCGCTGCCTCCTAATCCTCGTTACCTTACAGACGGGTGCCTCGCAACATGGTGGTTCCATCTCACGAATCCCAAAGACTCCAGGCATATAGCAACATGTCTGTGCCTACGTTCAAATCACCCAGAATGTGCCCGATCTCATCAGATGTCGTAAGCTTGAGGCTGGATAGTGCATAGACAGGCAACCGCCAACAGAGGGCAGTGCATAAAAAAAAAACTCAATAGGTGCACTGTACTTTTATGCTCCCCACCTTCACCAGCCCACACGGGCCAGCGTATGGAAGTACAGTATGGCCAAATAACCCCGACGACCCACACAGCGTGGGGAAGCCCTCACCCAGCAGTGGACCGACAAAAGGGCCGGTAACATTTACAAGTAGCGCCATGCTGTGTACACGACCTCCAATTAACACGGTTGGCTACGTACGGTGCACAAGAGGTTCAACATACATACACGCAAGCCAGGCTGGAGTGGAGCACACGTGTAAAGCGTGCAGTGCGAGTTCTCAGGGCGTAGACAAACCTGCATCTGCAGGATGGCATCTGTCTGCAGAAGCGTGGTCTTGGCCTGTGCGTCGAACACAAACGGGAAGCTGCACAGCGTCACCGGCACCTCCTGCACGTGGGCCGACATCAACACGGGCGTTACAAGTTGCAGGGCAGCACAACTCAACAGCCACGCACTGCAAAACTTGAGATGAACACGTGTGTGCTACAGCAATGCCATTCAGCTAGCTGGTCAGCACCACTGCAGTCACACAGCCAGGTACAGCATCCTCTGGAGCAGACCAGCAGGAGCTTCACATCAGGGCAATGTAGATCATTCATAGATTGGTATTTTATGGACTCGTGATACTACAGCAATGCTGTGCAGTGGTCAGTGCGACAGCCAGGCATGGTGTAATTCAATGTGCTATGCAGCAGACAAAACACCTCAAACCTAACCTGGTGGGCACAAGCAGCTGGAGAGATGCTAACCTATAACCCCGTCATATATAAACATCTGCTTTTGTCTTTGGCTTCTATCCCTTTTGCCGCAGTACTACACACGTCACCCTCGTCAAAGAACAGTATCCCTTTTTGAAAATCACTTGAGTAGAAGAAGGGTATCACGCTGGCAGGGATCACCCTGAACCCAAGATGCCTCACGATTCATTCAGTGACTGTCTCTTGCCTCTCCTAGGGAGTTTGATTAACATTGCTTACCAACTGGCCTTTACAAAAAAAGCAATAAACATTTTAAATGACCAAGTAAACAAAGTACAAAACGTCATGCATACATAAGGATACCATAACACTTTCAAGATGCTTTGTCCTTGGAAGTAATACATTCGCAATGAGAACGGGAGCACACGCATCAGGCGTGCAGGAAGCAGTATGTTCATGGCTTGTATAGTGGTCAACCCAGGAGGGCATTCATTGGCCAGCAGTCACAGTACTGACGTTACATCTTTTCGTGCTGTTTTTTTCAAAATTTTAGACCCCCCCCCCCACCTTTCATTATTTGATCCGCTTTTCAAATCGGGTAAGTCCCGCATCGCAACACAAATGAACATGTTGGCCGTGTTCATATTGGATCATCTTTTCGACAGTTGCCATCATGCTCTCCCCGCCTTAATGAGGAAAAAAAAATGGACGAACATAGAGACAGAGGTACTGCATGAACTCTTTAGCTTTAGCTGGAAAGTGATAATTTCTTTTTTTTACAAACTTCTGAATACATTTACAGGTGAGATATTTAAAAAGAGTAGAGTTTTTGAGATGAAAGGGTGCTTGAAATGCAGCTGTCCAGCTAACATGAAGGGCTCTTGAAACACTACAAGCGAAAAGTATATATGCACCCAACCTAAAACCATGAGGAAATAGCAAAAGACCAATTGCATGAAAACTATAACCAAGTTTCAAATGAGGCCAAAAATACACCATCATAACGGGACACTTCAACACAAAGGTCTGTACAAGGCACAGAGATAAGAGGATGACTGGTGAGTGCACATGGCATATGACTGAGCAATGAGAGAGAAGAGTTTGCAGCCAGCAAAGACATTAAGATGATATGCCCTTTTAAAAAAGAAAAGTCTACAAAATGGATGGGGAGTCGAAATGAAGACATTAAATTGACTTAATTCTCTCAGGAAAATCCCAGTCAGGGAAGTGTGATGTGATACAAGTTACACTTGACCATCACCAACAAGGGGAGAAACTTAATTACAGGCAAAAGAAAGAGTTGATGTGAAAATTATCGTATGGAAGCTGGAATTTAGACTGATTATAAACAATAGCTTAGCATCCCGTGTGAAACAAATGATGAAATGCACGCGAGGATAAATCACGTATGGATCAGAATAACATGGCCAAAGAGGACCACCACAGAGATGTAGCAATGAGCATAGCAAGAAGCTCATGTGCAGTAGGGGAGATAGGATTGTGGCATCATGGGACCGTGTGAGATTTGCATAGTGTGGGCGCCGACATCCATCAGTGGAATGACCATGGCTGCTGATGATGATGATGATGACTAAAAATACGACAAACTAATTATTGTGTTGGATTCAGGCAGGGGAATCCAATGTGGATGGATTGCAGAATTTAATTACCCACATGGCTTCTGTCTCAATAATCCTTACCACACATTTCGTGCACCATGTTCTACTCTAAGCAGAGCTTGTGCGAGGATTGGTTCTAAAAGTCAGCGAAAAGTCAAAAAGACGAGTAGGCGAGCCAGCCACTTCTTGCAAATTAAGAGTGCAGCATTTAAGAACGATGTAGCTGAACCTTACGTACAGATAGGAGGGCATAGGACAGAGGCAACGGATGGCAGTACGCCCAAGCTACAAGTAGAGTTGTTTTAATTATTGAGTAGCAAACAATGATCTATTTTATTATTATTGTGTGGCCACTGTAAACCAGCACATATCCTAAGAAGCATAAATTGTCCATTATCTGGGAGAAGAAAACATGATATCCAATTGGTATGTTTGCACAATCCAAGTCAAAGGTCATAAAACAAGAAAAGTTATTTAATCCTTGCAGCTACCAACTCACTTTTCATGGTTTCACTGCTGTCGAGACCAAATAAGTGCTGGTTATTCCTTGGGTGCAAACTACAATTCATCCCTTGACCATTTCCCCCATCAGAAGAAAACAAAAACTTAAATGCTTTTTAAATGAACAGAACAAAAAAAATCTAACCAACCAATACGTTCATGAGCCAACATGCTTCCAGCCACATTAATCGGCAGGCATTCACAAGACTGTACGTGCGCGCGCAACCTCGTAGGTAATGAGCATTAGGATGTCATCTCGTGTTCCACTCATGTTCGTAAGGCCTTACAGAAAGGCCTGGCCATTGCTTACCTCAGCTACAGCAGTCAATTAACAACAGTACACCTGGGAAATTATAGTCTGGAACACCATTGGACCACACCTATTATTTAAACAAGAGAAAGCGGTAAGGGCCTTAATATGTACCAATGGGTTCGGAGCTATTTAATATTGGGCTCATAAGATAAGGGGGTTTTGCTGAACTGGTGAGCAACAACCAGGACGTTAAACTAGGAAGGACTTACCTCTGCCATCGCAGAGTTAACATCCTGTTAGAAACAGTGCAAGCAAGACACCGTCACGTGGAAGGGGAAACAAACAGTTAGATCAACAATTAGGTAGACAGCACGTTTTATAGATTACTGCAAGCAGCATTTCAGCAACCCGATTCACATGCAGCTGTTTAGTGGTTAACATTCAACAGCAGTCACCAGCAGGAGCAGTTAAGAATCGACAAACCAATCAGAGCCACGGTGAAAACAAGATTGTTGATCTGAGGTATAGCCAGCAAAGTGATGTTTTTGGATTAATATATCTTTTCTCTTGATCTCAATTAAAAATGACACAATAATTACATGGTTTAGTTGAGAAGAATGTCAGTGTTGATCGTAAATAATAGCTAGCACCAGATATTTTAATTGGACATTTTAACCAGTTGTCGATAGCAACATGAATGGATATACACTTATGAAAAACATTTCAAGTGCGCTGAAGTCCTTCAGAACCAACAACCTACATCACATTTTTTTATTAAGAAATTGAAGGACATGGCATAAGGAAGCGGTCAATCATTGTGCAGACTGACGTCTTCTTATACAAATCCATTGTTTGCAATGTGGTTTACATTATTTAAATACTTTTTTTTGCATTGCACCAGTTGAGAGATGTTTTTTTGCAGAAATCTCGGAATTCCTGGGCTAGGCTGATGGGTTAATCCAGTGTGGAGTTTTAACCTCGGCGTGCCACGCACCAAGCCGGCTTCCCAAGACAACAAATCGGTTATCTGAAGCTCGAAAGAGAAAGCGTACAAAGGATTTGACGAGTCAAAAAACACAGTACTGTATGTGGAGGAAAATAAAACCTATTATGTTGGCCAATAAATACTTTCAAGAGCTGCTAAGGTTATATTACAAACTTACATACGTGAGTTAAATATTGGAAAATTTCCATCGTGATGAAAAAAATTATATTCTCAACAGGCACAGAAAAACTGAGTAAAACCAAATAGCCTAAGAATGCATAACGGGTTTTTTTTCCCACCAGTGCAACTATTGCTGCGGGCTTTGGCTCAACTTCTACCTGCTACCATCTGAATTCACCTGCTGCCCATGCAGAGCTGCAGCCCGGCATTGTCCTCCTGTATCCACCTTCTCTGCACCGTGCCCTGCACTTGCCTGCCACTTCATTCCCGCTGTCTGCTGCTGTGAGCCGCACTGAAACTGCTGCCACCACCCGCTCGCTGCTGAGCTCTGCACTCGAGTGCCACCTCCATTTCACGCACTGTTCCTTGTCCCACGTGAATGCCATCCCACTTCCTTTTCCGTACCCTCATCCTTTCCACATTTCTTAGCATGTATTTTATTAACCTGAATTGCACACTTTTGAGTATCATTAGTTGATGATGATGCTGACAATTCGTAGATTAAGTCAATATTTGTCATAAGCAGTTATGGTAAACAGTGAACATATTTATTAGGTCAAGTACTAGGCATGTAGCAATGCATCAATTAAAACTGATGCTTTCGTTCATGAGGCAAGCATTGTTTCATGTGAACAAGAAGCGATTATTTAGGATTCATTAAAACTATATACAATGCTACTTGAGGATAACGTGATAAACAAAAACTGTACAAGCAAAATAAAACTAATGAGAAACAATACAAAATGGAGTTATACACACTAGACAAAGTTAATTATTTTATGAAATTGTGACCGAAAAATTCATAGAACTGCAGTGACAGGTGAATGACCACATGCCGATCAAGTACACCGTGAGGGTCAAGTTGAACGTAACAGCTGAAACAATGGAGTGAAATGGGCCCCCCGCTGTGAGGGATGCGAGCGGCGGTGTCCTGTAGCAACCTTACCACTCTGTAGGCCTGCTGCTGTATCCACGCGATGTAGTCTCTCCTGATGTCCACCAGATCGCAGATCTCCCCGATGTAAAACTTGTCGTACTGGATCACCGACGTCCGTGTGTTGGCCTGCCACAGTGAACGCCATGCATTTGCGCCTACGTCCTCTTACCATGTTAAATAGACGGAGGTTATTAGCGCGAGTAATCGGTGTAAGTATTAAGTCACGTGGTTTAAACAAGCCACATGATGACATTCTTAATTGTATTCTCTTGCAAGCCTGACGTAAACTGTGATGCTATTTATACCAATATAATATTGCATACAGATAATTTTTGTTCATAACAAACTCATAAATTGGAACTCAGGAGTGCACCACTTTTAGATATTAAAGTCACTCCCATATGGCAGAGCCTTGTAGAGCGACGGCCAGCTTGAGGAAGAAAGGGTGTCGTCAAGGCACTGTACGTATAAGTGAGGTAACTGGATTGCTGCAAAGACGCTCATAATGTGCATATACTCGACAACGAGGATGTAGTAAATCATGCTGAATGAAGGTCTCCCCAAGCCATCGCCATCTCTCATACTCCCTGGATCTAATCATTCACATTGCATCTGCACATGAGCGGATTTCATCACTCCATCCCCTCAATGCATGTACACTCTGGGTGCATTCTCTCCCCGGAATTCTTGTTTTTTATTTAAGGATGCTTAAATGCATGTCGGGCAACCTCGCAACAGAAAATATAGATGCTTCGTAAAGTACTAGATAAATGCAAACTGAAATCGTAGCTTTTCATAGCGAAATACTAGGATCCATATTTGTGTTACAGTTAGGCCAAATTTATTGTAATTAACCCTCCACCCCCCAAACAAGATTGTGACGTTCATAAAGATACCATTATAAGTTCCGATGTGTTGAGGAAATTCTGACCAATGAAGCTCCTCCTCACCGGTGGCTAAAAGACTTCTCATGACTGAATTAAACATCAACATATATACGACGACGTTTCGCTAAAGCTGCTTTGAGCATTTGAACCTTACGGCGGGACCCCGGGGTCCCGAATAAACGGAAGTCAAAATCGCAATTAATTAATTTATTTTTGGCGACTCCGTCCCACCGCGCACATAAACGCCGCAACCCACCTGGCGCGGATAATTCTGTTGTCATGTCATCCAAGCACAGCGAGGACGAATGCGCAACAGAAACAAAACTTTAAAACTTTGATTAGCGCACCGTCTAGAGCTCGTCGAGAGAAATAGATTGCTGAATCATTCGCCTTCAGACATAAAATGATGTCGCAACGCAGTTTATGCGATAGCCGGAGGCTTATGGGACCCCGGGGTCCCGCCATAAGGTTCATTTGTCGGTCAGCGAACTCGGAAATGGAGAGAAGCTGCTTCAGCTGACACCAACTGCCAAAGAATGGCCGCCCCGGCCTCTCTCGCGCTGCCCACAGGGCAGGCGTTCCTCACCCGGTGCAGGATCTGCAGAACGACGAGGGCGGAGCGCAGCGAGGCCTGGAAGATTGGCTCTTCGGCAGGAGGAACGCCCATCTTGTGCAGCTTGAGGAGGAACACCACCACGGCCTTGTAGAGCTCCACCAGCTTGAGGAAGAAGGGTGGCGTCAGCATGCTCCACCAGTTCTCTGCATCGGCAGCGCACGCAGACACAATCGGAATTGGAATGTTTATTTATTCTGGAGGAATCCCATGAGCTACAGAGTTCTCTTTCACAGATGTCCAGACACATGAGTGAGTCCTGCCCTCGCGTTCGTGGGGGTCTTACCGGCTGCTACCATCCATTATCCATGTCACGATTGGCGGTGCTTGTAGAAATTTAAATAGCGGCGCCGTTATGCCAGACGTGCTGTAGATAATTGTTTCTAACAATAATAGCTATACTGTTTTCTTTGATTGTCTAGTGACTGTGGCATAGTGGTGCTTTTAAGTTGGTTATTACCTTGAAATTGCAAATAATGAGCACTACTTTGCAGAATTTGGTCATATATAAATGTTTATTAACTTGGTCAAATTGAAAATAATGGGTGTCAGATTATATTACAATTAACAGGAGCCCACAAAGCATGCTTAAAGCAAATGACCAAACACAATGAGGAGAAATAAAATCACACACATTCATGTAATATCCCACAACATTGAAGGACAGGAGGATAAGGTGGCAATGCACATATGCCCGGGACTGCTGACATCTGATGAAATATGGGCTTCATGGCTATGTGAAACCACAAAGCAGAATATCCAAAGCCATGCAAGACTTGCTCATGGTTTAAAAGGCTCATCACTATACATCGCACCTGAAACAACGATTAGGCAATGTGGTCACCCATCTAAGACATATGTAGGCCCAACTTTGCTTAGCTTCCGAGATTTTACGAGATCGGCTGCATTCCAAGTACTTTAGTCAAAAGCTACGTTATGGGCAGTGCAGATAATATCAGTTTCAGTTTCATTTATTTGGTATAGCCCTGTGAGCCATTCGGCTCTTGAATCATATACATAGTCGTACTGTACGTCTATGCTTTCGTGTATATACTCCCCGCATTTACCAACCCAGATGAACCAGCATGTTCAAGTACAGTAAAATAATCCCCACAGACCCTACACGTTTTATGGAGAGGGCCCCCCCCATCCAGGTGGAAGGGCAGGCAAGGCCGGCGAGGTGAGGCGAGGCAGACTCACCGAGCACCTTGGCGGGCGTGGGGCCCAGCTTGGTAATGGCCATGGCGAAGGAGATGGCGAGCGTGGAGAAGTTACGCTCGTCATGCATCAGCGGGAACTCGGGCAGCACCAGGTAGAGCCGCATGGCCTCCACGTCCGGAGGGGCCGTGCTCAGCTGGGGGATCAGGTTCTTCTCCAGGCTGGCTGCCATCTGCAGGCATTAGCATTGCTCCATGTTACATCAAAGAGAATCAACCTTTGCTCGGATTGCCGAGTGGCTCAGGAGGCTAATTCCCGAGTTAGACGGTGAGCAAGCACCGCTGAGATTCTGGATTTAAGGCCCAAAGGCTGCCGGATGTCAAATCACGGTTGTATTATGTCGAGATCTTCACAGATTCAGCCCAGTCTCCAATGACAGTACAAAAAAAACATTCATACGCATAAAATATTTGCGCTTCTCCATACTATGCCAGGGGTCATGGCGGTAAACGGCGCTGCTGTCACCACACCTTACCATCACATTTTCCTTCCTTCCGCTAAATTCTACAGTTGTTGCATTAATTCTTCTAGGGCTGACACTTGAAGAACGGTTCACTTACAGTATCATCAGCACCATCTGGCTTTATATGCCTTCCCATGGTCGCTGACCTCTGCTCATCTGCTCTCCTCCATCCTGCACATGTCTCCAACCAATCAGTTTTCTTTTTCTGATTACTTCTAACAATGTTGCCATGTTATTTTCGAAACTTTTGAGTTGTTCATCCTTTCCGTCTATGAAATGCTCAGTATCTCCCACATACACCTGTAGAGTAAACACACAATCCTCTGTTCTAGTTTATTTGTTTTCCATCCACCTCTGATCCAACTGTAACACAGTTAAAGGCCAAGAGTGTGGACATTAGGAGTATAACGGCACAAATTGCACAATTCAACAATATATTTGGTTTTGATTTCCCAAAATGTTTTTTTATTGTGCAATGTTTCATTTCTTGAAATTAAGAAAGCATTCAGAAATCTTGCAGGGCATGAACACCATGTTACAGAAGAGAGTTTCAGAGGGTGTCTGAAAAGTCCGCAACGTGGCCTTCAGTTCTTGATAAAGTAGGAGCATTAACACACACACTCTTCTACGAGATGTCAAACCAATATGTTTATTCTCAGGGCTGTAATTTAGCTAAATTAAGTGAAAAATCTCATTTTAAATTACGTTTTTTTTTGCGTGCAGTTAATGGTGACCGGCCAAGACTACCAACTCTCTGGATACGTGAACCCCCTTTAAACATTGATGCCTTAACCAGGGATTCAAACAGAGCTTCTCAATAGTGCCAGCTCGGCACACCTCAAGATCAATTCCTAAGTTCATGTATCCATGCATAAAATTGGCTGTGTAAAAATACATAGTATTATTATTACTAAACATTGTATGCATTGGGCTCACATGACCCCTTGCATCCACTCAGCTACTCATGGTTGCTATATTAACCATGATGTTAACAAAGGAATCTGTTTTGAAACAAATCACATTCGGGAACCACAAATTGCTGGGGTGGATGAATCATTAGACCACGAGTGGACAAAGAGTAAGCCACTCATTTTTTTCCAGCTGGAGGGAGTTTATCCCTGTCGTTGTTGTAAGAGCTCTTCTGAAAGGATAGCATAGGTTGTTTTCTCGTCTCGTGTGGGAATATTATCCAATATGGTTTCATGATCCGTTGTCTGCAAGTAGCTATGTGGTAAATAAGAAAATCTCTCTAAATGGTGACATTGTAGCGCATCTTAATGTTAATGATTATAAGTACACTGCCCAAACAAGCATTTATCATCATTATACTAATATAAGCCAAGAATGTGTGTGTGTCCCGCACGTGACGTCACTCCACATGAGCCCCCCCCCGTCATTAATAATCATGAGCGGATGACGACGTGAGGCACCCCCCCCCCCCGCCATTAATAATCATTAGCGGGTGACGTCACTCCCCCCCTCATTAATAATCATGAGCCGGTCATTATTTTCGATTTCATATTTCAGATTAACTGCAATACACCCATCCTTGGACGGGCTATAGGCTACTCATAAATAAACATCATTACCATTTGCAGTCGTTGTTCCTAAGTGACATGCCGAGCTTTATTCACAATTAGACACTTCTTGGTCCGAATTTCACTTGAGCCTTGCTGACAAAGCAACCATTTAGAATATAATAAGAGTCAGGGAGCCTCTTATAGTAGAGTCAGGGAATTTATACCGAGGGCACAATAACCCATCAACTATCCTGACTCTTGGCACATAAACATTAATTTAATCTGGAAGAACGATTACTTCGTACCACTCTGTGCTGGCATCAACATTTGTTGATGGTCAATGTATAAACTGAACACTGCCAAAGAAATGTGGAATTTCCTCCACTGGCTCTGTACTGCTGATTTTGATGAGAACCGTATAATGTTGATTATAGTTTCGAGCTACAAATCTGATTCAAAGCTGTTTACAAATACATGTTTTTGGCAGAATGTTTCTATTAATAAGCACAAGAATAAAACAAAAACATCAGCACCTGCCAAGCAAACCTGACGATCTGTTTTGAGTGGTGAACATGCAACGTCTCTCCATGGGTATCCTACCCAACTCCCACGCTGTGATTAATAAAATATTCATCCAGTAGGGAGGCCTGATGTGGTTTCAAAAGAAATGCGTGCATAGGTGATGAAGCTCCTACCAGGTTTTTGCAACATGCGGCTGCTACCTGTTAAGAGGTGTCTACGACACAAGCAGCGCAAAAACACATTCAACATTTCCTGCAAAGGTTACACTCCCATTCACCGCTGTCTCTAAGCTCGTGTGTGCGCAAGTTGTTTTAAATGCATGAGTATCACTACTTCCAAGATAGATGTAACAAACGTATGACATTCTATTGCAATTAAGCTCGGTCTCTTAACTGCTTTTCATGAATACGCAAGCCAAATGAATATGTGCTGCTTCATTACCTTATTTCACATGTTGAATTTATATATTAATACCAGCATTGTGTTCCGTTGGTAATATATTACTCACATTAACTTTCAATTCATTAAATGTTAATGGAGGGAAGCAATTCTCTATTTCAAAGAATACCCACTATTTAATAATGAGAAATATATTGCTACTTGCATGAATGGCTGTTTAAAGCCAACATGGATTTATTCCACACGGCTATGCTGACAAAACTTTACGAGGTGCTTAATATAGAATAAGAAAAGATAAAGGTGCAGCCCTGCCATTTGCCTTTCATACCAGTCTGGCAGAAGGGCCTCAGCTCGAAAGAGTTTAGCCTACTCTTCCATGCTGCTCAGCCATCTTGGAAGAGGTGTGAGTACCCACACTGTACCCCACCACACGTGACCTGCTAGTCAACTAACCGCGGTGGACCCATTCATACTGCTGGTTGGACAGAGGCAGAATGGATCTAAGAATAGTTGCCCATTATTTCAACTGCCGCCCCGGGAAATCGAACTGGCGACCTCTGGATCAAAAGTCTGGTGTGCTCACCAGTGCAGCCACGGCGGCCATCCCCGATATAAAGTGCTCAACTACTAAAAACAAAACGTGGATTCATTAATGGTCACACATATTTCAATAAATGTACGGCGACAATGAAGATGTAACCGCAGCAGATGGCACCAGGGAGAAGGCGTCTCACCTGCTGCAGAACCTGCGTGCATGGGCTCTGCAGGAGCTTGTTGAAGGCACGGCGCATGGCATTCATGTCCAAACCCGCCACCTTCCCACTCGTTCTGTAGTGCTCGTCTGATCTGCAGCACAAGACAAAGATTTCCCTCATATAGCCTTGACAGGCTGCTGGGGCAAGTGCAGTTCGCGAGCACCTATGAAGGCCGGCACGGCAAACGAGATGAGGGGATGGGTGGCCAACACCACGCCGGACCACCTTTGTCTCCCCAGTGGCGATGTTTACACATGACACCAGGTAATAATTTGAGGCCGAGTCGACTTAGGGGAGGCCCAGGACCGGTTAGGATAATCGTCACTGGTGTCGACCATGAGCGGGAATCGAACCCAGGGTGCTAAGTTCGTAAAGCAGCGCGCTAACCGCTAGGCCACCGCTCCCCACAGCACACACACACACACACGTACGCACGCACGTAAGTGTAAATGCACACAGCCAAATTTAAAAGAACATCACCGCCTACTCGGCTTAACAAGAACAAAGATCCAACACACAGAGATCGATCAATCAACATCCCTTTCAAGCAGGAGACAGGCGATTAAGAAAACATTACCATTTTACAGGAGATGCCGACGAAAACCAAAGGCTGATGTAACAGACGATGTGATGACAGCGTGCATGTAAATATTAGGATACTAATTACGTGCTGTTACAGTAAAACAATAATATAAAAATGTAAATAAATAAAAGGCACAATGATGAATTACAAGGTGTGACGTTAAACACATTACCCTAATAATAAATTACATTAATTATGTATTCGCATGCAAAATTGCAATGCAAGGAAAACATTCTTTGAAAATAGCCAGCAAAAATATAGCGCTATATATAGAAACTATCACGCTTTCAATTTTCAATACAAGATGCAGTTTTAAAACAGGCATTAGCTTTAATAGCTTTTGTGCAAATTATCTATCCAATTCAATTGACTTCTGACACACATATATGTGAAAATGCCCTTTGGAGCTGCTTTGTTATCTCTAGAGAATCATGGGGATTAAAGGTGGGCTCAGTTTAATTTTATGCATTGGCAAATTAAAACACTGAGCATTCATGAGCTATACCAAAACACAAATGAGGGAGTCTGAGCTGGATATGTTGGCAAGCCATGTTTTACTCAGCGAGTCCTGGCATGTTTAAGCTAGCCAATCAACCAATATTTAATTTGCACACTGTTGCTGTTTAAAAAAATTGTTGTACATTACCCATAGGCCAAGAAGCTTCCGTTGATACAGCTTGGAGAGGAGAATATCATGTCTATCTCACTGCACAAAACAAGACATTGAATGCAAATGGGATGGTTAGTCATGTCACAAAAAATATATCAGCTATTCATCAGTTGTTTGGTGCACAGCTCATATTTTAGGCCATCAAAGAACAAGACAAAACAGACAGATTGCAGCTTAGCCTCCACCGTATTCATTTCTACATTTAGGAAAGTAAGTGACAAATCACAAGGAATTGTAAATGCATACAGTACAGTCAAATTCAAGCTTTCAGTTTGGTGTGAAGCAATGCAAGCAATTGACTGTACATGCCACTGCGGCTACATTGTCAACATTCAAATGAGATTGCTTGAATCAATTTTAAATCTGTTGCGATATCACCACCATGAGACAAAAGCAGTGTTTTGTGTCCCACACGGCAAAAACCTTGCAAGAATTTTTTAAAGATATTTAGTTCACATCATATAAACGACCACTTCATTATTTTATATTTTTGAAAAAACAAATTTAGACTGTGTCACTCTCACCAATGTGCTAAGTGAGTGGGCTAAATAAAGAAACCTTCACGTTCTTGCAATTCTCACGCTCACACTAGAGTGCTGAACCCAGTGCTGAACACAGCCACGCATGGCATTTTAAAAAGTGTCTTGTCATTTGTTACCCACGATCAACTCATCCATTACCTCAATACAGTCGCATAAGCATGGAAAAAATATGTATATTTGACATCTACAAAGCTAGAAACCAATTAATCAAAGGCAAGAGGGGCACCTTGAGACACATGTAAGTGTACATCTGCTTTATGTGCACACAGACCATGAAATTCTGCACATAGGAATTGGTAAATACATAAAATCAAATCTATTAACTATTAAATACCCTCTCATCGTATGAGAATAGGTTTTCCCCTTTTATCTGGCAACAAAACAGGTGTTAAGATGTTAAAACACCAAACTGAAACCTTTTATAAGGAATCATGTCTGCATTAACCACAATACTTGTGGCCAGAATGCAAACAAAAAACACTGATAATACATGCATGTCTTTGAAACTGATTGGTCCACACCAGAGACATATTTCTTTTGAGCCTCGTCTCAAACGGTGTTAGACCAGAGGACGCCAAAAGGTGTACAGCCACCCTCTCATCCTTAGAGAGCCATTTGGACACTGCTTTGAATATATAAGAGGTAGAACATAGATTAAAACAAATTTGCTGATTTTGTAGTTGCAGATGACATGGCCACATTAATTCATCTACACACCACATCACGTACGGACATATGAAACCCACACAGAATATGCTCTGCAATTGGCACATGCTAATTAGTCATAAAAATAAATTACAATTCGTGTGAATGGAGTTCACCAATGTAAAAAAAAAAATCAAAGGTAGTGCTGTTCTATTCAATGATGATAAAAAAAAACATTTTAAAATTTGTGTTGACGTGTTTCTCTTTCTCACACAAAACAACTTCTTACAGACTTTAACACAAATGTACATTTTAACAATTGTGTAAAACATTTCATTTGAACCCGAGCAGCTCCACGTACACTGCGCGAGAGGGCCTTACTTGACAACGTCGGATGGCAGCCGTCCGCTGGGCAGAGAGGCCCACTTCTCCAGCAGAGGGCCAGACAGCACACACACCTGCATATGGGGCTCCGCTTGCCGGAAGTCATCTGGCTCCACAGAGTCCTGCACACAACACCAGCAGCGTGCCACCGGGGGAGCTGAATAAGCAACATGCTCGCGTGTTTAGCCAGATTCTCGAAATAATAAGTTTAGTATCCGAGGTTTGGAAAAAAAAGTGAAACGCCGCTCAAATGCGACTGTGGTGTCACATAACAAATCGGTGGGACACAACATGGCTGAAAATCTGAACAACAAAAAAAATGATACAAGACCCTCCTTTAAAAGATGAAACTTAACGCTTCCTCCCTGGATGAACAAACGAAAGTGTAAAACTAAAACACAAGCAATGGCGTTTGCCCCCACTGAAATCTCTTGTAACATGAAAGGCGTGTGCGTGCCATGTTGATTTAGTGAGCCTGATTGGAATTCCCCTCAATGCAATCCAATGCAAAACAAAGCGTTACAGCGCTTGAATGTTAATCAATTGCATTCACCGAAATAGCTGTAAATCTACACTACTTGAGATTCTATAGATTCACACCACGAAACATATAGCTTCTCACACCACTCCACATTAGCTTCATACCACAAAACGCATACACACCAACAGACACAAACTCGCAAGTATATACACACTCACAAACTCCATTACATAAACATACTTGTATATACCAATAGAGCTACACCATTGTGTACATTTGTGTAAACCAATATATACACTGGTGTACACAAATAATTAATCACAAACAAACCAAATTATTTCCTTGTTCTTAGCTTAGACAAGGCCCAAAAGTGGTCCACACAGGAGCACGTGTCAAGTTCATTCCAAAGAGAACTGATATTTTCTGATGTCAAACACGAAATAAAACAAATCATAATTCTAAGCACAGGAACTATATTAACCAATTATTTAATGGAACTTTCACAAATTGATTTGGGAACATTCCAAAGAGCCTTATAGAGCAAAAGGACGTTGACATTTATGCGCCATTTAGTTTTTTATTCCAACCATTTTGTAGGATGGTGTTTGATTTACTCTTCCGTTTATTGAATTTAAGTCATTACAGAACGTTCAATCGTTCCATTCTCCATTTCGTTCTCCTTTCCGTGCATTGTAACAACCTCTGAAACCATGATGGTTGAAGTTGTAATACAATACATGGGTAATACTGTTGTTTTGATGAAGTTTTTCATTATGAAGCAAATGTTTACACCGTCTTATGTCACTCTCTCATCGCCTTTTGTACGTTTCCCCTTCAGGAACTGAAATTTACATGAACAAGCTCTACCGTTACCTCTGGAGGAAAGTAATGCGCGAAACTTTGATCTCCTCCGGCAAATATTCTCTTTACAATGCAGCACTCTTCTTTTTCTGAAAACAAAAATACGCAAGTCTTTCAAAAATGTGGAATGCTCCCGATGAGAGCTTTTACTCTTCAAGAAGAGGACAATAAAGATTTCATGACATGCCAACAAGCTGGCAGACATCTGGGCAGAAGGTATAATGAATGCTCGTTCGAAAAGCAACAAATAAAACATGGTAAACAAGCCAATTATCCTCCTGCTGTTTCAGTACCTTCTAATACAAGACTTCACGGGAGATCAAAACTTATTAAAATCAAACATTCATAACGGTATCCTTTGGTCCAAAAAATGTTTGCCGTTAAGAATTGAAATAAGACAAAATAAAATTTTCGCAAAGCAATGAAGTGCCCATTGCAGTATCTCGCACATACATGTCATGTCATCGCAGGACACGTGGTATCCCAATCCCCAGGGAGAGTCAGCCTAATCTTCCATGCTGATCAGATATGTTATTTGGATTACACATACCCACACTTTTCCCCAAAAGAAGCACTGAAAACAACCTCACTGCTGTATATGGGTGAAAGAATGCATCAATTCATCGATTAACTTTGATGCTGAATCTCACATACAATACATGCAACGGATGTCATTTGTAGAAATTGATCCTTTATGATTAGTACTTGTTGCACATAAAGGGCTTATTGTCATCTGTGTAGCTACTCGAGGCCGTTACTGACTGCAGTGTTAGAAATGTAACTCGTTGTTGAACAGTTGTGACTTGGAATAACGGCAATTCACTAAATCAATAGGTGGGTGATATGGGTGCGTGGAAATAAACGGACTATTTGCTTTAGGTAAAAAAAATTGACCCTTTCCAAGATATGAACTCAGACTCTGGACTGCGAGTTCATACTCACCTCTACAGCAGCCATTGAACAAATACAAACAGATGAACAAGACATTGGTGGTAATGGCATGCTTATCCTTTTTCAATTGAATAATAAAAACACATCACTTATCCCCTCAAGGTGCTTTTACGCACAGGCCACATGCTACCCTTACAGATCCTGTCGTTAGAAACCGCTAAGCAATTCTCACTTTGAGACAATCCTGACAAGCTGAAAAGGGATCTGGCCCCGAGTTTGAGAGTTCAGCACACAAAACCGGAAGCTCTGGGATGAAGTGAAATGCGGACTTGTGCGTGCCCTGCGAGCCCATACCAACGTTGGAGGGGCAAGGCCCGTTGTGTGGCATCCAGGCGCCCTGCACCGTGAACGGGCTCTTGCGATTGCTGGTGGAGCCTGTTCCCAGCTGACCATTCCCTCCCAGGCCGAAGGAGTAGATCCTCCCCGAGGATGGCACGAACGCCAGCGTGTGCTGCCTGCCAGCACAGTGCCCAGCTCGTTACGTCACTTTGCCGGGTGTTATCGTTGCCTCTCTCGTGTGTCACACAAGTCAGACGTCAGACGATGACAACAAAAAAACAATGCGGCAATGTAGCCTGTGCAGCACTGAATGCGTGATTCCAGCAGCTGTCCTTTCGTTCCTGCGGACAGCTGTGTCAATGTCTCATAAATGTATGATAAAAGACCAAAGACGGTCATTCACAAAAAAATATGCCATCCCATGATGGTGTCTTAACCAAATCAAATAAATGAAAATTACCCACTACAAAATTTAATTTCAAAAACTAACAATAGTAGAAATGTAATTGTTATTTTAAGGCTGGTGGCAATATTGGACTGCTATACTCCACTTAAGCTTGAATACAATATTTTGTCGCTTTACAGCCCTTCTACAACCCCAGTAAACATGGAACATTGGACCAATGTTGGTCCAACTTTGCATGTTTACTGGGACATTGATAAATGTACATAAGTTAGCAAAGATGGTCTATATTTTTAATGCAAGCACACACACATTTAATATACGACTGATATTTTCATTAATATCCTATAATTTAGTTTTACTTGGGAGGCAGTAGAAGGTGTACTTTTAATACAGCACTGCCCTCTGATTAATCCCTCGGTGATTAATGTTATACTAATTTACTGAACAGCTGATATCTCAGTTGGTAACGCACACACAATCAGGCCATGTTCCATGGGGTCAACAGTTCAGTGATCCTGTGGGACTTCCACAAAGGGACACCATCTGCTCTGCAGAAGTTGTCAAAAACCCTTTACCAGCACCGTCAGGAATGAGATCAAGTGTGAAGCAGAACTTACACCAGCTCTCTCACTCCCTCATCCCCCTTTTACTCTACACTCAACAGCAGCAGGGAGTCGAGCAGCCATCATATAACGAGAGTGGAGAGAGAGCACAGCAGCCGCCCCGTACCTGCCGCACGCAATCTGCGTGACGATGCTGCCCATGAGCTCAAACACCTTGCGTGGGTTGACCTCGTGGTTGGTGGAGTTGTGGCCCAGCTGCCCATAGCCGCCCGCGCCAAACGTGAACACCCCGCCCTCCTGCCCGCGGCACAGCGCGCATGTATTGTTAACGCGTGCAATCAATCGTACGTGAATACACGCCAATTAAATTCACCTGTGCATGCATTCACACGCGTGCGACTCCAGGCACGTGAACAGAGACGATAGAAAGCACAACATTAAGTGCTACTTGTTGACGTTTTGATTTGAAATCGTTCTACATGGAAGGTCACGAGGTGTCAATCATAAAGATAGAGGCTGCTGCCAATTTATGTTGGAAGATACTGGCATTCATGTTTGTATTATTATCAAGTTTGTGCTTGCATGTGGACATTTTTTCTCTCTATCTATTCATTATGAATTCGTGAAATAATTTTTTTGTCTTCATGCATTTTAGCCCCACAATTTATATTTTTAAAAAACGTCCTTGCATGCAAGGGACAACGATAATTAAATACAGGTGCAGAGCAGACGTTTACCCATTCAACTCATGACAGGTGATGATTTCAGTTACTATTAATGCTCACTGAACCAGCGTTGAGATTGAGGTTTGACTAAACTCCGCTGTGATCCGATGTGATCATGCACCTCGTGCTGCTTCTGTCTTATGGCTTCTGAAAATGTATTGGGCTTGAACACAATGACGAAGGAAAATTACATCAAATTGTGCATGGTTGCAGATGAATATAAACATCATTAACACTTCAACTTAAAGCTTTCATGACTGAAGGGATTCATGAATATGAATCCTTAACACTGCGATTAGTGTCGGAAAAGCAATAACATAGGGAGGATCTTAGACAAATTTTTATTTAAAGCTTTCGTGACTGCAGGGATTCATATTCTTGGTTCTTTCGGTAAAGTCACGTAGAAGGGAAATAATAAAATAATATAAATATAAAACAATAAAAATTCTCACGACGTTTCGACTGCAACAGAAGCAATCATCATCATGATTGCAATCATCATCAGGTGTGGAATCCACAGCAAGAAAATTTTCTTGCTGTGGATTTCACACCTGATGATGATTCCTTGTGTTGCAGTCGAAACGTCGTGAGAATTTTTATTGTTTTATATTTATATTATTTTATTATTTCCCTTCTACGTGACTTTACCGAAAGAACCAAGAATAAGTATCTTAGACAGTTTTGGTGTAATATTTACCCAGTTCAAAATCAGGTCACTATGCAATGCTGTGGCTACCTGCTTAACGTCTACTAATCAATTTTAAAATGGATATTTAGACAAGTGTCCCAGATCCACATGCAATGGTCTGCTGCTAGCTGCTCTTCCTTGACTCAATACATTCATTGCTTATAGGCAGACACAGGCTCAACACAGTAAACATCAGTAGATTACTTTTTCATGCCCACACACTTACAAAACAGTCAATCTTAAAACCCACTCAAAAAACACTCCAACCTAACATTTAAAAAATCCACGAGAACGTCCGTATAAAAAGCCTTGGCCATGTGCCAATGTTAATAAAGACTCCATCAATTCAAATCGTATCAAATAAAAGTTAGTTATTAAACACGCAACACTGTTCTTCCGTGCAGAATGCAGAGCATGCTGCCTGGGTTTTAACAGATTTCTACAGGGCCACTTGATATGCATAAGCACCAACAACACAAGATACCAAAATGTGGAAATCTGCGACTTGATTGGAGACTAAGTGGATCCCACAGTGAATGTTTTTTTTATATTATTTAACCAGCACCATCAAGATGTTTCCCAAGATTAAAACCCGGTGGTTCTGCAATGTGATTCACCTAGGGAGCTGCATCGCACAACCACAAAACCTATGCAGTCGGATCAAAACCAGGATATTCAGTGGAGCAAGTTTGATGGTTTCAGCCAGATCACCATTACCTGAGCTAACCCGCTATCATAGCATTAAGGAGTTATTTACAAATCATTTAACTTTAAACGGATATCCGAGTTAAAGTTTAAATATATTGTCCGAATCAGATTTCCCTTCAACAGAATGAAGAAGACCAATGCAATGATTGAGAGCCCTTTTGAAATTACATTGACTACGATTCTTTAGTGTCAACTTGCAAGGCCATTTCCCTTGCATGACTTTATGCTGACAATATTCATTCCACAAATAGACATCTATACTGACTACCCAATTGCACCATAACCCATCACCAGCATACTTCTTAATGGGGTGCAAAACTGGTGATATATTCACCTTGTGACACAGATGGCTATGTGGGCTGACGTCCACTCACAGAACATTGCCAAGTAAATGTTTTCTTGTGCATCTGCTGCTCTAACGCTGTGAAAGTTACACGTGAAAGAATTCACGATATATAAATACGGTCGGTGGTCCACCAACACACCGACCCTCACAGATGGCAGGAGATTCTCCAGTCTTCTGAAAATCTTTCCTATCACATGGTGCCAGCCTTCACAGATGCCCTCAAAAGACATCTTCTACAAGCTCGGCTCGGCATTTTGAATATTTCGGATGCATCTTCTGGAAAATCAATCTCTCGATGGAAGCATCGTCTCAGTAGACAGCCTGGATTCCTGGCAAAAAGGGTAGGTCGCTACACCCTTCTTCAAACAACAACTTTAATCATGGCCTTGAGGAGTGCGGTTGTCTCCACTCAGATGGAGAAATCAGGGCTCGTCTGTGATTGTCAACACTTATGCCATTGGGCTATATACGCTTAGCATACCTTAGTAAGAATAGCGGTATGGTCCTCTCCACAGCAGATATAAACAACTTTCTGTGTGCGGAGGGACTTCAGTAGAGCAGGGTAGCACTTGTCTGCAATGTGCACATACAGACAGACACATCCCCATAAGAATTCACAGACTGGTGCAACTGTTTTTAGCAAGCGCCTATTACAGCCAAAATGGTGCATACAATGGGTTGGTTTGGTCAAAAACCAATGCTGAAGTGCTGTGCCACTTTCCTTTGCCGCATAAGAAAAATAATAAAAAATGTCTTAAAATTTCCCAAATAGCCATATATTGTACTACGCTAGTGTCACAAAAAATATCAACACAATTAGTGTCAAGCAGTCACTGATTATATGTGACTTCACTGCATTGAACACAATAAGAAAAAATAGATTGTACTTTAATTTTTTTAACTCAGCTCAGTGAAGCTACATTACCACAATTATTAAATGGAAAACAATAGTCTGTAGTTATCCTATATAAATAAGTGTTCTGCTGCTTTCAGTCTGTAGGTATCCTGTATAAGTGTAATATTGCTTTCAGATAATGCACAGTGTATAACAGATTAGAAAAACGGGCTCCTAATAGTCACTGAGGGGCTATACTTTTACATTTTGTGTCATATTTTACACCGTAACATTTTAAAGGCCAGTTGGCTGAAATTTCAAGATTGTTCTTCCCTCTCTGTCAGTGACAAACTGTTGACATTCTGAATTAACCGGTGAGGTTTTACATAGTTTCATAGACATATGAATGTGTCACCACCATAATTATCCATGGTAAACCGACTGCTGAATGAAGACATCCCCAAAGCCACCGCCACCACCTCCGCTGATTCCGCCAAGTAATAACAATCCGCCTAGCAGCCGCACACGAACCGATTTCCCTTTAGCCAACCCCACGAAGCAGAACCCGCGACAAGCGCTGCCACCCACCGATCTCATCGCTGAGACCCAGCTGCCCGAAGTTGTTTCGTCCCCAGGCGAAGACGGCGCCGGAGCAAGTGAGCGCCAGGCTGTGGGCCTTGCCGGCGGCCAGGCGCGCCAGCGGCACACCCTGTAGGGTGTGCACGAGCTGCGCAGTCCGCTGGCTGCCCCCGAAGCTGCCCACGCCGAGCTGCCCATAGCGGTTGCTGCCCCACGTGAAGAGGCGACCATCTGTACCCCACCCCCCACCACACAACCAAGCAGACGTCAAGTCTTAAACGATGCCGAGCGATATCACACATTGCCACCACGTCCGCTCCGACACACAGGTGCGCCTGCAAAGGGCAGGTTACTGTATTGTTTTCACTGTTTCAATGTCACAATGAACCACAATCATGTGGCGATGTTCCTTAGTCGAGTTAATTTAAAAGAGATTTAGTGCGATAAAAAAGATAAGACGTGATTAAATTCACTTGCACAGTATAAGCCTAGTCAGATGTCTAGATTTTACAGCACAATGTGTCAGTCTTAGGAGATGTGCATATTTAGCTGCGAGATTGCTCACCCCTTAATTAAAGGGGAAGTAAGGATGATGAAGCAAACAAGCATCTGACAAGAAATGTTATTGCTAAATTTATTACGAAATTTTATCAATTTATAGACTTATCTCTTCAAGTGTATCATACATTTAAAAGGGCCGTATTGCTAATGATATGTTAATGATGATACATAATGGCCTACCATTGTCAAGTGTGCTTATTATAGGCTTCTTGAAGTTTACAAGCTATAAAAGCAAAATGTCAAATGACTGCTCATTTCAGACCGAGTTCACTGATGGCAGGCAATGGTCAAAAAATCGATTTCGCATAAGGTGACCGGCGATAAAAAAATAGACCTGTAACCGTCGGAGTTAAAGAGTAAAAACAAATACCATTGGAGTACTGGCTACCAATAAAATGCAATTATGTAGATAACTCGCCACGGTGGGGAGATGTTAACTACCTTGCCTGGTATACAGGAGGTCGTGAGTTCGATCGTGACCTTGACACTGGCATATTTGGAATTTGCATGTTCTCCCTGTGGTCGTGTCGATTTTTCTCCGGGTCCTCCGGTTTTTCCCTCCACATTTTGAATCATGCATTTAAGAGTATTTGACTGCTATAAATTTCCATGTGATACGCCACTTCGTTGAGTTATCATTTGTGGCCAGGTCGCTTCTGAAAAAGAGCTATACAGCTCAGTGGGCCTTACCTGGTAAAATAAAAATAGTTTAGCCTTGTAAATTAAGAGGTAAAGATAAAGTGTTGTCAGGATAACATACGGCCTCATTATAACAATGCCTATCAAGTACCCTAACATATGGGAATCGGGCTCATTATGGCAAGTCTGTAAAAATGAAACATATTACTTTAAAGTCACCTTTGCTTTGATGTATTTTTTTCGCCCCGAATAACATAAGAGGCGCAGGCAATTTGTGCCGTTTCACTTGGCATCTGTCTACAATTAAACTGAACTCAATGTGAAGGGAGGTAACTCTCCTTGTCAGCCAGCCACCCTTGTCAGAGTATTTTGACACATTCGGGGCAACACAAGACAGTGTTCTACATACATTATAATAAGAACGGATGGCCCAAGTGTCAACAATGCAATACATGTGGCATTCCTTAAGTCGATAAATTGTTGCCTTTTTGAATGGCCACTAATGGCCACTGATGGTTAAATACGGCGGCTTTATATCAAACCACGCATGTGTTTTGGCCACATGTACTGCACAGCCACGTCAGCACAATACACATATTAGAATAAATCAGTCTACATATATGCTCATTTGTTTCCATTTGGAGTAATGAGCCGTATTACCAGGCAAGTCAGCTGCAGAATAACAAAACGTGCAGCCGCTAAAAAAGGGAACACCAAAAACGTTGCTTGTAGTAGGGCCCTAGAGTTTCACCTGACACAGGAAGTTAAACAAAAGAATGTTTAAAAACAAAATCTTCCCAGATATGGTCTATAATCTCTACATCGTTGCAAAGTGTTATAGCAAAATTTCACATCAAATTTGAGTTTTGTTGTTTTAACACAGTTGTCATTTTAATTCACATTTACAGAGTGCCACTTATATCAAATGTAACACCCCAGTGGTACAGCGTACATCACTGCTGTAATGCGCAAGTACAGGAGTCGTGTTCATTTACATTTCCCAAGCAGAGGAGGTTATTCATCCTAATAACGAAGCCCAAGCTGAGACCAAGGTTAAGCATGGCCACACACAATCAACAGAATTGTGAATTATTTTCCTAACAATTTCAAAAAGCAATTGTGGTTTTTTTTCCAGGCCAACAGGTTGAACCTACAAGTCGACATGTCGATTTGTAATCTGGTCAACGGGTTTAAATTCTCTCTTGATTACACTATGTAACACAATTTTTGTTACTGGGTAGTAAGTGTTATCTTGTAATTGCTTATGCCTCAAAAGTACAGAAAATGGCTATTATTCCCCACAAACTTTGCTTTTATAACCAGGACAGTGATATTTTGAAATGTATCTATCTTCAATGAGAACACGGGCAAATGTGTGTCTTTTAGTTCAGAGTCAGAAAAAAAACCATATGAATCAAAATTAACATGCATTTATACTAAAGTAATACAAAAATTACTACAAAATATTTATAAGCGAGTAGTTTTTCGAGATTTACAATTATACTGTAAATAAATTTCACGAATCAGCCCCCAAATGTAGTCTCCCATCATGTTCTCGTTATACTGTCCTTGGTAACGGCATTCAAAGTCCAGTATATCTTAGTAGAAGCGCTCGCCTTGCTTGTACGAGTACGCTCCCATGTTCTCCTTGAATGTATCAAGATGAGCATCAAGGATATGGATATCGAGGGACATCCTATAGCCCATTGTGCCGTAGTTCTTCACCAGTCTCAACCAGCTCCACATAGTTTTTGCCCTTGTAATTGCCCAGGAAGCCACGGACCACTGCGACAAAAGCCGTTCCAAGCCGCTTTCTCCTTACTCGTGAGCTTCTTGGGGAATTCATTGCACTCCAGGATCTTCTTTATCTGTGGTCCGACGAAGACACCGGCTTTGACCTTTGCCTCAGACAGCTTAGAGAAGAAGTCTTGAAGGTACTTGAAGGCTGCTGACTCCTAATCTACAGCTCTGACAAATTGTTTCACAAGGCCCAATTTGATGTGCAGTGGGGGCATCAGCACCTTCCGGGGGTCCACCAGTGGCTCCCACTTGAAGTTGTTCCTCCCCATAGAGAACTCGGTCCTGCTGTGGCCAGTCCCGCCTGTGGTAGTGCGCCTTGTTGTCTAAATCTTTTGTCGTCATTTTTGTATTAGTTTAGTATAAATACATGTAAATTTAAATTCTTGTTGTTTATTTCTGACTTTATGTTACCGAAAAGACACAAATTTGCGTGTTTTCTCATTGAAAATAGGTCAATTTCAAAATATCACTGTCCTGGTCACAAAAGCAAAGTTTGTGGGGAATAATAGCCATTTTCTGTACTTTTGAGGCATAAGCAATTAGAAATGAACACTTACTACCCAGTAACAAAAAAACGTGTTACACAGTGTTATTAACACGAGTCTGGTAGTCGAAGAATGAAAAATATATAAAAGTATACGATTCGGCCGTGCACATAAATAGGCTGAATTATCTCTGACTTTGGAAGCTCAGTTAATGTCGTGGCGGCTAATACAGAAATGTCTGCGTGGCAAAGGGACATCCTGTAGCTCACTCTCGAGTCCAAGGTCAGCTGTTCTTTAACTGGAATGAGCCCCCAATTTACCAACCACGTGTGTATAATGTAGTGCTGGAACATTCTTAAGAGAGTGCTAGTGTCTTGTGAATAGAACGTTCAGTCTATTAATTTGTGGGTTGGGGGGTAAAGTAAAGCACCTATGGTATTATCTGTACGAATGACTCACTGTGTTCCAGTGTATGCAAATGTATAATACTCAGTGGATGTTGCTTATATAAATACAGAGAATGCAGCCATTATGCTGGCAAACATTAATATGATAGCTTTGTGTGATGAGCAACTCATCTCCTTTATAATCATTTAACGAGCCCTATTATTGCAAATAGCATGTGTTGTGATGTCACATTTGCATGGATAATAATAAAAATGACAAAAGCCAAGACCTTGGAGTGAATATTTGGTACAACAGATCAATTACAGACATGTTAAGGCTACATAGGAACAGCATGTACATGAACAGAACAGCAATATGGCATTTAAAATGTGAAATCATGCTGTATGCTGTCTCATTAAAATGCATTTATTCCACAGCACCGATTTAAACAACTATTCTGTGCCCTCGTATCATGCAAGTGCATTCGTGAATAGACCTCAGATACATGTCCGAGTCTCTGTAAACGTATTTGTGTAAGCCAAGCGTTTGAAGCTCCAGGGCAGCAAAGGTGGCCCCCTAATGTTTTGTTTTTCTGAACACATTAACAAAGAAAACAGTTGGAACATCTGGGCATGTCAGAAACAGAGGTTCACATGAATTCAGGTTGTACATTTTGCTTGCAAGTAGCATCCCAGATTCACTTAAGAAACAGTCTACCTGAAAATAATGACTCTACTTACCCGAGCTGAAAGCTTACTATTTCACATAGGCCAGTAAACAATATTATTAAATCAATGTAAGACTTTAAAAAAACAGTATATATGTATGATAACAATTCTGATGAATAACAAAAAATTGCATGATTATTTATGAATCACGATTTATCCAAAAGAATGTGGGTTTTTTTTCTTTCTCCACAGCATTGCTAAAGCTCAGAGAGAGGAGTCACGCTCTGGAATCTACATTGACAAAGTGCATTCTAAAGTGGTCAGATTGGCGTTGCTAAAAATCGAATCTCTACCAGCTTAACATTCTCAGTAAAGCCAGCACACCTTCCTCTGCATGCTGTGTTGATAAAGGTCCCATGTAAAATATTATTCTTAATTTCATCCCTGAGATTTTTTTGTGTAAGTTTTTCCTACTGTTTATATGTGGTTTTGTAACCTGCAGATGAAAGAAATTCCACTGTATTTTGACCATGCCCAACTTGACATGCATTTTAGGAGTTTAGTGCTGGCATCACGGCGCTTTGAAAAAACTGTGTGGGGATTAAGCCCAGGGTTATTCCTGCTTATACTTCCCAGCATGTCACAGTTATGATCTAATTGGTAACTTAACCTAAGCGTAAGTAAACCTTGAAGTGTAAAGATTAGGTGCCTTTGCAAATGTACCTTTTGCGAGCGCCAGCGAGTGATGGTGTCCGCAGGCTACCTGCACAATTGGTACCTCTGCTAATGTCTTCACATGCCTGCAACACAGTAAATGAGAATAACGACTGAATCTAATCCACAATATAATGTTCTACAGTTTCAAGTACAGTAATTGAGGAACACAAAGGTGACTGGTGGCCAGCAGAGATTATACTGGCACACAGAGAGGCCTTAATTTAAACAAAGATTGCAAAATAAAGCTGAAGCACATCTTCAAGTGGAGCTATCCGATGTAAAGTGGACGTCTCAGAGCCCGTAGAGGTATTCTTCACATGTGCACCGTGTCATGGCGTAAGCTTGCTATGCTTGATGCATAAACAACCTACCTTGCCAGTGAAAAATGTATGATCATGAATTTAAAGGAAAGAGCAAAAAATAAAGTCATTGTTGATAATAATAGTTTATTTTTCATAAAGCGACTTTCATACCAAGGCATCTCACGGCACTTTACGTATGATAAAACGTAGTTTATTAAAAACATCTTGGTAATTGGAAGATGATGAGATCTTCTTAAGCAAACAGACTAGTCTGAACAATCCTATCCATTGACGAGCCAAATGGACAAATTGCTTTTCATCACTCAATGTCCTTACAAGCGAGTGTCCTCATGAAAGTACCAACATCAGTTCCCAGCTCTCACTTGTAAGCGCAAGGCAGGAGGCTCGTACCCACCTGGGCACACGCACTATCTCGTCCGTTCCTGGCAGACCGAGCTGGCCCTCGGATGCCTGGCCCCAGGCAAAGAGCTGTCCCTTGTCGTTGAGGGCGAGCGTGTGAGAGTCTCCGCACGCCACCGCCACAATGGTCTGAGTGTCCAAGGAACTCACCTGTTCTGTAGTCGCACACGCGCAGACACAGACGTACGTGTTAGAGCGCGCTACTGTCAGCTTCAGGGAAACACAGCCCGGCGTGCACTTGGTTAATAAATAAATAAACTGGTAAGCAGTCTTCGGTCCTCGAGCTCAGTCCTGGGCCTTGAGACCAGCTTGGACATGTTCTCAGCTCCCGTGCCTGACCTCCGCCTCGGGGGTGTGGCCTCGGTCCCAGGGCTTGGGTTAGAGGCACCAGCCTTGACCCTGGCATTAACACTAGAAAAGGCTCCCAACCATGGCCTTTTGACTCCCGAATTTTGATGAGTTTCCTGGAAAAGTCAATTCCTGAACAGTGCAGACTGTACACAGGACCACACAATTAAAGGAATGCAATTGTCGATTTAAAGCTTTCGTGACTGCAGGGATTCATATTCTTGGTTCTTTCGGTAACGTCACGTAGAAGGGAAATAATAAAAATAAAACATAATAAAATGAAATTCTCACGACGTTTTGGCCACAACGCAAGCAGCCGTCCTCAGGTGAAGAAACAGAGCTGTCGGAAAGACAGCGTCATTTTATTATGTTTTATTTTTATTATTTTATTATTTCCCTTCTACGTGACTTTACCGAAAGAACCAAGAATATAAAGGAATGCAGTTGTAAAATAATTGTTCTATATACGACAGTGGGTGGGGATGTTCTACAATCTTGATAACAAATTTGTTTTGTGCCAAGATGTAAAAAAACCCATAAATAAATACGAACAAGACAATAATTTTATCAATTACTGCTCTGCCAATTCCAAGTATCTAAAAAAAATTCATTAATGAAGCCACCTTACAAATACGAATAAGAAGATATGTACAGTACATTGTAAAAAAGATAAGAGCTGGAGAAAAGGAGATACATGCATGGACATGAGAAGTTTAGATAATAGAATGGGAACGCGTTGCTCGGTTAAAAAGGTACAAGGGCAAAACCCGCGGTAATTTTCTTTCTTCCCCACACTGGAATCCAACAATCAAAAACCAATTAAACTTGTAATAAAAACAGGAGCGAGTCTAACGATTATTGCGCATGGCAAATACGCTCAGGAGATAAACGCCAATGTCGACGTCTGATAGCCATGAGAGAGAGGATTTGTGTAGTTTTGCGATTCCTCTGTTGAAGGAGCTCAGACTACAGTACGTATTTATTTCGTACAACTTGTATTGAAAATAGGTATCTGTTGTAATGCTGCGATGTGGATCTGCTCTAGATGGAGTGTTATTGAAATTCACTCGACTCTTACGATACTAAATTACACTGCAGTTTCACTTCAGACAATAAATCTATTGGGATCGTATTGCTTATTTGTACAATAACGGACTACGCACTACTTATTTTGCCAAAAGTGGATGGAGCTAAAATTTACAGAAACGTACATTTCCTTCTTTTAGTGGTCATGTTTTTAGTTAATAAATTGTTGCATTATGACAATGTATTGATTAATCTTCCCAAATTATGAAAACAAAATCAAATTTAAGGAAATTATTGTGCTACGCATCTTATGAAACATGACCTCAGGAGCCTAACACAAACGTGCTTTTTAATGTTACAGAGTACCTTTTCTAAAATCATTACCTCAATTAATCACTTTTTGGCATTCAACGACGTGGGTATAGAAACACACAATAGATTACTAGCTAGAAATAAACAGGCAACCCAAGCAAAAACAAAAAGCATCCCGAGTTTGCGTTTTGGGTTTGTTTTTTTCACCCGTGAATTAATTCATGCATGCGTAACACTTATGACAAATGTGTTTTGGCTGTTACGGAGACAAGCCATTGTCCGAGTGATTATGAAGCACTGAAAGTTTATTGCATTAGGTAACTTGTGAGTGCTTGCATGCACAAACCTGCAGACACACAGACCTACTACGGCTGCACCTACACGTGGAGTCAGCCGTACGTGGAGGGCAATTTTTCTCACCATTATACAAGATACCCACACGTTAAGTTGTGTGCAGCGCAAAGTAGTGCGCAACTTCCTTTGTTTCACCCAGTTCCTTACCCATGTAACTAAATAAAAGAAGTCAAAAAATCACCTGACACTAACCAAATGCTCGCAAACTCACTCACCAGATGACACCCACCAGACACTCAACCACTCAAGAGACACACACTACACACAAACACTCATCGTGAACCGCACACTTGATGACGGCGGACAAAAATTCGGAAGCCTCAATTTAAACGTTTACATTTTCCACTTACATGCACCACTTCATTACATGAACCACTTCACGTTTGAGTTGTTCGCGCCACTTGCCCCGGTGGCCAAAACCGAGTGGGTCGATTGGTCCAGCATTCGGTGAAAATTTCGAATTCAACCAATCGTGGTGGGGGGAGGCGAGCGGAGGCCAGGAAGATAACCTTTAGCAATGACGGATCGTCACTGGAAATCTGATTTGTCAGTGACAACAGACAGACATGGGATGTGCAGCAGCAGTGTAATATTTGGACGATGAGCAAGAGAATTAAAATTTTTTAGACAAAAGGGGTTTCACTATCGCTCCCGCTGACAGAACAGACTTGCCGAAGTGATACTGTGCATACCCTTTGTTGTAATGCTGTGGACTGAGCAAACCTAATGCTAAGTTATGGTAACTTATACTGGATACTGCATACTTTTAAACACTGTTTATAGTTTAACATGTAGACTTTCGCAACCAATATCATCCATAAGAGGTTTTTTGGTTTTGATCGCGTAAATATATAAATGTGTCGTTAAACCCGCCACTACCCGACACAGCCAACTCGTAAGGGTTGTCACGTAAACAGAACATGCCAATTCGTCACTAGTACAGCACGCCGGTGTGTTGGAGAGCCACGCATAAAACCTAAAAATAGGTCAATATACAGTGAGTATGACATAGTTTGTAAATAAACAACATGCATTTCACAGCCTTTGGAGACACTGGTTTGCTGATTTGTATTCGGCACGAGCTGATGATGAAAAGCAACCACCATTAATATTCAGAGAACTCAGATTCTCTATTTTCCAATTTCCTGGAATTCAACCAAGATTAGAATGCATTTTTTTCAATAAACATGGAATTAAAAAGACTACATGCCCTAAATATGTATTTTGCAGCAGTGTCATTATAGTTGCGCCTTATTAAGTTCACATAAGCATATTCAGGCACAACTACTGCGAGATACAAATACGACGAGCCACATTTTAATCGTTGCAACATGATGCAGAGAGTGCTGGCGTGCATTTTCATGCTCAAAGAGTGTGCACAACGGCCATGTCAATATCGGTTAACCCAATGATTTGTGGATCGGTACAACACACATTCATGTATTGGCTGTACCTCACGTGCTCACACGCAGGGAAGACTTAGTCTGCTTACATTGCACATTGAACAGAGTGTGTCATTTGCACTGCTCACACGCTATTTAAAGTTCACTTACGGAGCCAGTGCTTCACACGCTGTAGATATATTCCACGTAAATTTGGTTACCAAAATTATGCGAATTGTACTGTTGTCAGATTTGTTGTGTCGTAAATATATATATTCAAAGCAGACAGGAAAAATTATGGATCCAGACATATTTCGGAAACATGTCTAGAAATACTCAGCAGTTTAAACCAAACCAATGGGTTTCTAATGATAAATATGGGACTGTGTTGTTTAAATCCACATTTATTCAAGGACCACTGATGATTATGAACAATGAAGATAGAAGGATGAACGCCACATGACGGATTAAATATTGCCGGATGAATAAATGACTCGCGAGGAGTGGATGGAAAATGTAAATAGATTATACTAATGCCAAATAAAACAATAACAATGATATACCCCCCTTCATGAGAGGTTTGACTTAGAAAAATAAACTGTGAGAAAATGTGTTCACGGTTCCATAGACCAGTTTGGAACACCAGGGTGCTTACAATGCTTTATAATAAAAAAACATATCATTACCAACGAAACGGCATCCATTTCCCGGAGGGAGGTTAGCATTGGGGAGCATTGTTATAGTTCAGCGGTTTTAAGTAATTCCCCAACTTGCACTTATGACATTAAAACACATTATCATATTGAATCTAACAAACTCTCTCATATCATAGAAAAAATTTGCCGATTCTTGAGTAGCAATGTAGATCTATAATAATACAAATTTATAGTCCACGGATGGATGATTATGAGAAACCGTATTACCATATTTCACCCAGCTGGTCAGTTGGTAAAGTGGGGGGGGGGGGTAAGGTCAGGATCGCATATCAGTCGCCACTGATGTTAGCCGTGACCGCGTATCAAACCGAGGTCGCCGGGTTTAGAGCAGAGGATGCCAACCACTGCATCACCACTGCCTCTACTGCCCAAAACATTTTAAGTTTTGTTGTTGTTTTGCTCACGCAATTATGGTCACGTAAAAAAATGTGCTATTGGCATCAAAGACAAAGACTCGTGAAAGCGGAACTTGTAAAACCCTGACACCAATGGCACATACGCCAACCAACTGGTGGCTTCAACAAAGAGCTCTCAAAAGCCCCTTGGGGCTCACCGAGCTTCTTGCGAGTCTTGTCGTGCCCCAGCTGGCCCAGGTCGTTGCAGCCGCAGCTGTAGACGGTGGCGTCCTCCATGAGGAAGAGCGTGTGCCTCCGGCCGCAGGCGACCGCCCGGAGACCTGCGGCACGGCCGCCGCTGCTGCCCGCGAAGAAGGTGCAGCGGCGCGGCTCTTTGACGATCTCCTCGTCGATGCCGCCGAGGCCCAGCTGCCCGAACGACGTGTTCCCCCAACACAGCATCGCGCTCCGCGGTCTCTCGCCTGCGCCTGTTGGGGAACGCGCAACAGCGCCAGTGGGTTAAAGAAAACAAACCTCATGGCTGTCGCCATTGCCCGAGTCAAGTGGGCGAATGCACACCATGGCAACGCGTATCGGCATCTACCCACTGGCACCAACCCCTAGGGTTCCCCTGTGCAAGCCAGGTGTTAACTATTATCTTTCAACTTGGTTGCAGGTTAAGTATATATTTTAGTGTTTTGTAAAATAGTCACTGTGATGGGCAGGAAAATCTCCCTGCACTTACATAACACTGCTTTTATCAAGATAAATCGATTTTAAAGCTGTTTTGATAGAGCTGAAGCATTCACTGTCGTATGCATAGCATAGTCACATTCTTCCGAAGCATATACAGGAGAAATCTTGACTCAAAGCTTTCGTGACTGCAGGAAAACATATTCTATGGGTCTTTCGGTAAAGCCACGTAGATAAAAAAATAATAAAAACATCACGACGTTTCGATCGCAACACAAGCATTCGTCTTTTCATGTGCAGTTAAGTCCATGTTCCTCTGTGTCTATTGCTTGTGTTGCGGTCGAAACGTCGTGATATTTTTATTATTTTTCTATCTATGTGGCTTTACCAAAAGCCCCTTAAAACATGTACAGGGGATTTAATGTTGAGATACACCTATGAGGTTTGTGGACAGTTTAAGCACCATGTTTAATAAGCACGAAACAGTTTTACAATAAAATAAAAACGCTGGCAAACAAAAAACGATGCTTGAATGGAATAGTGCAACACTAATATAAAATAAATTCCAAGTATAATTTTTTTAATAACAACCAATTCCTGGAAATGAGGGTATATGACCTCACTTAAACAAACCGCGTGTAAAAGGAAATCTTTACACGGTTGGCATCCATGCAAAAACATAAGTTTAACCCATTGTTATCACCAAACCTTGCATGCGTTAAAATGGCCGCGTGTGTAAACTAGCCAGATTGTTTGTCTTCATCATTTAAAAAAACGTTTACATTATATGGTTACTTAAATGCTTCAGCAACTAAAAGCGCCTGACATTGCATCTCATCTCAAACATGCGAATGGCACTCCCAGTGACAGCTGTCCCGTGTGGCGCGAGGTGACTTAGCACTGGCCTGCAAGTGGGCATTAGTCTGCCAGTAGGGGGCAATGATTGCAACGTGTAATACCAAAAATTTCACAAACTCAAATATTCCTCTTGCTGTAGTGTTAGAAATACTATAGAATGGAGACTTTCTAGGTATCTTGGGAGTGTTATGATCTAATTAAATTGAGTAATGATCTATGTGACAAATGTGATTTCACAGTATAATAATTACATTACGATGACCTCCCCCCTGTAAAATCATGTGGATGTGCTTATTATAAATGCAGCTGTAAGCGGAATGATTAAGCTGTAACCTCGTGCGGCTTCCCTTTGCATACAATCGGTTTTTAGTTGAAAAAATAGCAGGTCACAACCCACAAAGCTCTATTAATATTTGTGAAACATACTTATAAAACTATTGAGTTTCAGTACTTATGGATTCCTTACACCCAATAATGCTATAAAGTAATTGAACAAAGTATCGTTTATGTACTCAATACATAAACACACGTTAGGAATTACATTAAATGCTTAGGCGTTGTATTTGAGTTATCCCCACTGCCAAGGTCATGTTTAGTCTTTCTGTTGGCATTAACAGTGTAGCGTTACAGTAGGTCTTATTGTTTTGGTAAGAATTACTACGGTTGTCAGTGCCATGTTTGATGTTAAAGCTTAAATAAATACCAGCACGCATGAACCACACACAACTCCACTCTGCAAACACTGGGGATGGTACTATGTAGGATCGTGAATGAATGAAAATGAAACCCTTGTACATTTTGATCCCGTTTGCTGACAGCGCATTCGGTGAGCAAAAAATGTGCCCGAGCAGTGCCTGGCCCCAGGCTAGGAAGCCTAACTCCCATCCCACTCCATCACACAGGGACACCAATCGATCCAGCTGGCCAGAGAGGAGAAAGCCCCAGCATTTCAGGACACCAAGTTATTACAGAGTCGATACGAAAATTATTTCGGCTGCACTGGCAGATCAAGCCTATACACGAACTCATGAATGAAGGCAATTGTAAGTTAAACTGTCAAAATATATCTCAGTAAACCGAATACAGTACTTGTGTTTCTGGCAATGGCACTTCTTTGGGTAATCCAGCCCATTAGTCATTATCCAAAAATGTCAGTAGACATAAGTCAAATTCTACAAGTATATAGCTTTTGAACTTTCCAGGTGTGCAAACGATTAATGTGCTTCTCTTCTCATCCTTCGAAAAATAATTGCAAATCGTTTTTTTTTAAAAACACGTAGGCTTAGTTTTTCTAAGCCTACGTGTTTATTCTCACAAAGAAGCTTCACATTAGCAAGGTGCATTAACGATGGCATAAAAACTCCCCGCTTTCCATTACAAGGACATGGTCCGAATACCTCGCAATACAATTTTGAGCAAATAGCAAAGGAAAGTGATTGTTTTTCTCCAGTCAACGTCAAGGAGGCAGGAGTTAACGGAAGTCACGCTGCACCTTTTGCATGCATTACCCTGATATTGATATGCACAGCTGCACAGCTGCACTCAATGTGAATGGGTATCAGAACCATGGCAGCATTATTATGCGATGAAAATAAAACCTTTAAAAACACAATACATTTATATCATTAGACTTCCTTTGCCAGTACCAAAATATTATAATAGGGTTTTTCCCATTTTTTCTGACATTATGCATTTAGGTGCACGGACCTGGCCTAGCAGTCGCGTGTTTGTTGCTCCGTGCAGAGGTTACCGGTTCAAATCAAGTGACAGGCCTGAGTATTAATGCGGATTTAATAGCCACGATATTAAAACGCACCGTCTGCTTACAGTGGACGTTAAAGATTCCCCGACGTAATCCGCAAAAGTAGGCCATTGTGTGTCACGTCAGAGTCCAACATTTTCCAGATTCAAATATGACCCACAAATTACTCAATTGGAATCATACAAACAGATCATCACCCCCTACCCCCTACTGGCAGACTAATGCCGTTTTGCAGGCCAGGAAACCGAGTCAGCTTGTGCCCATAGGGACAGCTGCCTCTGGAGGTGCCCTTTCAAATGTGTTTAGATGAGGTCTTGTAAGCAAGTCCCCGCTCAATGCGGGGGTTGCGTGCCTGAAAATTGCCACATTAAGCAAATTCGTGTTAAGCAGGAGTAATTCTGCCATAAGAAATAATGGTAAGGGTGGGAGTGTTGTTCCAGCCTGTAATTTTATTGTTTTTTATGTGACATTACACTGCTATACATGTTTCTTTAAAAATTATGCTGTTTTAATATATTATTTCTGTAAATATGCTATTTAAATATAAAGTGCGTGGACAGATTTTTTTTTTACGATAAAGTTCAAGATTGGTGAGATGATGTGACGCGCACAAAGATGCCCCAGAACATAGGGCGCTATATCAAGATAAATCGTTATTACCATCATTATCATAATTGTACATGAAGGCATCATCACAGCCGATGTTAATAATCCCACCACAAATGTCTATAACATTGCGGTTATTTGGGTTTAATGAGACACTTCCCTCCCGATGTTTGTGGATGTCATTGGATGAATGAAAGTTTATAAACATCAATTATTCACTTTGTATAACAATCACATTTTATTATGCACATTACAGCTGGGTAATTCTCACCATTCCTAAACTGGATTTATATCTAAGAATGGAATAATAATAATTCAAGCCAGTATCAACCAGCTAAGTACAGCCGTAGCTTAACTATTTGAACAGAATTACAAAAGAATCCGATTCCAATGGACACATCCACCAAAGAAGAATCCTTGTCAAAACCCCAATTAAATTAAACAGATTTAATATTTGAACATGGCCAACACCAAAATAAAATATTACAGGAATTGTCTAGTACTGAATTGTATATACACGTGCCGAATTGCTAGAATCTGGGTCGATACCAGCTATCCTGTATTGACCAGAATTGCTATTGAAATGTATGACATAGGCATCAGCCTATCTGCTTCAATGGTGATTCCACCAAGCTGGTGGTCAAGCTCCAGGAGTCCCTCTTAAAGTAAACGATTTAAATTTATTTTGTTATTTTACCAGGTAACGCCCACTGAGCTATATAGCTCTTTTTCAGAAGTGACCTGAACACACATGATAGCTCAAAGAAGTGGCTTATCATTTGCAACTGTATAGCAGCCAAATACTATTCACACATTTCTCAAAGTGCAGAGAAAAACCGATGAACCTGAAGAAAAATACACGTGACCACAGGGAGAACATGCAAACTCCAAATATAACAGGTGTCAGGGTTGGGATCGAAACCACGGCCTCCTATATAGCAGGCGAGGTAGTTAATATTTCGCCCTTCCTTGCCTGAAGAGCATGTCAGGTTCCACACAGCCCAGTTGGCCAGGATTCCACCTGTACCCACTAGCCTATTAAGAATCGTATTCCATTCTAAGAATTTACTTACAATTCCAGGCTGGAAAATATGTTAATATACAAGGTTATGGTCACTGGCATATTGATGGTGCAACTGCATGCATCGTAATACAATGTAATGGTGTCAGCTGCAGACTGATGAGATTGGAAACGTATCCAAGAACAAAATTCCGCTTCAGAACATAATCGGTGCTTGTACAGCGTCCACAGCTCATGCCAAGTTGTAACTCCAAAAGCATAGCTTGTAAAGACAGAGACAATAAGACCAATGGGGGGCTGGGACATGACGTGCAATAGCCACCACTGGTGGTGACAGCATCTTGACATGTCCCATGTAATGCAGGAGACTAAGTGCTGTCAATACATTGCACTGCCCACATGTCTTAAGTGCAGCTGTTCGATCTGCCATCAGAAAGACTGGAGTAGTTAAGGAAGCGTGATGACATTTTCACAATGTTTCTTCGTCATCACCATCATTGGTCATGATCTATCCACTGCTGCCTGAAAGGCATGATGTGGACATCCTGGGATGCCACATTCCACATCTCACTCCTGCACATGAACCGATCTCATCATTCAACCTCTTGGGCATGTTCGGTCTCCTTTGAGGACACTCATCTTGCTCCCCTATACTTGCATTTAAGTGCAGACATTGTGAACGATTACATTTTAATCGCCAAATGTGTGCCTCAATGCAGCCCTCAGCAGAACTGCTGACAACTTCCCATTAGCCTAACACCGAATGTATAAATAACACTATGTAACACAATTTTTGTTCCTGGGTACCAAGTGTTATGTTTCAATTGCTTATGCCTAAAACGTATAGAAAAAAGCTATTATTCCCCACAAACTTTGCTTTTGTGACCATGACTTAATGTGAACGAAAGACACAAATGCACACATTTTCTCATTGAAAATAGGTAAATTTCAAAATATCACTGTCCTGTCACAAAAGCAAAGTTTGTGGGGAATAATAGCCATTTTCTGTACTTTTGAGGCATAAGCAATTAGGAAATAACACTTACTACCCAAGAACAAATTCTTTTTTTGTTACACAGGTTATTTCAGAAGAAGAATCAAGGAAGACCAAGTGTTTTGCATCAAGCTTTCAACCCAGCCATGTGTCTGATGTTGGCTAGTCAGGGTGATTGTACCGTCATAAGCGATTTAACATAGTGTCACGATTATTAACTTTGTAAAACTATTCCCCAAATCTTAATTTTATTCTGTCTCCAGTTCGACACGGTTTAATTCTGTAGACATCATGTGTGTGCCTTGTATGCAATGGTCAAATCAAGTCACTCTGTTCGTATTGTGTTTATTAATATCCTGTACTCCTACGTCTACCTGCTGTGCCACCATCACCACGTTTGATGAAATTCGTTGCGAGTGACCGAGGGTCGTGTTTCAGGCTGCATTACCATTGGCAGATAGACATGTGACCTCACCTCACCCTCCTGGTCAGTGTGGGTTGGTGAATACATCTACCTGACATGGGGGCTCTTACCTGGTTATAAATAAAATACTCGACTGAGAAGTGAAGAACTTGTTGCGTTGCCTCGTTTCATATAGCTCTTGCCTTGCAACGTGGTAATTAGGGTGAAGTGGATGCATATAAATCCTGCAGGCATCGAGTTCACAGCTCGACCAGAATGTGAGATACAGTCCAGTGCTTTTAGTTGTCAAGAAAATGCTACCATACATGTTTCACGTGACCAGTTGCATGAAAGACAAGAGCCTCCACATTTGGGAAAAGCACATACAACTTATTTTCTCCAATTTGAATGTCTAGCAGTGAACAACTCCGAAGAAAGCACCTATCTGTATTCGTCATACCAAGTTTTGCTTCAGATCAGAAGTGAGATATATTACAGGACAAAGAAATCCATGAAGTTCAGAAAGTTATGAAAGAAATGTAGATAAGTGTGAAAGGAATATGTATGAAAATAAGTATTGAACACTGGACCACTGCAATGAGATGGTATATACGGTTTTCTATGTTTGCAGCAGCTTATTTATCACATGGCTATGTAAGCACAATAAAAAATTACTCATCCAACGCAAGATGCAGGTGTATTTAGATACTTCATAAATACAAATGTGTAAAGAAGAGTATGAATAACAATGACAATTTCTACTCAAGAAAGCCTCCCTTAGCCTCAAGATTCTAATTCAGGAGGATCCTGCATTGAAAAGAATGAAAATTTAAATTGTATGAAATGGTTTTCCCGTGTAAGGTGAATTGAATAATCAGAAATAAATCGCACATGAGGCAGATAACAGACAATTCCGTACAGATGGTATCACAACCCACTTACAGCCGTGCCATCTCCTAGAAGCCTTATAGCCCAGCGGGTTGTGGTTTCACTGAAATGGGTATGCTGTACCACACACAGGTTTTCATGAAAATAGATTATAGCATAATTTGGATAGAAAAAAGACAATGAAGCTTAAAATCTAACAGTAACAATTAATTTATAAGGTGGAGAAAAAATATATGCTTTCACTCATACCAACACATATATTAGAATGGTTCAAACTATGACCAGCACCTATTCACATTCTCATGGCAGCTTTCAATACATAGGGAATAGAGCTCTTTTTGTCCTCGGCAATATTACAGTGAGTCGCTTAAAGCATTAAAAACCAACAGACAGCGTGTTCCATCCTGCAAAGGAAATGTCACCAAGTGACATGAGCCATCAGGTGGAATGACAGCAGAGGGAAAAAGATTCCGCGGTGTTATCAGCTGACATTGCACAGTTGTATAGAAACCTTATAGCAATAATAAAAGAGACAAAGATCCCTGTATAACCTTAACAGACTTTTGGGACAATTGATGTTAGCGGCGCAGTCAACCTAAGCGAGGCCCAGGACTGGTACAAATAATCGTCAGTAGTGTTGACCGTGAGCAGAAATTGAACTCGGGTGGCCAGTTTCAAAGCAGTGCGCTAACCACTATGCCGCCACTCCCCAAAATAATGGTGATATCTACACACACAAATATAATGCACACCAACGTTCTTAAAATGAAAGGCTTTGAGGTACACCTCTGTATTGGAGTTAAAATACTTATACAAAGCTTTTATAATGTAAGCAGCACCGGATAAAAGTGCAGCTTTCGCAGTAAAGTATGTGATGACTGGCCAAGGCAGTGATGTCAGCTCATCTTTCCAGAACTTTCCTTACCAATACGATTCCATTGAAAGGGTACTTTCAATAAATGGTGGAAGGTACAGGATGCTTCTGATTCAATTAAGGTGGCTAAAGATCAAAGTCATGGAAATAAATCCTAACAGATAGATATTGTATGTATGTTAAACTTCTTTTGCACTGTACGTAGCCAACAAAAATGAAGACATCAGACTTTAATGAAATACACGCACAGTATGATTATGCTGGGCAATAACATGTGTTATGATACATACATAAAAATGTTGGAAATATACTGCGTACATAACAAAGCTGTTTAACTTGATTATTCTACAACCATAATGTTGTGGCTAATTAAAGTGTGAGAGCAAATCTATACCCAAGTTTATTTCCAGAATAAAAAAATGTATGCTAATTTGAGAGTACATTTAATCACTACCATAGTATATACTATAAACAGACAGCTAATATCTATAAAATAAACGTGAAGCAATGTATGAGAACTGTACATTAAAAACAGTATAAATTAACCACGAGGCACACGTAAGCATTCAACACCAAGCTTTCAGGCTCTAGTCACTCTCATTTATCATCATCAGCCATAATCTATCCACTGCTGGAAAAAGGCCTCCACAAGCCACCACCACCTCTCATGCAATAATCCATCAAGATCCTGGTCCATCTCCTCGGTGGACGGCCTCACGGGTATGTTCCCTTCACAACCACTGCCATTAGCCTCAACCAGGAGTCATAAAATCTTATCGTGGATTATCCTGCTCCAGTCCATTTTTAATAACAGTAAATGTCAATGTCTCTAACCAATATATGTTGTCTTATCCATGTTCTTACTTTCGTCTCAAGTGTGATTCCAAGCCAGCAACCCTATATACACGTTCAACCTTTGCTGCATTTTCTTTGTTGGTGTACAAACTTTGTTTTTTGCTTTTCATTATTAACTTCAGTATTCCAAAAGCAGGCAAACCTTCTTTCTCCTGCCTCTTCATTTCATCCCCTTGGCCCCGATCCAACAAACACTCGTTTAGAAAACAAAGAATACATTTTTCTTGCATTCATCATGAGACACACTTTGTAGGCTTATATTTTTTTTCAACAATTCCTTGTAGCCGTTTAATAACAGTTTACGCCGTCATTTTTTAAACCCAATGAAATAAACATCTTCCAATGTCACTGTGAATAACTTGGTAAAACGACGTCTCATTGTTCAACTCGGCTTTGAATGTTGCTATTTATTTAGCATAATTTCAATGTAGCCGTTCTATTTTTGTAAACCGTTTTTTCTCTTCACGATGATGAAATTCCACAGCAAAGTACCATTTTTTTAAAATAGAAGCTTCATTTTCACAGAGTAGTTATTATGGTCCATCATCAAATATATCCAGTAATGGGCTTTGCAGTCCTGATTCATTAAATTTTCTGTATTAAAGCAGGAGAGAACCTGTTGGATGCCATAACCTCTTTAATAGGGAAGAACTGGGAAACATTTACTTCATAGGCATAATTATTTAGGAGTCAAATCCAATTTTGCCAACTGAACCATGACTCTGGAGCACAATGACAGTCAAATGAATGGTCTTTAACATCCAATTTACAGGAGTGATCTTTTGTAAATCCACCACGTAAATTACCAATCAACTTTCGAAAAAAACAGAGCGCTGCAGCTGCCCCGATGCCACATACATCTCCTGAGTCACACCACCCCATCTCCCCATTGCTACAAATCAAGAAATGGTTGAAGTGTAATTTGTCCATTTTACCAAGTAAATAGAGGAACAGATGGATGCGTTTGACTGATGTACCATGAGGATAGAGGATGTCGCCGTATAAAGACACCCACAAAGAAGTATTAAATGTGTTTATTTGGCGAATATATAATTTTTTAAATAAAAAAAAACTGATTATTACTTTGCTATTAGAATTAGACCAAAACAAACCTCGAAATCTAAATGCCAAATTTGATTCCAAGTAAAAAAATAATCAAAAGTTAGAATGCATGAACTCAATTTCAAAACAGGGCAGTTTTAAAACAAACAGGCAAGAAACACCAACATTGCCTCTGGCGCAAGTTAACTGGCTTGGAGTTGTTGGGTAAAGTGTGGACCGGTGCTCCACACTTTCCCAAACAAGATACAGTAATTATACTGTAGTAACAATACAAAAAGCATACTCTTAGTTCTTTCGGTAAAGTCATGTAGGCAGGGAAAATACAAATAAAATAAAACAAAACACGACGTTTCGGGCGCAACACAAGCGTGACTTTACCGAAAGAACCAAGAGTATGGATCCTTGCAGTCACGAAAACTTCAAGTCTAGAATAATACAAAAAGCAGTGTTTTATTCTCCATTGTAACTGTGTAGGGAACACACACACTATAACCTGGGGTGTTGGACTTTCCCATTGCTACGGACCAGTCTCTCCATAATAAAAAGACACTTCTAACCCCACATACACACACTGCAGTACAATGATAACAACAATACAACTGCTATGCATAATACTGCAGCCAGGGATACACAGTACCAACACAACACCATTCACCCGTCAGCTTACAGCACACGAAGTCGGCGTGGGAAGAAATAGGAGGGGGAAGCTTCAAGCAGGTCACAGCGAGAAGAGATCAGAAGAGGGATTGAGGGGGCCCAGGACTGGCACCAAGAGACCAGAAGTGACATCCAGTGACACCAGGTAGGGCAAGGGAGCTAAAGTGGTGACGGGGATCAGGAAGAGGACCGATTGGCCGTGTGGAATAAAATAAACCGAGAGGACTTTAATCTTGATTTGAAGCTTTCGTGACTGCAGGAATCCATACTCTCTGGATCTTTCGGTAAAGTCACGTAGGTAGAAATTCTAATAAATCACGACGTTTCGATTGCAACACAAGCAATCATCATCAGGTGGGAAAACCACAGCAATATATATTTTTAGAGGACTTTCCTTATTTTATTTCCACTTCTTTAACATAACAAACTAACAGAGTATCATTATTTGTTTAAACGGTGTTCAATACAACTTGGCCTCCAGAGGGATAAGCCACAAAGACCATGGAGAGAAGACCCAGATGTGAGGTCAAGAGGTCAGTCTCAAGATCACAAGAACTACGAGGTAAGAAGACCAAGCCGTAAGACCACGGGCAAACACCGAGAGCAAGAAGTGAAACAATAACCGAGAGCTCCATCATCATCATCAGCGAGACCAGCAGCGAGTCCGTTTCGCCCCGAATACCCAGAAAAGCGCCACTCTCCACCATCACGAGGAGGTGGTGCAGGTGGTGTCTGGTCCGTGTCGGGATGTAACCAGCTGCGGGCTCGGTTGTCCGGCTCAGCTCTGCCGTGTCGAGGCGTTCCCACCACCACCACCCCACCCCCAATGCCACTTACCCGTCCGTCCGTCGGTGCTCTGTGCCGCTCTCTCAGCAGCCGCATGCAGCAGCTTAGCGGCGGTGTTGGCCAAGTCGGTCGGGGCAGAGCAGAGCGAGTGACCGAGCGCGGTAGCCACCACCACCACCTCCCCCCGTAGCCACTGAAGATGCTGTCGCCGCTCGCTCCGCTATCTCCGCTATCACCGCCGTCTCCGTCTCCTCCTCCTTCGAGAAGCAGCGGCTGAGACGCGGGGACGCGCGCACGCTTTAGACGTTTCACGCCGCGATTGGCTAGGGGGCGGGGTTAGGGGCGGTGAGGAAGAGGGCGATGACGTCACGAGCGGCGCGATGACGTCATGTGTGTTTTTTGTTTTGTGGCGTTACGGGAAAGCGGCGGCGTGACGTCACGCGTCGCTGTGTTGTGTGAGAGTGAGAGGCTTGGAGTGCACCTGGCCTGGCACAGGCGCCGTGGTGATGTTAAACCATCGTCAGTAGTGAATGTCCGGTGTTGGAGGGGTGGGCGGAGTTACCCTCCCCCCGCTCGTCTCCCCCTCTACCCCCCTCTCCATTGCCCCCCCCCCATCGCCTCCCCCCCATCGCCCCCCCTCTACCGCCCCCCATCGCCCCCCCTCTATCCCCCCCCATCGCCCCCCCTCTACCCCCCCCATCGCTCCCCCTCTACCCCCCCCCATCGCCCCCCCTCTACCCCCCCCATCGCCCCCCCTCTACCCCCCCCATCGCCCCCCCTCTACCCCCCCATCGCCCCCCCTCTACCCCCCCCATCGCCCCCCCTCTACCCCCCCCATCGCCCCCCCTCTACCCCCCCCATCGCCCCCCCTCTACCCCCCCCATCGCCCCCCCTCTACCCCCCCCATCGCCCCCCCTCTACCCCCCCCCATCGCCCCCCCTCTACCCCCCCATCGCCCCCCCTCTACACCCCCCATCGCCCCCCCTCTACCCCCCCCCATCGCCCCCCCTCTACCCCCCCCCATCGCCCCCCCTCTACCCCCCCCCATCGCCCGCCCTCTACCCCCCCCCATCGCCCGCCCTCTACCCCCCCCATCGCCCCCCCTCTACCCCCCCCCCATCGCCCCCCCTCTACCCCCCCCATCGCCCCCCCTCTACCCCCCCCATCGCCCCCCCTCTACCGCCCCCCCTCTACCGCCCCCCATCGCCCCCCCTCTACCCCCCCATCGCCCCCCCTCTACCCCCCCCCATCGTCCCCCCCCCTCTACCGCCCCCCATCGCCCCCCCCTCTACCCCCCCCATCGCCCCCCCCTCTACCCCCCCCATCGTCCCCCCCCTCTACCCCCCCCCATCGCTCCCCCCCTCTACCCCCCCCCATCGCTCCCCCCCTCTACCCCCCCGCATCGCCCCCCCCTCTACCCCCCCATCGCCCCCCCTCTACCCCCCCCCCATCGCACCCCCCCTCTACCCCCCCCCATCGCCCCCCCCCTCTACCCCCCCCATCGCCCCCCCCATCGCCCCCCCCCTCTACCCCCCCCATCGCCCCCCCCCTCTACCCCCCCCATCGCCCCCCCCCCTCTACCCCCCCCATCGCACCCCCCCCTCTACCCCCCCCCATCGCACCCCCCTCTACCCCCCCCCCATCGCCCCCCCCCCGCATGTTCTCGAACGCGCTGGTGAATGGGGGAGCAGTGGCCGCTGTAAACTTTATTTATTTACACGCCTTCTTTTAACTCTGTTGTTGTATCCTCAAATCTTGTAACTCAATTTTAACCCACTTCCCAATGTGGTATCGACTGCAAACTTGGTATATTTGTCCTACTGATGACAATACTATATTCTCTATCAGTCACCGGGCTACATCACCGGACCTCTTAAGGATATACAGGGACTCCTCTACTTCCGAACATTCCACTTACAAACTTACAGAAATACGAACAAACCCGGAATGTCCAGTTGCCTGTTCAGACAGTCATACGTTCAACCACCGCACAATAGATGGCGGTGATGGCATCTACATCTACAGAACACGAAGAACCAGTGGCATCTACAGATTATACAACTTTTGAAGCCATTCCCCGTGGTTAGTCTCCATGCCCTACAGCATGTTTGGAATCTACAAGTGGCTTATCTCTGGAATCTAACTCGTTCGTAAGAAGAGGAGTTCCTGTATGTTTTTGTTCGGAGATGTTTCTCGCAAAAAGCGTAAACACGGACATGTGCTAAATGTAGGTTCTCTAGCCCGTCTCGAATGTCATGAGCTTTTACAAACACTAGTTACTATGTCATCATCGTCTTTTGCATGGTAGTGGGGAAGTGCCAAACAATGGCTTGAGACATCGATTTTGTAATTCACATTTGTGCTGTTTTGCATACTGTAAATGGTTATTAGATTACTGCACAGTTTAGATATAAAGTTGTAATCCTAATCTACAATTCACTGCTGGATGAAGGCCCTCTCCACGCCATGTCGGTCATGGGACACGAGTGACCATACTTCACCATGCTGGTCAGTGCTGGTTAGTGAATGGGGTTGTGTAGGAATAGCTCAGACAATTCTCTTCAATTACATCATCCATGGCCAAGAATCCTACTCCGGTCGCGGAGTTTAGATCGCAGTGCGCTAACCAGTGCACAACAGCTCCACTCTGCTACCGTGGCTTGCTTTTATGGCTTTATTTAGGTGAATTTCGATACGTTTTTTGGTCTGGCCATGTTTGTTGTAGTACAAAGTTAGACTGATGGCCTTAATCTAAGTTGTCTTGTGGTTGTTGTTGTTTGACTTGCATCCCACTGGGATTTTTGCACAGTGTTGGTTTACGGTGCTTTTTCTGCAATATTTTGCTGTCTTTTCTTGGATTTTCTGTTTGCACTTAGTCACATAAGTCACTTTAAGATGTTTTCTTGTTCATGTTTTTGTTTGTTGCGGTTGCACCCTATTCAAGAGCCGAATGGCTCACAGGGCTATACCTAATAAATGAACTTGAACCATCATTACAACTGCAAACATTGCAGCTCAAGAACGCTGCCCAGAAGCTTCTTAAGTTCAAAACGGAACATCCTCGAAAACTCGAGCTATGCGATTACATCAGAACGTGTTTACGAGTGAGGCATCATAGCTCAGGGGTGGAATTAATATTCAATGTGTCACGTCTGAGGCAATGTGTAAAGGCATAGCAGTCATCCAGCAGTGGATTGCGAATGACTGGACACCGATTGACGGCGTGACTTGTCAAGGACTGTGTCGGCATCCCAGGAATGCGAGCTGCATCGTGTTCAGCCGTGGTCAATCCACTGCTGGATGAAAGCCCCTCCACTTCCCCCGCAAGTCGCCTAGGTGTAAGCTTCTGGTTGAAGTTGCTCATGTAATCAAATGACAGAACGTTTCGCAAAGTTAACTGCATGTAAATACGTAACCTATAACTGCACGTAACAGTCCACAACCTCATCCTCACCCCGATTCCATTGTTACGATTGAATAATAGATATTTTCAGTTCATTCAAAGGGATTGCTATAATGTTTTGCTTTGGGATAATTATCAAAACGAACAAGACAGTACAAATGGCATAGCTAATTAGTCAGCATAGATAAGACAGCAAATAAACGACACCTTGATAGTTGCAGTACAGCGAGACGAACAACACAAAACACACGTGCCAAACAACAACACAAACGAGCAGGGCTTTAATTTCAGCTGCAGCTGTCCGGGGCCGAGTTCTGGAAAATATTTCTTCGCCCCCCTCCTGCAATGTCGGGGGTTCGATGGGTTGAGTGGGAGGGGGGCGGGACATTTTCCACGAGTAATTAAAGCCTGCAACGAAGACGGCACTAACAAGACGAACACATTGGAAAAGACAATTACAAAAGTCGGCAAAAAGTACCAACTAGGCAGGCTGTACAAACGAGACAAGACAAAGATGACTAGACATACCAGACGGGTGAAATCGTAAAAAAACGACGCAGTACGGAAGAGACTGCATATCACAAACGAGGCCGAGACAGAACAATTCAAGGGGAACGCGCCGAATCTACACGTACACTCATTCAATGCGCATCTTGAACTGTAAACATCAATTTAGTCATTAAAGTGTTGCATGCCTACTTTTCCATTATATGCTTCCCATGTACATACTATTCTTATCACACACACACCTTGATACTTACACAAGTTGCTGTCAACTATATAAACACCTGTAACTTCAGTAACACTCAATTTAGACTAAATGAAAAATGTATACATTCGCATGAAATGTGTAAAGAGTTTATTGAACTTCAATGAAAAACTGCATTACAGCTTACACATGTTTTTTAATCTCTTAAAAAGTAGAAAATTGTACTTAAGCACGTATGAATCAAGAACGTGAATGTTTCTGGCAGTGATTTCATAAGCCATTTCATGCATGTAATTTCACTGCTTTCACATGGCATACAAATGTAAAAACAAATACACAGTATCTTAAAAAAACTGCCATGCCAGATATGTATTAGAACTACCCTTTATGGTTTGAGGATAATATTAATTTAGTGGAATATTTTCTCTCTCTAAATATTTATATTAAACGATGATATACCGTTACAGCTGAATGTTCGGTTTAACAGAGTGCATTTGGCGTTGAACCAAGGAGCCCTTAGTATTGTAACATCACTTATTTAACTTTACCAATCAACAAGGTCAGATAACTACACAGCTACGGACTGAGTGTGCCAACAACGAGTCATTAAAGGCAATTAAATATCTAAAACACAGTACTAAATTTGTTGCTAAAAGTATTTCCGGAACAATTTCAAAAGGAAATGTTATTTAACTATTATTAATTAAAATCGTAGATTTTAATTGTGTCGCTGAAGGCAAATACATATAGATTTTTCACAATAATGTGTCGTATTATTTGCAAATGTATTTTCCAAATAATAATCTGAGGCTAAGCTACAAGCCATTTTGCATGTCGTAGTAGTGAGGGATATCAATAGATGCTAACAGCAGTCAATGAAGATGTGCAACTATGCATGCATGCATTGTCCACACTGCAAAAATGCAACTCCCTGTCAGTACAATCCTTTCACACATAGCAAACGTGTACAAATAACTGCATTGTAACATCCGAATGAGCCTCAGGCTCCAACATGAGCCAACTTGCCATTCTATCACGAGCTCTTTTTACATAAAAATAACCAATTTAGTTCAAGAGGTCAAAGGATGCCCTGGATTGACATCAAGAACTATAAGGGCAAAAAGGAAGCCGTGAAGCTGGTGAAAGACAGGCACAGGTGAAAATGTTTCATTCAGCCCAATCGTTTCTCACAGAAGACAGCAGGGAATCGAATAACAAGGTTGTTCAAATGTTTTGAGTAGTTCAGGGACCAAAGCACTGAAATAACACCTCTGACACCTGGGCAGAAAATTAAGATTACACTGGGTAATCAAGTGCAATGAGTTGATGGTCTCAGCCTGGTCCCAATGCCTGCACAAATAATTAAATTTATCTGGGGGTTTCAATAAATTTGGCTAAATTACAGCTCGATTTGATTTCCAGGTGACATGTACGTTTCAGTAGCACGGCACGTGGGCAAGTGCACCCTCGACTGGATAATGGTCTCTTTAAAGGGAATTGTAAAGCAGTTCGAGAATATCTTCTGTGGGCCGTTATCTGCGTGATTTTAATAAATACTATGAATCAAAACATTCAACGGCAATACCATTGGAATAAAATTGGAAATCGGAAAAACATACTGTTCATCAGTTTTTGCATGCAGTTTCAATTGGTTGATTACAGCTAATTAGAATATGAATCATAGCCTACGAAAGATGTAAAGACTGACTCTTCCACGATTTGGTCATGATCTGATTCACAAATTACTTTTTTGGTGGTGCTTCTAAATATAAAGTATCAATGTTCTATAGCGGTGTAAACATACGCGAGTGAAAATAAGCTATTACCACGTGCACAATTCGATTGTAAGAATACATTTTAATGAATGGAGCATTACTACTGCTTACACTTGCATGAAAAACAGCACGTTTCGAGGAATGTTGTTTGTCCGAAGGTGCATGTAAATTAAAGTTGGGGTTGCCCCACGTTAGAGGTCATCCTGAGAGATGGCTATGGGACATGTCCATTGATCTCGGAGTAGAGATGCAGGAAAAATGGTCCACCAATATACGAAACAACTTAATCGAGGATGATTCATTGCCTTGTAAAAGAAACATGCACGCAGAACAATGCACAAGTTTCTACTTGATAAATTATAACTTTGTTTGCATGCTAATAACAAATGTTGCTAGCGCATGTGATTAATTGCGCACACAGCATTTAATACATAAACATGGCAGCCGAGTATGCATCGTAACGAGTCACTTCACTTGGCGACCGCAACCGCCCGCAGTGGCGCTGTATACGGCACAGCACTAACCACCACTTCACGATCGCCGAGACTGGAACATACGTGCACTTTAAGGTTCATGCCAAGGCCAAATCGCTGAATGTACTTCATTTGAAAACGTGAAAGTTTGGAGCACGTTTAACCCACTAAACTAAAGCACCTTAAATGGGCACAATACATATATTTAGAAATAAAAATATAAAATAAACTTTTTAAATGCTACTGGAAAGGGTTAAAGTTGTGCAATAAGTTCGGGAAAAATATTTTGTATATTCTATACATTGCCACAGATTGCAATAATTTACAAATAAATACTAATCTTACAATAAACAAGGAATGTAAATATAGCTTACATAAGTCCACATCACAGGCTCCCAACATTCTTATTTCACTTACTCAACAGCAAAGTATTAAAGTTTGAATGTTTTTCAAATATACAGTAAATGTCTACTTTGGCAAATCTGCGCATCAAAATATAATTAAGGCCTGTGGCTGAGTGCATAACAGACCTTATCAGTGACAATTTTCCTGAGTTTGTACTGGTTAGGATTAAAAACTGAGAAAATGTCACGTGAGATATTATTTGCAACTAGCCACTGAAGTGGAATTGCATGCTTATAATGTGAGATGTATTAATGCAACGTAGAGATAGGGAAACTATTAAAGAAACCCAATTCCAAATTAAATGTCAGATTTAAAAGGTTTGTATAAAAAAACTAGCCATGCAAAAAGTTGCAATTTCAAATCCTAATAATTGCTTGCAAACTACTGTCTTGGGTCAATTTCAATACGATTCAATCATTTACTTCAACAAAAAAAACACGTTTATAGGTACGGAATCCCTTTGTTGGTTATAAAATATATATATAAAAATGTATATTGGTAATGGTGTAACATGCAAATGATGTTCATGATTTAAATGTCAACATACAAATCAAAGCCAGTGTTATTTGCCATGTCTCTTGCATACAAAACTTGTAGAAAGCTTATATAAATTTACAAAACCAACGAACATTTCTAAAAGCTCCATGCCTGATCATTAGTGGCCATGAACACTCGTGTTTATCGACTCGTAAAAAAAATCCGCACGTTACCATTTTCCATTTCTGAAAAGGTGTGCTCAAAAAATGGTCCCAAGTCATGTTACCTTTCACCATCATCAATAATATAATCATACGTAACAGTGGTGTTTAAGATAACCACCACTCTCTTGTCAACTCGACCCTAGGAGGCACCTGCTTGGCAGTGATGTCCTGTTTCTTCCGCTTTGTATGCGCCGAGAGGGCGTGTCACTTTCACGAGCTGACAACCACGCGATGTACTTAGCCTCGGAGCGGCTTTAAGAACAACCCATCCTTTTCGGGATAGTTATTCCCACTCCTCAGATGTGTTAAGAATGCCTTTGGACCTGTTGTTGATCATAATGGCTTGTCTATAACAGCAACACCTGCAATAAAAGCACTCTTGTTAATGATAGTGTGCATTTCAGTTCAGTTAAACAACACCGTCTTACATATGACGACTGAAGGCAATTATTTCTAAAGCAACTGCAAAAGATATCCAAAATGATGATCAGATGCGTCTGGCATTGAAATAGTTGCGACAAGCCGAAATTGTAGTAATCGTTCTCAGAGATGCAGAGTTTGGTCATATAATTGCTATGCAACTGCCTAACTACTGCCTGTTTAGGCATCAGAGTGCGCAGTTACCAGCGTAATTTCTGTCCAAGCACTAACCAACACAGCAGTGTAACTGGCCTGTGTATTCATGTACATGCACCTACACGATGGCTAAAACATAACATTAGTTTAACATGCAAAGGGCCCCAGAGCTTTCTAATGCGAACACAAATGACACCTTAAACAATGCGTCAGGCCTCAGTCCACCCACACACTGACACACACTGGTCACTAATTAGGAGATTTAAAATGTTTTCATTACAATTAGGATGCACCAACGAGATGGGAGGAGAGGCATGTTGAAGAGCTCTGTCCACCACTCTTCCCATCCTCTAAATACAAAAAAATTCGAACCTTCCCACAGTGGAGGTGAAGAGCAAAAAAACCCCTTAAATTGCCCCACCGGACGCAAAGGCCGCCCAGTGGAAATCTGAACCTCCACGGCTTAAGCTACAGCCTTTCAGCCAGAGAGAGCATCCCCCATAAATGGGAAATTTAACTTGGGTGTTTTCGATAGCTTGATAGTTGAGAGCGCTGCTTAAAGCAAAGGCTCTAAGCAACCGCTATTTGCAGTTTTGGCAGAAAAACAAAACTAAGGGGGCATGGGTAGTGTCGGAAGTTACGTAGGTAGAGTCACGTCAGGGATTCTGGTATGGGAAGGTTCCGTTGCGCTCTAAAGGGATGGGCGGGGTGGTGGTGGATGGGGAGCTCTTCTCTCTCATCCTGCCTCTCTCTCATCCAATTGCCATTTCCTAATTTGAAATAAAATGAACTTTTTTTTCTTTCAATTACAAAAACCAACAGCGTTCCTCAGCAAGAACAGTTGAGTGGAGGCCACGAAGTTCGTGTAGGATGGTAGCGTGGTATGTTGCATAACTGTGAACCACCATGTAAACGTAGACAATAAGTCACCTGCATAACTGCGGCCTGTGCTCATGCTCACGGGCAGCAGGGTCCACGAGTCCGCGCTGGGGTTGTAGAACTCGACTGACGAGAGGTTGGATGAGCCGTCGTCGCCGCCCACCACAAACAGCATCCCGTTCACCGTGCACACGCCTGCCAGGGCACACGGTGGCGAGACGACACAAGGGGTTCATCACAGCGTACGTTCACGGTATTACTTTTATTAACCTGGAGTCATTTACATTACTTCAGCTTAACCTGCTATTTAGGTAATTCGCATGTTTGGGAAGTATTTTGAAACATAGCTTACAGTGCCAAGAAAAAGTTTGTGAACCAATTTTCTGAGGTCCTCAGAGATTTACTTTGATCATGGCATGACTTGTTTCCACACACCTGTATGGTGAAGACCAAACTCAAAAATCGTCTGATCTTTATATAGGGTGGGGCCTCCCAAACTCATCCCTGAATATCTACCTAATTATTTAAAACACGTGATTTCATTATTCCCTTAATTGAGCTAATGAAACCAGGAGTGTACTTACTTTATCACCTTAAATTTTCACCTTAATTTCTCATTGTTTGTTTAATTCATACACCATTTCATTTCAAAAGACATGGAATTGGTTAATATAAACCCTATTGGATATTTGAACCTCATGGCGGGACACCAGGGTCCCGAATAAACGGAAGCCAAAATCGTAATTAATTTATTCATTTTTGGCGACTCCGTCCCACCGCGCACTGTTTTTCTTTCCCATCTTGTTTGTTCCGCATGTTCTGAATGATAAGTGTCTGCTCCATCCGTGTGCCGCTACCGTGCAGACAAGGTTGCCGAGGTTAAGTATGACGCAATTCCACAAAACCCACCTGCATTCCGCCGGCACATGTTCATATCGGCCACCTGCCGCCACGAGTTGGTGGGCGGGTTGAACACCTCTACACTCTTCCGGACCAGTGGCCCATCGTGTCCACCCACCGCAAAAAGCAGTCCATCCAAAACACCAACACCTGTGTCAAATCATATCGATTATTGTGTTTGTTTTATTCACACGTTTACCAATTAACATCACGTAAACTGTACAGTACTAACCCTACCATCATTTAATACTGGAGATAACATCAGAGATGTGGTTTATAGTGTGTTAATGTTTGGTAATATTTGGTCTTTATAACTGTGGTATAATTAGTGAACTAATATACAAAGGAATGATGTAAATTATATAATTGGCTTCATATACATTTGGAATTCCTAAGACACCAGGATGATTGTATTTATTTTGTTCTTCTGAAGAATTTTTTTTTATTTGAAATACATGCAAACTTCACACATTACGTGTCAAAGCTACGTATTCAGAAATCAAGAAAAAAATGTAAGACTCAAGATAGCCTTAACAGATATTAATGATGCACTACCCTTTTTCATTGACTATAGTGTTAATTGCATGAAAATTTGTATTGTTGTTGACATTTCCTACTTGATCACGACATTAAAAGTAGAGCTCACTCAAGCAGTGGGCACAAACATTTGCGTAATTGCCCATAACATAAAACCGAAGATGACAGTAACAAATTGCACATTCGTAATCACAGATAGTAACATTAGATTTCCCAAAAGCCTGCAAATGTGCAGGCGCTTGAATTGCAGTGGGGATTAACGTCACATTAATTGGCAATTTAAGAAGAATAAAATCTGTCACATTTTTCACATCTCATGTGGCTCAGTTATATTGCAAAATCTTTAATATGTTTTCTTGAGATACTCAATACTAATTCCTTACAATCACCAATACAATATCATTGTTTTAAAAGTACATAGAGGTTATTCATCATAATTGATAATTTTGTATTTCCAAAGTAGGACATTACCTATCTATTTTGTAAATATCAAGTAAATGTGTTTCAAGTTATCATAAGGGGCCATCCATTTCGTACTTTCGCAAAAATCTGTCAAAACTTGACCCCCCCCCCTCCCTGTACGCACGCATACTTTTTACACCCCCCCACCCGCGTACGTACGCTTGACGCACCCCCCCCCCAATCCTAAAGAACACCCGATATTTAATCCAAGCAGAAAGGATCAAGGATTAATAACATTAATGTGTGTTTAAGCAAACAGATAGTCCACCACAAGACTATCTAACGCATTTAAAGGCCAATGTAGACAAATTAATTATTATCGATACTTCACACCCCCCTTTCCTTTCCTATGCACACGTAAATTGTCAGTAGACCCCCCATATGCAAGCTTACACATTTAGGTTAACCCCCTCCTGCCTCCTCCATACGTACTAAATGGATGGCCCCTAAGTAAAGCTTTTGCTGAAGGGTGCTGGAACAAGAATGCTTTTAAGTGTTATCACATTGCACGTGTGAGGTTTCCTGGGGTAGTCCAGTTTCTTCCGACATGCAGAACATCTAAGCAAACAAGTGAAAATTAAGCTCGAGCTTCAGGTGAGTGAGCCTTTCCTGAATAAAATAAATCTGTTACTGCAGGTGCACAAATGAGACGCAATCATGTATTACCGTACCAGCTCCACTGCGGCGAGTGCTCATTTCTTTTACGTACGTCCACTCATTCGAGATTGGGTTGAATGCCTCCACAGAGCCCAGACACTGGCGAGAAGCTCCATCATAGCCTCCCACGGCATACAGAATGCCTGCGTTCAATTGTCATACACACAGAGACAACGATCTTTCTTAGACTGCTAGAATTAAACTTAGTTAACACTTTTTTTGTTTCGATTTAAAGCTTTCGTGACTGCAGGGATTCATGTTCTTGGTTCTTTCGGTAAAGTCACGTAGAAGGGAAATAATAAAATAATAAAAATTAAACATAATAAAATAAAATTCTCACGACGTTTCGGCCACAACAGATGACAGTATATAAAGATACTGATGGAGCCAGCACCATGCCTATCCTGTCTGCTATATTATCTCTCTTCTACAGCAAGTGGGAACTCTGTTGGTTTGGTTCTTGCACCCTTCTGGGCCCCAAGAGCTAATTTCCCCACAGCAGCCCTGCACGATGTCAAACTAATCTCATGGGATCTTGAAACCCCGATCCCCACGCTTGGTTATTGACCCACCAACTTTAGAGCTCGGATGATCCCAGAACCAATTGTGAGGTCAAGGGGTAAATGCTGAAGTGAGACGCAAACGCCGTTACAGCACTCACTTGATTCAACTTCCAGGCTTTGATAGTAACAATATGAAAAAAAATTACACCTCAAGAAAACTTTGCAAGAAGAAAATATACATATTCTTGGTTCTTTCGGTAAAGTCACGTAGAAGGGAAATAATACAATAATATAAATATAAAACAATAAAAATTCTCACGACGTTTCGACTGCAACACAAGCAATCATCATCAGGTGTGAAATCCACACCAGCGATGTTGTTGTCGTGAGAAAATTTTCTTGCTGTGGTTTTCACACCTGATGATGATTGCTTGTGTTGCAGTCGAAACGTCGTGAGAATTTTTTTTGTTTTATATTTATATTATTTTATTATTTCCCCTCTACGTGACTTTACCGAAAGAACCAAGAAGATGAATCCCTGCAGTCACGAAAGCTTTAAATCAAAAAAGAAAATATACATTAAGATCGTCTGGACCTTAATTCCCTGACTGCAGAAGGTATAAAGAGGAAGAGTAGCAGGTGGTAATAGCACCAAGCCCAAAGAGCCTTGGCCCTGGAGAACCTGGTTACCAAAAGTCATGGAAACAAGGCATTAAAATCGCGACTGAACCAGCGATGTTGTTGACGTGACACACCAGCCACTTATTTTTGGCTGAGCTAACATGCTCCTGCATGACTGCGCCTAAATTAAGCAGCCAATTCAAATGAAACAGAGCCATGATAGAAGTTATTCAATGTGACCAACAAGGTTGGCAAATGCTCAAAACTGAGAAAATTAACTGCTGTACAGTGTGCTACATTCCACACTGCTGCTCCAAAATGCACGCACACACAAACAGTTTATTGCTTTGGATAAATGTACTTGTGCTTAAAAATGTAAATCTGGAGAAATCTATGACACAACCCAAGGCTAACATAATTGCAGCCTGGTACATTTGGAATTCTGATGTGACTCTACAACAACAACACCTATATGAATCACCAGGATTGAGTCATGCACTTGTAAATGCCTCAGCCACAAGTGTGAATATGGAAAGCCAAACATAGTACAGACAATTCTCATCACACTGGAAAGGGTAAACAGCTGCTGAATGGATGTATTGCGTTTTGGAAAGAACGGTCTGTAAAAGCATTAATAAAGCATGATTTTAAACCCATTCCTCTCTACTAGGGCCTTACACATTTCAGAACTCAATTGTTCTAAAAAAGAAATAAACCTGATATCCTTAAAATGAACAGTTCACACAAATATGTGAAATGGAAATAAAGATGCCCGATTTTCATGACTTTGTCCTAACTCATGGTCATGCCAGAACAGACAACACTGCACATCTATTTATGAAGTAAGCTACATATCGACGCAAAGCATAAAGTATAGCTCCAAGCGGGGGTAAATAAAAAATATATATGATCAAGTACCGAATGTACCTGGGTGGTTGCTTTCACAGTAAATCTGACGTTACACCATTTCTCTCGTCGTTTTTTTGCAAGCGGTCTCAGAGTGTTATGAAAATGCCCGAAGGTCAGACATTCGAGTCTATCTGACAAGAGTAAGATGACAGCATCGTGATGCAATGCAGGGCAGACAGGCACAGTGGAGAACGAGGTACAAATATTAACTCAGCCAAAGCACAGGCAGGGGACTAGGGAAACAAAGTGGTACCCAAAGAGTGCTCACGAACACAGGCAATCAAACATTATTTTAACACTGGGGGGGGCATATATGTATGTTGAACTTCTTTCTCACTGTATGTAGCCAAACACTAATCAGAGGTATGGGGGGAGGACAATGAACTAAACACAAAAGGCAGTTTTAAAAAATGAAAACAGCAACTTAAACATACACCGACTCATGTTGCCATGCTGCTAATTCAATACAATTATCAAACAATCAATGCCAAAGCTGGGTGATGAATGTTAATGTTTTAAGCATTTAAGCAGCAGATACATTAAAGAATTATACACATTGACAGCATTTCCTAGTGCACATTCCGCCTAAAGATAATATCCTAGTGTAGCAAGTGGGTGCTAAACCTTGAAACCCCTTGAAAACGAGACAATTTGATAGTTTAGCAATTGCTGATCACTGTACAAATACACTCAGGACAATAGCACAGGAATAGCCTACTTCTGTGACCAAATGACAACAGATAATATTTTAAGTGCACACAAATTTGCAAAAATAACATTCAACTGTTCATTTAACTGATGTGCAAATATCAGAACAGCTACATATGCATGAACCACCATTTGAAAGTGAACAATGGAGCCATACAGAGCAGCTTGCGATGTTTCTTCTGTTATTCTTAGCATCTAGGTTGGTTTAGTTAGGTTGAAGAGACCTTGGCATTTACAATTAATCATAAGGCTCCTAATGATTGTCTTGTGTGACTTAGACAAATTGCAGTGACACGCAGTTCTTAAATACACTCGATATTAAGTTGAACCAGAAACAATAGCAGTACAAATGAGACGGCAAAGACGGGACAAAAATGAATACATTCTTCAATCGAATTGTGACCCTGAATCATAACAATTTAACAAATGGCTGTTAAGTTCCCATCCATACACTAATCTCTTACCATGTGGTTCTGTGGGGATTATTGGCTGTTAGGCATGTGATGAGTGATGATGTTGTGATATGGCAGGGATCCACATTTGAGGAGTGTGGCTCATTATGAAACTTACATGTTATCATATTTATTGCTATTGCAGAAAATAGGGATTAACATTTTATTTAAAAAAAAATGCACTTGCACATGAAATGTCTGGATATCACAACTAAAGGCTTTAGTTTCATATAAACCTCATATTTGCAGAGGAATATATGACCCCTGATGGAATATACAATTATCTGCCTAAGGGGGAAACTAACAAGGCAACTGCTGAGGAAGGCTTGGAACCTTCAATGATTTGCTTTATTTTTGGTTGATTCAGTGTAAATGCCTCAAAATACTCCCATAAACATTCAGCAGTACTCGGCTGTATGTTTTTTAGCTGTCGGTATTTTTTGCTGTAATTATGTATATAGAGTTGGGAGACGCCAACATAAACGGTCATTTCTATGGCCAAATCTGTATTTAAAATCTCCATTTGATTGATTGGGATTCCTACCTAGTCTGTAAAATTTACCCAATTACACTACAATTCCAAGGCGTTGATGAGGCAAGATGAGAGGACTCATGGAGCCTGGCTGGCCTAGTGCAATGGCCGTTGAAACATATGCTCGATATTGAGTTAAACATTTTCAATTGCACACTGGCAGGTTTCGGGATCGACCACCAGGAACGCCACTGCGACCTTGTGGATTACTATTCAGACCACCGTGATTTCCACTTGGCACCACCTGGCTGAATATTTGGCCCATAAAAACCATCGGGACTACCACTAGGACCATTGGGCCCACCAGGAGAAACACATGGACTATTGCTATTGGGCCAATTCCATGCACTAGGCATCGGCCATACGTATAAATTACAATTTTGGTGTACACCACCAGCTGGAATAGGGACTGATACCATGACAGTGAGTTTGAAATGTTCACTCCTCTCTACGTGATCCACCAACTTCTGCCTCCGAATCATTGGATTATAGGTGTGGACTAAAGCTCCAATATGCAGCATAATAATATATTCTTGAATTCAATTGTCACTTATCGATTACAATTCTGTAAAATGTCAAAAACTAAAATTTTGTGAATCGAATTGTAAATACATGGTTAACAAATATCAACGACATGCTTCCTGCAACATTAAAAATAATACATTCACATTGAGATAAAACAAGCATCCGATTAGCCATTCAGAATGTGACCCAATTTTTATTGGGTCACAGTCGGATCCAATCTCAAACTGTATGCATTTCTGAAGTGTTTCCAATTTTTACTGAAGAAAGTGGGTTGATCCAATTCTAAAGCAACCAAAGCTACGCCCCCCTAATCAATATTACTATAAAAACCCCGCAAAACTTGAGTGTAATTAATGCCTTAGATTCATTTGCACAATATAGGGGACGATCTGCATTCGTCACGCCAGTTATTACCTCCGACGACACCTACACCCACACTGCTGCGCCGGGTGTTCATGGAGGCCACGTGCACCCACTCGTTGGTCTTGTAATTGTACGCCTCCACCGTCGCCAGCCCTGGAAAACAAGCCAGCAACAGCCTTGCAGTCTTCAACGTCTTCTCACCGATGGACACATGACACTTGTCTGGTTAAGCAGCACGCCTTGAAACAGATTGGCATATGTGTGTGGTTACATTGTGTTGTACTGCTCAAATGATTGCTTTGCTTTTAACCACTTTATGCAATCTTAAAAGGGATTAAAGTATATGCATTTAAACGTGAATGCAAGCTGACTATTCAGACAGATATATCTTCACACAATGCAATTAACTAAGTGAATCGCAAAATTCACTTTCTCGTGCTGCCGAAAAGGCATGGTTAGTCCAGGGTACAAATGTCATTAAGTATAAACAGATTGTCCAAAATTGTTATTTTTAATCATCTTTTCACTTGATATTAAAACAAAAGGATAATTTGCAACATAAAATGAGCCAGTATTCAGGTCATGGTCCCGCCAATACAGGTAAAATAATGATCAAAATTCATTGCTGCAAATTACATACAATATATGGACCTCACGTGATGGGAATAATCCGATACAACCCAGCTTGTGAATAAGTAACTCTCACGATGTTAGTTTTCCCACATTGGATATAAACACAAGGCATGAATGAGTATGACATGCAGACGCAATGTTTATTTAAACCACATGAGATCCCAATGAGACTATCAATATATTTTTAAACAAAGACCTGGGTTATAAAAGCATGCATATAAAAAACCGGGTAAAGCAAATACAGTGCAATTACAAAACCCACACAAGGCAACTATGGAAGATAGCTTGGGACATTTATCTCGCTAATCTTGGGAACTTCAATGAGTTAATTTGGTGTGGCTGATTCAATGTAAATGCCAAAGATCATTGACCGAAGCCACTTGCAGTGACCCATCTGAGTGTTGAGTCTTGGCCAAGGCTAACATTACTGGTCTTAGTTGTGCACAAAAAGTGTAAGTAAAGCAATGTCTAACCAATGTTAAATATTTCAGCTTTGGAAGCCAAAATTAACATTGGCTACGGTTATAATTGGATGGCCTATTCTTAGAACATTCGAAGCCGAAATGGTGCTGAGCAAAGTGAAATGAACAGGCACCAATGGGAGCTACTACTCTCTCACCGCCACCCCGTGCGACACCCCCGTATTTTGCCGTTGTGGTTCTAGCCGCTTACTCACCCGTGCTGCCGTCGAAGCCGCCCACGGCATACAGCACGCCATTGAGCACGGCGGCACCCAGCGTGCTGCGCCGGTCCTGCATGTTGGGCGCCGCCAGCCACACGTCCTTGGCCGCGTCGTACACGTCCACGGTGCGCACGCGCAGGGAGCCGTTGAAGCCACCCACCGCATACACCATCCCGTTGAGCACCACCACGCCTGTGTCAGCATGTACAGGTAAAGACAAAGATCCCCCGTATAGCAATTAAAAGAATGTTGGGGCAAGTGCTGTTAGTGAGCACTGATGAAGGCCAGAACACCCTTTTGTCTCCCAGTGGTGATGTTTACACACCGAAACCAGGTACTCATTTGAGGCCGAGTCGAACGAGGGGAGGCCCATGACTGGTTCAGATATTCGTTACTGGTGTTGGTCGTGATGCGGGAATCGAACCCGGGTCAGAGTTCGTAGTGCAGTAACGCTAACCTGGTACACTACCGCACCCCACACGTGCAGTCACACACACACATACGCAGAATTACTAAATTAAACCCACAGACTAAGTCAAAATTCTTACAGGTTGTTGACCAGACTAAGACTAGAACCAAAATCTAAATAATGAGTACTAAATTAACAATACTTCACTGCTAGGATGCCGAGATGTTAGATGCATGCTGAGGCCTATGCATAAATAACTCTGTGGCCGTAAGGTGGAAATGAATAACAATGAACTCGATGAACTTATGCAGTGTGGTAAAACTTTTACAAGGGCTGTTAATGAGAGGTCACACCAACTGAGGGTTGTGATAACTGTATTTTGTAGACTCATGTTTACGTACATTATATTTTATCGATAAACATCTTCATACTATATTTTACATCAATTGGGGCTACAATATTGAATAATAAAGCAGTACATTATTTGTTATGCTCTTACATTTTTGCCTCGGTTGAAACATATAAAGGCTCTAACGCAGTTACAAATCATAGTTACTAAATTATTTGTGCACTATTTATATAAATTTTACAAAAATACTTGCAGCCGCCTTTTTGCTATATCTCCCACAATTGTCATCTATAATAAACTTTTAGCATTCAACTAATTCTAAAAATGTAGTTAATTGTGTCGTTCAGATGGACAAGAGTCAATGCAGTTAGTGTATTCTCCAGTGCGTTTTTCCCATCAACCCACTGAAGTGAACATTTTGGAGCCAGTAAGGGCGTTCCACTAATTTTTTCTCAATCTGCAATGTAGTGTGCGCTTCTTCAATAGAGGAAGAGCAAAACTACACAAACTTTCCGGAAGCCCGCGTGGCTATCGGATCTCAACATTGGCATTCATCTCCCGAACATATTGCCAAATTCAAGAAAATAATTGCGTGCAATGAATGTTGTTGCACTTAGACATGTGTCCACTTAAGAGCACCGAGCATTTCAGTTTAATTTCCTTCAAGGCAATCACTTAGCTTCTTAACTGCCCAGGGTTAGGCTATTTGTTACTTGGATGATAATGGGCAACTAACAACAGCACAGCATTGTAAAATGTGCTCTCTGAAAATTAAGGCTCTCAGCAAAATGGTCAGTTTATAATGTGATGTTGGAAATGGCAGCACACGCTGCATGCTGTTAATTTATATGGTTCGCCAGAAAAAAGATGACAAAAAATGTGTCTTATTCCAGTTGACTGGGAGGTGAGAAGGTAATACTTTTGCAATATCCTCCACCTAAAATATGTCTGAGATTGTTTTACTGAAAATGCTGTTGAACTAGTCTCAGCTGGCATAGATATTAGACTATACGAACACTGAAAGCAGAGGAGAGTCTGGTGCATAGATACTTGCAGTGAGAGTGCTTCACAATGATCTCTTTTACAATACCTTTCATGTGAAAGTTGTAATATCCGAGTTGTACAGCATGTAAATCAGAAAGTGACCCAAATGCAAGGTTTGATGTTTTCAAAATTCTCAGCGTATGCATATGTAAGCATACACTGATGTTGATTTGTTGTGATAGAATATGCTGGCAACTTACGATGCACTGAGCAAATATTACAGTATTAATTTTTCTTGGTGAAATTGAACAAACATATTTTTTTTATGTCATCAAAGTGGTACATGTAAAATGGCAAGAACTGCACCTTATTGAAGTACTGTCACTGAAAAAAGACAAAATGGCAGTGAAGTAGAGTGAATAAGACATATAATTGGTAAACAGGCTGATTATATCTTTGAAGAAGTAAAAACATATGAGAGTAAAAAAAAAATTGAACATGATGAGCAGAAAGTGTATAAACCAGTTCAGAATTAAACAGACTGTGCATGGATCAGAATGTGACCTAATAAAAATCACGGTCACATCCTGATTGACTTTGCATGATCAGCTGACCCAAAAGAATGATGTTAAACATTAAACCCAAACTGCAATACAAAATTAATGGGATAAAGACTCCCACGAAGTGCATAACCCTGTCCCCCTAATGTCCAGCATTGCTGTAATGAACCCAAGCAATGGCTTGGGTTCAATTCCCAAGTGACGACTGTATTTTTATATATTTATTTAAAAGTCATACATTACACAATGCTAAAACTGACAGATAATATTAATTAAAAAGCTTTCTTTGCTCATGAAATTCTAGACTAAGCCCTAAAATCCCAACACAGGGCATCTGACGCTCCACGTTACAGTGGCAGTGGTCGTCATGGGATGTCAATAAACAAATTTGCTTCTCAGTCCAAGTGCATTCTTTTAACTTGCATACGTAAATAGTTTAATGTTTCTGATATTATTTAATGGAGTACTGAATAGTATATTATCATACAGTTGTTAAAATGAAATCCCGAGAAACAGATCAGAAAATGATTTTACCCCAGAATGATAAATTTAACAAATCATGGGTCTTATCCAATCAAGATCAGAATTCTATTGGAGGTGCGATTGGCCCAAATGTGGTCAGATGCAATCACACACAAACCATGCACCCAGAGTGACCAGCTATTTTAAGCCTACGTCATCACTTCTATGCCACAGGATTGAGCAAAATCTTGAGTGCCAGCATTGAATAAGTTGATTGGTTGATTGAGTAAACGTGCGAGTAGGTAAATCAGAAGGTGAGAATAAGCAATGATATGAGCAAGTGAGTGAATGCAGCATTTCAGTTTAATTTGCTTCAAGGCAATCACTTATAGCTCCTTAGCTGCCTAGGATTAGGCTATACGTTACTCGGCTGATAATGAGCAACTAATAACAGCACAGCATCGTAAAATGTGCTCTCTGAATATAAAGGCACGTCAGCAAGTGTGCCAGTGCTTTGGTCGGTGAGCACACGTATGAGTGAGTGGGTAAATGAGTCCGTGAGCAAGTGTGCATGTGTGTTCTGCTGACCAGCCCTGCAGCGCCTGGATGGGAGTTCACCCACTTGGAACCACCTCTCCTCCTTGAGGTCATAGCACTCCACACTTCGAATTGCCTTGGGGGCTTGGCCACCCACCACAATCATCACCTGAACAGATAGGGAGAGATGCAGAGGGAGACAAACACAATGTTAAAAAAAAAAAAAGCTGAATTTCATATTGCTTTTTGTGCTGTTAATTGATTCCCGTTGTTTTATGTTCCATGGTGCTGGTTGGGTCTCATTTAATTTTAAGGTAGGTACCTTCATCGAGTAAATCTTTGATTTTATTATCATAGTCCTCACGGGGCATCATAACGGTCGATCGACCCTTATCAGCAGCAAGGATTTGGATATCTTTATTTGCTCTCAATTCTCTTAAGGCGTTTTTGCTTCACTGAAGTTAATATTTGTTTTTGAAAAATTCTGTGAACACACTTCCATTATGATATTGTTCTTTAGCCTCAAGATTACTTCGTCAAAAGCATATTAATCTCCAACCGTATAACCTACATGCCGGTAATGTATAATAACAATGCTGCACACAGCACCAAAAAAATTGATTCATAGACAAGCGATTCTCTGCATGTATTTGTGAGCATAAATAATCTATATCAGTTGATGATTCTTAGAATGCTGCCCCCATCTGTTCATCCAGCGGTATAAATTAATTTCAGTTTTCAGTTTCATTTATTTGGTATAGCCCTGTGAGCCATTCAGCTCTTGAATCGGGTGCAACCGGAACAAACAAAAACATGAACAAGAAAACATCTTAAAGTGACTATGTGACTATGTGCAAATAGAAAATCCAAGAAAAGATTGCAAAATATTGCAGAAAAAGTACCGTACACCAATGCTGTGTGCAAAAATCCCAGTGGGATTCAAGTCAAACAACAACAACCACAAGACAACTTAGAATAAGGCCATCAGTCTAACTCCGTACTACAACAAACAAACATGGCCAATACACCAGTCAATTGGAATGTCTGGTCAGCATGGAAGAATAGGCCAAATACCATCTGAAGGGGCTCTCTCTAGAGCTCACTCCATTGGAGGCCCTTCCGCCAGCAGTGATGTGAGAAAGCAATTGTTTGGCTGCACCTTTATCATTATTTCCTAGTCGGTGAATGGATGCACACCGTTATACCCTAGAGCTCACCTTGGGGAGGCCCACAGGTGTGCGCGGTCGCGTGCGGTCCGACTTCATGAGCGCTCGCTGCTCGCTCGACAGCAGGTGGTACTTCATGGCCTCGATGAGGAAGTCCTTACATGTGCTGTTGTTCTTCACCAGACTCTCTTCCTCCACACGCTGCAGGGTGGCAGCACAACCCACAGCACAACCCATTGAAACAGCTGCAGGAGGACAGCGTAAACAAACGCATTGTGCCACAACACTGATAACCCCCACCAACACACCAATACTTTACCTTATTTTCTTGCATGTTATTTCAGGTGTTCCTTGCATGACACCCAACAGACTGTCGCCTGGTTATAAAGATGCTGATGGACTCTTTAACCCTGGGGAAGCCCACTGAGATTCAATATGTTTGGCAAGACGGAGGTGTAAATTAGTATGGAAGGTGATTTGTTGTTTATGTATCGTTTAAGTATGATTATGGATTTGTTGTCCGCTTATAGTATCAGTTATGCACGTACTTTTTTTGTATAACTAAAATATATTGAAGACTGAATCCTCAATCAATTATAATGCAATGTATCATTAAGTAGACTGTAAATTGACAAATAGCGTAACTATTATCATGCTTGTGCCTTCACAAAATGTTGAAATGTTTAATGTACACATGGAATGCGGCAATTTGCTGGATGGGCTTACTTTGGGATAGAAAGTTTCATCATTAATAAAAAGAACCCTATGTAGCTACATGAAAGCTATTCTGTCAAGTCAGTGCCTCCACTCGCGTCAGTCCTATTAATCAGTCAGAGAATTCCGAGACTACATTCCCAAGAAACAATATAAAACCTCCCCTAGCTGCTTTTACAACCCAACTTAAATAAACATAGATCAGAAAGCAAGAAGCTTAGCAAAGCCTTCGCCAACAATAAGACAACGTGCTTATATATTGAGCAAAAGCAAATATATTTAAATCTTGACTTAAAGCTTATATATATTATCAGCAGCTCTCTCGCGATATTTCTCACCTGATGACGATTGCTTGTGTTGCAATTGAAACGTCGTGATATTGTTATTATTTTTATTATATTTTATTATTTGATCCATCTACGTGACTTTACCGAAAGACCCAAAGAATTCAGATATATTTAGTACTGTAAACAATGTGTGCCGATGACCACACCATACCAAATGAGCCCAATCCCATCGGACTTTTAAAGCAAAGCAGCAGTGCTTGGATAGGTGACGACTAGCAACAAAATAGGTGTAGTGGGTAATGTTGGCAGCAGAGGGCAGTGCAGCACAATCTTTTTTGTTTTCTGTACTCCGCCCACCTTCATCAACCAGCACTGACCAGCGTGGTCAAGTAAGGTCAAGTGGCTTTCACTGCTTGCACAACAGTGGGGGAGGCCCTCACCCAGCAGTGGGTTGATAAATGGGATGTATTGCACATGGACTGTGGGCTATGGCATCATACTTGCTGCTAGATTTGATTCTTTATACATGTTATGAAATAAGTCAAATAATATAACCAAAAACAGCAACAAATAGAATGACACGGTTAGTTGCACGCAGTGTGCACCTGCCAGTCCAGAGCAACAGATCTCACACACTACCCAACCTGAATTGAACATATATATATAAAAATCTATTCTTGGTTCTTTCGGTAAAGTCACGTAGAAGGGAAATAATAAAATAATAAACATAAAGTGTAATACAATTATCACGACGTTTCGGCCACAACGCAAGCAGCCGTGACTTTACCGAAAGAACCAATAATATGAATCCCTGCAGTCATGAAAGCTTTAAATCGAAATATATAAAACTGATGTGTTTTTTATTGTCGATTCAATAGCCACAACCTGTAAAAAAATCGACATGATGTTGAAATTCAGCAAATATTTTTTTTTATACTTGAACATTTTTAATACCTATAAAGCATCAAAGTGCAACAAATATCACGCCATATTTTTGTGTCATTGTAATGCTCCCCCTGCCGGACAAGATGCCATTAAGTGGCTCTGCAATGTGTTATATTATTTGGTCCTTTCGGTAAAGTCACGTAGAAAAAAAATGAATAAAAATTAAATAAAAATAATTAATGTAGACTGTAGCCTGGTTCTTAATCGGAGTGAGTGTACTGGTAGTCTATAATGTAGACTGTAGCAATGGTTATTAAGCTGGGCGAGTGTACTGGTCTATACGGTCTACTTATTCTTGGTGAGCATTTCTGTGAAGTCCTGGGGGAGGGGAAATCCCTCGGCATGGAAAACATCGTGGGACAAAGTGGGGATGACCCTACTGAAGCTGCGGTGTCTCAAATATTGGAAGAAGTCATCTCCTGTGAGTGGCTGGCTGAGGTGAAGTACTAAAGGCGATCCAGAGTCTGAGACCAGGAAAGGCACCAGGCAGAGATGATCTCCCAAGCGAAATGCTGAGGGAGGGTGACGTTTGTGCAGACTGCCCTACATGACATCATAACAGTCTGGACCACTGGATGGGTTCTGCAGGATTGGAAGGATGCCTTGGTGGTCCCACTCTTTAAGAAGGGGGACAGCACAGACTGTAACTACAGGGGCATCTCACTCCTCAGTGTGCCGGGAAAGGTCTTGGCAAGGATTATTCAACATCGCCTTGCCAGGCACGCAGAGGAGAGGCTTGCGGAGCCCCAATGCGGTTTCAGGAAAGGGCAGTCCTGCACAGATGCCATATTTTCTGTCTGTCTGCTACAGCAGAGGTGTAAGGAATTACAACAAAACCTACATCTCTGCTTTATTGACCTGGCCAAGGCCTATGATACCATCAGTATGCCTGGGCTCTGGGTTATTCTTCATGCTTTCGGAGTCCCTGACCCTCTGCTCACGATCATTAAGGACCTTCATGATGATGAGCGGGCCCAGGTAAAACTACGTGGCCGGGAGTTGGAGCCATTCCCTGTTCACCTTGGGGTGCGACAGGAATGTCCTCTGGCTCCCACATTATTTAACATCTTTTTCGACCACGTAGTTCGTGAAGCCTTCGATGGCTATACCGGAGGAATTTCCATCTGGTACAGATACAATGGGAGGCTGATCGATGCCCGGGTGCGGTCAAGGGATGACTCCCTATTGGTCAACCACGTAATGTATGCCGATGATCTGGTAATTGCCGCTCACTCAGAGGAGGAGTTGGAGGCGCTGCTGCTGAACCCGGAGAGTGCTACTAAGGGGTGGGGGCCTTACCATCAGCCCCACCAAAACTAGGCACCTGCCTGGGTATTTTGTATCATCGGACACTCCACCCCCACAACTCCCAATTGGTGATGGGGTAGTTGTGGAGAGAGTGGAGTTTCCTATACCTGGGCAGTGTGCTCATGACCGGCTCCGGTTTGACAGCAGAGGTCCCACTCTGAAATCAGTCGAGAGGCATTATCTTTTCATCGGTTGCGAAACACTGTGTGGAAGCTACCTGGTCTGTCGCTCCACATGAAGCTTCAGGTCTTCTCGGCCACGGTCATTCCCTCCCTTCTCTATGCTTGCGAAACGTGGACCCCCCCTAACGGACATCTTTGCCAGTTAGAAACATTTAGGCTGGCCTGCCTACGATCCATCCTGGGATTAACCAGGCTGGATTGTCTGAGGAGCTCACAAATCCTTGAAAGATCTAAACAATGTCCCATCGGTGAGCTCCTCTGGCAGGCAAGGCTGCGTTGGCTGTGTCAGATAGCCCGCATGCCCAGTCACCGCATGCCTAAACAGCTTTTGTTCGGCCGGATAGAGGGGGCTAAACGGGCGCGATGTGGTGCAGGAGGATGTGGAGCTGAATAGACTTGCCGATTACTGGTACCAGCAGTGTCAGGATCGGCCTCTGTGGAGGAGGCTCGTGAAGGATGCTACTGGGCAGTTGGAGGCAGTCGCCCTCCAACAAGAACGGAGGGCTGAGGAGCAACGCTCACAACAACGAGCGGAGCGCTGGGTGGCTAAAGCACAGCAAGTTGGCACAGGTGGTGCATCAGCCAGTCATCTCGGTCATCTCAGTCAGTCAACCCGTAGCACCTGGGTCTGTCCCGTGACCTCCTGTCAGCGGGCGTTCGACACTTCACGTGGCCTCAACGTGCAGAGCCTGGTACAAGCTTCGTGGTGACATCACCACCACTTAGTGGCGAATAGCGGCTGTTATTGTTGTGCCCATAGCATTTTATTGTATTGATAACTGCCACTATTGGTTGACACTCAAAACAATGGAGAGAGTGCCTCCTACTGATCAGCCTGTAATAGTACAGCCAGAATATCTATGCTCAATGGGATCCCGACCGCCAAGTACTGATTGGACCTAAGCCGGGTCAGTGCTTGAAAAGTATGCAACCACGCCTTATGTAGACTAATAGCAGACCAGAACAATTGCTAAAATGTATTTGCAATATTTAAATTAACTGCAAACAAATGCTTAATTGCTGCTGAAATGAGCAACATTGTCTTTGAACTTCCAATGAACAATCAACCTAAATGTTTTGAATATGTATTAGCCCCACGTAACTTTTATGCACAAAACTAGCCCATGAACCGACAGAATACAAATACGAATGAGAGAATATTGAGGGATGCCTGTGTTTGGATACCTATAGTTGTTCTCTTTCCAGTTAAATCAGCAGAGTAATGCAGGTAGATTTGGGACCAGGCTGTTAGGTTGGATATAAACACTGCAGTAGAAAATCTGGAACGTGAGATAGTATAGTGGGAGGGGAGCTCCTACCTCAAACTCATTTGACCAGTTCAGAAATTAGGGGCTAAACATTCCAAAAATATAGTACGCCCTTTGTGTGAAAATTGTGGGTACACACATTTATATATTTACATAAAATACGTTCATTGCTGGTGATCATATTACCATGAAGTGTGCTCCACTGATGTTCAGATACATGCTGCAAAGAATGAGCAGTCATAGAGAAGAGTGAAATTTGAATCCAGAGGATGTTAAAGCCTTCTTGGGTTAGTTGCACTTATTTTTTATATATTATATTATTTTATTATTATATTATGTTTTATTTTTTATTATTTTATTACTTCCCTTCTACGTGAATTTACCGAAAGAACCAAGAAGATAGTTGCACTTAAACTTGCATATTATGTGTTCGCATCACAGATGACTACCGCAACATGGTGAGATATTTGATGTTTGGATTTTACATTGGCAGATAGGGAAGTCAATCAATGGGGGACTTCAGAATTACCCCTATTGCTCTGTAGGTATGTTGACCTTCTTTCACACCGTACATAGAAAACTATGCTATGGCAGGTAAGAGTACAACTAGTCAACTGTAAGAATGAAAAATGAATTTTTCTATTGTAATTTAAAAGCAAGACTCGCTGGGTAATGTAGTCAAATGTGTCTGGATGGTAATCTACCAGTTCTGGAAGTACCGAGCTAGGGAACATTGCTCCTCTGCTGCCAAGATGAGTGCAGTGCTCGTCAACGGCACCAAACCATTTCCTACAAAAAGCCAAATTGAAATTTGGGCCAGCAGCCTGTGTTCATTTAGAAAAGCTGTTTGCAACCATTTCCTCATGAATTCCTTTGGCAGCAACAATAGATTTAAATTGGTTTTAAACTGTTACTGAATCACATGCAGTGGTTCTTATTTTAAGGCTTTCGAAACTAGATCCCCTCGGGTTTTCCATATCTAACAATAAACAGGACTAGTGTAATCAATGTGCACTGATTTATTTCATATAGGAGAAATGAGACAGATATTAAAATATGGACTGCATTTGATTTACTATTCCTGGATTTTAAATCCACTAGTTTAATTAATATTTTTTTAAAATATTTCCTCCACATATCTCTTGCAAAGAAGATATATCTTCATGTTATGTTACCTGGTATAAATGAAGGAAGCTTACATATCGACCTATTTTTTTCCCTATCTCATCACTTATATTTTCAGTTGCTGGAAAACTTTTGCCCGATTGAGTGAAGAGAGTGTATCAGGTAAGGTGTCACAATTTTCATCCTATGCACCCACTAAGGTAAAGGTTAACATTTGAACCAATCATCAGATAGGTGAAATGTGTAATAACCTAATATGCAAGGGAATTATACAGACTGATTCATTTGGAAAGGTGAACCAGAGGAGATGCCATAAATAGAGTTCAGAAGCCCCTGCTCTGCAAATATTGACGTGCTTCCTGGAGAAGAAAAAGTAAACCCATGAAACGTTGTGTTAGAAGTACGGTGAGTCCTCGCTTAATGCGTGTTCACGCAGCACATAGTCACCATAAAGTGGTTCTTCCACCAGGGAACAACTTTTCGCACAACATAGAACGTGCACCGTTATAACACTGTTTCTCAGCGGTTAACAAGGAACTAGTTTCTTGAGTTGCACATCTGAGCGTTAGGATACAGTATGCAGAATGATACAGTAAGGTGGCGGTGTACCCTCAGATATTTGTCCTGCCATCTGACTGTGTGTGTGTGTGCGCGTACATTGTATCTCGACAAACTTTAGCATTACATTATTTATGGGGAAATTGTTTTCGCTTGACGCGGCACTTTTCAGGAACCCATCTTCGGCGTTAAACGAGGACGTACTGTATAGGAAATTGAAAAATAACACCAATGCTTTCAAGATGAAAATAAGCAAAAATTAGAAACAACCAGTGGGCAGGATTATTAAAACTTATTAAGAATTGTGTATGAAGATACTATGACCTGGCCAAATTATTGTAAAATATTTTTTAACAAAGTACTTATTTCTATTCCAGGATATATTCCTTTGTGCAATCATAGGAGGTTTGTGATATTGTTTGTCACCATCTACAAAATAGGCTCCGGGAATTGAGTTTTCTACCATTAGATAGGAAGCTGAATAATGTATTACACTCCAAGATTAGTGTTTTTTTACCATGGCCAATACCTATGTAGGTCAGCATTCAGTTTTAAAATGCATAGGAGCCAATGACCCATTTATAAATTAGAAGACACTTTTAGCAACACCCAAGACTGTCAGGCATTGCCAGTCAATTGAAGATTGTGCCAGAATTTAACTTTTGGATTGGTCTGAAAACAGCTTTGTACTCTATATCTTTATAACCTTGCTTTTATACCAAGCTGACAATCGTATATTAAAATCGTTTCTTCACAAAAGCCAAGATAATGAGTGCTGGAGATATGCTTACCCACCGGGCTGACACAGATACATGCAAATTAAGTTGGGAAAGTTTCTCGAAACACTTATTTGTGTACATACCGAGTTGCAAGGATGCCGACTATCCTATTAAGTGTGAGAAAGATACAGCGCTACCGCAAGAGAACACAAACCCAATTTTTACGGCTCAAACGTAACGACAAGGCACAGGAATAATGGGGCTTACCTCCACCAGGTACTCGCGAGAGAGCAGAGGCAAACGCACATTCTCCAGGAGGCTAGCCATCAGCTCCTGTCGCTTCTCGCGGTCGTGGTTCACCCATGCCAGTACCGCTTCAAACACCTGCAGAAAAAGTCACGTCACCCACAGCTGCCTCTCCAAACCAATGTCAGGCACCAGCATCATCATAAGCTCCTAACGCAACAACCACTGATATCCCTTTCCAACAGATCTCACCTGAACAACCTCTATCACAATCAGCAATATAATAATATATCTCCAGAAAACGGGCTCTTTATCAGGAGGGTTCTCGACTGGAATGATTGGTGAATTCATTTCAAAGGAGTACTTTAGAGGTGGGTGGGAGTAAATCTAAATATCCATAAAAATACCATGCATTTGAGAAAACAACACTCAAAGGTCAAAAGCAGAATGACAAACCCATCTGCTGTACTGCTATCTCCTGGTCAACTTGCAGCCAACATACAGGGTAGTGTCAGAATTATATGTGATCCACCAACCCTTGCCTCTGAGCACTGGATTAATGATGGGAGACACCAAAACACATTCCTGCGGAGGGAGCTGGTAGGAACGTTGAGTTGCTCGGTCAATGGCCAGGGTCAACGGCGGCGTGGTGTATTCCGCAAATATGCCCGACTGTGAGGGCGGGCACAAGCCGGCGTGAGTAGGTTAAACGTTGAGTTTTATAAGGGCACCACGGGATGACCAGCCCCTCCCCACCCAGCCCCACCCCTCCCACCCCCCACCCAGCCCCACCCTCCCCACCCAACCCCTCCCAACCCTCCCCACCCAGCCCCTTCACACCCTCCCCACCCAGCCCCTCCCCACCCTCCCTTCCCCACCCAGCCCCTCCCTCCCCACCCAGCCCCTCCCTGCACGAAGGACGAACACTATAATCCCTTGTGGGCTGGTGTAACCAGAGGTTCCTACCGGTAACATTCTAGAAATATAAACAATACCCACTCCTACCAAAAAACCCAGATATTATATGTAAATTTTTTATAACAGCTACAGTCGTACCTTTTCCTCTGAAGGGACCATCAGTCTGTCGCTGGCGATGAGGTCACAGACCTGCTCCACCGATAGTGAGAGGAACTCCTCTGCCTGCACCACGTCAGAGAAGTGCTGTTCTGTGGACACGCAAAGCGGGGTGAATGTTAGCAGCTCACATACCCAGAATACACATTGTCAGTGGCTCAATATACTGGTAGTGTGTTAACAACGTGTGCTGGTGTTTACATGGGTGGTGACATGGCCCAGCAGTTGTGCGTTCATCTCTTGTTCGAGAGGTTAGCGGTTTGAATCCGGCAAGATGCCCAGGTTAAGATTGCAGGTTTATTAACTCTAACAGATTCAGTCTGCTTCATAGTAGACGCTAAAGATCCTGCAATGGAATTTTAAAAGAGTGGGCCATTTGTGTATCGGCACCAAGGCCCAATTTGAATATTGACATTCCGAATACTGAATTGGGATTACACATGGCAACACAATGTAATAGTACGGTTTGGAGATGAGGTTAAGCTTTTGACAAAGTACAAGACTCAAGACTGGCTGTTTGTTATAATATAATTCCTCACACATAGAGAAGGCTTTAGTTTTGCTGATCAGATTTGCATTAGCTCCATATAACAGTGAAGATCCCTGCCACGTTCAAAGCACACCACCTGGTCTACTAAAGCTGAACGTTCATCACACATCAAGGCTTTTTCTGGGTTGCTCTACTGCTGGGAAACATGCTTCTGTACGAGTGCATAGCCTAGTGTTCTTAGGTCTTAATGTGCACAGCACACAGCAGGTGGGATACCAATGCAGACACACCCAGCAGGCCCACTGGCAGTTGACACATATAGCAGGCATGTCACTTTTAGGCATGGCTATTTTAAACTTACAAAGCCATCAACTTATTAAGTCTTTTAAAAAAATCCACCTTTTCAAAGAGTAAACTTATGATGAATACTTGTAATACTCACAGGGAGGTTTAAGACAGCCTTGTTCCTCCCTCCACCAAAACCCATGACTACACTTTTTAGCAGAGGGCAATGTACAGTTTTGGTTGCCTGTGGCTGAACTTGAATCTCTACATGTGATGGCACTGTGATTGAACCAACATACACCAGTGTTCATAAGAGTTTTTTTGGGTTAGATCGCATAAATATATAAATGTGTCATTCAACCCACCACCACCAAAAACAGCCAACTAGTAAGGGTTGTCATGTAAACAGAACATGCCAATTCGTCACTAGTACAGCACATCGTTGTTTTGGACAGCCAAGCGACAACATTTACAATCTGAGTACGACGTTTCGCCAGTAATTAAAACTAGATCTTGACTTAAAGCATTCATGACTGCAGGAATTCATATTCTTTGGGTCTTTCGGTTAAGCCACGTAAATAAAAATATCACTACGTTTCGATCGCAACACAAGCAATCGTCATCAGGTGAAAAAAATCTAGCGGGAGAGCTAAGAGCTGCTGAAGCAGGATGTTATATAGGTTTGAGATGGGTGTAGCCCAAGGGTAAGTGGGCGGGGTTAGAGATGAAATTTGCGTGTAAATGTAAGATCAGAGAGCTGATATACCTCCACGACTATGAAGCTGTGGAGGTGGCCATTGTATTGTGAGAGATTAGCATGTCACTGTTAGAAAATCACCACAACGGTGACTGTGTTAATGAGACATTTAGCCTGTTAATGTAAGATTAGCATGTCAATGTAAGAAAACCGGACGCCACCGCCACATTGAGGAAAACAAAGCTGTGGAGGTGGCCATTGTATTGTAAGAGATTAGCATGTCAATGTAAGAGAACCACCGCAAATACAGTTGTATTTGAGAGTATTTAATATTTCTTTGGTGTTCTTTTAGTCTCGTGCTGATCATTCGTCCTGTTTGCCCAACATAGCATTTGCCACAAGTGCAATTACTCCGGTACACATCTTCTGTTGATAGCGTCAGTAATATATCTTTTGTACCAGATATTCAAGTCTGTATTTTATGGACCATGCCAAATTTGAACCGGATGTTTTGTTTTTCCAAACATCTGGCTAGTTTATCAGTTACTCCCACAATGTACGGTATTTTTAATAGTTTTAATTACTTGGGCAGTTTCAATGCTCGTGTTATTTGATTTGGTCTTGACATTCAATGCCCTGTTGATTATTGTATCATTGTAACCGTTTAATGTTTAATTTCACTTCTCAGACTATCACCATCTGACACTTTGTTAGCCCAATGAATGAGCGTCTTGATAAGAGCAGATTTCTGTGCGGTGTGTGTTGTATACTAAACCCTTCTTCCAAACTTGATATTTTTATATATTATCTTTTTACTTGATATATAATGAATGAAAACACCCCAAAGCGCAGCAAACTGCAAAACACCAGGGGTTGTTAAGTAATGAACTGGAGGGAGCAAAGATACCCAAAAAGGCCAAGGAATTAAATTATTAAATAAGTGGGTCAGCTCAAGGCTGTGTGCACAGGGGAGGGAGCTGATTTAAACAACCCTGCACGTCTGAACGTGAGGGGGCCTTTGACCTGAAATTAAGAATAACACTCCCAGAGCAGAAGGTTGGGTGGCCACAGTGAGACGAATAAGAGTGTGGTATATCTCTCAAGGATGCAGACTCAGCAACAACAAGGCTGCGGGGGTCACCAGAAGTTCGCGTTCGCCTAGTTAAGCAAAAAGCTCAATTATTCTGTATTGCTATTAAAGTAACGTTAAAGTCGGAATTTAACAACAGGGTAGGCTAAAGTTATTGATATTCACACCCACTCCAATTAAACCAGGCCACAAGTTACGCCTACTGAACCATCACCATCATTAAGTCAATATGAAATGTTATTTCCATACTTTAATACTTTTTATACAACTCGACCCGAAGCATATGACAATCAGAACCTTCCTAAGTCAAAATTGAATCGCACCCAGACAGGAGCGAATAGTCGATATAAGGTTGAAGAGGGAAGGAAATTAAGAGCACGGCGAACTGCAAACGTAAGCAAAAAGCCGGGAACGACACCAACCCAGCGACCCACCAGCCCAGCAACAGCGAGTCGGGCTTCGACAGGCCATAAAAGTAGAAATAATAACTCCCGGGGTCAGGGGACATCAGAAGAAGCAGGCAGACAAAAACCAGAACTGACTCCAAGGTTCAACCGCCCTCACCTACAAGGAGTGACGGAAATTAATGAGGCCTTGAGTTAACGGCGTCAGCTGGACAGCAACAACAACGGCGAGCAGAGACAGGGTGAGGCAAAGACTGCGGGGCTATGAAATGCAACTTCATGTCAGTAAAGCCCTGATAAACAAGTTAAGTTAAAGACATCACAATACATAATATCGTACATAACATCAATGTTAACGCTATTCACCGTAAACTATATTCCGCTTATATAACCATGCAGACACCAAGGAATACGAATTCCTAGGATCAAGAAACTTACCCCTTAACCTAAGATATCGGAAATAAATTAATAATAATAAGCCTATGCATGAAAAGACAAAAGTAAAACTTATGAAAAGCCAGGATAACGGGATGAATCACCACCAGGTCGAATATAAAATACATAATAAAAGAGCGATGTTAAACCCAGGGTCGGAGAGAAAGGGAGATCCCGGCCGTCTTTGTATCCCCGCAGCGCGGGATAAGAGTGTGTATACGCTCGGGGAGGCACCTCCACTTGGGTCAAGCACCACGATGGGAAACGGCAGACCTTAGGTTACATACAGAATCATAACTGTGAAATGGTAAGGGACAAATGTTAACTTAAAACTTTTTAACCATTTCTTTGTGCATCGGTGAGGGTCGGAGGGAGTGTTGCCCTCCCTCCAGGTCGTGCAACACGGACAGAGACGCCTGTGAGACGATTTGTAACGTCTGTGTTTTGGTTCATGAAGAAGGCCAGACAAGAGATAATATCGCACCCAGACAGAGAGACGACTGTGAGGCAATTTGTAACATCTGATTGTTTGCTCGTGGATTTTATGGAGGGAGTATGACAACGGAATATACCGTGGGTGATGCACACAAGGACATACGGACGTACGGACACACACATGGACACACCTACCTACGGACAGATCCTGACACAGCAAAAATCGAAAGAAACCCCGCCTTGTGGGCAGGACCCAAAGGGATTTTTCGGCATAAAAAGAAAGGACCCTGAGCATTGGAAAGCAGTTCGACCGGGAGGGTCGACTCAGGAGCGAGCTGCGACCAGCGGGTCGGCTCGACTCATCTTCAGCTCGACCGGGAGGGTCGACTCAGGAGCGAGCTGCGACCAGCGGGTCGGCTCGACTCTTCAGCTCGTCTGGGACTCAGCCGAGTTCGATCGGCTCACCGAAGCCGGCTCTCGGGGCTCGACTCAAGCGGCTCCCCATCTCCTCTGCAGGCGGGCAAGACCCGCTTGACAGCTCAACTCGGCCTGCGTGGGTCAACCTCTGCCGCGTCGGAGGTCTCTGCAGCTGACGGTCGCGGTTTGGCGACGAGGCTTCGTGCTCACCCTTGGTCGACGACCCAACACTGCACGCTGCGAGCGAGCTGTGGGCGCCACCTACCGACCGGGTTCCGAACTACGACAGCGTATCAACAGGCATCCACCAGTTCACCACGGTGACAGGGGAGCGACTGATACGTATGACGCGCACCGCCCCCTCACCACACGACCACCAGGCGTCTGTTTGACATAAAGAACCGACTCCGAACACTGACTATTCAAGACAACTCTTACCACTCAAAAACACTCGAACCCATAAGCCATCCGTGGCTGTGAAGGCATCACAACGAGACCGAGTGATGGCCATCCGTCGTTTATAAGAGTGTTCGTAATTTTTATCTTTAATATTTAGTGGGCTGTACTCTTAATCGCATAAATTCCCAACAGATCCATCAATACGAATTGATTCTTGGCACCTCCTTCCGCCGAGCCACGCTCACGTGGGGAGTGGTGGCCCACCAGATCCTTATCAGGTGATCTGGTCCCCAATTAGTAAACTTGGTATAAGATAACGATCTTCGGGAAAGGAGCACCGTCGCAGGCCCTTACTCCGAGCCATTCTGTTGTCAGATAACCTGCCGATGTATCTGTTGAGATTGGTGCCTTTAAGAATAATAACTGTTTTTGATTGTGTTTTTTTTATCGCCGTATAATCTTTCAAGTATCTTTCAGTCATAATCGCTGCACGTACTCGCATCCTCTACAGAATATTAAACTGTCCCGTGACCCAAGGTGCTAACAACGTGATAAGGGTTGCATATGATCAATAAGGAGTGCGGTACTGCGTGAACAATATTGAGTAATCATTCATTAACGTTAAGGTTTTTCTTAGCATAGTATTTGCATATTTTCACGACTCTCTCTCTCACTAACAACCATCGCGTTATGCGGGATCCATGTGCCGTTGTCAAAGTGAAATCAGACAATCGTTGATGATACTGTATTGATGCCGTGTTGACGTTCCGGGATTGAGAGTTCGCATACTATATCATAGTTGAGGTTGAATTAGTAATAAATTGATTAATACAGAAGTGGTTGTGTGATTCGTTCCTGAAATCTATGCATAAGATCTGCTTCTGCGTTGAGATCTGAACTTGGTGACCTTAATAAACACACTAATACATACTCAGTAAATGTTAAAGCGATAACGGGGTGAACCGGGGACCTAAAATATAAGCGAGAATGAGACGAACCTAGACAACGATGCCGAGTTAATCTAAGTTAATCTTGCATACTTACACCACACCTGCATAACTGCATACGATTAATTGCCTTATTCCGATCGATAACCCACCCTCGTCACCGAGGCGGGGTCTGGTTATCATAACGACTTGCATTATCATAATTACACCCACTCGCATAATTACTACGATTACCTCTCGAATTGGCATAATTAAATGTGCATAATTACATAAATTAACATATTTCCGGATAATTACACATTTGGCCAAATTTCATTTGATTATTATTATTTTCACTGAATATTCATAACCCACATATACAACATAATAATTTCACCCACGCACGCATACAACATAACAAATTTTGATAACCAACATATACAACAGGTGATAGTGTGACTCTGTATTCAGATAGGCATTAGTGTGCATTTTCTCTCGGTAAACGCTGTGTGTTATTTTACCATTACGTCCCCGTCCGAGCAGAATACAGAATACACCAGTGTTACAGTTGATGCATCTTACAAAGAATAATAACTGTAGACTTAATCGTGTCTTTACACGTTGTCTAAACAGGTTGTTTTATTGGTATGTGCAGTGACTACAAATGAGCTAAGACTTCTCAACAAAGCAGTGCACATGAGCACATGCTTAGGTGAATGTTTTAAGTAAAATTCCCACCTACATTTTCACCCCATTTTTTATCAACCCATTAATAGTAAGCCTGCACAGTATTGTTCAATAGAGAATTAATCATGTGCACTACAATAATAAATGCTGAAATAACTGCACCCACCTATAATGTACAACTGCAGAATGCCCATTAAAAAAAGACAATTCATATAAGGTTCACTATGCTTGCTAATGGGACACAGCAAAAAAACATTTGGATGAATGTGCACATTTGTTCTCAGTCAGCTTTCAAAAATACGAGATTATATGTTTTTGAAATGGCTTGGGACTGTTAATAGGGCTACGCTGAAGGAGTGCAAGGGTGTGAGAAATCGGCTCTTCCTTCGGAAAGTAATTCCTATATCCTAGGCAAAGAAGAGTGTAAAATCATGGCAGTCAAAGTGAGAGGCAGAGATATAGAAATAAAGACTTGTTTCTGGATCAGCCAACATGGTAACACTCTACTGTCATGCACAAAGCATAAATAATGAAACAGACCAATTAACAATGTTCATATTTGGAGGTAACAGCCACCAACGTCATTAGACCTTCACCTTCACAAAGAACATAAGTGTTGCTTTTTTGAAATGTAGCTCAGACTGATGCCCTCCTTATTCAGCACAAAGAAATCTAGCATCACCAATCAATTCGGGAAAAAAACCATATGGTAAGTGGCATCGCAAACGTTGGCAATGATGCCAATGTATAACTGTTATAGGATCTTGCTGTACTTTTGAAAATAGTCTGTATGTCATGACAATTCATTATTAATTTCCATAAACTCAAAAATGTCCTTCTGGCAATCCAGAAAAAAAATCCACAAACTTCACTAAGATCTCACAGAAAAGTGTGTTTCAAGCTAGCATGAGACATTTACCTTCTGTTAATTTAACTTTATTCATCTGGGGTGCCTCCTCACCTATATGGCACAATGTATACAACATTCCCAATTATTTTAGATTACAATATTCAACCCAGTTTATAATTAAAAACATATGAAGCACCTAAAATGATTGGCAGAGCTGATTCTCTGATGGTAACGGCTGAAATTACACATTCCTTCCATGGAATCAGCCTCTATTTAACGAACCCACCTGCTGTCTTTCTACCATATGGTGCTCACCAGGTGGTGGCCGTTTCACTGGTCCTGGTGGGGACGATGAGCCGAGTCATCTGGACTGTGATTTGAACTCATAGCCATTTACAGGTGTTCTTTGATTTACGAAAGGGATACATGGTTAAAAATAAACCACGTAGAACGACATTGGTAAATCGGAATTACTTTTCCCCTTAATTTAATACTAAAAAATGGTTATGTTTTTCAGACAGTCATTCGAACTCTAATCCAAAACTAAAAATATACACCTATATCACTTTTAAAAATACAAAAATCATTATAATAATGACATAATTATTAACACAATTTAATCCTAATTCATTTAAAACATAGATAACCTTTTCAGGGGAACTCACCAAAAGATCTGCATGTTGGAATGACTGGAAAGGTGATGTGGAGGCATTGCTGTTGCACTGTTGGGATATCGTGGCACTGTTGGGATATCGTAACACTGTCGCGGATGGATGACGCAGCCTCCCGGGTGGTTCTTGTTTGACCTCACGTTCAAGTGGAAATTAGTTTTTGCTAATTGAAAGGTGTCCATAATTTGTCAATTAGGTCTACGAGAAATTTCGTAAACTGAATGTTCGTAAATCGAGGGATAGCTTTACGTGGAAGCCTGCTTCTCTCATCCAAGCTGAGCCATCCAGACTGTTTTATTCACTGTATTTATCACACGCACACATGCGCCCATGTAAACACAGTCAATACAGGCGCGCACCTTTACTTCATGAAATTCATGGAGAAAGTTAAAAGGCAACGGACCGGCATAGGTGTTGGCGTGCTGCAGGAGGTCAGAGCAGGCGTGTATGTCGGCGAATGTCCGGATGCCCAGGCAGTTGGACGGGTGCAGCTGTGACTGCAGAAATTCACAGCAGGCATCCCGGACCTCCGGCAGCTGGAGTAAGCTCGCTGCAGGCAGCAAAATCTGAAGAGGGCAAAGTGACAGCATTTGGTGAAAAATGATAAATCACCCTGATCGTCATCCAAATGCTGGGTGATGCCCTTACACAAGTTTGGTTTACAGATACCCAACTCTTCAGCTTGGCACAAAAGGCATCTGGCCTGAACAAGCAATCAAAAGCAATGATTAAAAAGTGCTTGCAAGGAGGTATACACATTCGGCCACTGACATAACACGTCATTTTGCACAGAAATGGGCAAAGGGAACACATTTTGTAATTGTTCATGCGGCACAAACTGGGAGTAGGGAATATTTTTTTTATTAAGAAAAATTAATAGGAGCAAGAGGGATGGATTCGAGCCATCCCAGCTTAGATATAAACTTAATTAATCAAATTTTCATCGTGGAAAAGCTATACTTCACAATACGAGTGGAAGAATGATGTTTTACTGAGAATTCATATTTTTCATTGACCAGTGCGCTTAGTTACAAGTAACTGAAAATTATACTTTTTGATCTTCGATCAGATGGATACTCATTATTTGCATGTTAAAATACAGTTAGCGTAATATTTAGGACTTTAAACAAGTTAAAATCCTCAAATGTATCTTTGCGGAAAAAACGTTTTTCATGAAAGCCCCACTGTCAAAAAATTGTCATAAATAAAATCCACCAACCAAAGCTTCAGTGATACCAAAATGCAAGCTCAGTGGCTACAGGTGACGCCCTTGGTCCTCACCTGCACATTGTCTTCGGTCACCTGGATCTCCGCTGTGTACACGTAGTCAATGAGCAGGGCAAGTGCTCGGCCATCCACTTCTTTGATCTCCACTTTCTGCGCCTTGCTCTCCGCCATCTCGCCTGTACATCAAGCATCGCTTGTTACAGGTCCTCAGCAGCGCTAATAAGTGCTTCTAAAACATGTTATGTTGTTGTCCTTAGATGTGACAATGAAAGCGTGACCCAGATATCCTCTGTGACTGGAATGTCTGCTCATTAGTAGGCGACGTTAAAATAGGTCACCTTATTTATACACAGAAATTATAGCCCAAATAAAATGTTATTTCGACTTGTAACTATATATGGCGATTATTCAGAGGTAAAATCCACAGGTGATATGTCCATGTACCCGGCATAGGCAAAATCCAAATGGCCTGCCAGTTCTAATTAACATCTTCAGAGCTAAATTTAAAATAATCCCAATTGCAGAGACATGGATAGTGCCTAAGACATATATTACTTCAATGGCAAATGCCATACATTGCACTGAAACTATTTACTTTATTTAAAATAACGCCTACTTATTCAGTCCAGTACAGCATGATTTAGTTTATTCAAGTCTCTGCCAAAACTCTAATAATTACTTCAAGTGGATTTAATATTTTCCATTCTATATGCAGTTTGATGTGGGACTTTCATGCTTCTGTAGTATTTTTGTAGTATTTCATTTACAGTTGGTAACCGTTACCCAAAACAATTTAATCTATGCACTTGTATCACACCTGTGTGCTTGGAACAGTTAAGTAAAAATTATTTTGAAATGTGTTATACAAACTATATGGGTTGATTTGAAGCTTTCGTGACTGCAGGAATTAATATTATTTGGTTCTTTTGGTAAAGTCACGTGGATAGAAAAAAAATAACCCAAGAGTATAAACTATATGGGCTTTCACTCGGCAACAAAATACTCGTGAGATTACAACACTGCAACGGTCACTGAAGAGATAAACTAGTCAAAGCACCGGATCAACCATCCAAACTGGCCTATGTGGAACGACTGTGTTAAATGCAGCAAATGTAATGTATTGAATGTGGCATATCAACTGACCATTGATGCTAAATTGTGAAGGTGGATTCCCAGCATCCTCTTACTTGTGAACATGGCATGAAAGTAAGGACTGCATGAGGCCAGTGCCAGCTTGTGAGCAGCCACTTCTGTCCCATCAGCTACGAGGACGACATCGCATAGCACACCTTGCCTGTGCGACAAGTAGCAAGCCCATAGACATAAAACATGGAAATATACAATTTACAGGCATGCAAGTGAGGTACTAATGTATGGTATAACTTCTCCGATTCAATTTGTTGTAGGGATGGAATCCTATTTTGGTGAATATGCACAAATTATTCCTTTCCATATAGTGCACACAAACACAGATAACAGGCTGAATTTGCAACCACTTTTGCGTCATTCGTCTTATCCTTGCAAAGCCGTAAATAATTAACACGGGAATTATAGGACTTTGTGCGGATTGATTTGGGAGCATGAATAAATGAGTTTTTCACTGATTGGCATAACTTAAACTGCATTCACATAAACAAAGTATGTTCTTTTGGCATTAACAAATATATCCAAAGAGCATATCTTGCCTCCTCAAGCTGTTCATGATCTTGAAGGCCTTCCTCATGTGCGAGTTGCTTTGGTACATGGGCCAGCACGAATTCAGGCCCGTGCTGTTGCGTTCGTGCTCCGTCATGTCATCCTCAGTCTCCCCCAGCGAGCCGCGATCCATGGACATGATGCCCGGCGCCCGGGTCAAGGGGACATCCACGTCCATGAGGCTCCACGAGGATTGCTCAACGCATGGGTCGCGGCACCACGCAGCTCAGAGCCAACTCTATTTTCCCCACATGGATTATCTTAAAGAGGTTGTGGATAAACACAGCTTAGTCTTGGTAATGCCAAATGAAAAATATGAGGGGATGTCTAATTTTTTATCTTCTTAGTATAATACAGCTATTTAAGAATGCGGTATTTATTTTATCCTTTGAATACAGTCAAGTAGAGTTTTTGTTCTGCTTTTATTCTGAAACAGTTGCGTGCAATGAAACAATACTTTTCTTACATAAGTACTCTAATGCCTACTATCTGCTGTGCATGAGACGATCTCCAAGTGGCATTACGAGTCTTCACCTGTTCCCCCACTTTGAGTTCATGGTCATATCCTAAAAGAAATGGAACACGACAAACACAAGTCACACATTACTGCTCACCAACTCAGACCAGCCCTTTCTATGTAGTATTTCCAAAATACATGATCTGGTTTAGACTGGAGAAATTGGTATATATAGGGAAGACATGTTTTGATTCAATACAAGCCAACTTCAGACTTGTTTCAACATTCAGGGTCTGATCAAGAGTCAGCTTACTTCAACCAATGCTGGTAAAGTACTCAGTTTATAGGCAAGGTCCCTTTCTATAAGAAAACAGTCCTAGTTCGACGCAAAATGATATAATACATAACACAAAATAACCATTAAGCATCATTGAGAAATTTAACATTAGATCTTAGCTGCATGGCTGTTAAATAATTTTGACGTGAAACATACCACTACTGCACACTGCTCTTCACTTTGATCCTTACTGGACACATACGTTTGCAGAACATAATGTGCTGTGGTAAAGCTCTGAAGCATCACTGAGTGGCTGGGAAATCAAACACATAACGTCATGCAAAATGGCTCTGTGGCACGTGTTTAACAACTAGCCTCATAAGGTTTAAAAAAAAACACCAAAATAGATTATTACAAAATCATGGAAAGTTGTAAAGTATACAAAAGAGTAAATTTTATTGACCATACTTGTCCTGTAAACCAGTAATTTCCAAGCTTTCTGAGCAAGTGGATCACTGCCAGCCACCATGCGGGGGAAAAAACGTGTTTTGTGAAACAAAAACCACATCTGCAACGGTTCTGTAGCCCACTTCTCATGGCATTGCGTCACCTTTGGACTACAGACCACAAAGTTGGGAACCACTGCACTAAACAATGCAATCTATCAAACATGACGATTCGTGATCATTTTGAAATTAAATACACCAGTTCCAGAAATATAATACAAACCAAAGCCAACTGTCATCCATAAACTGAAACATTACAAATTAACAGTTTTTGCTTGCCAATAGGGCATCATGTCCAGTTAAGAGTAATCTGTCACTAAGTATTACTAGATGTGGAACGCTCCAAATTTGGCCGTAAAGTTAGCACAGATTGATTTACTACTACATTGTCACAAGCTCTCTCAAAATCCATACATATTCACACTGCAGTGTATTTCTAATTTTACAGGCCTGCATACAACGGGACAAACGTTGTATTCAAGCCAGTGACCCCCTGTATCCAGAGCCAAGTGCTTCTGGGAACCTCGTGGCCAACGTAGTTATCAAGTGATTGTTCTGAACTCCAGACAATGTACATTTTAAACGAGTTATCCACCACATCAAGTCACAGAACTTCTCCACGAATGCAAACACTGCACTTCTAGGGCAGTACAACCAACGCAATTGACATTGCCCCAGGAGGGACCTGTGCATGCGAGGCGTGTGCCGAGTTTATTTTTTTCTCCTGTTCAACGATTTAGCTTCGCGTGAACTTCACATCACTTTACTGTTGACATTTTGCGATGGAAAATCAGGGGTAATTACTCCGCCGCGTCAGCAAAGTTATTATCAGGTTTTGCCACGTTTAAACTTTACAAAATGAAGGCGAGCTCGTTCACTTTCATGCGCACACAATGGAGTCGACTATTTACCACGTTTACCAGGTTTATTGTTTTACAACATAACCTGTGCTTAGGTTACCCTTAAGACGCCATCTGTTGCGCGAAGAAATGCACTTAAAATTTACTAGATTCGTACAAATAAAAGTACAATAAAGGTTCTGCTTTATGTACGCAAAATGATTTAGTTAATCAATTTCTGCAGTTGACCGAAATATTTATTTCCAACTCAAGTTTTTTTTTTATTTTAAAAGTGCACAAACACTTTTTACAATCACCCCCACAAACATCCAAATCTGTCGCCAAACTTTGATCCCTCATCACCTTAACTCTCTCCATGCCGAAGTAATTCTATACCTGCTGTTGTATGAGATCACTCAACTGTCCACTGCTGCATGGTAACTGTGCCATTGTTATTAAACTGTTAGAATATTCTCAATTCATTAGTCCCTGTCCAATGTTGGACGTGTTTTATTACCTGTTAGATGTCACTTTCTATCCACTACTGGATTGGATCACTTTATACCCACTTCTGTATCATTCTCCACACAATTCAATATTCTTCAAGGTATTATTTACCTGCTGCTGGGCAACATCATGTTCTATCCACCGCTGTAAAGCACCATTCTCTATACACTGCCATACCACTGACTTACTCCGCACCCACAACTATCAAATAAGCAATAGCGATGCTGGATAAAGTTTCTCTACCCCACTTCAAGTCTGTACATGCACAATTCTTTCAGCGGAGAACATCAATATTCGAATACCGTTCTCTATCCACTACAGTGAAAGTAAAATTAGAAACACTGGTGAATAAGTAGCATTATACCCACTACTGGATAAGTAAAGTTCACTACCTGATGCAGTACTTTTACAGGATAAATATCAACACAAACACTAATAATAAAGAGTTTAAGAGTCGGCGGAAAGCCTGAGACATCACAATATTGGTATTACATAATCAGAAATACTTTGTAGAGTACTGTATTACGATTCTCTACCATTGTTGGACGGTTCAATATTATTGCCGAACAATGAATGCAAGCACCATTCCTTAGCCACTGCTGGATGCCATACGTGGTTGTACCACTGTGCTCACTTCTGCCTATGGAGCATTTCGTAAAGTTGGGCGACAGGGCCAATCCAAATCCACTGCTAGCTTCGACAGGCCAATGGGTCGAATGACAACACAAATCTCGATTTGCAGGCTGGCTGGAGAGGCCAGGCCAGGCCCTGGTTATCCCAGAAAACCTCACTCCAGCCATTCCTGTCACTGCTGTTTCACGGCGAATGACAGCGACATTCTCTGTCCGCTGCTGGCTGGAGAGGGCCAGGCCACCCCAGAAAACCTCACTCCAGCCATTCCTGTCACTGCTGTTTCACGGCGAAAAACAGCGACATGCCCTGTCCACTGCTGGCTGGAGAGGGCCAGGCCAGGCCAAACCCAGAAAACCTCACTCCAGCCATTCCTGTCACTGCTGTTTCAATGCGAATGACACTGACATGCCCTGTCCCCTGCTAGCTGGAGAGGCCAGGCCACCCCAGAAAACTTCACTCCAGCCATTCCTGTCACTGTTGTTTCACGGCGAATGACAATGACATTCTCTGTCCCCTGCTGGCTGAAGAGGCCAGGCCAGGGCAGAAAACCTCACTCCAGCCATTCCTGTCACTGCTGTTTCACAGCGAATAACAGCGACATTCTCTGTCCCCTGCTGGCTGGAGAGGGCCAGGCCACTCCAGAAAACCTCACTCCTGCCATTCCTGTCACTGCTGTTTCACGGCGAATGACAGCGACATGCTCTGTCCCCTGCTAGCTGGAGAGCCCAGGCCACCCCAGAAAACCTCACTCCAGCCATTCCTGTCACTGTTGTTTCACGGCGAATGTCAGCGACATGCCCTGTCCACTGCTGGCTGGAGACGCCAGGCCAGGCCACCCCAGAAAACCTCACTCCAGCCATTCCTGTCACTGCTGTTTCACGGCGAATGACAGCGACATGCTCTGTCCCCTGCTAGCTGGAGAGGCCAGGCCACTCCAGAAAACCTCACTCCAGTCATTCCTGTCACTGTTGTTTCACGGCGAATGTCAGCGACATGCCCTGTCCACTGCTGGCTGGAGACGCCAGGCCAGGCCACCCCAGAAAACCTCACTCCAGCCATTCCTGTCACTGCTGTTTCACAGCGAAAAACAGCGACATGCCCTGTCCACTGCTGGCTGGAGAGGGCCAGGCCATCGGCCCAACACCTCCACGAAAAACCCCGCGGCGCGCATCTCGGCAAACCGCGCTCGCGTTTTGGCCGCTCGACCACCGAGGGCCTCGTCTCGTCTCACGTGGAGGAGGAGAAGAAGAAGATGAAGAGGAGGAGGAGACCCCCACCCCCCCCCGGAACATGCGTCGGCCCAGAGAGAGAGAGAGAATGAACGTAGAGCTCACTTTGGTGTCGTTGCCTTCCCTCACCTCCACCCCACACCGCCACCGCCGTCGCTGGCCGGACTTATTAAACATTGAGCAGAGAGGGGCGCTGTGGCTGGGCTCACCACCACCGCGACGACTCCCAGTGGCTGCTGCCGCTGTTGCTGAGTTCTCCGGACGGCCATCTTACCAAGGGACAAACGCGCCAGTCGTCATCGTCTTCGTCTTCTTTATACGGCCGCTGATGTAGAATGGAGAACGACAGCTGCAAGGTGACAATTTGCAGGTGGTCGGCATCAGGAGCAGCGGCAGTGGTTATCGCTGCTACTACGACGGCGACGGAGCCGGCATTGACAGCACACGGGCGAGGAGACCGGTCCAGTTGCATTTCTAAAACGAAGTCGTTCCCCTACAATCATGGCGCCCAGAGTTTAACGGAGGGTTGTCGATTTAAATAAGACGTCGCTGAAGCGGTCATCTTAGCAAGGGGCCGAGTTTATATCTCTCACTCTCTTAGGTTCTTTCGGTAAAGTCACGTAGGTAAAACAAATATATCTCTCTCCCCCACCCCGGTGGTCTATTCGATTTTACTTTCGATATTTCGCAAGACGCGTTGTACTAAATATGTTTTTTTTAAAGCGAGGTTTATTTAAAACAGAAATTAATACGCGAAGGGAAAATAATGTTAGGGGGTTAAGGGCCGTCCATAAATGACGTCACGCGATTTTTGACGATTTTTGACCCCCCCCCTTCGTCAAAAGCGTCACAAAAAGTCAGACCCCCCCCCTCAAATATGACGTCACAAAGCTCTGCCCCCCCCCCCCCAAATATGTATAAAACATGCTTCAAATCGCTTTAAACTATTGTCATTTTTCTTCTTGGTTCTTTCGGTAAAGTCACGTAGAAGGGAAATAATAAAATAATAAAAATAAAATAATAAAAATTTCATCAAATGTCATTGTAGTGCGTATTTAATGTGGCGCTGCACTCTGATGTTGTTGGAGAAAATATTTATTAAAAAGTATATTCAATTAAGTAGAACGTGTTGTCTATATTTATTTAAAGTTGCGCATTTTAATGTGACGTCACATTTATCCCCCCCCCTCGTCACAAATGTCTGACCCCCCCCCCCAGGTGCGTGACGTCATTTATGGACGGCCCCTTAACTAATTGGGAAGTATATTCTTGGTTCTTTCGGTAAAGTAACGTAGAAGGGAAATAATAAAATAAAATAAATATTACAAAAATCTTGCTGTGGATTTCACACCTGATGATGATTGCTTGTGTTGCAGTCGAAACGTCGTGAGAATTTTTATTGTTTTATATTTTTATTTTATTTTTATTTCCCTTCTACGTGACTTTACCGAAAGAACCAAGAATATGAATCCCTGAAGTCACGAAAGCTTTAAATCAAAATTTAATTGGGAAGTCACAAGACATCTGGACCACCCTGAACATTGAGTGTAAATGCCCCCCCCCTTACCAACATGGCAACTAAGTTGCCCTGGCTACCACTAACAACTTAGCAAGGGACAACCTCCAGTCTACTTTATATTTTATCCATCTTTGACTTCATTCGAGGTTTTGGTTCCTGATAAATGTTAATTAGAACTGTGAAAATGTGAAATTTGGATCGTTAATGGTAACTAATTAAAGTGTTGGTTGTGTTTTTCTTATAAGGAATCGCAGTGCTATCACAGACTACTTTGGAACATATAAAATTACGTTTCAATATCTGACATCTGTCTGTTATGAGGCAGTATATATTTTAAATGGATCTACAGTAGTGTGTTTCTATAATTTGTATTTCAATGTTACAGGAGTGGCTCTTGCTGGGCCTAACCCGACCGTGACGTCAGGAGGAGCTTCCCCGTGTATTGAGGAAAACAATACATGGCAAGAGACGTTTCGGGCAATGGACCTTTCTTCTTCTTGGTTCTTTCGGTAAAGTCACGTAGAAGGAAAAAAAAAGTAAATTAGTTTATTTTTATATATTTTTTTATATTTGTATTTTTATTTCTTTTTATTTTTTTTTTATTATGTTTTATTTTTTTTATTTTATTATTTCCCTTCTACGTGACTTTACCGAAAGAACCAAGAAGATGAATCCCTGCAGTCACGAAAGCTTTAAATCTAAATGGTCCTTTCGTCGTCGTCACTAAGGCCAGAAGAGGCGTCATCCCCGCGTACTGAACGCGCGTCTCCCTGTACGAATATGGCAGTGCGGTTACCACGGCGACCGCTGCTTGAGTCCCCTTGGCAACCGTATTCCTCGCGCCCATTGGGCAAAACCGTCGCGCTCAAGCCAATCGCAGTCGTGAACTCCGCGTTGTGTCACGCGGATCAACCAATCGCGTCGGTGGTGGTTGGGTGGGGGGGGACAATTCAATTCTGAGGCACGCAGCGAGCACGTGACCCACGTGGCTTTTGAGCGTCGACTGAAATGTAACGACGGATTCTAGATTTGAAGCTTTCGTGACTGCAAGGATTCATAATTCACACTCTTAGGTTTTTTCGGTAAAGTCACGTAGGTAAAAAAGAATAATAAACAAAATAATAATAAATGTAAATAAATCAATTGATTTATTTTCATTTATTATTTTTCTAATAAAAAACCTAAGAGTATGTAACAACGGAGTTAACATTACATCTGGTACCGTATTACCCCTTAATTACAGAATTAAGTTAAGATCGAGTACATGGTTATAATTAATCGTAGTATTATTTAAAATAGGGGTATTCTCCCTCCCTTGCCCCCCAAAAAAGCAGTTTCCTGAAGACCGTGTTGTGTTGCGATCGAAACGTCGTAGTTATTTTTTGTTTTTTTCTTTGAACATATCTACGTGACTTTACTGAAAGACCCAATAATATTAATTCCTGCAGTCACGAAAGCTTGAAGTCAAGACTGTATTGCGTGTTAAGTTATTGGCGAAGTGATGAAATACAAATACAATTCTGAAAAACGCTGGGCTCTCAAAGTATTTAAGTAATCGATTAATCTACCGATTATCGATTTAATCTCTCAAGACTGATCAAATAACAATAAATACGTATTTAGCCTTATTTACACATGGCGTGTTGCATTATCTATGATCATGATATTATCCGGCCCCTTACCCAACCCACCCCCCTCTCCCTCCACATAATCGGATAATCGAGTTGAGTGGACGGCCTTTCCAGGAGGTAAAGTGTTGACATTGGGGTTATGGATGTTAGATTAAAGGCAGTGTTTATTTGAAATGTGGGACATTTAAACACTGCTATTGTTAAAGGAATGTACAACTTGAGTAACCAGCTGTCATGGTCTTTTTTAAGCCATTTTGCACTCTTCTATTTGACTTAATGGATGAGAGGCAGCACTTTTTTTACCTGTGCTTTACATTGGTACATTCAGGGCCAACTGAACATGTTTATTGTTTTAAAGTGACTCCATATGCCTTGCGGTCGAAACCATGTATGCACCTACTTATCGACCACGCATGCTTTGTTTATTTGTTAACTGAATGTCTTGAACCATGATCTATCGCTATTTCATTATACCTGATGATGATTGCTTGTGTTGCAATCGAAACGTCGTATTCTATTATTTAATTTAATTTATTATTTTATCTTTAGACGTGACTTAACCGAAAGAAACAAATAATAATTCCTGCAGTCACGAAAGTTCTAAAATTAAGATTGAACCACTTCTACAGGGAAGTTTTAAGCTTATCTTTTTTCTCTCTCTCTGGCGACTTGTTTTCTCTGCCTGTGTCCTCTCTTTAGATTGTTCACACTTAAATTCTAACTTAGCAATCTTTGAAATACGTAATCAACCAGGCTATGCGTTAATTGTGTGTTGACCGACCCTCTGTGTTGTATTACATTACATTTCGATATTTTACTAGGTTATTTAATTTTAGTGTGTCCTCCTGATTTTCAGGCTTGCTTGCCGTGCCATCGCATTCGCAGCACCACGTCTGTTGACCACTCATTGATATGCTAATTTTTTCTCTAACCCTCCTCCCTCTCTCTGCCTCCGCCCCCTCTGTCTATTTAAGGCCACCACACAGAGACGATCACCCCTCTCTGTTACCTGTGTTGCTCTCGCTATGTATCTTGGTGATATCTGTCTGCTAATATGTCTATCTATAGTTTTCTGGTTAAATTTTATGTCGCTATTTCATTATACCTGATGATGATTGCTTGTGTTGCAATCGAAACGTCGTATTCTATTATTTAATTTAATTTATTATTTTATCTTTAGACGTGACTTAACCGAAAGAAACAAATAATAATCCCTGCAGTCACGAAAGTTCTAAAATTAAAAATGATCTATCAACTGCTGGATGAAGGCCTTTCCAAGACTTCGCCATGTCTCACATTCCTGTGATGCAACAATCCATCTGCCACCTGTACCCCAGCTGATTTAAGCACTCAATCTGTGCGGTGAACGTCCCCTTATGTATATTCCCTCCATTGTCTCGATCACTAGCCGTAATCTATTCTAGCAACGTGTCCCGACTAAGCCCACTTGTTTCGTCAGTCAATACGAAGTATGTATTTTTCATTTGCTCTCTATGTTTGATTGTAATTTCAAGAATTCATCTCTCCCTTCTTTGCACACGTATGTCATAGCAGATAAGATAAACTACTGGACATCTGTTAACTACTCTACATCTGTGAAAAAGAGCTTGAAAACTCATTGGATTCCTCTAGTATAAATAAAGATTCTGATTTTTAAAAAGGTTTCTTTAGGTGGAATTGTTTTCATTAAGTTCAGTTTATAAAACACACTCCAACCTACTCTTATCCACTTTATTCATAATTTTTAACCCAGGCAACCTATTAAAGCTGCCCTAGGTACACATACTCTCATGTGTTCTCCAGGTGAGTCCCTCTAACAAATACTGTATCTTCAGTTGTTTATATAACTTTTTGCATCGAACTTTCCCTTCTCTTTTGCCCATATATATAGCTCTACTTTACATCTTTCTGCAAATTTGTGCTCAATAAATTTGTGTTCGTTATTGTATCTATCGTCAGGAAATCTGAGGCCAAATATTGGCAAATATCTCCGTTTATATTTGGATCTTTTTCGGAAAATTGTATTGGATAAACAATCTTGCAATGTGGCTGCCAACAACTTTATTGAAAGCGTGCCTCCTTGTTTGACAACACATGTGCTGTATTTTGGTACTTTGTGCATTCCCAGTATAGTAAAAAAATAGTTACTGTATTGTTATTCCTATATCTTAGGAAGAGTAATGCATTATCACATTACATCACGGCTAGCCTTTGCAGATCCAATTGACTAAGCTGTCACAAACCAAGTCCTAAATAAAATATATTGTAAAAAATAAAGAGCATTTTAAAACTATACATGAAGTAAAATGACACAGTGGACAAATGCGATCGTATTTCAAGATGCTGTGCATGAGAAGGGGACAATGATGATGTAAAATCGGGGGAGGATATCCGATGCTGGGAACGGAATGACGGTGGAGGATACGTGGAAGTGGAGAAAATGTTGAAACACTAGAGCAATGGTTCTGTGGAAGAGGAGTAATGATGTGGAGGGCAAGTCAGAAAATTAGTTTAAGATAACGAGGCAGTTAGGCCAAGCGATGGAGAGAACGCAAAAAAAGGATTGTGGAGAAAGTAAAAATATAAGTCAATTCGAGCATTGGGGAGATGGGGGCTGTGTTGGGGTTCAAGGCTGGGCAGTGACACATTCCGAAAACACAAGCTGTGTCATAATTAACGCTCATATATTGCAAACATTTTCACTTTAAAAAAATGTCACTGGTTGAAACTGTTCAGGAAGATAATTTAATCACTCTGTAGATTTGTATGTAAATAATGGCCCCAACGATGCTGGAATATCACAAAAAGAAACCCCACTGGCCAGGCAGCATTCATACTCAGTGGACAAATCTGCCTGACCTCCCGTGGGAATATATCCAGCTTCACGATGACGTCAGGAACCGGACGACCTGACAATGGCTTTCCGACAAAACACCTACGCCACGCACCACACTGTGCTGAGCTAAAGCTCTACGTGATGTACGTGCGTTCTCTCTGAAGCAATTTCTGCACTTGAACATTGCCGGGCATAAATTAGGCCATTAGAGTTGCATGCATGCAAAATTGCTGTCTGTTTTGTTCACGTAACTATGCAATGCATTCCTGATTTTTATGACTAAGTTAATGCTGCAATAAATAAGCTAAAATATAGTGCATTTGCATTCTATAAATCTAAATTATTGTAATGACCAATCATTATTACATTATTGCATGTTTAAAGCCCTAATGTACATCCCGTTATATGTGCATCACTCGTAGAAATTGCCTTGACCATAAATGCATTAAAAAAGTGCAAGATTTTTACAATGTAAAATTTTAAATGCCATTGTTGACGGCACACATCAATAAAGACAAGACTAACTTTACAGACACAATATCACCCATTACATCTCTTTAATACTTGTAATACCTTGTCAAACATGCCTCATAAATGACCCTGTGAAAGACAGCAAGCATCCATTCAGTGATGTACTGTACAGCATTTTCATTGTTCAGTGTGAAGTGCACTCTCTGGCTTGCACTGCTTCCAGCAGATATCTAAGAGCACCACTGCAAATCATTCACTGATCTGCAGTGCAATGTACCCATTTAAGCAAATGTGAGCCTTCTATGTTTTCAGTGTTTCCCATATACCAGTAGGGTGGGGGGGAATTGACATTGGGTTCTGTAGTGGTACATTGCGGTGAGTGGCCCAAATGGCACAAGTTGAAATGGGCTGATTTCATTTGTTATGGGATGTTTGGCTCTACACCCTTGGGATTCACGGGGCACGAAACAGCGAGGGCGGTTGTCGTAGCAACAGGCGGGTTTGGTTCACACATGCCGCATGAAAATCCCCGTCGTCTTTGTTGAAACACGGTAACAATTACGACAGCAAAATACATGGTGGGTAGGGGGGGTGGGATGTAATTACGCGGGACAAAAGAATGTTTTAATGTTCACGCAATTGTCTCCGAATCAGTGGTGTATAAGGTTTGGGAATGGGCTTTGAAAATATATTTAGTAATTTTTTTCCTTTATTTGCTCCAACAGAAAAGTATGGGTTGTGTAAAAAAAATATTGGTTGAGTGTAATGAAGGGGTGAAAGGGGTTGAGGCTCAAAGAACACTTGCAACCTGTCCTCATGTTTGAACTATACAAAGTGTTGTCCTGTTATTCTTACTGCACACTTGTGAGGTCTGTTTCAAGACTACTTGTAAATCACCTGCATCGTGACCATACATTATTCATTCATATATTCTCTACTCTTAAACCAAGTATAGTCCTGCATTTCACGCTACTGTAAATAACGTGTATTACAGAGGGGTGACAGACTACAGGAGTTCAATTCCCATCCGTAACTCAAATCAGTGGTGAAGTATGGTCAAACAACTCCCATGACCGATATTGTTTGGGGTGGCCTTCAACGGTGCATTGAAAAATGGCTGTGCAGTACTGTTTATTGTTAATGTTATTGTCTCTCGCGAATAGATTATATTGATCATTTCTGCATTTGCATTTTAAATTCTGTATATCCTCATAACCCTGATTGTACTTTATTATGATGTGCAGACATAAAATGGACACCGCGCTTAATTTCAATGGCATACATGCTTCCATGGCATGACTTGAAATAACGTGTTGGCATCATTGCCACATTATAGGGAATTATGTGTGCCAGGTGTAGTTGATCTTGTGTGAAGTGATGGGTGAAACCCTCTTTCCACGCTGCTTGTTGAATAGATGATTGCATATAATTAGATGTGATAATGATGACATTAAATCAGTAAAACATGTGCTTGCCCAGAATTATGTCCATGCCTTCTTTACTTGTATGTTTTCAGCCTTGCCTGAACCGCTATGCACACCTCTGAATGAGCACACCCCAGGTGCATCCTTGGAAGCTCTCAACTGTGTTATGTAGTATAATTCCTTGCTATGTCACTTGCAAAGTCAACCCGACATGGAACGGATCAAATAAATGATGTATTGCCAAACTGTAGAGAGCTATACATGAACTAGCTACAACATTTAGTTGCTGATTGCCATATAATTTGTGTTTACGAGCTCATTATAAACATACATGATTTCACAGCTGCTGATTTTCATTAGAATTTTAGCTGATGAATTAATTATCAAGCAGAGGCCTTTTTTATGATGTCCATAACCATGACTGGTTGACGTGATATATAACTTTCCAGTGTCCTATCATCAAATTGAAGCAAAAATTGTAACTTACAGTATTGCCATACAGCTGAATCGTTATGTGGTGATACAATGAATTTCAACAATTGGGTCATGCATATCCAGTGATAAGGGAACTACTGCAGTCAAAATAAAACATGTCATTTTCCGAATGTGCATGTCCAAACATGAAAAAAATTGTTCAGCTGGAAGTGAGAAGTGGGACAGGACTCTTTAAGATGCACGAGAGCAAATTGCTGTTTGTTTTACAGTAAATTATTTCAGCACCTTCACCCAGCATGTGAACGCATATAAAAAAAAGTAATCAGAATGATGACGCTTGTATGCAGTTTTACAGCAGCTTCTGAGTGTATTGTAAATGTTATTTGCTTTGGACCAAATTTAAACAGCACAAGAAGAATGTGTTCCAATCTGCTATTTGCCTATTTATTTAAATTACTGTTTATCCTATTTAAGCCTTCAAAACCCGCTATGACGTGTTTTGCATTTGTGTGCAACCACCTTCAATTGTTGAGCAAAGTGTATTTAGTTTTTCAACCATATCCCACGTTTCATTTCCATTGGTTGTTACTATTACTAAATTGCCCGTCATCAGAAAATCTAATGGGAATATGTGTTTCCTCCACGTACGTTAATGCCTGTATTTCTAAAATACAAATTTCACAAAACATACTAATCAACAGGCATTCTTCTTAGCTCACATAATTGCTGTTTTCGTGCACCCCTGATGATACACAATGGTCATCTAATCCTAGACTACCTTGGACTTCCTCCAGCGATGCTCCTCTCTTCTGACTCGTTTTGTCAACCCTCTCAGTTCTCCGTTAAACTACAGGTGGCTGGGGGTTGAGCGAAGAGGGCCGAGCCGTTTCAGAGCCACCCTGTCAATGGCCGAGAATAGAAGCTGGTTATTCTGTCACGAGTCCATCGACCAGGCCGTTATTAATGGACGTGGTAATGCCGGCCCTCAAAGCTTCCTAGAACCAAACAGGATCCATTGACTATTGGCGGATCCAAAACGCATGGATCCAGCACTCTGTGGGAAGGTGCGTGTCCGAGAAGATAAGCTGACGATACTGTCGCTAGTTCATGGACCAGGCCGTTATTAAGGGACATTGAGCATGCTGGCCGTCGGAGCTTGCAGGAACCAAACAGGATCCATTGACTCTTGGCAGATCCAAAACGCATGGATCCAGCACTCTGTGGGAAGGTGCCAGTCCTGAAATCAGCCAGCACCAACCCAGTGAACATGCAATTTGGGACCCACGTTGGCATGTGCTTTAAACCATGAGACCAACGTTCTATGTTTACTGTAACGTCAATTTCACATCTCTGCGTTTAAGAAACGTTTTAAAAGACTGTTTTTAACCGTGCGGTGAAGCCCCTTACGAGAGAGATGGTGCTGAAATAAGGATTGAAGATGGTCCGTTAGATGGTATTGATATGTAAATAGTAAGTCGTTGGATATGTGGATAATAAGGGGACTGTTAATGTAACATGGTCAGAGCGTGAGCCTGTGTTTTGCTACAGTCGATACCAATCTACAACATAGTGTTCCGTGGTTGTCCTGCATAGCTCCACGATTTGATTTCAGGTTGTGCTGCGTTTTGTTTTAATGATGAAAGCGTATTCAGGAACTGTACACTAGTACTGTATTTAATTTCCCGAATAAGATCCCAGCACGTGGAGCAAACCGTCGGACATCGTGCCGAACAATGTGCGGTAGAACCCAAAAAACACAGCACCAATGTGCACTTTTGATATCACTATATAAGGTGCAGATATTTTGCTGTGACGGTTTCCCCTGAAGACGGAAGCTTGTGTTGCCTCCGAAACGTCGTGATTTTTATTGTTTTATTTTTATTAATTTTAATTTCATTTTTTACCTACGTGACTTTACCGAAAGAACTAAGAGTATGAGTACAGCACCAATTGACCAATCTGTTCATAACACATTTTCTGGCCACCGGACGCTACCGATTGTACAATCCCCGTAGGGATGATGACGAGCTGCCAGCCTAACCTGAAATGTGCACTTTTGATATCTAAATTATCTCACTCGTGAGCCAAGTGTTATTCTGGCCTCAAATATTCTGATTTGTATGCATCCGTGCTGCAATATTATACAGTAAAAATGTTGTCGTATTAAAACTATCCAATGCCACAGTTGCTCTCATACAATATAAGACTCCTTTAAAAATGTATTGTGTGGAGGTCGGCAAACAGTAGTTTCAAAAAGAATGAGAATTCATAAAATAAGTAGATTCTATTTTTCCTCTGCCACTGCAATTGAGTCTGCACATTGCTTTCATGGCTCAATATTATGGAATATTGCTACTGCATTTGATCAAAAGAAAAGAAAAAAAGCACATACAACCTCAGTTAAAGTGGCTTATTATTTATTTATCCTTTGTAAGCTTGAGACTGGGATTGGTTGAGATGGAGCTAACAGAATTCGGTCACTTCTGGTTGAATCATTAGCTTCACCGTGGTTGGGGGAGCCCCAGGTACTGACGAGGGGGCAAGACTGGAACGCTGAAGCCATTGCCCCAATGCATTAAGTGTCTGACATCTTAATGACACACGAGGTCCCCATGAAAATTGCAGTATCTGTTCAGTCAAGCATTGCTGGACATGTTGTCATAAGTGTTTGTTGTGACAGGTCCGACTAGCACGATTGGCTACGTCGGGTCCGACATAAGTTGTACATATATACAGATGTCACAGGCTGTGTGCACAACAACCAAAATCACACTGGTAGGGAAACACCCGTTAAAGGAAATAAAAACACGCATAAAACTGGAAATTTATTTTAAATTCATTCCCTCAAAAGTAACACGTACAGTCAAAATAAACCCAACTGAATGAATACCTCGGTGTATGCATAACTTGGTTTCATATATTTGTATTCTCTGGGTTTTTCGATATCTACGTGACTTTACCGAAAAACTCAAAGAATATGAATTCCTGCAGTCACGAAAGCTTTAAGTCAAGATTTCATACATTTGATTGGACATATCAAACCTAACATGTTTATTATTTTCAGCAACGTAAATTACGCCTTTTTCTAAGCAATAAATAAAATATTTGGCTAGATTTTTTTTTCAAATGTACACATTTTACATAATTACTGTATGCAAAGGTTGACATCTTATATAGTGCTAGGATTATTGAACTGTTATTGTTTTAGATCGGCAGACAACCTAACAACATCTTTACTACGAACAAGCCTCTGTCTTGTTGTAAAACAATATAAAACACTGCAGTAATATCAAACATAAATGCAAATGTACACATTTAGCCACCGAAAATAAATTCATGTAATGTTTTGATGCGAAAAAAGTGCATAAATTGAACAGATGGAAAACAGGAAGGTGAGTGGTCTTTTTTGATTGTTTGTGGTATGTTTAAGAAATTGCAATGAAACTACTTTAGCTTCATGAAATCATGTAAAGTTCATCACTTTGATGATAGATTGACCACTGTTATAAGCAGTACAAAACCAAGAAAAGCCACTAGACATTGAAACAATGTTTAAAGCATTAAATGCTTTGAATCAAGTTAACTGTACAAGCTTTGACTCATTCACATAATTCCAAATAACAAATGTATGCGTGTGTTCATTTCAAAGTCATGCCTTTAACATAACTTCTAAGGAAATATATGCTCCTTGTCTTGCTTTTGCTTGGTGCCAGTAGATGTCCATTACTCACAATGTGGTCGGCTGTAGATCTGAAGAGCCTTAAATTCACTCCATACAGGACAAAATCCATGATGCACTTCACAGGCCCCTCATCACTTCCCACTACATTTGCCACACCCCCTCACAATCTTCGTGTAAATTCGACCCTCCATATTAGGTCTTGTTTGGCCTCAAAAATAGCCAAGTCCTGGGACAACAGTCACAATGGTTTGCCAAACACTGCATTTCCTGATCAGCATATATAAATGTACAGCGAAATAAACGTCTCACTTTAGAGCTCTCTATACTTCCATGTAGCCTTAATAACACAATTGCCTTCTTCTGACCTATTAGACCACTGTGCTGACATTGTGATGTGTTTTCCGTTGTGGCTTCTTCTTGATAGTTAAATAAAAAAACCCCATAAAAAGAGTCGCTCACATTCATTTAAAAATCGAACACACATCTATTAATAAACTTCGCTCTCCTTCCAAGCTCGACGTGGAAACACATTTTCGACAAAAAACAAAAGTCACCACCGCATCAGGCAACTTATGTGGTGGATGCCTCACATGGGAAGGCCCTCTGCCCTGGGGCCTTGCAAGCTCGTCTCTGATTGGTAGACGACGGTGGCGGGCTCCTTGAGCTCTGATCCCGCACGCTCAAAGAGAGCGATGGTGCGGTCGTCTGGACTCTTCTTGCGTGCCGTGTCGGGGCAGTTCTGCACAAAGATGACCCTGTTGTAGGCTTTGAGGCGGCGCCAGAGCTGCACGTACACTTTGCACTGCACGTACATGAAGACGAGGCCTCCCGTGAACCCAATGGCCACCACAATCAGCTTGGTCCAGAACGGCCATTCCAAGATGCCTGAAATAATGACAGCACACACACCTCAACTAAATGACACAGATCAGCTTCTTTGGTTGATTGCTTGAGTGCAAATATCTCATCTGATTCACATTAATGAAACATTTACATTATTGTATCACTTGATGGCAGTCGACCCCAACACCCTGGCTGCCCATCCTGGCACACATCTCTCCGCCACCCATCCGGCGTAATGCTGCAACCCTCCCGGAAGTCTTGGGAATCGAGAAAAACAGTCGCCCCTTCCCATTCATCAGGACCTTAATAACTTCCGTCGTCATCACTTGAAGTCACGCAAGCCCTTTGGGACCCATGCGCTTAACCTGAAACAATGCGAATTCAACTCCGATGAGGCTTGGAAAGCTGAATGGAGGTCAAATAAACTCACAAACAAACACCATTTGATAGATCCAACACAGAATATCCCTGGTTTTCATCTTCCACAAAGCTCATGGTTCACCCTAAACTGCATCCGTGTAAACCATGGCAGATGCGGATACCTGATGCACAAATGGAATATTAAAAACTGTCCAGTGTGTGTCTGTGGTCATCCGGGAACAGACCATACAATGTATAACACAAATACGAAGGAGACATCGCAGCGATGCACTCCACTGCTCCTGCCCTGGTTGTCTGGGCTTGACCACCTGAATGTGAAATTGTAGTTGTTGCTCTGCATCTACATCAGCTATACAATAGAATAAGAAGCGGATGACTGCTTCATTCTAAGACATGCGATAAGAGGATTTGCAAGCCACGGGATATTCGCATTGTCAAAGCTGCCAACTGAACAATGCTAAATGTATAATAAAAACAGTGCAGTCAAATAAAATAACTAATACCATCATTTCAATACACTCTATTTGAAAATGCATGAGCCGAATGAGTTTAATCTATTCTCATTGGCAATGAAGCCTTGGGTAATAATCACTATGTATCAACAGTTGTTACGACTGTAACTCCTATATCAGTGTTATATCTGAAATATAGATGTTCTTGTCAAAAATCAAAAACAACGATGTTCTTGTCAAAATTATGTTACATCGTCGAGTTTGTCCCCTTTACAGCAGACAATAACTTTCTGGAATTTTCTACAGGCGGTTTCACAATGAAACCTACCATACTGCCAAAGGAAGTAGCCGCTGGCCAATTCATCTGCCAAAATTTGAATAGTAAATATGTATCAGCAGCATCCCCCCCTGCAAATGGCTGTTTTTTGTATATACTGTGTGCGTTTAGAGTAGCTTACGTCTAGAGAAGCTGGCTGTCATAGTTTGGTAAAATGTGATGTAATCGTTAAACCATAGACCAATGTATTTATTTTTAAATTCTAAAGTAGGAATGCTGATCCACTAAAGATATATTATGCTGAAAATGAAACAAGTAACTCCATCACCAACAGTGACTGTTTTTCACATTTCATCTGCAGAATTATTCTCAAGTAGACTGGTTAAACAGGCTGGAATTCAGGTAGTCTGCCATTTCTCCCACACGACTCAATGTCTGCAAAACTGGTCGAGACATCTATGATTACGACTCTCACCGTTCTCCTGCCCGTGCCGTATCTCCTCCGCTGTCCGATCGATGAGCACGTACAGTGACCACACCACACAGGTGATGGCGATAATGTGGAATGTGACGGAGCAGATTATTTTTCGCCGTTCACTCGTGGTCATCTGCAGTTTCTCCCACTGCAGGAGAAAGTACAGAATCCCATGAGCAGGTTGTCCAGATGCCCTGGTATACAGTGCATAGCATGAGGAGGGGGGCTGAAGACTTAGCACCCCCTTAAAAAAATGTACGGTAAAGTCAAAAAATGTAGGTACAAAAGTAATGGGCATCGCAGCCTTTCTGCATATACATCGGGTCAGCTAGATTAGAACACATGCTATATTTATGTTTTACACTCTTAACTAGGTTTAATGCATACCTCGGAAAGAGTTATTCCAAGCAATAATCTAGGATTTTTGTAAGTTTGATCCAAGTTGAATATTTAGTAAGGCTTTGACGTTGATCTGCACGAGAGATGCCATTAACAGCGAATGTCTCGTCTGCGTTGACTGTGACAATCACAGCTGTATCGCATGATGGTCTTGCTGGAAGTGGTTCGCTACCCCTTGGCAAAGTGAGATACACTGCTGAGTTACAACTCACTTGAAGGGTTGGCACCTCCGAGGACATAATCAAGGGAAGATGAACATCTTATAATGACAGAATAGGGGAGAACCACATATAAATGTACTGCCTTGCGAAGTGGATTATTATGCAAATGACAAAAACAAGGACTTTTAATGTCCCAGGAAAACTCATATTTCTTAGGATGGCAACCTCAATAAGAGTATGATCCTGAGAAAACCAGGACAGGTGGCAAACCCTACTCACTTGGCTGGTCAGGCTGCTGTCGGAATTTAGGTCATGCTCATCAGCCTGGTTCACAAACTGGACTGAGCTGGTTTCTAAGCGTTTGTAGGAATGCAGTAATAATACGAGTCGTGTTACATCAGGCAGTGCAGCACATTAGAGTTCCCGTAGTTTTTTTACGTGCAATATTAAGCTGGCATATAATGAATGAACAAAAACAAATGCATATAAGAAAGTGTTTAAACTAGTGGTTTGTAACCTGGGATGCACGCACCCCCTGGGGATGCGAGACATGGCCATATTTTTTAGAAGGTAAATCATCGAAACACAAATTAAGCATGGGCACGTAAGTACAACTACTTTGTTTCAAACACATGTATTTATTAACATTATGAATGTTTTAACGATTGAGAACCAAAGGGGTACAAAGCTGCAGTGAAGGTTAAGCACCACTGGTTTAAACTATTACCGTATTTTTTGCTCCATTTCCTCAAACTGGCGACCTCTGGACAATTCAGAGGTCGCCAGCAGTTTGATGTCCCGGCGTGGCAGTTGAAATATCGGGCAGTGTTCTTAAATCCCCACCCCCCACCCCACCTTCTGTCCACCCAGAAGTATATAAATAAGTACACCACAGTCAATCAGCAGGTAGTGTGTGGTGGGGTAAAGTGTGGGTACTTGCTACCTCTTCCAAAAAGTCTGTCTAGTGTGGAAGAGTAGGTGGAATAAGCGATCGAGGCTGTCCGAAGCTCCCCTAACAGCTCCTTCTAGTAGATTCTCTTCCTCCAGCAGTGGCCAGAGCAAGTAATTTCAGGGCTGCACATTCAACTTTCTCAGCTTTCTTGTTGGTTTCTATTCAGTGCTAAGGCTGCCGTAGTTCTTTTTATTTTCAGAAGGTTACAATATGTTGCAATAGAAGTAATTTTGATGGCTGTCAAGGTCACCTTCTTAGCAGTCTGCAAACAACCTGAAGCTGCATACATCAACTGGCGATCAGTGTAAAGCTTTGTGTGGCTACATTAGCTTGCGCACGGGGTACTTGTGATGTCAGCATCTCAAACAGATACTGTAGAGCAGGGTATAAGTAGACTTAAGTAGCATTGTGGGATTGTAATGCCTTTTAATCCACTTCTTACGTTTTATACTCTCATATCTTATCATTAATACCAATTGTATTCTCCAACCCATTCTTTTTTGCACCACAAAATACTAAAATATATGTACTTTCAACTTATTTCGCACCGTACGCCGACTTAAATATATAGTGCAGCATGCATTGCGTAGCTATATATGAATGTGTTGTAATGGAAAGGCCTATAGATAATGGCAATGTGATATTTACTTCTCATACAATCTAGAGTACTTATGTTATTAGGGTACGATTTAACCTTTGTTTGAATCCTGTTCATGAACTACAGCATGAATTTTGATGAATGACAGAGCTCTTTCAAAAGGTCTTGGTCTCATTAGAAATATAACTGCCCTTCGTGGCTCGTCTGACCTGATTTTTACTCCAAATGTCCAAACCTTTTGTAGAACGTGTAATGAGTTTTGTGCAATGAAACAGACATTGCATTACTGTGATTTCAGTTACATTCATGAAAAGTAAAAGTATACATAAAACCTTGATTTGAAGTTCGTGACTGCAGGAATCCATACTCTTTGGTTCTTTCGGTAAAGTCACGTAGGTAGAAAATAAAATTAAAATAAATCACGACGTTTCGGGTGCAACACAAGCGTCTGTCATCAGGTGGGAAAGCATGGTCTGCTGCTGAGGCAGACTGTTTTAAAAGGTTTTAAATGGGTGTAGCCCAAGGGTCATAAAGAAGTAGCCGGGGCTAGTGATGTTAATTTGAGAAATTAGCATGTAACTGTAAGATAGGAAAGCGGCCTCCTATAGACGAGGACACAGAAGTGGCTATGTTAATGTGAGAGATGAGCATGATGTTAATGTGAGAAATTAGAGGGCACAGAAGTGGCTATGTTAATGTGAGAGATGAGCATGATGTTAATGTGAGAAATTAGAGGGCACAGAAGTGGCTATGTTAATGTGAGAGATTAGCATGATGTTAATGTGAGAAATTAGAGGGCACGGAAGTGGCTATGTTAATGTGAGAGATTAGCATGATGTTAATGTGAGAAATTAGAGGGCACAGAAGCGGCTATGTTAATGTGAGAGATTAGCATGATGTTAATGTGAGAAATTAGAGGGCACGGAAGTGGCTATGTTAATGTGAGAGATTAGCATGATGTTAATGTGAGAAATTAGAGGGCACAGAAGCGGCTATGTTAATGTGAGAGATTAGCATGATGTTAATGTGAGAAATTAGAGGGCACGGAAGTGGCTATGTTAATGTGAGAGATTAGCATGATGTTAATGTGAGAAATTAGAGGGCACAGAAGCGGCTATGTTAATGTGAGAGATTAGCATGATGTTAACGTGAGAAATTAGAGGGCACGGAAGTGGCTATGTTAATATGAGAGCTTAGCATGATGTTAATGTGAGAAATTAGAGGGCACGGAAGTGGCTATGTTAATTTGAGAGATTAGGATGATGCTAATGTGAGAAATTTGCATGTAATTGTAGAAAAGGAGGGTGAGCATGAGAGATCTAAGAGAGAGGTATAGAGAGACACAGAGAGTCGGAAATAACAGCTGACATAGGCAGGTAGGATGGAAACATCACAGTCAGTTAAGACTTTACCTGGTTAATAACGTCCTTCCAATGATTGCTCAGTTTGTACCCATTCTCTCGGTTGAAGTTGTGTCTGTGTTTATATATCTGGATGGCTTCATGAACAAATCTCTGAAGGTAGCCGGTAGGTTTGCAGAGTACCTCCGTCTTGAAAAAATACATTTCGTGTGAGCCCACATTGTTAAAACAATGATCGGCAACGGCAGAGGTATTGGTCCTACCATGTTTCAGATCTGTGTTCACGAACGCGGTCCGAGACATGTCATTTCGTTTCCCCAATGTAACTACTGCCGCAGCCACAACTCAGTTTGTAGACACCAGGGTATTGCATGTCAGGAATCACATCCTTTACAGATGGGATTAAATCACGGATTTTGTGTCTGTTTAAGTTTTTGGAATTTTTTTTGGTAACCCGTACATAGCAGAGGTTACCAAAAAGATAGCTCTCTTTTTGAAGCAGCTGTTCCCAGGATATTAGAAGTTGCTAAATAATACATCCCTCAAGACAATGTCTTTAAATGCTGTTCTCCCCTCTTCAGGAATCGTGAGATATTTTTATTCCCATGACATGCCCTGGTTTGTATGTACCTTCAAAGGTGCTAGCTCCACTGTTAACATGACATCTCTGAACGATTTTTAGTTGGCGACTTCCAGATATTTCATAGCTCACCAGGCTGCAAAGCTAACCTTCTGTATCATGCGTATTAAGGTACAGCGGAAAGTCATTACACTGGAGCTTCAGATTTGGTTGAACTTGAGGAGCGAAGAAAAGAAAAAACTAATTAAGTTCATGCCAAGTGCAATGGCTAAAACCACAATGCTTGACAGAGGTGAATGTCAAGTAATGACGCGGATAAAGATCACTTGTGAAGTGGTTTTAGGTGGACTGTCCACTGAATATAAAGGTGAAAGGAATATGTATCATTTTCAATCATGCCCACTGAGCCATGTTTGTATGCACGTGTGCGCGCGTGCGTGGGGAACGGTAGCGGTGGTTAGGGCACCCTGCTACGAACCTGACGATTGGAATAAGATTTCCACTCATGGCCAACATCGGTGATGCATATCTCAACCGGTCCTGGGCCTCCCCTAAGTTAACTCAGCCTTTAATGAGTATCTGATGCAGTGTGTACAAAGCAGCACTGGGGAGACAAAGGTGGCCGGGTGTGATCCTGGCCACACCACCCCATTATTATGTAGAGTGTTGTCCTTCAATAGGCACTCGCAAACACCACTTGCCCAATCAGTGTATGGCAATGTGTGTGTGTGTGTGCTTCTCAGACTTGCTTGGTATCCAGTACCGCAGTGGGTTATTGACAGTCAACACCGTGAAACATTACTTTGCGTGCACGTGAATATGCTCTCCATAATGCCATACCTGCATTGTTAGCAGGCACAATACGTTAGAAATTAATCGTTTTTAGACAAGAAGATTGAGGTATTTTTCAAAAGTATGATCGCCATTATATGAAGATAAAATGTAACTTGTATTTGGAATGGATGTTTAGGTCATGACAAGGCCCAGAGTAGCATGTAATAAAAAATATAACATCGCTGTGTTATTAAATATACAATACTGTATGTATTCTTATGTTTCGACAATCAACACAACATCTTATTTTTTAATGTTCACCATACCAGTCTTTAAGAAATACAGCCCTGTGTTAATCCACGAATTGATGAAGGCCTTCCCACACCGTGTCGGTAATGGGGGAGGCAGCCAGTGACTCAGTCTCCGTCCGGTAAACGCCGCTGCACCGGCGTTTCACCCCCCCCAACCCATCTGGTCCCTGAATGGGTTAACGAAGGCGGATCGCCCTCGTTGGGACCGAGCCGAAGCCAAGTGGCACACACCTTGCGCAGGGGCTTGAGTTTGCTCTCCATGATGAAGTCATACTTGCACAGCTCGCAGCAGCGAGTGTCCGAGCTCTTGATCCACTGCTGGAGGCAGCTCTGGTGCACGAAGCGTAGCGAGCCCGTGCAGTGGCACGGCGTGATGAGCACGTTCTCCTCCTCACCCTCGCAGTGGCAGATCCTGGCGCAACACGGGCACAGCAGCGAAATGTGAGTAGGTGGAGAGAAGATCCCCCCCCCACCTCTGTTGGTGAAGAATTATTCAAGGCGGGAATGGTGCAATAACAAAGACAAATGTCCCCTGTATATACTTAACAGACTGTTGGGGTAATTTCTGTTAACTAGCACCTATGAGGGCCAGCACAGCTCACGGATGGGGGGTGGGGGGCGACCAGCACCATTGCAGGCAAACCTGGTCTCCCCAGTTAAGATGTTTACACAACGTACTGTGGGTGCACATGTTGGACTGGGTCAACCTCGAAGAGGCCCGGGACCAATTCAGATATGCATCACCAATATTGGCCCTGGCCAGTAATCAAGCTCAGGTCGCTGTGGTTACAGAGCAGTGCCACTAACCACTGACCGGCAGCCCCTTTGCAATGTTCAGCGCTTTTAAGAAAAATTATTTTAAAAAATCTAATAATCAGCAGATGCTGCCGATGCAGTATACCCCACTATACGGCAGGGATTAGTCCCTCCCGGAAGTGATCCAGAAATCCATCATTTCAGGATCAGTTGTCCCACGGATTACGGGAGGAGTCACCAACCATGGGTAATCCGCTAATTTTAGAGACTTGAGGATTATTGGAGTATGATTATCATTTTGCTGTATGGCAATCGATTCACCTCTGCAGTCACTAGAAGTGCTACAGTGCCAAACAATGTAAAAATTATTAATTATTATAATTGTCATCCTGGATCACGACGATTCATAAACTTACCAGTGGGTTGAATGTTTCTATGCTAACTACTGATTAAGCTATACAATATCATGTACGTCAATTCTGATTGCCTCAATGTCCTTGATATTGGAGCATGCCATCATTTTGCTCAATAGGCTATGGCTGTGTAGCTTTTGAATAGTATAATGAATTGTCAAATCATGGCCGTGCACATGTATACTGCATTCTCATCTGCGAATGGTATATAATGTAGGCACGCATTCTCAGTAACTAAAATTCTCATGTCACCTTTGTTATACAGGAATTTACTCCATGTGCAATATCAAAATACTCACCCCACCTAAAATTGTCACACAAAGCACACCGGTCGCTACATAGGTAACAAAGTATATGTTTTGTGAATTGCACCAATTTTGATAAAAGTGAAGTGAGGATTGGGGAAAACCTGAACAAGGCGTTGCATTAAACTCAAGTGTCACAAGGTATGGCGAGCCTTGATTAATTTGTTCAAACTTTACAGTCTAGAAAGCACTGAGAATTATCGCACAGCATAGATCTATATATATAAAATCGCAAATCTGTCTGTCTGTCTGTGTGTCGCCGGACCATACGCAGTTTCATTGGACGGCGGTTGCCCCTGGCAACGGGTAGCGACGCATTCGCTGCGGGGTGGACGCCATTTTTAATTCCCGTTAAAAATATGCGCACGCATTAACACGCGACTCTGAGGTAAATTCATCAAAGTTTCACGTCCTCTTCACTCCCCCCCCACCACAATGTGTGCAATTACTATTATAGGGTCGGTAGATTATACAATTATAGCGATTAGACAGTATTATTGTAGCGCGGGGGGGGGGGGGGGTAACGGCCCCGGTACCCAGTCTCAGCCGGGTGGGCAATCTAGGCGAGGCCGGAGGCTCTGCACGGTACTAGGCCTCGACACCCCACCACACTATAGGCCGTACATATTACTGCACAGCGGCCGAGGAGATCGTGCCTGGGGGGGGGGGGGGCAGGGGTAGCAGCCCATCTGTGTATATATGTAAGGTTATTAAGAAATATATTTTTCACCCGGGCAACGCCGGGTACTTATGCTAGTATTTTATATTTTAATAGAAGGAATGGGAGCGGTTGCAATGGCTGCAGTATACAATAGCTCACTGTAGCACATTATAATGGGGGTGTGCGATATCAACGAGCGAATGGGGCAGTAGGCTTATGTTCATTTGCATTGCTAGCCGTGCACAACAAAGGAGTTGGCAAACACCATCTATAATGCTGTCAACGCTGTGTCTCACCTGCTCATAGTGCACGTTGTTAACACAGCCCCCAATAGACTTCAGCTAATAAAAGCAGTCATCAAAAATCAATACAGCAATGGAAATGTTTCAGCTGCATAATGGTTCCATTCTTATTCAGCATCATCAGTATGAGTCAGTTATTCACTGTCTTTTTATGCCTAAGGATGGCTATCATAAGAACCAAAAAATTAGAATGTCTCTAAAATGAAACAACTAAAAGCATTAGCGCTTAAACAACGCAGTTAAACTCTTCCTGTAGGTGACCATTTTATCCAGAATGTCTATCTGTGGTCCAAATAAATCTGTGAAAATTCCCATTATCTGCGGCTTGATTCTTCTAATTCGCACAAGAGCAATTACCCAGAAGTGATTGTGGCAGGTGGTAAATTCATCATATAACTGCATCCTTGTACAAGTATTGGGTTCCATGGGTAAGTGGGGTTTGATTTATCAATGGGTGTCACAGCCCTGACAGGGAGGCTGCAATGCAACCGACTGCGGTGGACAAATAGGGGCGATTAGGAGCACCTGGTTTTTATCTCATTAAAAAAGATTTCCAATTTCCTGTGGATGAGAGAATGCCTAGGCGCCTATGAACAAATCACCTGGAATATGCCCCAATTGCAACGCATATGAGCTCAGCAATAGTGTTTGGATGGGCAGCCACCAGGCATAAAATGTGCAGGCTGGGGGTCAGGCTCCACGGTAAGCAAAATATGCTGTGTTGCCTATGTTCCCTGCCTTTACCAACTCGTACTGACCAGCACGGTGAAGTATGATCAAATACTTGACCTTTGGCGCTGCTGTATCTATGAAAGCTACAGTTGAGGGACATTGACGCTATACCAATTCTTAATTTCTTAATATGTTAAAAATATCACGGATAAACAGAGTTATTTTCACAGATTAAAAAAAAAATTGCTCGTGAGGATGGCAATATGTTCAGGGCCTAAATGCACATTCGCATTGTGGCCTGTCTTTGATTTTCATTGATGAAGGAGATGTGCACATCGGTGTTAATTTTCTGATTGGTCAATGGCTATACCAGTGTCTTCAACGAATGTCAAGGCCAGGAGAGGTGCAATGTTTGACAACTGTTATCTGTGAGTTTAATTATGAGTAAACAGAACCACCACACCACTTGAAAACTGATAGAAGAGAAGCTTCACTGTATCAACTCCACAAGCCAATGATAATCCATTCGATGGAATAAGCGCGGCAATAAATACACAGAGCACGCGCGATTGGAAAACGCAGCAGTGACAATTGATTTTCACTTGATGTTCACTCCAAAGGATGTGCTCTCACCAGTGCCACTGTGCCAGCCACACATCGCCTAATGGCAGAACGTACACGCTACACGGTGTCCCGTACACGTATTCTGGTGGGAGTCATGTATTCTCGTGGGTATTTGTTTCTGCAAGATTCCCTCCAATGCAGATATGCATGGCGTCCAACACAAGCGACGGCAAAGCGTTGGGCGACGGGCGAAAACATCTCTTCACTGCCGTGTACTCACGCAGTGAAACAGCCATGAGCTCCTCCCCTGCTACATCTCAGGTGGCATGCACTCACCTCAAAGTCCAAGGTCCACTGCTTTCAGCACACTTCTGAGCCCCAGTGATGATGCATGTTTGTGTGTGTGTTGAGCTAGCCTCAGGGAATTACAGAAGCTTGCTTGAAGAAAGGCCATTGTATGCCAGCATCATGGTGACGTTTTGGCTGTGCTTTACCAGACCATTGCTACAAATTATTTAAGTTAAGCAATCAAACAAAGTTCTCTTTTGGGAATTATGTCAAGGCTGACTAATTTCATCAGAACATACCATAACTGGAGTCTACAAAGTAATTAAATGAATAAATGCATGAACAGGTGAATCCGTTTTGACGATTTAGCCAGGGAATTTTGAGCGGGCATTTAAATAGCTTTGGGGAGCATGCCCACCGCTGAAAGAATTTGCTCAAAGTCAGCTCCTATATTCCTGCAGCCATCTGCTCCTTTTTATAAGGCATTGCCAAAGTATCCCCATTTGCTATAGGCGGGACATCTCAGGATGTTTAAGACCCGTGCCATTGTTTTCGATGCTGTATATGTTACCACTGACCCCATAATGCTACTTTTAAATTAACCCATGACATTTGGTCAAAATTGTGAACTGATTTTTTTTTTATAAAACCATTGCTTAGGTTTATGTAACGAAAAAGATCGAAAATCGAAATGGTTTCTGACCTGGATAAATAAAATGTATCAATCATTAAGGGTGGCAAGGTCGACATTCAGAGAACACCTCTCTGTGAAAGAATAAACAATGATCCAACAGCCTCCATTGGCAAAGGCTTCATGACTAAGACACCGTCACCTTGACACTTTCATCAAGACACGTTTAAAGAAAGCTTCAAACAGCCCTCGTGTATATAAGCCGACACTATAACACTGAAGCATGAACAATATATTACGTTTGTTAACTTTTTTTGAATTAATTAACAAAGATTCGGTCGTATAAACTGGTTGCCATCATGCCTCCACCCCGAGGCTTAACAGTTAGAAATCCATCTCAAGCATTTGTGGTTTTGCTGGGAATAAAAAGTCTGAGAGCATGCCATCACGTAGGAAGGACGTGGGTCTATCTGGCTCTTTGCTTGAAGGTTAGCTTACTGTATTTTCATTAATGTCAAAAGGATATCATAGGAAGCTAAAGTTCCCCCCAAGACAGCATTCATGTCAACAAGGTCCATGTAATATAATGGGAACAAGTTCTATTTGAGATCATGTAATGGCTACATGAATAAATAATAAATAGAACAGACGCACAGGTGAATGAACTGTTAGATAAAACAGACAGGTGGATTGACAGCTGAACTGATAAGGAAGCTGTGTGGGCAGACATGAAGACTGACGGATGAAGATAAATAAATGCCCGGGACAGTACGGTTGACAAATGGATAGACAGAGATATGAAACAATAATAGATGAACGGAAAGAACAGATAAATGGATGGACCATAGAAAGATGACGAATATAGAGAAGCGTGAATGGGTATTGATGGACATGCAAATTGGAAAAAAAAAACTACAAAAAAACATTGAGAGATAAGGATGCATGCAGGGTTGCATTAATGCATGTATGATATCAGCACAAGTATATATAGGCAGTCCACAAACATTCCAGACATGCACTCCAAATTCTTCTCACAGACTAATTTATTGTGGCCTGCAATATTAGGCATAATTGATTATTACTCTGCGGTGAATACTGAAATGCTGGCTCAATTTAATCTTGTTTTTGTGAACCTCTTCCTACAAAATCTCATCATTGTCTTTTCCTCCTAATTTTCTCATCATTATCTTAGAGTGGCTGAGAACTTCAGCTTTGTATGTGATTTCACAGCTATTTACTGCAATCACAATACTTGCAAACCTGTAAGCCTCTGAACTCTGGATGGATCCAATATTTTCAGGTTTAAGTGATACACGCCACTCACGTTCATCAAGGTACATATTTTTTTTTTAAACAAAGCACTTGCCGATTTAAAATGTGGGGTCACGGCATTCTGTAAAACACTCATGAGAAACAAGGAAGGAAATTAACAAGACGTTTGCTTTGGATAAAGCGTGTCAGTCAAATTTGCCTCGAGTCTTGCCTGGGAAACGTGGCCTTGCTTGCAAAGTCAACCCTCGACTTCATGACGTGGGGATGATAATAATAGTCTTAATCGATATCATGTATTTTTCTTTTGGTGGCAACGAAAGTTTTTCGTACATGCAAATCGGTGCAAAATGTTCCTAGCTCAAATGTTTACTATCACTGCTTTGTTATTTCGCACTTACGATTAGCACGGTTGGCTACGTATGGTGCAAAATAAGTTAAATATACATACATTTAATAAATTCAACATATTCAAACTGTACTGTATAAATAATCGTCTGCTGTGGTGAGAATATTTGTAGCATTTTTTATAAAAGAATAAACATTGTGTTTCAATCACAGTTGTAAGTCATAGCTATATTTGACTGATAATTATTTCAGGTTAGTCTACGCACAACTGTTTAAGCAAAATGATATGTTTTAATGCCAAGCCCAAGTCAGCAGAGAAAATGATGAGCTGCATTGGAGCAGGCTTAAACTTGGGCACTGCTCATCAAAAGCTACACTGGCTGTCTTATCCACTTTCTAATACAGCATGTCCCGTGACATTGGTTTCAAGAATGGGCCCTACTGTTATTCGTGGCGTGGTTGAGTGAAGGCCACTTAAATTTTTGCCAATGTCACATGCATAAAAAGTAAAACTTGATTCAAAGTGTCTCCCTGGCATTGTGGCACACAGCTCGTCTCCAGTGGCAGCCGTAAGCTAATGACGCACATTCCACATGACTGTGGCAGATGCCAATCTCTCCATATGACAAAGTAAGACATTTATTTTGCTGAGATCTAACTATTCTTAATTAATTATGATTTTGCATAGTAAGCTGATTTGAACATCTTGTAGTTATACATTCCAAGTTGGCCACCCAAATAGTACGACGTTTGTGATATCTCTTTATTTGAGTGCCACATGAGAAATGAAGCTTAGAATGTCACTGCATTGACAAATGCAAGAAGCCATACAAGGCAAAGCTAGGGATTGTGAATAACAAGCCACAGGAAATGTAGCAGACACAGGAGGAGCCACAGTTCTGTTACATGCAAGAGGTCAAGCAAAGGTTTTCTGAGAAAATAAATTCATATATCTTGGCAGGGAAACCTATTTGGATTGTTTCCAGATTTTCTGTAGCCATTTAATGGAAAGACTAATAAAACACTGGCTTACGGGCAAAAAAAACTCCTAGGCTGTATTATAGATTCCTGTCAACACGGATGTACATGTTTACATGTAACTGTTCTGAGCATCCTGGGCAGAGCATAGGGTCCCATTGATAAGTATGTCCCTGCATTTCTCACAAGCGTGGCCCCAATTACTCTCAGATCCGTGGAGGTTTTATTAACAAAGGGTGGCTTGGGTGACTGGCCAGCTTAAGGCAGTGCTTTTCAACTTTACTCTTCGCTTTGCTTCTTATTAACTAAATCTAATCTAAGCCTTAGTGAAGTGTTGTTGGGCAATCTTTTTCTGTGGCGAACATTGTGAATCTGCACTCGTAACTGCACCCATTTCCCGATCAGTATCCGCTAGGCATGTCACGATTCACCCCCATCGTGATCGGATTGTCAGAATGTGGATTTGCGATTTGATTTAATAATCCATTCTCTTTCTTTGCCATTGTGCTGCAAGTAGAATACACCATGGCCGCAAAGTTCATGTGAAACACTATTCATGAACAGTATATATGAATGGACATTATTCCAAATATATTCTTAAATATATTGGACACATGTATCATGAGTGTGATAAGAATATTCGATTCATGCATTAATGTACCTTTATATGCCACTGCTTTTTACATGGGAGGGGAGGGTTTTTATAAATGTATGAGCAGGTGGAAGATATCGCACACATTTGCATGGGTCAACTTGGTCAAAATTTAAGAGGACTATAAAACATGAAAAACTTAGTAACTTCTTCCTTCGTGTTTATGTCTGTTCATATAAAGGCCATAACCGACTGCAAAACATGAAACTATGGGAAAATACTAAAGGGTGTCAAGTTTGATAACCTCGCAGTTTATTGACAGAACTTGGATACATTATGCACATAAACCTGTCCAGTGGAACAACGAACAATAGTTTTTAAATGTCCAAACAAAAAAAATGCGTGATGGATCATCGTGTTCAGGTTTCCCTACAAATCCTTTGGACCGAGGCGAAATGACTACATGCATTTATAGTGCGTCACCATCTCACACAGGATGTTTTTTGAGAACAGGAGAGGATGAGCCAAAAACACTCGTGCCTTTTTTCTCTCCAACCCCCCAAAACTTGTGAACAATAACAATCACTTCATGTCGACACCCAGCGCGGCCGTAAAATATCCCGATTCTCAACTGTTCTTTCCCTTCCGAGTCTACTGGCAAAGGCTCCTTGTGTATGTGAGCCCGGAAGACCTAATGGCTTACAAATCCTGAGAAAAACTCCTGACCTGCACAGATCTCCAAAGCTGACAGTGGAGGACTTCCTCCTGATGCTCGGTTGAAACGAGTGACCACTTGTCAAGGAGTTGCCGCTCGACACGTCGGAATGCTCGGAGACCTTGGCAGCAACAGCTTTTCTCTGCTTCCTCCTTTGCACCCCCATCGCAGGCGTTTCTTCATAAACATCATCGTCACTGCTGCGTTTCCCTTCATCTTCACTGCCATTGTCGTCTTCGCTATCGTCGTCGTCGTCATCATCATCACTGCTGTTGCTGCTACGCCGGATGTTTTTTGGAGTGATCTGTAATTGTTTAGCCTCACTGCCGCGTGTAACACACCCTATCTTTGCGTCTCGGTACGTTGCCCTATTTGCCGCAGCATTTAAAGCCGTGTTCGCGCAGTCATCTTCGACACCGTGAGATTCTGACGACTCCGAGTCCAAGCTCTCTAGCGTCAGCACTGAGGACTGCTTACGCAAGGTGGCAGCCGGCTTCACTTGGATTGGTTCCACGTGCGTGATGCGTTGATGCGAGTTGGCTCTGCTTGTGTGAAACAGGCTGCTTGACTCACTGCGGGTGCCTGCCGAGACGGGCGACGCACCGGCCACCGGACGTTTGATGACGGGCCGCACGGGGGTTTCCCGAATGACCACACTCGTCTGTGTGCCACGCTCCGAGGACGTTCCGCTGCCCCGCTGAGAGCTCGGCCGTTTCCTCCGCGTCTCTCTGGACGACCTCTTCGGCTCGTGATCGCAGGAGGACGACGTTGAGGAGTCGCAGAGACCCCCGACGGCCGCCCGCTGCCGATCTGCTTTCTGCCGTTTGTCCCCTTTTGCAATTTGTGGCAATGCGCTTTGCCCGGAGGATTTGCGTACCTGTGGCTTTTTGTCCTTTTCCTCTGACTTCTTTTGGCGAGAACGCTTTGATGTTTCTAAAGCGTTGCCATTTGCACGCAGTGAGGTTTCTGAGATGAATGCAGGAGACTGCTTGCGGGTGTCACTGCGACACTCCGATGTCGTTTTAGGACTGCTTCTAACATTTACCATCTCAACACTCTCCTTTTGCTTCTTTTTTGAAGCTTTTGGTTTTTGCATCACAGCGTTCGCTGGGAAAATGGTCTGAGACTGCATGACTTTTCCTGCATCTAAACCCACTTCATCTGCACACGATCACACATGGAGCAGGAGAAGAAGATGGAGGGGGAAAAAAAAGATAGGAGAACAAAAAAAGAAGAAAGTTAAAAAAGAAAGAAAAGTAATGGAGAATAATGACTAGGGATAATATAAATCCATTCCATTCTACACTAAATGAAACAATGTTTTGCCAAATGTTATTGCTAACTCAGAGGCGATAATTTTCACAACCGTCGGTAGGAATTGTCTTAAAGTAAAATGATAAAGGTGCAAGACGACTAATGCTTGGTCATGCCAATTTGGTGAAAGGGCCTCCACTAAAGGACGCTCTAGAGGGCTCATGTAGAGGGTATTTGGCCTCTTCCATATGTGCCAGACGTCTCAGAAGATGTGGTAATGCCCACATATTACACTACTACATGCGACCTTCTGATCGCCTATTCCAAGCTGCTAAGTGGAGTTACATTTTTTACGCAACAATGTTGCAGTATTGTCAGTACAGCATTTTCAATTACGCAATGGTGTACAGGTATGGACGATAAAATATTAGATGTTGTTTAAACTTACGTAGCTTTTTTTATACTTCAGTTTGTAACCTAAAAAATGCAGCTATTTAACAAACAACCATTTTGGGCAATAAAATGATTTACTGAATGTTAAAAAGTAAGATATTAAAGGACCGAGCAAAAGATGTGCAGAAGATTTCAAACAAATACAAAAAAAGGTTCAGAGTTTTAAATGTCAATCCACAGATGATTGAAATTCTGTAAATTTAAGACGCTGTTTATTTCAGATTTCCATCAGTGCTGTTGGCAGCAGCGATACATTATTTATGTAAGGTGCATGCAAAGCTGTAAAGTTGGAACAGCAAATGACAATGCGGTCTTCAGCGATAGAGAGAAGCGCTTGTTGTGAAATCGAGAAAGCTGAAAACTGAAGGGAAAAATAATTGGATAAAGAAGACGGCAGGCAGGCAGCACGGTGAAATGGAAGACAACCGCGCATCAATATGCAAATGAGCGCTCACTGGAGACAGCTACCCCGCGCTAATTTAAGGAGACAGGGTGAAGCGCCTAAGGATTTCTTCTAAATTTTCCACATATCGGGTGTGGTCAGCAGAGATTATTTATAATTATCAAAGGTTGGCTTCGGCGCAAGACCACTTGCATTACAGTCAAAATGCATTGGCAAGGTCTGCAGTAGGAAAATTGCAAAAGTCCACAGCAAGTACATGTTTTCCCAAAATGAGATTGCAGATTCAGTGGCGGTGAGAGAATGAACATTCATCGATGAAACTGTCTAAAGACATGTATAACCTATTTTAAAACACCTGTTGATCCATGAGAATAATTAAATACCACCTGCAATCCTCTTCCAGCGTTGAAATGTTAATGCTTGCCATTCTTAGGTAGTCCTTAATACATTTATACACTGAATAAGAAAATTAAGGTAGAAAATAAGTGTTGGGAATGACATTGCCTTCAAGTGTCCTTGCCAGTATTTTCTCTTAGGTCTACCTCCAAGTGATCGGCCGTGCTTTGAGTTTCACCACCAGATATCAACCCACTATTTATCGCCATCGAGAAGGCACCTTCCACTTTCAATTCGAGGCAATGGCAAGTCACGTTGTGTCGTCACATTTTTACTCCACCAGTCCATTTGCACTTTAGAACAAATGTAATCATCATCCGTCGTAAGCAAACCACTGCAAGATGAATATTTCACCAAGACGCTGCCATCGCTTACAATCCTGTGATGTGAAAAAACCACCTGAACTGGGCTGGATTATACAAACCACCTCGCACCAGAACCAATGCCGACCAAGGGAATACGAGATTATCAACTGTTCTCCTTCTATTCCCTGAGCCTAACCCTAGGAGCTCGATTTATATTCATCTGGTGTTGGCATTAATATTAAATCACTTTCTTCGGGTCTCGTGAAATATTATTAAATAAAAATGCTCCAGCACTTATTTCATCGGGTATGAAAATCCATAAATTGACACAAACCATTCAGCAGCTAATATTGAAACTTTTCTTCAGCATTACGCATATTAATTCAGGTCTCCACAGAATGTCTTTAAGTATTACTAATGCAGAATTAAAATGCACTGATTACTACTGCTTAATGTCTATTAAGCTCCTCAAAACCAGTACATGTGTAGAACATTTCTATCTCAGTAAATGGCATGCAACCCCTTTTTAAAATGACTCGGACAATAACTTTGAACTGTACGTAACATTTAATTACCTCCAACATCTGCGCTCTGAGCCACAAATAATTCGAAGGGTGAATGTTGGGGCTTTTTTATAATAATATAAATTATAAAAAAAAGGAAAATAATGTGCAGCTGTGTAAATACACCGCTGGATCGTCTCCTGAAAGCCTTTCAGTCATGGGAGTTTTTTGACCATATTTCACCACGTTGGTCAGTACAGGTTGATGACGCCCTCCGGGATGGGTACATGTATCACTCACCACTGATGTTAGCCATTGCCATATATCGCGCTCAGGATTCCAGATTCATGGTATACTAACCACTGTGCCACCACTCCATATGGCAAGTAGATTGGTACAGATTCATGGCACCTGAAATTTATTTTACTTAAAACAGCTCAATTAAAGTGCCGTGAGCATTCATATTGAGTGTGTCAACTTACTACTTAATCGTAAGAGGTTTCTAAATGTTAGCCAACGTTATGAATAACATGGGATGCAGTTAAAATGTAATGTAGTGAAAAGCTGTGTGATAAAATCACCTACTTTTGCAAAGCCGGTGTAAAAAAAGGCATGTGGGTACACAACAGCTACTTTCAAAGCCAAGGCTTCGGGATAGTGCTGTTTATACTGTTGCCTTACAACGCGAGTTATCCATTCAGCTGCTAAATATACTCCAATCATTGGCATCGTTTACTAAATCAAGGGACTATGCAGTATTCACAGTTCAGGTTTGCTGCTGCCAGTAATTATACATCCATCACGATGGGCCTCTTGTGAGATATAAATTAGGTCATGAATTCCTTTTAATTATTATATTTCCTTGTACACTTTCCCAGTAGGGCATCCCAATGTGCCCTTGCTAACATAACCCCTGGGCAAATATATAAATGGTGGATTCCACGCATAAATGTTGGCCGATAGCACTTTTCTTGTGAGGCTATGTAACACCAGGGGAAATTTTGTTAGCCGCATGCATAATGTACTATTTGGCACATTCAAATTAAAACACTTATTTAATTTGCTCGTGTCACATGCTGGTATGTGAGATCTGAAAAGACCTCTCCCCAAAGATGATATGCCTGTATCACTAATGCTGGCTCTAATAGGCAAGCAAGGTCATAAGTAATGCATCACCGTAGGGCAAAATTGCATCCAAATCTGGCTCCAAGAATGCATCAGTATGAATAAATTCATACCAACAGCCTGTTTCAATTGCAGGTAAAATGCTCCACAGGCCCATACATGCATGTATTGGCAGACTTATCATAAATCTAAAATAATAATTGCTCCCAGGCATGCCAAAATTAATATACAATTATCCAAGCAACTTTTGGGTGGCTTTGTTAACAAACAACTGGCTACAACTTAATAATAAAAACAGGGCACTTTAAATGCAAAAAGCGACTGGCATCAGATCTCATAAAAAACATTTGAAAGGGTACCCTCCACAATGGCAGCTGTCCCTGCGTAGCACCGGGTGACTCAACACCTGCCCTGCAAGCAGGCATTAGTCTGCCATTAGGGGGGTGATGATTGCTATGCATAATCCCAACTGAGTGATTTTTTTTTGTAACTTTTCCAATGTTGGATTTACCACAATGTTGTTTCCCTGGGTGTGTGAACAGACCCATTGGCTCACCTGCAGATGTCCTGGTTGGAAGGGCTGACAGATGCGCGAGAGGCACTGCGTGGGACAGTCAGCGACGTGGGGCTGCTCGCCTGTCAAATCAAAGCATTTACGCAAAAATAATTAGAGGCAACCTGCAGCGGCCATGTCCTTTGGACTCCCCAGATATGCTGGGTCTGCAGGGGTAAATTTCATTTTCACCACACTCAAGCATTTTCCTTCATTATTTTGCACGCGGGTTTGTTTCCACATAGCTGTTGTCACGCTGGGTTAGAAATGGGTATATTTTAGTGGCAAGCAGTCTAAATGTACACTTGGGATTAGGGAAAGATGTACTCTTAAATCCGGTGATGAATGCATCTCAGTGATTGTGCTATTTTAGACAAACTTTAGAAGTGGTATTTCATCTGTTTGCATGGCATCAGCCCCAATTCGCGTTGGCACTCCTCTGGCGACTGATGCACTACGGAATATTTTGCCTTGCTGAATGCATGGAAGCTATTCCTCGCAAAAAAAAATGGGCAAAAACCACAACATCAATTGGGCGGAATCACTTTTGCAGGATTTCCTTCATTAGCAATGAATGCAAAAGTGTTTAAACAAACTCTGCACAAATCGGGCCCACACACATGTTATGTTATAAGTTTCCTGTGACAAGTTGAAAAAGAACTGGTAAGATTACAGCTGTCTGAAACATCTTGAAAGCCTTATCTTGAGTTAAGACTGAATAGAGTGAAATATTGTAAAACGAATAAGCAACAAATATAATACAAGAGTAAGCATTATAACTCTGCCATGTGCTTTTGGGTTATGGCACGTGTTATTGCTGCACCTACTGTACTGCTGCAGTTGCAGGTGCTAGTCACAGGGCAGCCATGCACCTCGGCACGATGTCTGAGCTTTTGCTCCATGCGCCGGGAGCTTCTTCAAACCAGTTCCTGATGTTTTTACTGCTGAAATCAGCTCCCGAAGATGATCCCGGCACACGGAGCGAAACGTCAGACATCATGCAGAACGATGCATGGCACAACCCGAAAACGCATCGGAGCGCTGCAAGAACACAACTGTGAAAAAACGCCTACAAGGTTCGAAACGGAGAGCATTGTTTGTATCTAGGCAAGTTTGATTATATCAAAACTAAAGTGCAGGTTTTCCCAGCAAATCAAAATTAAGAACGCATTCAATATTATTTTAGCATATAAAAAGCAGCGTGACCTCAAACGCTCACACGAAGATTATTGCACATCCCCTCTCTTGGGTTCCGACATTTATTTTTGAGCGACACAAAAAAAAGCGTGACTGTCAACAGAACTTTGGCAGTGAGTGCTCGACACAGGCCAGGCATGCGCACAGCAGTGACTCATACTGGTGTGCAGATGTGTATTTTTATTCTACTTTCATATCCTTGTTTAAAAAAAAAGAAGACAATTAGATGCTGCACCTACTGTACTGCTGCGGTTGCAGGTGCTAGTCACAGGGCAGCCATGCACCTTGTGCTGAAATGTGACCTCCCTGGAAGATATGCACTGTGTTTCGTATTTTTAGAATGACACTCATGTGCGTGCCTGCTAAGTGTCCCCTTATTTATTTATAAGAGTCATACTGGGAATGCGACTATCCCTAAATGAAAGCATTCCTTATTTATTTAGTTTGTCTATATTTCCATGATCACTGGAAACTGCAAAATAGCAGGCTTAAAATACATGGAAAAGGGCCCAAATTTCTCATTCCAAAAATGTATAAAATTACTTTGTTGGTTCTGTATATGCATATGTGCGAGTACACGCATGCATGAATAGTATGTATATAAAATAAATACAATATTGCAAGTCAATTCCAACTTCTCACTTTAGCGACTCACTGCATGAGTTTTGCGCCCATTATATTATACTTATTGTTGTTATTACTTGCGCTAAAACGAAGGTGAGTGATATCTGCAAATGACATGCAGCCAATATACACAGGAAAGCATTTGTTTAAATTGGTGATGGGAACTTTCCCAAAATGGCATCGTGTACAATGCACCAACTATTCCCTCCAAACCAATGTTTAAATGTTTACATTTTGCTCAGTGGAAGTCCATTACACGATGACTAAAAACGGAAATCGGCTTGCTTACGTGGCAGTGAACACTTCCAATGTCTGCTCATGTGGTTCACAGTTCACATGCTGTGCATAGTGCAATACAAGCACTGATAAATAGCCATACGGTAGGGGCACAGAAGGCAACCAAAAACGTATTATACACGATATAGCAGCCTGGTACGTAGAAATAACCAGCCCGGTGGTGCAGTGGTGGTACAGCGTGTGGGATAAAATAAAAAAAAGTTGAGAGTTCAGATCCTGGTTGGGGTCAACTCGGTCATTCATCTCTTTCAGGGTCAACAAAGTGAGTGCGAAGTTGTGGGTTGTGGAGAATAAAGAATTTCCACCACTGGCTAAGGGCTGTAAACAGGAGTTGAATTGAGCACCGGTTGAACACTGCCTCATTCTCAATTGAACGGGAAACCACTTTAGCTCTTGACTTTCGCGTAGAAAATGCATTAAGAAAACTGCCCCACAGAGGAACATCTCTCTGCCTCTTCATAGCCACACCTCAGCGATGTTAAGTTACTTTCAGTATGTTTGTCTTTTTATCCCTCCTTGTCCATGTGTAGTACCGTTGAGGACGCGTGGACACCCGAGTAGAGGCACACGTATTTATTTCACAACAGTCACTGGGGACATACAGTACTGGAGGGGGTATCGGCCCCCTCACCCGGATAGCTGGGAACACACGGCTAGCTACCCCTAGCCTGCCTCCTAATCCTCCAATTACTGGGCTAGGGGAGGCTGTCTGGCCCGACACTGGTCAGTCGGGCTACGGTACCCGGAGTCCCAGAGTCCTGGCTCTGGTTCACGGGACCACGCCGCTGGCTCGGTCCTGCGCGGCCCTGACAAGGGCGGCGTCCCAGGGGAGTCCAGGGCTCTAGCTAGGCAGTCTTCGGTATTCAAGAGTTTACTTAAACATTCTGCCCCGAGCCCTCTGACACATTCCCCTTTATACTCCACCCCTGCTGAGGGGTGGGGCCCCGGGCCTGGTGCGGACGTCGTTGAGAGCACCCCCCCCCCGTGCACTCACGTAGCCCCGCCCACTGTGTTTGTTTCCCATAAGCTGCCATGCATAACGGCTCTCTCTCTAACACCCCTACACATACAGCTCCTCCGTAACACCCCTACACATGTGTCTTGAAAAAAGGCAGGTCTATTGCCAAGCACAACATTAAAGGGAGTCCCCTGGGGTCTTCTCAACGTTTCTAGAATCAGTAAAAATCCAATGTAACGATTCAAAACTTTCATCAATGCATCGAAAATGCACAGGGGTATGCAGTGTTATGCAGTCACTATGATCTAACCAAAATTAAATATTCTATCTTGGCTATTCATCAGGAATTAAAATGTGTTTATATCCGCTGTGGTTTTCAAACTTGTATTAATGTGAATTCCAATGTAAATAATGATCCATTTTGGCAAGCTCTGGTAACCAGTTATGCGAATTCCCAATTTAAGAGACCACTTTCAAATGAATGTCACCCACCTGTACAGCTTCAAAGATCCTGCCGTGGCGAGCAAAAGGAGCCAAAAAAAATTACTGTGCAGTGCACACGTGGTGCAGCAAAATGCCACCTCCGTCCCAACGGAAGCACCCCAATGTGCTATATTCTGTTAGCCGATAAACGTAGCACCTTTTTTCGAGGTGCTAATCATGTAATATTCTGCTCGTGTAATATTTTTTGCCTCAGTTTTCAAAAGGGGCCTGCGGATTAACATCCACATGAGACAGGTCAGCATGACATTAATTGAGTTGTGTGCCTGTGTTATGTTGGGAAGCGGTAATGTCGCTGTTAGCACGCTGCGCCACGAACCTGACCACCCGGGTTTGATTCCCGCTCATGGTGAACACCTTTGACGATTATCTAAACCGGTACTGGGCCTCCCCTAGGTTGACTCAGTCTCAAATGGAGTACCTGGTGTGGTGTGTGTAAACATCGCCATTGGGGAGACAAAGGCGGTCGGGCGTGGTGCTGGCCACTCACCCCCTCGCGTGACGTGTTGGCCTTCATAGGTGCTCGCTAACAGTGCTTGCCCCAACAGTCTGTGAAGGCTATATGGGGGATCTTTGTCTTTTGTGCTAGGTTTAGTAAGAAATAAAGAGCCCAGTGCCACCTGCACATAGGCAAGTGTTTTGCCAAAGTATTATTAGCAATGCCAGCTGCCGATTTTTTTTTTACACTTGTTAGAACTCCTGCCAAATTCATAGAGCACCTCCTGTTTAGTAACATCCTCGGACTAGATCACCAAAAGACATAGCATGTTAACTCAATCCAGTGTATTTCTTTCATTTGCAACCTGTAGGGAGCGTACATACATATACTGCAGGAGTGGAGGCAAATACCGCAAGTCTACCGCTGCTGAAGGTTTTGTACCCTCCAATAAGAATACGGTGAAATCACACATTCCAGCTGTCAGATAATCTGTGGCCAGGCTTAAGACGATTACACTTGTTGTAGAGTGGAACCTTTTTCACTTCAAATGTTTACCTAGAAATTGAAAAAATAGTTTATTTTCGCACTGGCACTGCTTTTTCTGGTGATCTTATCCAGTCAAACTGGATTTAAAGTCTGGCACAGCTTCAGAGGGCCGATGTTGGTGTGACGCCCTATCACGACACCACTTATTTGAGGCCACTACATCCTAATTAACGCCGGTACAAAGTTCTAATGATGCTTGGCAGAAGCGGCCTCTCTCAGCACCAGCTACTGCGAAGGCCCTATCACACCGCCCACCACGGTGAGAGCACGGTGGTAGGGGGGCAGACATCGAGGCTGTTGCGAGCGGTTCTCTCAAACTTGTTTGCCAGTGCCACTCGGTTCCTGGTTTTGATGTAAGACTGAAATAGCATTACCTCTCCCCCCCCACCCCCCCGACAAATTATTTGGGGCCACTGCACTGGCAGCGTTGTACAAGTGGTGTACAAGCACACATAACAAACAAAAATCAACACATCCGTCAATAACACTGCCTTAAACGGGAAAAAAATATGGCATATAGATGATGTGCTATGAAGAAGGGTCGTTTGCCAAAATGTGACCTCTTCTTGCTTCTTTCAGTAAAGTCACGTAGAAGGGAAGTAATAAAATAATAAAAATAAAACATAATAAAATAATTCTCACGACGTTTCGGCCACAACGCAAGCAGCCGTCCTCAGGTGAAAACCAGGTCTGTCGAGGCGACAGCGTCTGAATGACCTGGTTTTCACCTGAGGACGGCTGCTTGCGTTGTGGCCGAAACGTCGTGAGAATTATTTTATTATGTTTTATTTATATTATTTTATTACTTCCCTTCTACGTGACTTTACCGAAATAACCAAGAAGATGAATCCCTGCAGTCACGAAAGCTTTAAATCGAAAATGTGACCTATTAGAGGTTTCTACCCCTGACACGTGGCTTTGCTTAGTTTAACAAACTTTGACCAACAGTCTCATAAGCATGCAAACGCGCTCTTCAAGTCAGCCTCAGACTGAACTCGCACACGACGGCTTAAAAAACAATAGAGCATTTAATGGCCATTGTGGCCTCAATTAATAGACTTCTCGGCAGACTAATGTGAATCCACCAGAATATTGCCTCATGAGTTCGTCTGTGTTATGCAAAAAATGGCAGTTTTCCGCCAAAAAGTAACCGAGTGAGGGCCAAAATGACTGCATGAATCAAGCCCCGGAAGTTGTGTGGTTAGGGCTACACTCGTTACGGTAAATATTTCCTTCAAAACGTATAACAGAGGAAAAAAACTGTGTATGCTATTACATGCTCAGTGGTAGACTGCATACAAACTCAGAGCTTTACACTACCTACTTGCAGCTGTAATGTAATAATAGCCATGCCAGCAAATGCCTGAAATGGTAAGATTACCAGAAATGTGCTCAACAGTATTGTCTTAGTGTGCCATTTATCTTGCAAGAGAACTTGGTGTCCTACTGCAGGTAGTTCTCGATGACAATTTAACTTATTTTCTATGTTTAACAAGAAAAATGGCTTACCTGCCCACATTAATCTGTCATTGGCATTACGTTTAATTTGTTTAAGAAAAGTTTCGTCCAATAGTTGAGTAAATGTTATGTTTAATCACTCTGTGGCACATTTTTGGTATATATCTGCCAGCTAAGGCACCGTTATATCAAATGTAAAAAAACAAATGCCGCAAAAAATATTTACGAAAGTATAAAATGGGATTGTAACCCAAGGTGCCTGTGTATGTACAGCTCCTTTGTCAATCCACTGTTGAATTAGGACCTCCCCATGCCATGTGAGTCATGTTGGATCGTAACTTTACCATGCTGGTCAGTGTGGGGAACCAGAACCAACTCAGATAGCACTCACCACTGATATTAGCCATGGCCGGGAATCAAACTCAGGTTACTGTGTTCATAGCACGTGGACCATTGCGTCACCTCTCCTTCCCAATCACATGTATGTAATTCAAATTAAATCACCATACCCAAAAAAATGTGAACTTTGTCTTTATTGGTGACAAGAAAATCTGGTCTGTAGGAATGGGCAGCACTGATGTTTGTTCGTGGGATATTTTTAGCAGCCATGGGCTCAACCAGCTTAAGAGGGATACATTTGTGGGTCCTTTTTTGAGATGTGCCTAGAATTCATTCTCACGGATCTCTTCAGTCTTTGTTATTGCACTGGACAGGAAATTAGGATTAAAAGTCTCTTTTGGGGCTGCTTTGATGTTGTGACACTAAGAAACGAGGTATTTTTCTGACGTCACAGCTATGGAAATTAAAAACTGAAATCTGGGTCACCCGCTTAAAACATAAAAAAATTAGCATTGCTTAATCTGGGCATTATGCAGCTTGGCACGAAGGTGGAATGTTGTTGAAAATGAGACATTTACTTTGCAGTGCCAACTTGCACAACGACCAAAAACTTGTTGGAATGAAAAGGGTTAAATATAATTGACTCCCGGAATAGCATTGCTGCATGTCAGCAACTATGATCCATTATGATTTTTTGGGATATGACAAGTGAATGGGTCAGTGTGGGTTAATAAAGGGGAGGGATACTATTTTATTACGTCTTTCCCAGTGCAAGGGAATCTGTTTACAAACAAACATGTTTTAATTATATTAAATAAATACAATTTCATATATCCTCACATGAATATAGAATATACTGGAGTTTGTATGTTTAAATGAATGCTGAAGGCTAATATAAGGCAGGAAGGCCAAGAGACAAAATCCATTATATTTTTTACGTGGAGATATGGAATGACGTGATTTTTCGCCCAAATTGCTTCCCCTTCATCAAAATATGAGTTTTTTTTACAAGTACAGTACATTTATTTCTGATAGCCTATGGTAAAGAGAGGGCACCTACCGATAACATCCGGTAAATCAGCAGTACTTTTTAAATTTTCCTGACTGTTGACCAGCCCGAGAGGGATAAAACCAGTCTAACATTTGCACGTTGAAAGTACGTATGGGAAAATCAATTGGGCAAAATATGAAATATATTATTTACAAGTGAAGATGTGGAATGAAAGACAATACATTTTATATTTCCCAGAATGATCCACTCTAGCTCTTGCAGTTTTGTTTGAATTGTGAGCTCTTGATTCAATTGACCAATCATTATCGTCTACTTTTTAACGTTGATTGCGTGCTCCCTTTAATAAATGGTGGTCGCCTCCAAACATCCTACCTTCCGAATGCAGGAAACCCCCCTACGAGCCACTCCAAGCGGGACGCGGCCGATGATGCCGATTGCGGCAACAAGGGCCACCTTCTATCACGTTCCATCCAGTAGGGGAAACAAGGTTTTTGTTGTTGTTCTATTTTCACGTTATCGGACTAGTCACGTAATCAAACCAATAGTCAGTAAAATAATCAATTCATAAAATCATTGAATGGCCAAAGCTCTGCAAATGACTAATATTATTTTTTTAGTTTTCTTTTGTACTTAAGATGTTGCTCGTATTAAATATTTACTTGCCATGCTCAGTGTAGGTGTTATACACGCAGGGCTTCACATCGATGCTTGTGCATGGTTGGTTACTAAATCACCTTTGAACCCCATATTATTTGCAGACAAGATTTCGTTTTGAAGAGCAAATCCCCCACCTCAGGTCACGGTGCTCCCGATGTGGATTGTTTATTCCATGGCTCGAGCTATCTCTGTGATCGCCTGCACACAAATTATCTAACGGTTGTAAGGGTGCGTTACTGCCCCCACCAATCCCCACTTAAGCCCATCCCTTATCATCCCTCCCAGAAAAACCCCTACTAACCCAGATGTATTGCCTTAGGTACATTTAATACAGTTTAACTCTGTATGCTACACGTGATACACATTATACCATGTTCCAATGCATTTTAATAAGCATATACTATATGTAATATTCCAAGGTACAGTATATATTATGCACATCATTTTATTATTTTGCCATTTTTTTTCATCATTAAGATTGCAGATTTTTTTTTACTTAGGCACCTTGATCCTGTTAACTACAGAATCTGGCCAGCCAGAGCCTAGAGAGCTGGGGTTTTATTGTATAAACAAATTATACATTTAGGCTGAGACAGACAATATAAACTAGGCAGTACAAATTAAACAAAAATAATCACGTCTTGAATCGTATTGGGACCGCATATCATGCCACTCAATAAACTTAGGGGGGGGGGGGGGTTCCTTTTAACAAACAGGACATGGGGAGACCAGGTCAACAACAACAACAAGACTGAAGCATGCAACTTTGACATCTTGCACAGAAGCCGTTTCGTCGCTATGTTTAACCAAGGCATGTTTGCCACCTGCATCTTCATGTCTTTGGGAAGGCCGTGACCCTACCTTGGAGATGTTACTCGAACGGCTCGTGGAGCGGCCGGGAGATTTCTCGCCCTGCCAACATAAAGACATGAGGCATCAATACATATACAGCACACGCATTCACAGCAGCCACACACACACAGCAGCTGTGGAGCCGGCACAGGAGAACTGTAACACAGACATGATAGTCACGCAAAAGTGTTAATCCCGTTCATCTGGCTGTGGACCCAGATTTTCGCCCATGAAGTAAAAAAATACTGTATTAACCTAATTTTTATTATTTAATTTTATAACCAGCAGAGGAGGGAAAATTGTGGCAGAGGTGCAAAGGCACAAATGAAATCACTGCCATAAACGAATAAAACATAGCAGTGGCGACATTTCTGGAAATAAGACTTATTTATAAATCAAATGTGATACTTGCGCCACCGTTCTTGGCTAACACAAAGGCGCAATGTTTCACAGGCACGGTCTGTGGTAGTTTCACGAGAGGGGGCTTTGATTGCTACGTTCGAACCGTGCCGAAGCGAGTAGGGGCGCTGTGTGCGGGCGTCATTGTCCACATTTGCCAAATGACTCTCGCTCAAATTGGGATTGGACATAGCGTATCACTGCCCATTTTTCCTTAGCAGTGTTCCCTCAGCAAGCAAAGAAGAGCCATTTCTTGAAATGTCAGTCATGTATAACGTTTAATCAGGCAGTGTTATTTACCAATATTTCACTTTTTTTGTTATTAAGAAAAATTGTTTAACACGTAGGCTTTCGCGACCAATATCAACCATAATACATGTTTTTTTTTGGGTAAAACCGCATAAATATATAAATGTGTCGTTAAACCCGCCACCACCCGACACAGCTAATTCGTAAGGTTTGTCCTTTAAACAGAATATACCAATTCGTTACTAGTACAGCACACCGTTGTGTTGGAGAGCAAAGAAAATTAGCTTAGGCTTTTCAATTGCTAAATAAGAATGTTGATCAATTGAGAACATTGGGATGTATAGCTTGAGCGTGGATCCTGTGCATTTTTTCTCTGAAATCTGCTACTTTGTTTGGGCTGCAGGGTGCGTCACGCGGCATTGACTCTCAGTGGCAAGCCCACAGAGGGGAGTCTGAAGGGCAAGGCCCTCTATTCTATTGTAGATGTAGCCCTTGGATTACTCGGCAGAAAGGCGCGCGGCAACAAGAGGCCCCTGTGGCTGTGCATGGGTCCCTAAACGATGCAGAGCCGGAATAACACACTCGCAGTTATTCTTTTACCAATTTTGCAATTTGTGTTTAGTCTCCAAAAAGCATGTGCAGTATACACATCTTGTGACATCATACTCGTACACTAAATAGACAAACAGTTGTTTCACGAATTTGGCAGAATAGTTTTTTCGTGGAAATTCTGGCGGTCAAAATTCTACAAAAGCATCAAAACAAATTCTAAAAGAATCCAGCCCTGTTTTATACACACATAATTGGCACTCTGCAAACGGTTCAGAGGTGGCTCGAGGTCTAGTCAATGGCTCCCAAAAGGGACCCCATTAACCTGATTAAGATCACCCATGCCTCTGCATCACATCACCCCAGAGCAAAGCAATCAATCGCAAGTTCATATTCTTTCCCATGTGGTTTTCTAAAGCAAACGTGCTCTTCATAACTGCTACCAATTTTTTGGTGTTCTATTCCAGTGCTTGATTAGCTCAATAGCTATATGTGATCTCCAATTTATGAAAATCAGTATCAGTGCAGATGTAAATTCAAAGCTGGGACAATTATTTGATTAAGCTGATGAATGAACTAAACTTTTTTTTATGGAGTACTGTACTTTTTTGTGATCAATTACTTGGGCGCATAAAAAAATGTGGGTCGCCCTTCCATTCTGCCTCCTAAAGGCAGAAAACCCCCTAAAACCATGCCCATCATGATACGGCTGATTATGCCGAAGATGTCACCAAGCCCCGCTTATTACCTTCCATCCAGCGGCACATGCGGGAAGAAAGATGCTTTGCTTTTGTGACCAAGACTTTACGTGAAGGAATGACACAAATTAACACGTTTGAACATTGAAAATAAGTACACTTCAAAATATCACTGTCCTGGTCACAAAAGCAAAGTTTGTGGGGAATACTTTTGAGGCATACGCAATTAGAAAATAACACTTACTACCCAGGGACAAACAAAAATATTTCGTTAAACAGTGTAATCAAACCAATAATTATTAGAGTAATTGATTACTGAACTAATTGGATATCCGGCTCTAAACAAATCCAAGTGAATGCTAATTCATTAAGCTCCTTGAGTGTAAGTTGTTTGAATGTCCACTTCACCTGACTTTATCATCAGATGTGCTCATGTTCTGGAAATGTCAATAAAGCCAAGGACTGAGCTGTGTCAATAGCTGAAAGCAAGTAAGCACAGAGAGCCATGTGGTGGGTAGATGTTATCTCCCTCGCCTGGGTTAGTTCCCAACCCTGACCCCTGAGTCGTCAGAGTTTACACGGTCTCCATGTGGTAGCGTGCATTTTCCTTCGGGTCCTCTGGTTTTTTCCTTCCACATTTTGAAACGTGCATTTAAAGTATTTGGCTGCTTTAAACTTCCACGTGATAAGCCACTTCGTTGAGCTATCATTTGTGACCAGGTTGCTGAAGAAACAGAGCTATACAGCTGAGTGAGCCTGGCATGGTAAAAAAAATGGTATACACCCTGAGTACGAGTCCACCATCCTACGCCATGGCCTGCTTCCCTCGACTTCTCCACAAAATAACAACAACCGTCATTCGCCACTAAGTCGCGGTGACGTCACCACGGCGCTTGTGCCAGGCTATGTGCACGTTAAGGCCATGTGAAGTGCCAGAAAATAAGCACACATACAGCGATGTGGATAAACAAAAAACATTCACACAACCGATTATTTCACGTTATGGGGTTTACTGTCCCCATTCGGGCCATTGCCAAGTAGTGACAGCCCCAAGTGGCCAGCGGTGTTGTAACCTGGGTAGGGCTGTTGCTTTTGACAACGTCCCTCCGTTGTTCCACTATGCACTGGGAATTCGTGTCGAGAGGTTCCACAGTTCAAGTTGTCCTGAAGTTAGTCCCCAACCACCGGAGGGGGTCCATTTTGTTTATCAGCACTTAAACAACAAAGTTTGCGTTGCTTCGTAGCCGCTCAATTTTTATATTAAATTACGGCCTATGTCTTTTCAGCTTACACGTATGACCAATGTTTAACTTTACAACATGCATGTAAAAAGATGTTTCTCTTACATTATGAAAGTAACCATCCTGTGCTACAAACCAAAGTTCGATTTCCCAGCCACGGATAAAATAAGTGCCAAATGATATTACACAACTAGTCTTGCCCTCCTGCCCCTTCGCCAACCCACAAGTTTAGTGAAGTATGGTAAAAAAGACACAAATGACGTTTTACATCTCTTTGTAAATCTATATCTGAATGAAAGCCCTGCCGAATCCGTGTGCCATCTTGGTCATTGAGATCGTTTGACCATGCTTAACCACGCTGGAATGTGCGAGTTCGTTAAGTAGAGGCTAGGACCGTGGCAAATATCGCTCGCAACTGACTTGAGCTGCGGCGAGTAACTGAACTCAGTTCAACTGGTTCATAGTCCAGTGTGTTAACTACCACGTGACCAGTCCACCAACACTTTCACGAATACATGAATAACAGTACCCTTTTGTTTTTCCAGCCAAGCCTCATTGGTTCGTCAGTCTCTTTTTCAGGAGAGTGCTGCATTGGGATTTTGGTAAATTCCATTAATGAGTGTTTAGCATGTAGGGATGAAATAGAATACCAATAGAAAGCAGAACGGAAAAAAATACAATACAGCCTTTAATTCAGCTCTGTCTGGAAGCTGTCATCTGTCAAAACCCAAAATAGACAGCGTTTGTGAAGTAAAACATAACGTGAATGACATTACCTTCTATTTAACTGGAACTGTTAAGTGATGTAGTGGAGTGGTTTGTACATCTAAATTACTACGCAAATTAAAAAGCAATGACCTGCAATGAAATAATAATGGTCAGTCTTCAAAATAACAAAATCAAATGAATAAACCTGCACTTGATGTTACAACCCTGTGTTCTCTCTACAGTAGGTGTGTGTGTCCTACAAGTTATGATTTTCTGCCCCGGGCATTTGATAAAATACTAGATAGACTTCAGTGTACAAAGTGAAAGATCCATGCTTGAGCATTGGGCTAATTGAGGAGAAATCAAGAAAATTCCTGTTATTATGCTATATTTTGCATGCCCAGTGCACACCGTTCAGGAATTTGTGTCCGTGGGAACAAAGGCAGTTTTACACATATGCTGTGGAAGAAAATAAGGACTGTGGCTGTGTTTGCTTTCAATTTTCTGTAAGAAGAATAGTTATATTTGACAGAAGTGTGATGGTCCAATGGCATGCCTGAAATGAATCACCTAATGTTTGATTATGAAAGACAACAGCTCTACCTATGCAAGAATCTTCCCATGTGCCCAAGTAATTAATTACCAGAGACAGTGGCTGTTGTATCCGAATTCCCAAGATGGAATGCTTCAATTATGTGCCAAACTGAATAATTAGGTACGATACTGGTATCTTTTTAACCCCAGCATAAATAATAACGCTATCTTACTTCCAAGCCTTGACAGATGGACATTTTGCCCTTAGTGATTTCCGGGACATTGTTTGGCGAAGGAGACACAGGAAGACGGGCCTGCTTCCTGGACCACGCTCTGCAACACTGGATAAAATCAGCTGCCACATGCCTCCTCAGCCAAAGATGATTTATAACGGACCCGTGAAGTTTTATTAAAAACAAGTAAATTAAAAGAAATGCATTTCAAGTGTTTCAAAGCAGCAAAACACAACGTGTGGCTGGACGGCCTTGTGGATAGTGTCACCTCTACTGTAGGACGTTGTCATCCCACGTTGCTTACAGGTGATTGACAAACGACATTCACTGATTAGGGATGTGTGTGCTGTTTTGACTTGAAATTTCACTCTTACAATAAAAACCATCTCGTTACTTTTTTTTAGTGTGGCCAATTAATAGCTAATGTGCTTCTTTCCCGTTTGTCACATGTTATTTTATTATGATTCGTTAATACCTGCATATTCAAGCTTACAGTAGACACAACACTTACACAAACTGCCCGCTTGCATACTTTGGATTTGTTTGATGTGATTACATGTGTAAAATTAAACTTCGTGAAATGCGATTTTGGAACGTATCGCACTTAACTTTGGCCGATGAAAATGACATCAATAGCCAATGCAATACATTCGAATTTCCAACGTAATCCACACACAAACGTGGGTACATCTTGAAAAGTAGAATGTATAGCCTAATACTGGCTTAAAGTAAACGTTAATTTGTATTTGTTACATAGGAAGGCTTATTTCATCATAATTAAAAGTTAATTGTACCACCTGGCACCAGACTCAATAACTGACTTCTCAAGGTCATTTTTCATCATCGTTTGGTGATATTTTACATACGGCTTGATCTGCAAATAAAAAAGGGCACTGTATTAATTTTAGGTAATTAAATTTGAGGTAATGAAGTAACAGTGCTATGTTGTTTTGTTTGTTCACATGAAGACGAAAATTGCCTCTCACCGTCTTACGTCCCCAACTCAATTTAAGAAACGTTTTCACACTTATCTATTACAACGTTAAGAGTGCTGTTTGCTGCTGGCTACATGACGTTTCGTCCCCTTTCGACCAGGGCAACTGCGTAAAAAAACAGATTACGTACAGTGCCGTATAACGTACTGAGAAAATATCCCCGCGATGTTATTTCTGGGTTGCTCCATGCCACGATGTGCGGCTCCACTATCGCAAAGCGGATTCGCAATGCAAGATCTATAATCTGTTCCTGGCTCAAAGCTCTCAAGCATGAGGATGAGTCAAGTGTGTGGCTTGGCCAGCGGGTGCCGTGAGACCAGTTGCAGCTGGGGAGAGGAGGTGGCAGCTAAAATGTTGTGTATGTTGACTGCAGGAAGCGTGTGTCAACATAAACACAACGTGGCAAGAATTGGGGGGCAGGAGGATTTCGACAACACTTAATGAGCAGGAAGTGAACGCCGCTGTGAGAGCGTGGCACTCGAAAGGTGGCACAATGCAGGGGATGTGGGAAGAAATGCTGAGAAGAAGAAAAAAAAACGCACAAAAAGAAGAGGGTGGTGATGCATTGCGTCCGAATCGTGCAAGAAAGAAGCAACGATGGGCACACACCAGAGGTCGCAACCGGGTACCCGATACCCGTACCCTACTCGATACCCGGCTACCCGTACCCGGCCGGGTACGGGTAGCCGGCCGGGTACGGGTAGCCGTTTGCGACCCTGGTGCGGCCGGGTACGGGTAGGCCGTGAGTCACTGGTGAGTAACCGCTTGTCACTCATTTCGGGTAGGGTACGGGTAGGGAACGGCTACCCGTACCCGGCCGGGTATGGGTACGGGTACTCATTTGCGACCCTGGTGCGGCCGGGTACGGGTACGGAATCAAAACCCGTTTGCGACCTCTGGCACACGCACGACGTAGGGCACCCACAGCGACCCACCTGGGTGAGAGGGGGGGGGACGTGAACCAATGGGAGCGCAAAGAGCTGCGCGCTCGCAAAGGCGTCTACGGTAGTTTTGTCAACAAAATTCTGTTGGGGTCAAGGTCACGTCATTGCCAATCTTCCTCCACCACAATTAGTCCTAAGCTTCTTAATGCGAGGTTAATCCAGGATAGTGGAAGGCTACCCCCCCCCACCCCTCCTCTGAATGACAAAACTGTAAACTGGAGAGAGAGAGAGAATACAACATTGCATGGAGCCCCACTTGTTTAAGTGCTTTGCGGTGGTCAGATGTTGAGCCCGTGCCGTCACGCGAGCACAATTCTCAATTGCGGGACCACTTACCGCCCCCCACTGCTCTATCCCATCATCTGGTATCACACTGCAAAACAAAAATAACGCGCACCCCCCCCCCCCCCACATTGCGTTCTAGCGCACAGGTCACATCTTCACCCGTTTACGAATGAACATTACAAACGCCGAGTTCAGGTATCGGGTTGGGAGGAGTTTATGGCAGCGTGGCTGTATCCTGCAGCGTGTGCTAGGCAACAAAGGGAAAGGCAAGAGAGAGTGGGGTATTTCTAGGAGTGCTCGGACGGGTTGTCTCCAGTGTGCTCGTGGCTATGGAGGTTGTTAAGGGGAAGGAGAATGCAGACTCAGCCAATGCACTCCCATTAGGCAAGGCAGAGTGATCCATTACAGATCATTAACATTTCACCAAATCAGGTGTGGTTAAAATAAGACGTTGAAATGCACTATAATATTGTTATACAACCATTGACTAATTACTTCCATTGGCCGATTCTGGCATGGGGAATTTAAATAGGATAATGAATGATCCTCCTTGCTATAAATTGACTTTTAAGCCAGCAGAGATTGGCTGACATGGCCTTCGAATGACCTCATTGTATGAAAGTGTATGTGGAGTCATGCCTAGTGCTCCTCATTCACCAGCCACTCACCCCATCACTGGTAAACAGGTAAGCGAAGGATTTTGCCAATTTTATGAATGAGATACAGGGCTTAAATGTTGGCACAACACTGTAATCAGATCGCCCTATATCCTTTTAGATTCACTCAATATTCCTTGGCCCGTAGACAGTGCTTACCCTATTCGCCCTGCATTAATATTGTGTAATGGCAATGGGACATGCGGGTCGATTAACAGTATTTCACCTGCACTTAGAAGACCTGGTCGAGGTGAAGAAATATAACAAAGAGTGGCCTGCAGCACACATATACACACACACACGTTATGCTTGAGCATGTCCTGTGCCACAAATACTCCAGCATTCCTCATGCCTGTGCATTCTCTTGCTGTGTGACTTTTGTTTTGCTATTTGAACATTGCAGCCTTTTTTGTTAAGCTTTTCAATACATTTCTCTCTCTAATATCCATTGATTAGTATTACGACTTCGTGAAAAAAAATGAGATTGTATTTATTTCCACAGGAAGGGCCCAATGAATTGTTTATATATTTTCCATACATGGTAATGCACTTTTCTTCAATGCAATATTGAGAAATATTTAATGTTGCTGTAACATAGCCTTGATGATAGTGCATCAACTCCGTGCTTGACTTCAGACTAATATTTGATCATATTCTACTTTCTACTTGCAATTTAAGTGCCGTTCTATCTTCATAAATTATATTATACATATACATTTTCTGAAGGCCTCGGTTTGTAAACTACTGGAAGACTACATTATCCTTCACGGAATCAAATCCAAGATCAGTCTACAAAATTTCAGCACAAGTCATGTTCAACAAGTTCACTGAAAAAATGTCGGAGGGTCACAACTGGAAAACACAAACGAGTATGTATATCATGGGCCATTCTTGGAGGCAGAACAGGATCAAAATGATGAAATAGGTGAGTTAGAGCAGGACTAAGTGTTTTGGGATATTTATATTTGCTAATAAAAAGCAACATGCTAATGTGCCTTAAGTGGAAGATTTCGAATCAGTGCACATTGATTTTTTATGACATATAGTTTGGAAACATGGACATTTTGAAAATAGAACAAATACCGACGAGTAAGGATGGAGAGATGTGTGCTGGGAATTACTTTGCGAGACAGAAAGAAGAATACACGGATCAGAGAACAAATGGAAGTCACAATACGTTTAAAGATGGATGAGCGTGCAATGAGATGAGCTCACGTGCAGGAGAAAAATGCATATTGGTATCACAAGACCGTGATTGGTGGCGAGGCCGTCACCCAGATGATGGTGACATTGGTGTATTTTATTTATTGTTTTGTATTTCTGTGTCACAAGATTCTGCTGCAAGTGTCTGTTAAAGAAAAAAGCTCAAATGTCACTCCACTGAACAGGATACAACTCTGTAATTAGACAATAAGGCTAAGATAACCATCTGCTGCATATTTGATAACCATCTTAGCCTCATTCTATATTGTGCAACCATATAGAACAGGTAAGGACAGCAAGGAGTGGCCAAATTGTATGCAAATACCACTTCATGCCTGGAGTTCTTGTGCATTTAACATATTTACTCAGAGAAGCACCAAACACGTAAGTAACTTTGATTTAAAACTATTTGTGCTGACAATTCATTGGCTTATATACCACGTGTCAAACTTATAGACATTGTTAGTAAGTCAATGTCCTCTGAATATAGCCTCTGCATATAATTAATATCATGTGGTTTATTTTTTATATACTCTATTTTGGTCTTAAATGAACCATAGTTTCTTAAAACCACAACAGGAAGGCTGAACATGCACGATGACTTGTCGAAGTCAAACAAGGTCAAGACACACGGGACCCAATTCACGTAGCTGTTTTGTCCGTCAATATACTACTCTTTGGCAGAATGGCGGCCGGGTATTCATAAACATGGAAAAATTCCTGCAAAATGCAATTCACGTAGGCCAATTCCATATCAAAGTGAAACCATTCCTCCACTCCCCATGGTACAATTGTAGAATGGCCCAAAGTGAGAGGGGTGTACGGCAAAGTTGATGATTGGGTACCACGGTGGCGAGATGTTAAAAATACCTCACTTGGTATACAGGAGGTCGTGGGTTCGATCCCGACCCCGATGCCTGCTGCTGCATATTTGAAATTTGCGTGTTCTCCCTCTGGCCACGTTGATTTTTCTCCGAGTCGTCCGGCTTTTCCCTCCATATTTAGAATCATCATGCGTTGCAGAGTATTTGGCCGCTATAAATTTCCACATGACGAGCCACTTCATTGAGCTGTCATTTTTGGCCAGGTCGCTTCTGAAAAATATGGCTCAGCGGACCTTACCTGGTGAAATAAAAAAAATGTTGATTGTGGAACGGCACAAATCACGATATGGGGGTATGTGGCTTGTGTGGGGAGCTCTGAGAGGGCCCGGTAACCCATTCTGCACAGATTCATGGCCAAGTTTTTATAACTTTTTCCACACTGGTACAGAAACTTTATAGCACGGATGGAGTCTGTCTGGTCAGCTTGATCCATGGACGCGGTGTGCGTGGCATCAGCACGTCTAACGTGGATTCTCCTCGATATTCTCCCGGCTGTGGTATTATTTACAGAATGTAGCTCCGCTAATTGTGCATGGCGAATCGTGCCATAAAACATGAATTGTGGAATTTCTGAACGACAGAATTCTGAAAATGCATGCAATGAAACTCGACACAAATCAAGTGCTTAGTATCCAAAATACCTTCATTGGTTGCCAACCTTTGTAACAAAACGAAATTAAACAAAAATGCACTGTACTATATTTAAATGTCAACATCTTTATACGCTTATGAATAATATTTATAGCTGTTTTCAAAAAAGGTTTGCGTCAGCTACAGCAACGTCAAGTGTTGTCGCACAAACTATCCCACACCAGCTACAGGGAAACCTCAGCTTACACGTTTTCATTTTAAGCTCGGCTAATTTACACAGCAGGTGAATCAGGTTGATTCACTTACTGGAGCCATATCTTTGTGGTGTGAATATATAAATATTCCATTTGTTTTTATACTAATTCTGCAATGTAAGTGCTTTTATAGGTAAGATTGTTTCGTGGAAGGTGAATTATTCACCAAATAAGTAGACAAGATTCAGTCTCGATTGTGTTATTTTCAGAAACCAATCCGGTCTTATTTAAGAGAGCACCTGGAGCAGTGGCACAGTGGTTTATGCACCGAGTTGGATTCACAGCCATGGCTAACATTAGTGAATACTTATATTTGAATCGATCCTGCCTTCCCCTTCACCAATTGGCACCGACGACCAACATGGAGTATGGTCAAACAACCCCCATGACTGGCTCATCATAGACCTTCATCTCGCAGTGGATTTACAAAGGACTGAAATCCAATTAACTACTGAAATATTAAATTTCGATTTAAAGCTTTCGTGACTGCAGGGATTCATCTTCTTGGTTCATTCGGTAAAGTCACGTAGAAGGGAAATAATAAAATAATAAAAATAAAACATAATAAAATAATTCTCACGACGTTTCGGCCACAACGCAAGCAGCCGTCCTCAGGTGAAGAACTGAAATATTAGCAGCCGACTACTGTTTCGACCTTGTGATTTGGCCTGGTTATAATGAAACCCTTTTCGATTTCAGTTTGGAAATCCGCATGTTGGTGATCTTGGGTTATGTTGTTATGCATGACCATTATTTTAAAAAATATATTACCGTATCATCATCAGCCATGATCTGTCCACTGCTGGATGAAATCCTACCCAGGTTGTTGCTATCCCGCAAGGTCTCACAATGCAACAATCCACCTGCTCCTCCTGCACATGGGCTAATATCATCACTTCATCTCCAATATAAAATAAGATGATGCCGACAATGACAACGGTGACCTATCCAGAAAGCAAAGAAAGAGCTTTAAAAAAAGTCTTGACCATCCTTACCACGTGGTGACACAGAAAATAAAAGCGTAATATCTGTCACCTTTGCCCCCACGTTTCACGCCGAGGCCTGGACACCTTTAGGCGAGTGGAGTGAATGGGGTGAAAAATGTTTGAGGTAAATGCCCACGTGTCACCCTTTGTCAGGGGAAAATGGTGCATTTGAAAATATTGTAGCATGTGAACAGGCCCATATTATTTCCCCCATTCATGTAGTCATTCCAGGTACATATTGGGCTTAAAGATAGTGGAATACTATTCTGCAATGATTGTATTGCCATTTATTCACATAGAACCCCTAATTGTATTGCATATGTGCATGACCTATGGTAAAGGTCATAGAGTATTTGCGTTTTGTAGTCATACACTATATTTCAAATGTAGTAACCTGCAATGCTTTGTTTGATCTCCATATTTTAATGCCTTTTCAATTGTTTTAAATTGTGGGATCCATCAGACAATCCATTATAATCCCACATGCTTTGGAATTATAATTAACAAAATAGCCTGCCTCGTTGTGGTTATTGCATGATACAGTGTTCTGGACATCAAAACTCTAGTTATGTTGCACATAGGCAGAATTTTCATTTTGATCTGGCCTTTGGTTCATTCAGCCAAATCTGATAGCCCTATGGGAATTTACTAGCCGTGACATCACTGGTTGCCGAGTGACAGAGCCTGATGTCCTTTTCGTCATCTTGTTAGGTGCAGGATAACCTTAATGAGCTGCCATTTGACATTTTTACGGTGTTTTCCAATCAGACTCAAGGAAAGTAAAATCATCGCTCTCTGGCATACGGTTTCTGTGTGGAATACACACGCATTGTTTGTGGTACCAAATGTCAACAGGGGGAAACATTTAGCAAAAAATAGGTGACTGGTATTCAGTGAATAGAATGTATTGTTGTAATTTCCCTTCAGAGGGCTTTTCTACATGGCTGTCTCAGCTGCCTTTCACCAAATTTATTGCTGTGCAACCATTAGAGTTACTTGAGGTTACTTGACAATGACTGAACAAGGACAGAGTTGCAATAGCTGAGGTGACAGCCAACTATGCTGCAGGTGAGGGTGTTGGGTTTTTTTCAGTGGTGACAAGGGGACCTCAGTGACGGAGGCTCCTGGGGTGGTAGCTGGAAGATGCAATGATGTGGTTGGTGTGGCTGTTGGAGGATGAGGTGGAATCGAAAGTGACGCCGTGGAACTTGATGCGGTCGTAGAGCAATGAAAAGTGGAGCCAGCCGTTAAGATTCTAGAACATTGCTTCTCAAAGCGTGGTTCCCACACTACCAGTGGTCCACGACGGTCCTCCAGGTGGTCCGTGGGCTGTGATGCAAATGCAGGCCGATCCGGAAATATGACCTTTTGTTTCGGACATCGATTTATATTTTATTTACCATATTTTATTTTTAAAATGTAGTAATGTAAACAACCATGATTAAACTACGCTAACCCTAAGGTCTAAAGGCCACTCTAAAAAAAAACTTATAGCTGCATTAAAAACATTTTTCATGTTCCGGTAAAATGAATAATTTTATATTTACTGGTATTTAGAAAAAAGTGAATGCTTTTTGTCACCAGGGGTGGGAGGGCTAGGTGGTCCTCGTAAATGTTTGCATCGGCTGAGTGGCCCGCGGGCCAAAAACATTTGAGAAACACTGCTCGAGAAGGAAGTTTGGTGATCGTGGCGAGTCGCGGTCTGGGGCCGATCAGGTCAGCTTTGGATATGTAAAGCATTCAAGGAAAGGCCCTCGACCCAGAACCACTGCTACAAGGTGGCGGTGCACTCGGAAATCTTCGAGGCCAGAAGCATTGATGGGATCAATGTAAATGAAGAGTAGGGAATGATACTTGACACCATAAATGTGGTGGCCAATAGGAGAGGTGTAGGCCCATGATTTTTTCTAAATATTTTCATGCAAACAAGCTTCAAGCAACGCCTGCATTGCTGCAAGTTTAGTTGTGTGCCATCAGAAGTTAAAGTTATGTTAACTGGAATGCATATGCTCAGAGTCTGGAAAAGAAGCTAAAATATTTGACGAGGTGAAACAACGGCACTTTTTCACTTGCAAAATCACATTTGTATTCACGCCTGTCAATGATAGCTAACTTTCCATCACAGTTTCCTTGAAACCTGGCTTTGTTAGTTCAGCAGTTGTTGCATTGCTTGCCTAACAAAGCAATAAATGTCACCAACAGATATATCTTGGTGACCCTGAGAAACATGCATGGGGAATAATACATTGAGGATTTTTTTGAAATCTCACACCTGTGTAAGGAACACGCTGTACTTTTAAACATGTGGCTTTGCTGTATTGTCAGTATCCATGCAATGTATATATGCACACACACACAAGTAATTCTCTTTTCTGGTATAAGAAACATGCCACCAGTGTTCAGAAACTGAGCTGGTGCCCCCGTGCTCACAACAACGTGTCTAGCACGACAAATGTCAGAGAATAACTTGCGACGTGTAAATAATGGTGGACTACGCAACCTTATTCTCACGCAGGAAATGGCATTAAGGCATTTACACTCTGCGTGTGGCGTCTTATCCCAAGGCTCATACATTACAAACGGGATTGTGTGCGATTGCGCACCTGATGATGAGCACAGCCGCTGGCAGATGTGCAAAGGTTTTATTTAAACATCTGACGACAGATGTGACACGCTAATTGTACAATGCACCATTTTCTGTATAAGAGATCATTGCCCTTGTCATGTTCTAAAATAAGTGGAGGTACACTTACATATTTTATGACACACTGAGAATTGGAACCCAATTCATCATTTTACATTTCAAGGTGCTGCTTGTTGATCGGGTGAAAAGAAAAAAAGAGTAGCTTAGCTCATTATGTCCCTTTATGTCAAAGGCCAAGGAGAGATTGTGTCAGAGGTTACCTCTTGTCTGGGCTGCACACCACTTTTATTTATTTTATTTCTCCGTCTGGTTACTCACCTTGCTAAATACTCTATGTCCCCTCTCCCATCAAAACAAAGACACATTCTAGATTTGAAGTTTTCGTGACTGCAAGAATCCATATTCTTTGGTTCTTTCGGTAAAGTCACGTAGGTGAAAAAAAAAAAATATTTGTATTTTAATAAATAAAAATAGTTTTATTTTATTTTTTATTTAAAATTTTTTTTTTTTCATAAATACAATTTATTTTCACCTACGTGACTTTACCGAAAGAACCAAAGAGAACACATTAACATTATTGGAAAAATGTGCCTTCTGGCTTCAGACATAATTTAGTCCCATCCTGACCTTCAAGGCGATAATATGAGAGCATGTTATACACCGCAAGTACCTTCCGAAGTTGTAACATTGCATACCGTCCAGCCAATTAAATAAGGATGAATTCATATTGATTTATGTTATTTATTTAACAGCTTATTGACAATCTCTAAGGTACCCACACCTACGTTTGGAGTATTATTACTGGAGTACTAATTAAACAATGAGACCCTGCATATTAATGGCCTATTCTTTGCCACTAATGAAGTGACATTCTTGGTGTTAATGCATGTTTTGCCTTTGGCAATTCCCTATAGAAATTACTGGGACACGAGGACTGAAGGCAAAACTCGATTTAATAATACAGACACTGTAACCCCCCCACCACCCACCCATAAAAACAGTGATTTTGAACCCGCACTGCATCTGCCATTTATTGCTGGGCAGTGAAACGTCGACACTCAAGCACAACTCCATCCGACGTCGTCTTGCTGCGCCTATTTACTCAGCACAGCGGCATATTTTGTTACAGTTACATCATCATTGTGCCTGGCCCTAGCGGGGGACAGGTGTATGCAGCTCCCACATCATGCCTAGCCTCCCCCCACTCTTAAGCCTTCCCTGCCCGGCTTTCACGTGATCAAATTGTCCTCACCATTTTTTGTTGTGTAAATGCACCTGGCACCCACCCCCCCTCCCTCCTCTCCCCCTCCCCACCTTGTTTCTTCTAGGAACGCAAAACCCAGCCAGGGGCATGTTCACAGAACCCGCTGGTGCTGATGACATCGCCTCTGGTTTCAAGTGGCTGTCCCAGCTCGCTGATGGACGAGCAACACGACCACCCCCTGCTGCTCTTCCCTTCGGTTGGCATCTCCCTTGCAACCTTCGCTACTTCAGAAGCTGTCGAAGGCACTCGGGACGTTGTCGAAGCACTCTCCCGCCACGCGCAACATCAAAGCCAGGGGCTTTGTGACTTTTTGGGGAGGAATAAATACAGATGCCCTGAATGTCAATAGCGGGTCATAATCAGAGGGAGTAAGGCAGCAGCAGTTATGGTTCCTTGGTAACGTGGAGTTTTTGTCAGCCCACACGCACACACACACACGTATATCGGATGCAATTATCTCAGAGAATATTGAATTTCAGCCACTTACGCAATATGTAATACTACTAACCGCCTGTCCGGAGCGGATGATAAAGGTCTTGTGGCTCTGCATCCGGAGCAGTTGAACCAAGGTTCCCAATTTGGGGAAGAAGTCCGATTATAATTTGTAAAGTACTGTGTGTGTGGAGACGATATGTTCACACCTTAGTCATCCATGGGAGGGTCGTACGAGGCTAATTCGCAGAGAGGGGATTTAGACCGACGTAACTGTGGAGCCACACAAGCACGGTTTATGTTCATTTGAACAATGTCTGTTCTTACAGATACGTTTAATGTACGAGATGCCGGCTAGTAGTCTAATGGGTAATGAAACGTAATGGTTATACACTTGTTGAAAACGATTATTTCACAGCAATCTCGTAATTCCCCAATGTGGCTAAAGGGTTAATTTTTATGTGGGAATCGAGACGATTGCAAACTGGCTATATCCTGTATATAAGAGAAGTATGCACATTAAGTAACATACATACACCATGTTTTTTCACATCATATTTCACAATGAATAGTAAGAGGATGAGTAGTGTGTGTGTAAAGGAACTTGACCGTATCTTTTTTTGGCAAGGACGTATGCCAAATAGAGTTCTGAATATGAAATATTTGCAGGATATACGGTATAGCGCTGTTGTAATTGCAACATGAATCCTTCTCGTGTCCCGACATGATACAACAGCCTGTACGACAACTACCTACCAGTGTAGAGTCAGTACAAACATAAACAGCTTCACGTGTAACTTCAGAATTCAGTTCACATTGCAAATTTAAACATTTCAGAATCGGTAAGCCACAAAATAGCCACGCTATACATACTCTTATTGATTTAGTGTGAGGATAACATGTTATACATGTAACTGCATTCACAATAAAATATGAAATAATGTATAATACCAATCATAATGCAATATAGTACTATGTGATCAAATTATGCCTTTTTGATACCTCTCTTGTATAAAATAACCGCATCGGTCTCACAATGTATATTTTAATAAAGAATACATTATTGATGACGCTGCCACAAGTAGTCGTAGTCGCAGCCAAGGCTTACAAATGAATCCAGCTCATTGACGACTGCGTAGGGAGAAGGCAAAACCACGCAGAGCGGCCAAGACAACCCCTGTAAACAAAGCCACGGTGCAGCACCACCACCATCACTACCAGCACCAGCACTACCAGCACTACCACCACCACTAGCACCAGCACCACCACCATCAGCACCACCTCCAGCACCACCATCAAGCACCACCACCATCAGCACCACCAGCACCACCAGCACTATCACCATCACCAGCACCATCACCACCATCACCAGCACCATCACCACCACCATCACCACTACCAGCAGCGCCACCACCAGCACTACCACCACCACTTCCACCTCCAGCACTATCACCACCAGCACCACCACCATCACTACCAGCAGCGCCATCACCAGCAGCACCACCACCAGCACCACCACCAGCACTACCACCAGCACTACCACCAGCACTACCACCACCATCACGACCAGCAGCGCCACCACCAGCAGCGCCACCACCAGCACCACCACCATCAGCATCACCAGCACTACCAGCGCCACCACCATCAGCACCACCATCAGCACTAGCACCACCAGCACTAGCACCACTACCATCAGCACCACCACCATTAGCACCACCAGCACCACCAACACTACCAGCACCACCTCCAGCACCACCACCACCAGCACTATCACCACCAGCACTATCACCACCAGCACCACCAGCACCACCAGCACTAGCATCACCAACAGCACCTGCACCACCACAACCACCGGCATCACAACCACCGGCAACCACAACACTTGCACCACCACCACCACAACCACCACCACCACCGGCATCCCACCCATTCAAACTCTCGCCGAGTCGGTCCGCGGCCGCGTTCCTCACCTCGGCCCCGAGCATCGTTCGCTGCCTTAGGGACGCGTCCTCGTGTCACCCGAAGTAGCATCCTCTACACCACGACTCCTCTCTGACACTACTACAACTCTACATCCTCCACACCACAACTCGGACGCCCGCTAGAGCAGCAGCAGCCCGTGGGGTGATCGATTGCGACATGCGCTCTCGAACACCACCACCACCACCCCCCACCACCCCCCTCCGTCTGCTCGGCTCAGACACCACCACCACCACAACCACCACCACAACCCACAACCACCACCACCAGCAGCAGCACCACCAACCCAGCTGCGACTGCTGCAGCCCGAGCTGCTCGCCGAGTCTTTTGTTCTGCCCGGTGACGTCACTGGGAGCGAGCGGGCAGCAGCAGCAGCGTCGTCGTCGGTGCTGCTCGGCTCAGCTACCCCCCCCTCCCTCCTCACACACCCCCCCACACACACACCCCCACACACACACACCACACACACACACCACACACACACACCCCCCCACACACACACCCCACACACACACACCACACACACCACACACACACACACACCACACACACCACACACACACACACACCCCCACACACACACACACCCCACACACACACCCCACACATACTCACCACACACACACCCCACACACACACCCCACACACACACACCTCACCACACACACCACACACGCACCCCACACACACACCCCCCCCACACACACCCCACACACACACCACACACACCCCCCCCACACACACCCCACACACCCCACACACTACACACACCCCCCCACACACCCCACACACACACACCCCACACACACACCCCCCCACACACCCCACACACACACCCCTCACCACACACACCACACACACACCCCACACACACACACCCCCCCCACACCCACCCCACACACACACCACACACACCCCACACACCACACACCCCACACCCACCCCACACACCCCACACACACCACACACACACACACCCCACACACACACACCCCACACACACACACACCCCACACACACACACACCCCACACACTACACACACCCCCCACACACCCCACACAAACACCCCTCACCACACACACCACACACACACCCCACACACACCCCCCCCCCCCCCACACCACCCCCCACACCCCACACACCCCACACACCCCACACACACCACACACCCCCCCACACACCCCACACACCCCACACACCCACCCCACACACCCCACACACACCACACACACACACACCCCACACACACACACCCCACACACACCACACCCCCCCCCCACACACCCCACACACACACCCCTCACCACACACACCACACACACACCCCACACACACCCCCCCCACACCACCCCCCACACCCCACACACACCCCCACACACACCACCCCACACACCCCACACACACCACACACCTCCCCCCACACACCCCACACACCCCCCCACACACCCCACACACACCACACACCCACCCCACACACCCCACACACACCACACACACACACACCCCACACACACACCCCACACACACACACCCCACACACACCACACACCCCCCCCCCACACACCCCACACACACACCCCTCACCACACACACCACACACACACCCCACACACACCCCCCCCCACACCACCCCCCACACCCCACACACACCCCCACACACACCACCCCACACACCCCACACACACCACACACACATCCCCCACACCCCACCCGGTCTGATGACACCCACCCGCTCGCCCGCTCGGGCTTAGCTGACGATTGTCGTGTGTGGCTGAGATGTAAACACGCCGCTTAGTCGCCGTGTGGCGCCGTCAGTGGACAGCGGTCACAACACCGGTTCCTGGGCCTCCCCCCTAGGTCGACTCGGCCTCAAATGAGTACCTGGTGTACTAGGGAGACAAAGGCGGCCGGGCGTGGTGCTGGCCACCCACTCACTCGTGCGCCGTGCCGGCCTTCATAGGTGCTGCTCGCTAACAGCACTTGCCCCCTACAGTCTGTTAGGCTACACGGGGGGATCTTTGTCTGTGACACACGATGTGCATGTCGTATGCGCACGTGTATAATATAAACGTATAATCTACATGTTCGTTCACAATACGTGCACGCAAGGCACGTATATAAATAAACAAATACACATGAAACAATGTCAATACTCCGACAATGGAAACATCTCAATGCCTACTCACTATTGTGTATTTATTTCCATTAACGAGTCAAAACAATTTCTGACCTGCAGTGCGTTTACCTGACACGCACCGTTCTCATTTTGCAAGCGAGTGAACCATCATCACATTCTTTTGAAACCTGCCATCACAAGCTTCTAGTACTATAGTACTGTATTTAACAAACAACAAAAACGCAATATTCTTGGTTCTTTCGGTAAAGTCACGTAGAAGGGAAATAATATAATTATAAAAATAAAACAAATTCTCACGACGTTTCGGTTGCAACACAAGCAATCAATTACACAAGTTTTGCTGGCTGGCTGGGAAAAGTGCGCGTGGTGACATCGCCTCGCACTATCCCACGTGGAGCAGGGTTCGTGCGTGCTGACGTCACACCCCCCCCCTACCCTGCCCCCACCCTCCATCCGGGGCGTGTATCCCAACTCAAATGTGCAGACAGCGATAGTGAATAACGAAATTTATAAACAATTCATCTATTAAAAAAAAACACATACACACATACTATGCATATTATTGTAAGACCACTCTCGCGTGAAGTAATGTTATGCCAGACAGGCATTTTCCTATTATTTTCAAGCCTTTGATAAAAAATAAAAATGGTTGGTGAACAATAGCTTGTTTAAAAAAAAACCTGGCACAAATGCTGGGATAAAAACGCTGTTGTTTAGGGTTTGTGGATGTTGACACATGACATAGGAAAAGGACGTCATAAAAATTAGTCTACTAGTCTTTTGGCTGCCCCTTGTCACTATTATGTGACCATGATTTGTTTCCAAAAATACACAAGAAGAAACACAATTGCCAAATACGGTTCACTGCTGCCATATACAGACATTTATAAACTGCTAAGCTTTCCTCTTTTGCATGCATGTGCATCTTTTGGCAGAGCATGCAATACGCGTGGCATTTGTGTTAAGTCACCTAGCTATGGACGTTACCAAATTGGCAACAAGGGCAGCAATGAAAATCCCTAAAGCTTTTTTGGTGTCATGAATGGAAAATTTCAAATTACGAATCCAGTGCATGTGTAGCTGTGGAGGAAGTTATCCGGCAAGACCGACAATAGTAATTTTATTATTTCCAGCATGGCTAATTGTAGTCGTGTTGGTTGCAGTGTGATTTAGATGCCTTCTAGCCACCCTCCCTCTGCCATACAATGGCGAGATATGATTCTGGTTTTTAAACCAATAAATCCCCAATGACTTTGAGCACACAGGGTGGCCAACAGATCAGTACCGGGATTTATTTTGTGGGCTCAAATAAATGTGCCCTCGTCACAGAGACTTTAATAATGTTTTGTCTGTGATAAACTACTAAACAATCAACCTTTATTTCACGTGCCGATATCGCCCTCAATAATGTCGGCATCAGTGCAAATTGCAGCAGAATGGGAACGGTACAGGGGGCATAGAGCAACAGAAAGGAAACCCGCCACGATCCTCAGCGGTTAACACAAGAAAGCAAGGACGGTAAATTTAAGCACGCTAACAGAATTGCCTAATTGGAAAGTAATCCCAGACCTAAACCAAAAAAAAATCACAAAATGTTATATTAGAATATATATAATACATATTCTACATTCATATGCTGAAAGCGGATGGCTGTGGCGCAGTGGTTAGCGTACAGTACTTCACTATCCATATGGTTGTCATCTTTTAGGTACATAAAAGTCTGGATATATCATTGAAAATGTTTTTTGTCATAATACCAGGAAAGGGGGGAGAACGAAATAAAAATGGATTATATTGAGTGGTGGATTATTACTTAACTGACAATCTCTGCGACTTTGAATGTCCTGAGAAAACGTTACAGATTTCCCAGCTAAGCTACTTCAACAACAGGGCGATCCTGTAGGTGGGAACTGGAGACATCCACCCGGCAGCTGAGTTAGATTCCCAGCCACGGCGAAACATCAGTGATGCGTGGTATCTGAAATAATCCTGGGTTATCCTTAACCATTCAGCATTGATCAGCATGGTAAAATATGGTCAACCAAATTCCCATTACCGACAAGCTGTGGGGAGGAAATCATCCAGCAGCGGACTGATAAACGCTGCAAATTGTTACTATACTACAGGAGTGGATAGACACATGAGCTTGCAACATGAGCTATACATTGTTCAGTAAATTAGGCAAAGGGAGTCTCTCACTATTAAAGGGACTTGGGCCCAATACTCTGCCAGTGTCATGGTATCTTGATGAACTTGTCCTCCACGCTCTCTGCTAACCGACACAGACTCTCCAGGGCAGGTAAATAAGCCTTTGCGCTCAGCACACAAATACAATGGCTGCATGACAAATATATAAAATGCAAGCAACCGTGTGTATGTAGCAGCAGATATATTGAGATATTAACAAAATATATGCTTTAATCAACAAAATATAAGATGGTGTATTTCATTCTGCATGAAATAAGTGACCCTGTTAAATATAAAATATATCTGATGTTCGCTGCATTCTGGTAGATGAGAGTAGGTCATGCAGCCTAAAAATACACACTGCACGGTTCTGTGTAGAGAGCAAATAATTAACGTTAAATAGATACCTACAAGCAAAGCAGAATATGCATTGCAGATTAGGCAAGCACCATTCATTGAAATCGCAAAGTGTGGACAATGTACGTTACATTGTCCTCCCATTATATTTTTTAATTGCATTGGATCTCACAGCTGTGTGGCTGCTGTTGCAAAGATATTTTAAATGCACCACATTTTAACCACCTGCACATTGGAATCCTAACATTGTGACTAAAATAAATATTGAGAAGGAAGAAATGAACATGAATGCTTTCAATGATTTTCCAAAGATATGTATTCGGCATAAAAAAAGCGAAAAAATCTGAAACTAGGCAAACACAGCGTCACACGTTATTAGACTAAATCCGGAAGTGTTTTGAAAGAATATTCAAATAAAGCAAAGTTATACCCAGATAAAGATGTCTCAACTCAGGAAATAGCCTGGTGACTGTGGGAGGCAGCTCTGGAGACACATTTCACATTGCTATGGCACCGACACATGGCACGGGCCTTTGCAATAAATGAGGACATCCTGCAAATGTGTGGAAAACCCCATTCTTATCTGACACTCTTATAATGTTGAGATCGGGGTGATGATGGACCAATTTCACTACATAGAAAATAATTAACAAAATGTTGTTGATCGGATTTTTGTTCACGGCTCAAATGATGAAGAGTAGTACTTTGTCCGCATGTACGAAAATGCACGAGCCTCTTCTTATTGGGCACAAGGAGACAGTAGATATTCATTTAAAATACGGCGACAAGTAGATATCAGATGACATTGTCATTGTGCTACCGCAGGAGATGTTAACTAGTGCTGGACCTTGTGTTGCTTTTAATACGCACATGAGTCACCATGCACGCGGATTTAAATAAATAGACTTTGTACGGTTTTAATTATTTAGCTTTTTAGTCTTCTTCAGTTGTATAGCTGATGTAGATGTAGAGCAACAACTATCATTTCACATTCACTTGGTCAAGCCAGATAACCGTGTCAGGGGCAGCGAAGTGAATCGCTGTAATGTCTCCTTCATATTTGTGGATCGGGCATTGTGACATCATTATATGTTGTATGGTCTGTTCTGCATCACCGCAGTTGCATAATGGATAATTTAAAATTTTCCATTTGTGCATCAGTTATCTGCATCTGCCAAGGTTTGTGCGGATGTGATTTAAGGTGGACCATGAACTTTGTGGAGGATCAAAGCCAGGGATCTTCTGCGTTGGATCTTTCACAATGTGTTTGTGAGTTCCTTTGAGTTCCATTCAGCTATCCAAGGCTTCATCGGGGTTGAATTCGCATTGTTTAAGGTTAAAGCACGTTGGTCCAAAAGGGCTTGCGTGACTTCAAGCGATGACAGGGGATGTTATTGAGTCCTTTTTGAATTGTTTTAAATAATCATCACCCATGATGTTTCTGCTTTTCTGAAAAATGCGAGCAAATGTGATTCTATCAGATTTAAGAGGCAGGCTATTAAAATACAGCTCATCCCCTTGGGTATTTATTGTGAAATAAACATCTGGGATTTGAGGCCTCCAGTTAATAGTGATAATTATAGTGGCATAAATATAAAATGGGGCAATGTGTCAGAAATTGTGCAGGGCAGGCCAATGAATTAATAGTTAGCTCCAATGTATAAAATTAATTTCTGAAGGATTAACATGAAAATCAAATGTGAAAACAAACACATTTTAACGTGCAGAATAAACATGCTACCTTTAATTATTTATGTTTTGGTCACTTGACACTGGATATGAACCATGGGTGCATTTTCACTTACATTCCATTTACATTGTTACGAGCGATTTCATCTTGCATATGAGCTGGACAGTTAAGTCATTTAACACATTCCTGCGGAGGGAGCTGGTAGGAACGTTGGGTTGCTCGGTCAATGGCCAGGGTCAACGGCGGCGTGGTGTATTCCGCAAATATGCCCGACTGTGAGGGCGGCCACAAGCCAGCGTGAGTAGGTGAAACGTTGAGTTTCATAAGGGCACCACGGGGTGAACAGCCCCATCCCACCCAGCCCTACCCCTCCCAACCCCCACCCAGCCCCACCCTCCCCACCCAGCCCCACCCTCCCCACCCAGCCCCTCTCCACCCTCCCCTCCCCACCCAGCCCCTCCTTCCCCACCCAGCCCCTCTCTGCACGACGGACGGACACAATAATCCCCTGTGGGCTGGTGTAACCAGGAGGTTCCTACCAGTATTACACTGTGTATACTTTAACAATGCTGCCTTTTTTAACATGACGAAGGGCAGATGGCAATGAAACCATAGGAGGCATCTCTTGGCAAAAGAGCTATCAGGTGAACTTTTTACACAGCCGTTTCCCGATTGTTACAAAAAAGAAAAAGTATGCATCTGTAATAATTCTCCGGAGACGGATTCGGAATCGGTCTTCTTTATTTTCACTTCACGGTACACTTGTTCCCACACGCTCCGTTGCTGGCAGACAACGGAGAGCGGCAGACTCCCACAACTCCCACCGCGCACGTGGCACCCGGAGCCCCGTTCGCGCGTGGCTCTCACCCCGTTCAGTTCCCCGTCTCCTCTCGATCATCCCCCTCTCCTCCCTCTTAATCCCTTCGTCACGTGGTCCCCCCAGCCAATCCTTTATGGGCAATCTCGACCGTTCTCGATGGTTCCCTGTCACTCCCGGGACCACGCCTCTTATCCGGATCCCCATTAGCTGGGGCCCCAATGGCTGGGCCAATCACCCCTGATGACATGCCGTGATCACGCCGGCCCCACGCTCCCTATCTCGACCCTTATTGGCTACAAGCAGGATCGGCAAGCCAATCCCCCACGTGAACCCACTATAGCTGTTATTACACATCTATGGAAGCATTTGAGTTCTTCATGCTCTGCCTTCAAGGGTGCTGCTTTTCACTTTGGTGGCAATACATTGCCGAGAGAGTTATATCTAGCACCCGCGATAGTTTTGTATTCTGTCCACACAGTGTCGATTCCTACACCTGTGGAGCAATAGATTTAAAACCAGTCCCTTAAAAAAACACGGAGTGGAGGACAGCACAAAAAACCAACAACAACACACTCGCACGTCCATCGAATGGTGACTAAATAAGCTGGAACCTTATTTTAGATAAGATCATGGAACGCATCAATATAATTAAGCTTGTAGACCTAAATAAAAGTACTTCGATTTCGATTTAAAGCTTTCGTGACTGCAGGGATTCATCCTCCTGGTTCTTTCGGTAAAGTCACGTAGAATGGAAATAAGGCGCTCTTCCCCCTCCAACCCAGCTTAAATAGACGCTCCAAGCCTGGGGTTGTTTCATTCATACTCTGTCTTCTCGACAGACCTATTCTTCACCTTAGGACGGCTGCTTGCGTTGTGGCCGAAACGTCGTGAGAATTATTTTATTATGTTTTATTTTTATTATTTTATTATTTCCATTCTACGTGACTTTACCGAAAGAACCAAGAAGATGAAAAGTACTTAGGTTTGTGCGACTTGGCATAACACTGAGGCAAATGGAGTTGATATGTACGGAATCTGTTTTTTTTTCTCAGAAAAGGTAACGATGTGTTTACAATGTCACGTGAAATTCAGCAGATTTTTGTAAAAAACAATCACAGACGTGACACAGAGAATGTATGCAGGGGCTTGCCCAGTTATGGCAGGGGTGAGGAGTGTCTTCACAGGTGGTGCTTGAGGTGGGGTGCGGAGGAAGAGAGGTAATAAGAGGAGAGACAGATTCCCATAGGACAATGACATTATGAAGAAGCATGAATATGTGATGGGGAAGAGATTTGGTGGTGAAAATCGTAGTTGGGCACTAGGATGCGAAGGACAGTGTGACAAGTTCTGGCTTCATCTGAAATATATGAAAATGAGCGGCACTTTGCCTACAATAGTCAATAATTCACTGGGCTCATTGTCTGAGGGTATCCTGCAACAAATCAAATGGAAATGTTTTTAAGTGCTCCTGGCAGGCATTGTTTGAATTGATTCCGCGTGTTAATTAATTTTTTAAGACTAAAAATATTGCAAACGCACAAACTGAGCTTAAGGCCAAGGTACAACATTGATTGCTGTGCTCGTCACTTGAAATAATTTATTGAAGGTATTTCGCTGTAATATGCTGCATAAAAAACATTCTTTATGAGTTATTAATATGGCATTTGCTTAAATTTTCATAGGAAAATAGTATTCAATTCGAGCACAACTCAAAAATAGTGAATGTCAAAGATGCAATGCAGCTGCTATTGGGACCTGGTAACAACGCAATTTCTGTCTGTTTGAAAACGATGAAAATAACCACATGACTCATAAAGGCCCCTTTAGAAACCTTCAGTTTTCAGTTTCATTTATTTGGTAGAGCCCTGTGAGCCATTCGGCTCTTGAATCGGGTGCAACCGCAACAAACAAAAACATGAACAAGAAACATCTTAAAGTGATTATGCGCAAACAAAACAAACCAGGAAAAAACAGCAAAGACTTCCAGAAAAAGAACCGTATATCAATCCTAAGAAGGCTAAACGTAAAACGTTTAATCACCTTCACTGTGTTAAATAACTTGAAAATAGAACACTTCCTGGATGTTTCTGCGTTTTGAAAATGGGTTGTGCATTAAATCGTTGTCACGTTCACCCTGGCTTTCCCAGGTCTTTTTTTCTATCGCGGAGAATAATAAATCAACATTATTTTAGTTGAGTATTTTCCGTATTGATTATGAATGTATAATAGTGTACAAAAAGTTAATTTGGAGCAAACATAATAATAATAAAATCCCATAAAAGTTCAATATATTTTTGAAAAGCCAATTACGAAATCAATACACGATAATACACAGCGTATTGTGTTCTTTTACGTTACAAACTACAACTACTACAACAACAGAATAACTAAACATATGAATAACAATTCAACACTATGAGATCTCTTTTACCAGTGGCAAAATATAATGGTAGGTTTTTACCCTTTTAACTGGTACAAAACTGACACCTTTATTCAAGGCATCATGTTTGCAATGACCACAACACAAGTAGTCAATAAAGCAAACAAAAAGAAGCAACTCTGATAAGGATAATAATATGCACTGTCCTTGAAGTTGATTGGCCCACACCCGAGACGGCTTTCTTTAGAGCCTAGTCCCCATTCAACTTCAAGGACAGTGCATATTATTATCCTTGTCAGAGTTGCTTCTTTTTGTTTGCTTTATTGACTACTTGTGTTGTGGTCATTGCAAACATGATGCCTTGAATAAAGGTGTCAGTTTTGTACCAGTTAAAAGGGTAAAAACCTACCATTATATTTTGCCACTGGTAAAAGAGATCTCATAGTGTAAATGTTTACCCCGAACTCTCAATACTCTGATATTGCACTGTTTTTGAGTTGTACGCCTTCTGGTGTCATCTGGCCCTACACCAATGGGGACTAGGCTCTAAAGAAAGCCGTCTCGGGTGTGGGCCAATCAACTTCAAGGACAGTGCATATTATTATCCTTATCAGAGTTGCTTCTTTTTGTTTGCTTTATTGACTACTTGTGCTGTGGTCATTGCAAACATGATGCCTTGAATAAAGGTGTCAGTTTTGTACCAGTTAAAAGGGTAAAAACCTACCATTAACAATTCAACAGCTTGATTAAGCACTTCATTATTTCACTCCACTCCGATGCAACTGAACTGAGGTGCCACCTCTAGTATTGACTGACTCAACCATTATCTTTCCAGGAAATTTGACTGAGTGATGCTGTAAACGGAATAAAATGTTGAAAATGTCTTGTTTTGAGAGGTTTACGTTTTTGCAGCTTACTATTTAACATTAACACATATACTGGATGAAGATATGTTGAGCGGCCACGTAATAAGAGGAAGAACATGATGTTACAATCATGAAGGGTGCTCTTTTAAACACAAGCTTATGAAATATCCCTGCAATCCCGAATGCATACCTGTATCTGGCTGTGCGATGGGGTGATGTGGATCTGTGAAGCATGACTAACAATTTTTTTTCGATTTTAAGCTTTCGTGACTGCAGGGATTCATATTCTTGGTTCTTTCGGTAAAGTCACGTAGAAAGGAAATAATAAAATAATAAAAATAAAACACAAAATTCTCACGACGTTTCGGCCACACCTGAGGACGGCTGCTTGCATTGTGGCCAAAACGTCGTGAGAATCTTATTATGTTTAATTTTATTATTTTATTATTTCCCTTCTACGTGACTTTACCAAAAGAACCAAGAACATGACTAACTAGGCTACCCTTTTCATAGGCAATAGAATTCTGAGTACTGTGCCTTATTCCAAACGTCTGCCACAAATATTTATTTGACGTTAAAATGCAAAGTGGATCGATACAATTAATCGTGGATGCTATCTTGATATTTCCACCAAATGAAACGTCAACATTATGTTTCAATAACTGTATATGTAAGTGAAATAAATAATCATCATTCCATTAATTCATGATTCTGCTTATTATATCGTTGGTAGGTATTGTTGACAGAGTATAAATAACGATTATCTGTGGAAACTGTAATTATTTTTGTGCGCTGTGGCAATATTATCATAATCGTTATTGGTGACATGCCAGTGTTTTTTTAATAGCCATAAATCACTACACTCCTTTCCAGTGGAACATGAATTAATGATTGTTATTACTTGGAACACGCATACATTTTACATTCTAAACAAAACAAAACGTGTGTATTCATCAACTACAAATAGGTCAACATATTTTTACTCGAATGAAATGATAATAAGGATCTGAGTCAATGGAATTAAACACTATATTGAATAAATAATCGGTACAGTTGAACCACTGTAAAATAAATAACAATAACTCATGTATATATTTGTGTCAATCCACTGCTGGATGAAGGCCTCCCCCACACTGTGCCGGTCATGGAGGTTATTCTAACTGGGATGTAAAGGAGGGCCCAGGATTGACTCAGATATCACTTACCGCTGATGTGAGGTGTTGTGGGATAAGCGCACAGAGGGGATGGTGTGACCGGTACCGCATTGCCCGCGAGCAAAGCTTGTGCGATGCGATATGGCCAACGCAGTTTGGGGTCTGTGACCCAAAGACCTGGAACCATTTGTGGAGCCAGTTTTGCTAAATTGAGGTGAATTCCTGATAGCCCGCACTCATAAGGGTGTCCAACAAAATGTTTAGACACTCCCGCCTGCCTTTGTTTTTTAATGTTGACGTTTTACACACTGCACCAGGTGCACACTTAAAGCTGACTTTGACCTACATGAGGCCCAGGACCAGTTCAGATGTCACTCACACACACACTATTTCAAACACATGTGCCGTCCATGTTTTAGGAAGAGATTTTACACTGAGATAATTTGCCCTTCCATTTATGGATTTAAAGAAAATATATTTTCAGATTATATTACATTTTGTATCTATCCTGATGTTCAGAACACATCCCTTGCATACTCAATTTCAGAATGTACGAACACTGACGGTAAACATTGCAAAACAAAATTGAAATAAAAAACCCAAATGTGCTAGGTAAATATTGCCATAACTTGCCGTGATATAAATGGAAATGTAATTCAAATCAAGACTCATCACTATCCATTCATAAGCATATAAATACGTTTTCATGCTGATATAACCCAGTGCAGTTTAGCAGCAAACTAACTCCAGTAAAACATTTTATTAATGCATCACTCTCGCTCCTTCCCATATTACGTTCCGAATATGATATATCATCATTATCTATTTTCCGCAGGGGAAACTGCTTTTTTGTTTGTTAATTTCTATTGATGCCACAGTTCATATTACCGTACATGGACGGTAATACCACGATTTACGTCTCCCCCCCCCCTTTACGTCGTTTCATAAATTCGTCATCACGTTATTGATACCACGGCCTGATTTGTGTCACCTCCACGCACACTTACATCGCTGATAGCATCACCCGTCTTTTCACATATCCATTGTCTCAGCGATTTGCCTCCACCTACCCTGTAAAATGATTTTGATTTACGTCGTTTCGATATTCGTCACACCTTCCAGGAACGGAACCCCTACGCAAATCGGGGGTGTGACTGTACATTCTTTCAATCTATAGCTACTTCAGAAATTGTGTGAAAGATGTACATTTTGCTTATTTTCTTGTTCCACTTTCAAGGATGGCAGAGGCAAGTTGAATTAAGAGCGGAAATTGTGCTGTGTCCAAAAATAACGCAGGAACACACGCTGATGTCTTAAAAAGCCTATATGCCACACAGCAGGTAAATTTAGTTGTATTTTAACTGAATAATAAATCATCCATTGTCATCTGTTATCCATTGTATAAGAAGGGCCTGGGTAACCATAGCTACGAGGGTACATATCTTTTTTTAATTTACTCGTGTAGAAAATAACTTTGAGATCTAAGGTGTGGGGCATGACACCAGGTTCTTTAATATTTACTTCCTAGCAGATTGTGAAGGTGGTAAAAGGTAAAGAAGCAGCCCAAAAATGGTGTGCTCATGTCCCTGCTGGCAGGAAGACCTCCTTGTCAATCAAGTTAATTGCTTGAGGTGATTCACGGAAATTGCACCATTGTTTCAACCGTCGCGTCGGGAATGAACGAAACCAGCAAACTCTGGATTGCAAGTTCGGTGTGCTAACCATCTCACCATGGCAGTATTCAGAGCAGATGGTGTGTTTGCTAAACCCCCCCCCCCCACTAAACTACCAGGCAGCATCGGGGGATTTGAAATGCCAACTCGGTGCAAACTGACGCAGCCGTGAGTGCACTGACTGCTGCATTCTGTAAAATGAAGACTCTCACTGTATTGGAAAAACAAATTTGCTTGCTCCCACGGTATTTTCGCCATGAAGTAAAATATCAGCGAAATGGTCACAAATATCTTTGGTGCGGATTGTGTACGCATAGCACTGCGTCTCGAGACACCGTTGTTTACAAAGACTACACCGTAGACTATACAACCTGACTACTCTGAACTTGCATGCTTGTTATTACGTATTGTTCGGGAAAATTACCTTGCTTCAAAGTGATAATATGAGATCTGCAACACATGCTTGCAACACATGCGTCCTCTGGTCTAACACCGTTTTGAGACTAGGCTCAAAAGAAAGATGTCTCTGGTGTGGATCAATCAGTTTCAAAGACAATGCATATATTATCAGAGTATGTTTTTTGTTTGCATTCTGACCACAAGCAGTGTGGTTAATGCAGACATGATTCCTAGTAAAGGTTTCAGTTTGGTGTCTTAACATCTTAACACCTGTTTTGTTGCCAGAAAAAAGAGGAAAATCTCTTCTCATGTTTTGGTACTGGCAAAGGAGGTCCCATGATATACATCCTTGTACTCTTTGTTCGTGTGGCGTATTGCCCAATTCCAAAAGCAAGCATTGCATTTCGAGCGTGGGACTCAAAATTATGTTAAACGCACACCAATCCTGAGGCATTCAGTGACACTTCTTTGAACTGTTAAAAGACGTTGTTGGCTCAGTAGGGATCGTGCATGCTGGCAGTGTGTGACAGGAGTGGAATGGGAATACCGCGTTAGAAAGCTCCTGCACGGGTAAATCGCACTCTCTATAGTTTAATTAGGAGACAATAAACAACCCCCTAGGTGTGTGGTTTGTAGCACAGCGTAATACTCGAGCACATGCACCACCAGTTATACATTCAAGACAATGGCTTCACCGACAATGCAACGACTGATACGTTAGGAATTCATCGCCATTGTTACGAATACATGTACTGTATCATTAACTGTAGACAAACATTAAGCCAACATACTAAACAACTGATATGGTAAAAATAAACACATTGAGGCAGACATCACCACTGTGGTGATTATAAGTCATTGCTGGCAATGCTGACTCATTACAGTTATTAGGGGTCGTCCATAAATGACGTCACGCACCTGGGGGGGGGGGTCAGACATTTGTGACGATGTGTGACGAGGGGGGGGGGTGAGAAATGTGACGTCACATGAAAATACACAACTACTTAATAAAATATACTTTTTAATAAATGTTTTCTCCTACAACATCAGAGTGCAGCGGCACATTAAATACGCATTACAATAGTTTCAAGCGATTAGAAGCATGTTTATTTTGGGGGGAGGGGGGGCACAGCTTTGCGACGTCATATTTGTAGGAGGGTCTGACTTTTTGTGACGCCGTGTGACGAGGGGGGGGGGAAATTTCGTTCAAAATCGCGTGACGTCATTTATGGACGGCCCCAAAGAAATATTGGGAGGGAAAAAGGAGTCATGAATAAATGAGAGGAAAGGTCAGAGGACAATTTATCAAAATGCAAATACCATAGACCTGAACAATTGCGCATTATTTTAATTTGTGAAATGCATCACTGAGATGCCAGTGATTTTAATACAATACGGTACTGTATGTACTGTTCTAGTATGTCTTCTTTTATTTATTTTAATTTTTCTACCTACGTGACTTTACCGAAAGAACCAGCAGTCACGAAAGCTTCAAATCAATATTAGTATGTCTGTGTTTTTATTTATTCATGACAATTTCTGTTTACAATCTGAAAATTTTACGTATACAATTTTTTTTTATATGTATCACATTCATATTATTTTATGTACAGGAAACCCTTTCCCAACGCGGCTTTATCGAACACATTTAGGCTCTACAAGGTTTACCTAATTATGGCTCTTATCTAGAACATTGGGGTGATGTTTTGACTTTAAGTAGTTTGATGCTGCTTAGATTATTTTGTCCACGCCAAAAAACAGTGCCTTGAAAGTGCTGCATTCGTTGTGAGGTTTGAATGAATCGACTGTGAGAACGATTTATTTACCAAGTATGGTTTTTGTTTGTGATAATTATGTAACACACATTCAACACGCACGACGGCACAACGCAAATATTCGTATTATAAATCTTGACTTAAAGCTTTCGTCACTGCAGGAATTCATACTCTTTGGTTCTTTCGGTAAAGACTTTACTCGGTAAAGATTTTACCGAAAGAACCAAAGAGTATTCGTATATTGCCACACGCATCTTCCAGTCGTCCAATCGTTGAGACCGTCAGTCACACGGACGTCGAGATAGCGAATCATTAACGTTCAAGTGACAGTGTTAGAGGCGAGCATTAGGTGTGAGTGCCAAGGTGCGGTAAAAAGTAATGGAGACGGGGATTGTGCGTTGAGGTCACATTGAAAAATAAAGAGTGAACACACACAAGAAATCGAGACTCAACATCCTTGGAGCACGATATGAAGAGCGGAAATCATGTCGAATTAGTTAAACAAAGAAGAAGGAGGTGATCATTTCGGATCTAGGAATGGAACTTCATTTTCCCAACAAGGTCTATTATTTGTCGAACGCGGTTTTGTCAAAAAGGCATTTTCTAGGAACATATCTCTCGTGTTTGGCATAGTCTGCTTGTACTGTATTTGAATTCAACATATACGTTGAACTTCTTTTGCGCCGTACGTAGCCAACCGTCCTAATCGGAGGTGCGGTGGAAGGACAAACTAAATACAAAAACCAATAATTATATAATGTAATATAACTCTGTAATATTATTTTACAGCACTTTTTCAATCCACCGATTGATGAAAGCCTCACCAGGCACCCGCCATTCATGGGCGCTGACCATACTTCACCGCGCTGGTCAGAAGAGGTTGCACAAAGCAGGCTCAGGACAGGCTCAGACACCAATCACCACTGATGCCAGCTCTGGCCAGGAATCCAACTCACGTCGCTGGGTCAATAGTGCTGCTTGAATTGGACTGCGACTGCTTCACTCCAAAATAATTAAATGTGAGCAAATCTTTAAAAAATTCACAACGATTCTCTTATTTATCTACAGTGCATGCACCAGTTTCCTTTGGATTAATTTGTGCAATTGCTTTTGCATTTATATAAAAAAACGTTAACTTATATTTTACTTTCTAATTTATGTCATTGTAAAAAGCCAAAAGACTTGATCAAAAAGTAATATTTGCTTTCACAAATATATCCGTGCAAAATACAAAATTTCCTCATAGCCATGCTTAAATCTAAAAGGCATGCTTAAATCTAGATTGAAAACTAATTTCTTATAACTGATTGTTGTGTTTAGATTGTTGTCCTTCCCCCGCACCTCCGATTATCACGGTTGGCTACGTACGGTGCGAATTAAGTTCAACACAGACACACATGTCGACTTATGTAATTCCCTTTATCAAGCCATCTATATAGAACACGCAACAGGGTCGATTGTGATGCAATGATGCATTTAATCAAGAAATTGTTCATTAAAAGTCCGTATTGTGCTCATGGTAATTCGGTCACTGTATGCCGTGCCCGTGTTTTGAAACAATAGAAATTAAAAAAAAACAATGGCCTGTGCTTACCCTTCAATGCCTCGTGGAGTCATAAGACTCTTCTGAAGGATGGTGCTGCATTGGGATGTGAAGCCAATTGCATTGATGAGTGTTTGAGAAGTGGGCGGAAACTGCAGTACCTGGATAAAACCTGCCATGCATACGAGGGGGGTTGTCACTCAAAGCTGTGCAGAGATAGATTCAATAATCCATTGATGTTCTGGTATCTCCATGGCCACATTGCAGCCCACAACACCTGTTATACCCAGTTAGTCTCCCATCCAAGTAATAACCAGACTCAAACCTGCTTAGCTTCCGAGATCCGATGAGATTATATGAATTAATAATGATATGGTTGTCGGCAGTTTTGTCACCGTAGTTTGTCAGTTTGCAATATACAGCTTAACAGAACAATTGAAGTGGGTTACTCAATACGAATTTGCCTTGCAAATGGTGATCATGTATGGTTGAGTGAAGAGTTTTTTGCTTTCAACAAGAATACCAATATTCCTTAGGACTGTTACATTTAATATTGCTGGTCTTGCATGCCCTGAGGAAGCCATTTAGACAATACATTTTCTGGCCCTATCTCAGTACGCACTCACTTTACAGTGGAAATAACCACGTTGACTGACTTTGCACATGAATTGTGGCCCGCTCAGTGGAAATGTGAAATTATAGAAGCCGTTTAAATCTTGCCACCTGTGAAATGTCGCATGAGTAAAATAAGACGTGACCTGGAATAATTGCTATTGTTCTCAAACAGCTAAACGATGCACTACAGATCACTTTATATTTCATACACATCCATTGTCTACCAACTGTCATGCACCATTTCCTAGTGCAGATAAATAACCATGCGTGGTAATTGTAGGCGAAAGACAAACATGTTTAAAATTATAGACATTTAAGCTTCGTGACATCCCAATTCCTGAGCTGATGTTTGACAAAAATATTCTGCATAATAATTGCTTCTCATATGAGTATATTTATTCAAGAGTTTATATTCCAAGAGTTGGACTTTACTCAAATCCAAAGCACTATACATGTAATTCATTCAAAAAGACAGCTGAAAAATTAATTCACTTGTATTTTTCAGTTTAATTTAATTTGTTATTGTATTTATTTTAATTGTAGAGGAAAGCTCATGTTACATTCTACAACAACATGCAATTTGTAAAATACCCGTCAAATCTCAAAGGAGCCAATAATTGCGTATCTCGATATTAATTCCCTATACGCATGTACCCAACACAAGTTGTTTTGGTTGACACACTGAGTGTTCGAAATTTTTCTTCTCTTCGCCATTCATGCAAGACACAATGGGGAAAGAGTCCAAGGTCGCTTACGGGAAAAAATTGAACTGTTCCTGGTAGAGCTCAATAATTGCAGCCACATCTGCCTAGATACAAACACAAAGATAAAGAGCCCCCCCCCCCATATAGCCTTAGCAGACCTGTTGGGGCAAGTGCTGTTAGCGAGTAGCACCTATGAAGGCCGGCACAGCACACGAGGGGGTGGGTGGCCAGCACAACACCTGACTGCCTTTGTCTCCCCAGCGGCGATATTTACACACCACACCAGGTACTTATTTGAGGCTGAGTCGACCTAGGGGAGGCCCAGGACCAGTTCAGATAATCGTCACCGATGTTGGCGGTGAGCGGAAATCGAACTCGGGTCGCCGGGTTCGTAGAATAACGCGCTAACTGCTGTGCCACATGCAGAAAGACAAAAACACGCAGGCCACAACAATACAGTATGATGCATGATAAATGATGAACTGAACACCATCTCTGGAGGATTCATGTGCACCCATTCCATACAACATATATGAATCGAGAAACGTCAGATTTCCACAGAATATTTGATGCAGGTATACAAACCAACGATTCAATGCATCATGTTAAATAATAAGCACATTTGGTATTCGTGCCACTCTCATAATGAATCGTTGCTCCTCTCTGGTAATTCATGTTTTGTGGACAAGTAAAACACGCCAAAAACAACAACAATTGTGGTTTCGCATGAGCGATATACTGTATACACACAGGAGGAAAGTATATGCATTTTCTGAATAATACTAGTAGGAACCTCCTGGTTACACCAGCCCACAGGGGATTATTGTGTCCGTCCGTCCGTCGGGCAGGGCGGGGCTGGGTGGGGAGGGTGGGGCTGGGTGGGAGGTGGTGGAGCTGGGTGGGGAGGGGCTGATCAGCCCGTGGTGCCCTTATAAAACTCAACGTTTAACCTACTCACGCCGGCTTGTGCCCGCCCTCACAGTCGGGCATATTTGCGGAATACACCACGCCGCCGTTGACCCTGGCCATTGACTGAGCAACCCAACGTTCCTACCAGCTCCCTCCGCAGGAATGTGTTTTCATGACTTTTGTTTTACTCACTAACATTCACAGAGATTAAAAGCAGTTCATTCTGCTCAGAAAATTATATTTTGTTTACAGGGTGGAATTATATCTAATTTTACATGCAACACATATGAGAGATGTGTTACAGAGTAGGCAGTGTGTTAACAACACACTATTCAGCGCCTCTTGATGTGCTTATTGCCTCATCTAACCTATATATAGACATGTAGGGCACATTGACATGTAGGGCACTTTGGCTCAGAATAACAGATTACATTGAAACATTAAGACAGCACTGTTTTTATTTTTTATCATTAGAGTACAGTATTTGAATTCAATCCCCAGGCGGCTGAACTTTAGATTTAGCCGCTCGCAATTGGAAGGTTGCCAGTTCAAACCGTGTTTGGAGGTCAACTCAGCACTTCATCCTTCTCTCAGAAGCTTAACAACATGAATACGACTCTGTTGCAAAGCCGGATATACTCAACCCTGTCATAGGAATGTGCCACTTCCACAACTGCCTCAGAGCTGTAAATATGAGATGAGCACTGCTTCAATGTTAATTTGAATAGAAAATCACTGCCTTGTTTCGTACTGTACTGGAATTAAAGTTCATTAACTGGACAACTCTCATCGAGAGTGATGTGGAGGATTAACATCCAAAATCCTAATATCTGCAGGTTATCTTCATATCGCAAGCCATCGAACAAAGACGTGCGCTTTCAGATGCGCTTCTGCGGCCGTCTGGAAAGCTCTTCCAATGTTAGGAAGCCACTGGAGCGATGCATGTTTAAATCTAAATTGAAAACTCACTTCTTTAGAACTGTTTTTTGTTTTTAGTTTGTTGTCCTTCCCGTGCACTTCCGATTTGGACGGTTGGCTACGTGCAGTGCGAAAGAAGTTCAACATACATATAGTGCAAGAGAGGCATGGACATTTCACCAATGCGGCACACGCTCCCATGGCCAGGGCAGGGTGTGCCACGCAGAACCGGTGTGGGCTCAAGTCTTGCGGGTAACCCACAGCTGATCAGAGAAATTGCAGATCAACTTCTATCATCTCACAAAAATCACAAGCAACAGTTAAACCATTTTGCAATGACCGATGAACGACTAAAATGGAGATCACAGATAATATGCAGAATAAGAGCACAGATGAAGGGATTTTCTGCAGATCATTTTGGTCCTGTGGAAAATAGGAGTTGTGGGTAATAGGCCACGGATGAGTGGAGTTCTACTATAATAGGCAATGGAAATACAACTTTTTAAAATATATAAATTGAGGGTTTTCAACAACATTACTGTATAAAACATTACAAGTAGGAATGCCATTATCGGCCTATTGACTTATCTGGTATAATCTGGGTAGTGCAGGATATATCCATTGCTGCAATTCCCCAATGTGTAATTTGGTTGCATCTATTTCCAATCCATACATAGCCTCAGCAGTTGGAAACATAATCTCAAAACACCAGCGTGAGTGTAAGTACTCTAAATGTTGTATTTTGGAATCACCCACAGCAGTCCACACTGTGGCACACCGTGGACAAAGCACAGCCTTGCAGCAATCTTACATTTGCTGTGGTTAGGATGTGTTCACATCCTAACCATCCTAACCAAAGCAATGTTGTGCTGTCATAGCACACGACGAGACCATGAAGCAATTTGTAGTGACATATAACGTCACTACTATGTCGGGACTGTACGAGTGTAGGGATATTTGACGTCACTACCGTGTCGGCTCAGTATGGGGGCTGTAGGCGGGTGTCACAGGGGTCGTGTGAGGCCGTGGCACTCCGCGTGAACCCAACAGGACACGTGACCGGATAAAGGGGGGCCAGGGGCCCCAGGGGGAAGCTTGGGGGTCACGTGGTTGGGGGCCCTGACCTTCCCGAAGGATCGAGAAGGGGGGCGTGGCCTGGGGCGGAGCCGGCCACGCCGGAGTGGTTATAAGCGGGGTGTGAACGGGGATCTGGGCTGTTCTACTCCGGAATGAAGACGCCATGAGAAGTCCTCGAGTCTCCGATCGTCGTCCGTGACCAGGCAGCCGTCACCTGCCCTGGGTCACGCTGTGTAGTGTTCCCCGAGTATTCTTGGTTCTTTCGATAAACTCACGTAGAAGGGAAATAATAAAAAATGTATGATGTAAATTTGTTAAGTTTATTATTTTATTATTTCCCTTCTACGCGACTTTACCGAAAGAACCAAAAATATGAATCCCTGCAGTCACGATTGCTTTAAATCGAAAAATGTTCCCCGAGTGTTAGTGAGATTAGGAAGGTGGTCACCACCTTATGTATAGTGTTCACGTTGATGTTATGTGTTAATAAATAGTGTTGCCTCCAAGTCGAGTGTGCCTCAATCGAACCCATTACAAATGTAATCAGTACTGCATTTGAAACAACTGTTGGCTAATGTTTGGAAAGTCAAATTGAAGCCTGGTTGCTTCTAAAAAAAATGGCGACTGGAAAAGTACCGTGTCATTTGTGTTTGAAAATACAGGTCCCCGTAATCTGTCCAATGTTCACAAATTGACAGACGTAACCAAAGTTCTTATTGCTCTATTTGCATTTAGATACGGTAGAAAATAAAACGTGTACGTTGGTTGTACCCAAAGGAAACGCGAATCGGTGGAAAGCGAGAAGAGAGGCCGAAAAACATTGTATTGTGTGCTGTAGTGATCCTGTGCCTCGTTTGATTTGGATGTACCATCCGCCCCTGCATCAAACACAGGCATTTACACACGCTGGCTATTGTACTCTGAACAAATGGCAGCAATTAACACCGTATGGTGAGAACGGGAGAGGTTGAAGGCATTCTGTGATGGACTAGGACAGCTTTTGTGAACCGTGTGAGAATTATGGGGCCTGTCTGGGAGGCTTAATTGGGTGAAACACCCCTAGTTCCTTGGAATAAAGTCACGTGGAAAACAAATTGCATGAAACAATTAACAAAGCTATAGGAGGCATGAAGGAGCTCCACAAGATAATTTCACGAAACAACATTTCATTCAAATACTGTACACACTTTGGAAAATGTAAATTATAGTAATGGTGCAGCTCTGTAATTACTGAGCTCATGCCACTGCTGGCAGAAGAACCTCCAGAAGGGAGCTCTAGATGGAGAGAAAAGGAGAGAGCTCAAGAGAGCCTCATCTATGCTCTTAGAGGTAATTTTACTGGTAGGAACCTCCTGGTTACACCAGCCCACAGGGGATTATTGTGTCTGTCCGTCGTGCATCCAAAAATGGGAGGGGTGGGGCTGGGTGGAGAAGGGAGGGTGGGGAGGGGCTGGGTGGGGAGGAGACGGTAGGGAGGGGCTGGGTGGGGAGGGTGGGGCTGGGTGGGGGGTGGGAGGGGTGGGACATGGGTGGGAAGGGGATGGGCTGGTCACCCCGTGGTGCCCTTATAAAACTCAACGTTTAACCTACTCACGCTGGCTTGTGCCCGCCCTCACAGTCGGCCATATTTGCGGAATACACCACGCCGCCGTTGACCCTGGACATTGACCGAGCAACCCAACGTTCCTACCAGCTTCCTCCGCAGGACAATGTGTTTGGTCGATTCTTCCACACTGGCCAGATATCCTGGAAGAGGAAGGGATACTCCCACTTTATCCCACCACACACGCGGCCTGTCAGGCGACGATATGTGGTGGTACCCATTTAAACTGCTGGTTGGACAGAGGTATTGGGAAGTAAGGAAACCCGTGGAGTGTATCAACTGCCGCACCGGGAGATTGAACCGGCAATCGTTGAATGTTTCATTGTTTGGTGATAAAATGACCACTGCATTTTAAAAACAGCAATATTATTCGTGTGTTAAAGGGAGGGGTGCTTTAGCCACTGTAGAATTTGTATACATTGTGAATTATAAACAATTGTGGTTGTCCATTTTATTCCATTATTTTTTAAATTATTATTACAATTCCAAACATTTGATTATGTATGTGTGTGTATGTGTATGTTTGTTGAACTTCTTTCACACCCTATGTAGCCAATCATGTTAATTGGAGGTGCCTATTCTATATATACACACGACGGAAATTGGCAACAGGTATTTTTTAAAGCGTACACCATAAGCATCGACTTGACAAGGTCATCCTACGACACTGTTCTGGGCCCTATTAGTGTGAATTAGTTGGGAACACCGATGATATCATGGGAGGTGTACACGGTGCAGGTTTAATTCAACCTGCGTGACACTGCACCACTCATTTAGACACCGACTCTAATTAAAACATTATACCTTTGGTAATTGCAACACAAAGAGGTCATTACAAGTAACGGAGCACAAATTAAACACTCTGGAATCTAATTTAAATGCGGTGCTCTTTAAGGCTGGTGTGTACTCCGTTTAAAAAATGCTACGAGGAGTTTCCTCGCGAGAAATATGTTCCCCAAAGCGAGTCAAATGTTCGTCAGCCTCGGTGTAATTTTAAAGGTGCATGTGATAAGGTAACATGACATGGGTCACTGCGCTGAATGCGAGTTGTGTTTAGGAGTACCACTTGCTCAGGGTTTCGCGGTTGCCCTGTAAAGTTTTCCGATGTGTTTTTGGTTCTTGTTTCCCGGGAACGAATACAAAATGGTACTTCGGTCCTGGGCACTGTGTTTTAGGAACACTTTGGTCTACTCGAATATAGGGTTGTCACCTGTCATGGATTTTGCAAAATCGCCAACTTTTTTAGGTAGCAGCTATCTTGTGAAATCCATCTTTCCAGGACATTAAAAGTAGCAAAGTTTGTCACTTGTATAATAATAGACCAATCAAGACAATCCATCCCCATGTAGTTATCTCATCTTCCTGTCAGATATGATTTTTCCCATGATGTGTCACCGGTTTGTTGTACCTCACAGGTGGCAACTCTACCTGAGAATGATTCAAGTCTTTGTCATATGCCTTGCGAGATCACGATTCTATGTTAACTATGGTTGAGAGTATGCTTTCCAGTCCACAATTGTGTAGCAAATTATGAGTGCACATGTGAACATGAAAAACACCACTCCTGCTATGGCTAAAAAAGTTAGTATCCACATTGGGTGGTGCTCATCTCTGTTGACAGTCCTGAGTCTGTGGTGCAAACTCCATATTCCTATGACAGGGGCCAGTTTGAAACAACCATCACTGTTGACTTCCCACCAATTTTATGATATACTGTACTGGCCTCCTCTATGTATAGCATCAAAATGTAAAAAAATACATGTTTAGTGTTACACTGTAATATTGTGTTGTCATGATGTAATCGCGGATAACATTTATATTAAGCAGTCACGGGCATTCAATCGGCAATGTCAAAATATACCCCATTGTTACAATTTCCACCTCTGAGGTACAAAAAAACTGGGACATATCAAGGAAAGACAAATATCTCACAATATCAGAGGAAGGGATAACGACATGACTGGCATATTATTATGCAAATGACAAACATCTGACATCTTGTAGTTTCAATGTCCTCGGAAGACTGGGATATTTCGCAGCACAGCTACTTCAACAAGAGAACATTCTTAGAAAACCAGGACAGGTGGCAACTCTGCTGCCCGCTGTGGCTGTGGGAAGCCCCACGCAATGCAACATGTGATGCTCTTAGCTCAGCCATCCACGGAATCTGATCCACCGCTCAAAACCATTTCCCATGTGTGGGCGGCAATGCCCGGTTTAGTGGACGCTTCTCCGAGAGGCTTGCCAGGCTCAGTCGCCGCAAGGGAGTAACGATTATGAGCTGCTGATCGCAGAGCAGAAGGCACTTTGGAAACCAGGATAAAGAATATCGGCTGAGCATAAGGAGAAGGTATTCACTGGTGTGGCACCATGCTCTATACTGATTGTGAGACGAAATTACAATGAGCTCTTGAGCCCACTTAACTTTTCCGCGTGTGTTTCACGTCTGCACAGGTGGATTGTATTGTAAAGAGACTGTGATATAGACATGCAAATGCAAAGATTCCCCGTAAAACCTTAACAGACTGTTGGGGCAAGTGCTGTCAGTGAGCACCTATGAAGGCCGGCACAACACATGAGGGGGAAGGGGGCCAGCACCACTTCCGGCCGCCTTTGTCTTCCTAGTGGAGACGTTTACACATCGCACCAATTACTCCTTTGAGGATGAAACCACCTAGGGGAGGCCCAGGACTGGATGAGATAATCGTCATTGTTGTTGGTGGTTTTGAGCAGGAATTGGACTCGGGTCGCCTGGTTCATAGCGCAGTGCGCTAACCTCTACACTACCACACACACAGACACTAAATTAACGTTTACAATAACACTTGTATTTAAACTGTTGACGCTGCAGAATTGCACAAATGCTGATACATTAACAGGTTTAAAAAAAAAACGTCATGTATATTTATTGCTGAAGGAAAACACCACCAATGTTTTAATATCACCAGTTTTTAGGCAAAACTCATTATAGATTCTGAATGTATGAATACAGTATTATTATAGATACAAAATGCACATGCACACATATATATATTCCTTTACCAGTGAAGGTTCTAATCAAAGCAAAACGTCGTCACATTTCTCTGGTTTTTTGCCAAGGTTTAATTTGACAGGTGGTGTCATCCAATCTGTCTCAAACCAAAGCTTTAATAACAAGTTTATAGAAATCCTCAAAATCCTATGCAAAGAAGGAAGTGTTAGATAGAGATTGCATGGAATGTGCAACAGAGATCCAAACTTAAAAAGGCATGCAATTATCAAAACTCTATACAGCTAAATTTCGATTTAAAGCTTTCGTGACTGCAGGGATTCATCTTCTTGGTTTTTTCGGTAAAGTCACGTAGAATAAAATAATAGAATGAAACAATTCTCACTAGTGAGAATTGTTTCATTCTATTATGTTTTATTTTTATTATTTTATTACTTCCCTTCTACGTGACTTTACCGAAAAAAACAAGAAGATCTATACAGCTACATTAGATGTTACATATATATATAAAAATAGACGAGAGTTATACATAAACAAATGGATTACATTTTATCCGTAGTATATTTGATGCACTCATAGTTGCCTTAACAACCAATGCAAGTGAATTCCAGGAAATTATTGAAGAACTGCAAAATGAAAGCTATAGAGTTTGACTTAAGATAAACAGTGACATTCATGTCACATGAAGCGAAATCAAATGCCTGTTAGAGGGACAACACTTGAAAGCACAGGAGACTATGTATGCCTATGTCGATTACTAAAAGCAAATGTGGATGTGATGGAATATAAATAGACAAATAAACGACAGAACGATGGAGTGCTTTGGGAAATATTAACTCCAAGGTGAACAGCAGCATACAAATGTTATTGCATTTTTTTTTCAGTCAGCGTTTCTGTTCAGTACGATATATGAGCCGACTCATGGACAGTAACTAAGATAAGGAAACAGCAGGCTGAAAAGTGTGCAAAGAAGCACGGTGAGATTGCATGCTCGGAATTACATTATGACACAGGAAGAGGAACGCATTGAGCAGGAAACATATGCAGATCAGGGATACCATTTTAACTGTTAGAAGGGAAGTGGGCTTGGGTAGAATTGATCGCAACGAGTGAGGATGGCTAACGGAGAAGATGACTAAAGAGAAAATTTGTCCAGGTACGATCACAGAGGAGGATCAGTGACATCAACTGTGGTGCAGGAGTGACGGGACCACGAGATATTGCAACATCATAGGATGGCTTTCATCTAGATGTAGATATAGATGATCATGTAATTTTTTTTTAAAATATGGTCATGTCAGAAGAACTCTCCAGACCTGGACCCACGGAGTACGTATTTATTTGGAGGTCGTTGTGGACTCAGGTGTGAGAGTGGATGGAATGGCGATGGAACAGTGGTTCAGACGATAGGCATGTCAGCAGCAGAACTGTCTCAGTCACGCTAAAGAGGGAGAGGTCCTCATAAACTTGGCCACAGCCTTGCTGTCTCTGTCAAGGGTGTTGACGTCCACACCCTCTTCCCCCAGCCGGTAACCTCGGGAGAGTTCGCAGTACAAGGACGTGGAGTAAAATGCTGCGAATGTTAACACCCTCAGGTTCTGTATAACCCACTTTGGGCAATCTCACTCGGCCAAGATACAAACATGTTTCCTTTTTGATTTGTAAACAACACTGTGTTTTGTCGTCTTGCTTTAACGAAGGAGGTAATTTCTTGAATTTTGCAAGATGTCGCAAGTGATTTTTTTGTATGCAGTAATATATCAGTGATTGTTCTTTGCTTTTAAGTTAATTTAAATTTGTACAAGTGAGGAAGGGGAGATATTGACGAAACAATCATGCTTTTATTCACTTATGCTTCAAATCATTGTCGGTTTATCTGGCGTGGCAGATGTAACAATCCACACAGCTGTTAACCACTATCTACAATCTCAGCTAGTCCTGGGATCAGCTAATTATAGCGATAAAAGTGGCTTGCAGAGATACAGCTCGAGGAATTGCCAGCGAGATCAATGCAGCATGCCGTCAGATCAATGCCGTGACAAGTTAAACTCTGTGCAAGCAAGGCTCAGCACGTCCTGCCAGCATTAGTGGACTTTGCTTTTGAGTGTTGACTGTGAAAAGGGCTGTCGGTGAGAAGGCACTTGATTTAAAACATAATTGAGGTTGAGGCCTTAAAGGTGTGTTTGGTACAGAGGGTAGGTAGTTTAAGAATCGCTATTAATCTTGATCATAGGCAATATCATTGGAGCTGCACAAGCCACTTCTCACCAATGTAAAATTACTATTTTGTTCGTGATCCAAAACAATTAAAATTGATTTGTTCGTGAATTTTTTTTTTATAGTCAAAGTGTATTCATTGCTTTGTCACATGGAAGATTCACTCCAGAATTAAATAAACAATTTACTCTTCAGCCTATGCCCCGAATGTCGCGTCATCGTGATTTTTTTGGTCATCATGGGTTCGTTGAAATAATGGCACTGCTGGATTAACCTTGAATGAGCCGAGCACCCAGCTAAGCCTGCTGTATCATCTGCTTATGGCGACTAAGTGATTCAATGGCCATATTCTCAAGAGTAGCCCAATACGTGCTAATTTTACTTCCACAATAGCCATCTGCTGGAAATCATGAAAAACAGGGCACTTCTGTAAATGACAAAATACAGATATTCTTACAGAACATAAAAAAATAATATTAAATTTGGTTCTTTTACTTAAACATTTCAGTTATAACTTACTGTCTTTAACCTCTTGAATATATCAATTTAAGGACAAACCCCCTGTTAGATTAGCAAAACATACTCCATGTAATATAATCTAATTAATTCATTTCACAGAAACAATCACGGCAATGCGTAGCATATTGTAATTATTAATATAATACAATATGCCTTCGTCAGTTATGGAAACGGGACTATCTCCACGTAAGATTATTTTATTTTACGAGTGACTGTTGGACATCTGCATGCACCCACTAAGCAACAACATAGGCTGAGTCAGCCTTTGGTTTGTATGTTTAAAAAAAGCGATGAATCACTTGTTCTGACTTTGCAGCACTTACACGTATTCTGACATGCGCCCTCATTGCCTCGAGCACCACTTCAAGACGCCCACCTTCTGGTTGTCTGCCCATCACTCTTGAACTGATTGGTCATTAACTGATGCCGATATGACTGGGGAATGATTATAAACGGTGGCTGGTTAGGGTTGAGAAAACACTTGGCGTTCGTAATGAACGGCACATACGTACAAGAATACCAGATCTTTCCTGCGGGCCAAAAATGCACCTCATTTGATAATCACAATGCTGGTCGATCCACATTGGGGATTTTTTTTGTATAAGCCACAATTTATTTCATAAACACTGCAGAAGATACCGTATTAATAATTTTTTTTGTTTCATTAACTTTAATTCGGCATATGACATGCCAAGCTGTGGGGAAATAATATTAATCAGAATTTGATACTAAAAGTACAGATTAAGGTGCTCAGTATTGGATGGGGGTATAGGTGATATATTCCGAATAAACTAGCGTACGCATAAACAAGGCATTAGGGTTCCCTTTAATCCTGGCATTCCAAGGTGGCCATCAACACGTTCCCCACAATGTGCACTGCAGCCCGCGGCCACCGCACCAGAAGTCCATGACGCAAAAATAAACACGTCCTCCCAGGGGGCATTGTGAACATGCAAGGCGAGGCCACAACTTAACTTCTGCCCATCTTACGTTAGTCACATGTCGACGTCAAGAAGATGGGCAGGTTGCAAGTCAGAAAAGCATAAGGATAATGAACCAGTGGCAACTGCAAAAACAACTGTTACCAAATTAGCCGTGAGCCACACTACCCCCTACCACCTCACTCTCCTTTGGACAAAGACTCCTGCGGGGAGGAAAGGTGGGAGTGAACGTGTCCATCTCAGGGAACCAGGCTTCACGTTGAGCACTACAGCCAAGTTTAGCAGTCGGCAGCTGTCAAATTGACATGACCCTCTCTCTATGTGAACCGATGTCATAGCAACTATGGTGGAGGAGGGGGAGAGACCAACACTTCCCGGCCTCTCAACTACCAAAACACTTCCTCTTACTTGATCACTGCTGACAGAGCCGCTCTCCCAAAGGTGACCTCCCTCCAGGGCAGTGTGTCCACAGCCTGTGATGTTTCATGAAGGTGACCAGCAGCAAAGTGCCATGTAGCTACCCTACAGTTCTCGGACGAGGACATTGTGGTGGTATTTGCTCACGAGACCACCTCGCCATAATCGAATGGGCTCTGCAAGTACGTGGGTAGGGTTCTCTCCCCCTCTGGCCAATCTCTTCAGCTAAATAGCCCTCAGTGCCACTGCGTCCGGTGGGTAAATTTACTGATGGGGTACGGAAGCCAGTGGGGGATGAAGGAAGGGGAAAGTGGGTTGTGAGGCAGGTAGGGAGAGGGAGGGGAGCGTACACAGTTTGAAATCTTTACAATTAAAACTATTAAAACTATGAAACTTTTTTTTATTTTACCAGGTAAGGCTTACTGAGCTATATAGCTCTCTATCAGAAGCGACCTGGCCACAAATGATAGCTCAGCGAAGTGGCTTATCACGTGGAAATGTAAAGCAGCCAAATACTTTAAACACATGTTTCTAAATGTGGAGGGAAAAACCGAAGGAGCCGGAGAAAAATCTATACAACCACAGAGGAGAACATACAAACTCCAAAATATACAGACGTCGGGATCGGGATCGAACCCACGACCTCCTGTGTATCAGGTGAGGTCATTAACATCTCACCACCGTGGCATACAACGAGCAGGTAAGTATTTGTTAATGGTTTGTAAAGATTATAAACTTGTGGACCCCAGGTCCCACCGACCACCAATGGCGTGTCGACCACTGCTGAGTGAATGAAAACGACCCCCGGAAAGCACGTGGGTCATTCGTCACTGATGTTTGCTTAAAAATTCGGACCTGCTGGCTAACTTTTTAGTAAACTTTTCCTGGTCTGGGAGGTAAACCAGTTTCTGGGTTCGAGACCCCAGAATAGAAAATTCAGCCGGGGGTGGGGGGACATAAATGCCCGGCTGTCCATGTGCATAATTTCTCCAGGAAGCATGAGTTTAATTTGCATCACAGATTTCTGGTTACGCGGGTAACCGGATGGAGTGCATAAATCAGGAATAATTTAGTACATTTGATATTCGCGCCATTACGATAGCGCAGGGCTATTACAAAGGGGCTACGTTTCCCAGATATACTCTGCCAGTAAGGGAGCAATGTTGCTATACATTTTATTCCAATCTGGTCATTTGTGGGAGATTTTTTTTATTTGTATGATGCCCTTCATGCAATGGTCTACTTGCCCCTGGAGGAGCCGTGTTGTGAGGAACAACAGCTGCATAGCTACACTCCCACATTAATTTTGTACATGCTGTATAAATATCGTATTTAAATTCGAGGTTAACCAAAGGACTGAATAGAACAACTAAACTTCCTGCTTCATTATCTTGCATTATATTAAACAAAGCATGATGAATGATGTAATTCATTTTTTTCAACACAGCTGTGTGTGGGGCATTGTGAGGATTTATGTTTTCATGTGTTTTCTCAAATGCATTCTCGAATATGTCACTACATATACTGCAGTTTTATATTTTTAGTATGTACAGCAATTTGTACTTTCAATTATAAGCAAACACCTATATTTCACACACACAAATCCTTGTAATCGTTTTAATTTCCAAGAGGCATGTAAGAGGTTAACAGAGGGATTACATCTTCCCAACACCTATCTCAATCGGGACACAAAACACTGCCTACGGAGAGCCTGCCTGTAATGCCATGACGGTATTATCAAAGTAAAAACTCGTTTTTTTGTATAAACGGGTGACACTTTTCAGCAGTATAAAATTAACATCGAAAATTATATTTTAAGGGCATAGCTTTTTATTCAATGTTAAATTCATTTATTTCAAGGTCAATCGTTTTAAAAAAGTTCACTGGCTGGTCTAATTCATTTTAAGTTGTCTTAATGCCAGGAGCAATTTACATCCAAAGTGAAACCATCTCATCAGATCGTACAAATGTTTGTGGATTCTTTTATGTTGCAGTAGGGATTCTTTGTATAAAGGTGGCAGAGGGGGTAACCACTGTGGTGCAGAAACTGGACTCACTATTTCAGAGGATGTGATTTTTGTATTCTGGAGAGGATGGCAGTACATGGGTTGGATTGGTTGACAAAATGGACGTCAGCAGTGCTTTGGAATAAATGTCTGCCTTTTTTAATGAACATATAGAAGGGCAGACTAAGTGTCCTTCCTCTTACAATGGTCCAAGCACGGAGTACATTTAGAGACATTAATCAAGTTATAAGGATCGTCTTTTAAGCAACACCTTTATTAAAATAAAAAAACATTTGCTTAAGCTACTGGTATTAAATTCCACATGCATCAGCTGTGGGTTATTACATCAGCAGCACATATACATTACCATATGGGTTAAGTAATATGCATTGGGATAGAGCAGTTGTGCAGTAGTTAGTGGCTTAGTGCCCTGTGCTATGAAGCTATAAACTTGAGTTTGTTTCCTAGCTACGTCAAACATTCGCGATGAGTGATCTCTGATGCTCCCTCTTGATTAACCAGCATTGGCCACATGCTGATTTTCAGTATGGTCAAACCTCAAGACTAACATTCATCCAGCAGCGGATTCTAATGTATTTTGTTTAACCACATGAGACAAGAATATTCTCATAACCTGGGTTGATAAAGGTCTGTAAATGTATTCATGACTTGATCACGTGGAACCATGTGTAGTTTGAAAGATACAAAATTGTAAAACAATGGCGTCGGTAATTTTTTACTTGCCTTGTTTACCATGGATTGCCCTCTACTGGAAAAGCGAGCGACTTTCATGTACATGATCAATTTCCAGAAAAAAACAACGATTTAATTCATACCTTTTTGAATACATAAAATGTAAATTTTGAAGTCAACAAATTCATCGATTGAGTTTTGAGTTTGGATTCTTGTGCATTTGCAAACCAAGCCAGGAAAATATATATAAATATCTGCATCGTGTTAATCTTCAAGCGATATGGGATCACAAGAGCAACATTAGCCTGTGCAGCTATTCTGCAAATTGTTCCTTACTGAGTGCGTGTATTTTACACGCTTTCTTTTAACTCACTCTGTTGTTGTTGTCGTTATTGTATCCTCAAATCTTTTGGTATACTTATGTCATACTGATGACAATACCATATTCTATTATAATAAAATATTTTTTTAAACATTATTTTTATATGTTATGTTTCGGCTTGGGTCTAATTGTCCACGGTCAACTGACGTTGGCTGTAATTGGCCACGGTCCCTTACATTGTGGCAAGCGTCGGGGCCACTTCCTGGAGTCGTGGAGTTCTGCCATTACTAGTACATTTCATTGAAGTGTGTTTAAAAAAAAGTTTTAAAAAATATGACTTATTATTTAAGTAGTGTTTACATCGACAGTATTTCTAGAGACAGGGTAACATTTGCACACATCACCGGCCCCTTTCCTTAGCTATGGACAACACAGACTTGGGGCCTTCTTAATCTGTATTGAGGAAAATGTTCATCATTTAAGAGTCATTCTTCATGCACTGCTCTTCAGAGGATAAGAAGGTATCGGAGAAAATGGGCAACCAAAAACAATGGCCTTGCAAATTGTAAAACACATCATTTGTAATTACCCGGATTTCATTTTAATACAGCGGAAACTAACACAGAAGTACGTCGTGAGTTAAATATTTCCAATTTAGGTGCGGAGTGCATGTGGGAGTGCCCTGTGCCGGGCACGAGGTGGCCCTCACCATGCATTGAAAAGGGGAGCAATTATATTTGTTATTTACAGCAATTCATTTCCACTTGAGCTACTTTGGGTCATGGCCCAAAGTAGCTCAAGTGGAAATGTCAATGGATTCGCCAAGCCAAACACGTTCCTTCGGAGTGGACATGTAGGAACTTGGTTGGACAGCGCATTCGTGCACGACAGACAAATATGCACGACAGACAGACAAATAATCCCTGGTGGGCAGTGTGGAACCTGTTGTTCCTACCTGTATCATGTCGAAGCCTTTAACATTCACCGTATCATTCACGGTGCTCTTTCGTCATGTATTTTAGCACTTCGTATCTATCCATTCTAGGTTGAACTAATCCACGGGCTCAGTTCATGTACGAAATTCGGCTTGCTCTGAAGCATGGAGAATGCTGCTAAACAGTTTTTACAACTGCACCTATTTCACCGAGATCATAGCACAGCACAGGAACCACTATGATGGCAATCCCATAAAATACGCTATAAAGAATAGCATATACACACACGCAGGCGAGATAAATTCACACATCATTGCTGTCACTTCCCAAAGTATAGCTGATATTCTTTCTTCTTTTAAATAAATGTATTCTTTCTTATGGAGGTGCAGTTGTTCCGTATGAATTAGAAAATGAAGCGTACGGCAAAGTGGAGAAATGTATACTGAGTGCATACTCTTTGGTTCTTTCGGTAAAGTCACGTAGGTAGAAAAAAGAATAGATCACGCCATTTCAATCGCCACACAAGCAATCGTTTTCTGAAGCAATCGCCACCTGAAGACGATTGCTTGTGTGGTGATCGAAACGTCGTGATCTGTAAATTTTTCTACCTACGTGACTTTCCCGAAAGAACCAAAGAGCATGGATTCTTGCAGTCACGAAAGCTTCAAATCAAGAGTATACTGAGTGATACAATACACCATTTCCATACCTCTTTTCAGTCATGATACCAAGAAGATGTGCGCGTGCGTATCACGCACTCTCAGCTGGTTAAAACTGTCGCACAGATGGTAAGACGAGAGTTGACTGGGAAGTTCAGGGGTCAAAGCACTGAACGTGGTCTCAGCCCGGTCACCAAGGGCTGCATGGCCCACCTCTCGTTTTGTCTTGGCAGGGTTTTACCAAATCTGGGCTGTATTCCAGTTGAAAATAAAATAAAGACAAACGTGTCTCTCTAGCGGGGCTTATAGTGTGTAGATGAATACATTTGAATAGGTAGGGAGCTCTGACGGTTGTTCTGCGAAGTCTACTTCCAGGTGCCATTCTCAAACACATGGGCAGTGTGAATTCCCAATGGGTGTTTCGTGCCATGACGCTCACACCACAAATGGAATAAAATTTATGACAAAGGCAAGGAAAATACATCTGTAAAACGAGGTTAAATATTCGGTGGTACACCGATGGTTAAAATTATTATGATATTTCTTATCAATATAAAACACATTCATAAATATTGTATTTTCTGGATTAAAGCATTGTAAGGTACAGTTGAATGTTCATTTTTATCATGCACACGAATATAAAATACAACCAAAATAATTAAAATCTCGATATCATCTGAAATCCATTTTCCTAGCAATTTCTGGGACAAAGTGCATATTGTATAATGGAAATACTGTCCTATTCTGTCCCTTGCACACCTGCACTACCAGCCTGTGGTTTATTGCACTGACAACGACTCTATTGTATTGACATTCATAAGCTTTACTTGGAACGGTTTTACACATGCAGTAGTAATTGAGTTCCTCACAATGACAGTCAAATAATTATTCATGATAGCATGATAAATATAATGTAGAAGCCGCAACTTTTATATTGGCCACTCCCAACCAACGTATTAAACAGCATAAACATGAAACATGTTCCCTGAATACAGCATCCATCTGTTTTATTATACATGAATGCCCCGATGTGCTCTTGGTTATTTTCCCTTGGTGGTTATACATGATACTCAACAGGGTGTTTACCAGCTCATTAAACTTTCATACGATATGAACTGGATGAAGCCAAGTGTGCGTTGAGATCACCATAACCTGAATGCCCAGCACGATATTTTGCACCTTCATTCGCACACGCATTCACTTAATTATCCTCTCAGATTTTTTTTACATATTAGTCATCTCCAACACGATACGTCGTGTGTTGAAATGTGCTGACGTTAATGTGTTAGAGCCTGTCTGAAAATTGTAATGTTTGTTCATTTTATTATCAGATGACCTACAAATGCATCACATTACTTTGAATTGTGAATGTGCAATATTTAAACATTAGGGCGTCTATTATCTCCATTTACAAAAACAAGTACTTGCAATGCAAATTATAACATTCAATCATTTAGTGGCGGATTAATGGGTAATTAATACTGGCTTTTGTTTATTTTATATTTTATGTCACCCTAAAACGTGAGTGTTCATATTATTCTGATTTTAAGAGCTGAGCCCATTGTCAAATAGTGATAATAGAATATGCCCTGCACTCCTGCAAATTCGCTGAAAGCTGCCTAAGCCTACGAGTGCTAGGCAGTCGCTTTTCTACATTAGGTGCCATCTGGGTTAATGTGTGGCACAGGCCCCGAGGAGTGCCAATGACCTGCTCATTTTAGAAACCAGATCCAAGAGGCCACAGACAGGAGTGACGTAAACATTCAGAAGTAGCCTCGTTCTACAATAACAGAAAATATAATCAGCCACTCAATTTCACGGACTGTAAGAATCGCTAAACACCACAGGCCTATTCATCATCACCATCGTCAGCCGCAATGAATCGATGACTGGATGAAGGCCTCCTCAATCGGCTGCGATATCTCACGTTTCTATCACGTAATAATCCACATCGTGCCAGCGTACCAGCTGATTTGCTACAGACTAGTTGCAGATTTCGTCTGAAGAATCGAACCTTGTTAAAATCGACACAGATTAAAAGACGTGAACTGGAACATAGCTGTATCAGCCAAACTCTGCTGTAGAGTGGCAATATTTTACAATATATAATTGAGGAAGGGATTATAGTCATTATATGTACATGACACACTTCTGCATATACAATCCACTTTTATGATGAGTGTCAAAATGCGAGCACATCTCAACGTGCTGTACAGGCGAGTATAAACCATGCTCATTCGTAGATGGTGGAGAGAGACCAGGGATGAGTTAATGATGACGTCACCCTGCTGCTGCTCTATTTGAGACTGGGAGCCAGAGCAGAGCCTCACCATTCTGGCGAATTGCCCGATGATGCTGGATGCAATTACCAGCGAAACGTCGTACTAAAAAATTGTAAATGTTGTGGTTTCACGCTTCAACACACCGGTGGGCTAAAGCAGCAAACGATTTGTCTTTTGTCAACGTGACACTTTTTTACTGATTGGCCGTGTCGGGTGGTGGAGGGTTACAACACATTTATAAATAACGCGATCTAAACCCAAAAACGTTGATTATGAGAGACCAGGGATGTTTTTGTAAGATCGAGTGGGAGGATTAAGGAGAAGCAGGGTACTGTGGAATATAATCCCAACGCTGATTACGACAATTGGACAGATGGGCAAGGTCAGTGATAGGCAGAGGAGAACACAAAAGAAAATAGGATTGGAGAGAGCCACGTGGAGAGAGCCACGTGGAGAGAGCCACGTGGAGAGAGCCACGTGGAGAGAGCCACGTGGAGAGAGCCACGTGGAGAGAGCCATGTGGAGAGAGCCAGATCAAAGATCCTGCAGAGGAGGGACAGCAGCAGAGAGGGCCGTGACTTCCCATTGCCTGGAGCTTGACTGGAGCCTTTGAAAGGCGGCCATGGTTGTCGGCTGGAGCAGACGGCACATGGCAGACGAGAGTGAGGTGAGAGGAGGGTGAAGGCATCCCCAAGCTGTGTCATGGGGGTTGTTTGATCATACTCCACCATTCTGATCAGTGTGCATTGGTGAAGAGGGATGGTTCAGATATCAACGCCACCGATGCTAGCGAGACCAGGGAACTGAACTGAGAGCTGCAGTGAGATAACCACTGCACCACTGCTCCCTCGGCAATATTTTGCATACAATCACACATATGTATATTGAGGTCACAATATAAATACACATTTTAGAGGACATAACACACCTAGCAGGGTGAGCTGCCTGCAAATAATCCAACAGATTGCCAGGGTCGTTCCTTATGCCCTGTCGAAGCTCCGTGCTTAGCCACAAACGGCGGCTCATTGGGCATTATTGGGAGAATAACAGCGGAGGTGTGCATTGCGGATGTTAAATTAACGTGACAGGTTCTTGTTTCAACGTCCCTTGCTATTCATTGCTTGCTCGGGACTGCTTTTTTGGGAAGGATGCCCCTGAAAATTTTGATTGACCATCGAATGGCATTCTTACCTTCTCTCACCCGCTTATGCACAGCTAATGCTACCGTGCAAGCACTTGCGCGTAGGACACTTAAGATTCATACTCTTTGGTTCTTTTGGTAAAGTCACGTAGGTATAAAAGAAAATAAATGAAATCACGACGTTTCGGGCGCAACACAAGCGCCCGTCATCAGGTGGGACAACCACACCAAGAAACAATTGCTGAAGTGGGCAAAAGGGGCAGCTGTAACAAGAGACTATATAGGTAAGAGAGGGGGGAGGGTCGTTTGACCACAGTGTGTCCAGATCCGCTTGGGGCGGCGGAGTTGGTTTGTACATCCCTCATGCCTCAAGCCTTTCATCGCTCCACGCGAGTACGTTCCATCTCCAGACCGCCGAATGTCAGATGTGTCCGGCGAGTTGGGGTGTGTGCCCGCTGAGGTTGGTCCTCAGCGTAGTCGTGTGATCCCGTCCTCAGGTGCCGCGCGCCTGACGTCCCCCGAGCCGCCGCCTGCGCCGTCTCCACTGGATTCGGGAGAGAACCCATCATCCCGGCCTACTGCTCTTCGCGAGGAGCTGGGTTCGACGGGACATTTGCATATTCCCCCCGGGACCTCCAGGGAGAGCGAGCCCACCTACCCTGGAGGCCCGGCCACGTGGGCTCGATCAAAAACTCTTCAGGTTTTGTGATCCCCATGCACACACACTCCCACCCCGTCAGTTGGTTGTCGCACCTGGTAGGCCGTATTGGCTATTGGCTGAACCTGGCCTTTATTGTGCTTGCGGGTGTTGTTACACGGTGAGGGTGGGAGATGATGGTGATGGAGGGGATTCCGAGCGATGTGTTGCCATCGTGGACACCCCGTACATGTGGGTGGAGTACCAGCCGTAGAGGGGCTCGGTGAGCGCTGACAGAGAGCGCCGAGTGGCACCACGCTCGGCGTGCAGTGCTGTCCCCCATAGGAGGGGGTGTGAGGGTGCCGGCCATGAATGGGGTTAATAAAGGTCATGGCACTCTGGTTGACCCTGGAAGGCACGTGACGAGTAAGATCTACACAGGGGCCCCAAGTGGGGGCTGGGGGTGGTTACGTGTCGGGGCGAGATCCTGCTAGAGGGTTAGAGAAGGTGGTCGTGGCCAAGGGCAGAGCCAGCCACAGCCAGTGAGGATGTAAACCGGGTCCCCAGAGGGACCGGGGTTCAGCGTTGCTGTTGTAATCCTGTAGATCTACGTTCTACGTCCAAGAAGAGTCACCAATACGTGGACCTGGACCCAAGCCGGGGTCCTGTCCATTGTAGCTACTCCCAGTGTAACTAGTGTAGTTAGCCTGGTGGTCCACCATCATAGGTTGTTATCTGGTGAAGGGGCAGTTGCCCCTTTGTGTTGGTATCAATAAATGTGTTGCCTCTAAAGAGTACGTCTGCGACTCAGTTGAATCCACTACACATGGAATGCAATTGCATTGTTATTTTTAAGACAAGTCTCAATGGATAAAAAATATCTCGGGAAACATTCATTATTTCCACTTTTTCCGTGAAAATAATTATAGACTGTAATATCCATTGCTCAAATGACACCGAAGTATGAAATATGCAAATAATAGTGTTTAATTGGATAGTCACAGGTGCTGATTCTCCTCAGTCCATTCTTAGTGTTATGTTCGCACTGCCTTACTTGCTAATTAAGCGTCAGACCTTTGCAGTTATGAATGCCTAAACTTGACAAGGTGATGAAGAAAACTTATTGTGAAATTAACGTAGTACAAAGATGAATTTAAATTTATAGGACAGACATGCAGAGCCATAATCAAGAGGACAACCAGAAATCCAGTCCACCGTAAACAACAAACTCCTTGCACAATGCACATAGAGGGTATATATATATGTATATAAAATGTACTCATTTAAGCACACGTGCTCATACAATTTATCCCACAGTATATGCGCTAAACGGATGGAGCAGAGGCACAGTGGTTAGAGCGCTGCGCTATGTATGACAAGAATTGGAGCTAACATCAGTGTCAAGAGATATCTGAACAGGCCCTGGGCCTTCTCACCTTCACCAACCAGCAGAGTGAGGTATGTCAAAACAAAAATTACAACCCCACGACCATCATGTATGTATGTACGTATGTTGAACATCTTTCGCACCGTATATAGCCAACCGTGCTCATCGGAGGTGCGGGAGAAGGAACACAAACTTAACACAAAAAGCAGTTTTAAAGAAATGAGTTTTCAATCATGGACTCTACAATGGCAAAAAAGAACAGATTCTTGAATCAAATTACGAACCAAAATCAGGACAATTGAGTAATTCTCCAGGGGAAATAAGAGAGATTATTATCTGCACATTCCTAATGAAACATGTTATTCAAATGTTTTCTTGTTCTGATGGCACTAGATGTTTGATTAACTTTAAAGACGTGGGAAAATGGTCGTAAACGTAGAGCTCGCTGATTCAAATAGACATTTGATCACAATTACTGTTGTCATAAGAAGGCTTATAGTGAATTATATAAGGTTATTTGCTTTGTTTTTGACAGAAAACGTTAAAACATGTATTATCGTGCTTTTATTGCTTCAGTCTATACCCACCAAATATATTTAAGAAAATATATATAAATGTGTATTAGGGCACATATCTGATGGATTACTCCGAAAGGAAATTTCCATGCTTTTATCTTTGCTACTCAAGAAGCACAGAGGTGCATGCTTGAACTACACTTAAGCGACAAGAGGAGGAGCACGTGAATCAGGGAACAAACAACAAATCAGAGAGAGCATATTTAAGCAAGAAACCCAAGTGTGCTTGGGCAAGACAGTCACTATAAGGGATGATGGCCAGTGAACGTGAAGATGTGGTGATGAAATGGCTGCCAAAGCAAAGGATAGAACCTTCCCCCGAGAGCACGACCGCTGAAAGAGATGGAGTGATGAAATCTGTGGTGCATGAATAAGATGGATTGTGCAATCGCAGGACCGCAAGGGAGGACGAGAGTATTGGGAGGCCTTCATCCAGAAGTGGATAGATTATGGCTGATGGTGATCTTTGCTTTGTGTCCATGACTGTTTCAGTGTGCAGCTATGTTTGTGCTTCATGAGTTTTCCCAAATTTTTAAGAAATACTTTCTGGCCATATCCATTAATAGCTCCTGTAGATTTGCTGTGCCTCGTTAAAGTTAATACAGCCTGCAATGAGGTCCTGGTGTTGCGCTGCATCATCAGCACATAGGGAGACGAAGGTGGTTCTGGCTTCACCACACCTCAGTGTACCTTGTGCCGAGCAGACATGAACATGAATTGCCCAGGAATATATTCATATTAACATGAGGGCTTTGTAAAGAATTGGATGTATCTTTAGGCACAATGCTAACGAAAGGATTGCTCATGAAACTCATTTATCACAGTTGGGTAGATGAGCTCAACAGCATTCACAAGGTATTGCCAGGAACACTTCAGCAAACGCTCAAGAAAAAGATAACATATATTCATATATGATTGTAATGTCACAACATTGCATAAGCTGTAGTTGTAATTGTCTCATTGTTTTTTTTCACATTTACCATATGTCCAAAGGATTCAATTATGTGCATGTTGCTGAAGTTCACATATTCAATAATTACATTTTCAGCCACTACAGTAAACTGTACATTTATTTTATTTAAGTAAGCCATAGCCATGCGTTCTCGAGTCCAAGAGACGCCTATCCTTGATGAGCCCAGAGCAAGTAGCCAGCATATTTCACCCCATTTCTATCTCAATCTTATTATGAATTCAAAGTAAATAACAGACACTCGTGTGAGACTTCTGTTATCTGGAAATCGGCATTGGATGGTTGAGGCAATCTGTTCGCAGCTAAGAGGGATTTCTGTAGATAGATTCTGGTGACGGATTAGGGTTGACAGCTGTCCTGGTTTTCTGTTCTCTTTTTCAGGCACCTCTTCCAGAGAAATCTGTAAGCCATGCTGGGACATTCAAAGTCCCTGTTTTTGCCCATTGCATAATAATAATACCACTAAGACAATGCATATCGGAGTAGTTCCTTCCTCTTCTGAGACTCTGAGAAATAATATTTCTTTTCCATATTCCCCGGTTTGTGTACCCCAAGAGAGGTGGAAACCCCCATTGTGGATAACAGGATTTGTGGATGATAGGAACAGAATTAGGCAGAGCTGTACTGCATTAGGGACCATTCAGCTGTAATGGTATCTTAATTGTGTATTCAGAACCGATAATATGCACGCCATGAAAAAAACTGAATTTCTCACGGATGAACAGAGCCCTTAGTAATGTGCCAAACTTCCCCTTAAATCTGCAATTCTTTATCAGGTGAATGGAGATGGTACGGCTAATTCCTCCCAATATCCGCAGCGCACTGTGATGGCATGACATTTTTCACCACGGTTTACATCACCCTGGATTATGTGAGCTCTGTTGTAAACTGTAAATGTGTTCATCTTCTTGGTTCTTTCGGTAAAGTCACGCAGAATGGAAATAATAAAAGAATAAAAATAAAACATAATAAAATGATATTTTATTAAGAATAAAAATAAAACATAATAAAATAATATTTTATTAAGAATAAAAATAAAAATAATAAAATAATATTTTATTAATAATATTTTATTATGTTTTATTTTTATTATTTTATTATTTCAATTCTACGTGACTTTACCAAAAGAACCAAGAAGATGAATCCCTGCAGTCACGAAAGCTTTAAATCGAAATGTAAATGTGTTGTGATTTTTAAGTAATGCATCTTTGCCAATGTGGAGTGAAGTTTTGCATGTTGGCCACGAATATAAGGCAAGGAGAGTATATTGGGTTGATTTTAAGACTGGTCATTGTACTCTTTTCTCCTGACAATGTACACATATTTTAGATATCTTTTATCATAAATTATATGATTTACTGTAAATGGATGAGATTCGGATTTAAATATTTCTAATGACAAGTTAGGATATGTTTTCAGAGTTTTTAAACGTTATATTACGTAAAAATGTTACTTGTCTTCGTGCTAACATATACCAATGCCATTATCACACCTCTCCTGGTAGGAAAACACGGAAGTGATGTAATGTGTGACTACTTCCTGTGACGTTAAACTTTTGGATTTAACTGAAATAAACGTTTTGAAGATCGCCCAGCATTTGTTTTAATATTGATCCGATTTTTGGATTTTCCAGATAAATCTAAATATCAGAGGCACATCCATAATATATTTCATTTTGCATGTTGCTAAAAGATAAAATAAACCTTTCATGTATAATTGCAACAGACATGTATTATATGTTGTTACTATATCATACAATATACCAGTACTAAAACCCTATTGAAAAACTAATATACTGACAAATAATTAGCAGAACATATTGTAATGGACGTTTATACTATATTACATATTTGTTCTACATATAAACCTTTTCCAGATAGCCATTGATTATAAATCTGGCACAAAGCCTCAAATCTATTTTAAACAGTCAATTGCTTTCATTCAAACCGCCTGGACAAGGACTAAAGCAGAGATTACATTTTATTGAATTCCTTTTGATATCTTACATTTCCCCATTCTTACATTTCCCATTTGATGCCCCCCACCATCTTGAGGCTGCACTTGCGCCTGTTAAAATTCCACAAGATATATCGGAAAACTAAATACAATTACTCCTCATTATCTTAAATGTAATTCAAGAATCCCAGAGAAACACAAATTACCAGGATGACAAGAGCAACTAAACCATCAGCTTGTTGTCAAGGATTCGGTTAAGAGCTATGCAGTATGCAGCAGAGTTGCCCTGTAATTTGCCAATCATTGCCATAATAGGTTGCTCATTAAAATGATACAGTATGTGTCGTGAAAGCAAGTGGGTTTGGAGACAGGGATGGGAAATGACTGGTACAATGCACTTGATGAAAATGGCAGTTTAAGTAAACAATTCAGAAATTGTTCATCATGTTTCTTGGGTATATACACATCTAGGTGTATTGCCTATCTTGCGTGCAATATTATGATGTAAGAACACTGCTTCTAAAATTCCACCAGTGGCATCACTTATACAATTCTGCTCTAGATTCCCTTTTTTGATCATCCTCTCAAAACCTGTGTTTATCCCATCGAATGTTGAAGTAGGCCACGATACCATAATGTCATGAGGTAGTTTTACGTATAGTATCATGCAAAATGCGTACGTAATTTTCTCTGACTGCAGCAACACACTCCTGCAAATCACGTGGAGGTGATTCACGAGTGCGGCGAAGATTACAGAGGGTGAAATGTCCTTGCAGGCGGCAACCTTGAGGCAGTGGTCCGTGCCAGTCATGTCCTGTGGCAAGTCTCAATCGAGATTTGCTTTCAATCTTTCACAACGTAAATCAAAGGAAATTACAAAGCCTTACTTGGGTCTAAGCCAGCGCATGCTGCCTTAGGGGATAGCTGATTGGCCTATTGGCCAGTGTGCTAGGCTCTGAGATTTATTTTGCATTAAAGTCGATGGATTGATTCCCATCACATGACACTTTTAAAGGTAAAACAGATGCTATTTGCAGGAGCAGGAGAGTGTGCGCCAAATCTAAAATCATTTCACTCAAAAATAATGTGCAGAAATAAATAAAAACTGTCCCTACATTACAAACAAACACGTGGTAAAGGTTCAGCCTTGCAATGTAATGCTCATTGCCACTGCTGGCAGAAGAGTCTCTGTCAGAGTGGCCTCTAGAGAGCCTCCCTAGAGGGTATTTGGCCTACTCTTCCATGCTGCCCTGCATAACAATGGTTAAAATAAATATTATTATCGGAAAATGTATTCTAATATAATTCAAAAAAACGATGTTAATAGAAATCTATATTTATCGTTTTAGTTCTTCAAATTTACGTTGATTAGGATGGAGCTATGTTAAATATACGACGGATGTTATTTGTTGTCCACATTTTCCTTTGCAACCGTGCACACGAGAGAGTGCAAACCCCACCTCGAGGAGCTCCTCAGGGCTCAGTGCCATGTGGAATGCAAAACAGTGGATCGTACATTATTGTAGTAATGCAATGCCGTAATCACTTGATTTACTCGAGAGGTATGAGCCCTTGCCATTTCAATAGGCATGCCTGCAGATTACGGGGTCCTGACGGTAACATAGTTCAGAAAGGGGTGTGCACTCTCTTCGTCTGGCAAAAAAGAGCAATATTCACTGTCGTGGTTGAATTAATGGCAATGCACCGGGCCAATGGATTGCTAGTGGAGATACAATGAGAATAAATGATGTAAGTTGGAGCAACTCTTGGTGAGCCAGGGAGCATACAAACGACACTCAACTTGCGAGGTGCAGTTTTTTCTGCACTCACGGTTGTAGGTGCAGCTTAGCGTATTGTCTGCATCACAGCAGGGTGCTGCAATGTCATAAAAAAACACCAACTCCGAGAAAGCATGGTAATGATTTTGCAAAGAGCCACAGTTATTGCACACGTTCTACACGGCTTGCATGAACCGCTTTTGAGACAACACGCGAATACAAAACACAAACAGCGCACACACACGCAGTTGTTTATGGACGGGCAATGGATGATGTTTCCACAATTTGCTGTTTGCCTGGGATGCGGTGAAATATCATTGAATCATGGAGAAACTGCATATCCATTAGGACAAGAAATCAGAGCGAAGTTATTGATGGACAATTATATTCACCCGCACGTCCACACTCGAGCATTACCGCAGGCCTCAGCCTCACGACAGTGTCTCTGAAATATGTCGCTGAACAAATAAATTTGCTTATTATTATGGTGATGATGATGGAATACCCAAACTGGTATTTGACGTTAAATCCTCTTCTTGGTGCTACAATGATTCAAACAGGGTCCGATTTGCTTGCATTGTGATGTAAAGGACAAGAGTATGGTATCTTGCACTTTTTTGTCATCATTTATGTTTTTAAGGAGTACACATTTTTTTGTTTACAATCGCATTAAAATCCAGATGTTGTTAGTCTTCAAAAATATATGCCGCTTGATAAACCTACGTGTCTGGGCTCTGCCCACACATAATATTCCAAACACAAATAGAGATCTCAAACTCATTGAGGTTTGCCAAGTAATGCACATTCCATTGATGTATATGAGCAACTAAAATTCCCGAAAAGCCAACGATAAATTAAATCAATATATTTATTTCATGAGTAATGCTTTACATCGCATCAACTTTTAATTTACAAGCGCAAAACACCCTGTTCGTGAGATACTGCCAATGTGAAATTCATAATTTATTGATTATTTGGTTGCTTATGCTTCTACTTCTGTTAATCTGTTCAATTAAATATCAAAGTGCTATGCAAGCCTCTCCTAGAAGTGAGGCAAGAAATAAAGCCCTCGAGCGAATGCGAGAGCCCCTCACGTTTATTTCAAGCTGCATGTCATCTGGCATAAGGTTTAATCATTTATTGATTTCTTACCTCTTAACCAACTCAACATCTTATTTGGCGATTTTGCGTTGGCTGTAGTGCACAAATACAAAAAAACCCTCTGCACATTTGTCAATAACACTGCCACAGCAAACAGAGAGGCAAGAGAGAAAGAGTCACTCTACGTGCTGTGAAGAAGGGCCATTGTCAACAAAACAAGTTACGTGTACTTGTTTTAAGGTTGTGTTATTCGCGATATTTTTTCGTTTGTTCCGAAATAATGATGTGATTGGCGTAACTTTAAAACCAGGGTCCAAGCAGGTGTGTGGCGCATTGTGACAACGGTCCAGTACCACTCGAGGAGGACTCAGTAACACCGTGTCATCTACACGCTCCTTCACTGAGCGTGACGGTCAAGTGGCACGGATCAGCTTCTGCAGTGGCAAAACAACTGTGGGCTCTGTCAGCCTGGGCTCGGCACAGTCCTGGGACAGGTGAAGATGGTGCTGTACGCAATTGCGCAGTCACCCAACCCCCTGATGGCAGGACAAAGAGAAGAAGACACTCAAGTGATCCTTGATGAAACAAACCTATAATCCTATGAGATCTCTTTTACCAGTGGCAAAATATAGTAGTAGGTTTTTACCCTTTTACCCTTTTAAACTTGTACAAAACTGACACCTTTATTCAATGATGCCTTGAATAAAGGTGTCAGTTTTGTACCAGTTTAAAAAGGTAAAACCCTACTACCGAACCTATAATCCCGTATAAATGTACAACTTTAGTGTAACGGACCCAAGGGTTAAAGGGTTCAAGAATGTACTGGAGCTGCCTCGTGGGAAGTGTGACAATTCACACCGAACGCTAACCTCTGGCAATACAATCTAAGTACATTCTTAAATGTGCCGCAATTTCACTATTATTTTTATCTGTTTTGTGAAGCAATGCCAAGAGAAAAGTTTAAATGAACTTTCATATGAAACGAATACATAAAATGGAGGACCTCCTCACCCAACCAAAATTATATAATTCCCTCTAAAACCCTCAAGTGCTCACAATGCACGCTTAATATGTTTATAATAGAGTTGTTGTATTACAGTAACGGCTAAGGGTTGACAAAGTAAAACTATTATTCTTTAAGAAGCTTTAAATTAAGGAAGCACTGAATGTTTGCCAGTAGGTAAGCAGATTAATAAAGATAACACTTGCATTTTGGTGGCCTATATGGTGCAGCTCTGTGAGACTTTTTGAACAGTAATTTTGATATGAGCCACAGAGTTACACATTGGGCAGCTGCACGTCTGGTAAAGCCTCCCCTTCTCATTCACAGGCATTCCATAACAAGAACGTCTGATGTCCCCTCACGTACACACATCTTTCATTTTGTAGGGTCCTGGGGATGATGCAGAGCATGCTTTAAAATGGGTAATTTAAAATGGAAATATCCCCTTTGCTCAGCTGGAGCCTTCTATCGTAAATGGAAACCTGAACAGGTATGGCACAAGAGGCAGGCTGAGGAATTGATGATATGGTTTTAGAATAAAGGACCTGAAAGTTAAATGAGGGCGAGTTAGCACCACACCAGATAATCATAATAGTAATTCAGCCAGAATAAGGTGATATATTTCCTGTTAACAAAACAATTTGAGTGTATACATTTACTGTTTATATGTAGCTTAAGTGGGCATAATTGTCACTGAAAATCCGAAATACTTATGCCAGTCGAGGAAACAGCGGAAAATCGCTCACTGCCTGCTGTGCACATTTTAGCTTCCACTGCGAAATCGATTAAAAGCACACAATGTGCAAGAGCAGTAATAAGAGTGAATATTTTTACACAATCTAAAGACTCAATACTTGAAAATGTCGTATAATGGTGGCAATCTCTCAAATTCCATTTTTATTGTGTTTCTGTTTAAGCTATTGTAATCCATCCATTTATTGTAATACAGTTGAAGTTGAATTATCGTAATCTTAAAAGCAGTTTTTTTACCAGAAACAAAAGGATTCATACCCGAGCACTTTCATATTTTCGAAATCAGGTTCGCTTTCTTTTAAAATGCATTCTTTAACATGCTAATTAAGAATTATCTCAAAATCAGCAGGGGTGAATGTTGAATATTTACAGAACATATTTTATAATTTTCTATTCTCAAACAAGATACTCCCATCCAGTTTGGTTTTAATCGAGTGCAAAAGGACGACCAAAAATAAAGAATGACCTCACGATAGGTATGATGGGCATTATTTTTTGTATAACGTATGACTGTCCTCTTTGAGAAAGTGTGCATACACTTACCTCACTTCTCTCTGCGACGTACGTGCCACTGTTTTGAACAGTTCCATACGATCCGGTTGCATTTGAATGCTGTACAAATCCATTTTATTTGTAATTATCCTGTAAGTTATATGGGTTTCACACGTGATTTAAAAAAGAGGTACCTTTTGAAATTGCTAGAATATGACATTTGAAATGCATGCTGCAATTTTTTGTAAGTGTATTAAAATGCATGCTGTTGGTAAAAATATTCAACTTAACAACGTTATAACATTTGGAATGTGTTAGCTCTCGTTCTTTTGCTTTCGTGCCTCTTCCCACCAAAACATCATGCTCCGTTTCAAAGTGTACAGCTATTGGCCACAACGGTAAAACATGCAGTGGGTCAGCATGTATACTGTCATTGTAATTCATGTTGGCCTCAGGTGGTCTATTGTTACACATCACACTATCTAAAAATCAATGATATTTAAGCAGGTGCGCAGATGAATTAAAACACACCATATCTCATGCTGGTGGGTCAAAGCGTTCAATGGCAATGGGGCCCGTGATAAAAAGGACGGTATTGGTCCTGGGAGGCTTATTGTTATATATCTCTATCTATGTTCAAAATCAATAGAACTTGTGCTAAGATGCAGATGAGTTCATAGAATAGGTTTATTTCTCCCCCCCCCCACCCAGTTAAAGCTTTCACTTGATATTTAGAACAGTAGTGACATTTCAAAGTACACATTTTGATCAAATGTAAAACCATAACAGGCCATTGAAATTCTATTTTTTCCCTCAAGAGATGGAAAACAATTCTACAAAATGACTGTACTTGTAAATGTATGTGCATAGAACGCAATCATAAGGTCATGCACGTACTGTATAGTCATGATGTTTTCTGCTTTGTTCAGAAATAATACTATACAACATGATAAAGCAAAAATATACGCACAGAATAATGATGCAAGTATCATGACAGTGGTGGAATTGTAAGCCAAGCAACTTGTGGGAACATCATCTGACTAGTGGCAAAACCAGCTTCCAAAAAAAAACCGCATCACCACAAATTACCTATGTGCCAAGCTGCACATGGCAGTGCCAATGGGAACCACGTGTCACCTTGTGCCCGCCTGGTGGAGAGCCCCGTGGCTCGCGAGTGTCACGCCCTGAGCCCTGCCGCAAGCAGAGAGAGAGAGAGCCCGGGCCCTTGAATGCATCGCTAATGTCTCGTTAAACTCCGCCGCTATCCTGAGACACCGTGGCAGACGTTCAACGACGGGGCCGCGTTCGTTCCCAGTAGCCCGCGATCGCACGAGGTGTGGATGATAAATTGAGTGCACGAAAAACAGGTCACGTTGCGCATCTCCAGGGACTTCTCATCCCCACGTGCATTAATCATCACATGAATACAATCACAACGATGTCATTATCATCTACATTATCGTCGTTATTGTCCCTCATTTCCGTATTTCGTACTCAGAAATGGCAATGTGTGCGCACTGAGGCCATGTGCACAATGTCAATATGCTATGTCAATCCACTGCTGGATTGCGGTTGTGTGACCATATTTAACCATGCTGGTCAGTGCGTAGCCGCTGATGTTAGCCACAGCTGGGGATCGAACCCAGGTAGCCGTGTTTGTGGTGCAGTGGGCAAACCACTGCGTCACTGTCTCGCCATATAAACCACGCCATAAAAAAGAGAAAGAGCCACTGTTCACCCTTGCAGACTGCCCGGGCAAAGTAATGTTAGCGAGCATCTTTTAAGGGCCCAAAGGATACACTCGTAAGTGGTGTGGCCGACACCAAGTTTAGTCTCCTCAGTGTTGCACCATGTAAGACATACGGGAAGCAATAAATGTATGCCGAGTCAAACCTACGGTAGACCAAAACCATGTTCATTCAGATGGTGTTTGTTACTGGTGACGCACATGGCCAGGAATCCACCTGAAGCCGGCAATATCTTGTGGCCATGGCATAGGTCGCAATCGGGTACCCGATACCCGTACCCTACCCGATACCCGGCTACCCGTACCCGGCCAGGTACGGGTAGCCGGGTAAGGAATCAAAACCCGTTTGCGACCTCTGGGCCACAGTGTTCTTCTCAGTCTGCCACAGCTGCACTCACAGTCCTTACTTTCTTAAGCAATGGTTTCATAGAGTGAAACTCCACTGAATTTTAGCACCGATTTGCATGGTAAATTAGACGCAATCTAATTTCATACCGCATTTATGACAATTATATTGTGTGCAAAAAAACACAACTGTAGTATCGTACAATATCTAACACATTAAGGTAAGCGTTTTTATGTTTTTTTTATTATACCACCATCATTGCCACATATTTGATTAAGCCAGGCTGTTATAATAACGAATCTGAGTCTGTAAGACCCAGGGGCCCGAGTACACACAAGGCTTCCACAATTGTAAAACTTGCGTAGACCATGATTTGTCACATTTCCGATTCCCCACCACATTTACGCAAGGGGATTGCGAAAACGTACACGCGGACGTAGGAGTCATAGCGAACAGACTTGTGTCTGCCATCACTCTCCGACACGGGAAGGAAGTCGTGAGATGTATGTATGTTGATCCTCTTTCACACCATACAGGTGCAGAGATAGAGGGGAGGGGGGAGAGGAATATAGAGGGAGGGAGAGGTAGAGGAGGGGATCGAAAAATAGAGACAAATAAACAGAGACAAAGCAGGACATCAACATCAATGTGGATTTGCAGCATAGAGAAGGCGAGAGAAGGGTGGAGAGAGACAGGGCTTGATATAAGATAAAACGTTGTGTTGCCTTGTTGACTGGGTGGGATGGATAGTCACGTCCAAAGGATGCGTGGAGTTAGTTTTAGGAAAAATACACTTGAAACACAAATAATTTTCGCAAACCATTCTCATTAGGTGTAACATCTACATTCCAGCAGGTGGCTACACTTGCTATTACCATGGAGGAAGGATTGGGCCTTATTTTGAAACACCGTCACCATCATCAGCTGTGATCATTCCACCGCTGGATGAAAGACTCTCCAAGCAATTACCATCTCTCATGGTCCTCTGTAACGTAACAATCCGAATGATAGTCTACATAATATGATGCAGCATGAAGCATAAAACCCCAATGATATCGGTGGCTTTTCGCACATGGTGCTCACTCGCTGGAAAATGTTGACGTGAACATTCAATTATTGTAAAAGTGAAACACGCATAAGAAAATCATGGACCAATGTGATATGCTAATAAAACACTTATTAAAATTTGCCTTTCAGTGGATCTTAATTGCAATTTTATCCTTTCGCCTTTAACAAAATCGAGATTAGTCATGAATTCTGACCAACACTTGCCTAATTGAAAACACGCTATGGTCCACAGATAATTATCACCAGAGAGCATGGCTGAACCCTTCTTGAATGCCCTAGTCAAAAATAGATAAATATGAAATGAAGCCGTAGGTGTTACGAGATAAATTATCAATAGTTTACTTTTATGATAGAGGAAGCTTGGCTGAGCATGATTATACTTTCCCGGCCACACTGGCTCTCAACCACATGCCCAGTAAAGCACGTGTAAACCTCGCAGAATAAAGGTATTGATCAGCCAGTTCTCTTTGAGCCTCTGCCTTTCACCCAATTCGTGTACCCTGAATCCCTGACACGCGTCCTTCAACAGTGAGAAAGCAATGCCATCTGCGATGGCCTAGATATTCCGCAATGTAGATTTACAGAATTTCCAATTAATTATTCTGTCCTGTACGAAATGTCTCACCACACACGCGCATTAAAAGACACCCAATTAAAACCCCATAAATGATACTTATTAAATTTTGATTTTTAACGAAGTGTTGAAATAAATCTGAGAGCTGTTTAAAACATGTAAAAAAATGCACAATTAAAACGAATCACAGACTAACGTGACAATAAACCACTTTTGCGATGTGCTGACATAAATTATATTTATGTGGAGTGTTTTTGCATTTTCCGGTAACCATAATATATGACTGGATTTAAAGATATATGGCCCAACATGTGCGTTTTGTGACTGGCGAAAACGCGACTATTTACAATAAAGGGGGACATAATTGAAGACTTTGGGACGCCTTCACCTAGCAGTAGATAGAACATGACTGGTAATGATATGTTTCAGCTGTATCATCAAGAACCTGGCCAACAATGTCACGGTGGTACTATGGTGAGAATATTTTCAAGTAAAACTCATTCACTTTACCGCACAATATGTACCTCGAAAGCCAACAAAGTGTCAAATACAAAACATTTGCTGACCACTTTGCAGAAATGGCCACCAATCAGGGTCACGTGTTTCAGATGAAGCAAATAACACACCACCAGCCAGAAATACTACATAATGCATACTATATAATCATTACTATATAAGCATTACTACATAATCAATGAGAACGTGAGCTGCTCAATTCACTTCCTGAAGAAGCTGCCAACGCATTACACGAAATGTCAGATACTGTGCCGAATAACATTCGGTACAACCTGAAAAAACACATCAGAGAGCAATGGGCAGAGCAAAGCTACACATTATTAAAAGGCGATGGAGGTAAAGAAGGGTCATGTATACCTGGTGGATATGACACATTTCCAGCCGCGTTACAGACCTATTTTTTTCCCACTCTCGTGCACTTTTTAATTGCTCGTGATGATGGAAGAAAGTATAAACCAATGAGGTAATTGTCTGCTGTGATTGTGGATGGCTACGACTGTGCCAATTAGTGGCAATGAAAAAAGACATAAAATAAAACTCGGAACTAATGAAAAACACTAATTGAAACATTGTTCATGAAATGACACATTTAAAAAAAGTCTTCAAATAAAGAAGGACGTTAAAATTCTCAACCTTTACCTAAGCCGCTGACGAATTGTAATAACGCACTTGTAGCCAGGATTCATGCTATGAGGTTTTACACACCGTAGGTCCCTCACACCATGGAGACGACACGCAAACACGCAGTACAAGACACTCAGAAAAGCGCAGGCCCTTTGCCTACAGCTGATACAGTGCCATCGGTGGAACAATGCCCGAACCAGTAACTTTCAAGGACAAACACCCAAGGGCATCTTTTGCATGCCAACCACTCTTAATGTTCTTTAATGTTGAGGAAATGTGTTGCACGGTACATCAATGAATACTAAAATGCTTTTACCAACTGGAAATGCTGGAAAGGTATCATGTCGACTGAATTTGAAAATGAATCTCATAGATGATCAAACCACTAAGTTATCCTTTTACAATGTTTATATGTTTTGCAGTCATCGTCCATGTTGTATGCATATCAAAGTTTAGTTTCCCATACATGGGGTTTATGATTTATACACTATAATGTGTATTGCTTGTGATATGTATTCCAATTTATTTATTTGTATTTTTGTATTTCCTTGTTGCGAGTCTCATTTTATTAAAATGTCCACGAGTCAACATGAGTGCAACAATGATTGCAAAAGTATCCGTGTTGTTTTCATATTATCAATAACTATAGAGTACAGTGCACATTTTTAACAGGAAAAGTTGCAGTCTCAACCACGTCAAGTCATAACTACATCATAGTTATTGTATTAGAATTGGTAGGTGTATGTCTCATGTGCAATATTATAAAGTATTATTATATTTCTATAAGAATGATATTAGTCGTTGTTGTCAAGTCATCCTACCCACACCTACTGCCCCTGTCGACCACCACCTGCTGTCCTCATCACTGGCACGACCCAAACCAGCCCAATCCCATGCCGGTGAGTTGGGGCCTAAAGAGGAAAAGGTGGCTCCTAAAAAGGAAAGGCACAGAGTCGAAAGAGGGTGGGGCTTAATCAGGAAGAGGGTGGGGCCTAAGTAAGAAGGGGGCGGGGCTTAATCAGGAAGGAGCATGAAGGTTGAACTTCCATATTGATTTAATGCATAAAAGCATCGACTCAAATACATGCAGCAGGAGGCAGCAGCAGCATACCTTTAGTGCCGCAGATGCGGCCACAGGCCAACTCGCATTAATGATTACTGTATGGTTGACACTGCTTTGTTGTTGCTGCTATTGACTTTTCACAAAGTTTATACTTATTATATTCATCCTGGAGGGAGGGATGGTGAGTTAAAATGGGGGTTGTAACTCATCTTCTGAAATGCAAACGAGTGCTCTGCCACAGTGCCACTGGGCTGAATGGCAATAGACAGACTTCCCTGGCATAGCAATGTGAACATTACACACCACTGGCTCAGGACTGCCAAGAGCGATGAACAAGACTCAATACATGTTTGAATGCAGCAACAATATTCGTTCATCGACAAACAATAAAGTGCTAATTTCATGTAATGTCCTGCATGTTGTATATTAACACGTGGATTATGCGATGCATGACTCGCTTAATCCTTGCGCTCACAAGACAGGACAGAACATTTTTATTCGAACGTAGAACTTTCTTTTAAAACATGGAATAATGAACAATATCTTGTCATGAGTGTTGGATTAACAGTTCACACAATTATTAATTTGACTGATGACATGTGCTTAATTCCTAATCGTTCGTCATCCAAAAATCTGTCAACAACACAAGCAACATTGGCTGGGCTACCACCACTTGTGTTGTCACCAAAAAACAAGATCTCGCCTTGATTGAAGTGGTTTCATGCATTTGTAAATGTGGTCTACAATTTAAAAAAAAAACATTTTTATGGATCATTCTCACAAAAATGCAACTTGTCTCTCCATACCGCCTGACAACAACGACAAAAACGCATAAGAGCTGGCTGCTCTTATCATGCACAGTTGCACAAGCACACTGCCATCTGATTCGCCTGACATCGAAGGGCAGAATGTGGCAAAAGAAAAATGACACCTGAGTATCAGGGTCATGCACCATTCATGATGCATTCTTTTCTCCTGAAATCACACGGTACATAACTTACATAATTGTTAAACACATACTTATTAAAGTCATTCTGATAGAATTGCTGTATTGTAAATGGAGGCAAAATACCCCAGATGTCAGAATTTGATTATGGAAAATGAGACACCATTAGAATGTAATTATGTAACACAAAGTGTAAAGTTTATTTTCTTCATTACTAAAAAGTTACACTGTATTTAAATCAAATTTACAAGCTCTGAGATGGGAAATATGAGCCACAACACAAGACACTCTTATTATTACATGCCTTGCTACGTGAATATAATATTGAATAAAAATGCATTTACTTGCAGTATTGTACTGTATAATGGTAACTATATTACGATAACACTAAGCAGATACGCAGCATAGAAAACATGGGGAAAGTTGTTTACAGCATGACTGGTTTTGGTATGACTGCGAGCAGGTTTCTGAACATATAACGAATTGTAAAGAAAGTGTGCATTGAGCGAGGCACCTACAGGCTTTTTTGAAGATTACCATAGGCTTGGCATAAAGTTAAAAACAAGTTGGCACCATTACTGGGATCACGCCCATGAAGGTTCAATATGTCTGGAATCTAATCAACTGAATAAATATGTATGAAAGCGTATAAACACAGCCTCCAGTTTGAGCATACACCTCCTAAGTTCTGACATTCCACTGGTAAAGCGTGCACGAAACCTTGGAGTTTTCTTTGAACCCAAGGTCTCTTTATCTTCCCATACATCTCAACTCTGCAGGACACAATGCCGTTACCTTAGCAACCACTGAGAACCTCATCCTTAATCATATCCCAACTCGACGATTGCAACTCTCTCCTCTACTGCCTTATCAAATCTCTCACCTGCAAATTTCAGATGTAATACCACTGCCAGGATTTTCACTCATACATTGCCGGAACCTCAGATTAGCACGGTTCACTATGTACAGTGCGAAAGAAGTTCAACATACATGTCTATCTATGAAAAAGTAAGAATAGGTCTTACCCTTTCTGGCAATATACATAAAAATATATCTACATGCAAATGAGACTATATCATCCCAATACTAAGATCCCTCCACAAGCGACTAATCTAAATCCAGGTTAATATCAATAACGCACTCTCAGTCATCAAGATCTTTCATGGACTTACCCCTGCTTAGTCTCCCTTACCATCTCACTCTGCTCCCCTCCATGCCTGCTCCACTCAAGCAACCAAGTCTGTCTGTCAAAGTCCCAAGTCAACCCTCTCTTAGTGGGAGGTCACTCTATCTCCTCCACTGACCCCATAGTCTGGAACTCCCTTCCCCCTAGCCATCTGTGCTTTCAACTCCACAGCCCGGTTCAAGTCCATGCTCAAACATTCCATATTTATTCTGCCTATGACCAACTGCTTCTTTCTTTGTATTAAATCAATATGCCCACTGCATCCGTACAGTGTCTCTAGATGTTATATAAATCTATATACAGTATTGCAAAACTGTTGAGTTTTAAAAATTAATGTAAACAATTAGATATCCTTTAAACGTATCTTTTCCCAAACAATGTTGATTAGGTTTTGTTTTACATTTCAGCACCATTAAAATCATATCATAATTTACTCTTACCCTGCCCCATCCCAAAAAAAGTAAAAACTCGTTAAAAAAATGTGGACTCTTATTAAAAATGTATGTATGTTAAACTTACTTTGCACCGTACGTAGCCAACCGTGCTAAAATGTGATACATTGCAACAAATTAACCGGAAGGAACTGAAATAACAACAACAACAACTCGTTCTCACGACTGTGCTGCATCGCTCTCTGGTGAGTTTCCGGGTTGTACTGCGCTTTTTAGTTCGGCACGATGTCCGACGTTTCGCTCCACGTGTTGGAAGCTTCTTCCGGAAACCGAATACATCGTTCCGAACAAGATGTGAAACAACTCGAAAGCACATCCGGACAACTAGAACTAAAACACTCGGGACAGTTTCTCGGTTTATGATAAGGTGATGACCAATGCTATAGGATTTGCTAAACAAGCAACCGATCAATATAAATTAGGTGACACTGGGAGTATATTTTATGGTAAGTGAAAGGACATTATACATCGCAGGAGAGATTAAGAGAAAACATTTGCATCCAAGACATATTCAGTACCCTCAGAAGAGAAAACAATACAAAAGACATTTAAATCTTGATTTAAAGCTTTCGTGACTGCAGGAATTCATATTCTCTGGGTCTTTCGGTAAAGTCACGTCTATGTGGCTTTACCCAAAGACCCAAAGAATAAAAAAATACATTTAATTGGCTCATCATCAAGGCCTCCAATTCAGGTAACACCACAGGGGTAGACATTGTGTCTTCATGCCTTTTGACACTTTTGTCGCTCCAGGGATGTTCCCACGTGCTACGGAAGCCATGGAGATGGTTTGCAATATTTGGTCAAATCGATGTTAGGCTGACAGCACTGGCTCATGGGCAAATTGGGTCCACATTCGTACATCTCCATGCCCAAATTTAATATACATCAGAAAAATGGAACACTGGACCCAGTGCATTTATATATTGTGTGTATTCAGCAGCAGATTCAACCTCTAACCATAAAAAGTCAAGATTTTAATCGTAAACAGAAGTGAAATGTCAATGCTGGTATCGGTGATTGGCAAAGTATTTTGTGTGTTATAAAAGTGAGGACGACAAAAAGTTAACCCTGGGATAGATTTCACCACACTCATGAATATATTTTCGAAAAACTATGGTCACTGTTTTACTTGGTGACAAAGTAATTGGAATACCGTTCTAATGACACAATACATGCTTACATTGCCTAAGCACACTTTTATTCTGCACCACTATAATAATACGAAAAACATTCAATTGTATTCAAAAGGAAACATTCGTCCCTGCTGTTTACGGAACAACAATTTGGCAAATGTTTAAATAGCAGCCTTCACGACCTGGAGGCTATGTTGTATGCAGGTGATACCCACGGCGAAATGTGCAATAAACATAATCGCAACATGTCAGCATGCGCTTGCCTGTGACCTTTTTTCGTAAAACATCACGTGTTTATTGCACACATCGTATACTCTGCATTGCCTTGAACCAAACACAAGATCATATGAGTGCATTGAAAGGCTTAAGTATAGTAATGATCAAACACGTGGCTGAATCTATGGTATTAGCACACATCACCGCCATCCACGCACATCCTAGCTGCAATCCATACAGCAATCTACTGCCACCTTGGATTGGTTAAGTAACACTGGTCAACACGCTCTTTCTGGCATAAGGTATTCCAACGGGTTTAAGGTAATTTTGGGGTGCTTATTCCAAATCTGGCATCAGTTTTTGTCTATCACATCAGGTTTTTGAGATATTAAATATTGCATTTTCAATAAAAACTTCAGAAGAAAAATATTAAATAAATGTGGATATTTACATAAAATTATATTATAAACACACTATCCTAAAAATACAGCACCATATTTTAACACTAAAGCAGTCACTAACTCGCAACAACTTGCAATCATAAGTGACAGAGTTAATTTCGGGTAAAATCAATGAAAATGGGGTATGCCGAAAGCATAAAAATGAGATGTGATACAGCAAATCTGAGATCATATTTGGAATCAGCACCCTGAAATTAGTCTAAAACAGCTGCAAAAGTCCAGGCCAGAAAAAAATGTTTTTTTGTTGACCAGTGTAATTAATCTAAACATTCAACTATGGCGTATATACAAACTGTTGCTACCCCCTTCCCCCCCAATGCCATACCAAAGACGGACACCAGTGAAGAGGGTAAATGAAATAGTTTGCAAATATTCCACGGTATACCGTTATATAAACAGTTTCTTATTTTATCCACACTGCTGTGGGAATAAGACTATTTTAAAATTGGTATACAAGAAACTGATGTTAGACACTACGGTGGGTTAAACATTTGCATACAGAGTACGTATGTTGGGTTTAACAAGGAAGGACAGGGTGAGAAATGAAGAAGTGAGAGGAAGACTGAAGGTGGTAGAAATCTCAGAGAAGATGCGAGAGAAACGGCTGGTGGTGGCTCGGTCATGTTGTGAGACGACAGGAAAATGACGTGGGTCAGAAGGTTCAAGTGATGCAAGTGGAAGGAAAGAGATTAAGAGGAAGGCAGAAAAGGTGGGGGGGGGGGGGGTGATGTGGTGCGATCGGAGATGGTGGACCGAGGAGCACAAATGGAGATGGCACAGGACAGGGCAGCATGAAGAAGGTTGGCAAGGATATCAGACCCCACCTGAGTGGGACCAAACACGTGGAAGAAGAAGACTACATTAAGAATGCACAATCAAGTCACCGTGCTCTTACTGCAACCTGTCTTTGTCAGAGACTTATGATTGTCTGAACGATACTTTTGAGTTTTTGCAAATTAAGGCAGCTCTGATTGTCAAGTTTGCTGTTGTAATCAGAGCCCCACACCAGCCCATGACTGGCAGGTAAGTTACCGTGATGAACACACCTTATATACCGAGGCATCACCCAACTTGTAACATTGATGAAGCCTGGGCTAATTGATCCCATTTCTGAATAACAATACTAATAGTACACTATAAAAAAAATAAACATTTTATTTTATTTTACCAGGTAAGGCCCACTGAGCTATATAGCTATTTTTCAGAAGCAACTTATCCACAATTGATAGCTCAACGAAGTGTCTTATTGCGTGCAAATTTACCGCAGCCAAATACTATAAATACACGTTTATAAATGTGTAGGGAAAACCCGGAGGACCCTGACACAAATTCACACGACCATGGGAAGAACATGAAACTCCAAATTTCCAGGTGCCAGGATCCGAATCGAACCTACGTCCTCCTGCATACGAGGCGAGGTAGTTAACATCTCTCCACCGTGGTACATGTAAAGTTAAACAAATGATGAAACGGTTTTCAATCCATTTGGCTCATCCATTCATGTGCAACTGATGGAATGTCCAAAAATGAAACTTGTACAAAAACATGTTCTTCAATATACTTCACTTGCATACAAACATTTAGTCAAAAGTATTTGTACACAGTTGTTTAATGTGGCAATGGAATTGCACTCTGCAGAACTTGCAAGCAGTCGACCGCTAGGTTTATATTTAATGTGCACGTATATACGCATGCAGACACACACACACACACGCGCGCGCTTTTGTGCAACATCACAGACGAGATACATAGACCGAGCTCTCTGTGTACAGGTAGCCGGCACTCACCTGGCTCTCCTTGTCTTTGGGCTTTGCGGAAGCGGCTGTGTCCCGTGCAGGAATGACGGATATCTGATGGAGAGGCATCGCGTACCGAGTTGCTTTCGGGTCACAGCGAGACGAATGACTCTCCGCGAGGTGAAACAACCATCGCTCAAACACAGCCTCCTCCTCCTCCGCTGCTCACTCCGCCTGGCGACTGTCACCGCTTGCCACGCGTAGGTCGGTCAGTCAGTCGGTCACGTACGTGGAGACACACCTTCCCGCACAAAGGCTGCACGCCTAGGCAGGCGCCCCCCCTTCACGTTGCATTTTTTTGTCATGAATAATAATTAGCGCTCCAGCTCGCGATGTGCAGCTTCCCGCAGAGTGATGCCTTTTTCTGGTGTTGTCCTCTCTTTGTTCCACAGTGGGATTCAAAACGGCGCAAAATGCTGTCAGCTTCTCTCTCTCTCGCCCTGTTCCTCGTGAAGGGGAACGATTCACACTTTAATTTCTACGGCTTCGTCGCTCGTAAAAAAAAAATACGGACGGGACGCGTGTTTTTGCGCATCTCCCGTGCCGGTGGCACGCTTCGGATCCGCGTTGACGGCGACGGCTGCGGTGCCCACTCGGGCGTTCACGTGTCCTGCGAGGATTGAGCGCTGGCCGCCGCCGGATTGCGGGAGCCACTCTGCTGCGCGCGTCTGTTGCTCAGCTCTGCACGGAGAGAGAGAGAGGAAAAAAAACCATGCGAAATCACACAAAAGAGAAACACTTTGCTGAGAAAAAAAGGATGCGGTAACACACTTCAAGGCTCTTAACTGCCCCCCCCCCCCACCGTCTGAATTGCAACATCATGCATAATGTAAAGGGCATTTTTTTGACGTGGGTCCAGATATTTATCAGCTCATTAATGAGGTTGTCCTCAATCTCTGTAGTTTATTTATTTAGTAAGAGCTGTCTTTGTTGTAATACACAATGGAAAATGTTATTGGCAAAAAACCAAAACAAACTAAAAAGATAAGCTGACTCAGATTATGATTCAAGACCCTTGTGAATTGAGCTGAATACTGGACCGATTACATTTATAATGACTATAATTGTGATTATTATTATGGAGGTGTATGATAATGCCAGAGAATAATTATGAAAGTGATGATGCTCATGGAGAGCTTGAGACTCACACACCATTTGTATAGGTTGTCTTCTTAAAAATCAATTACGTAAGAGGTTGCATTTCCACGTAAATATCCAGTTTATTACATTGTTCAAAAGCTGAAAAGCCTTATAAAAACACATTTAGTTGGTACTTATGGCGTACCTTCCTAATTGCTGGAAAGTCATCAATGGTTTCATCTGAAAAGCTGGCAGAAACTCTGAATAACAATAATTAACTCCTTTCAAAGACATGTGCTTACTGCCTTGTTTACAGTCACTATTAGGCTCTGCCCAAAACAGGTCTGTGGTGTGAGCGCTGCAGTCGGCCAGACTGTGCGTCACTGTGAGCAGGTGATGCCTTTAATTGGACCTGCACGGAATTAACCCTGAAGCAAGACATTCTGCTGAATACAACAATTTGCGTCCCATACCATGCCCACGCACTATGCAGGATCAAGAGATTATGCGTCCCATCATAATCATGTATTTTTCTTGTAGGAGTGTTGTGACATCCAGACGTGTAATGAGAACACCGTGCCCTGTAGATGCATGCGAGAATGATTACGTGCGATAAAAACATTGGTTGGTAATTGTCCAAATGTACGATACTGATGGCAGCGGATTTATTTATCAATATAAATGTATGGTGCGTGATAGTGGAAGGAACTCCAGACACGAAGCTGGCACAGGACTTTAGTCTCTTGTGGCATGCTCTTTGGCTCTGGCTTCACACACCAGCAGCCAGGGCTGGCCAAACACTCTGCACACACGTTCTTGATCTTGCCCCAGTGCTGGGTGCACTAAGCCACGACAGGCTATGGTAACTAAAGCAACAGCCATGCCAATTGTTATATACATATATGTATAAGTTGTATATATAAAGATAAAGATTACCCGTATATCCTTAGCAAACTGTTGGGCCAAGTCCTGTTAGCGAGCACCTATGAAGGCTGACACGGCACACGAGGGGGTGGGTCGCTGGCACCACGCCCAGCCGCCTTTGTCTCCCTAGCGGTGATGCTAACATACTGCACCAGGTACTCATTTGAGGCCGAGTCGACCAAGGAGAGGCCCAGGACCAGTTCAGATAATCGTCACTTCTTGTTGGCCATGAGCAGGAATTAAACTCGGGTCGCCGAGTTCGTAGGGCAGCGCGATGACCGCTACACTACTGCTCCATCCTATGATTGTGTATATGTATGTATATATACATACAGCTGTATGTATATATACATACAGCTGTATGTATATATACATACAGCTGTATATGTATGTATATATACATACAGCTGTATGTACGCTCGGGGTGTACCATCGGATTTAATTGCATGATCCCCAGACCCATCAAATATGCTGGTTCAGGAGATTGTCTTAACAATGCCACAATTTTAATTGATCGGAATAAAAATCGGATTCTAACGTAGTCATCGCATCGGATTATGTCCTTTCTAATAAAAAAAGTGATATTGATTTTTCTCTCAGGGATACAGTGAACGTATTAGAAAATGAATTTAACTGCAGTAATTTCAATATTAAAACGTTTTTAATCACACGATACATTTAAAACAAATGGATCATGATTATCATTATAATTAAATTGTTGAAAAGTAGAAAGCTAAATATAGTAACTGCAGTACTAAAACAGTTAATATAGAAGAGCAAACGGGACTTTACCTTGTCCTGGCTTGCAGAACACTGAGAAGCCAAATGGTTAAATATGACGCTAATCATGTAACGGTGCATCCTACTCACAAAACATTGATTTTGCACAATTTAGGATCACCAATCAATTCAAGAATCTATTATTTTTGCCTCATGTTTACCATCTTATTAAATCTAGTCTTCTTCTTATCTCTCCATATTTTCATTCGCCTTCATGCAACATACACGACTTGAATTCATCATATATATAGGACTGTATATAATTCTAAGACACTCGATTATATGCATACATAATTCAACTAATTATCGTGAACGAGTCAAGCCAAGCCTATTGCCATGCAAGCATCATGGGAGTTGCATGTATTGTGGTTTATTACCCGGGAATGTGCAGTACTTTCAGGGAAATATGTTATCTCTTCAATGGTTTGAAAATGTAGAATTACATTGTTAATGGGACAGTTTATAAAATGTCTGTTAGGAGTTGTATATTGTATTTGTAGTCAATTATCGGCTTGATTTAGTTAATTTTTATTTGTATTAAATCCGATCCGAACCATGCTGGATTCTATCTTGTGACCAATTCTCACATAGTGCATGGAATCATGAACCAGAATGGCTTCAAACAGAGTTGAATATTACAAATTTGATCCGAGGCCATGTTGTATAAAAAAAACATAAAAACCAAAACTGGTTGCTTTTAAAAAATGCATCAATGCGGAGGTGGTGAGGTGGCTCAGAGGTCAGGGTACAGAACTGACTGGTGCATTGAGGCACCTGCCTGTGATTACACTGGGATTCTCCAGCGCAGTGAGCCAGTGGTCTCAGCCGAGTCACCAATGACTGTCCACACAAAAAACCCATCACGTAAATTTGTTTCAGTTTTTAACCAAATTTTGGCTGAAATTTCAGCTCCGATTAACACATATGCCATCATCTAATCAACTGTCCATATGTACAGTGCTGGCCTCTATTGTACGTGCCAGAGCTCACTTGGAGGTATCTCAGAGGTAGCTCTGTGATATCCACGTATGTGGGCCATCCTCTATCTCGACGGGTTGCATTGCTTCGCTGAAGATCTAAATTGGTGATTCTCATGGCATGACACTGAGCGGAATAAAATTGCGGAAAAGAATAAAAACGTGCTTTCATGATTGACTTAATAAAGAAAAAACCCGCCATTTTGTCCACAAAGCATGCTACCAGGATGCTGCACACATTATTTCCTATTATAATGAGCCAAGACTGTCTGTGTGTCCCGCACGTGACATCACTTCACGTTGGCCAGCCCCCCTCATTAATAATCATGAACAGGTGACGTCACTCTACATGTGGCACCCCCCCCTCACTAATAATCATAAGCAGGTGACGTCACTACACATCAAACAGCCCCTCCCACATTAATAATCATGAAGAGGTGACGTCTTCCTAATGGACACCCCCATCATTAATATTAATAAGCGGGTGACGTCACCACATTGGGGGGTGAGGCGCCTCCTCCCCCCTCCTTAGCGTCAACTTACAACCCTCATTACAAAGGCAGGACCCTCACGTCACGCAATCTCCATAACGCTATTGAGACATAGAAGTAAAACGGACGTCGTGATGAACAAGGGATTATAACCTTAAAATGAAATAGGTCTGTGTCACCGCGGCCTTACAAATTGCACACGAATTGATGCAATGAATATCACGTCGCAGTCTGCTTTTTGCTTGCAAGTTTCAGATTTACTGAAATACACCTGTCCTTGGCCAGGCAAAAGGCTCGTCCATACAATAACATTTTAATGTCTATCCATCGTCACTGAACAATAAAAACGTTGCTCCAGGTGTTAGCCTGTAATCACTGAAGGTCACGTGACCTGTTTCACGAGCACCTCCTTTTTTTGGGAAGGTATTAAATCATTTCAAAGTCAGGTTATTAAAATTACAATCAGAATTATAAATGCTAAATAAAATACTTCTTAGGTCTGAAAAATAAGTACCGTTATAGTTATTTTCCCCTGTAGACCTTCAGCTTTGGTTCAATTATTCTGTACATGTTGTGAATGCAATATTGATGCACGTGGTATTCTCAGCCTCGCTCATGGCCATGGCATTTGTTGTGTCCCATTTGGGACCTTTCTAGCCAAGGTTTTGAGTATTTTGAAATTCAGATTTTCTTCACGTTTAGGAATATTTAAATTATGCCACTTCCAAAATAGCATGATACAAGGTTTGTGAAACTTGAAAAGTGATTATTGCATATACATGAAAGAATACAACCTACATGGCTACAAACTCACATGCATATTTCATCTGCCAATAAACTGGAGTGATATACAGCACGTCTTGCGGTTGAGTTAATAATTGCTTCACTGACCAGAGCAAAGCCACATTGAAATTAGTACAATTATAGTCTACATCATGATAACACTAATGTTATAGTTAACCTGAACTAAATCAGCCTGTGATAGATTGTGAGCTCAACCTACACTGCATATCTATTAGCCCGTTAGACTGTGACAGTACAATCATTCAGACCAGCATGCCTTGCAAAGGCGTTACATACTTATTATATTGGGAACTTTGAACCCATGCACCACAGCTTCGACTCATTCAACAAAATGTACATGGGCCTGTTGCCATTGGTGTAAATTTTCAAGTCATATGACTTTCCATTTGTTGGCAAAACACGTTTTACGAGCAATCCCACATTCACTGTAAATAATGTAACTCATCAAGATATAGGTATTTAAGTGATTTGCATCATCATGGCAAGGGTTGATCGTGTTAACTAGTGGCATCTGTGTGAGTTTCCGACTTCATATCTTCACCTTGGAAGTCAAGGGGCTAACTTCACCAACTTCATTGTGGATGCTATGACATATGGATCAAAAACATGGACATTGATGAACAGAAAAAAACCCCTAAACATGTATAAAAAATCACCGTGCGTTACATGTGTAGTGAGTTCAACTGAGTCGCAGACGTATACTTGGAGGAAACACATTTATTTAACTCCAACACACGGGGTAACTTCCCCTTAACAGAATAACAACCAATGGTGGTGACCACTAGGCTAACTACACTAATTACAACGTAACTGCTACTACGGACCGGGACCACAGCATGGGTCCAGGTCCACGTATTGGAGACTCGTTGAACGGAGAACGTAGACGAAGGTTTCTTCAGGATGAACAACAACCGGCTTACATTCTCTGCGGCGTGGCTGGCTGCGCCCTTGGCCACGACCACCTTCCAGAATCCTCAGGAAGGATCTGGATGCTAACCACGTGACCACCGCTAGCCTGCACTTGGGCCCCTTTCTAGACTTAACCAGTCACGTGTCCTCTCGGGTCAACCAGAGTGCCATGCCCTTTAGTAACCTCATTTCTATGGCCGGCACTCCCATACCCAGTCCTGTAGGGTTGGCACTGTACACCAAGCGTGGTGCCATCGAGCGCTATCCATCAGTGCTCACCAGGCCCCTCTAGGGCCAGTACTACACCCACATCATCGTGGTATCCGCAATGTCGTTACACCGCAGGCCGTGCCTCTCTAGGGCCGGCACTGCAGAGTGACATTCCGCGATGTTACTACACATGCTCAGAATAACATTGAGAGACAGAAAGGAACATTTGGATGAAAAAAAACCGTACAGGTTAAAGACATATTTCTAACTGTTAACAAAAGTAAATGGGGTTTGGCAGTACAAGTCACGAACAGAGATGAAAACTGCTTGTCAAGAATAATGGAAGAGTGCCACCCAAGAGGACGATGGCCAAAGAGATGGAGCAACACAATCAGCTTGTTTGCAAGTGTTAGTTGGGTTAATTCATCACAGGATTATGAGAGAAGGCAGCTGCTTGAAGTCTTCATTCAGCAGTGGACTTATCATGATGATGGTGGAAATTATGTCTCAATACATACAAAAATTATTTACAAAAACAGATTGTAAATTGTAACTAATTAATCTATTTGGCTCCTTCCCGAGTAAGTCGAGATATTAATTAGGTGGTTAACTTACTTTAATTGGATATACAATCCCCGTAAAGGTGTTTGGTCATCTAATTCCAAGGTATTAATCACACATCAATGTTTTTGTTGAAATGTTAGTGGCACATTTTCTGTTTAACGCATTTCAAAGTTAAACTGTACTAAGCACGCTTGCATTTGTGTCCAACAAAAATCCTGAGCACCAACCATATAGGGATGGTGAAAGCAACGCCCTCACAAAATACCGGTCTTGTTTCAGACTATTTGGCAAGTGCACACGTGCTCAGATGTGCTTAATGGAACCCACGTGTCTGGCCCATCGTGGAGAATGCGTCAGGCGCTGCACGTACAAAATAAACACATTCCTGCGGAGGGAGCTGGTAGGAACGTTGGGTTGCTCGGTCAATGTCCAGGGTCAACGGTGGCGTGGTGTATTCCGCAAATATGGCCGACTGTGAGGGCGGGCACAAGCCGGCGTGAGTAGATTAAACGTTGAGTTTTATAAGAGCACCACGGGGTGACCAGTCCCTCCCCACCCAGCCCCACCCCTCCCACCCCCCACCCAGCCCCACCCTCCCCTCCCCTCCCCACCCAGCCCCACCCTCCCCTCCCCACCCAGCCCCTCCCTCCCCTCCCTGCACGTCGGACACAATAATCCCCTGTGGGCTGGTGTAACCAGGAGGTTCTTACCAGTACAATTTTTATCACTTTTTCTGCACTGCTGGATACCGAGGCACTGCCGCGAACGGGTTCATTGCCACGCAATGGCACAACACAGTGAACGGCAGAGCTGTGGCTGTGGCTCTCTGGTTGTTGGCAATTTTAAATGGCTATCTATGGCTTTTGTAGAAATGCTGGCGAGTGTAACTAACTCTTGCACACAATATGCGGTACTGTATAGAGGCCTAACAGGTAGCAGGGTAAAACCTGCATCAGTAGAATTGCGCATGTTTAAGAAACAAAAATAGAATTACATACCCAAGTGCATAATGTGGCATCACAATAATACATAGTTTCTCGATGTGTATACAGATTCACAGGTATTTCACTACTTTATTACCAGTCTGTAAAACCGGTTACGTGCTGTGAAGGCCGATTGCCCAAAACATCACCGATGCTCTGCTTTTATTCTTTTAAGGCAGGGTTATTGACTCGTGTGTGTTTTTTCCTGTCTGCGTTCTGTCTGTGTCCTGTCTGCGTTCTGTCTGTGTCCTGTCTGCGTTCTGTTATGTCGTTCATAAAAAAAAGTTGGAATTCACAATCAATTAATTTGGTTGCTGTCATCGGTTCAATACTAAGATATAGCAATTGATGATAATTATATGACCTGTTTAAGAAAATACAGGGTGTTTAAAAACTATGGGCACAATTTCAAAGCAGTATATTTCACGATGGCAACATGTTACAATTACACAAAAAGATACAAACGGTTTAATGAGTTATCAAGTTTTACTAACCATTTTATAAATGCTCTATGTGCCCTCCACCGGCTGTACGGACAACATCGAGACGATAGTTTAATTCGTACCAAACGCCTCTCTTCTCACGTTTTCCTCTGTGGTGCGTGGTCGCCCTGTGCTCTTCCTCTTACATAAACAGCCTGTTTCCTCAAATTGTCGGTACCAACGACGAATGCTCTTTGACATTGGCGGATCAATGCCAAAACGCCGTTGCAACGCACGCTGCACCGCAATTACGGATTTAGTCTTGCTTAACTGCAGAACGCAAAACGCCCCTTGCGGGGTCACCGTCTTGCGAATGACTGAGGCTAGGGCTGTTTCTGTGCTGGGAGAGGCATCTGGCGGTAATCATTTGAAACTCTATTCCTCGAACTTTCAAGTGGTAAGAGTTTCATTCATGGGCAGTTCGTGGTTGCAGAGATATATAGCGATTTCAAATCGGGTCCATCATTTTAAAATACCTTGTATTGTGATATCGTGGTTATCATTCTCTTAAAAATATATATGTATTTCCTCACAAGAGATATTCATGAAATGACACTTAACAATTATACTCTTTGGTTCTACGTAGGTATAAAATAAAAATAAATTACCGAAAGAACCAAAGAGTATGGATTCCTGCAGTCACGAAAGCTTCAAATCAAGCTTTAACAATTAACAGGACCCTGCGGGGTGGGCTGGTACAGGGATATCGACCGGGTATAGAGGAGTTAAAGAAAAAATTACTGTGTTCTAGTGTAACGTTAATTAAAGGTGTTTGTTTGACGCGCAGTTGACAGCCCCCCCCCCAACACCCCCCAACACCACCCTCAACACCACCCCTCCCACCAGCCCTCACCACCCCCCCACCACCCTCCACCACCACCCAACCCCACCACCACCACCCCACCACCCCCCACCACCACCTTCTGCACTAGGCCTCGCGAAGCCTCCCGCACTAGGCCTCGCGAAGCCTGCCGCACTAGGCCTCGTGAAGCCTGGTGCACTAGGCCTCGCGAAGCCTTCTCTGCAGTAGACTTAGCGAAGCCTTATGCACTAGGCCTCGCGAAGCCTCTGCAGTAGGCCTCGCGAAGCCTTCCGTGCAGTAGGCCTCGCAAATCCTTCTCTGCAGTAGGCCTCGCGATGCCTTCTCTGCAGTAGGCCTCGCGATGCCTTCTCTGCAGTAGGCCTCGCGAAGCCTGCCGCACTAGGCCTCGTGAAGCCTGCTGCACTAGGCCTCGCAAAGCCTTCTGCACTAGGCCTCGCGAAGCCTTCCCTGCAGTAGACCTCGCGAAGCCTTCTCTGCAGTAGGCCTCGCGAAGCCTTCTCTGCAGTAGGCCTCGCGATGCCTTCTCTGCAGTAGGCCTCGCGAAGCCTGCCGCACTAGGCCTCGCGAAGCCTTCTCTGCAGTAGACCTAGCAAAGCCTTCTGCACTAGGCCTCGCGAAGCCTTCTCTGCAGTAGGCCTCGCGAAGCCTTCCCTGCAGTAGGCCTCGCGAAGCCTTCTCTGCAGTAGGCCTCGCGATGCCTTTTCCGCAGTAGGCCTCGCAAAGCCTGCCGCACTAGGCCTCGCGAAGCCTGCCGCATTAGGCCTCGCGCCGTGCTTTTCGTGCACAAATAAGGCGATTAAATGTATCTCGTCTCTGTGTTAATACATGTATCTGTGTTAAAAAAACGTGCTGCGTTTCAGTAAAGTAAATTTGAAGCGAAGTTTAAAGTTTTGCCGTGAGGCGCCAGAAGCGACGGCCATCTTGTTTAGTTCACAGATCGCAGGGGGAGCGGGCGGCCATCTTGTCGGACAGACGGACAGATGGACGGACGGACGGACACATTAATCTATTGGTGGTCTGGTCCACTTCGTTCCTACCAGTATAATTATGCATACTTATTACCCATTAAATTAGTGCTTTGAATTTTTTTGGAAATTTTATTTCTCCCAAAGTACCGATCGAAAATGTATTTGCAAATTTGCAGATGCATACTGCTAATTGAGTTAAATAATGTATATGTATTTTCCTGTACTATTTCTTAAATATATTATACAAAAAAACTATCTGCCTGGTTAAATGTTTTGCAGTGCACTCTACGCACAGGGATCCATGGTGAAGGGATCGATATTTCCAATACCAAAAAAACCAACGCTTAAATGCGCCAATTTTTCCAAAGGAAAAAGTATCAATTGCGTGGTTGCTGTACTAAATTATGATGTTAAAGCTAGATCATGTGGAATTGAAACTATTCTCAGACACTGGATTTAATGGTAACAGGGGGTGAACGCGGCAGTTTATTAGCTGAGTGGTGACACTCACGCGAAGTGATGTGCCTGTCACCGTGCATCGTTCACCTTCACGAAGATACCTTTGATGTTTACTTTGATAATCATATTCATGAAGTCGCTGATTTTCTAAACCTATAAAATAACAGGTTAATATTTTAAAAAAAATATTCAACAGTCGCTGAGGGGAAAGTAAGATCTTGATATTTCAGCCAATTGACCATCTTGAGGGAAAAAAATTACGTTTGGAGAGTCTTCAAATAATCTTATCTTAGCACGTAGGTTTTCACCGTCAATATTATGATTCACAATTGATTATTGGGCTCGGTCACATAATGGCATGTCCTAACGCCATTCTGTCACCTGACCCAAAAAGCAGGAGATTTCAAACTCAAGTCACCAGATCCATAGGGCAGTGCGCCACTGCTCCATCCGCATGTAGTGATATAGAATGGATCACGATGGCGCGTAGCGCTAAGTACGGTAGAATGAGGAAATACAGTATGGGTATAGAGGCTCGCACACCATGCAAGTACCACACAGTGGGTCGCTAGGGTGCGTGGTACTGGGTGCTAGCAGAGAGAGAGGCTGATGAGTCCTACCGACAGAGTAGGGGATAGCAGCCACTCCGCCAGCACAGCGAGTGAATGCCACGTGATTGGTCACTCGGGAGCGTGGTGCGGGCTGCTGGCGGAAGGGGGCATTTGAGGACGAGTCACACCGGCCTCGGGTGAACCACGTGATGGGCCGGGGTGAGGAATGTGGGGTCAAAGGTGACCGAGGGAACACGGGAAGTGTAGCCGGGAATCTTCTGGAGAGATCCTGAAGGGGGCGTGGTTAAGGGCGGAGCCGGGTCGGTGGCACGTGCAAGGTAGCCTGGAACCTTCGGAAACGTTCCAGAAGGGGGCGCGGCCGAGGGCGGAGCTAGGCCGCGCCAAGTACGATAAAAGGGAAGCCCCGATCGCATATCGGGGCTGTCTACAGGTGAAGTGGAACTTAAGTGTTACGTCTCCAAGTCCAACGTCGTGGGTGAGACAGCACGTTGGCTGCTCTGACCCGTTCATAGTTATCCCGTGTGTAACGGTGTGTAATAGATAGGCATATTGTAGTCCCGTGTGTAACGGTGTTATATAGTGTAGAATAAACGCTGCTGCCTCCTAACTAGTGTCTCCAAAGTGACTCACTACACATACACAAACACACACTTAGAAACTCACATTCGTACAAAAACACAGATTTTCTTTTTTTTCTTTTTTTAGACACGAATCAGTGTGGTGGCAGAAGGGCGCAGCACTGCACTATGAACCACGTGCTCAGGTTGGAGGAGCACGGACACCGGGCTCCCACGTTACACAAACACCCAACAGCGAGCAGCACCTATGACAGGCCGGCACGGCACGCGAGGGGGTGGGTGCCCGGCGCCACGCCCGGCCACCTTTGTCTCCCCAGTGGTGATGTTTACATACCGCACCAGGTACTGATTTGAGGCTGAATCGACCTCGGGGAAGCCCAGAGCCGGTTGAGATAATTGTCACTGGTGTTGGCCGTGAGCGGGAATCGAACTTGGGCCGTCGGGTTCGCAGTGAAGTGCAGTAAAGGCTACACTACCACTCCCCCATATACAGACACATTCAAGCATGCATGCGTACACATATTCAAATGACCCCCTGTGCAACCTTATGGGCTATTGACTTAACTTTGTTTACTGACCATAGCTAATACAAGTAGCTATTTAAATTTAAATTGATCCCGGGTCTCCACTCTTCACCAACCAACATAGATCCAGTGGAGTGAAGTATGCTCCAACAACCCCACGACCGACATGGCATGGCGATGTCTTCAGCAACATCGTTGTCATCATCATCATTGTGCGTAATTAGCACCTTGGCGGAAAGGCAAAGCAAGTCTCACATACACACTTGAGCACATGTGTGAAACAGACGGAGCCTGATTGGTTATGCTTAGCCTGTCACTTGGGGTGAGCATGCTGATATCAACTAGGGTATCCCTAACTCCTGATTGGCTTCAGGGCTTTTTTGCAGAATGGGGTCCACCCGTTTAACATGGCAAATCAGAGAAAAACCGTTACGTAAATTTGGCAAATTCGCTTTTGTTAAATTTTCCCTTCAAGCAAAACTTCTGGTAAAGTGTCAAACAAACCCTACATGAATCAGGCCCTCTTTCTTTGTAAAAAAAAAAAATCGATATTTCCTGAAGGTGTGTCAACCAAAATGTCAATATCTTCCTTTCTCTCAGTGACAGTATGAAACACCTGTTATTATTTTTCATTCATCTGTTATTCTATTATATTTCAAACGAGGGGGGATTTTCAATCCATAAACCATCGGGCATGAGACTCTTTTGGTTCTCAAGATTCCCATGGTGACATTTGTGGTACAAAAATCAAACACATGCAGTTGCATACAAAAAAAAGGAGTGATGTTGATATGTTTTAACATGTTAATGAGCCCAAATAGAATGCAAATCAATGGGTAAAACAATGCAGCTGCCCACATCTCAGCACAATTTTCCGAGTTCCTTCTGTTGTGTAGTTTCAAAGCACTTTGAAATAAAAAAAAACATCTATTTTAAGCTTACACTTTAAAGACTGTTTTCGCCCAGCGTAGTGCGGCATAATTCGCTCTATTTTAGTTTCAAATGTGATTTGTAGGGAGTTGATGCAATTAAAGTCTGGTTTGCAGATACTCTACACAAACCAGACTGTCAGTGGATAACGCTCTTTGTCGCTTAAGTCGAGACGACCATTGTGATCACTCGGCTGAGTTAAGCTACTCTGCTAATTTGAAATGTTATTCATCGTTCCTAATTTTGTAAAAGAACATACATAGCCTCATCCAGTGGGCCACACCAACTCCCTCAAAGACTTCCATTGCCGGCTGCGTACCTCTGGGCTCACTGTGGGTTCGAGAGCCTTTCTTACCCAACATTCCACACACCCGGTTCCCCCAATGTAATGATCTGTTCCCCATTTCAAAAGAGAGCCAACATGTGGACCCCATTTGTCAATATGCAGGAGCCAGGGGACATTGTGGTTAGCATAGAGGGACATTCTGAGCATTTTCTCATTGACGTGTTTGTCACTGCCCAGGTGTACATTTGAACTATGAATAAACAACATAAAAACTCCTTTAAAAATGAATGAAAAAAAAACGACTGTTTTATTCACAACTTAGTTCAACTCGCGGTCGAGAAGTACGTCAATGATGCAGCGCCTGCTCCCACATCAACGCTGACTGGAATTAATTGATCACTTCCGTAACTCGTTCACACGGACCAGGCGTTTCGAGAGTTTAGGGACCACGGCGTTTTTTACCTGCACAAATATATATATAAAAATAATAGTAGCGAATGAATTGATTAATTGAAGCCAATTTTGATACAGACATTCATTGTCACCGGATCTGAGTGCGGTGTGCAACATTTTGAATTGATTGGACAACAGGAAGTAGACTAAATTTTGATTACAAGATTTGAACACGACACAGGAGTCAAGTGAAGTAAAGTAGTTGAAGAAAACTACCACTATGTGTGGCATGAATTTAAGAGTGTTTTTCGAATATGTCTGAAAAGTGATTTTTATTTTATTTTTATGATTATTTATTATTATTATTATTTTTATTTTCACCTACGTGACAAAATTTCGTTTTACAACCGGGTAGTAATTAATCTATAATATCAAACACCTGAAACTTTTGTTGTGACTACTAATGCTATGACAAATCATTGCTAAGCAACTGTAATTTATATTTCGATTTAACTGTAAGTTACACAATTGAAATATAAATTGAGTGCTTCAAACACAAATGTGCACTGCGTTATGTTATATTTTATTCTTATATGCAAAATAATGTAACTGGGAAATGGCCTACATCAAAACCTGCTCAATATCTTTAAATATATTCCATTGCTCTAATAATTCTGAAGCAATGACATTTCTGGGCCTCAGAAAATTAGATCATAAATTAGATCATAAATTAGATCATAAAAAGCATTATCCATAACTAGTCGAAGCGCCAATGTGGGAAGGATAGACATTGATCTAAATCGTGAAACGGGTCGAATTCTGCTTGGTACATGTGTGTACGACAAAGATGCACGTCAACAGCAAGGTGAATTAATCTGTGGTACCCTCTCAACATACTGTGAGTTATCAAATCCCAATACGTGTTATTAATTCTGTGCACCTGACGTGAAAATGTCATAGCCCATACTTAACGTCTGGAGTGGGGAATTGCAAAAAAAAATACATGTGAAGTTTGGACTCGATATGTAAATTACAACTTCGGTTCTCAGCGAAACGATTTCAAATGCTGTCCGGAATTACTCTGTGATCTTGGAAAAAGTCTGATGAAGCATAAGTTTGTTTCTAGTAATAAATAATAATACAGTCGTGACTTTACCGAAAGAACCAAGAATATGAATCCCTGCAGTCACGAAAGCTTTAAACCGAAAAATAAGAATAATACACTCGTTTGAAAATAGTCACAGTTGCCTGTTTTATATAAAACAGTGATTTGCTCACAGAGGTTCCTGTGGCGAGGTGATAATTTTTGGAGGAAGGGAACTCAGTTTGGGTCCTAATTTAACCAAGTAATACTTATGGTGGCTGCCGTGATAGAGAGTGGATTATCATAAAATTTGACGGACCAAAGACAATTAGACAAAACGAACAAATTGCTAGTTTGATCATCCAATATACAAGCATAATATTTGGCTAAGCTAAGCCAGAAAGCTATTTAAAATATTCCTTTGGAAAACTTAAGTTTCCTTTTATGGCTTTTCCATTTGAATATCTCTGACCATGCATGCTGATTATAATTAAAATTGCATACTTTATTCCATTACGCAAAGGTTCACTCTTCCACAAAACCTGCACAATTTTAAATATAGTTCACTAATTTTCTAAATGTACATATTCTTGTAATTTAAATATACACGGGTGCGTATATTAGATATGTGGCTTAATCCTAAATGTGTTTAAAGGCATATATTTTTAGAGTACGTGTTTGAGTATCTGTTACGGCATACTACATGCCTTCATCATCAGCAGCCATGCTCTCTACTCACTGCTGCATGAAGGCCTCCCCATGGATGAACTAATCTCATCAGTTTGTTTTTCCATGAACATTCTCTAAGATGTGGTCCTGCTATTAGCCACCATTCTGTCACTAGGCTTGCTCTTTCTGTCACTAGGCTTGCTCTTAGAACTTTCACCATGTATCTCTCTTATGATTATATTTCCAATACAAATTTTGGAAGGCATCTTCTTGCATCATAATCTTGGTGGGAATGTATTCATTAATTTTATTGCATTGCTTTCATCTCAGTCGTGCTGTTGAATATGTATAAATGGTTTTTTAAAAATTCTACATATATATTTGTATTAGGACACTGGTTAGTAAGGGTTTGAATGTTTGCATCAGTTTCCTATGCATGAAATATGATATATATTTTTATAAGTATGGGATCTGATTGACAGTATGCATTTCGTGAATGGCAGATTTTTTTAAAATTCCAAACAAGTTTGCTTTCATTGTTAGTTGGCCTCTAAAAGATGTGGTGCTTTGAGATCATAAAGGAAACAGTGTATATTTGTTATGAGAGGCCACCAGTTATGTAATTCTTTGAATCATTGTTGTCACCTTTTACGAGTATAGCAATCATTGAAGCATTCCATGATTTAGGTATTTCATTTATATGTAAACATTTAGTAATTAGGCTCGCTAATTTCTATTCAACATCTGGTCTTGGTTCTAAAATCACGTCCAAATATATTCAATCAACAAGGGTTGCATCTTTGAGTAGTTATTATCACATTTTAAATCGGCATTCAAACAGATGCTTAGAGATGCTTTACTATTATGACATACATTCTGTGGTTTAGCAGCAGCGAAATTTGCATATTATGAATTATGGATGTGCTTGAACATGACCCTTTAAAATGTGTAAAACATTACTGTGTTACCAGGCTCTCTTATGATGGTAGCCAATTTGCAGTTGCTGCACAAGCAGTTTGACAGGTAAAAACTAGATTTTCTTTGGCACTTTAAGGAAACTAAAATGAAATATTTAATGCTCGTGGCCTTCTGCAGAATGACTCAATCTACGAGGTGAAATACATGCACAATGCATGCGTATGGTTGTTTATATCATCCAAAGCTAAGACTAGTTTTATACATATACAATTTTTACAAATACAATCAGCCTCACCACTGCCAGAGTCAAGAACGTCTTCACAAGTGGTTCTTAGAGCCCAGGATTCAGCTTTATGTGCCTTATATGCTGACAGTACTGATATAATATTTTGTTAAGAATCAATAAGCAAACATTCGTAACATTTTGTTAAAGGAAAAAAAGGTCACAGTTTATCTGCAGCAGACCCACCGCAGGCTTATTAGGTCTGTCACTCTCAAGGGGCAAAAATAAATCTGTTGGAAAACAAAAGCTAAAGAAACCTTTTGCAAAATGGCAGCTGTGCACTTATCCCAGTGGGAGCATTTTCTTTTTTAACTGGCAGTGCTAACGTCAGGAGTATTGGAGGCATGTCATAAGGCTGCTCATTAGTATAGCTATCAACAGCCAGGCTGGCCTTCACAAGGGCTTGTGCGTGCTGCTACATGTAACTCGTGATCACATTCACCAGACTCGCGATTAACTCTAAGGAGATATTTTGTGCAAAGGGTGATAGTAGGTAACCACACATGCCACCATGAATTTGTGCAATTTACTGTGAGGTTTACGCAACTATCTGCTCTGAAATAAGGAATGTTGATGTCTTCATAATAGAGTTTTTTTGGGTTAGATCACGTAAATATAAATGTGTCGTTAAACCCGCCACCACCCAACACAGCCTATTAGTAAGGTTTGTCACGTAAACATAACGTGCTAATTCGTTATGAGTACAGCACACCGGCGTGTTGGAGAGTAAACCCACAACATTTACAATCAGAGTACGACGTTTAACCAGTAATTACAACGAGCATCATCAGGCGATAGCCAGATTTGTGAAGAAGTCCTTCTGTTTCTGTCTTAAATAACGACACATTCATATGTACACGATCAAACCTAAAAAGCTATATTATGGATAATATTGGTCGCGAAAGCCTACGTGTTAAATGTTGATGTCTCTATGTTAGCATGTTTTAAAAACACTACGTAGGTTTTTATGAATTTGACAATGTAATTCTCTGATGTGCATTTAAATATCGTAACATGAGCTTCTGTCGTCCAATTTAGTCTCATTAACTTGCATAGTTTGACATTTTAAAATCAAGATTTCCTCTGAATCTTAAAATAGAAATTTACATTTTGCCAAGAATAACTTTAATATAATGTGGTGATCGAAAAGACTGAAGCTTCACAGAGAAACACCGACTGGCCTTGATGAATTAGTATATTTTCAAACGATTAAATTAGCTTGTGTGCAAGTGCAAGGTGGACTCTTAGTCGCATGATCATTAGAGATGGCGGAGCCTTTGGGGAGGCCTTCATCCAGCAGTGGATTGACCATAGCTGATGTTGACTAGATATATAACAATATATTAATCAATAACAATCTGTCCCTATGCTCATGATACATTCATAGAGTATTGCACTGAAGAAGAACATATTTCTGATCCATATTTGAGTACCAACATGTAGGGTCAGAGAGATTCTAACTTCATAGTTTGGTACAACGTATCTAATGAATAGCAGATGTTCCACCACCTCCCATGTTTCCCACTAACATTGTTAAACTTCTCGGGTGACACAGCTGTATTCGAATGTTTTACCATCATAAAGAATACTCTTTGGTTCTTTCGGTAAAGTCACGTAGGTATAAAATAAATTAAATCACGACGTTTCGGGCGCAACACAAGCGTCCGTCCCACCTGTATAGATTCCTGCAGTCACGAAAACTTCAAATCAAGATCATAAAGAATGTTTATATTTTTGCCTGCATCCAAATAACCCTGAAAGCACTCTGCTCTTTTGCATCTACCAGGTTTTGTCAACAAATCACTGCGAAGTTCCAGGAGATGGCACACATAAATTTGGTCCACATATAAATCACTGGGTTTAGTTTGTTCGTTTTGTTTTATTATTTTGCTTATTTACCCAGAAAGGTCTCGCAAAGTCTTAAGACTTCTTTTTTCAGGAGGGTCCTGCCAAGTTTTCGCAATCGGAGGCAATGTTGCTGTTGCTGCTGTGTGATCCCAATTGAGTAATTTGCAGGTAATTTTTCAGCATTGTGATGTCTAGTCAATATCAATTACATTGTACGTTTCATATGACCTATGGGGAAAAAATACAAGAACCTTGAGGAAACCCGTGCAGAACTGGGGGAGAACATACAAACTTCCAATGGCAAGGCACCCGTGGCAGGAATTAAACCCAGTACCTTCTTTCTGTGGAGCACGAGTGTTACCCCTGTGCCACCCTGAATATGTGAATGTCATAAAAGTACATCATTTGTATCTACTGCAGAGATGGACTTGGTCTGTCTATTTAATTACTAATTTAAACCTTGCCCCTGGTCCTGCACAATCGTCCAAAAAAAGGTTTAGCATTTTAGAAATATTTCTGCCCGTTGCTAAGGAAGGTTTATAAAATTGTATCAGATCATGAGACACTTCACTTTATTTCTCTGTAGCACAAACATATATGGGATAATTCAGTTAACATCATCCCTCTTCTTCAGTTGTTAAAATTACAACAGCAAATTAAATATTTCCCCTTCCTCAGAAGCATTTGGCATTTATTGAGCTACAGTCTCTATCTAGATAAACTCCTTTTTATGTTCATGTGGAGATTCTAGATTTGAGGCTTTCGTGACTGCAAGGATTCCTACTCTTAGTTCTTTCGTTAAAGTCACGTAGGTAAAAAATGAAATGAAAACTATTGTTTTTATTTTTTATTAATTTTAATTACATTTTTTACCTACGTGACTTTACCGAAAGAACTAAGAGTATGAATTCATGTGGAGAGACTGGCTCCCACCATGAGAATGTGGAATTTCTAACACTGGTTCAGAGCCACCAACAGAAACTAGTGTCCCCTCAATTCTCATATGATGATGAAGTGAACTCGACTGTAATTATTATTATTCTGTTGCCAGCATAGCTACATTATGAATGCTTATTTCGCAAAGAAGAGAACAAATGCTGATACAACTCAGTTATAGGTAACCGTTATGGAAATGCAAGGGATAAGGGGAGGTATAAACTTGGGTCCACAAATCCCAATTGACATCTTTGGGTGATAGTATAAAAGGCACGTGAATATTTTACAACCATGTGGCGAAGGAAATCACTTTGCTCTCTCCAGATACCGTACATTCTCAGAACAGGCAAGACCTTGCTTCAACATTTCAAAGGAGCACCTCTTCAAATAGCCTGCACTTCAGTATGTCAAGAGAAAAGAGTGTCGCTCATGAGAAACATCTTGTCTGAAGGTGGAAGAAAAAAAACCCCCTCCAATTTTACGTGCATCGTGCCTCGCAGAGAGAGGTACAGTGCTGCTTACCACATGAAACGCAAAAATCGTCTGAGATCTGACAAGACCTGGCTCAGAAGAGGTATGGCATTAAACATATGGCGTGAAACCGTCATGTGCTTCCCATTATAAACGCATACCTGTGAGCGTGGATCCATTCCACGCAAGAGATGGAAGCCAGCATGGCTGGTACGGCACACAGTTATCGTTACAGTTAATAGGAAATGCATGGTTTCTGAAGAATGAGGTGATGGAAATGACGGACACATGCGCACAAAGGCAATGGTCCCCCATATAGCCTTTGACATGCTAACTAATGGGGGAATGCTGTTAACGAACATTCACCTTTTAAGGCCAATCACATTGCCCGTCCAGGTGGTGCGGCCAGCACCATACCCAGCCACTTTTCTCTCCCCAGTGTTGATGTTTACACAATGCACCAGGTGCTCATTTTAGGCAACCCAGGAAAACGCTAAGAACTGGCTCATATATAACTCACCAGTGATGTTGAGCCAATGCTGTTGGTATCAATTAAGGGAAAGAGGGAACATGGAGAGGGTGGTGTGGACAGCATCACATACACCCAGCCACATTTATCTAGCGATATTGCTGACGATACCCATACAGGCATAGTACTCATTTTAGGCTAAGCCGACATAAAGGATTCCCCTTGTCACATTCAAATACCAATTAGCACTGAATGCATGATAGGACATTCAACCTTGCTGGGATTATTTAATGCGCATTACCCATCTACCACTGTTCACATTCAGGTTAATAGTCAATATTCTCTGCATAGATGTGTAGTGGCATAGCGCTGGCTGCTGGCGGAAAAGTGTAACTGCGGTGTATGGCCTTACCCACCTCAGCAGGCCACGATAGACGCGAGAGGGGGGCACCTAGGGGGGAAAGGTCACAGAGGAGGGCCCATCAGGAATCCTCGGGAACCCGCTAGGTTACAGAAAGGGGGTGTGGCCAGGGCGGAAAGGGGGCGTGGCCTGGGTGGAGAGGGGCGTGGCCAGGGCGGATAGGGGGCGTAGTCAGGGCGGAGCGAGGTCACGTGGGGAGTATAAGAGGGGTCCCTGTGGGGGAGCTCGTGGCTGTTGCTGGAAGTGAGATCCCCATCGTTCTGTTCAAGAACGTCGTCGTCACCATCTCGTCGTCACCATCGTCGCTGTCGTTTCATCGCGATCGTCGCTGTCGTCTTCACTCGACATTGCGCTGCTAGATAGTTGATAATTGCCCTTTTTTTACCCTTTTATCTGGCAACAAAACTGACACCTTGTTACGAGGAGTCATGCTTGCATAGACCACAATACCTGCCGTCATAATGCAAACAAAAAACATAACTCTGATAATGTATGCACTGTCCTTGAAGTTGATTGGTCCACACCCGAGACAGCTTTCCTTAGAGCCTAGTCTCACATGGTGTTGGACCAGATGACGCCAAAAGACGCACAACTCAAAGACAATGCACCATCAGAGTATGAGAGCTCGGGGTAAGCAGATAAAAGGATAAAAAAACAATTATCATATTTTTTTTACTGGCAAATGAGGTACCAATGGTGCTAGATAGTTGTTGGCTGTCTCCGTTCAGCGCCGTCAGTGTTAGACGGTTAGAGTGTTGTGTGTAGGCTAGCAACAGTAATAGCGTGTACCCACGTAGTGTGTGTATTATCCCGATGGTGCTCGTTAAGTAAAAGAAGTGCTTCCGAGTCTTACTGTCTCCGAGTTAGTCACTACAGATGCACACAAAGAATAATAAACTGCATGCAAATATGTAGTGTGTGTGGTGTATGCATACAAATATATAATGATGTGAAGGCACAGACCCACAATTGCTTAGGCCTCCACTAGAGATAACTCAAAGGAACCTCTCTAAAGGATATGCACACGCATGTATATATACACATGTTAAGCTATATATCACATTAAAATAAATGTTAATGTATATATCACATTAAAATAAATTATGTGAAGCTGTGAAAGTGAAGGGCAGCTATATGATGCAAAATTCCTACTGCACTGCTGCTTAATGGACGGGGTACACCACTCTCCATGTATTATATCGACTGCTCTGATTATTGCAGTCGTTATTGTGCAGTAAAATAAATTCTCCCTCTCGGCGTATCTGTTGAATCGCTTACGTGCTCTACGAGAGCACGTGAATGTAAAGACGAGATTCATAAGTCGAACAGCACATGCAGGTCTGCCTTCATGAAGATAAAAAAAAATTGAATTTCAAAAGTGACGGCAATTGCACCGTTCTGTCTCCAACCACTGAAAAGAGAGCAGGTGTCAGTTGAATTACGACAGCTCATATTTGCAAATTGGGTTATTTCGTTTTTTAGTGGTCCAATTAAATGGTTGATTGTTTTATATGAGATTACAATTAATGTAATAACCAAAGCCACACGTTTTTGGGGAACATTATGTACATTTTTTAGTGGGCTCATTGTTACGATCATCACAGGATTAAAAGTATCCCTTCCATGCCATTTATAATTCAACATATACATTCATACACGTCTATTATAAAAAAAAAATATATAGCAAATTACTATGGCTGAAGTAAATCGCATCGTTTTACATGTCCATAAATTAAATTACGCTGAGCAATCCAGCTTAAAGTTTAGAAATGCTTCATTTTACTTGTGAAATAAAACTTGGTATTAAGAAGCCTCGGGCTTTCTTCACTTTAGTCCCCACGACCCCCCACAGTCCACAATTTCCATGGTTACAAATCCTTCCTGTGATACCCCCCAATTAAAGCCACTGCACACTGCATGTATTTGATGGTTGGTAATCATGGAACGCTGTACCGTGGGGAATGGACTGTAGTTGAGAAACAATGATTGTGCAAAATTTGCACGGCCCGCGTATATACGCGGGATATAACTTCACCACACCCTTTCACACGTGCGCATTGTGTAATGCTGGGGTGGATGGGTCGTAGCACAGTGTGTGAAACGCCATGTGACCACACCACCACAATAGTTCATCCGTAATTCAGTCAATGAAGCCGATATATGTTGCTATAATCCTCCTGGTGAGTATTTGTATGCACGACATACGGTCACGTGATTATAATGCAATGCTTTAGTGTTTGTTTATGGACCTCACATCTTTAGCAGGGGAAAATAAGAGTGGTGCCCAAATGTAAAGCTTTAGAATACTCTATTATCCAGGCTTACAAATGTAAATTTGTAATCTTTTCATCCTTATACCCAAATGAATAGATATGTGTTGCATCTGCTATTATCTAAAGTTCCGCACATAAGTGTGCCATTCAAGGTCCCTATGCCAGGCACAATTAATGGTAACGAAAACCACTTGGGCATAGAGTCGATGTTAATTCTGAGTTGCAATGCACATACTTTTCACAAGTATCGTTGAAAGCAAGTGCAGTATCATGCCACTGTGCAAACAACAATGATCTCAAGTTATACTGCATGTATGGTGGCTAAATGCTGATGCCTGTGCAATGCAAGCGTGAGTCACAGTGATGCACATGGGTCGAGGCGATCTTTGAGAATGTCTGGACAATCAAGAGGCACATTTGTTGAGAGAATTTGCTATGATTGAATTGGTACAAAATGGGCCGTCGTGCCCAGCGTTATGCTACTTTATGTCTGTGTGTGAGAGAGTGCGAGTAAGAGAGCGTTTGCACAGATGTAGAGGTGGTAAGTACCGGGGTGTAGCAAGCCATTACGTTGCGGTGTCTACATCACGGTCCGTGCGTGGGGTGGCTACATCGACGTCCGCATACAGGTCCGCCCCTCGGGGGGCAGTTGGGTATATAAGGCGGTGCGCGAGAGAGCTCAGGGAGTCGTTGGAGCAGAGGAGCCAGTGAAGAAGGAAGACGGAGCAAGCTAGGTAGGACCTTGGGACCCCTAGCCCTGCCGCCCTTATCAGGGCCGGGACTCTGTGTGGCTCAGTGGTGAGACCCTGGGAACCCCCGGCCCGACGTCCTTATCAGGGCCGGGTCCGATGGGCCAGTGGTTGGGACCCGTACCCTGGCTAGGTCGGGTCAGATAGCCTCCTCTAGGAAGTACATAGCCGGAGGACCTAGCGTAGCCGGTGTCAGGCACGCGTAGCCGTAGGCTGTGTTCCTAGGCTGTATAGCTGACTGTTACTGTAGAGTGTTATAAATAAATACGTGTTGCCTCCGTCAACCGTCTCCTGCACTATTTACATCGTTACACATGCACGCATGAGTACTTTCACCAGTGTTCCATAAATGTTGTCTCGACGTGGCTTTGTTTAAAAGCGAAGATGTCAGAAGAAATAAAATGGGCATGAAATGCAACAGCGGTTGATTGCATTGGAGGTGCAATTACCAACGGTCTGATGCCAATATAGCACACGCTTCATATCTATTTGTGATGCACCATGAACGCTGCTTTGAAAAAGCTATGTTTTCATGTAGGCTTGAACATGAAAACTGGAAAACAACATGTACGGGCATGCTTTGTGATCTCATCAATCACTTTCGTCACATTTTATTCCTTTTATCTTTACACGTTTACATTGTTTCACTCAAAATGCGAGTACTGTAAATTGATTGGCTGTAATCAATATTATCTTTAAAAAAGCAAATCACGTGACAAGTGTTTAGCCAATTCCACACAATTGTTCTTGCCTAATAGCTTTCTGTAAACCAATTAACTGTGCTACAAAGGCAAACTGATAACATACAGTACTTTCGGACCAGACAGAGCTCCAAAACACAACCCACTTTTTCACAGCTACCAATCTCCATTTTTAATGTCTCTGACAGCATTATATAGGTTTGTTTGACACAGAATTTGTGTGGCCCCAATTAGGTTAGTGTAACCCGCATCAGCGTAAACATGCATTGTCCAGAACATGTTATTGTCTTCATGCCTTTCGAGTAGAACCCCATTGTTTGCATATCATGGCAGAGACTATAAACATAAAAAAGTTGACATCAGCCTTTACAACTTTGCCATTTTTAGTATTTCCTTTGTGGCAGTGGACACATAAACGTTAATTGCTATGAGTGTTTTTAAGACACCATGTTCCACACACTCTCCCACTGTGTCAGCACTGTCATATTATCTGGAAGCAATAAATACTGTATTGCCTATGGTAGCCATCCATGCAGGCCTGTCGCAGGATCTCAAAACCTCAGCAAAGTGGGTCCTGGTGATTACTTTCATGGGCACAATCCAGTATATATTATGTAGCCATGAATGATGAATGAGAGCTCTCGCCCAACCAGAGTTAAATGCATTGTCGTGGCACCATGCTTACAGGAGATGTATTTATGATTAAATAAGATGAGATGTTTGTGGTCATTATAGATACCAGGGGACTTGTCCATGAGGCTGTGGTTATTTCCTGTTAAGAGTCCTGAGCTAGTGGTGGAAATTCCTCATTCCTCTATCCACAGGACAACCGCTGTTAACTTCCACACAACGCAATACTTTATTGTATCGACCTCGGGCAGAAAAAGGGCAGGGTCAACCTCCGGCCGAGATTTGAACTCGAAAATATCTCTGACTTTTGGGTAAAACCACTATTTGCTCTGAGAGTTTCAATTGGGAATGTCTGTCTCGTGACAAGATGAGGCCAATAGGTTTGGTGGTGGTTTTAGTCTATTTTTTTTACATGGTAGAGGCAGTCAGTGGTGAAAATTCCACATTCCTATAGAGGGGTTACGTCTTCAGAATTTGTGGGGCTCCAATTACTGGGATTTGAATTCGGAACCTTGCAACCGTGTCACACAACCACGGCATGTGGTTCCTCGACTGTTGTGGTCGCAAAAGTGATAATACAACTCAATGGTCTGTCATCTGGATAAGCAAGGGACTTTAACACATAAAACTAAGACTGCTGGTCGGCATTAATTACCAATATCTCTGTCTGGTATAGATTTAGCAGTTAATTGTTGCACCACATCTACATTGGAGGCATAGCTCTTCTAATTTTAGATGGGTGCATGTCCACTAAGCCACAGGGTTACACAAACTAATTGGGGTCACTGCTGTGATGCTTTGAGTAGCGATTGGCAATTTTTTCCAGCCTTTTTAGTACAAAGTTGTAATGTATACGTTTATTTATTTCCAATGTGATCTTTCTACTTAGCTGGTTAGTTTGATGATCAGAATAATCACAGTACATTTTCATGTGCTTTGTGCTTATTAAATAGGGATATATTATTTTGTTACTGAAAAAAATAATTTTCCAACGGAGTGCAACCGTACAACAAAATAAATCACAAGGGTTTGGATCACAAAAAAAACTAATAATTTGTTTGCGGGAAAAGATATGCGCGCAGTGCCGAGGAAGAGAGATGACAAGTTGCTTCTCAGACTTCAAAACAAACAAAATTGTGGCATCAACATTTCCTTCGGATATCTTGTTAATTAAAACATCCAAACGAAATGAACAAACAAAAATGCGTGTATGCCACATATGTACTCTATTTGATGCATTGCCTTTTGTGTTATGCTTCAGTAGAAAGCTTGGGAAGCCTGGTGGTGATCGAGCGGGAGGGCTTTTTCCGCTTGTTGCAGAGGTTTACGGTGCGAATCCGGAAGGCCGCCCTGGTTAATGCTCCAGGTGTATTAGCCACAAAATTACGTCCACTCTGACGCAGTGGACATTAAACATCCCGTGACGCCACTCGAAGAAGAGTCAGCCGTTGTGTGCCAGCGTCACAGTCTAAATTTCACTCGCAACCAGGATGTTGAGTGGAGTTTGTCTGGTGCCAGGATGTAGAGTGGAGTTTGTATGGTGCCAGGATGTAGAGTGGAGTTTGTCTGGTGCCAGGATGTAGAGTGGAGTTTGTCTGGTGCCAGGATGTAGAGTGGAGTTTGTCTGGTGCCAGGATGTAGAGTGGAGGTTGTCTGGTGCCAGGATGTAGTGTGGAGTTTGTCTGGTGCCAGGATGTAGAGTGGAGTTTGTCTGGTGCCAGGATGTGGAGTGGAGGTTGTCTGGTGCCAGGATATAGAGTGGAGTTTGTCTGGTGCCAGGATGTAGAGTGGAGGTTGTCTGGTGCCAGAATGTAGAGTGGAGTTGGTCTGGTGCCAGGATGTAGAGTGGAGTTTGTCTGGTGCCAGGATGTAGAGTGGAGTTTGTCTGGTGCCAGGATGTAGAGTAGAGGTTGTCTGGTGCCAGGATATAGAGTGGAGTTTGTCTGGTGCCAGGATGTAGAGTGGAGGTTGTCTGGTGCCAGGATGTAGAGTGGAGGCTGTCTGGTGCCAGGATGTAGAGTGGAGTTTGTCTGGTGCCAGGATGTTGAGTGGAGTTTGTTTGGTGCCAGGATGTATTGTGGAGTTTGTCTGGTGCCAGGATGTAGAGTGGAGTTTGTCTGGTGCCATGATGTTGAGTGGAGTTTGTCTGGTGCCAGGATGTAGTGTGGAGGTTGTCTGGTGCCAGGATGTAGTGTGGAGTTTGTCTGGTGCCAGGATGTAGAGTGGAGTTTGTCTGGTGCCAGTATGTAGAGTGGAGGTTGTCTGGTGCCAGGATGTAGTGTGGAGTTTGTCAGGTGCCAGGATGTATAGTAGAGTTTGTCTGGTGCCAGGATGTAGAGTGGAGGTTGTCTGGTGCCAGGATGTAGAGTGGAGTTTGTCTGGTGCCAGGTTGTAGAGTGGAGTTTGTCTGGTGCCAGGATGTAGAGTGGAGGTTGTCTGGTGCCAGGATGTAGTGTGGAGTTTGTCTGGTGCCAGGATGTAGAGTGGAGTTTGTCTGGTGCCAGGATGTAGAGTGGAGTTTGTCTGGTGCCAGGATGTAGAGTGGAGGTTGTCTGGTGCCAGGATGTAGAGTGGAGTTTGTCTGGTGCCAGGATGTAGAGTGGAGGTTGTTTGGTGCCAGGATGTAGAGTGGAGTTTGTCTGGTGCCAGGATGTAGAGTGGAGTTTGTCTGGTGCCAGGATGTATAGTGGAGGTTGTCTGGTGCCAGGATGTAGTGTGGAGTTTGTCTGGTGCCAGGATGTAGAGTGGAGTTTGTCTGGTGCCAGGATGTAGAGTGGAGGTTGTCTGGTGCCAGGATGTAGAGTGGAGTTTGTCTGGTGCCAGGATGTAGAGTGGAGTTTGTCTGGTGCCAGGATGTTGAGTGGAGTTTGTCTGGTGCCAGGATGTTGAGTGGAGTTTGTCTGGTGCCAGGATGTAGAGTGGAGATTGTCTGGTGCCAGGATGTAGAGTGGAGTTTGTCTGGTGCCAGGATGTAGAGTGGAGTTTGTCTGGTGCCAGGATGTAGAGTGGAGTTTGTCTGGTGCCAGGATGTAGAGTGGAGGTTGTCTGGTGCCAGGATGTAGTGTGGAGTTTGTCTGGTGCCAGGATGTAGAGTGGAGTTTGGTTGGTGCCAGGATATAGAGTGGAGGTTGTCTGGTGCCAGGATGTAGAGTGGAGTTTGTCTGGTGCCAGGATGTAGAGTGGAGATTGTCTGGTGCCAGGATGTAGAGTGGAGTTTGTCTGGTGCCAGGATGTTGAGTGGAGTTTGTTTGGTGCCAGGATGTATTGTGGAGTTTGTCTGGTGCCAGGATGTAGAGTGGAGTTTGTCTGGTGCCATGATGTTGAGTGGAGTTTGTCTGGTGCCAGGATGTAGTGTAGAGGTTGTCTGGTGCCAGGATGTAGTGTGGAGTTTGTCTGGTGCCAGGATGTAGAGTGGAGTTTGTCTGGTGCCAGGATGTAGAGTGGAGGTTGTCTGGTGCCAGGATGTAGTGTGGAGTTTGTCAGGTGCCAGGATGTATAGTAGAGTTTGTCTGGTGCCAGGATGTAGAGTGGAGGTTGTCTGGTGCCAGGATGTAGAGTGGAGTTTGTCTGGTGCCAGAATGTAGAGTGGAGTTTGTCTGGTGCCAGGATGTAGAGTGGAGGTTGTCTGGTGCCAGGATGTAGTGTGGAGTTTGTCTGGTGCCAGGATGTAGAGTGGAGTTTGTCTGGTGCCAGGATGTAGAGTGGAGTTTGTCTGGTGCCAGGATGTAGAGTGGAGGTTGTCTGGTGCCAGGATGTAGAGTGGAGTTTGTCTGGTGCCAGGATGTAGAGTGGAGGTTGTTTGGTGCCAGGATGTAGAGTGGAGTTTGTCTGGTGCCAGGATGTAGAGTGGAGTTTGTCTGGTGCCAGGATGTAGAGTGGAGGTTGTCTGGTGCCAGGATGTAGTGTGGAGTTTGTCTGGTGCCAGGATGTAGAGTGGAGTTTGTCTGGTGCCAGGATGTAGAGTGGAGGTTGTCTGGTGCCAGGATGTAGAGTGGAGTTTGTCTGGTGCCAGGATGTAGAGTGGAGTTTGACTGGTGCCAGGATGTTGAGTGGAGTTTGTCTGGTGCCAGGATGTTGAGTGGAGTTTGTCTGGTGCCAGGATGTAGAGTGGAGGTTGTCTGGTGCCAGGATGTAGTGTGGAGTTTGTCTGGTGCCAGGATGTAGAGTGGAGTTTGTCAGGTGACAGGATGTAGAGTGGAGTTTGTCTGGTGCCAGGATGTAGAGTGGAGGTTGTCTGGTGCCAGGATGTAGAGTGGATTTTGTCTGGTGCCAGGATGTAGAGTGGAGGTTGTTTGGTGCCAGGATGTAGAGTGGAGTTTGTCTGGTGCCAGGATGTAGAGTGGAGTTTGTCTGGTGCCAGGATGTAGAGTGGAGGTTGTCTGGTGCCAGGATGTAGTGTGGAGTTTGTCTGGTGCCAGGATGTAGAGTGGAGTTTGTCTGGTGCCAGGATGTAGAGTGGAGGTTGTCTGGTGCCAGGATGTAGAGTGGAGTTTGTCTGGTGCCAGGATGTAGAGTGGAGTTTGTCTGGTGCCAGGATGTTGAGTGGAGTTTGTCTGGTGCCAGGATGTTGAGTGGACTTTGTCTGGTGCCAGGATGTAGAGTGGAGATTGTCTGGTGCCAGGATGTAGAGTGGAGTTTGTCTGGTGCCAGGATGTAGAGTGGAGGTTGTTTGGTGCCAGGATGTAGAGTGGAGTTTGTCTGGTGCCAGGATGTAGAGTGGAGTTTGTCTGGTGCCAGGATGTAGAGTGGAGGTTGTCTGGTGCCAGGATGTAGTGTGGAGTTTGTCTGGTGCCAGGATGTAGAGTGGAGTTTGTCTGGTGCCAGGATGTAGAGTGGAGGTTGTCTGGTGCCAGGATGTAGAGTGGAGTTTGTCTGGTGCCAGGATGTAGAGTGGAGTTTGTCTGGTGCTAGGATGTTGAGTGGAGTTTGTCTGGTGCCAGGATGTTGAGTGGAGTTTGTCTGGTGCCAGGATGTAGAGTGGAGATTGTCTGGTGCCAGGATGTAGAGTGGAGTTTGTCTGGTGCCAGGATGTAGAGTGGAGTTTGTCTGGTGCCAGGATGTAGAGTGGAGTTTGTCTGGTGCCAGGATGTAGAGTGGAGGTTGTCTGGTGCCAGGATGTAGTGTGGAGTTTGTCTGGTGCCAGGATGTAGAGTGGAGTTTGGTTGGTGCCAGGATGTAGAGTGGAGGTTGTCTGGTGCCAGGATGTAGAGTGGAGTTTGTCTGGTGCCAGGATGTAGAGTGGAGTTTGTCTTGTGCCAGGATGTAGAGTGTAGTTTGTCTGGTGCCAGGATGTAGAGTGGAGGTTGTCTGGTGCCAGGATGTAGTGTGGCGTTTGTCAGATGCCAGGATGTAGAGTGGAGTTTGTCTGGTGCCAGGATGTAGAGTGGAGGTTGTCTGGTGCCAGGATGTAGAGTGGAGTTTGTCTGGTGCCAGGATGTAGAGTGGAGGTTGTCTGGTGCCAGGATGTAGTGTGGAGTTTGTCTGGTGCCAGGATGTAGAGTGGAGTTTGTCTGGTGCCAGGATGTAGAGTGGAGTTTGTCTGGTGCCAGGATGTAGAGTGGAGGTTGTCTGGTGCCAGGATGTAGAGTGGAGTTTGTCTGGTGCCAGGATGTAGAGTGGAGGTTGTTTGGTGCCAGGATGTAGAGTGGAGTTTGTCTGGTGCCAGGATGTAGAGTGGAGTTTGTCTGGTGCCAGGATGTAGAGTGGAGGTTGTCTGGTGCCAGGATGTAGTGTGGAGTTTGTCTGGTGCCAGGATGTAGAGTGGAGTTTGTCTGGTGCCAGGATGTAGAGTGGAGGTTGTCTGGTGCCAGGATGTAGAGTGGAGTTTGTCTGGTGCCAGGATGTAGAGTGGAGTTTGTCTGGTGCCAGGATGTTGAGTGGAGTTTGTCTGGTGCCAGGATGTTGAGTGGAGTTTGTCTGGTGCCAGGATGTAGAGTGGAGATTGTCTGGTGCCAGGATGTAGAGTGGAGTTTGTCTGGTGCCAGGATGTAGAGTGGAGTTTGTCTGGTGCCAGGATGTAGAGTGGAGTTTGTCTGGTGCCAGGATGTAGAGTGGAGGTTGTCTGGTGCCAGGATGTAGTGTGGAGTTTGTCTGGTGCCAGGATGTAGAGTGGAGTTTGGTTGGTGCCAGGATGTAGAGTGGAGGTTGTCTGGTGCCAGGATGTAGAGTGGAGTTTGTCTGGTGCCAGGATGTAGAGTTGAGATTGTCTGGTGCCAGGATGTAGAGTGGAGTTTGTCTGGTGCCAGGATGTAGAGTGGAGGTTGTCTGGTGCCAGGATGTAGAGTGGAGGCTGTCTGGTGCCAGGATGTAGAGTGGAGTTTGTCTGGTGCCAGGATGTTGAGTGGAGTTTGTTTGGTGCCAGGATGTATTGTGGAGTTTGTCTGGTGCCAGGATGTAGAGTGGAGTTTGTCTGGTGCCATGATGTTGAGTGGAGTTTGTCTGGTGCCAGGATGTAGTGTGGAGGTTGTCTGGTGCCAGGATGTAGTGTGGAGTTTGTCTGGTGCCAGGATGTAGAGTGGAGTTTGTCTGGTGCCAGGATGTAGAGTGGAGGTTGTCTGGTGCCAGGATGTAGTGTGGAGTTTGTCAGGTGCCAGGATGTATAGTATAGTTTGTCTGGTGCCAGGATGTAGAGTGGAGGTTGTCTGGTGCCAGGATGAAGAGTGGAGTTTGTCTGGTGCCAGGATGTAGAGTGGAGTTTGTCTGGTGCCAGGATGTAGATTGGAGGTTGTCTGGTGCCAGGATGTAGTGTGGAGTTTGTCTGGTGCCAGGAAGTAGAGTGGAGTTTGTCTGGTGCCAGGATGTAGAGTGGAGTTTGTCTGGTGCCAGGATGTAGAGTGGAGGTTGTCTGGTGCCAGGATGTAGAGTGGAGTTTGTCTGGTGCCAGGATGTAGAGTGGAGGTTGTTTGGTGCCAGGATGTAGAGTGGAGTTTGTCTGGTGCCAGGATGTAGAGTGGAGTTTGTCTGGTGCCAGGATGTAGAGTGGAGGTTGTCTGGTGCCAGGATGTAGTGTGGAGTTTGTCTGGTGCCAGGATGTAGAGTGGAGTTTGTCTGGTGCCAGGATGTAGAGTGGAGGTTTTCTGGTGCGAGGATGTATAGTGGAGTTTGTCTGGTGCCAGGATGTAGAGTGGAGTTTGTCTGGTGCCAGGATGTTGAGTAGAGTTTGTCTGGTGCCAGGATGTTGAGTGGAGTTTGTCTGGTGCCAGGATGTAGAGTGGAGGTTGTCTGGTGCCAGGATGAAGTGTGGAGTTTGTCTGGTGCCAGGATGTAGAGTGGAGTTTGTCTGGTGCCAGGATGTAGAGTGGAGTTTGTCTGGTGCCAGGATGTAGAGTGGAGGTTGTCTGGTGCCAGGATGTAGAGTGGAGTTTGTCTGGTGCCAGGATGTAGAGTGGAGGTTGTTTGGTGCCAGGATGTAGAGTGGAGTTTGTCTGGTGCCAGGATGTAGAGTGGAGTTTGTCTGGTGCCAGGATGTAGAGTGGAGGTTGTCTGGTGCCAGGATGTAGTGTGGAGTTTGTCTGGTGCCAGGATGTAGAGTGGAGTTTGTCTGGTGCCAGGATGTAGAGTGGAGGTTGTCTGGTGCCAGGATGTAGAGTGGAGTTTGTCTGGTGCCAGGATGTAGAGTGGAGTTTGTCTGGTGCCAGGATGTTGAGTGGAGTTTCTCTGGTGCCAGGATGTTGAGTGGAGTTTGTCTGGTGCCAGGATGTAGAGTGGAGATTGTCTGGTGCCAGGATGTAGAGTGGAGTTTGTCTGGTGCCAGGATGTAGAGTGGAGGTTGTTTGGTGCCAGGATGTAGAGTGGAGTTTGTCTGGTGCCAGGATGTAGAGTGGAGTTTGTCTGGTGCCAGGATGTAGAGTGGAGGTTGTCTGGTGCCAGGATGTAGTGTGGAGTTTGTCTGGTGCCAGGATGTTGAGTGGAGTTTGTCTGGTGCCAGGATGTAGAGTGGAGGTTGTCTGGTGCCAGGATGTAGAGTGGAGTTTGTCTGGTGCCAGGATGTAGAGTGGAGTTTGTCTGGTGCCAGGATGTTGAGTGGAGTTTGTCTGGTGCCAGGATGTTGAGTGGAGTTTGTCTGGTGCCAGGATGTAGAGTGGAGATTGTCTGGTGCCAGGATGTAGAGTGGAGTTTGTCTGGTGCCAGGATGTAGAGTGGAGTTTGTCTGGTGCCAGGATGTAGAGTGGAGTTTGTCTGGTGCCAGGATGTAGAGTGGAGGTTGTCTGGTGCCAGGATGTAGTGTGGAGTTTGTCTGGTGCCAGGATGTAGAGTGGAGTTTGGTTGGTGCCAGGATGTAGAGTGGAGGTTGTCTGGTGCCAGGATGTAGAGTGGAGTTTGTCTGGTGCCAGGATGTAGAGTGGAGTTTGTCTTGTGCCAGGATGTAGAGTGGAGTTTGTCTGGTGCCAGGATGTAGAGTGGAGGTTGTCTGGTGCCAGGATGTAGTGTGGCGTTTGTCAGGTGCCAGGATGTAGAGTGGAGTTTGTCTGGTGCCAGGATGTAGAGTGGAGGTTGTCTGGTGCCAGGATGTAGAGTGGAGTTTGTCTGGTGCCAGGATGTAGAGTGGAGGCTGTCTGGTGCCAGGATGTAGAGTGGAGTTTGTCTGGTGCCAGGATGTTGAGTGGAGTTTGTCTGGTGCCAGGATGTTGAGTGAAGTTTGTCTGGTGCAAGGATGTAGAGTGGAGATTGTCTGGTGCCAGGATGTAGAGTGGAGTTTGTCTGGTGCCAGGATGTTGAGTGGAGTTTGTCTGGTGCCAGGATGTAGTGTGGAGGTTGTCTGGTGCCAGGATGTAGTGTGGAGTTTGTCTGATGCCAGGATGTAGAGTGGAGTTTGTCTGGTGCCAGGATGTAGAGTGGAGGTTGTCTGGTGCCAGGATGTAGTGTGGAGTTTGTCAGGTGCCAGGATGTAGAGTAGAGTTTGTCTGGTGCCAGGATGTAGAGTGGAGTTTGTCTGGTGCCAGGATGTAGAGTGGAGTTTGTCTGGTGCCAGGATGTAGAGTGGAGGTTGTCCGGTGCCAGGATGTAGTGTGGAGTTTGTCTGGTGCCAGGATGTAGAGTAGAGTTTGTCTGGTGCCAGGATGTAGAGTGGAGGTTGTCTGGTGCCAGGATGTAGAGTGGAGTTTGTCTGGTGCCATGATGTTGAGTGGAGTTTGTCTGGTGCCAGGATGTAGTGTAGAGGTTGTCTGGTGCCAGGATGTAGTGTGGAGTTTGTCTGGTGCCAGGATGTAGAGTGGAGTTTGTCTGGTGCCAGGATGTAGAGTGGAGGTTGTCTGGTGCCAGGATGTAGTGTGGAGTTTGTCAGGTGCCAGGATGTATAGTAGAGTTTGTCTGGTGCCAGGATGTAGAGTGGAGGTTGTCTGGTGCCAGGATGTAGAGTGGAGTTTGTCTGGTGCCAGGATGTAGAGTGGAGTTTGTCTGGTGCCAGGATGTAGAGTGGAGGTTGTCTGGTGCCAGGATGTAGTGTGGAGTTTGTCTGGTGCCAGGATGTAGAGTGGAGTTTGTCTGGTGCCAGGATGTAGAGTGGAGTTTGTCTGGTGCCAGGATGTAGAGTGGAGGTTGTCTGGTGCCAGGATGTAGAGTGGAGTTTGTCTGGTGCCAGGATGTAGAGTGGAGGTTGTTTGGTGCCAGGATGTAGAGTGGAGTTTGTCTGGTGCCAGGATGTAGAGTGGAGTTTGTCTGGTGCCAGGATGTAGAGTGGAGGTTGTCTGGTGCCAGGATGTAGTGTGGAGTTTGTCTGGTGCCAGGATGTAGAGTGGAGTTTGTCTGGTGCCAGGATGTAGAGTGGAGGTTGTCTGGTGCCAGGATGTAGAGTGGAGTTTGTCTGGTGCCAGGATGTAGAGTGGAGTTTGACTGGTGCCAGGATGTTGAGTGGAGTTTGTCTGGTGCCAGGATGTTGAGTGGAGTTTGTCTGGTGCCAGGATGTAGAGTGGAGGTTGTCTGGTGCCAGGATGTAGTGTGGAGTTTGTCTGGTGCCAGGATGTAGAGTGGAGTTTGTCAGGTGCCAGGATGTAGAGTGGAGTTTGTCTGGTGCCAGGATGTAGAGTGGAGGTTGTCTGGTGCCAGGATGTAGAGTGGAGTTTGTCTGGTGCCAGGATGTAGAGTGGAGGTTGTTTGGTGCCAGGATGTAGAGTGGAGTTTGTCTGGTGCCAGGATGTAGAGTGGAGTTTGTCTGGTGCCAGGATGTAGAGTGGAGGTTGTCTGGTGCCAGGATGTAGTGTGGAGTTTGTCTGGTGCCAGGATGTAGAGTGGAGTTTGTCTGGTGCCAGGATGTAGAGTGGAGGTTGTCTGGTGCCAGGATGTAGAGTGGAGTTTGTCTGGTGCCAGGATGTAGAGTGGAGTTTGTCTGGTGCCAGGATGTTGAGTGGAGTTTGTCTGGTGCCAGGATGTTGAGTGGACTTTGTCTGGTGCCAGGATGTAGAGTGGAGATTGTCTGGTGCCAGGATGTAGAGTGGAGTTTGTCTGGTGCCAGGATGTAGAGTGGAGGTTGTTTGGTGCCAGGATGTAGAGTGGAGTTTGTCTGGTGCCAGGATGTAGAGTGGAGTTTGTCTGGTGCCAGGATGTAGAGTGGAGGTTGTCTGGTGCCAGGATGTAGTGTGGAGTTTGTCTGGTGCCAGGATGTAGAGTGGAGTTTGTCTGATGCCAGGATGTAGAGTGGAGGTTGTCTGGTGCCAGGATGTAGAGTGGAGTTTGTCTGGTGCCAGGATGTAGAGTGGAGTTTGTCTGGTGCTAGGATGTTGAGTGGAGTTTGTCTGGTGCCAGGATGTTGAGTGGAGTTTGTCTGGTGCCAGGATGTAGAGTGGAGATTGTCTGGTGCCAGGATGTAGAGTGGAGTTTGTCTGGTGCCAGGATGTAGAGTGGAGTTTGTCTGGTGCCAGGATGTAGAGTGGAGTTTGTCTGGTGCCAGGATGTAGAGTGGAGGTTGTCTGGTGCCAGGATGTAGTGTGGAGTTTGTCTGGTGCCAGGATGTAGAGTGGAGTTTGGTTGGTGCCAGGATGTAGAGTGGAGGTTGTCTGGTGCCAGGATGTAGAGTGGAGTTTGTCTGGTGCCAGGATGTAGAGTGGAGTTTGTCTTGTGCCAGGATGTAGAGTGTAGTTTGTCTGGTGCCAGGATGTAGAGTGGAGGTTGTCTGGTGCCAGGATGTAGTGTGGCGTTTGTCAGGTGCCAGGATGTAGAGTGGAGTTTGTCTGGTGCCAGGATGTAGAGTGGAGGTTGTCTGGTGCCAGGATGTAGAGTGGAGTTTGTCTGGTGCCAGGATGTAGAGTGGAGGTTGTCTGGTGCCAGGATGTAGTGTGGAGTTTGTCTGGTGCCAGGATGTAGAGTGGAGTTTTTCTGGTGCCAGGATGTAGAGTGGAGTTTGTCTGGTGCCAGGATGTAGAGTGGAGGTTGTCTGGTGCCAGGATGTAAAGTGGAGTTTGTCTGGTGCCAGGATGTAGAGTGGAGGTTGTTTGGTGCCAGGATGTAGAGTGGAGTTTGTCTGGTGCCAGGATGTAGAGTGGAGTTTGTCTGGTGCCAGGATGTAGAGTGGAGGTTGTCTGGTGCCAGGATGTAGTGTGGAGTTTGTCTGGTGCCAGGATGTAGAGTGGAGTTTGTCTGGTGCCAGGATGTAGAGTGGAGGTTGTCTGGTGCCAGGATGTAGAGTGGAGTTTGTCTGGTGCCAGGATGTAGAGTGGAGTTTGTCTGGTGCCAGGATGTTGAGTGGAGTTTGTCTGGTGCCAGGATGTTGAGTGGAGTTTGTCTGGTGCCAGGATGTAGAGTGGAGATTGTCTGGTGCCAGGATGTAGAGTGGAGTTTGTCTGGTGCCAGGATGTAGAGTGGAGTTTGTCTGGTGCCAGGATGTAGAGTGGAGTTTGTCTGGTGCCAGGATGTAGAGTGGAGGTTGTCTGGTGCCAGGATGTAGTGTGGAGTTTGTCTGGTGCCAGGATGTAGAGTGGAGTTTGGTTGGTGCCAGGATGTAGAGTGGAGGTTGTCTGGTGCCAGGATGTAGAGTGGAGTTTGTCTGGTGCCAGGATGTAGAGTTGAGATTGTCTGGTGCCAGGATGTAGAGTGGAGTTTGTCTGGTGCCAGGATGTAGAGTGGAGGTTGTCTGGTGCCAGGATGTAGAGTGGAGGCTGTCTGGTGCCAGGATGTAGAGTGGAGTTTGTCTGGTGCCAGGATGTTGAGTGGAGTTTGTTTGGTGCCAGGATGTATTGTGGAGTTTGTCTGGTGCCAGGATGTAGAGTGGAGTTTGTCTGGTGCCATGATGTTGAGTGGAGTTTGTCTGGTGCCAGGATGTAGTGTGGAGGTTGTCTGGTGCCAGGATGTAGTGTGGAGTTTGTCTGGTGCCAGGATGTAGAGTGGAGTTTGTCTGGTGCCAGGATGTAGAGTGGAGGTTGTCTGGTGCCAGGATGTAGTGTGGAGTTTGTCAGGTGCCAGGATGTATAGTATAGTTTGTCTGGTGCCAGGATGTAGAGTGGAGGTTGTCTGGTGCCAGGATGTAGAGTGGAGTTTGTCTGGTGCCAGGATGTAGAGTGGAGTTTGTCTGGTGCCAGGATGTAGATTGGAGGTTGTCTGGTGCCAGGATGTAGTGTGGAGTTTGTCTGGTGCCAGGAAGTAGAGTGGAGTTTGTCTGGTGCCAGGATGTAGAGTGGAGTTTGTCTGGTGCCAGGATGTAGAGTGGAGGTTGTCTGGTGCCAGGATGTAGAGTGGAGTTTGTCTGGTGCCAGGATGTAGAGTGGAGGTTGTTTGGTGCCAGGATGTAGAGTGGAGTTTGTCTGGTGCCAGGATGTAGAGTGGAGTTTGTCTGGTGCCAGGATGTAGAGTGGAGGTTGTCTGGTGCCAGGATGTAGTGTGGAGTTTGTCTGGTGCCAGGATGTAGAGTGGAGTTTGTCTGGTGCCAGGATGTAGAGTGGAGGTTTTCTGGTGCGAGGATGTATAGTGGAGTTTGTCTGGTGCCAGGATGTAGAGTGGAGTTTGTCTGGTGCCAGGATGTTGAGTAGAGTTTGTCTGGTGCCAGGATGTTGAGTGGAGTTTGTCTGGTGCCAGGATGTAGAGTGGAGGTTGTCTGGTGCCAGGATGAAGTGTGGAGTTTGTCTGGTGCCAGGATGTAGAGTGGAGTTTGTCTGGTGCCAGGATGTAGAGTGGAGTTTGTCTGGTGCCAGGATGTAGAGTGGAGGTTGTCTGGTGCCAGGATGTAGAGTGGAGTTTGTCTGGTGCCAGGATGTAGAGTGGAGGTTGTTTGGTGCCAGGATGTAGAGTGGAGTTTGTCTGGTGCCAGGATGTAGAGTGGAGTTTGTCTGGTGCCAGGATGTAGAGTGGAGGTTGTCTGGTGCCAGGATGTAGTGTGGAGTTTGTCTGGTGCCAGGATGTAGAGTGGAGTTTGTCTGGTGCCAGGATGTAGAGTGGAGGTTGTCTGGTGCCAGGATGTAGAGTGGAGTTTGTCTGGTGCCAGGATGTAGAGTGGAGTTTGTCTGGTGCCAGGATGTTGAGTGGAGTTTCTCTGGTGCCAGGAAGTTGAGTGGAGTTTGTCTGGTGCCAGGATGTAGAGTGGAGATTGTCTGGTGCCAGGATGTAGAGTGGAGTTTGTCTGGTGCCAGGATGTAGAGTGGAGGTTGTTTGGTGCCAGGATGTAGAGTGGAGTTTGTCTGGTGCCAGGATGTAGAGTGGAGTTTGTCTGGTGCCAGGATGTAGAGTGGAGGTTGTCTGGTGCCAGGATGTAGTGTGGAGTTTGTCTGGTGCCAGGATGTAGAGTGGAGTTTGTCTGGTGCCAGGATGTAGAGTGGAGGTTGTCTGGTGCCAGGATGTAGAGTGGAGTTTGTCTGGTGCCAGGATGTAGAGTGGAGTTTGTCTGGTGCCAGGATGTTGAGTGGAGTTTGTCTGGTGCCAGGATGTTGAGTGGAGTTTGTCTGGTGCCAGGATGTAGAGTGGAGATTGTCTGGTGCCAGGATGTAGAGTGGAGTTTGTCTGGTGCCAGGATGTAGAGTGGAGTTTGTCTGGTGCCAGGATGTAGAGTGGAGTTTGTCTGGTGCCAGGATGTAGAGTGGAGGTTGTCTGGTGCCAGGATGTAGTGTGGAGTTTGTCTGGTGCCAGGATGTAGAGTGGAGTTTGGTTGGTGCCAGGATGTAGAGTGGAGGTTGTCTGGTGCCAGGATGTAGAGTGGAGTTTGTCTGGTGCCAGGATGTAGAGTGGAGTTTGTCTTGTGCCAGGATGTAGAGTGGAGTTTGTCTGGTGCCAGGATGTAGAGTGGAGGTTGTCTGGTGCCAGGATGTAGTGTGGCGTTTGTCAGGTGCCAGGATGTAGAGTGGAGTTTGTCTGGTGCCAGGATGTAGAGTGGAGGTTGTCTGGTGCCAGGATGTAGAGTGGAGTTTGTCTGGTGCCAGGATGTAGAGTGGAGGCTGTCTGGTGCCAGGATGTAGAGTGGAGTTTGTCTGGTGCCAGGATGTTGAGTGGAGTTTGTCTGGTGCCAGGATGTTGAGTGAAGTTTGTCTGGTGCCAGGATGTAGAGTGGAGATTGTCTGGTGCCAGGATGTAGAGTGGAGTTTGTCTGGTGCCAGGATGTTGAGTGGAGTTTGTCTGGTGCCAGGATGTAGTGTGGAGGTTGTCTGGTGCCAGGATGTAGTGTGGAGTTTGTCTGATGCCAGGATGTAGAGTGGAGTTTGTCTGGTGCCAGGATGTAGAGTGGAGGTTGTCTGGTGCCAGGATGTAGTGTGGAGTTTGTCAGGTGCCAGGATGTAGAGTAGAGTTTGTCTGGTGCCAGGATGTAGAGTGGAGTTTGTCTGGTGCCAGGATGTAGAGTGGAGTTTGTCTGGTGCCAGGATGTAGAGTGGAGGTTGTCCGGTGCCAGGATGTAGTGTGGAGTTTGTCTGGTGCCAGGATGTAGAGTAGAGTTTGTCTGGTGCCAGGATGTAGAGCGGAGGTTGTCTGGTGCCAGGATGTAGTGTGGAGTTTGTCTGGTGCCAGGAAGTAGAGTGGAGTTTGTCTGGTGCCAGGATGTAGAGTGGAGTTTGTCTGGTGCCAGGATGTAGAGTGGAGGTTGTCTGGTGCCAGGATGTAGAGTGGAGGTTGTTTGGTGCCAGGATGTAGAGTGGAGTTTGTCTGGTGCCAGGATGTAGAGTGGAGTTTGTCTGGTGCCAGGATGTAGAGTGGAGGTTGTCTGGTGCCAGGATGTAGTGTGGAGTTTGTCTGGTGCCAGGATGTAGAGTGGAGTTTGTCTGGTGCCAGGATGTAGAGTGGAGGTTTTCTGGTGCGAGGATGTATAGTGGAGTTTGTCTGGTGCCAGGATGTAGAGTGGAGTTTGTCTGGTGCCAGGATGTTGAGTAGAGTTTGTCTGGTGCCAGGATGTTGAGTGGAGTTTGTCTGGTGCCAGGATGTAGAGTGGAGGTTGTCTGGTGCCAGGATGAAGTGTGGAGTTTGTCTGGTGCCAGGATGTAGAGTGGAGTTTGTCTGGTGCCAGGATGTAGAGTGGAGTTTGTCTGGTGCCAGGATGTAGAGTGGAGGTTGTCTGGTGCCAGGATGTAGAGTGGAGTTTGTCTGGTGCCAGGATGTAGAGTGGAGGTTGTTTGGTGCCAGGATGTAGAGTGGAGTTTGTCTGGTGCCAGGATGTAGAGTGGAGTTTGTCTGGTGCCAGGATGTAGAGTGGAGGTTGTCTGGTGCCAGGATGTAGTGTGGAGTTTGTCTGGTGCCAGGATGTAGAGTGGAGTTTGTCTGGTGCCAGGATGTAGAGTGGAGGTTGTCTGGTGCCAGGATGTAGAGTGGAGTTTGTCTGGTGCCAGGATGTAGAGTGGAGTTTGTCTGGTGCCAGGATGTTGAGTGGAGTTTCTCTGGTGCCAGGATGTTGAGTGGAGTTTGTCTGGTGCCAGGATGTAGAGTGGAGATTGTCTGGTGCCAGGATGTAGAGTGGAGTTTGTCTGGTGCCAGGATGTAGAGTGGAGGTTGTTTGGTGCCAGGATGTAGAGTGGAGTTTGTCTGGTGCCAGGATGTAGAGTGGAGTTTGTCTGGTGCCAGGATGTAGAGTGGAGGTTGTCTGGTGCCAGGATGTAGTGTGGAGTTTGTCTGGTGCCAGGATGTAGAGTGGAGTTTGTCTGGTGCCAGGATGTAGAGTGGAGGTTGTCTGGTGCCAGGATGTAGAGTGGAGTTTGTCTGGTGCCAGGATGTAGAGTGGAGTTTGTCTGGTGCCAGGATGTTGAGTGGAGTTTGTCTGGTGCCAGGATGTTGAGTGGAGTTTGTCTGGTGCCAGGATGTAGAGTGGAGATTGTCTGGTGCCAGGATGTAGAGTGGAGTTTGTCTGGTGCCAGGATGTAGAGTGGAGTTTGTCTGGTGCCAGGATGTAGAGTGGAGTTTGTCTGGTGCCAGGATGTAGAGTGGAGGTTGTCTGGTGCCAGGATGTAGTGTGGAGTTTGTCTGGTGCCAGGATGTAGAGTGGAGTTTGGTTGGTGCCAGGATGTAGAGTGGAGGTTGTCTGGTGCCAGGATGTAGAGTGGAGTTTGTCTGGTGCCAGGATGTAGAGTGGAGTTTGTCTTGTGCCAGGATGTAGAGTGGAGTTTGTCTGGTGCCAGGATGTAGAGTGGAGGTTGTCTGGTGCCAGGATGTAGTGTGGCGTTTGTCAGGTGCCAGGATGTAGAGTGGAGTTTGTCTGGTGCCAGGATGTAGAGTGGAGGTTGTCTGGTGCCAGGATGTAGAGTGGAGTTTGTCTGGTGCCAGGATGTAGAGTGGAGGCTGTCTGGTGCCAGGATGTAGAGTGGAGTTTGTCTGGTGCCAGGATGTTGAGTGGAGTTTGTCTGGTGCCAGGATGTTGAGTGAAGTTTGTCTGGTGCCAGGATGTAGAGTGGAGATTGTCTGGTGCCAGGATGTAGAGTGGAGTTTGTCTGGTGCCAGGATGTTGAGTGGAGTTTGTCTGGTGCCAGGATGTAGTGTGGAGGTTGTCTGGTGCCAGGATGTAGTGTGGAGTTTGTCTGATGCCAGGATGTAGAGTGGAGTTTGTCTGGTGCCAGGATGTAGAGTGGAGGTTGTCTGGTGCCAGGATGTAGTGTGGAGTTTGTCAGGTGCCAGGATGTAGAGTAGAGTTTGTCTGGTGCCAGGATGTAGAGTGGAGTTTGTCTGGTGCCAGGATGTAGAGTGGAGTTTGTCTGGTGCCAGGATGTAGAGTGGAGGTTGTCCGGTGCCAGGATTTAGTGTGGAGTTTGTCTGGTGCCAGGATGTAGAGTAGAGTTTGTCTGGTGCCAGGATGTAGAGTGGAGGTTGTCTGGTGCCAGGATGTAGAGTGGAGTTTGTCTGGTGCCAGGATGTAGAGTGGAGTTTGTCTGGTGCCAGGATGTAGAGTGGAGTTTGTCTGGTGCCAGGATGTAGAGTGGAGTTTGTCTGGTGCCAGGATGTAGAGTGGAGTTTGTCTGGTGCCAGGATGTAAAGTGGAGTTTGTCTGGTGCCAGGATGTAGAGTGGAGTTTGTCTGGTGCCAGGATGTAGTTTGGAGTTTGTCTGGTGCCAGGATGTTGAATGGAGTTTGTTTGGTGCCAGGATGTAGAGTGGAGTTTGTCTGGTGCCAGGATGTTGAGTTGAGTTTGTCTGGTGCCAGGATGTAGAGTGGAGTTTGTCTGGTGCCAGGATGTAGAGTGGAGTTTGTCTGGTGCCAGGATGTAGAGTGGAGGTTGTCTGGTGCCAGGATGTAGAGTGGAGTTTGTCTGGTGCCAGGATGTAGAGTGGAGTTTGTCTGGTGCCAGGATGTAGAGTGGAGTTTGTCTGGTGCGAGGATGTAGAGTGGAGTTGGTCTGGTGCCAGGATGTAGAGTGGAGTTTGTCTGGTGCCAGGATTTTGAGTGGAGTTTGTCTGGTGCCAGGATGTAGTGTGGAGTTTGTCTGGTGCCAGGATGTAGAGTGGAGTTTGTCTGGTGCCAGGATGTAGAGTGGAAGTTGTCTGGTGCCAGGATGTAGTGTGGAGTTTGTCAGGTGCCAGGATATAGAGTAGAGTTTGTCTGGTGCCAGGATGTAGAGTGGAGGTTGTCTGGTGGCAGGATGTAGAGTGGAGTTTGTCTGGTGCCAGGATGTTGTGTGGAGTTTGTCTGGTGCCAGGATGTTGAGTGGAGTTTGTCTGGTGCCAGGATGTTGTGTGGAGTTTGTCTGGTGCCAGGATGTAGAGTGGAGGTTGTCTGGTGCCAGGATGTAGAGTGGAGTTTGTCTGGTGCCAGGATGTAGAGTGGAGGTTGTCTGGTGCCAGGATGTAGAGTGGAGTTTGTCTGGTGCCAGGATGTAGAGTGGAGTTTGTCTGGTGCCAGGATGTAGAGTGGAGTTTGTCTGGTGCCAGGATGTAAAGTGGAGTTTGTCTGGTGCCAGGATGTATTTTGGAGTTTGTCTGGTGCCAGGATGTTGAATGGAGTTTGTTTGGTGCCAGGATGTAGAGTGGAGTTTGTCTGGTGCCAGGATGTTGATTTGAGTTTGTCTGGTGCCAGGATGTAGAGTGGAGTTTGTCTGGTGCCAGGATGTAGAGTGGAGTTTGTCTGGTGCCAGGATGTAGAGTGGAGGTTGTCTGGTGCCAGGATGTAGAGTGGAGTTTGTCTGGTGCCAGGATGTAGAGTGGAGGTTGCCTGATACCAGAATGTAGTTTGGAGTTTGTCTGGTGCCAGGATGTAGTGTGGAGTTGGTCTGGTGCCAGGATGTAGAGTGGAGTTTGTCTGGTGCCAGGATGTTGAGTGGAGTTTGTCTGGTGCCAGGATGTTGAGTGGAGTTTGTCTGGTGCCAGGATGTTGAGTGGAGTTTATCTGGTGCCAGGATGTTGAGTGGAGTTTGTCTGGTGCAAGGATGGTGTGAGGAGTTTGTATGGTGCCAGGATGTAGAGTGGAGTTTGTATGGTGCCAGGATGTAGAGTGGAGTTTGTCTGGTGCCAGGATGTAGAGTGGAGTTTGTCTGGTGCCAGGATGTAGAGTGGAGTTGGTCTGGTGCCAGGATGTAGAGTGGAGTCTGTCTGGTGCCAGGATGTAGAGTGGAGTTTGTCTGGTGCCAGGATGTAGAGTGGAGTTTGTCTAGTGCCAGGATGTAGAGTGGAGTTTGTCTGGTGCCAGGATGTAGAGTGGAGTTTGTCTGGTGCCAGGATGTAGAGTGGAGTTTGTCTGGTGCAAGGATGGTGTGAGGAGTTTGTATGGTGCCAGGATGTAGAGTGGAGTTGGTCTGGTGCCAGGATGTAGAGTGGAGTTTGTCTGGTGCCAGGATGTAGAGTGGAGTTTGTCTGGTGCCAGGATGTAGAGTGGAGTTTGTCTGGTGCCAGGATGTAGATTGGAGGTTGTCTGGTGCCAGGATGTAGTGTGGAGTTTGTCTGGTGCCAGGATGTAGAGTGGAGTTTGTCTGGTGCCAGGATGTAGAGTGGAGGTTGTATGGTGCCAGGATGTAGAGTGGAGTTTGTCTGGTGCCAGGATGTAGATTGGAGTTTGTCTGGTGCCAGGATGTAGATTGGAGGTTGTCTGGTGCCAGGATGTAGAGTGGAGTTTGTCTGGTGCCAGGATGTAGAGTGGAGTTTGTCTGGTGCCAGGATGTAGAGTGGAGTTTGTCTGGTGCCAGGATGTTGTGTGGAGTTTGTCTGGTGCCAGGATGTTGAGTGGAGTTTGTCTGGTGCCAGGATGTAGAGTGGAGTTTGTCTGGTGCCAGGATGTAGAGTGGAGTTTGTCTGGTGCCAGGATGTAGAGTGGAGTTTGTCTGGTGCCAGGATGTTGAGTGGAGTTTGTTTGGTGCCAGGATGTAGTGTGGAGGTTGTCTGGTGCCAGGATGTAGTGTGGAGTTTGTCTGGTGCCAGGATGTAGAGTGGAGTTTGTCTGGTGCCAGGATGTAGAGTGGAGGTTGTCTGGTGCCAGGATGTAGTGTGGAGTTTGTCAGGTGCCAGGATGTATAGTAGAGTTTGTCTGGTGCCAGGATGTAGAGTGGAGGTTGTCTGGTGCCAGGATGTAGAGTGGAGTTTGTCTGGTGCCATGATGTAGAGTGGAGGTTGTCTGGTGCCAGGATGTAGAGTGGAGTTTGTCTGGTGCCAGGATGTAGAGTGGAGTTTGTCTGGTGCCAGGATGTAGAGTGGAGGTTGTCTGGTGCCAGGATGTAGTGTGGAGTTTGTATGGTGCCAGGATGTAGAGTGGAGTTTGTATGGTGCCAGGATGTAGAGTGGAGTTTGTCTGGTGCCAGGATGTAGAGTGGAGTTTGTCTGGTGCCAGGATGTAGAGTGGAGTTGGTCTGGTGCCAGGATGTAGAGTGGAGTCTGTCTGGTGCCAGGATGTAGAGTGGAGTTTGTCTGGTGCCAGGATGTAGAGTGGAGTTTGTCTAGTGCCAGGATGTAGAGTGGAGTTTGTCTGGTGCCAGGATGTAGAGTGGAGTTTGTCTGGTGCCAGGATGTAGAGTGGAGTTGGTCTGGTGCCAGGATGTAGAGTGGAGTTTGTCTGGTGCCAGGATGTAGAGTGGAGTTTGTCTGGTGCCAGGATGTAGAGTGGAGTTTGTCTGGTGCCAGGATGTAGATTGGAGGTTGTCTGGTGCCAGGATGTAGTGTGGAGTTTGTCTGGTGCCAGGATGTAGAGTGGAGTTTGTCTGGTGCCAGGATGTAGAGTGGAGGTTGTCTGGTGCCAGGATGTAGAGTGGAGTTTGTCTGGTGCCAGGATGTAGATTGGAGTTTGTCTGGTGCCAGGATATAGAGTGGAGTTTGTCTGGTGCCAGGATGTTGAGTGGAGTTTGTCTGGTGCAAGGATGGTGTGAGGAGTTTGTATGGTGCCAGGATGTAGAGTGGAGTTGGTCTGGTGCCAGGATGTAGAGTGGAGTTTGTCTGGTGCCAGGATGTAGAGTGGAGTTTGTCTGGTGCCAGGATGTAGAGTGGAGTTTGTCTGGTGCCAGGATGTAGATTGGAGGTTGTCTGGTGCCAGGATGTAGTGTGGAGTTTGTCTGGTGCCAGGATGTAGAGTGGAGTTTGTCTGGTGCCAGGATGTAGAGTGGAGGTTGTATGGTGCCAGGATGTAGAGTGGAGTTTGTCTGGTGCCAGGATGTAGATTGGAGTTTGTCTGGTGCCAGGATGTAGATTGGAGGTTGTCTGGTGCCAGGATGTAGAGTGGAGTTTGTCTGGTGCCAGGATGTAGAGTGGAGTTTGTCTGGTGCCAGGATGTAGAGTGGAGTTTGTCTGGTGCCAGGATGTTGTGTGGAGTTTGTCTGGTGCCAGGATGTTGAGTGGAGTTTGTCTGGTGCCAGGATGTAGAGTGGAGTTTGTCTGGTGCCAGGATGTAGAGTGGAGTTTGTCTGGTGCCAGGATGTAGAGTGGAGGTTGTCTGGTGCCAGGATGTAGAGTGGAGTTTGTCTGGTGCCAGGATGTAGAGTGGAGGTTGTCTGGTGCCAGGATGTAGAGTGGAGTTTGTCTGGTGCCAGGATGTAGAGTGGAGTTTGTCTGGTGCCAGGATGTAGAGTGGAGTTTGTCTGGTGCCAGGATGTAAAGTGGAGTTTGTCTGGTGCCAGGATGTATTTTGGAGTTTGTCTGGTGCCAGGATGTTGAATGGAGTTTGTTTGGTGCCAGGATGTAGAGTGGAGTTTGTCTGGTGCCAGGATGTTGATTTGAGTTTGTCTGGTGCCAGGATGTAGAGTGGAGTTTGTCTGGTGCCAGGATGTAGAGTGGAGTTTGTCTGGTGCCAGGATGTAGAGTGGAGGTTGTCTGGTGCCAGGATGTAGAGTGGAGTTTGTCTGGTGCCAGGATGTAGAGTGGAGGTTGCCTGATACCAGAATGTAGTTTGGAGTTTGTCTGGTGCCAGGATGTAGTGTGGAGTTGGTCTGGTGCCAGGATGTAGAGTGGAGTTTGTCTGGTGCCAGGATGTTGAGTGGAGTTTGTCTGGTGCCAGGATGTTGAGTGGAGTTTGTCTGGTGCCAGGATGTTGAGTGGAGTTTATCTGGTGCCAGGATGTTGAGTGGAGTTTGTCTGGTGCAAGGATGGTGTGAGGAGTTTGTATGGTGCCAGGATGTAGAGTGGAGTTTGTATGGTGCCAGGATGTAGAGTGGAGTTTGTCTGGTGCCAGGATGTAGAGTGGAGTTTGTCTGGTGCCAGGATGTAGAGTGGAGTTGGTCTGGTGCCAGGATGTAGAGTGGAGTCTGTCTGGTGCCAGGATGTAGAGTGGAGTTTGTCTGGTGCCAGGATGTAGAGTGGAGTTTGTCTAGTGCCAGGATGTAGAGTGGAGTTTGTCTGGTGCCAGGATGTAGAGTGGAGTTTGTCTGGTGCCAGGATGTAGAGTGGAGTTTGTCTGGTGCAAGGATGGTGTGAGGAGTTTGTATGGTGCCAGGATGTAGAGTGGAGTTGGTCTGGTGCCAGGATGTAGAGTGGAGTTTGTCTGGTGCCAGGATGTAGAGTGGAGTTTGTCTGGTGCCAGGATGTAGAGTGGAGTTTGTCTGGTGCCAGGATGTAGATTGGAGGTTGTCTGGTGCCAGGATGTAGTGTGGAGTTTGTCTGGTGCCAGGATGTAGAGTGGAGTTTGTCTGGTGCCAGGATGTAGAGTGGAGGTTGTATGGTGCCAGGATGTAGAGTGGAGTTTGTCTGGTGCCAGGATGTAGATTGGAGTTTGTCTGGTGCCAGGATGTAGATTGGAGGTTGTCTGGTGCCAGGATGTAGAGTGGAGTTTGTCTGGTGCCAGGATGTAGAGTGGAGTTTGTCTGGTGCCAGGATGTAGAGTGGAGTTTGTCTGGTGCCAGGATGTTGTGTGGAGTTTGTCTGGTGCCAGGATGTTGAGTGGAGTTTGTCTGGTGCCAGGATGTAGAGTGGAGTTTGTCTGGTGCCAGGATGTAGAGTGGAGTTTGTCTGGTGCCAGGATGTAGAGTGGAGTTTGTCTGGTGCCAGGATGTTGAGTGGAGTTTGTTTGGTGCCAGGATGTAGTGTGGAGGTTGTCTGGTGCCAGGATGTAGTGTGGAGTTTGTCTGGTGCCAGGATGTAGAGTGGAGTTTGTCTGGTGCCAGGATGTAGAGTGGAGGTTGTCTGGTGCCAGGATGTAGTGTGGAGTTTGTCAGGTGCCAGGATGTATAGTAGAGTTTGTCTGGTGCCAGGATGTAGAGTGGAGGTTGTCTGGTGCCAGGATGTAGAGTGGAGTTTGTCTGGTGCCATGATGTAGAGTGGAGGTTGTCTGGTGCCAGGATGTAGAGTGGAGTTTGTCTGGTGCCAGGATGTAGAGTGGAGTTTGTCTGGTGCCAGGATGTAGAGTGGAGGTTGTCTGGTGCCAGGATGTAGTGTGGAGTTTGTATGGTGCCAGGATGTAGAGTGGAGTTTGTATGGTGCCAGGATGTAGAGTGGAGTTTGTCTGGTGCCAGGATGTAGAGTGGAGTTTGTCTGGTGCCAGGATGTAGAGTGGAGTTGGTCTGGTGCCAGGATGTAGAGTGGAGTCTGTCTGGTGCCAGGATGTAGAGTGGAGTTTGTCTGGTGCCAGGATGTAGAGTGGAGTTTGTCTAGTGCCAGGATGTAGAGTGGAGTTTGTCTGGTGCCAGGATGTAGAGTGGAGTTTGTCTGGTGCCAGGATGTAGAGTGGAGTTGGTCTGGTGCCAGGATGTAGAGTGGAGTTTGTCTGGTGCCAGGATGTAGAGTGGAGTTTGTCTGGTGCCAGGATGTAGAGTGGAGTTTGTCTGGTGCCAGGATGTAGATTGGAGGTTGTCTGGTGCCAGGATGTAGTGTGGAGTTTGTCTGGTGCCAGGATGTAGAGTGGAGTTTGTCTGGTGCCAGGATGTAGAGTGGAGGTTGTCTGGTGCCAGGATGTAGAGTGGAGTTTGTCTGGTGCCAGGATGTAGATTGGAGTTTGTCTGGTGCCAGGATATAGAGTGGAGTTTGTCTGGTGCCAGGATGTTGAGTGGAGTTTGTCTGGTGCAAGGATGGTGTGAGGAGTTTGTATGGTGCCAGGATGTAGAGTGGAGTTGGTCTGGTGCCAGGATGTAGAGTGGAGTTTGTCTGGTGCCAGGATGTAGAGTGGAGTTTGTCTGGTGCCAGGATGTAGAGTGGAGTTTGTCTGGTGCCAGGATGTAGATTGGAGGTTGTCTGGTGCCAGGATGTAGTGTGGAGTTTGTCTGGTGCCAGGATGTAGAGTGGAGTTTGTCTGGTGCCAGGATGTAGAGTGGAGGTTGTATGGTGCCAGGATGTAGAGTGGAGTTTGTCTGGTGCCAGGATGTAGATTGGAGTTTGTCTGGTGCCAGGATGTAGATTGGAGGTTGTCTGGTGCCAGGATGTAGAGTGGAGTTTGTCTGGTGCCAGGATGTAGAGTGGAGTTTGTCTGGTGCCAGGATGTAGAGTGGAGTTTGTCTGGTGCCAGGATGTTGTGTGGAGTTTGTCTGGTGCCAGGATGTTGAGTGGAGTTTGTCTGGTGCCAGGATGTAGAGTGGAGTTTGTCTGGTGCCAGGATGTAGAGTGGAGTTTGTCTGGTGCCAGGATGTAGAGTGGAGTTTGTCTGGTGCCAGGATGTTGAGTGGAGTTTGTTTGGTGCCAGGATGTAGTGTGGAGGTTGTCTGGTGCCAGGATGTAGTGTGGAGTTTGTCTGGTGCCAGGATGTAGAGTGGAGTTTGTCTGGTGCCAGGATGTAGAGTGGAGGTTGTCTGGTGCCAGGATGTAGTGTGGAGTTTGTCAGGTGCCAGGATGTATAGTAGAGTTTGTCTGGTGCCAGGATGTAGAGTGGAGGTTGTCTGGTGCCAGGATGTAGAGTGGAGTTTGTCTGGTGCCATGATGTAGAGTGGAGGTTGTCTGGTGCCAGGATGTAGAGTGGAGTTTGTCTGGTGCCAGGATGTAGAGTGGAGTTTGTCTGGTGCCAGGATGTAGAGTGGAGGTTGTCTGGTGCCAGGATGTAGTGTGGAGTTTGTATGGTGCCAGGATGTAGAGTGGAGTTTGTATGGTGCCAGGATGTAGAGTGGAGTTTGTCTGGTGCCAGGATGTAGAGTGGAGTTTGTCTGGTGCCAGGATGTAGAGTGGAGTTGGTCTGGTGCCAGGATGTAGAGTGGAGTCTGTCTGGTGCCAGGATGTAGAGTGGAGTTTGTCTGGTGCCAGGATGTAGAGTGGAGTTTGTCTAGTGCCAGGATGTAGAGTGGAGTTTGTCTGGTGCCAGGATGTAGAGTGGAGTTTGTCTGGTGCCAGGATGTAGAGTGGAGTTGGTCTGGTGCCAGGATGTAGAGTGGAGTTTGTCTGGTGCCAGGATGTAGAGTGGAGTTTGTCTGGTGCCAGGATGTAGAGTGGAGTTTGTCTGGTGCCAGGATGTAGATTGGAGGTTGTCTGGTGCCAGGATGTAGTGTGGAGTTTGTCTGGTGCCAGGATGTAGAGTGGAGTTTGTCTGGTGCCAGGATGTAGAGTGGAGGTTGTCTGGTGCCAGGATGTAGAGTGGAGTTTGTCTGGTGCCAGGATGTAGATTGGAGTTTGTCTGGTGCCAGGATATAGATTGGAGGTTGTCTGGTGCCAGGATGTAGAGTGGAGTTTGTCTGGTGCCAGGATGTAGAGTGGAGTTTGTCTGGTGCCAGGATGTAGAGTGGAGTTTGTCTGGTGCCAGGATGTTGAGTGGAGTTTGTCTGGTGCCAGGATGTTGTGTGGAGTTTGTCTGGTGCCAGGATGTTGAGTGGAGTTTGTCTGGTGCCAGGATGTAGAGTGGAGTTTGTCTGGTGCCAGGATGTAGAGTGGAGTTTGTCTGGTGCCAGGATGTAGAGTGGAGTTTGTCTGGTGCCAGGATGTTGAGTGGAGTTTGTTTGGTGCCAGGATGTAGTGTGGAGGTTGTCTGGTGCCAGGATGTAGTGTGGAGTTTGTCTGGTGCCAGGATGTAGAGTGGAGTTTGTCTGGTGCCAGGATGTAGAGTGGAGGTTGTCTGGTGCCAGGATGTAGTGTGGAGTTTGTCAGGTGCCAGGATGTATAGTAGAGTTTGTCTGGTGCCAGGATGTAGAGTGGAGGTTGTCTGGTGCCAGGATGTAGAGTGGAGTTTGTCTGGTGCCATGATGTAGAGTGGAGGTTGTCTGGTGCCAGGATGTAGAGTGGAGTTTGTCTGGTGCCAGGATGTAGAGTGGAGTTTGTCTGGTGCCAGGATGTAGAGTGGAGGTTGTCTGGTGCCAGGATGTAGTGTGGAGTTTGTCTGGTGCCAGGATGTAGAGTGGAGTTTGTCTGGTGCCAGCATGTAGAGTGGAGGTTGTCTGGTGCCAGGATGTAGAGTGGAGTTTGTCTGGTGCCAGGATGTAGAGTGGAGTTTGTCTGGTGCCAGGATGTTGAGTGGAGTTTGTCTGGTGCCAGGATGTAGAGTGGAGTTTGTCTGGTGCCAGAATGTAGAGTGGAGGTTGTCTGGTGCCAGGATGTAGTGTGGAGTTTGTCTGGTGCCAGGATGTAGAGTGGAGTTTGTCTGGTGCCAGGATGTAGAGTGGAGTTTGTCTGGTGCCAGGATGTAGAGTGGAGTTTGTCTGGTGCCAGGATGTAGAGTGGAGTTTGTCTGGTGCCAGGATGTTGAGTGGAGTTTGTTTGGTGCCAGGATGTAGTGTGGAGGTTGTCTGGTGCCAGGATGTCGTGTGGAGTTTGTCTGGTGCCAGGATGTAGAGTGGAGTTTGTCTGGTGCCAGGATGTAGAGTGGAGGTTGTCTGGTGCCAGGATGTAGTGTGGAGTTTGTCAGGGGCCAGGATGTATAGTAGAGTTTGTCTGGTGCCAGGATGTAGAGTGGAGGTTGTCTGGTGCCAGGATGTAGAGTGGAGTTTGTCTGGTGCCATGATGTAGAGTGGAGGTTGTCTGGTGCCAGGATGTAGAGTGGAGTTTGTCTGGTGCCAGGATGTAGAGTGGAGTTTGTCTGGTGCCAGGATGTAGAGTGGAGGTTGTCTGGTGCCAGGATGTAGTGTGGAGTTTGTCTGGTGCCAGGATGTAGAGTGGAGTTTGTCTGGTGCCAGCATGTAGAGTGGAGGTTGTCTGGTGCCAGGATGTAGAGTGGAGTTTGTCTGGTGCCAGGATGTAGAGTGGAGTTTGTCTGGTGCCAGGATGTTGAGTGGAGTTTGTCTGGTGCCAGGATGTAGAGTGGAGTTTGTCTGGTGCCAGAATGTAGAGTGGAGGTTGTCTGGTGCCAGGATGTAGTGTGGAGTTTGTCTGGTGCCAGGATGTAGAGTGGAGTTTGTCTGGTGCCAGGATGTAGAGTGGAGGTTGTTTGGTGCCAGGATGTAGAGTGGAGTTTGTCTGGTGCCAGGATGTAGAGTGGAGGTTGTCTGGTGCCAGGATGTAGAGTGGAGTTTGTCTGGTGCCAGGATGTTGAGTGGAGTTTGTCTGGTGCCAGGATGTTGAGTGGAGTTTGTCTGGTGCCAGGATGTTGAGTGGAGTTTGTCTGGTGCCAGGATGTTGTGTGGAGTTTGTCTGGTGCCAGGATGTTGAGTGGAGTTTGTCTGGTGCCAGGATGTAGAGTGGAGTTTGTCTGGTGCCAGGATGTAGAGTGGAGTTTGTCTGGTGCCAGGATGTAGAGTGGAGTTTGTCTGGTGCCAGGATGTAGAGTGGAGGTTGTCTGGTGCCAGAATGTAGAGTGGAGTTTGTCTGGTGCCAGGATGTAGAGTGGAGTTTGTCTGATGCCAGGATGTAGAGTGGAGGTTGTCTGGTGCCAGGATGTAGAGTGGAGTTTGTCTGGTGCTAGGATGTAGAGTGGAGTTTGTCTGGTGCCAGGATGTAGAGTGGAGTTGGTCTGGTGCCAGGATGTAGAGTGGAGTTTGTCTGGTGCCAGGATGTAGGGTGGAGTTTATCTGGTTCCAGGATGTAGAGTGGAGTTTGTCTGGTGCCAGGATGTTGAGTGGAGTTTGTTTGGTGCCAGGATGTAGTGTGGAGGTTGTCTGGTGCCAGGATGTAGTGTGGAGTTTGTCTGGTGCCAGGATGTAGAGTGGAGTTTGTCTGGTGCCAGGATGTAGAGTGGAGGTTGTCTGGTGCCAGGATGTAGTGTGGAGTTTGTCAGGTGCCAGGATGTATAGTAGAGTTTGTCTGGTGCCAGGATGTAGAGTGGAGGTTGTCTGGTGCCAGGATGTAGAGTGGAGTTTGTCTGGTGCCAGGATGTAGAGTGGAGTTTGTCTGGTGCCAGGATGTAGAGTGGAGGTTGTCTGGTGCCAGGATGTAGTGTGCCGTTTGTCAGGTGCCAGGATGTAGAGTGGAGTTTGTCTGGTGCCAGGATGTAGAGTGGAGGTTGTCTGGTGCCAGAATGTAGAGTGGAGTTTGTCTGGTGCCAGGATGTAGAGTGGAGGCTGTCTGGTGCCAGGATGTAGAGTGGAGTTTGTCTGGTGCCAGGATGTTGAGTGGAGTTTGTCTGGTGCCAGGATGTTGAGTGGAGTTTGTCTGGTGCCATGATGTAGAGTGGAGATTGTCTGGTGCCAGGATGTAGAGTGGAGTTTGTCTGGTGCCAGGATGTTGAGTGGAGTTTGTCTGGTGCCAGGATGTAGTGTGGAGTTTGTCTGGTGCCAGGATGTTGAATGGAGTTTGTCTGGTGCCAGGATGTAAAGTGGAGTTTGTCTGGTGCCAGGATGTAGAGTAGAGTTTGTCTGGTGCCAGGATGTAGAGTGGAGTTTGTCTGGTGCCAGGATGTAAAGTGGAGTTTGTCTGGTGCGAGGATGTAGAGTGGAGTTGGTCTGGTGCCAGGATGTAGAGTGGAGTTTGTCTGGTGCCAGGATGTTGAGTGGAGTTTGTCTGGTGCCAGGATGTAGTGTGGAGTTTGTCTGGTGCCAGGATGTAGAGTGGAGTTTGTCTGGTGCCAGGATGTAGAGTGGAAGTTGTCTGGTGCCAGGATGTAGTGTGGAGTTTGTCAGGTGCCAGGATATAGAGTAGAGTTTGTCTGGTGCCAGGATGTAGAGTGGAGGTTGTCTGGTGCCAGGATGTAGAGTGGAGTTTGTCTGGTGCCAGGATGTTGAGTGGAGTTTGTCTGGTGCCAGGATGTTGTGTGGAAGTTGTCTGGTGCCAGGATGTAGTGTGGAGTTTGTCAGGTGCCAGGATATAGAGTAGAGTTTGTTTGGTGCCAGCAGGTAGAGTGGAGGTTGTCTGGTGCCAGGATGTAGAGTGGAGTTTGTCTGGTGCCAGGATGTTGTGTGGAGTTTGTCTGGTGCCAGGATGTAGAGTGGAGTTTGTCTGGTGCCAGGATGTAGAGTGGAGTTTGTCTGGTGCCAGGATGTTGAGTTGAGTTTGTCTGGTGCCAGGATGTAGAGTGGAGTTTGTCTGGTGCCAGGATGTAGAGTGGAGTTTGTCTGGTGCGAGGATGTAGAGTGGAGTTGGTCTGGTGCCAGGATGTAGAGTGGAGTTTGTCTGGTGCCAGGATGTTGAGTGGAGTTTGTCTGGTGCCAGGATGTAGTGTGGAGTTTGTCTGGTGCCAGGATGTAGAGTGGAGTTTGTCTGGTGCCAGGATGTAGAGTGGAAGTTGTCTGGTGCCAGGATGTAGTGTGGAGTTTGTCTGGTGCCAGGATGTAGAGTGGAGTTTGTCTGGTGCCAGGATGTAGAGTGGAGGTTGTCTGGTGCCAGGATGTAGAGTGGAGTTTGTCTGGTGCCAGGATGTTGTGTGGAGTTTGTCTGGTGCCAAGATGTTGAATGGAGTTTGTCTGGTGCCAGGATGTTGTGTGGAAGTTGTCTGGTGCCAGGATGTAGTGTGGAGTTTGTCAGGTGCTAGGATATAAAGTAGAGTTTGTCTGGTGCCAGGATGTTGTGTGGAAGTTGTCTGGTGCCAGGATGTAGTGTGGAGTTTGTCAGGCGCCAGGATATAGAGTAGAGTTTGTCTGGTGCCAGGATGTAGAGTGGAGGTTGTCTGGTGCCAGGATGTAGAGTGGAGTTTGTCTGGTGCCAGGATGTTGTGTGGAGTTTGTCTGGTGCCAGGATGTTGAGTGGAGTTTGTCTGGTGCCAGGATGTTGTGTGGAGTTTGTCTGGTGCCAGGATGTTGTGTGGAGTTTGTCTGGTGCCAGGATGTAGAGTGGAGGTTGTCTGGTGCCAGGATGTAGAGTGGAGTTTGTCTGGTGCCAGGATGTAGAGTGGAGTTTGTCTGGTGCCAGGATGTAGAGTAGAGTTTGTCTGGTGCCTGGATGTAGAGTTGAGTTTGTCTGGTGCCAGGATGTAGAGTAGAGTTTGTCTGGTGCCAGGATGTAGAGTTGAGTTTGTCTGGTGCCAGGATGTAGAGTGGAGTTTGTCTGGTGCAAGGATGGTGTGAGGAGTTTGTATGGTGCCAGGATGTAGAGTGGAGTTTGTATGGTGCCAGGATGTAGAGTGGAGTTTGTCTGGTGCCAGGATGTAGATTGGAGGTTGTCTGGTGCCAGGATGTAGTGTGGAGTTTGTCTGGTGCCAGGATGTAGAGTGGAGTTTGTCTGGTGCCAGGATGTAGAGTGGAGGTTGTATGGTGCCAGGATGTAGAGTGGAGTTTGTCTGGTGCCAGGATGTAGATTGGAGTTTGTCTGGTGCCAGGATGTAGATTGGAGGTTGTCTGGTGCCAGGATGTAGAGTGGAGTTTGTCTGGTGCCAGGATGTAGAGTGGAGTTTGTCTGGTGCCAGGATGTAGAGTGGAGTTTGTCTGGTGCCAGGATGTTGTGTGGAGTTTGTCTGGTGCCAGGATGTTGAGTGGAGTTTGTCTGGTGCCAGGATGTAGAGTGGAGTTTGTCTGGTGCCAGGATGTAGAGTGGAGTTTGTCTGGTGCCAGGATGTAGAGTGGAGTTTGTCTGGTGCCAGGATGTTGAGTGGAGTTTGTTTGGTGCCAGGATGTAGTGTGGAGGTTGTCTGGTGCCAGGATGTAGTGTGGAGTTTGTCTGGTGCCAGGATGTAGAGTGGAGTTTGTCTGGTGCCAGGATGTAGAGTGGAGGTTGTCTGGTGCCAGGATGTAGTGTGGAGTTTGTCAGGTGCCAGGATGTATAGTAGAGTTTGTCTGGTGCCAGGATGTAGAGTGGAGGTTGTCTGGTGCCAGGATGTAGAGTGGAGTTTGTCTGGTGCCATGATGTAGAGTGGAGGTTGTCTGGTGCCAGGATGTAGAGTGGAGTTTGTCTGGTGCCAGGATGTAGAGTGGAGTTTGTCTGGTGCCAGGATGTAGAGTGGAGGTTGTCTGGTGCCAGGATGTAGTGTGGAGTTTGTATGGTGCCAGGATGTAGAGTGGAGTTTGTATGGTGCCAGGATGTAGAGTGGAGTTTGTCTGGTGCCAGGATGTAGAGTGGAGTTTGTCTGGTGCCAGGATGTAGAGTGGAGTTGGTCTGGTGCCAGGATGTAGAGTGGAGTCTGTCTGGTGCCAGGATGTAGAGTGGAGTTTGTCTGGTGCCAGGATGTAGAGTGGAGTTTGTCTAGTGCCAGGATGTAGAGTGGAGTTTGTCTGGTGCCAGGATGTAGAGTGGAGTTTGTCTGGTGCCAGGATGTAGAGTGGAGTTGGTCTGGTGCCAGGATGTAGAGTGGAGTTTGTCTGGTGCCAGGATGTAGAGTGGAGTTTGTCTGGTGCCAGGATGTAGAGTGGAGTTTGTCTGGTGCCAGGATGTAGATTGGAGGTTGTCTGGTGCCAGGATGTAGTGTGGAGTTTGTCTGGTGCCAGGATGTAGAGTGGAGTTTGTCTGGTGCCAGGATGTAGAGTGGAGGTTGTCTGGTGCCAGGATGTAGAGTGGAGTTTGTCTGGTGCCAGGATGTAGATTGGAGTTTGTCTGGTGCCAGGATGTAGATTGGAGGTTGTCTGGTGCCAGGATGTAGAGTGGAGTTTGTCTGGTGCCAGGATGTAGAGTGGAGTTTGTCTGGTGCCAGGATGTAGAGTGGAGTTTGTCTGGTGCCAGAATGTAGAGTGGAGGTTGTCTGGTGCCAGGATGTAGTGTGGAGTTTGTCTGGTGCCAGGATGTAGAGTGGAGTTTGTCTGGTGCCAGGATGTAGAGTGGAGGTTGTTTGGTGCCAGGATGTAGAGTGGAGTTTGTCTGGTGCCAGGATGTAGAGTGGAGGTTGTCTGGTGCCAGGATGTAGAGTGGAGTTTGTCTGGTGCCAGGATGTTGAGTGGAGTTTGTCTGGTGCCAGGATGTTGAGTGGAGTTTGTCTGGTGCCAGGATGTTGAGTGGAGTTTGTCTGGTGCCAGGATGTTGTGTGGAGTTTGTCTGGTGCCAGGATGTTGAGTGGAGTTTGTCTGGTGCCAGGATGTAGAGTGGAGTTTGTCTGGTGCCAGGATGTAGAGTGGAGTTTGTCTGGTGCCAGGATGTAGAGTGGAGTTTGTCTGGTGCCAGGATGTAGAGTGGAGGTTGTCTGGTGCCAGAATGTAGAGTGGAGTTTGTCTGGTGCCAGGATGTAGAGTGGAGTTTGTCTGATGCCAGGATGTAGAGTGGAGGTTGTCTGGTGCCAGGATGTAGAGTGGAGTTTGTCTGGTGCTAGGATGTAGAGTGGAGTTTGTCTGGTGCCAGGATGTAGAGTGGAGTTGGTCTGGTGCCAGGATGTAGAGTGGAGTTTGTCTGGTGCCAGGATGTAGGGTGGAGTTTATCTGGTTCCAGGATGTAGAGTGGAGTTTGTCTGGTGCCAGGATGTTGAGTGGAGTTTGTTTGGTGCCAGGATGTAGTGTGGAGGTTGTCTGGTGCCAGGATGTAGTGTGGAGTTTGTCTGGTGCCAGGATGTAGAGTGGAGTTTGTCTGGTGCCAGGATGTAGAGTGGAGGTTGTCTGGTGCCAGGATGTAGTGTGGAGTTTGTCAGGTGCAAGGATGTATAGTAGAGTTTGTCTGGTGCCAGGATGTAGAGTGGAGGTTGTCTGGTGCCAGGATGTAGAGTGGAGTTTGTCTGGTGCCAGGATGTAGAGTGGAGTTTGTCTGGTGCCAGGATGTAGAGTGGAGGTTGTCTGGTGCCAGGATGTAGTGTGCCGTTTGTCAGGTGCCAGGATGTAGAGTGGAGTTTGTCTGGTGCCAGGATGTAGAGTGGAGGTTGTCTGGTGCCAGAATGTAGAGTGGAGTTTGTCTGGTGCCAGGATGTAGAGTGGAGGCTGTCTGGTGCCAGGATGTAGAGTGGAGTTTGTCTGGTGCCAGGATGTTGAGTGGAGTTTGTCTGGTGCCAGGATGTTGAGTGGAGTTTGTCTGGTGCCATGATGTAGAGTGGAGATTGTCTGGTGCCAGGATGTAGAGTGGAGTTTGTCTGGTGCCAGGATGTTGAGTGGAGTTTGTCTGGTGCCAGGATGTAGTGTGGAGTTTGTCTGGTGCCAGGATGTTGAATGGAGTTTGTCTGGTGCCAGGATGTAAAGTGGAGTTTGTCTGGTGCCAGGATGTAGAGTAGAGTTTGTCTGGTGCCAGGATGTAGAGTGGAGTTTGTCTGGTGCCAGGATGTAAAGTGGAGTTTGTCTGGTGCGAGGATGTAGAGTGGAGTTGGTCTGGTGCCAGGATGTAGAGTGGAGTTTGTCTGGTGCCAGGATGTTGAGTGGAGTTTGTCTGGTGCCAGGATGTAGTGTGGAGTTTGTCTGGTGCCAGGATGTAGAGTGGAGTTTGTCTGGTGCCAGGATGTAGAGTGGAAGTTGTCTGGTGCCAGGATGTAGTGTGGAGTTTGTCAGGTGCCAGGATATAGAGTAGAGTTTGTCTGGTGCCAGGATGTAGAGTGGAGGTTGTCTGGTGCCAGGATGTAGAGTGGAGTTTGTCTGGTGCCAGGATGTTGAGTGGAGTTTGTCTGGTGCCAGGATGTTGTGTGGAAGTTGTCTGGTGCCAGGATGTAGTGTGGAGTTTGTCAGGTGCCAGGATATAGAGTAGAGTTTGTTTGGTGCCAGCAGGTAGAGTGGAGGTTGTCTGGTGCCAGGATGTAGAGTGGAGTTTGTCTGGTGCCAGGATGTTGTGTGGAGTTTGTCTGGTGCCAGGATGTAGAGTGGAGTTTGTCTGGTGCCAGGATGTAGAGTGGAGTTTGTCTGGTGCCAGGATGTTGAGTTGAGTTTGTCTGGTGCCAGGATGTAGAGTGGAGTTTGTCTGGTGCCAGGATGTAGAGTGGAGTTTGTCTGGTGCGAGGATGTAGAGTGGAGTTGGTCTGGTGCCAGGATGTAGAGTGGAGTTTGTCTGGTGCCAGGATGTTGAGTGGAGTTTGTCTGGTGCCAGGATGTAGTGTGGAGTTTGTCTGGTGCCAGGATGTAGAGTGGAGTTTGTCTGGTGCCAGGATGTAGAGTGGAAGTTGTCTGGTGCCAGGATGTAGTGTGGAGTTTGTCTGGTGCCAGGATGTAGAGTGGAGTTTGTCTGGTGCCAGGATGTAGAGTGGAGGTTGTCTGGTGCCAGGATGTAGAGTGGAGTTTGTCTGGTGCCAGGATGTTGTGTGGAGTTTGTCTGGTGCCAAGATGTTGAATGGAGTTTGTCTGGTGCCAGGATGTTGTGTGGAAGTTGTCTGGTGCCAGGATGTAGTGTGGAGTTTGTCAGGTGCTAGGATATAAAGTAGAGTTTGTCTGGTGCCAGGATGTTGTGTGGAAGTTGTCTGGTGCCAGGATGTAGTGTGGAGTTTGTCAGGCGCCAGGATATAGAGTAGAGTTTGTCTGGTGCCAGGATGTAGAGTGGAGGTTGTCTGGTGCCAGGATGTAGAGTGGAGTTTGTCTGGTGCCAGGATGTTGTGTGGAGTTTGTCTGGTGCCAGGATGTTGAGTGGAGTTTGTCTGGTGCCAGGATGTTGTGTGGAGTTTGTCTGGTGCCAGGATGTTGTGTGGAGTTTGTCTGGTGCCAGGATGTAGAGTGGAGGTTGTCTGGTGCCAGGATGTAGAGTGGAGTTTGTCTGGTGCCAGGATGTAGAGTGGAGTTTGTCTGGTGCCAGGATGTAGAGTAGAGTTTGTCTGGTGCCTGGATGTAGAGTTGAGTTTGTCTGGTGCCAGGATGTAGAGTAGAGTTTGTCTGGTGCCAGGATGTAGAGTTGAGTTTGTCTGGTGCCAGGATGTAGAGTGGAGTTTGTCTGGTGCAAGGATGGTGTGAGGAGTTTGTATGGTGCCAGGATGTAGAGTGGAGTTTGTATGGTGCCAGGATGTAGAGTGGAGTTTGTCTGGTGCCAGGATGTAGATTGGAGGTTGTCTGGTGCCAGGATGTAGTGTGGAGTTTGTCTGGTGCCAGGATGTAGAGTGGAGTTTGTCTGGTGCCAGGATGTAGAGTGGAGGTTGTATGGTGCCAGGATGTAGAGTGGAGTTTGTCTGGTGCCAGGATGTAGATTGGAGTTTGTCTGGTGCCAGGATGTAGATTGGAGGTTGTCTGGTGCCAGGATGTAGAGTGGAGTTTGTCTGGTGCCAGGATGTAGAGTGGAGTTTGTCTGGTGCCAGGATGTAGAGTGGAGTTTGTCTGGTGCCAGGATGTTGTGTGGAGTTTGTCTGGTGCCAGGATGTTGAGTGGAGTTTGTCTGGTGCCAGGATGTAGAGTGGAGTTTGTCTGGTGCCAGGATGTAGAGTGGAGTTTGTCTGGTGCCAGGATGTAGAGTGGAGTTTGTCTGGTGCCAGGATGTTGAGTGGAGTTTGTTTGGTGCCAGGATGTAGTGTGGAGGTTGTCTGGTGCCAGGATGTAGTGTGGAGTTTGTCTGGTGCCAGGATGTAGAGTGGAGTTTGTCTGGTGCCAGGATGTAGAGTGGAGGTTGTCTGGTGCCAGGATGTAGTGTGGAGTTTGTCAGGTGCCAGGATGTATAGTAGAGTTTGTCTGGTGCCAGGATGTAGAGTGGAGGTTGTCTGGTGCCAGGATGTAGAGTGGAGTTTGTCTGGTGCCATGATGTAGAGTGGAGGTTGTCTGGTGCCAGGATGTAGAGTGGAGTTTGTCTGGTGCCAGGATGTAGAGTGGAGTTTGTCTGGTGCCAGGATGTAGAGTGGAGGTTGTCTGGTGCCAGGATGTAGTGTGGAGTTTGTATGGTGCCAGGATGTAGAGTGGAGTTTGTATGGTGCCAGGATGTAGAGTGGAGTTTGTCTGGTGCCAGGATGTAGAGTGGAGTTTGTCTGGTGCCAGGATGTAGAGTGGAGTTGGTCTGGTGCCAGGATGTAGAGTGGAGTCTGTCTGGTGCCAGGATGTAGAGTGGAGTTTGTCTGGTGCCAGGATGTAGAGTGGAGTTTGTCTAGTGCCAGGATGTAGAGTGGAGTTTGTCTGGTGCCAGGATGTAGAGTGGAGTTTGTCTGGTGCCAGGATGTAGAGTGGAGTTGGTCTGGTGCCAGGATGTAGAGTGGAGTTTGTCTGGTGCCAGGATGTAGAGTGGAGTTTGTCTGGTGCCAGGATGTAGAGTGGAGTTTGTCTGGTGCCAGGATGTAGATTGGAGGTTGTCTGGTGCCAGGATGTAGTGTGGAGTTTGTCTGGTGCCAGGATGTAGAGTGGAGTTTGTCTGGTGCCAGGATGTAGAGTGGAGGTTGTCTGGTGCCAGGATGTAGAGTGGAGTTTGTCTGGTGCCAGGATGTAGATTGGAGTTTGTCTGGTGCCAGGATGTAGATTGGAGGTTGTCTGGTGCCAGGATGTAGAGTGGAGTTTGTCTGGTGCCAGGATGTAGAGTGGAGTTTGTCTGGTGCCAGGATGTAGAGTGGAGTTTGTCTGGTGCCAGGATGTTGAGTGGAGTTTGTCTGGTGCCAGGATGTTGTGTGGAGTTTGTCTGGTGCCAGGATGTTGAGTGGAGTTTGTCTGGTGCCAGGATGTAGAGTGGAGTTTGTCTGGTGCCAGGATGTAGAGTGGAGTTTGTCTGGTGCCAGGATGTAGAGTGGAGTTTGTCTGGTGCCAGGATGTTGAGTGGAGTTTGTTTGGTGCCAGGATGTAGTGTGGAGGTTGTCTGGTGCCAGGATGTAGTGTGGAGTTTGTCTGGTGCCAGGATGTAGAGTGGAGTTTGTCTGGTGCCAGGATGTAGAGTGGAGGTTGTCTGGTGCCAGGATGTAGTGTGGAGTTTGTCAGGTGCCAGGATGTATAGTAGAGTTTGTCTGGTGCCAGGATGTAGAGTGGAGGTTGTCTGGTGCCAGGATGTAGAGTGGAGTTTGTCTGGTGCCATGATGTAGAGTGGAGGTTGTCTGGTGCCAGGATGTAGAGTGGAGTTTGTCTGGTGCCAGGATGTAGAGTGGAGTTTGTCTGGTGCCAGGATGTAGAGTGGAGGTTGTCTGGTGCCAGGATGTAGTGTGGAGTTTGTCTGGTGCCAGGATGTAGAGTGGAGTTTGTCTGGTGCCAGCATGTAGAGTGGAGGTTGTCTGGTGCCAGGATGTAGAGTGGAGTTTGTCTGGTGCCAGGATGTAGAGTGGAGTTTGTCTGGTGCCAGGATGTTGAGTGGAGTTTGTCTGGTGCCAGGATGTAGAGTGGAGTTTGTCTGGTGCCAGAATGTAGAGTGGAGGTTGTCTGGTGCCAGGATGTAGTGTGGAGTTTGTCTGGTGCCAGGATGTAGAGTGGAGTTTGTCTGGTGCCAGGATGTAGAGTGGAGTTTGTCTGGTGCCAGGATGTAGAGTGGAGTTTGTCTGGTGCCAGGATGTAGAGTGGAGTTTGTCTGGTGCCAGGATGTTGAGTGGAGTTTGTTTGGTGCCAGGATGTAGTGTGGAGGTTGTCTGGTGCCAGGATGTCGTGTGGAGTTTGTCTGGTGCCAGGATGTAGAGTGGAGTTTGTCTGGTGCCAGGATGTAGAGTGGAGGTTGTCTGGTGCCAGGATGTAGTGTGGAGTTTGTCAGGGGCCAGGATGTATAGTAGAGTTTGTCTGGTGCCAGGATGTAGAGTGGAGGTTGTCTGGTGCCAGGATGTAGAGTGGAGTTTGTCTGGTGCCATGATGTAGAGTGGAGGTTGTCTGGTGCCAGGATGTAGAGTGGAGTTTGTCTGGTGCCAGGATGTAGAGTGGAGTTTGTCTGGTGCCAGGATGTAGAGTGGAGGTTGTCTGGTGCCAGGATGTAGTGTGGAGTTTGTCTGGTGCCAGGATGTAGAGTGGAGTTTGTCTGGTGCCAGCATGTAGAGTGGAGGTTGTCTGGTGCCAGGATGTAGAGTGGAGTTTGTCTGGTGCCAGGATGTAGAGTGGAGTTTGTCTGGTGCCAGGATGTTGAGTGGAGTTTGTCTGGTGCCAGGATGTAGAGTGGAGTTTGTCTGGTGCCAGAATGTAGAGTGGAGGTTGTCTGGTGCCAGGATGTAGTGTGGAGTTTGTCTGGTGCCAGGATGTAGAGTGGAGTTTGTCTGGTGCCAGGATGTAGAGTGGAGGTTGTTTGGTGCCAGGATGTAGAGTGGAGTTTGTCTGGTGCCAGGATGTAGAGTGGAGGTTGTCTGGTGCCAGGATGTAGAGTGGAGTTTGTCTGGTGCCAGGATGTTGAGTGGAGTTTGTCTGGTGCCAGGATGTTGAGTGGAGTTTGTCTGGTGCCAGGATGTTGAGTGGAGTTTGTCTGGTGCCAGGATGTTGTGTGGAGTTTGTCTGGTGCCAGGATGTTGAGTGGAGTTTGTCTGGTGCCAGGATGTAGAGTGGAGTTTGTCTGGTGCCAGGATGTAGAGTGGAGTTTGTCTGGTGCCAGGATGTAGAGTGGAGTTTGTCTGGTGCCAGGATGTAGAGTGGAGGTTGTCTGGTGCCAGAATGTAGAGTGGAGTTTGTCTGGTGCCAGGATGTAGAGTGGAGTTTGTCTGATGCCAGGATGTAGAGTGGAGGTTGTCTGGTGCCAGGATGTAGAGTGGAGTTTGTCTGGTGCTAGGATGTAGAGTGGAGTTTGTCTGGTGCCAGGATGTAGAGTGGAGTTGGTCTGGTGCCAGGATGTAGAGTGGAGTTTGTCTGGTGCCAGGATGTAGGGTGGAGTTTATCTGGTTCCAGGATGTAGAGTGGAGTTTGTCTGGTGCCAGGATGTTGAGTGGAGTTTGTTTGGTGCCAGGATGTAGTGTGGAGGTTGTCTGGTGCCAGGATGTAGTGTGGAGTTTGTCTGGTGCCAGGATGTAGAGTGGAGTTTGTCTGGTGCCAGGATGTAGAGTGGAGGTTGTCTGGTGCCAGGATGTAGTGTGGAGTTTGTCAGGTGCCAGGATGTATAGTAGAGTTTGTCTGGTGCCAGGATGTAGAGTGGAGGTTGTCTGGTGCCAGGATGTAGAGTGGAGTTTGTCTGGTGCCAGGATGTAGAGTGGAGTTTGTCTGGTGCCAGGATGTAGAGTGGAGGTTGTCTGGTGCCAGGATGTAGTGTGCCGTTTGTCAGGTGCCAGGATGTAGAGTGGAGTTTGTCTGGTGCCAGGATGTAGAGTGGAGGTTGTCTGGTGCCAGAATGTAGAGTGGAGTTTGTCTGGTGCCAGGATGTAGAGTGGAGGCTGTCTGGTGCCAGGATGTAGAGTGGAGTTTGTCTGGTGCCAGGATGTTGAGTGGAGTTTGTCTGGTGCCAGGATGTTGAGTGGAGTTTGTCTGGTGCCATGATGTAGAGTGGAGATTGTCTGGTGCCAGGATGTAGAGTGGAGTTTGTCTGGTGCCAGGATGTTGAGTGGAGTTTGTCTGGTGCCAGGATGTAGTGTGGAGTTTGTCTGGTGCCAGGATGTTGAATGGAGTTTGTCTGGTGCCAGGATGTAAAGTGGAGTTTGTCTGGTGCCAGGATGTAGAGTAGAGTTTGTCTGGTGCCAGGATGTAGAGTGGAGTTTGTCTGGTGCCAGGATGTAAAGTGGAGTTTGTCTGGTGCGAGGATGTAGAGTGGAGTTGGTCTGGTGCCAGGATGTAGAGTGGAGTTTGTCTGGTGCCAGGATGTTGAGTGGAGTTTGTCTGGTGCCAGGATGTAGTGTGGAGTTTGTCTGGTGCCAGGATGTAGAGTGGAGTTTGTCTGGTGCCAGGATGTAGAGTGGAAGTTGTCTGGTGCCAGGATGTAGTGTGGAGTTTGTCAGGTGCCAGGATATAGAGTAGAGTTTGTCTGGTGCCAGGATGTAGAGTGGAGGTTGTCTGGTGCCAGGATGTAGAGTGGAGTTTGTCTGGTGCCAGGATGTTGAGTGGAGTTTGTCTGGTGCCAGGATGTTGTGTGGAAGTTGTCTGGTGCCAGGATGTAGTGTGGAGTTTGTCAGGTGCCAGGATATAGAGTAGAGTTTGTTTGGTGCCAGCAGGTAGAGTGGAGGTTGTCTGGTGCCAGGATGTAGAGTGGAGTTTGTCTGGTGCCAGGATGTTGTGTGGAGTTTGTCTGGTGCCAGGATGTAGAGTGGAGTTTGTCTGGTGCCAGGATGTAGAGTGGAGTTTGTCTGGTGCCAGGATGTTGAGTTGAGTTTGTCTGGTGCCAGGATGTAGAGTGGAGTTTGTCTGGTGCCAGGATGTAGAGTGGAGTTTGTCTGGTGCGAGGATGTAGAGTGGAGTTGGTCTGGTGCCAGGATGTAGAGTGGAGTTTGTCTGGTGCCAGGATGTTGAGTGGAGTTTGTCTGGTGCCAGGATGTAGTGTGGAGTTTGTCTGGTGCCAGGATGTAGAGTGGAGTTTGTCTGGTGCCAGGATGTAGAGTGGAAGTTGTCTGGTGCCAGGATGTAGTGTGGAGTTTGTCTGGTGCCAGGATGTAGAGTGGAGTTTGTCTGGTGCCAGGATGTAGAGTGGAGGTTGTCTGGTGCCAGGATGTAGAGTGGAGTTTGTCTGGTGCCAGGATGTTGTGTGGAGTTTGTCTGGTGCCAAGATGTTGAATGGAGTTTGTCTGGTGCCAGGATGTTGTGTGGAAGTTGTCTGGTGCCAGGATGTAGTGTGGAGTTTGTCAGGTGCTAGGATATAAAGTAGAGTTTGTCTGGTGCCAGGATGTTGTGTGGAAGTTGTCTGGTGCCAGGATGTAGTGTGGAGTTTGTCAGGCGCCAGGATATAGAGTAGAGTTTGTCTGGTGCCAGGATGTAGAGTGGAGGTTGTCTGGTGCCAGGATGTAGAGTGGAGTTTGTCTGGTGCCAGGATGTTGTGTGGAGTTTGTCTGGTGCCAGGATGTTGAGTGGAGTTTGTCTGGTGCCAGGATGTTGTGTGGAGTTTGTCTGGTGCCAGGATGTTGTGTGGAGTTTGTCTGGTGCCAGGATGTAGAGTGGAGGTTGTCTGGTGCCAGGATGTAGAGTGGAGTTTGTCTGGTGCCAGGATGTAGAGTGGAGTTTGTCTGGTGCCAGGATGTAGAGTAGAGTTTGTCTGGTGCCTGGATGTAGAGTTGAGTTTGTCTGGTGTCAGGATGTAGAGTAGAGTTTGTCTGGTGCCAGGATGTAGAGTTGAGTTTGTCTGGTGCCAGGATGTAGAGTGGAGTTTGTCTGGTGCAAGGATGGTGTGAGGAGTTTGTATGGTGCCAGGATGTAGAGTGGAGTTTGTATGGTGCCAGGATGTAGAGTGGAGTTTGTCTGGTGCCAGGATGTAGAGTGGAGTTTGTCTGGTGCCAGGATGTAGAGTGGAGTTGGTCTGGTGCCAGGATGTAGAGTGGAGTTTGTCTGGTGCCAGGATGTAGAGTGGAGTTTGTCTGGTGCCAGGATGTAGAGTGGAGTTTGTCTGGTGCCAGGATGTAGAGTGGAGTTTGTCTGGTGCCAGGATGTAGAGTGGAGTTTGTCTGGTGCCAGGATGTAGAGTGGAGTTGGTCTGGTGCCAGGATGTAGAGTGGAGTTTGTCTGGTGCCAGGATGTAGAGTGGAGTTTGTCTGGTGCCAGGATGTAGAGTGGAGTTTGTCTGGTGCCAGGATGTAGATTGGAGGTTGTCTGGTGCCAGGATATAGAGTGGAGTTTGTCTGGTGCCACGATGTAGAGTAGAGTTTGTCTGGTGCCAAGATGTTGAGTGGAGTTTGTCTGGTGCCAGGATGTTGAGTGGAGTTTGTCTGGTGCCAGGATGTTGTGTGGAGTTTGTCTGGTGCCAGGATGTTGAGTGGAGTTTGTCTGGTGCCAGGATGTAGAGTGGAGTTTGTCTGGTGCCAGGATGTTGAGTGGAGTTTGTCTGGTGCCAGGAAGTTGTGTGGAGTTTGTCTGGTGCCAGGATGTTGAGTGGAGTTTGTCTGGTGCCAGGATGTAGAGTGGAGTTTGTCTGGTGCCAGGATGTAGAGTGGAGTTTGTCTGGTGCCAGGATGTAGAGTGGAGTTTGTCTGGTGCCAGAATGTAGAGTGGAGGTTGTCTGGTGCCAGGATGTAGTGTGGAGTTTGTCTGGTGCCAGGATGTAGAGTGGAGTTTGTCTGGTACCAGGATGTAGAGTGGAGGTTGTCTGGTGCCAGGATGTAGAGTGGAGTTTGTCTGGTGCCAGAATGTAGAGTGGAGGTTGTCTGGTGCCAGGATGTAGTGTGGAGTTTGTCTGGTGCCAGGATGTAGAGTGGAGTTTGTCTGGTGCCAGGATGTAGAGTGGAGGTTGTCTGGTGCCAGGATGTAGAGTGGAGTTTGTCTGGTGCCAGGATGTAGAGTGGAGGTTGTCTGGTGCCAGGATGTAGAGTGGAGTTTGTCTGGTGCCAGGATGTTGAGTGGAGTTTGTCTGGTGCAAGGATGTTGAGTGGAGTTTGTCTGGTGCCAGGATGTTGAGTGGAGTTTGTCTGGTGCCAGGATGTTGAGTGGAGTTTGTCTGGTGCCAGGATGTTGTGTGGAGTTTGTCTGTTGCCAGGATGTTGAGTGGAGTTTGTCTGGTGCCAGGATGTAGAGTGGAGTTTGTCTAGTGCCAGGATGTAGAGTGGAGTTTGTCTGGTGCCAGGATGAAAAGTGGAGTTTGTCTGGTGCCAGGATGTAGAGTGGAGGTTGTCTGGTGCCAGGATGTAGAGTGGAGTTTGTCTGGTGCCAGGATGTAGAGTGGAGTTTGTCTGGTGCCAGGATGTAGAGTGGAGTTTGTCTGGTGCCAGGATGTAGAGTGGAGTTGGTCTGGTGCCAGGATGTAGAGTGGAGTTTGTCTGGTGCCAGGATGTAGGGTGGAGTTTATCTGGTGCCAGGATGTAGAGTGGAGTTTGTCTGTTGCCAGGATGTAGAGTGGAGTTTGTCTGGTGCCAGGATGTAGAGTGGAGGTTGTCTGATGCCAGGATGTAGTGTGGAGTTTATCTGGTGCCAGGATGTAGAGTGGAGATTGTCTGGTGCCAGGATGTAGAGTGGAGGTTGTCTGGTGCCAGGATGTAGAGTGGAGTTTGTCTGGTGCCATGATGTAGATTGGAGGTTGTCTGGTGCCAGGATGTAGAGTGGAGTTTGTCTGGTGCCAGGATGTAGAGTGGAGTTTGTCTGGTGATAGGATGTAGAGTGGAGTTTGTCTGGTGCCAGGATGTAGAGTGGAGATTGTCTGGTGCCAGGATGTAGAGTGGAGTTTGTCTGGTGCCAGGATGTTGAGTGGAGTTTGTCTGGTGCCAGGATGTAGTGCGGAGTTTGTCTGGTGCCAGGATGTTGAATGGAGTTTGTCTGGTGCCAGGATGTAAAGTGGAATTTGTCTGGTGCCAGGATGTAGAGTAGAGTTTGTCTGGTGCCAGGATGTAGAGTGGAGTTTGTCTGGTGCCAGGATGTAAAGTGGAGTTTGTCTGGTGCGAGGATGTAGAGTGGAGTTGGTCTGGTGCCAGGATGTAGAGTGGAGTTTGTCTGGTGCCAGGATGTTGAGTGGAGTTTGTCTGGTGCCAGGATGTAGTGTGGAGTTTGTCTGGTGCCAGGATGTAGAGTGGAGTTTGTCTGGTGCCAGGATGTAGAGTGGAAGTTGTCTGGTGCCAGGATGTAGTGTGGAGTTTGTCAGGTGCCAGGATATAGAGTAGAGTTTGTCTGGTGCCAGGATGTAGAGTGGAGGTTGTCTGGTGCCAGGATGTAGAGTGGAGTTTGTCTGGTGCCAGGATGTTGAGTGGAGTTTGTCTGGTGCCAGGATGTTGTGTGGAAGTTGTCTGGTGCCAGGATGTAGTGTGGAGTTTGTCAGGTGCCAGGATATAGAGTAGAGTTTGTCTGGTGCCAGCAGGTAGAGTGGAGGTTGTCTGGTGCCAGGATGTAGAGTGGAGTTTGTCTGGTGCCAGGATGTTGTGTAGAGTTTGTCTGGTGCCAGGATGTTGAGTGGAGTTTGTCTGGTGCCAGGATGTAGAGTGGAGTTTGTCTGGTGCCAGGATGTTGAGTTGAGTTTGTCTGGTGCCAGGATGTAGAGTGGAGTTTGTCTGGTGCCAGGATGTAGAGTGGAGTTTGTCTGGTGCGAGGATGTAGAGTGGAGTTGGTCTGGTGCCAGGATGTAGAGTGGAGTTTGTCTGGTGCCAGGATGTTGAGTGGAGTTTGTCTGGTGCCAGGATGTAGTGTGGAGTTTGTCTGGTGCCAGGATGTAGAGTGGAGTTTGTCTGGTGCCAGGATGTAGAGTGGAAGTTGTCTGGTGCCAGGATGTAGTGTGGAGTTTGTCTGGTGCCAGGATGTAGAGTGGAGTTTGTCTGGTGCCAGGATGTAGAGTGGAGGTTGTCTGGTGCCAGGATGTAGAGTGGAGTTTGTCTGGTGCCAGGATGTTGTGTGGAGTTTGTCTGGTGCCAGGATGTTGAATGGAGTTTGTCTGGTGCCAGGATGTTGTGTGGAAGTTGTCTGGTGCCAGGATGTAGTGTGGAGTTTGTCAGGTGCTAGGATATAGAGTAGAGTTTGTCTGGTGCCAGGATGTTGTGTGGAAGTTGTCTGGTGCCAGGATGTAGTGTGGAGTTTGTCAGGCGCCAGGATATAGAGTAGAGTTTGTCTGGTGCCAGGATGTAGAGTGGAGGTTGTCTGGTGCCAGGATGTAGAGTGGAGTTTGTCTGGTGCCAGGATGTTGTGTGGAGTTTGTCTGGTGCCAGGATGTTGAGTGGAGTTTGTCTGGTGCCAGGATGTTGTGTGGAGTTTGTCTGGTGCCAGGATGTAGAGTGGAGGTTGTCTGGTGCCAGGATGTAGAGTGGAGTTTGTCTGGTGCCAGGATGTAGAGTGGAGTTTGTCTGGTGCCAGGATGTTGAGTGGAGTTTGTCTGGTGCCCGGATGTAGTGTGGAGGTTGTCTGGTGCCAGGATGTAGTTTGGAGTTTGTCTGGTGCCAGGATGTAGAGTAGAGTTTGTCTGGTGCCAGGATGTAGAGTTGAGTTTGTCTGGTGCCAGGATGTAGATTGGAGGTTGTCTGGTGCCAGGATGTAGTGTGGAGTTTGTCAGGTGCCAGGATATAGAGTAGAGTTTGTCTGGTGCCAGGATGTAGAGTGGAGGTTGTCTGGTGCCAGGATGTAGAGTGGAGTTTGTCTGGTGCCAGGATGTTGAGTGGAGTTTGTCTGGTGCCAGGATGTTGTGTGGAAGTTGTCTGGTGCCAGGATGTAGTGTGGAGTTTGTCAGGTGCCAGGATATAGAGTAGAGTTTGTCTGGTGCCAGCAGGTAGAGTGGAGGTTGTCTGGTGCCAGGATGTAGAGTGGAGTTTGTCTGGTGCCAGGATGTTGTGTAGAGTTTGTCTGGTGCCAGGATGTTGAGTGGAGTTTGTCTGGTGCCAGGATGTAGAGTGGAGTTTGTCTGGTGCCAGGATGTTGAGTTGAGTTTGTCTGGTGCCAGGATGTAGAGTGGAGTTTGTCTGGTGCCAGGATGTAGAGTGGAGTTTGTCTGGTGCGAGGATGTAGAGTGGAGTTGGTCTGGTGCCAGGATGTAGAGTGGAGTTTGTCTGGTGCCAGGATGTTGAGTGGAGTTTGTCTGGTGCCAGGATGTAGTGTGGAGTTTGTCTGGTGCCAGGATGTAGAGTGGAGTTTGTCTGGTGCCAGGATGTAGAGTGGAAGTTGTCTGGTGCCAGGATGTAGAGTGGAGTTGGTCTGGTGCCAGGATGTAGAGTGGAGTTTGTCTGGTGCCAGGATGTAGAGTGGAGTTTGTCTGGTGCCAGGATGTAGAGTGGAGTTTGTCTGGTGCCAGGATGTAGAGTGGAGTTGGTCTGGTGCCAGGATGTAGAGTGGAGTTTGTCTGGTGCCAGGATGTAGAGTGGAGTTTTTCTGGTGCCAGGATGTAGAGTGGAGTTTGTCTGGTGCCAGGATGTAGATTGGAGGTTGTCTGGTGCCAGGATGTAGAGTGGAGTTTGTCTGGTGCCACGATGTAGAGTGGAGTTTGTCTGGTGCCAGGATGTAGAGTAGAGTTTGTCTGGTGCCAAGATGTTGAGTGGAGTTTGTCTGGTGCCAGGATGTTGAGTGGAGTTTGTCTGGTGCCAGGATGTTGTGTGGAGTTTGTCTGGTGCCAGGATGTTGAGTGGAGTTTGTCTGGTGCCAGGATGTAGAGTGGAGTTTGTCTGGTGCCAGGATGTAGAGTGGAGTTTGTCTGGTGCCAGGATGTAGAGTGGAGTTTGTCTGGTGCCAGAATGTAGAGTGGAGGTTGTCTGGTGCCAGGATGTAGTGTGGAGTTTGTCTGGTGCCAGGATGTAGAGTGGAGTTTGTCTGGTACCAGGATGTAGAGTGGAGGTTGTCTGGTGCCAGGATGTAGAGTGGAGTTTGTCTGGTGCCAGAATGTAGAGTGGAGGTTGTCTGGTGCCAGGATGTAGTGTGGAGTTTGTCTGGTGCCAGGATGTAGAGTGGAGTTTGTCTGGTGCCAGGATGTAGAGTGGAGGTTGTCTGGTGCCAGGATGTAGTGTGGAGTTTGTCAGGTGCCAGGATATAGAGTAGAGTTTGTCTGGTGCCAGCAGGTAGAGTGGAGGTTGTCTGGTGCCAGGATGTAGAGTGGAGTTTGTCTGGTGCCAGGATGTTGTGTAGAGTTTGTCTGGTGCCAGGATGTTGAGTGGAGTTTGTCTGGTGCCAGGATGTAGAGTGGAGTTTGTCTGGTGCCAGGATGTTGAGTTGAGTTTGTCTGGTGCCAGGATGTAGAGTGGAGTTTGTCTGGTGCCAGGATGTAGAGTGGAGTTTGTCTGGTGCGAGGATGTAGAGTGGAGTTGGTCTGGTGCCAGGATGTAGAGTGGAGTTTGTCTGGTGCCAGGATGTTGAGTGGAGTTTGTCTGGTGCCAGGATGTAGTGTGGAGTTTGTCTGGTGCCAGGATGTAGAGTGGAGTTTGTCTGGTGCCAGGATGTAGAGTGGAAGTTGTCTGGTGCCAGGATGTAGAGTGGAGTTTGTCTGGTGCCAGGATGTTGTGTAGAGTTTGTCTGGTGCCAGGATGTTGAGTGGAGTTTGTCTGGTGCCAGGATGTAGAGTGGAGTTTGTCTGGTGCCAGGATGTTGAGTTGAGTTTGTCTGGTGCCAGGATGTAGAGTGGAGTTTGTCTGGTGCCAGGATGTAGAGTGGAGTTTGTCTGGTGCGAGGATGTAGAGTGGAGTTGGTCTGGTGCCAGGATGTAGAGTGGAGTTTGTCTGGTGCCAGGATGTTGAGTGGAGTTTGTCTGGTGCCAGGATGTAGTGTGGAGTTTGTCTGGTGCCAGGATGTAGAGTGGAGTTTGTCTGGTGCCAGGATGTAGAGTGGAAGTTGTCTGGTGCCAGGATGTAGAGTGGAGTTGGTCTGGTGCCAGGATGTAGAGTGGAGTTTGTCTGGTGCCAGGATGTAGAGTGGAGTTTGTCTGGTGCCAGGATGTAGAGTGGAGTTTGTCTGGTGCCAGGATGTAGAGTGGAGTTGGTCTGGTGCCAGGATGTAGAGTGGAGTTTGTCTGGTGCCAGGATGTAGAGTGGAGTTTTTCTGGTGCCAGGATGTAGAGTGGAGTTTGTCTGGTGCCAGGATGTAGATTGGAGGTTGTCTGGTGCCAGGATGTAGAGTGGAGTTTGTCTGGTGCCACGATGTAGAGTGGAGTTTGTCTGGTGCCAGGATGTAGAGTAGAGTTTGTCTGGTGCCAAGATGTTGAGTGGAGTTTGTCTGGTGCCAGGATGTTGAGTGGAGTTTGTCTGGTGCCAGGATGTTGTGTGGAGTTTGTCTGGTGCCAGGATGTTGAGTGGAGTTTGTCTGGTGCCAGGATGTAGAGTGGAGTTTGTCTGGTGCCAGGATGTAGAGTGGAGTTTGTCTGGTGCCAGGATGTAGAGTGGAGTTTGTCTGGTGCCAGAATGTAGAGTGGAGGTTGTCTGGTGCCAGGATGTAGTGTGGAGTTTGTCTGGTGCCAGGATGTAGAGTGGAGTTTGTCTGGTACCAGGATGTAGAGTGGAGGTTGTCTGGTGCCAGGATGTAGAGTGGAGTTTGTCTGGTGCCAGAATGTAGAGTGGAGGTTGTCTGGTGCCAGGATGTAGTGTGGAGTTTGTCTGGTGCCAGGATGTAGAGTGGAGTTTGTCTGGTGCCAGGATGTAGAGTGGAGGTTGTCTGGTGCCAGGATGTAGAGTGGAGTTTGTCTGGTGCCAGGATGTAGAGTGGAGGTTGTCTGGTGCCAGGATGTAGAGTGGAGTTTGTCTGGTGCCAGGATGTTGAGTGGAGTTTGTCTGGTGCCAGGATGTTGAGTGGAGTTTGTCTGGTGCCAGGATGTTGAGTGGAGTTTGTCTGGTGCCAGGATGTTGAGTGGAGTTTGTCTGGTGCCAGGATGTTGTGTGGAGTTTGTCTGGTGCCAGGATGTTGAGTGGAGTTTGTCTGGTGCCAGGATGTAGAGTGGAGTTTGTCTAGTGCCAGGATGTAGAGTGGAGTTTGTCTGGTGCCAGGATGTAGAGTGGAGTTTGTCTGGTGCCAGGATGTAGAGTGGAGGTTGTCTGGTGCCAGGATGTAGAGTGGAGTTTGTCTGGTGCCAGGATGTAGAGTGGAGTTTGTCTGGTGCCAGGATGTAGAGTGGAGTTTGTCTGGTGCCAGGATGTAGAGTGGAGTTTGTCTGGTGCCAGGATGTAGAGTGGAGTTGGTCTGGTGCCAGGATGTAGAGTGGAGTTTGTCTGGTGCCAGGATGTAGGGTGGAGTTTATCTGGTGCCAGGATGTAGAGTGGAGTTTGTCTGTTGCCAGGATGTAGAGTGGAGTTTGTCTGGTGCCAGGATGTAGAGTGGAGGTTGTCTGATGCCAGGATGTAGTGTGGAGTTTATCTGGTGCCAGGATGTAGAGTGGAGTTTGTCTGGTGGCAGGATGTAGAGTGGAGGTTGTCTGGTGCCAGGATGTAGAGTGGAGTTTGTCTGGTGCCATGATGTAGATTGGAGGTTGTCTGGTGCCAGGATGTAGAGTGGAGTTTGTCTGGTGCCAGGATGTAGAGTGGAGTTTGTCTGGTGCCAGGATGTAGAGTGGAGTTTGTCTGGTGCCAGGATGGTGTGAGGAGTTTGTATGGTGCCAGGATGTAGAGTGGAGTTTGTATGGTGCCAGGATGTAGAGTGGAGTTTGTCTGGTGCCAGGATGTAGAGTGGAGTTTGTCTGGTGCCAGGATGTAGAGTGGAGTTTGTCTGGTGCCAGGATGTAGAGTGGAGTTTGTCTGGTGCCAGGATGTAGAGTGGAGTTTGTCTGGTGCCAGGATGTAGAGTGGAGTTTGTCTGGTGCCAGGATGTAGAGTGGAGTTTGTCTGGTGCCAGGATGTAGAGTGGAGTTGGTCTGGTGCCAGGATGTAGAGTGGAGTTTGTCTGGTGCCAGGATGTAGAGTGGAGTTTGTCTGGTGCCAGGATGTAGAGTGGAGTTTGTCTGGTGCCAGGATGTAGATTGGAGGTTGTCTGGTGCCAGGATGTAGTGTGGAGTTTGTCTGGTGCCAGGATGTAGAGTGGAGTTTGTCTGGTGCCAGGATGTAGAGTGGAGGTTGTCTGGTGCCAGGATGTAGAGTGGAGTTTGTCTGGTGCCAGGATGTAGATTGGAGTTTGTCTGGTGCCAGGATGTAGATTGGAGGTTGTCTGGTGCCAGGATGTAGAGTGGAGTTTGTCTGGTGCCAGGATGTAGAGTGGAGTTTGTCTGGTGCCAGGATGTAGAGTGGAGTTTGTCTGGTGCCAGGATGTTGAGTGGAGTTTGTCTGGTGCCAGGATGTTGAGTTCAGTTTGTCTGGTGCCAGGATGTTGTGTGGAGTTTGTCTGGTGCCAGGATGTTGAGTGGAGTTTGTCTGGTGCCAGGATGTTGAGTGGAGTTTGTCTGGTGCCAGGATGTTGTGTGGAGTTTGTCTGGTGCCAGGATGTTGAGTGGAGTTTGTCTGGTGCCAGGATGTAGAGTGGAGTTTGTCTGGTGCCAGGATGTAGAGTGGAGTTTGTCTGGTGCCAGGATGTAGAGTGGAGTTTGTCTGGTGCCAGGATGTTGAGTGGAGTTTGTTTGGTGCCAGGATGTAGTGTGGAGGTTGTCTGGTGCCAGGATGTAGTGTGGAGTTTGTCTGGTGCCAGGATGTAGAGTGGAGTTTGTCTGGTGCCAGGATGTAGAGTGGAGGTTGTCTGGTGCCAGGATGTAGTGTGGAGTTTGTCTGGTGCCAGGATGTAGAGTGGAGTTTGTCTGGTGCCAGCATTTAGAGTGGAGGTTGTCTGGTGCCAGGATGTAGAGTGGAGTTTGTCTGGTGCCAGGATGTAGAGTGGAGTTTGTCTGGTGCCAGGATGTTGAGTGGAGTTTGTCTGGTGCCAGGATGTAGAGTGGAGTTTGTCTGGTGCCAGAATGTAGAGTGGAGGTTGTCTGGTGCCAGGATGTAGTGTGGAGTTTGTCTGGTGCCAGGATGTAGAGTGGAGTTTGTCTGGTGCCAGGATGTAGAGTGGAGGTTGTTTGGTGCCAGGATGTAGAGTGGAGTTTGTCTGGTGCCAGGATGTAGAGTGGAGGTTGTCTGGTGCCAGGATGTAGAGTGGAGTTTGTCTGGTGCCAGGATGTTGAGTGGAGTTTGTCTGGTGCCAGGATGTTGAGTGGAGTTTGTCTGGTGCCAGGATGTTGAGTGGAGTTTGTCTGGTGCCAGGATGTTGTGTGGAGTTTGTCTGGTGCCAGGATGTTGAGTGGAGTTTGTCTGGTGCCAGGATGTAGAGTGGAGTTTGTCTGGTGCCAGGATGTAGAGTGGAGTTTGTCTGGTGCCAGGATGTAGAGTGGAGTTTGTCTGGTGCCAGGATGTAGAGTGGAGGTTGTCTGGTGCCAGAATGTAGAGTGGAGTTTGTCTGGTGCCAGGATGTAGAGTGGAGTTTGTCTGGTGCCAGGATGTAGAGTGGAGGTTGTCTGGTGCCAGGATGTAGAGTGGAGTTTGTCTGGTGCTAGGATGTAGAGTGGAGTTTGTCTGGTGCCAGGATGTAGAGTGGAGTTGGTCTGGTGCCAGGATGTAGAGTGGAGTTTGTCTGGTGCCAGGATGTAGGGTGGAGGTTGTCTGGTGCCAGGATGTAGTGTGGAGTTTGTCTGGTGCCAGGATGTAGAGTGGAGTTTGTCTGGTGCCAGGATGTAGAGTGGAGGTTGTCTGGTGCCAGGATGTAGAGTGGAGTTTGTCTGGTGCCAGGATGTAGATTGGAGTTTGTCTGGTGCCAGGATGTAGATTGGAGGTTGTCTGGTGCCAGGATGTAGAGTGGAGTTTGTCTGGTGCCAGGATGTAGAGTGGAGTTTGTCTGGTGCCAGGATGTAGAGTGGAGTTTGTCTGGTGCCAGGATGTTGAGTGGAGTTTGTCTGGTGCCAGGATGTTGAGTTCAGTTTGTCTGGTGCCAGGATGTTGTGTGGAGTTTGTCTGGTGCCAGGATGTTGAGTGGAGTTTGTCTGGTGCCAGGATGTTGAGTGGAGTTTGTCTGGTGCCAGGATGTTGTGTGGAGTTTGTCTGGTGCCAGGATGTTGAGTGGAGTTTGTCTGGTGCCAGGATGTAGAGTGGAGTTTGTCTGGTGCCAGGATGTAGAGTGGAGTTTGTCTGGTGCCAGGATGTAGAGTGGAGTTTGTCTGGTGCCAGGATGTTGAGTGGAGTTTGTTTGGTGCCAGGATGTAGTGTGGAGGTTGTCTGGTGCCAGGATGTAGTGTGGAGTTTGTCTGGTGCCAGGATGTAGAGTGGAGTTTGTCTGGTGCCAGGATGTAGAGTGGAGGTTGTCTGGTGCCAGGATGTAGTGTGGAGTTTGTCTGGTGCCAGGATGTAGAGTGGAGTTTGTCTGGTGCCAGCATGTAGAGTGGAGGTTGTCTGGTGCCAGGATGTAGAGTGGAGTTTGTCTGGTGCCAGGATGTAGAGTGGAGTTTGTCTGGTGCCAGGATGTTGAGTGGAGTTTGTCTGGTGCCAGGATGTAGAGTGGAGTTTGTCTGGTGCCAGGATGTAGAGTGGAGTTTGTCTGGTGCCAGGATGTAGTGTGGAGTTTGTCTGGTGCCAGGATGTAGAGTGGAGTTTGTCTGGTGCCAGGATGTAGAGTGGAGGTTGTTTGGTGCCAGGATGTAGAGTGGAGTTTGTCTGGTGCCAGGATGTAGAGTGGAGGTTGTCTGGTGCCAGGATGTAGAGTGGAGTTTGTCTGGTGCCAGGATGTTGAGTGGAGTTTGTCTGGTGCCAGGATGTTGAGTGGAGTTTGTCTGGTGCCAGGATGTTGAGTGGAGTTTGTCTGGTGCCAGGATGTTGTGTGGAGTTTGTCTGGTGCCAGGATGTTGAGTGGAGTTTGTCTGGTGCCAGGATGTAGAGTGGAGTTTGTCTGGTGCCAGGATGTAGAGTGGAGTTTGTCTGGTGCCAGGATGTAGAGTGGAGTTTGTCTGGTGCCAGGATGTAGAGTGGAGGTTGTCTGGTGCCAGAATGTAGAGTGGAGTTTGTCTGGTGCCAGGATGTAGAGTGGAGTTTGTCTGGTGCCAGGATGTAGAGTGGAGGTTGTCTGGTGCCAGGATGTAGAGTGGAGTTTGTCTGGTGCTAGGATGTAGAGTGGAGTTTGTCTGGTGCCAGGATGTAGAGTAGAGTTGGTCTGGTGCCAGGATGTAGAGTGGAGTTTGTCTGTTGCCAGGATGTAGGGTGGAGTTTATCTGGTTCCAGGATGTAGAGTGGAGTTTGTTTGGTGCCAGGATGTAGAGTGGAGTTTGTCTGGTGCCAGGATGTTGAGTGGAGTTTGTTTGGTGCCAGGATGTAGTGTGGAGGTTGTCTGGTGCCAGGATGTAGTGTGGAGTTTGTCTGGTGCCAGGATGTAGAGTGGAGTTTGTCTGGTGCCAGGATGTAGAGTGGAGGTTGTCTGGTGCCAGGATGTAGTGTGGAGTTTGTCAGGTGCCAGGATGTATAGTAGAGTTTGTCTGGTGGCAGGATGTAGAGTGGAGGTTGTCTGGTGCCAGGATGTAGAGTGGAGTTTGTCTGGTGCCAGGATGTAGAGTGGAGTTTGTCTGGTGCCAGGATGTAGAGTGGAGGTTGTCTGGTGCCAGGATGTAGTGTGCCGTTTGTCAGGTGCCAGGATGTAGAGTGGAGTTTGTCTGGTGCCAGGATGTAGAGTGGAGGTTGTCTGGTGCCAGAATGTAGAGTGGAGTTTGTCTGGTGCCAGGATGTAGAGTGGAGGCTGTCTGGTGCCAGGATGTAGAGTGGAGTTTGTCTGGTGCCAGGATGTTGAGTGGAGTTTGTCTGGTGCCAGGATGTTGAGTGGAGTTTGTCTGGTGCCAGGATGTAGAGTGGAGATTGTCTGGTGCCAGGATGTAGAGTGGAGTTTGTCTGGTGCCAGGATGTTGAGTGGAGTTTGTCTGGTGCCAGGATGTAGTGTGGAGTTTGTCTGGTGCCAGGATGTTGAATGGAGTTTGTCTGGTGCCAGGATGTAAAGTGGAGTTTGTCTGGTGCCAGGATGTAGAGTAGAGTTTGTCTGGTGCCAGGATGTAGAGTGGAGTTTGTCTGGTGCCTGGATGTAAAGTGGAGTTTGTCTGGTGCGAGGATGTAGAGTGGAGTTGGTCTGGTGCCAGGATGTAGAGTGGAGTTTGTCTGGTGCCAGGATGTTGAGTGGAGTTTGTCTGGTGCCAGGATGTAGTGTGGAGTTTGTCTGGTGCCAGGATGAAGAGTGGAGTTTGTCTGGTGCCAGGATGTAGAGTGGAAGTTGTCTGGTGCCAGGATGTAGTGTGGAGTTTGTCAGGTGCCAGGATATAGAGTAGAGTTTGTCTGGTGCCAGGATGTAGAGTGGAGGTTGTCTGGTGCCAGGATGTAGAGTGGAGTTTGTCTGGTGCCAGGATGTTGAGTGGAGTTTGTCTGGTGCCAGGATGTTGTGTGGAAGTTGTCTGGTGCCAGGATGTAATGTGGAGTTTGTCAGGTGCCAGGATATAGAGTAGAGTTTGTCTGGTGCCAGCAGGTAGAGTGGAGGTTGTCTGGTGCCAGGATGTAGAGTGGAGTTTGTCTGGTGCCAGGATGATGTGTGGAGTTTGTCTGGTGCCAGGATGTTGAGTGGAGTTTGTCTGGTGCCAGGATGTAGAGTGGAGTTTGTCTGGTGCCAGGATGTTGAGTTGAGTTTGTCTGGTGCCAGGATGTAGAGTGGAGTTTGTCTGGTGCCAGGATGTAGAGTGGAGTTTGTCTGGTGCGAGGATGTAAAGTGGAGTTGGTCTGGTGCCAGGATGTAGAGTGGAGTTTGTCTGGTGCCAGGATGTTGAGTGGAGTTTGTCTGGTGCCAGGATGTAGTGTGGAGTTTGTCTGGTGCCAGGATGTAGAGTGGAGTTTGTCTGTTGCCAGGATGTAGAGTGGAAGTTGTCTGGTGCCAGGATGTAGTGTGGAGTTTGTCAGGTGCCAGGATATAGAGTAGAGTTTGTCTGGTGCCAGGATGTAGAGTGGAGGTTGTCTGGTGCCAGGATGTAGAGTGGAGTTTGTCTGGTGCCAGGATGTTGTGTGGAGTTTGTCTGGTGCCAGGATGTTGAATGGAGTTTGTCTGGTGCCAGGATGTTGTGTGGAAGTTGTCTGGTGCCAGGATGTAGTGTGGAGTTTGTCAGGTGCTAGGATATAGAGTAGAGTTTGTCTGGTGCCAGGATGTTGTGTGGAAGTTGTCTGGTGCCAGGATGTAGTGTGGAGTTTGTCAGGCGCCAGGATATAGAGTAGAGTTTGTCTGGTGCAAGGATGTAGAGTGGAGGTTGTCTGGTGCCAGGATGTAGAGTGGAGTTTGTCTGGTTCCAGGATGTTGTGTGGAGTTTTTCTGGTGCCAGGATGTTGAGTGGAGTTTGTCTGGTGCCAGGATGTTGTGTGGAGTTTGTCTGGTGCCAGGATGTAGAGTGGAGGTTGTCTGGTGCCAGGATGTAGAGTGGAGTTTGTCTGGTGCCAGGATGTAGAGTGGAGTTTGTCTGGTGCCAGGATGTTGAGTGGAGTTTGTCTGGTGCCCGGATGTAGTGTGGAGGTTGTCTGGTGCCAGGATGTAGTGTGGAGTTTGTCTGGTGCCAGGATGTAGAGTAGAGTTTGTCTGGTGCCAGGATGTAGAGTTGAGTTTGTCTGGTGCCAGGATGTAGAGTGGAGTTTGTCTGGTGCAAGGATGGTGTGAGGAGTTTGTATGGTGCCAGGATGTAGAGTGGAGTTTGTATGGTGCCAGGATGTAGAGTGGAGTTTGTCTGGTGCCAGGATGTAGAGTGGAGTTTGTCTGGTGCCAGGATGTAGAGTGGAGTTGGTCTGGTGCCAGGATGTAGAGTGGAGTTTGTCTGGTGCCAGGATGTAGAGTGGAGTTTGTCTGGTGCCAGGATGTAGAGTGGAGTTTGTCTGGTGCCAGGATGTAGAGTGGAGTTTGTCTGGTGCCAGGATGTAGAGTGGAGTTTGTCTGGTGCCAGGATGTAGAGTGGAGTTGGTCTGGTGCCAGGATGTAGAGTGGAGTTTGTCTGGTGCCAGGATGTAGAGTGGAGTTTGTCTGGTGCCAGGATGTAGAGTGGAGTTTGTCTGGTGCCAGGATGTAGATTGGAGGTTGTCTGGTGCCAGGATGTAGAGTGGAGTTTGTCTGGTGCCAGGATGTAGAGTGGAGTTTGTCTGATGCCAGGATGTAGAGTAGAGTTTGTCTGGTGCCAAGATGTTGAGTGGAGTTTGTCTGGTGCCAGGATGTTGAGTGGAGTTTGTCTGGTGCCAGGATGTTGTGTGGAGTTTGTCTGGTGCCAGGATGTTGAGTGGAGTTTGTCCGGTGCCAGGATGTAGAGTGGAGTTTGTCTGGTGCCAGGATGTAGAGTGGAGTTTGTCTGGTGCCAGGATGTAGAGTGGAGTTTTTCTGGTGCCAGAATGTAGAGTGGAGGTTGTCTGGTGCCAGGATGTAGTGTGGAGTTTGTCTGGTGCCAGGATGTAGAGTGGAGTTTGTCTGGTACCAGGATGTAGAGTGGAGGTTGTCTGGTGCCAGGATGTAGAGTGGAGTTTGTCTGGTGCCAGAATGTAGAGTGGAGGTTGTCTGGTGCCAGGATGTAGTGTGGAGTTTGTCTGGTGCCAGGATGTAGAGTGGAGTTTGTCTGGTGCCAGGATGTAGAGTGGAGGTTGTCTGGTGCCAGGATGTAGAGTGGAGTTTGTCTGGTGCCAGGATGTAGAGTGGAGGTTGTCTGGTGCCAGGATGTAGAGTGGAGTTTGTCTGGTGCCAGGATGTTGAGTGGAGTTTGTCTGGTGCCAGGATGTTGAGTGGAGTTTGTCTGGTGCCAGGATGTTGAGTGGAGTTTGTCTGGTGCCAGGATGTTGAGTGGAGTTTGTCTGGTGCCAGGATGTTGAGTGGAGTTTGTCTGGTGCCAGGATGTTGTGTGGAGTTTGTCTGGTGCCAGGATGTTGAGTGGAGTTTGTCTGGTGCCAGGATGTAGAGTGGAGTTTGTCTAGTGCCAGGATGTAGAGTGGAGTTTGTCTGGTGCCAGGATGTAGAGTGGAGTTTGTCTGGTGCCAGGATGTAGAGTGGAGGTTGTCTGGTGCCAGGATGTAGAGTGGAGTTTGTCTGGTGCCAGGATGTAGAGTGGAGTTTGTCTGGTGCCAGGATGTAGAGTGGAGTTTGTCTGGTGCCAGGATGTAGAGTGGAGTTGGTCTGGTGCCAGGATGTAGAGTGGAGTTTGTCTGGTGCCAGGATGTAGGGTGGAGTTTATCTGGTGCCAGGATGTAGAGTGGAGTTTGTCTGTTGCCAGGATGTAGAGTGGAGTTTGTCTGGTGCCAGGATGTAGAGTGGAGGTTGTCTGATGCCAGGATGTAGTGTGGAGTTTATCTGGTGCCAGGATGTAGAGTGGAGTTTGTCTGGTGCCAGGATGTAGAGTGGAGGTTGTCTGGTGCCAGGATGTAGAGTGGAGTTTGTCTGGTGCCATGATGTAGATTGGAGGTTGTCTGGTGCCAGGATGTAGAGTGGAGTTTGTCTGGTGCCAGGATGTAGAGTGGAGTTTGTCTGGTGCCAGGATGTAGTTTGGAGTTTGTCTGGTGCCAGGATGTAGAGTGGAGTTTGTCTGGTGCCAGGATGTTGAGTGGAGTTTGTCTGGTGCAAAATGAAGTCTTTTGATAACAATATTGTTTTTTTTATTAAGTAACTTCAATTTTAAACTTGGCAATGATTTCCATTTACGGTAATGTCACATCACTGTATGTACAACATTTTTATGTAAACTGTAAAGAGGTTCTCAAACAAAAGCAATGCAGTCTCCACGTACGAGAATGATGTTAACATCATTGCGAACTCACTCCCGATTGGTATTTCTCCAAGTAATAACGACTGTACATAGATATCTAGTTTGAGAATGACAATGGACTTGAGAGAATGCGAAATACCTATTACACGGATCATGAGGCCACATGGATAGTAAAGAGAATGGTATGAGACCCATAACTGAGCAAACATCCCAAAAAATGCGTTAGATATTCATTACATGGTGCCAAAAGGTTTAAATTAGAATCAAACAATTGTCCATGACAATGCCTTACGGAGAGTATATATATAAACTGGGCGAAGGTCTATTTGAGTTAATTTCAGTTTTAGGGTCACAAAGGTGTTTACCCTCAAGCAATGTAAAGAACAGAGGCGATTGGGTGATTCACACGTCAGAGCGTGAGGCTAGCACCGCTCGATTTGATTTACAAGGCAGCCACCTGTAATTAAACCAAATTCTCAAGTGTAGTGAGTTGGTGGTCTTGTTTACCAATGACTGCACTAAATGAATCCATCACATTACATTTGGATAGGCACTCAAATTGGCTAAATTCCAGAATGAGATAGTTGAACTGAGGTCACCGGGTTCACAATGCAGTGTGCTAACCATTCCACGACCAAACCATTAACAACATTCCTGCGGAGGGAGCTGGTAGGAACGTTGGGTTGCTCGGTCAATGCCGGGGTCAACGGCGGCGTGGTGTATTCCGCAAATATGCCCGACTGTGAGGGCGGGTACAAGCCGGCGTGAGTAGGTTAAACGTTGAGTTTTGCACCTCGGGGTGACCAGCCCCTCCCCACCCAGCCCCACCCTCCCCACCCCCACCCAGCCCCACCCTCCCCACCCAGCCCCTCCCCACCCTCCCCTTCCCACCCAGCCCCACTCCTCCCATTTTTGGATGCACGACGGACGGACGGACACAATAATCCCCTGTGGGCTGGTGTAAACAGGAGGTTCCTACCAGTAATACACATACTGCAATGTTTAATACCAAATTAATTGGTTTTGGGAAATATTTTATGAATACCAATAAAAGTTCATATTAACTGCCATATCAAAATTGCCCTCTATGACCATTCTCTGATTATAGTGCCCTCACATCAATGTTCAGAGAGATAAAAAAACGCAAAAGTATATTTCATTGCCCATATACTTTATTATAGATGATATTCTATATTATAAATATGAAATAGTATGCACTCTATTAGAAGTTCAAAAGGAACATCAAAAAGTTTCATCAGAGAGAAGTTATTCGCTGCACCTTTGTTGTTCATATATTTGCTAAAAATACACCTGAAGGCATACTCTCCTGAAGGCATGTCAAGCCTCAGCCCATGCGCCGGGCTTTAATAACGAGTCCTCATGGCAAGTGACCCCGAGACCCTATAAATGCCCTGGGGTGAATTGAAACTCAAAGACAGATTTGTATCCTTACGAGATCCTGGCAGAGTCGGGAAGAATCAAGGAAAATACTTTAACATTCAGCGTATAAATTGTCTGCAATGTACAAGATACAGCGGCTCATTTTTTGACTGGATTCTCTGAAATCCCCCTGACTGGACCCCTCCTCACGAGACACACTATGTACATTGTCTGCTCTTTCCCTCTCTGTCTTCGTCTATTGTCTTGACATGGTCTTACTCTCACATTTGTTGTTGTTTTTCTGCCTTGCTTGACCTCGATAAATCGGACGTTTTTTATATTTCGTGACTTGCTTACCATCTTCTCTATTTTGCACTCCTATCGTTGTTTATTTTGTTTGCTCTTGTAGCTAGCTGAACCGCCTATACTGGACATTTGTGAATAAGAGCTTCACAGCCCATCGGATTCCTCCAGTCAAAATACTGATTCTAATTCTGATTCATTTATCGTGTTCCCTTTCTCAACGTACAGTACATTATTCGCAGATGCTTGTTGTACGTACATTTTCTCTCGGTGAAAAAAATTGTTAGAATTATGTGCAAAAACATATCGCACGACCAGATGCAAACAGACGTATGCGATATGCTTTTTTAAAAATCAAAACAGCTAGAGCAGCGATGTAAATGAACACGAAAATAAACTGGATGATGTAAACAACTTTTGGACTCTGAAAAGCAAAGAAGACGCATCGCATAAAACCTGAGAAAGCCACTGAAGAGCTGAAGGAAATTTCCCTGTATGTTACCATGCACATTATAAAATTGACAAAGATGCAGCCCTACAATTGGTCGCTCACACACACTGCTTGCAGAAGGGCCTCCACTGGAGGGAACGCTAAGAGAGCGCTTCCAGAGGGTACCGACCCTAACGCCTGCTGTATATTTATCTCTCTCACCCCGTGGTCGCGTGGATCTTTGTCCGGGTCCTCCGGTTTTTCCCTTCCCATTTAGAATCAACATGCGTTCGGAGTATTTGGTCTGCTAGAAAATTTGCACATAATGAAGAGGCACTTCGTTGAGCGAGCAATTGTGGCCAGGTCGCTTCTGAAAAAGAGCTATATAGCTCACTGGGCATGACCTGGCAAAATAAAAAAAATAGTCGAGTTAAAATGCTGGCCAGACATATTCCATGTCGGACAGCCGTCACACGTGACCTGCCGATCGACTACCTGTGGCGAACCCATTTATATTGCTGGGTGGACATATGCTGTTGAGTGGGGCGTGGGATACAAGAAGTGTGCGTTTCGTTTCAAACGTCGCTCCGGGAGATGGAACCAGTGACCTCTTGAATGCAAGTCCAGTGCGCGAACCATGACATCACGGCAGCACCCCATATCATGCCCTATATTTTATTGTGTACTTTGCAGTATATTTAATAGACTGCATATTAATTATATATATGTGGAATGGTATCCCTGATCTCCATGATGGCGTGCTCTCTCGGGCACATTTCCCCTCTGCTTCATGTTAATCCTATGTGTAATGTCTCACATGTGAGAATGTAATCTTTGCAGCACTGTTTCCTATTAATGTATCTATGTATGTAGAACCCTTTTCGCACCGTACATAGCCAACCGAGCTAATCAGAGGTGCCCACAACACCCAATAACCTGTATTTTGCCCACGGTAGCCACTTTTCCATGCAAGCACTATCCAGGCTCAAAGATGTGATGAGACCACTGTGACTTATGGAGAGAGCCATGATACCGTCCGTGTCAGATTGTGTATCCAAGCATAAAAAAATGGATAGGCAATGGTTTTGCTGCTTGCAAGACCAATCCGTCTGACCAGTGGCTAACCAGTTGACCAAATACATCACCAAACATCATCCAGTGTGCTGGACAACACACACCAGGGCAAATGGGAGCAATGTGTCATGGGTGAAGAACCATGCTCAAGTCAATCTCATTCTCGGTTTTCGTTTGCTCCAACTGCTGGGTGCCTCTTCCACAGATGGAAAGAATAAAGTCTGACCCCTCCGAGTAGCGAGCGTGGTCTTGTTGTATCTTAAGAATATGTAATCACACTCTTTGGAAGAAATAGTTGAAGTAATTCATGAAGACATGTCACTTCGATTTTTTGGCAACTTTTTGTTTGAGATGTATGTCCGTGTGTGGAGACTATCGCATAGACATTCCACTTATTTATTCAGCACAGTGTGAATCTGTGATGCCTGAAATGAATGTCATGTAATTGTGCGATTATGTCCACATTTACTGTACATTACAAGTGTTCAATTAACTTTATTTTTTTTCAGTAAATAAAAATATTGTACTCTGGAAACCGTATTGCAGGAAAAGTTTGCCCAACGTGGCTTTATCGAAAGCGTGTTTCGACTCTACACGGTTGACCTTACGAGGTCTATTTTCTGGGACACGGCGGTGATGTTTTGGCTCTACGCGGTTTGATGCTACGATTCCCTCCTTTGTTTCGAACAGTAGTGCCGCGAGATTGCTTTATCCTTTGAAAAGGTGTCAATGAATCGCCTGTGAGAACGATTTTTTTACCACAGGGGCCGTCCATAAATGACGTCACGCACCTGGGGGGGGGGGGGGGGTCAGACATTTGTGACGATGTATGACGAGGGGGGGGGGGTTAAGAAATGTCACGTCACATCAAAATGCGCAACTTTAAATAAATCTAAACACGTTATACTTAATTAAATCGACTTTTTAATAAATGTGTTCTCCTACAACATCAGAGTGCAGCGCCACTTTAAATACGCACTACAATGACAATAATCAATAGTTTAAAACGATTTGAAGCATGTTTTTTTTTTGGGGGGGGCAGAGCTTTATGACGTCATATTTGAGGGGGGGTCTGACTTTTTGTGACGCCGTGTGACGAAGGGGGGGGGGGTCAAAAATCGTCAAAAATCGCGTGACGTCATTTATGGACGGCCCCACGTGTGTTTTTTTGCCTATGTTTTTTTTTGCGTGATAAATGCCACACTCAATACGCACAACACAAATGTTCACATTGCTGTATATGTCACGGCGTCCACTCATTCAAGACGTCAGTCCTATGGACGCCTCGATGGCGAATTATTAACGTTCGACTGACAGTGTCTGTTGCGAGCGTCGGGGCTGGCAATTCGGTGTCAGTTGCTGGCAATTCGGTGTCAGTTGCTGGCAATTCGGTGTCAATTGCGAGCGTGAGTGCCACGGTGTGGGAAGAGTAATGGAGACAGGCGGGGGGGGGTCACGTGCAAATTAGATCGTGTACATACAAACAAGAAATGCAGAGTGACTCGGCGTCCTTTAATCCAATAACAATGGGGGGAATCATGTAGAATTAGTGAAACAAATAGGGAGGGGTTGATCATTTCAGACCCAGGAATGGAACCCTAGTTTTCCAATAAGGTATAATATTTGTTGAACGCGGTATTGTCCAACACTGCATTTTCCAGGAACGTAACCCCTGTGTTCGGCGAGGTTTGCCTGATACAATATGAAGGTAACTCGTTATAAGACCTTCAAATGATTTTACTCTGCTTATGTATTCAGCTGCTGGGGACAAAGACCACTTGTGACATCACTCTAGGGAAATGTCCAATCCTTTAATATAGGGGTTCTTACACTCCCCAACCCGAATCTCCTATCCCTTTGTTCATTCAACTCTCTGTGTCCCTAAAGCTCTCTCTCTCTCTCCCTCTGTTAGGTACATCCCAAATCTGCAAAGAGCATAAAGATCCTAAAAGCACAGACAAGTGTGATCAAATCCATCAAGGCTATAACCAATGTAGGCAGTGAACAGAGGCCAACCAAACAGATGAATGGATGAACCAAGCACAGCGCTGAGCCATGTCCGATCAATACAGCATGCTGTGTGAGCAGAACGGAATTACAACTCCCATGCCACAATATTGGGCCAACCCTCTCAATGTGTTTTATGTAGTCACAGGCCACTGACATGCAATTATAGCAAAGCTTTGCAAAATGATGTAATATTAGTGTCATGAATTCAATAAAGCCCCTTCCATTCAATATCACCACGTAAAACTAAAATATATCTCAGCCGATCAGCCGAAAGGCCTGAAACGGCGTGTGTTACTATAGGAATTTGTTTAAGCATGCAAACTCTGGACCAGTTTTTACCTCCTTCTGGGACTCATTGGCATAGTCAAGGTGTGCTATTCAAAAACTGCTAGTTTATCACATGTTACAGGGAAGTGCCCGTTTTCTACACCCTGAACTGTCGGCTAAAAATAGATATACAAAGCCTCCCCTTCCACTTTAGTCGAGAATTTCCGAGTAATGTATGAAATAATCAGCTTCCATTCTGTATCTCAACATAAAAATAAAATGTCGTGATTGCATCGACCTCTTGGCCTTCCAGTTTCATGTTAACGAGCAGAGCTTGTTTAAAAAAAATACAAATTCTGGACTGGTTCGCGCATATACTCTTTGTGTAGGTTTGTGCAGTAATCTGGTTTTTTGTATGAGCAGTTCATTTTGAGAGTGATTAGGCATTCCTGTATAGCCCGAAAAATTACCTGCACGTATTATTAATTTAGAAAAATGAAGATAGTACTATATAGTGGAAATGTTGACACTCAAATTTCTTCATCATGAATCTCATTTTACTTTATACTATATATTATTTATAATCTTGAGTTTGTGCCATTTATTCCAATGTTTTAAATGCTTCATATTGATTTGCTCATGTGCCATACTTGCATTTAACAGTTGACACTTTTTTTACATTTTGAAAAGTGTTATATAAATAACTGAACAAAATTACCAAAATAAATGTTGATATATTGTACAAATAAATAACATCCACAAAACATTTAAGACAAAGGCTGAGATTCCTAAACTTCAGTAAGCAACATCCCTCCACAGTTCCTGTTTCCACGTTTACCCATCTTCAAATATAAGCAGCGTGTGATGATAAATGGCGTTATAAAACACGCCCCACAATCGTGAATGTTGTGACTCTGCACAATGGAAAAAAAAATCCCCATAGCAGCGAAAAACTCACCACCATAATTGGATATGCCATAACCCCGACCACTCTTGCCCATTCCCCAATGGTGGGATGAAAAATGGCAGAATGGGTGCATTTTGTGTATAATCATATACATTTGAATTGCAATGTTTTCTTCATGACGGCCAAAAATTGGCTAAATAAGGGCCAAAATACCTAAATAAATCGAGTCCAGATTTTTACTGCTGGTCTCTATAGCAAAACAAAAACACATGTTCCAGAAATCAAACCACTTGTAAGATGAATAGGTGAAAGAACCAGATGTCACACTTGAAGAAATAAACACTGCCTTCCTCAATATGAAACAAGGAAAGTTCCTGGACTAGCTGGAATAAATAAGGACGGTTTTTAAACAGAAATGCAATGCACTGTACTTCAAACACGAAATGATGTCCCAGTCATTCATTTATTCGAAAAGTGACACAAACCGGAATTGAAGAATTACAAATCATTAGCCTCCTAGCTTGTGCAAATACATTTCCACAAAGATGATTTGAATAAATAATACTTTAATGGACAAGTGAGGCCAATATGAGAAACAGGATTTAGGGAATGTTTTTTGTCAACCATTCACCACGTGCACATGATGAATACTTTTCTGGAAAAGAATGCAAATTTTAACGTGAAATAAGACAAGCAGAACAATTGGAGATGTATTTAACACACCACATTAACTGTATTAAGGGAAATAAATGCGCTTGGGCAGGACAACATCACGAGGAGGGGCTGATAGCTGAGAGTCGAGACTCACAATGAAGTGGCAGCTAAAGGAGGGCACTTGCCTGAAAGGGTGAACCCCATGGAGACGGAGTGATGAGATCATCTCACGTGCAGCAGCGAGATGGATTGTTGCATCACAAGGACATATGAAGAGTGACAATGACTTGTAGGAGCCTTCATCCAGCAGTGGATAGAACATACCTACTTAAGTATTTTACCAGCCAATAAGACATCTGAGTACAGTAAATTATGCTGCCTATCGATTTATGTATAAAAAAAACTAAACAAATATATCATTGTTCACTGCCTGGAAAGCCTTCCGTTGAAAGCATTATCCGTACATTAGTGTGGCAGAAGGCAAGGATTTATGTATTCCCAGACACTTGTGTAATTCGATGGCAAGATAAGGTGAAATGTGTCGATGGTGACATATGGGGACTACAGCAGGAGGCGTGCTGCTCCTGACAACACGTGATTGTGAAATCTGGCCACTGGGGAACGAGGGCCGACATTTTTTGACACTGCAGCACAGAGAAATGCTTGTGGAGGCCTGGCAAACTGACGTCCTTGCGGATTACAACGTGACTTCTCAAGGTGCTGTAGGACCTTGACCGGGAATAAAAGGACACGGACTGCAAGGCTGCTTAAAAAGGCAAGCCATAAATCCACGCGAGTTGTACTTTATCTGCGCATCCAAAGACATGGAGGTCACGTGGGCTAGGACCTGTACCACCCACCTGCCGAGGAGAATCTCAGGAGAATGCTAATAGGATCGTCCACAACCCTGCCAAGATAACCAACGTCCATTGGGCAAACCTCCAGGCGCTCGAATTGGTGTGAGGTGATCACTCAAGCATTTGGTCTATTTTCCTTGGATATCTCAAGCGATCTTAAACAATAAGTGCAATCTCGTCGTCTTAACCCTCAAAACCACAGCAAGCACTGTACAAGTGGCATTATAAGAAACGACAGTACATTGAAAAAAAACTATAAACTCCGAACACTCTCTCTCCTCTGTCAGTACGGAAACAAATAGATTGACATGCATTGTAAATTTCACGTACAAAGGGGTAAGGATTACTTTTTGTTTTAAAAAAAAAACGTCTTTTTTGCTTTATGCTTCCTACTTCCTTTTTTTAATTTGTTTAACCTTTATAGCTCTAAATATTGTAACGGTGACTTGCAAAGGCCGTCATATAACAGTGGATTGACCGTGGCTGATGATGATTACATTTAACACGTAGGATTTCGCGAGCAATATTATTCATAATTGTAAATGTTGTGGATTTACTCTCCAATGCACCGGTGGGCTGAAGTAGTAACTATTTGGCGTTTTGTTTACGTAAATAATCCCTTACTAATTGGCTGTGTCGGGTGGTGGAGGGTTACGACACATTTATACTTCCGCGATCTAATCCAAAAACCTTTACCATGGATGATTGCATTTTACGTGATCACAAATCATTCACAACAAATACTTCTGGTTTGTACGTGCTCAACTGCCCATTACATAAATCCATGGACATCCCAAAATACAGATTCTTTATTCCATCCTCAAACTGAGTCGACCCTCCTTGTAACCTATACAAAAAGGGGATAATATTTCAGTCAGAAAAAAATTAAGTGCACGTGAGGCACTTTGAGGTGGCTGGGTGGTATCAAGTTACATTCGTATTTGAGCTCAGTGTTACTTGGACTGTGATTACGCAATGGCAATACAACAAATTGTTGTCTTAATAATATTACAGCAATGTTAGCCTGGTGGCTCAGGTTCAATGAGCCAGTATCACTGAAATCTCGTTAAAATACAACCCGTGTATTGAGTTTGTGATCTCACAAATGGCGACACAAAACACCAACATTTTATATTTCATATTTCACATATGTCAAATCTCCAGCCATATATGTATATATTTTCTTCTAAATTTATATTTAAATGTCACGAGAGGAGAACTTCTATGAAGCGGAGCAAGTGGGACTGTGTAGCGCTCCGTGGTGTGAAATCTCATAATTAGATTCGTGATTTCACCTTCCATGGGGCATTCTCTAATACGGGGTGATGCACTGCTTGCAATAGCTTTGGAGATTTGAATGGAGATTTATTTTACTCGTGGAATGATGCTGATATAGCACAATTTACATACAATTTGGAAAACAAATATTTGTTTGATTTTGCAGCCTTTTCAACAGGGAAAATGCATTTCTAGTATTCCTCCATACTCCTCCAGACCCATGTGTTCCTGCAGGGCCGGAGTGTAGGGGTGTCAGGGGAAGGATTCCCACCAATAGGAGGGTTAGTGGGACGCTGACAGGAGAAGGGAGAGGGGTAAGCGAGGAGATATAAGGAGAGAACGAGATTGGGACGGCTGGGGATAGGTGTGGATGGGAAAAAGGATTAAAAGACGAACCCCCTACAGCCTTGTGTCGGCTCTCCTTTACAGGAGTAAGGCTCTTGTAAGCCCTAGGCAACTTGTTGTGCAGGCATTCAATGATAACTTTCGACAGTTGGTACAGCTGCCCCTTGTTACTACCACCGCTGCTGTCAGTCGCTTGTTTACTGCATACTCGTCCACAGGACAACGGCACTTCTGTTCCCTTGTACTACTCTCCTGCGAATGAGATTGTGCAAAAAATAACCATTTGAAGATGTGATTGCTAATTTTGAAATGAAAAATCTCGCAAAGTTAATCTCCGGTGTTAATTTCTCTCACCTTGTGGAAAAAAAATGACTGACATTGACACTGTGCTTATCCTTGCTATAAAGAAATAAATTTATTCAAGAAGAAATCTTGGTTCCTTTATTTATCATCCAAACAAAAAAAGAACATGATAATTTGTTTTCACAAGGCCATTTAGGTAATTGGTTTTTTACACTTTTATCTGGCAACAAAACTAACACCTTTTTTACGAGGAGTCATGTTTGCATAGACCACAATACCTGCAGTCATAATGCAAACAAAAAACATAACTCTGATAATGTATGCACTGTCCTTGAAGTCGATTGGTCCACACCCGAGACAGCTTTCCTTAGAGCCTAGTCTCACATGGGTTGGACCAGATGACGCAAAAAAAAGGTGTCAGTTTTGTTGCCAGATAAAAGGGTAAAAAAACAATTATCATATATTTTTTACTGGCAAATGAGGTACCAATGGTGTAAAGGCCATTTAGTTTTCGCAGGGCTTAGGCACAGTGCCTACTGTGGCCTGTTGGATAGTACGGCCGTGTTCCTGGCCACTCGTCCAGGGCCAGCCAAAATTCACTTCTCACCGCAAAATGACTCCATGCGCAGGAGATCAACGAAAAGTGAACGATAGCAAGTCATAGCAAAAAAGTCGGTGACAATGTTTGTGGATTTGCAACACCAGGATAGTGGACCCCCCCATACGGCGGCAGCAACAAGAAGGGTATTGACACTCACTAGCCAAGGAGTTTATTGATCAGATATTATGGGGAGCCCTGATGAGGTGTTTTACCTGCATTAGTATTGGCTTATTGATGTGGCTGAGAAGAATAAAATAGAACATTGTTCCTGGACTCTGGCTCGTTATGGAAACACGAAGACACTTTTTTTACAAAAGCAAATTGGTCTAAGAGTACATGAAATGCACACTGACCCTTGCACTTGCTCTCTCCATACACAGCTGTTCATTTCCCAATGGACCAGTTGTTCTGTCCCCATACTTACCACACAACAGGCAGGACACATATTTTTAATGAAGGATCATTAATACTTAACCATTTTTAGTTTCTGCATTTTTGTAATTAACATATCTGCAGTAAAAAAAGAGATGATCCAACATGACAATCTAGCTTTTGTCCAATATGAATATGAGCCAAGAGTGTCTGTGTGTCCCATGCGTGACGTCACTCCACGTCGGCCAGCCCCCCTCATTAATAATCATAAACAGGTGACATCCTCCACATGGACCACCCCCCCCCCTCATTAATAATCATGAGCGGGTGACGTCACTCTACATGTAGCACCCACCTCATTAACAATCATGAGCAGGTGACGTCTTTCAAATGGACACCCCCCCTACCATTAATAATAATTAGAGGCTGACGTCACTCCACATGGGGGGGGCGAGGCGCCTCCTCCCCCCTCCTCGGCGTCAACTCACAACCCTCACTACAAAGGCAGAACCCTCACGTCACGTGATCTCCGTAACGCTGTTGAGACATCAAAGTAAAAAGGACGTCGTGATGAACAAGGGATTATAACCTTAAAATGAAATAGGTCTGTGGCACCGCGCCCTTACAAATTGCACACGAATTGATGCAATGAATATCACGTCACGGTCTGCTTTTCGCTTGCAAGTTTCAGATTTACTGAAATACACCCGTCCTTGGACGAGCAAAAGGCTGGTGCTATACATTTTGCTACTTTCCTCATGCAATATACGTGTAATGTTGCATTTTTGTAAAGATGTTATATAATTTTTTTTAATATATTTTTTTATATTTAGGCTTCAGTTTGTGAAAGCTTGGATAACTGAATCGATTTCCACTGAGTGAAATGTCTCTTCGTGGTCTAAAAAGGCCAGGCATAATGCTATTTGATACCAAATAGTATTTCTAGCATCTGATTGATGGCAGGTATGTATGTGCTCAAGGGTAGAGAAATGTTTCCTAATCCTGCCTCACCCTCCTGTGGCTGGCTGGCTTTTAAATATTCTGCTATTCGTCTTCCATTGATTTTCATGAACATTTGTGCTTGTACACGTGACAACAAGCTAACGGGTCTGTAATTCTTCAAATCAATTGCATCACCCTTTGTGAATAGTCGAATTATTATTCAGTGATTGAGGTATTTAATTTTTTGTGTAATCCGTTAGCGAATAGGCCTGCTAATTTTATTCCAACAACTGGTCCCGCTTCTTTGATGTTTACGGCTATATCATTTGGTCTAAGAGCTCCCCCCATTTTCATACTATTAAATATGACATATGAAACTTGAAAACGCATTTCCAATTATTTTTACAGTGACATGAGAATGTTTTAAAGCATTTTTTAATATCGATGGAAAAAATATTAGCCATCTCAGATTTACTGATGACATCATCATTATGATAATCAATGGAAATTAATTTCAGTAATTATTGAATAACTTAATGAAGAAGGCTGCAAAGTTGGTCTCAAGATAAATATATACACAAACAAACGTAATGTGAAGTAGCTTTGATAAATATTGGAGGGACACAACTGGAAAACACAACAGTGTATGTGTGGTGTCAACGATTCAGAGACAGAGTTTCTAGGAGGTACTTTCTTTATTAACAACTTTCACGGTCTCGTCCACACACTCTCCACAGTAGCTCAGCCTAGCCTGTACACAACACTAGCCGTCTAACACTGACGGCGCTGACTGAGATAGCCAACTACTATCCTTCATAGAGCAATATCTAGCGGAGACGTTTGTGACGACAGCGACGAGACGACAGCAACAATGAGACGAGTCCATTCCCAGAACCGGCAGCCTCGAGCTCCCGCTCACGGCTCCTTTTATGCTTCCAGCACGGCCTGGCTCCGCACTGACCGCACCTCCCTTCTCGAACCCGCTAGCAGGTTCCAGGGGCCTCCAGATGGGGTCCTCCGTGACCCTTGCCCTAGTTCCTCCGCTCTGCCAACACACCCCGTGCTCACGCTCACCGGCGTGTGTACTGTCTGTCCACGACAGCTGCTGCTGCTGTCCACCAGCCAGCGCTATTACACTACATATCTATACCGAGAGTGGTTATTGAAGGTGGACCAGGATTACAATTATGAAATAAAGTCAGATGGGGAAAACATTTTTACATTTAAAGTAAACGCAAAATATCAATGCACCTCAAGATGATGCTCGATGCATTTCTGCAGTACGAGAGCAAGGGAGATGTGCCAGCTTGGGGAAACGTTCATCCAGATGTAAGAACAGATCACGGCTAGTTATGATGATAAATCTGTCCCAGCGTATATTTGGCCATGTGGGCAAGATACATTTTTTTAAATCAAAGTTTCACATTGGGAAAAAGGTTGTTATGTTGGATTTATCTATATGGAACTGTATTGACAAATCCTTCCAAGCATTGCAGGGATAACATATTTCATACACTGTTGCACCTACATGGCTCAATAATGACAAATACTGAGTGAACATTTCTTAGAGATTTGTTGCGAGTTGTGAGAATTTAGACCGAACAAACATTGCAGCCTACAATGGTTCACCCTTGGAAACATCGTTTCAGCCCTCCAAGACCTCAAGCAAACATGTGGAATGTTTCTCTGAAGGACAGTGCAGTAATTTCATTGTATTTTTGTCAGTGTGTCCTAGGGGAATAAGATGGGAGCTTGAGCGGGAAACCTTGAACTTGAAAGCAAATTCACAGCACCGATCTCAAAGCTGAGCCAATTAAATGAAAACCATGCAATATCAATCAATCACTGTCAGGTTTTAAATCATTCGCACTGGCATGTTGTGTCTGGAATTGGCAATTAATATTAGCGTGTGCTGCGTGCCATGCTCATGGTCTATTTTAAGTACAACATGTAAAATGTGCTTTACATGGATTCACGTCAGATTCTGACATGCACTGCAAAATGTAACGGTTTTAAAATGCACAGTATGGGATTGACTGTAAAGGTATGAACACAAGAAGATCAAAACTGAGCACTGAAATCCAGGTTTAATACGACGAACAGAAGGTTGAGCAATGTATCTCAGTTGAATATATTACGAGGCTGAATCAAGTCTGGATATGTGACGCTCTGTAATGCAGCTATCTGCTCAGGGCATTTCTAACTCAACTCAACGAAAGGAATCTGAGCCAAAGATACTCCAGGTTACTGCAAACGTCAGTGCCCTTTTGAAAAAAGAATCGCATTCTAAACTCACCATATGCACTTTTTCCTTGTCCAATTTGTAAATGTTGCCTCCAGTCATTTAATACGGGAGCATTCCGTGCACAGAATCCCTAATTGCAGGACACTATGTGATATTGATTAGCTAAATCTGCTCAGTGATGAAGTACAAGACGCGTGGGTAGTTAGAGAAGGGCTGAGATTTAATGTGGCCACAAATTGAAATTCAGTTTCTGAGCAATTACGATCTGGTAAGTACCTGCATTTCACATTCACTAAAACCGCATGTTAAAAATATTGATTGAAGTTACCTGAGGTCCATGGAGACAACACATATATATGCAACATGTTTACGTTTATAATATTGTTTTCACATCAATCTCTGCACGACCAATGTAACAGAAACAATAACATGTTCTCCTATGCTGCTCTACTCCATAACAGTTTTGTATATGCCACTGCAATATCACAGTCCTGAAGGTATTGATGCTCTGTAGCTTGAATGTGTGAGATCATTTTGGTCCAAGATTGCATGTAATACACATCAACACATATACTCTCCCATATATAATACATATTGTTAAAATGAAGAAAAACTCTGGAATTAAACCAAAAAACAATTGGATAAGTTGGCAAATAGGCAAACAAATACATACACTCCTTCAGAAGGGCTTAATAACAGTGTGTTCACAATAACACTATTGACTGCACATGGCATATTGAATTAACAAAATCCATTGCAGGTCAATTCACTGGGTCACCAACTATATCATAAATCAAATGTAGGACGGGCTCTTATAATAAAGCCAGCATTCAAAGAGTATAACAGCCTTATTCCATCCCTCTATTATTACCTTTGAAGCGATGTTCAAATTCAGAGCCATCTATCTTGCTCCTTCATCTATTAAAAATTCATACACTACGTGACACACTGCACAGTAGCATGGTGCAAGGTTTAATTGAAGAGCACTATTTTTTAATTACCTTCACTCAATGCTAATACTAATAGCAAGTTACAATGGGACTTGTCATTACACAAGGCCCATCATAAGCTTCTTGAATATCCACACCCTGAAATTTGAAGATACGTTTGGGCCTCTGAATATCGAGGCACCAAGCTATGTTTTTGTAAGATTCGTGAGTGGAGCACATACTTTAGGAATAAAGTCAGTATGTGCAAGGGAACTCTGAAAGTGAAAATAAGCATTTGTATACGTTTCGACGTTACCTTCTTTTCAGACGTTACCTTTATTCAGACGTTACCTTGATTCAGACGTTACCTTGATGAACAGACGTTACCTTTATTCAGACGTTACCTTGATGAAAATTTGAGCAGGTTTTTTTTTCTTCTGCATTAAACCGAGCAGAATTGTTTGCTCATTAATTTCCTATGTTCCTGATTTAGTGATGCAATAGCTGAGTTATCCATATAGTAATACATTTACAGCCATGTTAACTGGCAGTGCATCAGTTGTTTCGTTCATTATGTATATCACAAGTTAAATATAAAAGTGCATTTGTTTGCAAGTCACAACCAATTGTGATGTGCTTCGGCATGCCTATGAGATGTGCAAAACAGCTGTTTACAATTTAATCATTTTGATCTGAACTCATATGACTTGTATGGATTTTTTTTCTAGGAGAATTGAGTTGTCAAAGATAAAATGCAAAGGCTTGGGTTGTAGATGCATGGCTATTAAAGTGATACTGAGTGTAAAATGGACATCCAGTAAAAAATGTATCACATCCAAGTATATATTGAATTCAGATGATAGCATACATCCTGTCATTGTTCAACCTCACACACTCATCTTGAAACATCACACTGTTTTTTTTGCATTTTTACCGAAGTGATAATGGTTTCTTTCGCAGTTACAGTATTGTGGCCACACACATTCATATGCTGAACCCCAATTAAAAAAGTTAATCATCTCGTTACATATACATAAATATATTGCAATTCTGACGAAGCTGCACAGAAGTTCACCCCAAATGTTCACACCACCTAAGTGTTTCCTAGATGTTTTCATTTCTGGAAAACATAATGTGTTGTGTCTGTTACTGTAGTACACCCATAAGCACAGCTCTCAATCGTTTTAGCAAGAGCACCCACCCTGTTGTAACATTGTAACAGCGTGTGATGGTGAGGAGCCATTTTCAAAGTAACATTATTCAGATGAATAACGAAAATGCATGCACATCTTAAGAGGGAACGATGTGTTGTTTTTCTCGACCAACAGACCTCATCGTCATCACCCTATCTAGCCACCCGTCCTAAGTCTGCTGTCATTTCAAAACTGGTTTCTGTGCTCTTAATCACGTGCTCCTCTTAATGTCCCTCAGCGTACATTAGTAGTACACCTGTCCATGCTTTGTGCACGCTTGGATCTTATTCTCTACTCTTTATTGACTTCCACGCTTCTGATCCATATGTCGTATAGCAGAAAATATAACCTGATAAAAAAAGATTTTTGAAACAACCTAAAGAGGACAGATACAGTCGAGCAAGAGACATGGTAATGACGGACATTTGCCCAATTAAAAAAACACAGTTTTTAATCTCAGGGTAACGCAGCAAGCACAAGAGCTGGCAATCGTGCTACTCGATTGCAAGCAAAGGAATGGGTGGCAATGAGGACAGTGTCACTCACCCCATGACAATCACAAACACATGCAGTTATATTTGACGATATAATCCAGAGATCATGCAAATGCATCCAAACCTACCGTTTCAAAATGTCATTGCTAGGACCCACATTTGTCACCTGGGGCCATGTAATGCAAATCATTTTGGAAAATTGCAACCTGCGCTTCATGCAGTAATGCATTATTGTCAGAGGGGTTTATTTATTTATTTAAGTTGTATATACGCTGTTTGGAAAAGCACAGAACTCAAATGATCACCGTCCACATTTCAGATTGTTATTATCCTGTATTAACCTAAGTGAGTTCCAACAGGGCAAATAGCAGCATAACTTTATTATAATCCTGCCCCATGATCTGTGACGCATTGGTAGCTCTCAACGGTAATAAATAGATTTAACTTGGTGTATGTTGCACGCATAAGCAGTGTGCTAGGTCAAGCAATTTATGTATTAAATAGCAACACGCACATCCTTTGGACACGACCGTCCATTCCTCCCGGCCAGCAAAAGTTTACTGCTAAACACATTCCTGCGGAGGGAGCTGGTAGGAACGTTGGGTTGCTCGGTCAATGACCAGGGTCAACGGCGGCGTGCTGTATTCCGCAAATATGGCCGACTGTGAGGGCGGGCACAAGCCGGCGTGAGTAGGTTAAACGTTGAGTTTTATAAGGGCACCACGGGGTGACCAGCTCCTCCCCACCCAGCCCCACCCCTTCCACCACCCACCCTCCCCACCCAGCCCCTCCCCACCCTCCCCTCCCCACCCAGCCCCTCCCCACCCTCCCCATCCAGTCCCTCCCCACCCTCCCCTCTCCACCCAGCCCCACCCCTCCCATTTTTGGACACACGACGGTCCGACACAATAATCCTCTGTGGGCTGGTGGAACCAGGTGGTTCCTACCAGTAAAATAACCCTGTCTCTCTACACCTTTATCTTGCCTTCTCTATACTGTGCATTACAATGTATCCTGACTTCTCGCTTTGTCTTTGTTTCTGTCTATTCATCTGTCCCCTCTCCTACCTCAAGTGCATCTCACCTACTCCCCTCCCCCTATCTCTCTCCTCGTCTTTCTCTCTCTCACTTCTACTCTCATCATTCCCACCTCTCTCTTTCCTGTCTCAAACTCTCTCTCTAATGCTCTCTCCCACTACTTGTCACGTTTCCTCGCTGTCCTCTTTCTGTTTTGCTCTCCCCCCCCCCTCTCATTTTCCTGCCCATCTCTCCGTCTCTTCCCCCCTCCTCCATTTCCCTCCCCGACCTCCCTCCTCTATCTCCCTTCCTCACCTCCCTCCTTTGTTCTCGTATTTTATGGCAGCATGAGTATGATAGCGAGACTATGACGACATGATAGCATGATAAAGTATTCCGCAAATTTGTGTGGGATATACATGAACCGGCTCAACACTGTGGGGTTGTGGGTAACGTCATCCCGCAGATGGCCGCGGGATGTCACTACCACACACTCGCTCTAGGGAGTGCAGCACCCAGCCAGACAGGAATCCACCCAGGTCATACAGCCAGACATTCGTTTTCTAAGATAGTATGATATTACTCCAGTATATATTGTATACACTGTAATATAGTTTAACACGTCGGCTTTCGCGCGACCAATATCATCCATAATGGAGGTTTTTTGGGTTAGATCGCGTAAATATGTGTCATTAAAGCCCGCCACCACCTGCTACAGCCAACTAGTAAGGGTTGTCACGTAAACAGAACATGCCAATTCGTCACTAGTACAGCACACCTGTGTGTTGGAGAGCCAAGCCAACAACGTTTCGCCAGTAATTACAACTAGCTTCATCAGGCGACAGCCAGATTTGTGGAGAAGTCTAACTGTTTCATTCCTTATACTGTAATTTACTTGTAGGGAAGGAAGGCCTGGATGCAGAGCTCAATGTTATAAATTTTCCAGGAAGCAAAAGTGAGTACAGTATATTCGACAGTAGCTGGAATTGTGTATATTTACAAATACGCTCAAGTACACATGGCTCCAACAAATACTATCTGCTAAAATACCGCATGCTGCCACGGTGTAATGGTTAGCACACTTGACTTGCAATCCAAAGGTCACCTGTCCAATGCTATCTCCTGGCGTGGCAGTTGAAACAATGGCGCAGTTTTCTTAAATCCCTCTGCCTCTGTCCATCCGGCAGTGCAAATTAATTTACCACACTTAGTCGATCGCCAGGTCGTGTGTGGTGTCGCTTAAGTGGGGTTACACGAACCTCTTACAACAGATCTTGCTAGCATGCAAGAGGAGGTCAAATACCCTCTCTAGTGGAGGCCATTTTGCCAGTTGTGCCATCAGCAAGTAATTGCAGGCAGCACCTTAACAACTTGTTTTACCTACAAACACTTTGCATACAAATTAAGTGTAACAGTTTTAACCTTCTTTCTGAGAAAATTATTCAAATTGTGCTTTGAGAAAGTACTAAAGGGATGGAAGTGTTTCTAGTCTCACACAGTTCGATTTAATTTCATGCACAATTCAATTTCCTGTTGACGCAGTAACAATTTTTAAACGCATTGAGATGATTTAGATTACCATGGTCACTGTATATATTTGTTGATTTACTTATATAATTATTTAGTTTTCAATGATTGCTACGATTTGTATGTAGCTGTCGCAAAAATCTATATATATACACACTTTGGAATATCAGTGTGGAGTTATGATGGGAATGTATGTATGTTGTTGAACTTATTTTACACCGTACTTAGCCAACCGTGCTAATCAGAGGTGCAGATGATGGTATCACTAATTTACTGTGTGGCACCCATTCACATTTGGCATGCAAAACACTTATTCCGTTTTTATCTTCTTGGTTTTTTCGGTAAAGTCACGTAGAAGGGAAGTAATAAAATATTAAAAATAAAACATAAAACAATTCTCACGACGTTTCGGCCACAACGCAAGCAGCCGTCTTCAGGTAAAGAATGAGAACCTGTCAAGCTGGGAGCTTATATCTACGCTGAGTTGGGGGGGGGGTGTAAGAGGAGCGCCTCAACCAAGGGATGTGCATATCTTACACCCAACTCAGCGTAGATATAAGCTCCCAGCTTGACAGGTTCTCATTCTTTACCTGAAGACGGCTGCTTGCGTTGTGGCCGAAACGTGAGAATAATTTTATTATGTTTTATTTTTATTATTTTATTACTTCCCTTCTACGTGACTTTACCGAAAGAACCAAGAAGATGAATTCCTGCAGTCACGAAAGCTTTAAATCGAAAATTATTCCGTTTTGTAAATGTAGACCTTCGTACGAGATTTAGGTCAAACACGGCAGATATTTCAGTCACGTGTGTAGCACAAATCGTGAATTGTACTAATTTCATGAAGTCACCTGGCTTTAACAACTGGCAGGAACCTGAGGTTCTGTATTGAAAACCATACTCTCTGCTTCTTTCGGTAAAGTCACGTAGATAGAAAAAATTATGAAAGAACACGACGTTTTGGTGGCAACACAAGCGTCCGTCATCAGGTGAGAAAGAATGATCTGCTGTTGTGGCTTTATTTAGGTACGCTTGTGTTGCGACCGAAACGTCGTGTTCTTTGATGATTTTTTCTATCTCCGTGACTTTACCGAAAGAACCAGAGAGGATGGAGACCTGCAGTCATGAAAGCTTCAAATCAAAATTGAAAACCATTTTTTCCCTTCAGCTTCACTAACATATTACTGCAAAGCCCTACCACGAGCGAGAAAAACTTTTTCGATTTCCGTTACTGCGGCATTGAATAAACAATAGCTTACCCTTGAAAAACGATGTCCAAAAACGTCCTCGGTATCCACTCTGTAGGAGGTGAGTTGCGTTGGTGACACTGTTAGCAGATAATCACTTGCCCTGAAAAAATATTAAATTATGGCATGGGGTTATAATCCAAGCTGCAGAACCGCCTCATCACTGGGTGTTGGAACGACAAGCTGGGCTATGCATCTGTTTGCAGCTGTACACTGTTAAGTTGCGTTCCCCACAAGCATCTGATCTATGCCTCTTGGAGCAAGTAGTTTATTCCCCACCCTGATAGGGGAGTGATTTTATTTAAAAAAAAAAGTATGTACAAGCAAGCGTATCGCCATTATGATTTAGGAATAATTTCGCTTGGCAAACTTCACGTCTGAAAATGTCAATGTGAAGTTTGCCAAGCGAAATTATTTCTAAGTAATGTTTCTAGAAAATGTAAAGCTTTTACCCAATCTCGCACATGTGGGTGGTGTTATAGCTTGTAGATAACGTGAGTTGTTATACTGTGCTTCTTACTTAGTCCAGCATTTCTGAACTCTGGATAGTTTCAGTGATATATTTTAATGTTGAAAATTACATAACATTCAAGAAATGCACACACAATTATGCCATGTTGAAACACATTTTCTGAATGTCTGAGTTTAATGCAAATGCACAAACTTTCCTGAGAAAAAGAGCATTTCTATCAAATTAATTACCGTTTCTTCCTATTATGCATGTGTAGTGAGTTCAAATGAGTCGCAGACGTATTCTTGGAGGCAACACATTTATTTAACACCAACACACGGGGTAACTGCCCCTCATCAAAATAACAACCTATGGTGGTGACCACCAGGTGAATTACACTAATTACAACTTAACTAGCTACAATGGACCGGACCGTAGTTCGGGTCCCGGTCCACGTGTTGGAGACTCGGTAGAACGTAGATGAAGGCTTCTTGAAGATGAACAACAACGTCGGTCCCTCTGGGGGACCCGGCTTATATTCTCTGCGGCGTGGCTGCCTCCGCCCTTGGCCACGACCACCTTCCAGAATCCTCGAGCAGGATCTGGACCCGGACCACGTGACCACCCCGAGCCCCCACTTCGGGGCCCCTTTTTAGACTTAACCGGTCACGTGTCCTCTCGGGTCAACCAGAGTGCCCATGGGCTTTAGTAACCCCGGCACACCCACACCCTATCCTGTAGGGCTGGCACTGCACGCAAAGCGTGGTGCCACCTCGCGCTATCAACCAGCGCTCACCGAGCCCCTCTATGGCCGGTACTACACCCACACCACGTGGTGTCCGCGATGTCGTTACAGCGCACGCCGTGCCTCTCTAGGGCCGGTACTACACCCACATCATCGTGGTGTCCGCGATGTCGTTACAGCGCACGCCGTGCCTCTCTAGGGCTGGTACTACACCCACATCATCGTGGTGTCCGCGATGTCGTTACATGGCACGCCGTGCCTCTCTAGGGCCGGCACAGCACAGTGACATCCCGCGATGTCACTACACATGGAAAAAAATCATGCTATCTTCAACTGTTTCCTGTGACGGTCACGGGTGACGACATGAAACACGAGACAATGTGGACAGGAGGGCTGCATGGTGGACAGCAGAGAGCAGTGCAGCAAAATACACTGTGGTACTATATTGTGCTTCTATGCTCCCTTATCTATGCTCCCCCACTTTCATTAACCCGCATGAATCAGCATGATGCAAAATGTACAAACTTCGGTCTGCTAACATCCATGACCCATGTGGCGTGGAGAGGTCCTCATCCAGCAATGGATTGATAATTAAGTGCACATGTACATGTTCAGTGTCGTCTCATCATCCCGAATCATCATCATTATTCATTATTATCCATCGCCATTGTCACTTTCGTCATTATCATCATCATCGATGATAATAACACAAACTATCAATATGTACAATCATATTACAGTCTGTCACAATATTTCCATAGAGAGCTAAAATTGTAGCTTCAATACGAGCCTCAAAGACGCGGGGAACTGCCGATAACGATGTGGATGTCATGCCCACTATCATCGCACCCACAAATCTCCACGAGTGAGATGAGAGTTTAGTGCTCCTTAGCTCACTGGTGTGTGCATGGAATTGCAGACGAGGTGCACTGCACGGGGTGTATATTAGGAAGGTGTCAGTGCCTGCCCATTGGCTCCTTCCGCTACCTTTTTGCTTTTCTAGAAATAGCAGACATGATGAAGATCCGATCCCGAGTGAACGTGACGACTCTTTGGATTACCTTAGTCCTGTGAATAATAAGTACCACTTTGTGTGGAGAAATCAACCCCTGCCATAGGATTGTGGAATTCCAACTAATGGATCGGTGTTCTAAGGAGGAAAAGAGCACCACCTCGATGTTGATTTTAATGGTAAACAATTTAGATTTTTGACCTGTGAATAAAAAGCCTCTGGATAGGAGGAGTTTCACTGTCTTTACTACATTGTTTAAAAAAACTGTAGTTGGAGGAGGTAAATCAAAGCGTGATTTAGTGTGTGGTATTGGTGTACTGATATGCCAATCTTGCAAACTTTGCCTGCTACTACATAGACGACACAAGCCCTCTTTTAATGTCAGGAAAGACAGGCTCTTTTCGTACTGCTAGTTGGAATGACGAGGGTAGTTGTGGTGGCAGAATGGGTTGGGACTTTGGACAAACAAGATCATCTGTCACGAGGCACTCCTCATTGCACCATCACTGACAATACATTTAGCCCAAAAATCCAAAAGCAAGTCGGTACAATTGCATCGGTAGCGGTCCTCTCCTCTGCAAACGAGTAGCTCCTGCGGTTGATTAGATAATTTACAATGAACTATTAGATTGCAAATTAGAGCATGTAATGGCCTGCTGATTAAGATGTCTAGGGCATTTAAATGGGAGTGGGAGAGATTCAATATCACACTGCAGATGTACACTGGAGATGTGCAGCTGGATATTGCAAAAAACAAAACTAAACAATTTTTATTTTACCAGTTAAGGTCCACTGAGCTGTATAGCTCTTTTTCAGAAACAACCTGATTGCAAATTATAGCTCAATGAAGTCGCTAATCATGTGGACATTTATAGGAGCCAAATACTGTAAACGCATGTTTTTAAATGCGGAGGGATAAACCGGAGGGCCTAGAAAAAAAATCCACGTGACCACGGGGAAAACATGCAAACTCCAAATATACAGGCATCAGGGCCAGGATCGAACCCATGCCCTCCTGTTTACCAGACAAGGTAGTTAACATCTTGTCACCGTGGCACGCCATTTCTTGCTAAGATTAGTTCAATTGGCTATCAGTAATAGGCAGAATAATGTGTGAAAGCCCTTCAGTGAGCCGTCACTCTGTACAATCAACACCTGCTGATAACATTGTCAAATCTATTAAATTGCAATACATTACAATACGTTTTCATTTAAAGGAGAAAGATGTGTGAATAACATTTTAAAGCACCTTCCTTAAGAGGTGTGGAAGCATGCAAATAAGATGCCATATGCAAATCATGACTTATTAAAATATCATATGCAATGTCAGATATTGTCTTGGTAGTTGTGCAGAATAACAAGCTAAACATACTCTTTGGTTCTTTCGGTAAAGTCACGTAGAAAGAAATTAAATTATAATAGAATACGACGTTTCGATTGCAACACAAGCAGTCGTCATCAGGTACATACTTTACCAGTGCCGTTAAAAACATTGCAAAAATGTGTAGTTTTTTTTGGAAACCTAACGTCTTATTAAAGCCAATGAAGCCATGCGCTTGAGCGAGCAACTCCTCGAGCCTGACATTGATTTAATTGGCGGAGCCAATGCCATTTTTAGACAGCTGCTCTTCCCACCCCAAATCCATTCAATTTATATGCGGCTCACCTCGAAGGTGTGAAATGCACAGCAGGAATGCCGCATTCAGATTGAATCAATCCACAACGACGAGTGCGTGATCTTAGAATAGCGCTCTGTCATCTCCTGCGTGTCTAATGACACCAACGTGCACTTTCCATGGCCACAAACTGAGTCTCGCGTAAAGTTATCAAAAATACGACTCACGTGGCATATTCTGTCGTCACATGCTGTCATTTTTAAGGTGCACGCGCTGAGGGATAACATTGCTTACGGTATAAGGTCAAACCATTTAAGTTTCATTAATATCGATATGGTTTGTAACATCCATGTCGGACATGTAAACTTATTATGATAATGATGTACAGTCCTTTGTCAATCCAATTCTAGATTAAAGCCTTCCCATGCCATGTCGGATAAGGGTGGGGGGTTGTTTGACCATACTTCACCACGATGGTCTGTGCGGGTTCATGAACGGGTTTTGTACGTCACCCACCACTGATTTTAGCCATGGTCGGGAGTCAAACTCAAGTTGCCGGCTTCAGACAAAAAATATGTTAAGAAGCTATGCTTATATGCATACTCTAAAAGCAGATTCGTAGATGCTCTGCTTGTCGAGATGCATTACAATGGTTATGCCGTGGCGAAGGACGCGCCCTGAGCCGCATGATTCCTTGCACACCAAGGTGTCCCCCCAGCCCGACAAAAAAACGTGACCAGCAACAGTGGCCTCAGTCAGTGGAGAGGCAAAGCTCGTTCATATCTGAGGGCACAGAGAGCGAAGTACTTTGGCACGCCTGTCAATGCAAGAGTTCTGTTCTGCGCTGCTAAACCACACGCAGACGAAGAATAGCGCGCGCGCAGTAATAACAGCGCATGAAGGTAACATGCCAACAGATGTGGAATAGCAGAGATAATAAGGCGGGCAGGGGAAAGGGCGGCACAGTGGAGGTGACGAGAGTGAAAGATAGGCAGATACCGAGGGACGTGCAGAGTCCTGTATGGACTCGTGCGGACATATACACAGGCAGGAAGACGGGACACGCAGAAAGATAGGGGACAGGCAAGCAGAGAGGTTGATAGGCAGCAACAGATAGGCCGTGTAAGACACAGACCTGTAGTGTGATCATTCAGACAGACAGTTAAATATAAACAACAAATTATGTTTTTTTTAAGCATACATGCTTAAAGATTAATGTAGTTAAATGCTTGTATTTCTCAATGTAATACAAAAAAAGTTAAATGCAAACACATCTTTCCGCAAAGTCACTGGTCCATACGTGTGTGTGTATGTTTGTGAGCAGAAGGAACTTAAGCATTAGAATTAAATGCACAGATAAATCCGATAACCAAAGTACTTAATTAAAGCTGCGACTTATAATTCTGCGGCGTGATCTGCTACACAAACCAAACTTAATTCTATTTTACTGTGAGTTCCCATGATGGTAAAAGTCTGCTTCACAGCATAATTAGATTGCAAACATTTTTTAAATTAATTTCAAAATCCAATACAGTCTGTTGCGTACTTACGTTAGCGGTCGTTAACATAAATTCTGGAGTGAGCTGTAGCAAAGAAGGAGCGAGAGAGAGAAAAAAGAAACATTTAACAAATAACCTTGAACGTATTCTGTGCGTGTAGTCAGCACTCAAATGCATTGCCCTTCTGGGCTGCCTCTGCCGAGACGGCAAGAAAAGAGAGAGAGAAAGCCAGCACGGGCGAGAGGATGAGAGGGAGGAGGGCCACGTGCGTGTATAGGCAAGCCGAAGCATGTCTGACCCCCCATCTGGCCAATGGGTACAGGAACATTTTATAGGAGCTAGCTGCCGGGGGATGTGAGGTTTGGTCAATTCGTAGCTATTACGAATGCGCTCGGAGGCAAGAAGGATTGTAAAAAAAAACACCACAAACACGCAACAGACCGTGGCCGTAAGCCACGGCTGTCTGCAGCACAGTTTTTGCGGTTGCGTTACAGAGCGCGCAGCAATCTCTCGTTTCGCGGATGTCTCTCTCAGTTCGCTGAGCCCAGCGCTCCGGAATATGTGAACGCTTGCTGCACCCCCCGAGCCATGGCGACACAATGGGATCATCCACTCTGGCACAAGATTTCGTTATTTCTGTGAACGGCACTTCCTGTCACAGAGCTACAAATTGCAGAGGATGGAAAATGTTAACTACACAAGAAATTGCGTGTGGCATGAAATAAACAACATATTTTGGCTTCCAAGGTTACTATTAAGGGCTGCCTATTAAATTGTATACATTTTCCATCATTATCAACAAAATGTCTTACATGGAAAAGAATACCCAAGCGAAATGTTATGCCAATTAAAATGTGTAATTTTTATGTGTTAAAAACAGCTAAACCCATTGTGTTGTAAAAGCTTGCTTTTGTGATTGTTTTCCTTTAAAAAAAATACCGTATCATTTTACAATGATTGACTTAAGTCAAACATTGTATTATGAAGGGAAATATAATTATGGGTCTTTATGCAAAGATGCACCTCCATAAGACAATTGAAATTAAACCTTTCAGTAATCCTTAGAAATACAAAAAAACAGCAGCACATCACAAATCAATATGTTGTCAGCCTGGGGCACGGGAATATTACCAGAAAACTGTTATCTCTAACACACATGCACAATATGCTACACTTAACATACACCGCACATAAAGGCGCACAATTTTACCATTGCACTTACATTTTCACAAAATTATAATTTTATTCCAAGAAAACACAAAACCAGTCAAGAGGGTGACAGTTTTTGCTTTCCAAAAAACAGTCATCAGTGGTGGGTGAAAGTAGCAATCGGAGATGAACAAAGCTGCCTGAAGGATTGATGTCTTCTATTTTAGACAGGGACTTCTGCAGTACCGAGCCATCCAGGACATCTTAACCCACACGTGGATTTCTCAGAAACCCAGGATGTGTGTCAAGGATGACAATTAAACTATGACGTCAATGTACCTACAAACTTTGTTCCATGAGCCAATATCCACAGTCATTGATGTCAAGACAGTCAATGTTGCTGCAATTGAAGAGAAATATGCACCCAAGTAAAATGATTTGCAATGGACTTCCAACAAATCCGACCTCAACCTGGGTTCCATTATCACGTATTGACTCATCAAGTGAATGCAATTACAAGTTACCGCTGGGATTGTTTGTGATGTTGATGCACCACTGATCATGATTTTTATACACCCGGTTAAGAATTTTGTGCGGCTAAACCTTTGGGCAATACGTTCACAAATAAAGTACATGTCTGGTCCGAGGAAAGCAATTTGATGCTTCTGTTGTATCTAAACATAATGTTCTGTATCCAAACATATAAATGCTGTACCCTGTATACAGGTTTATACAGATACTAGCTTTACTACCCGGCTTCGCCCGGGACTTGGATTCTCGACGCCCGGCCGTCTTTGTCTCCCCAGTGGCGATGTTCACACCACGGTTACTCGTTTGAGGCTGAGTCGACGTAGGGGAGGCCCAGGACCGGTTCAAATGATCGTCACAGGTGGTGGTAGTAAGTGGGAATCGAACTCGGGTCGCCGAGTTCATAGCGCAGCGCACTAACCACTACACTACCGCTCGCCCCACACACGCGCCCCCCGTCCATAGGTACACATACACGCGCTCACCACTCACCCTCAACACTCACCCTCACCACTCACCCTCACCATTCACCCTCACCACTCTCCCTCACCACTGTCCCTCACCACTCATCCTCACCAATCACACCCTCACCAATGACCACTCACCACTCACCCTCAACACTCACCCTCACCACTCACCCTCACCACTCACCCTCACCACTCACCCTCACCACTCACCGTCACCACTCAACCTCCCCTCACCACTCACTAATCACCACTCACAATCGCCACTCACAACCGCCCTCACCATTATATTTTTGCCCCAGTCAACGCCGGATATTTCCCATTCGTAGCAGTTTATATCAAGTCTATAAGCAACTTATATTAAACAGGAAGCGCGATCCTAAAGTAATTAACAACCTTCGATTAGTCCTTTGTGCGATTCAAAGAATCGATTCCTGGCATGTTGGGGGTTTACATTTTGAATGATAGAGTTTCATTTTCATTGTTTTTTATTTTTTCAGGAGTTTTTAATTACATTTTTGTCCCGGTCAACGCCGGATATTTCCCGTTCGTAGCAGTTTATATCGACTTTAAGCAACTTATAGTAAACGGGAATCGTCCGAATGTAAAGGAATCTACAACCTTCGATTCCTTTGCGCGATTCAGAGAATCGATTCTTGGCGCGTCGGTTTAAAAGTAATTACACAGTTGTTTTTTCATTGGTATGTAATGTTTGAAAGTTTTCATAAGATTTTAAATGTATTTTCCCCCCGGGCAACGCTGGGTATATCGAGTTTATACCACAAATGCGTGCGCATATTTTTAACGGGAATTAAAAATGGCGTACACCCGGCAGCGAATGCGTCGCTACCCGTTGCCAGGGGCAACCGCCGTCCAATGAAACTGCGTATGGTCCGGCGACACACAGACACACACACAGACAGACAGATTTGCGATTTTATATATATAGATAATGAGCGACTTCTGCGACACGTTGTGTAGAGGGTAGCTACATTCCTGAAAAAAAGCTCAAGAGCTTATACTCTAGAGGTAAAAGTTAGTTTTTACATGTATATATAACTAAATGCCATGTTTTTTATTCCCCGTTTCGACTGAGTCATATTGCCCTGCCATTGTGAAAGATGAGCTGTAACGTGTGAGGTCAAGAAGAGATTTAATTATCAAGGATCCAACAGCGGCTGACTTGTGGATTCATATACATGTTGTATTATGATAAGATTCGGGTTTTTTTTTAATTTCAGTGGTCAACAAATGCTATGTAAAAATAATAAATGCTTTTACTCACCAAGTGGAAACACATTTTTTACTTGACATTAAAAATATGTTTTACCTGGAAAACACCTTGAAATGGAACATCTCGATTAATTTCAAAGTATGCTTACTATCTATAACTGTTTGGTTCTTTCGGTAAAGTTACGTAGGTAGAAAAATAATAAAATAAAACAAAAAATTGTAGATCACGACGTTTCGATTGCAACACAAGCGGTCGTCCTCATGCAAAAAAAATAATCCAGAAGTAGAACTGCTGGATTATTCATTTAATTTATTTTATTTTATTTTCTACCTACGTGACTTTACCGAAAGAACCAAAGAGTATGGATTCCTGCAGTCACGAAAGCTTCAAATCAAGATATGCTTACTATCGTTGTTATTATACCCATTTCTGAGACCACGTGTGTAACTTTAAAAACCTCTCGCATTCACTCACCGCAAACATTTACAAACACAACATGCACGCGGTTTGTTTATTTATTTGCGTTCTTTCTGCTCGCAAAAAGAAATGTGAACTTCTTGCACTCCGTGACAGCATCCCCGATGGCTTCGCATTGTTTGCGCCGTTGCACTTCGCATTCCCCAGTGATCGCTGGATGTGGCTCGCCAAATGTTTTTTTTGTGGGAAGCGTGGCTCTCACAGAATGGGGGGGGGGGTGGAGGAAGGCAGAGGGAAGGTTGTGGGAAGGCTGCTAACCCAGGCATGTTTTTGGAGCAGTGGGTTGTGGTGCATTTCTGTATTCTGCAGGGACAGCACATGCGGCTTAAACCCACGGTCTTATAGCTGGCCCAAGGCCAAAGTAAAAGCTGTGTGTATACGTTGCATATTAAGTATGTATATACTGCATGTGCATAATACAGTCTATATAATACGTACCTATATAGTTCGCTTTAACACGTAGGCTTTCGTGGCCAATATCATCCATGATACAGGTTTTTGGGGTTAGATCGCGTAAATATATAAATGTGTCGTTAAACCCGCCACCACCCGACACAGCCAATTAGTAAGGTTTATCACGTAAACAGAACATGCCAATTCATTACTAGTCCAGCGCACCGGTGTGTTGGAGAGCCAAGCCACAACATTTACAATCTGAGTACGACGTTTCGCCAGTAATTATAACTAGCTTTATCAGGCTATAGCCTGACAGCCTGATGAAGCCACCACACCTACGCATTGCTCCCTGTTGTTGTCATCATGTTGCCGTCTGACCTTCGAGGCCCGCTTTTTGTCTCAGCACTACCACGTCTGGCTTTAGGTCGACCTCTTAATATGCAGTGGACTAATCCTTCAAGGATCGCTTTCACAGCCTTATCACCACCACATCTGTTTTAGGTCTACCCCTTAGTAGCTGCCCTCTGTGTGCCACTCCAATGTCTCAATAATTGGCCTCAGGCATCTGACACAGGTGTTCCACCGCAGCATGGCACATTAGGGAATGGAGTTTCCAACACCTGATCCAACACCCTTTGTGAAATCAGCGCTTAGTGCTGACACTCAAGTTATGACGTCTCAACTCATGCTAGGATCAGGTACCAATTCCCTTTGGTGTGGGAGGTGATTTATTGAGCCCGGGTTGCTTGGATGGTAAACAGTGCACCAAGCGTCACACCACTTCTCTCAGCATGGTACAGTATGTATACTCTCCCGTAAAACAGGTGCACATACTGTAGAACCTGCGTACAAACAAGCACAATACGCATTTGCCGATAAATATGAAGTCAAAAGGCCTTGAGAACAGGACATCAGTATCTACTCAACCACATTGTTTTAATTCTAACCACAGAGTATTATTAACCTTCAACACCAATGCACTTATTGTACGACAACGTTACTCCATAAATATAGGGCTTAGAAATAATGATAAAATGAGGGTGTGCAATGTTTATTCTAGCACCCTATGCTGTACCCTGAAGGCTTGACAGCCTCTCATTTTTAACGCGTGCAGTTTAAACTCATTTACTGACCTACCAGTGGAGCCTCTTTGAACTACATTTTAAAATTATTGTTATTTCATTGGTTCGTGTGATGACTCTGGCACCAGATGCGCATGTCACCACGTGGATTCGCGCCCGCACACTCACACTGTGTTCACTTTGTCGTAATAAACGATGCCACCCTGTGATGCAGCCTTGCGCTAGGGTTCATCTGCCCCGAGCCACTTACACTCCAATTCTGGCCACAGTCCCTTCGGTGAACATGAATTTATTCTTCAGTTGCAAGACAGGGTAATAGGCGCCCTCATTTAATTGTAATATAAAATTACACAGCGCAGCCTTGATCTCAATGCATAATACTATTTAATTGCTCATGATGTATTACTTGTGTATTGCGTTGCCCCAAGCAATATGTATTTTTTAAACGCGTGAAAACTTTCCACGCAGTAAATCTAGTGGCACATATCAAAGGTTAAATAATTCCATAAAACTACCAAAAACATGCATGGTTTAATATTTAACGTTCTCCATGTAGGCAGCAACGTCGTGGATTCAAGGCAAGTGACACATGGCCCCATTTTGACATTACTGTTCACCTAGTTCAGTTCATGAATGCTTTATTGGATAGGAAATCTATGTTTAACAAGAGTTGCCAGAAAGACGGGGTATAAACCTATGATCATATGTTGGTACTGGCAAAGGAGGTCCCATGATGTAGATGCTCACCCCGAGTTCTCATGACTCTGATAGTGCGTTGTCTTTGGGCTGTACGCCTTTTGGCGTCCTCTGGTCGAACACCGTTTGAGACGAGGCTCAAAAGAAAGCTGTCTCTGGTGTTGACCAATCAGTTTCAAGGACAATGCAAATATTATCAGAGTATGTTTTTTGTTTGCATTCTGACCACAGGAATTGTGGTTAATGCAGACATGAATCCTTGTAAAAGGTTTCAGTTTGATGCTTTAACATCTTAACACCTGTTTTGTTGCCAGAAAAAAGGGGAAAAACCTATTATCAAGAGATGTGTTGCCAATCATAACTCGCTTACTCTCCCTGGAGGAAAACATAATATGAAACATAACTGGATAAATCATCGATGCATGTTGAATCTATAATTAAAATCACTTGCCAAACAGTTCAGAATCATGTTATAGTCTTTTTGAGTTGTCTAACATTAATATTCAGGATTACAAATGTAGAGTAGTTGTCTCGGCCTCGCTGTGCGCTGCGTTGCACCACTATCCAGGTCGTTAACCTCGCATTCAATAAACCTTCAGAGCCAGGGTGAACATCCGACTCAAACGTATTTAATGAATAGAATGAGGTTAAACTGATGGAAAAACACAGCACAAAATACAGCATCTGTTCATATTTGCAATATCAATACAACGAATGAACACTGCAGCAATATAACAATGTCTTAGATAACATGAATCTCAATAATAGATCCTGGATGGACCAGGCACCGACATTAGCACATAATTATGCTTTTCTTTTAAGACACTAACTGAATAGGTGACGCGAGGATTCACATAACAGGAGGCTATTGTGGCTCAACTTGGCCATCATTGAAAGTTTACTTATGAAACCTACCAAACACAATCTTAGTAAAATATAATTCTCTAATGTAAACTTATATATATAATGCAATCAACTCGGTATTCAAAAAGTACATATCTAAATGTCTTTGTTGCCATACTATTCATGAACAAGACACAACATTTGCATTCCCAGTAAATATGCCAACATTTTTAAGGACTCCCTAGATGCTGATCAGAATGTTTTGTTGAAAATTCACAAAAGCGACTGTGCACGAGGAAATAGAGAAGCCCACAAAACAATGGATAATGGTACGGATGGGATAATGAAATGTCATATTATTTTTGCACTCAAATATTACAAAAACATCTTTCATTTCGCAAAAACATTGTTCAGCAACATTGTTTATATCCCATAGCTTACAGCAACCTACATTTTAATGGAGTGATATATTCCCGTTTAATGTCAACAGGGCAAGTTAACTTTATAATGCATGGAATTTCGCTTGATATTCAAAGACTCCACGTAATTACTTGATTGAATACTACCTGTTTCCAGGGGTAGTGATGATAAGTGAAAATTAATTCAAGCTAACAGAACGTGCTTTTGTTGTGTACATATACACGATCATTCATTTGTAAACAGAAGCGAGACTGAAACATACCATGACAACATTGGTCAAAATAACTTTTTTATGTCTCCCAACAGGGAGCTTCTAGTGGAACTGGTTCTATCAATATTTAATAAGCATTAACATAGCCCGATGTTGCCCTGGTGTATTGGTTAGCGCACTGCATTGCAATCCAAAGGTCACCAGTTTGATCTCTCCCCGTCTCTCACTACCCTGAAGTGTAAATGGGTACACCAGTTAAGTGATCGACAGGTCGTGTGTTGTGGGAGTAAAGTATGGGTTTCTTTCACCTCTTCCAAGATGTCTGGCCAGCATGGAAGAGTAGGCCAAGATACCCTCTCTTTAAAGCTCACTGGTGGAGGATGCCCTTCTTCCAGCAGCGCTGTGAGGAAGATATTCCAGAGCTGCACTCTTACCTATTTTGCAAAGAGAATGTAGACTGCTGCATACTGTGGAAACATTGGTTAAAGGAGCGATTGAATGTCTCCCAACAGGGGGCTATTGCAGTAGAACTGGTGCCATCAATATTTAATAAGCATTAGCATAGGCAATGCTCCATTCAGTACGTATCATACGCGGGATATTAAAATGCTCAGACAAGAGATGAATACTCTACATGTGTATATAACATACTGGTGCAAAATAGATTTTTTTTTTTAAATCAATAGCAGAAGAGAAGAATGCATATTCACGTATATTTTGTTTAAAAAGATGAATACAAAATATCGATTGATAAAGACCTTTAGAATGACACAAGGGATAACAGGTTGACCTCCGTTCACTGCACACCCCTCTGATATTAACTCTAATTTCGTAATATTGTGATATATCACAGACATTTAAAAGATGCACAATTTTATGTACATTAATATTAACCACGAGCCTTTTGCCCGTCCAAGGACGGGTGTATTGCAGTAAATCTGATACTTGCAAGCGAAAAGCAGACCGCGACGTGATATTCATTGCATCTGTGGGGGTCGCTAGCCCCCGAGATCCCTCGATAATGCCAACGGCCGGGCTAACATCATCAATCGCCCCCCCGCTGCTAAGCGAACCGCTGCTAGGTTCCTCACCCATGGTGTGGGAGCCGTCGCCCGAGGATTCCCCTCCACCGCGGGTCCGCGTAGCAGGCATGGTTAATTACGTACGCGCACACCCACACACAGCTCCACACGCGATACCCACTCTTTCGCCGCTCTGCGCCGCGCTGGCCGCGCACGTTACGATCGCGCACCTGGGGTACGCCGATTACGCACGCCGAGAGCTTACGCAAGTAACGAGCACACGTAAGCGGGGCACACGCCGACACAACGACTCAAGTTGCCGCCGCCGTGTGCGCGAGACAAACCGTACAACAATGCGCAGCCGATTACGTGCTCGAGCCGCGGGGTTGGGGGTCAGGGGCCCACCACCGCGCCGCACTTTACGCAAGTAACGAGCACACGCAAGCTCGCACAAAGCTAACAGCTTCACTGCGCACCGCGGTTTCGCACACGCGAGCGGGGCGCACGCCGACACGACGACTCGTCCCCTCCCGCACTCGCGCGTGCACGTCAACACAAGTATCGTACAAGGACGATTCTCCTCTCACACGGCGGCGTAGGCACGCCAACACACAAAAGTGCTCTCCCCGGGCGTTAACACACACACCTCCGTACCCGCACAATCGTACAGAGACCACGGCCTTTACGCATACAACGACCACACACCCGCGAATGCAGTGCACGCTAATACCACGTTCAAAAACACCCAACAACACGGTTTTGTTACTACGCTCGAGATTTTATTAGCCCTTGTTAACCCACCGAGCCACCCGTGTGTGTGTGCGGGCCAGCAAGGCGCTTCTAACCCACTCTCTGGTGGCGTGCAGCCCTATTCTATGCTGCGCTCTCTGTTAAACCGCTTTCCTACTCGTCCTTACCCCGAACTAACCCTCTCCTACGGATCCTACTCTCCGCTCTGAGGTGTTGTAAGGCGCGTAATACGATACCGTCTGTAGTTCTTGGTGACCTTGCGGCGCTCAGATCGTCCTGCAGACAATCTAGCGGCTCGCCCGATGACTCCCTCGTCGCTGACTCCGTGTCAAAACTCGAGAAGAAGAGACTTCCCTACTGCCCCTGCGTTTTCTTTTAAACTATTCACATCAAAGGCTAGGCGCCCCCGTCCCGACCGCCTTGGTCTCTCGACCAATCCTGAGCCTAGGATTTCCCGCTCTTTTGCGATCCCGCCGGCCTTTGACCTTTCGACCAATCAGTCGCCCCGGGTCCTGATCCCAGCTATCTGCCCTGCTGACCCGTGTTTGTGTTTGTATGCGTTTCTAACTGCGGGGCTCTCTGAGCTCGCCGTGGTCGTGCGATCTCAAATCCGCCCACGGCGCCGCAGTGTTACTTGGCCTGGGAAGGGTTCTGTCCAATTCCCTGGCCCTGAGAAACCGTGGGGTAACCCCCCGAGGGGGCCCTCGGGTGAAAACTCAGGGTAGGTGACCCGACCACAAGGCCCTACGTGGGTGCGGGTGCGTGCTTATGTGGGGGGGGGGTGATGGGGGGCAATGCGGTGGTGGAAGCGGGCGGCTCCCTTTGTAGTGAGGGTTGTAAGTTGACGCCGAGGAGGGGGAGGAGGCGCCTCGCCCCCCCATGTGGAGTGACGTCACCCGCCTACTAATGTTAATGCCGGAGGTGTCCATTTGGAAGACGTCACCTCTTCATGATTATTAATGAGGGGGGCTGGCCGACGTGGAGTGACGTCACGCGTGGGACACAGATATTCTTGGCTCATTATAGTTGTAAATATAATTACAGAATTTAACACGTAGGCTTTCACGACCAATATTATTGATAATATAGGTTTTTGGGTTAGATCGTGTTATTTATAAATGTGTCGTAACCCTCCACCACCCGACACGGCCAAACAGTAAAAAATGCAGGAGAGCTTTACCATTCTTGCCCGATGAAGCTGATTGCAATTATCAGCGAAACGTCGTATTCAAATTAAAAAATGCGGTTGATTCTCTCTTCAGCACACCGGTGGGCTAAAAAAGTCAATTAATTTGTTCTTTGAAAACATGACACATTTTTTACTGTTTGGCCGTGTCGGGTGGTGGAGGGTTACGACACATTTATAAATAACGCGATCTGACCCAAAAACAGATATTATGAATAATTACAGAATTTCATTATTTATTGATAGAGGAATGCATTCACAACTGATCTGTGCAATAGTATGTAAGCTTAACTGTATTGTACATTTTAGCAACACGAGAACACAAATACTTAGGGGCCGTCCATAAATGACGTCACGCACCTGGGGGTGGGGGGGGGGTCAGACATTTGTGACGATGTGTGACGAGGGGGGGGGTTTGAGAAATGTAACGTCACATCAAAATGGGCAACTTTAAATAAATATAGACAACACGTTCTACTTAATTAAGTAGACTTTTTAATACATGTTTTCTCCTACAACATCAGAGTGCAGCGCCACATTAAATACGCACTACAATGACAATAGTTTAAAGCGATTTTAAGCACGTTTTTTTTCAAAATGGAAATGTGGTTTTGGGGGTGGGGGGCAGAGCTTTGTGACGTCATATTTGAGGGGGGGTTTGACTTTTTGTGACGCCGTGTGACGAGGGGTGGAGGTCAAACATCGTCCAAAATCGCGTGACGTCATTTATGGACGGCCCCTTATGCACGTGCAAAAATAAAATATCTCCCATGAACCAGAGGTTATTAGAGAAAGCTATGTGAGCAAGCAACCTCTGAAGGCCAGCATGGCGCATGTAAGGTTCGTGTGAGGGCAGATTCCAAAGAACACAGGATGAGATGTTACTATCCTTTGTGCAAGCACTTCCAAGAGTTCATGAACAGTGAGCCTGGTGAAATTTGGGGAGCGCATCGTCAGTAGTGACCCTTTGGTTCCTATGGTGTTTCGGCCTTTCATACTATACACCCTCCCCAAAGGCGGCCAGCGACAGGGTGATCAATCCTACGCTTGCGTCCCATTCCCAATTAGTCATAGGAGTTGCCTTGTTGTTGGTAGCCAACATCCCATGGGACTATGCATGGCAGGGGCGTCCTCCTCCCTGAGTCAAGCATTGTTGACTGCATACCTCCTGGCCCTCTCACTTTGGGGCCCAGCTGGGGTCTTTCCTCTTCATCCAGAGCCACTGACTGCTGCCTTCTGCCGCCTCCGATACAGCTTTGATTGCCGAACGCTGGCTCTGGCCCTTAATTCCCAGGTCTCTAAGCAGTCTGGTTGTAGATGTTGCCACAAAACCTCTGCAGCCCACCTCCACTGGTCGGACTTCTGTGTTCCAGCCATGATGCCGTGCTTCGGCAGCTAGATCGGCATAGCGCAGATGTTTTCGCTCATAAGCCTCATCTACTGAGTCCTCCCAGGGTACTGTGAGCTCAATGATGAAGACCTTCTTGAGCGAACGGGAACAGAGCACCATGTCAGGTCTTAGGGTGGTGGTTGCGATCTCCGGAGGAAACACAAGTTGCCGGCCAATGTCAGCTAGCATTTTCCAGTCGCGGGCCAAGCGCAGCTGGTCTCGCTCTATTGGTGTAGAGCCGCTCTTCGGTGGTTTAGCCCCTTCGCGGATAAAGGTCGTCCGTAAGGGGTGTGATGCTGCTGGGGGTGGTAGGGAGTTGGTGGCAGCTCGCTTGTCCTCCAGGGCGGACGCAAGGTTTTTAAGGACTTGGTTGTGACGCCAAGTGTAGCGTCCTTGGGTGAGGCTTGTTTTACACCCTGTGAGAATGTGCCTGAGGTTGGCTGGCATGGAACAGAGGGCACAGTCCGGATCTTCACCATACCATTGGTGAAGATTAACTGGTGTTGGAAGGATGTCATATGTTGCTCTGATGGAAAAGCTCAACCGCCTCGCTTCCATGGCCCACAGATCCTTCCAGCTGATCTTCCTCTTCTCCACACTGTCCCATCGAGTCCACTGTCCTTGTTTGGCAAGAGAGACTGCCTTGGCCCACCTTGCAGCCTCCTCCTGATGGCGTACTTCCTGCACTACCATCTTCCGCCGCTCTGGTGCAGTGGCCTTACTCCAAGCAGCACGGCTAGTTAGCCCAAGGCCTCCTCTCCCTTGCTGAACATGACCCACAATGTCAGCATGTCTGAGGGCTGCTGTTGCCTCCTGGACTGCTTTTCCTGGCCTCCATTTGCGCCCAGTTGCCAAGGTCGGCGCGTTGTTGCTCACCTCTGGGTCTCGAGATTCATTCAGTGTCATCTGGAGCCTGGTTTTTGCACACTTGAATTCCTCGGTTAGACTGGTGAGGGGCAGCTTGAGGACACCATCTCCATAGAGGCCTATGGTGGTAAGGCATCGTGGAACTCCGAGCCACTTCTTTAAGTAGCTCGTGGCTCCTCTTTCCATCTTCTCCACTGTTGCGATTGGAACCTCATACACTGCTAGGGGCCACAACACCCGGGGTAGGAGACCAAACTGCAGACACCAGGCCTTTAACTTTCCAGGTAGCTGGGTGTTGTCGATGGACTGTAGGCTACTACTGATGTCTTTGCGCAGCTGTTGCACCTGGTCTTTGTCCTTCAGGCTTGCATCATACCACCTTCCAAGGCTTTTTACCGGCTGCTCAGACACTGTTGGGATTTGGTCATCTCCGATGAAGAATTTCAGGTCACAGAGTACTCCCTTCACAATCGAGATGCTGCGTGACTTGGATGGTTTAATCTTCATACGGGCCCAGCTGATGTTCTCCTCGAGTTTTCTGAGCAGTCTCCTGGTGCATGGGACAGTGGTGGTCAATGTTGTAATGTCGTCCATGTAGGCTCTGAGTGGAGGGAGGCGAAAACCAGAGTCGACTCGCTGTCCACCAGCAACCCATTTTGAGGATCTGATGATAACCTCCATTGCCATTATGAATGCCAATGGAGAAATGGTACATCCCGCCATTATACCTACATTCAGGCATTGCCATGAGGTGGTGAACTCTGAGGTGGTGAAGCAGAACTGCAGATCCTGAAAGTACGACTTCACCAGGGTTGTGATGGTGTCCGGTATGTGGAAAAATCTGAAGGCAGACCACAGGAGTTCATGGGGCACAGAGCCAAATGCATTGGCGAGGTCGAGGAAGACTACATGGAGGTCCCTTTTCTCCACCTTGGCCATTTGGATCTGGTGCCAGATCATGCTGGAATGCTCCAAGCAGCCAGAGAACCCTGATATTCCTGCCTTCTGTACAGATGTATCGACGTAGGCATTCCTTTGCAGGTACTCGGCCATCCTCTGGGCAATGATCCTAAAGAAGATTTTACCCTCGACATTCAGTAAGGAGATTGGGCGGAATTGGTTGATGTTCACTGCATCCTTCTCCTTAGGGATCAGGACCCCGCCTGCCCTACGCCACACTTTGGGTATTATCTTCTTTTGCCAAGCTATTCTCATAAGCCTCCAGAGGAACCTCAGGACGTCTGGTGCGTTCTTATACACTTTGTACGGGACTCCATTTGGCCCCGGGGCTGATGCTGTTCTTGCCCTTCGAACTGTGTTTTCCACCTCTTTCCATGTCGGAGGGCTGGTCTCAATATGATGTTCCGGGGGTTCAATGGGTGGGATATCTGATGGGATGGCCAGATGTTCATGTCGCTTTGAGTCAAAGTTTGTTGTTCTCAGGTGCTCTTCTAGGTCTTTCTTTGTTGTTTTTAGAACTCCACTGTTTTCTTTCATGAAGAGACTTTTAAGGAACTTGAAGGGATCTTTATAGAATCGAGTTCTAGTTTGTTCTTTCTTCCTTCTGCGCTTCCGTAGGTTCTCTGCTCTACGGAGGGATGCCAACCGGGTTTTGATGTCAGCCTGAAGTGCCTCTATGCCCTCCTTTTCCACTTCCGAGGCTTTCTTCCACTGTTTCTTAAGCTGTCTCCTTTCTTGAACGAGGCGCTTGATTTCTTGTTGCCTCCTGGAAACTGGTGGGGTTGGAACCTTTCTCCCGCCTTTTGCCTCTTGCACTCCAAAGCTTTCTGCCCCGTACTCATAGATGATGTCCCCCATCCTCTCCAACTTCTTCTCCACTGTGCCTCGAAGTTTCTCGAGGGTCAAGGTGAGGTCAGTATTCACTGTTTCCCACAACTTCTTGTCACTGGCGCCAGGCCACTTCACATACGGTCTGTGCCCTGGTAGTCTCCTCTCGATTGCAGGTCTCGGAGGCTGGGTGAGTTCCACTCCTGTTGTTGGTTCCACCTCAGTTGTTACTTCGGTGCTTGAGTTTACGTCCTCCATGACAGTGGTACTGATGCACTGCAAACTATGGTTTGCGTCCAGTTGCTGTGCTTCATTCGACTGATTTGATCGCTTTCGCAGAAAGTAATCAATGCGAGGCCTCTGTCTCTCTTTACCCAAACACCCCTTCTTCCCCTGGTGGATCCTCAACCCATGGTGTGTTGTAACTTTCCTCCAACCACAGACACATACCTGCATCTGTTTGTGGCCTGCTGTTGCAGCGGAACTTGTGACAGTTGCTGTGGTGTTCTCTTGTGCTATGCTCTCATTACTCGTAGTCGTTTCCGGTCCAGTCGTTACCATGTTGTCAGTCGATGAGTCATCTTCCGCCCCCGCTCTCGCAGACTCTAGGGGTATTCTCGTATGTTGACTTTCTGTAGCTAAATCGGGTGTTTCCAACATACTGCGAAGCATGGGAAACTACAGAAATGGGAAGCTAACCCATGACTGTCCCAGTGGGGTCTATTCCCTCCTGTCAGCCGTCTCTCCGTGCCGCCACAAGGACTTTCCCCTGTTGTCAGCTGATCTTTCTCAGCAGTCACTGGACAAGTCCAGATATTCAGATTCCAAAGAACACAGGATGAGATGTTACTATCCTTTGTGCAAGCACTTCCAAGAGTTCATGAACAGTGAGCCTGGTGAAATTTGGGGAGCGCATCGTCAGTAGTGACCCTTTGGTTCCTAGGGTGTTTCGGCCTTTCATACTATACACCCTCCCCAAAGGCGGCCAGCGACAGGGTGATCAATCCTACGCTTGCGTCCCATTCCCAATTAGTCATAGGAGTTGCCTTGTTGTTGGTAGCCAACATCCCATGGGACTATGCATGGCAGGGGCGTCCTCCTCCCTGAGTCAAGCATTGTTGACTGCATACCTCCTGGCCCTCTCACTTTGGGGCCCAGCTGGGGTCTTTCCTCTTCATCCAGAGCCACTGACTGCTGCCTTCTGCCGCCTCCGATACAGCTTTGATTGCCGAACGCTGGCTCTGGCCCTTAATTCCCAGGTCTCTAAGCAGTCTGGTTGTAGATGTTGCCACAAAACCTCTGCAGCCCACCTCCACTGGTCGGACTTCTGTGTTCCAGCCATGATGCCGTGCTTCGGCAGCTAGATCGGCATAGCGCAGATGTTTTCGCTCATAAGCCTCATCTACTGAGTCCTCCCAGGGTACTGTGAGCTCAAGAACCACGCTTGGACCATCTTGGCCTCCCGAAATGCTTTATACCCCACACGAGGTACTAATTTAAGTGGAGTCAACCAACGGAAGGCACGGGACAATTTTAGATACTTGTTCTTGATTTTACCCATAGTTGGGAATTGCATCTGAATTTCCAGGTTGACATCTAACAGTGTATCGTGTTCACCGTAGCCAGTAGCGTGCACACATCCACCGCTCACAAACACGAATATACTACCTACTGTCGGGACAAGTTTTGTTCATGAGCACCTATGAAGGCTGGCATGGTGCAAGAGGGGGCGGTGTAGCTAGTACCACACCAGCCTGCTTTTGTCTCTCCAGTGCTCATGTTGACACACACTGCACCAGGTATTCATTGAAGGCAGAATCTTCGTAGGGGAGACCCAGGACCAGTTTCAGTTTCACTCTCCGCTGACGTTAGCCATGGTTGGGAATCGAACCTAACTCGCCGGGTTCATAGGGCAGTGCGCTAACCACTACAACCGCTACTCCCCGTCACAAAACACACACACAATGATGCACTTACCTTGTCAGCATTGTTTGACTGCCGAGGAAGGCATTGTAAGCGAGTACATATACTGGCCAGAACAGCATATATTAGAAAGGATTCAGCATCACACCAAACCACTTTCATCTCCTTGGAAGCAGTGCTCGTAAACGCACTGCATGCTCATCTTAAGCCGAGTCAACACCGCACAAACCAATTCCAGAAACAAATATCGCTTGTCATCATTATGCATGGCCACAGCGATAACCAGCAAACCACTATTACCCACATTTGGCATGCACATAAGTGCATAAGGACATACACATTACGTTGATGTCTTAATTACGGCAAAGTAAACCGATTTCTGTACAAATGTGAATCCATCTAATAAGAATTACATTACAAAAATCTTTTTATATAAAAAAAAAACCCGACTCATAATGATCAGTCTATTTTGAACAGTGGCAACACATCCAGCAGCACTTGATAAAGGCCGCTGATTAAATGTGTCCTTGAATTGAGATGCAAATTCATATCTTGATGTCTATGCGGGTTAAACCATTTCCACTGCGTGCTGTGTGAAGTGCTTGAGAGAGGCTGCTAAATGCAGCGTTTGCAGCGATCACAACAGTGCCTGTTGAAATGAGTTTAAAATTGAGTTACAGCAGTGGACAAAAAGCACCAGCATGATCCCAAGAACAAACAATACAGTTCGCGATGTGCCACCTTTGTCGTACTAGCAAACAAGCATACACAAGGGACAGTTCAAATACCCACCCATTACTTTTTAATGTCATTTATCCGTAATCCTCATACGTTGATCATAATGTGAGTCATTCGCACAGGAAAAGTGTGTTAAGATAACCGTGACATTAGGTATGTGATCTTTTATTATTTGACCGACTCTACACAAATCGAACGTATGAATAAAATCAGTACATAATTATTTCTATTACGAATGAACACGAAACACACACTTTTCTGCGCAGTATTGTATAAACGACATCCACCGATCCACAAAGGAGATGGCGCGATGGAATCGGCTCGTGTGCCGGTGCGAAGTGGATTATTGTGCCGCAGGTTTGTTTTCGATGGTGGCTGATCGGGGAAGCCTTCATCCAGTAGTCGATTGGCTACGGTCAATGATGAATATGATGTAAAACAAACTATGTCGGCTCAGAAGCTAACAACAGTCCAGCTTGCCATCGATATATTCATGATTTGCATCACAACAAAAGGTAGAAAGAGGAATGAAGGGATAAGATGATAGACAAAGGTGACCAATGTGATAGATGTAGGAAGTTAAGAACATCACATCGCAGTCGGTAGGACATATTGTATGAACACAAGACCTGTGGTTGGTGGGGGAAAAAAATACCAACCGAGTAGAGACCACAAACCGCACACATTTGAGGCTGAGCACTCACCAGACGGAGAGACGAGATGAGGAACGATACATGAATGACATGGGTGCGGTGAGCAATGGACGACCGCAAGTGCCATCATCTGTCTGAGACCTTTATCCAGAAGTGCATCTCCAAAGGACGACGACGATGATGATTACATAATGTACGTACATATGTTGAGCTTCCTTCACACCGTACGTAGCCAACCATGGAAATTGGGGGTGTGGGGGAAGGACAACAAACTAAGCACACACAAAAATCGGTGAGTGGTGGCACAGTTGTTAGTGCTTTGCACGATAATCTTGGTGTCCTGAGTTTACTTTCTGGCCACAGCTAACAATTGTGATGCGTGATATCTGAACTGGTCCGAGGGCCTCTTAAACCAATCTGCACTGTCCACTATAGTATTATCAAACAATGTCTATGGCTGGATATGACATGGGGAATTTCTTCATCAAACAGTGGAATCCAAAGCACTGTAATTATTGTAACTGTATTATATTATTGTATAGACGCCATGTTGGCGAGATGTTAACTACCTCGCCTAGTATAAAGGGGGTTGTTGGTTCCATCCCAACCTTGACGCCTGTATATATTTGGAGTTTGTATGTTCTCCCCGTGGTCACGTGGATTTTTATCCGAGTACTCCACTTTTTCCCTACACATTTATAAACATGCATTTAGAGTATTTTGCGCTATAAATTTCCACATGAGCCACTTCGTTGACATCAATTGAAGCCAGGTCACTTCTGAAAAAGTGCTATTAGCTCAGTGGGCCTTACCTGGTAAAATAAAATAAAGTAATATATCAAGGCTGATATAATAGTGTACAATAATATAACTGGAACACACGCAATATTGTTCCTATATCATCCATATTTAAACAGATCATCATACGCCGTATTTATATAATATTTAATCCAAAGTTCCTTCCTGTTCTGACAAGTATGGGAGTAGTACATCCATCATCTCTGTTGCCAGCTTTGAGCCAGCATTATAAAATCCATATTTCTAGGTCAGAGGTGAATGTATCGATATTTGATGACCAGTGATGACTTCCTATTAGTATTTTAACATCGTATATATATGTAAACCAGTACTCTGCATGAATATCATGAGATTATAAGTCCTACATATGTAATGTGTAGTGGTGATACGCGCTGGGTGTATATGTCGTGTGCCAGCGCGTATGTACGGGTGTGTGTGTGGTGACGCGCGCTGACGGGGAGGAGCAGGCGTCAGTGCGCGGGTGGGGGTAGTGCTGCTGATTGGCTGTGTGCCGGTGACGCGCCCAGAGGGAGTGATCGGGTAGCAGCGCGGTGTGATTGGTCGGAGAGTGGAAACACGCGCTGAGCGGAACCGGATCGTGGGGATAGCGCGTGGGGATTGGGTAACGGAGGAGCGGTGCCGACGTTGAGGTCCGCATCCGCTCCGTCTCCCGGGAAGAAGGGGTATATAAGGTGATGCACAGAGGAGCAAGGGGCAGAAGTGGAACCATCTAAGAATGAAGACGAAGGTGTAGAGATAGAGCCCGGAGAGGAGAGTAATGGAGAGTAGAAGAGAGTAAGGTATAGTGTGTAGCCAGCGAGAGAGAAAGGTCTACACGAGCTGAGTAAGGTATAGTGTGTAGCCAGCGAGATAGAACGGTCTACACGAGCTGAGTAATGTATAGTGTGTAGCCAGCGAGATAGAACGGTCTACACGAGCTGAGTAATGTATAGTGTGTAGCCAGCGAGATAGAACGGTCTACACGAGCTGAGTAATGTGTAGTGTGTAGCCAGCGAGAGAGAACGGTCTGCACGAGCCGAGTATGCATACGGTGTAGCCAGCGAGAGAGAACGGTCTGCACGAGCCGAGTATGCATACGGTGTAGCCAGCGAGAGAGAGGCAAAGTCTACACGAGGTGAGAGAGAAGAGTGTAGCAGAGGCGCAGAGTCTACACGAGGCGAGAGAGGAGTGTAGCCGAGGCGCGGAGTCTACACGAGGCACAGAGAGCCGGCAGCACAGAATCCTGAGTCAAGAGAAGTGCGGTGTGAAGAAGAGAGGCCACGCGTTGTATTGTTACAAGTCAAGATTTAATAAAAGAAGTGTGTTCCCGTCAAGGAGTTTCCTGCCGTCATTTTCCAATACTTCAAATGTAAAAAAAAGAAAAATCCAATTTGTAGGACGATTCTATGAATGCATTGTTCAGAGGCAGTGTCCCACTCGACAGTGCGACACGCAATTATCATTCTCAGCATTTCAAAGCGGTCATGTTTGTGGAAATCAACATAAAAACAGGACTTCTATTCATTGCCAAGGCTGTGGCAGAGGGTACTGACTTCACACATGGCTGCTGGTACTCCATGTTTAATGAAAAACATCGCAGAGGCAGGCAAACAGATACTGTTATTCTCAAGAGATAGCTCTAATTTAAGCGAATGTTTTTTGTAATTTTCAATTAGATGCATGCTGGGTTCAGTTAGTAGGTCGTCTTATTATCTAAATAGATATCTCTAGTTTATTTTAGTGTTTACATTAACTTCTGAGTACCTTTCGCATACATGTAGAGTATATAGTCGTGTTTCCACAAGCTAAAGATAATGAGATTCCTACTATAGTTTATAAATGTGCGCATCCATGAATTTGCAGACTTTTTTTCCTCCTTGAAATATTATTCTGCAAGTATGTTGTTTATTCAAAGGAAACTGGAAAGCCTTGCCTCTTGAAATACATTTGCACCGAATGCACACACACACCCTTCGGCACACGCGTAGATTCAATGAAAGGTGGAGGTAACCGTTTGAATGTACACTCTCTCAAACCCTCACAGTACTTTGGCAGAGAGTGCAGGTTGTACAGAGCATGGGATTCTGTTCCCTTCCAACAAATGCCAGATTTGCGGGCCCGCATACCTTCATCTGCACAACATCTAGCATTTCCTCATTTCAGTTACTGCTGCCGGGAGTTTCGTCTATGCAATCGCCACATCCCGGCTCATCTCTTCAACTATCTCCTCTACAGCCGCCCAAACTCTCTCATCTCCAAACTCGAGAGCATTCAAAATACTGCTGTAAGACTCTCTCCCACCCCCATAAATGAGACCGCTTCACCCCAATACTCCGAAACCACGACTGGCTCCCAATCCAATCCTCGATGCATTTCAAGATTACACTCTCGGTCTTCAAGATCATCTATGGACCTGTACCCACCATATCACCCTACTCCTATGCGTGCACTTTCTGCTCCAGCAACCACGGTTTCTGTTGATGACTCCAGTCAAATTTCGCTCAGGCAAGAAGGAGTGTCTCCCCTCTACTGCCCTCAGCCTGAAACTCCAATCCCCCTGGCCGCCTGTGCTGTCAAGATCTTGCTCCTGGTGAAGTTCAGGCTCGAGACCTTCCTTTTGTCTTCTGCCTGTGGCTGACGACTGCCTCTTGCGTACGATAGATATGAAACTGTTTCTGAAGATGCCATGTTAATACGAATAGCAAATGGATTGCAAATAGCGATAATGAAAGAACACCGTTTGATTTAAGTAGGTCTACAAAGGTAAAATTAGTGGCAAATGAAAATACCGTCACAAGACAAAAGCTTTGAAAAAATCAACACCAATGACTGGTGAATTCACCATTGAAATTCTGCTACTGCAACGCATCTCAATGACACGAGGATCTACTGAGCCCTAGCATGGGACACAAGGGCGTGGTGTGATCAGCCCCACGCCTGCCCACCTTTGTCTCACCACCAGATGTTTACACACGATGAAAAATACTAATTTTATACAAAGTCAAACTCGGAGGTTGTAGTGTGGTGGGACAAACCACTCACGCCACTTCTCATTCTACAGAGACATGTTCACACACGTTAGTTAGTTATTTATATTATGTTGCCTTTCATTCACATGTTAATTGAAATGTGTACCTATGTAGTATTATGGACAATATAAATATGCGGTAAGTTAACGGGGAGCCAAGAGATTTTAATGCAACAGGTATCGCCTGGAAATATCTGCTAAAGCTACGCTATCACTGCCAAAACACATGCTCAATTTAAAGATGCAATTCAGTGACGTGGAGAGTCTATATCTGTACGATTGGTCTATAAATCAATATCATATTATCTTTGCATGCAGTGCACGTGTCGACTTCAATTGATTTACTTATTTTTTTCTCCAGGATGAAAAAAATAGCACACTTCATGACAGCCTTTAACGGTAGACTAACCACCATCTGAGGCCAAATCGTGCCAAATAAAAAAACACCTCCTACAGATGCATATCAGCACCTTGTTAAAATATGTATTCAATCGGTAAAAAGTATAATTTATTCACATACATACAGCCCACAGCAGCCTATATGCACGGTGGGTGTCCTTCCTAGGAGCAGCCAGGCTTACAAGCCCTGCTTAACTTCGGGTGATTTGGGCATAGGTGCCAATGAGGAAATCACGAGGAATGTGTGAAATCCATCTTATAATTCGAACCTTTGCAAACTTAAGGGCTTAAAGGCAAAGTAGTATCGAGAATACGCACTGCTCCATGAGTCGAGATAAGAAGGCCTGGGGCGCCCAAGGATAAAACATTGTGTATAGTCTCACACTACCAAGTAAATCATCACTTTTCCTCCATCTATCCCATGGGACACTTTCAACACCCAGGCAACATTTATTGTCATACATACTCCCCATGCAACTGCCAGACAATTCATGTTGCTGTATGTCTCACTACCAAACACACCTTCAATCGAAGGCTGCTCGTCATCCATCCCACGCCACCACGTACGAAGGACACCTCTGCATTTGTTTTATAGAAAATTCCATGAAAGGGCTGCATTGTCATTTTCATGTCTCTACAAGTTGCATTTGTTTACCTCCCATTGAACCAGAGAATGGCACAGTGTGCAGCGTCATAGTTCCTTGGCCAGGGATCAGCAACCGGCGGCTCTTTAAGGACCGCTTCGTGGCGTTATTTATTAGGGGCCACCGTCGCATATTCACGTGCAATTGCGGCTCTTGAAATGCCGCAATTTTTCTTACCGAATTCGACGAAAAATGTCTCTTGTTGTTATTTTGGGAGCCAACCCCTGTCCCCAGGCTTACTCACCCACTATAACAGCAACCAAACGTCACGTTCACAATTCAGTCAGGTATTCACATCACGTAGATTTCCGCAATTTTTTGTTAAATGTTGCTTTATATATATTTAATTATGGTTTAGGGTTATATTATTGTTTCACTGTTTGCTCATAACATGTTCCAAATTACTTCAGCAGCATCCAGGCAGAGCCAAGAGTTTTCATCTCTAAGCCCTTCCTGACGACAGAGCCACATTTGACACTGGGGAGTGAGAAGGAAGGTACATGATAGGTTTTTGCGAGACACTGCTGGGGGGTGTAATTATCACAGCCTGTAGATTTCACTCCTTGGATGTGCAAATGAGCGAGCCATTTGCTTTGTGAGTGAAATGTCAAATAAGCCCTCGGAGCATAGAGAGGTTAAATTACTCGTAAATGCAAAAATATATAGTTCAACACAGCCATTCGTGACTACACTGAGATAATTAAGCCATTAAATAATCGACGGCCCTTTGCAATTCCACTGCTGAATGAAGGCATCCTCATGCCATGTTAGTCGTTGGGGTTGTTTGGCCATACTTCACCACACTGGTCAGCGTGGGTTGGTAGAGTGAGGGAGGTCCAGGATTGATACAGATATCACTCGCCACTGATGTTCGTCGTGAATGGGAATCGAACTCAGTTTGGCCAAATTGATAACGCAGTGCTCTCCTAACCTTTGCGCTACTGCTCCACCCTTAAACTCCTTGTATCACAGTATAATTTCATTCTCAAATGGGTTTCCATGTTTGGACCCCGGATTTCAGAAGTGTGTCTCATGTCATGAAAAGAAAACTCCCTTAAAAAACTCATGTCCTATGCATAACATTAGCAACAGCGGCTGTGGTTACACAATAATTCATTTGTGTGTTGGTGTTGATAATGCAGTGCTCCCGCCCCCTTGTTTGGCAATAGCTTGGATTCAAGTTTATACCTCACATCTCAGTTAAGGCCTGACGGACTCTCGCACATGTAAGATAATTCCTCATTCTAAAGACATGCATGATATGCAATTGTAATTCCAATTCATTCCAATTACCATACCAAGACTGGAAACTTGTAGCGGAAAAGTATTTTTCAAAGTTCATTTGCTGTTCCGCCCTTGTAACCCAACTGTGGAGGGAAATATCTATTAAAATATCAGGATGATTACCCTCAGTCAATGCTTTGATCGTACAATGGTCTTGTGTCCTGGAAATGAGGGTGGGTCCAACCCAATGACTGTACACCATACCCTAGAAAAGGTGGGGCATAAATATATACATTTGAATGTTCCCTTTTGGTTTACATGGAAGCGGATGGAAGGAGAATCCTGCTTATTACAGCATAGAGAGAGATAAAGATAACGTGTTTTTGTTCCTATGACTTCGATGGCTGTAACCAATACTAGCACGTGCCGAAAGATGTATGTCCCTGGGCTGAAGTCTTTGTGAAACAACAACCAAACCAATCCCTCACAGCGAATACACTCTCCCACTCTAATTTGTGGCTCTAAGCTATTACGAACACTTCATAAAGGTATAGAAATGACTCTAAATGCGTAGAAGATTCAGTGCAGGTCGAAAACAACTATTCTATAAGATATAGAGTACATGTTCAATGCTGGCACGGCCATTTTGAATGCCATTTATTACACTTTGAGAATAAATCTCAGATTAAAAAAACATGTTGGTGATGGTACAGGTGTATACCGATTGATTAACGGTTATTGCTGTAGCTTTTGAGTGTGGCCACTAAATGCATACAATGTTATGGGGCCACAGCTCCTAACAATCCATTGGCTCTGCTGATTTTTCTTTTTCGTTAACACGTTACAGCAGTTGGAGCTTTGGGACTAATTTTTAATGAGCTGCATCTGAATCGGGCACACAAAGAACCTTTCAATTATAGACAATAACATGGGGGGCATGTGGCAAGCGATCTTAACCCATAGATAAATGGAGCAAAGCAGAAATTAACTTTTCCACTTTAAGACCACCCAGATGCTGCAAATGTGTATTGTTTTGTCTGTGAGTCGTGTATTCTGCTCGTGTCATGCATTCTTCCACAACTCCGAACCAAAGGGTGTTTAGTTTTAATCATAAGCTTTCAATTTTTTGTAACAAGCAACGGTTGATGTATTTGTATTCACAAAACATATAAATTACATACATTTGATTACAAAGTTATTCACATGGCACGGTTTGTATTTTTCATAAAAATGGGTCTGGCTAGTGGGTGAAACATATGTGAATAACAAAATAAACTATTATAATACACAAACGGGTCAAATAAGAGTCAATAGGGCGATCGCTCAGTGTTTGACATTTCCTTTTTTAAGTAACTATGCTAAACATACAAAAAGGCATACGCCACGAATCAAATTTCTCAGCTGAAGAAACCAAGCTGAAATGAAACTGTATACATGACCAAATAAGTAATCATAAATTCACACAATCCCATCAGACCTCATATGCGAAGCAAGCTTGAACCCTGGATAGTCGCTTGGATTGGTGACCACCGTGATTAAAATTCAGGTGCAGTAGGCATTGTGGGCAGCAGAGGGCAGTTCAGAGTACTGTATTGTTCAATAATCCCCACAACTTAATCTACAGTACTTGCACGGACCTGCATGGTGAAGTATGGTCAAATACCATCATCGAGGAGTTGATTTATAAACAGGCTGTACATGAATTCGATACAAGTAACACCCCTGTAACACATTCCTGCGGAGGGAGCTGGTAGGAACGTTGGGTTGCTCGGTCAATGGCCAGGGTCAACGGCGGCGTGGTGTATTCCGCAAATATGCCCGACTGTGAGGGCGGGCACAAGCCGGCGTGAGTAGGTTAAACGTTGAGTTTTATAAGGGCCCCTCCCCACCCAGCCCCACCCCTCCCACCCCCCAGCCCCACCCTCCCCACCCAGCCCCTCCCCACCCAGCCCCACCCTCACCACCCAGCCCCTCCCCACCCTCCCCACCCAGCCCCTCCCCACCCTCCCCTCCCCACCCACCCAGCCCCTCCCTCCCCACCCAGCCCCTCCCTGCACGACGGACGGACAGACACAATAATCCCCTGTGGGCTGGTGTAACCAGGAGGTTCCTATCAGTATAACACTCGTAATAATTCTGAAAGGCTCACAAAGAAAAGTTAAATAGAGATAAGAAATGTATAAATGTAGTACAGCCTAATGAGTTCATCTCAATAGTAATTGCGTCTATTGGATGTGATTACAGGGTTAAATATTATATAATTTTCATATTTTTTTCACAAGACAGGTTTCTGATGGTTGTTTGAAACTGCTTTGGACGAGAAGAGAGATAAGTGCACAGAAAACCCATTGCTTCTGTGAACTTAAACATTTAGTTTCGGAGCTATCATGCTTGCGTTTAATATTTAACATTTGCCCAAAGTAAATTTAAAAGGCGTATTTGCATTGAGCCTTGTGCTTTTCAAAGTGCAGTAAGTCTCCGGGTTGTGGAAGACCAGACTTACGGAAATCCGACCTTATGTAAATGCTCCCATAAATCACGTAATCAAACTATATACGCATTTTTTCGCGTTAGTTACATAAGCGCAATTAGTGCAGCGCAATGAGGTTGCAGATGAATACCGTGGAGCGAGGCGTAAGGCAGGCAGCATCTTTCCCAAGGCGGCGGTGTCAAAGCCGCTCTGCACTCAGTCACGCTGTTACATTGTTACCGTGCGTATACCTGCCACATTGTCTCTTAACTTTCAGTTTCTATTACTAGTTTTCTTCATTTGAAGTTTAGTTCATGAGTTATCTACTGTATGTACTTTATTGAACACAAATACACGTTGATTTATTATGGTTTCAGCCAACAGCAATCGGAAAAGTCTATGCTTAGCCTAATGCTAGGCCTATTCATAAACTGGATACAGTATATGTTCCATTAGTTTATTTACGGGTAGCATTAGGGTAGATATTCGATTAAATGAAAGAATCATAGGAACTGCAGAGCACATGTACGGCGGCGATACGATGCAGGTAGCGATAGAAAGTGGACGACAATACTGAGAGACAACGAACTAGCAATCAGGTAGGGGAGGCACAACTATTTCCGGCTATGGGATTTTAACATTGATTTTGGGGGACTGTTGTTCAGTTTTCGACATATGGAAAATTCGGGTTACGGAACGTGCTCAGGAACCTAACCCTTCTGTAACCCATGGGACTGCCTGCACAGGTTTCCCTCGCTTTATGCGGTAGTAGATGCGTTCCAAGACAATGGCGCACAAAGCGGAACCGCACGTGGCAGCTGCCTGCCGAGTAGCGTGTACAATAGGACACGCAATGTTGTCCCATGTCCGACAGCATAGCCGCATATGAGTGAATTCAAACCAGATATCGTGAATTTTGGACAGAAGTAGGTTCGCCACATTTACGCGAACTCGCACAAACCGAACCCGCGTAAGGCGAGGGAAACCTGTTACAGCAGAAATTCAATAATCCGCGTCGATATTCGGGGGCCCATATCAACGAGCAATGTCCAATGCACACGGATTGGCAGACAAAATAACAATAAGGGCCATTTTTTCGAATTCGGTAAAGAAAAAAACGTCAATCTTTCAGGGGCCACAATGCATGTGGATACGAGACGGCGGTCCTTAATAAATGGCGTCACGAAACAGTCCTTAAAGAGCCGCATGCCGCATGTTGCCGACCTCTGTTCATGCATTTGCACAAAGATCCACGTCCTGGGTGGGGGGTGGGTGCGTGACGACGTCAGCGCGATGCAGGTGACGTAAACGCCACAGACTTGCCCGCCCGCATGCCAGCCAGCCAGCAAGCAAAGCTTTTTATCGAATGCATGACACATCACATCAGCACAGTGAGTCTGTGCAACCTAAACCAAATATAAAAAAATACTGTGCAAATCTAAAATATCTGCATCTTCACTCTGCCTCTCCACTCCTGCAGGCTCTGCGTTAAGCCCCGTACATCCCAATACATTGCGGTTTGTGGTGCTCGCATTGTTTTAAATCCGCTGTGGAGCGCCACAGATTACGAGAGTAGCGGTAAACCACCAATAACCTACAAGTTAAAGGAATTCGCGTATTAATAGATTGCATATTTGTGCAATATCTGCAAACACGAGGTTTCATAAATTGTGTTTGAGAATTAATAAGGGCAAAATAAAGTTTTAAATCCGAACATTAGTTTGGGGAATTCACTGGCTATTAATAAATAGACTTAACAAAATGTAAAACAAGGTTTTGGTTCAAGGTAGTTTTTTGTAAAATGAACACTTTCATAAATAACATATTCACAAAAGCTATTCTGACTTCGAACAATGAGGAGAATTGCTTTATCTATGAGAATTTCAGTCATTAGTATGTATGGCAGCATGACCATTTCATGCCCAAAACTCAACTGCAATAGTCTACCCCTGACTGGCTAAAACACATTCCGTGCATAATATAATAATTTGCCGGGTTCCCATCTGGAAAAATGATTGGTCTATTTAATTTTCAATCCAAAGATTTGGAACAAGGCCTAAGTAAACATATTTGCAATTTTAGTGTGCTGGATTAAGCAAAGCAATGTACCCCCTGCCTGCAGCATAAATTCCAGTGTGAGTTCTGCTTGCAGACACGCTGTGGAATGTGAAGAATGCGTCCTGATGAATTAATGCAGAGAGGCCTCTTTGAAGCATGCCCAGGTGCTCGTGCTTCCAGGAAACAGATAGATGAAAGGTGTCTGCTCCGAGCCAACAGTTCTGCAAACGCCACACTTCAGTGGCATCGTTGAATAGGTCGATTCGTAACGTTATCTGTTTTCAGATGGCCAAGAGTTTGTGATATTCTGAGTTGAATAAGTTACCTGCTCTGAAAGATACAAATTGGTAGAAGCATTGTGAACAGCAGGGAGTGGGGACGAGTGGAGAGATGCTGTAGGGAGGATTAGGTTCACCAAAGTACTCGAGTGCCACCCTCTATTCCCAGGCTTCTCTGTTCCGCGCCTGTGCTACAATCTGAAACCAACTTTTTTTGGGTAGGATTATCATGGTTCACCTCCTGAGCACCGCAGGGGCAAACACGGAAGTAAAATGTCCCTTGGAATTGCAGGATAGAAGTTGCTAGTTTTCCCGAGGACCACCCCTTTTTTACACCACATATCCTTGGTTTATTTTATGTAGCTACTTTTGAGCAAAAAGAATCAGCTGCAAGTGAAATTGTCTAGATGTGGTGATGCCTAGATTTGAAGTTTTCGTGACTGCAGGGATCCATGCTCTTTGGTTCTTTTGGTAAAGTCACGTAGGTAAAAAATATAAAATAAATTTAATCATGACGTTATTCGTGTCGGGCGCAACACACAGCGATAACCCTGTGGTCTCTCATGATATTGTTTTTTTCCGAGACCAAGGTACTCTGCAAACCTTCAGGCTACTATCAAAGGTTTGTTCATGAAGCCATCCAGATATATAAACATAGACATAACTTCAACCGAGAAGATGGATACAAATTGAGCAATCATTAGAAGGATGTTATTAACCAGGTAAAACCTTAACTGCTTTATGGTGTTGCCTTCATTTTCCGCATCTCCAGCTTCTTCAGCTTCTCACTCCCAACCCCGCTCACTTCAGCACTCCCCCCCCTCTCTATCTCTCCCCCCTTGCTCCTCCCCCCTCTCTTTTTCAGCTTACTACTCCCAGCCCCGCTCACTTCAGCACTCCCCTCCCCCTACCCCACACCCCCCCTCTCTATCTCTCCCCCCTTGCTCCTCCCCCTCTCTTACCTATATAGCCTCCTGTTTCAGCAGCCCTTTTGCCCACTTCAGCAATTGTTTCTTGCCGTGGTTGTCCCACCTGATGATGGACGCTTGTGTTGCGCCAGAAACGTCGTGATTTAATTTATTTTATTTTATACCTACGTGACTTTACCGAAAGAACCAAAGAGTGTGGTGATGCCTGTTTCTGATTTAGTGACTTTGTGGCAGAGTTGATGGATCACGCGGAGATCACGAGTGTGCGTCTTAGCACTTAAGATGTGGACCTATAGTCTCACATTTCTCATGGCAATTCATTACATAAACCCACGACCAAATCGCCCTGATGTGCCCGATCTCAATATCATATCAGGAAGTGTTACAGGTGTAATAATGTTCCAGGAGACTGGACGCCGGGGTTGGAGGCACACGTATTTATTCCGTGTCGGTACAGCACAACACTGACATACAACACTGGAGGGGGTATCGGCCCCCTCACCCGTCTAACTGGGGATACACTCTCTAGCTACGCCTAGCCTACCTCTGGGTCCTCCATTAACGGGCTAAGGGAGGCTAGCTAGCCCGACACTGGTAAGTCGGGCTCACGGTACCCGGAGTCCTAGACCAGCTCTTACAAGAGCACCGGCTCTGGCTCTCGGGACCACGCCGCTGGCTCGATCCTGTTCGGCCCTGATAAGGGCGGCGATCCAGGGGAGTCCAGGGCTCTATCTACGACGATCTTCAGCCTTCACTGGTTAGCTTCAACATCTCTCCTTGAGCCCTCCGGCTCATCCCCTTTTATACCAAAACCCCCGCTGAGGGGTGGGGCCCCGGGGGATCCCAGCTCCGAGTCAGCCCCCCCAGGCTGCCCGATGCGGACGTCGCTGGGAGCACCTTCCCGTGCACCGACATAGCCACGCCCACTGTGTTTCTTTACTATCTGATCCCATTCTATAACAGCCCCTCCGTAACACCCCTACACAGGCATGGACTGGGGAGGGAATGGCAGTGAAATTATGGTTTCTTCAGGCTATCTGTGCATAGCCTTCAGCATATCCCTTCCGTATGCATGGTATTTGTCTGGGTACTCCAGTTGTCTCTCCCCTCCCTCCTTACGCAGCAATGGAATTCGTCAAAACCTTCCATGCAGGAATCTCCTAACTCCGAAATAAGAGCCATGAGACTCCCTGAGACTTTCCAGGATAACTTGATCGTGTTGTTATGATTATGATGCGTGGGTTTCCTCTGGATAATTCCGTTTGCTCTCACAAGCAGTAGCCATATTTTACTGGGTAAAACAACCCAATTAATATATAATTGTTATCAATACAAAGCTTAAAATGCAAATATGTGATCAGAATTAGTATTACTAGCTCATATATTTGTAGTAGTTGCCCTGCAAAATGTTTTTCAGAATTATATCCGCTTCTGTGGATGTCAAATACAATTTTTTTCATTAAACTAGTGTGAGCACAAGGCTAAATATATCATACACACGCACACTCAGCCACAGCAAGTTGCACATTCCGTGTTTTTTTTTCAGGGAGCTTTAAAACCAGACTGAGGGAAGTCAAACTAAATATTGAAATATTATAAATCAAAGGGCATTTCTCTAGGAGTGCCTGGAATATCTCCTTGTATTCAACTGTTTAACTTGATGCAAATCTAGTGAGTCACTCCGGCGACACTATTTAGGAGGAAACAACGCTTATTCTACACTACATAACACTGTTACACACAGGACTACCATGCAGCTAACTTTTACACTCGTTACACACGGTACTATAACATGCCTATCTCTTGCGCACACGGGGTCAGAGCTCAGAGCTGCCAAAGGGCCGTCCGATTTTGGACAATTTTTGACCCCCCCCCCCATCGTCACACGGCGGCACAAAAAGTCAGACTGCCCCTCAAATATGACGTCACAAAGCTCTGCCCGTCCCCCCCCCCAAATAAACATGCTTCAAATCGCTTTAAACTATTGTCATTGTAGTGCTTATTTAATGTGGCGCTGCACTCTGATGTTGTAGGAGAAAACATTTATTAAAAAGTCTAATTAATAAGCAGAACGTGTTGTCCATATTAATTTAAAGTTGCGCATTTTGATGTGACGTCACATTTCTCAAACCCCCGCCCCCCTCGTCACACATCATCACAAATGTCTGAACCCCCCCCCCCCCCCCTTGGTGCGTGACGTCATCTATGGACGGCTCCCAACGTGCTGTCTGACCCACGACGTCGGAGACGTAGCACTTAAGTTCCACTTCACCTGCAGACAGCCCCGATATGCGATCGGGGCTTCCCTTTTACCCCTATTGGAGCGGCCTAGCTCCGCCCTCGGCCGCGCCTCCCTCTGGAACATTCCCGAAGGTTCCAGGATACCTTGCACCTCTCACCTGTCTGGCTCCGCCCTTAACCACGCCCCCTTCGGGAACTCTCCAGAAGATTCCCGGCTACTCTTCCCGTGTCCCCTCGGTCACCTTTGCCCCACATTCCTCACCCCGGCAGATCACGTGGTTCACCCATTGCCGGTGTGACTCGTCCTCATATGCCCCCTTCCGCAGGCAGCCCGCACCACGCTCCTGAGTGACCAATCACGTGGCATTCACTCGCTCCGCTGGCAGATTGGCTGCAATCCCCTACTCTGTCGGTAGGACTCATCAGCCTCTCTCTGCTCGTACCCGGTACCACGCCCCTAGTGACCCACTGTATGGTACTGCACGGTGTGCCAGCCTCTGCACCCATATTTACTTGTTCGACGGCACTTAGCGCTACGCGCTGGAGTGATCCATTTAACATCACTACACAAATAAAACAATCTGGGCAAGCAACCACGTTAAGTGAGAATCCTGTTGATAAAGTAACTAGTTCCATAAATGTGAAGTAAGCCTTTGTGCAATTAAAACGTTTTCAGACCATGCCAGGCCAACAGTGTTAAAGTTGTTAATGAACTGCCTGAAAAAAATAATTAACAAACCCATCATCACTAATTACAAATATGCCATAAATTTAGAAAATAATAGAGTAATGCACCACAATTACCACCAATCACCATTTTCAGATCATAAAACAGTTACAACTCAATATCATATTATTTTATGGACTATAAATTGCTTTCACTTGTAACTCATTCCTCAATTGAGTACAAATGCAGTGATACAACATTTAAAACATGAAAAATACAATTTATAGAATGCAAAAGACACAACTGTGATCGTAAGATGGGTCTTCCCATCGTGCCTTGCAACAGGAACATTAGACGACCGTATTGCAGTTTTAGCCTGATTTTAAATGGTTAGTACAATATAGTCATCGTTGTCTACTGCTGTCTTGTGCCTCAGGGGTCATACGTGAACAAGCCCTTCCTTATCACTGTCGGGACAGTTTTAGCACTGTCCAAGGGTGACACTGAACCGAATCAAATGCATAACCATAATGCATGTGTAATGCCGTGTGCATTTTGTAAGGACTCGTCAATTGGCCGATAACACCTTAATGTATGGTGAAAATAGCACTGCAAGATGCATCTGCATTGGGAGACACCCGCCGGAGTCAAGAAAAGGTGGTCAAAGTTGCTTTACAAGATTCAGACAGGGGCCAAACACAAGCTTATCTGTCCTTCGTCAGAGGCCGAGATTCATGAAGGACAGATAAGCCTGTCTGAAACGTGATAATTGTAAATTGGATTTTAACTCATTAGCAATCAAAATATACATTGAAATATATCTTTAATAGATTTTGTAATAATTAATGGAAATGTCCAAATAAAAAAATGGTTAACAGAAAGCTCTCTGAAGTAGGTACAGAAAATTAATAATAATAAAATAAATAACATTGAACAAACAACATTACATACCACACAAAATGACATATTTTTCTGAAATGGTCCAAAAAATATTTAATAGTTATTATTGTTAATGAATGCATAGAAATGTAAGTTGCTTAGCAAAGAAAAATGTATACATTATCCTATTATACTATCTCTAGGATTGAAATAATCATGGGCACAGCATGCCCAACCAACTCAGGGTCCAGTGTCTGCAACTCAGATGCATCTGTCAATATGGGCCAATAAACCAAAGTGGACTTTGCCACATGAGGTGCCAACTGAGCTCGGAGAACTCAACGCATGACCTCATTCCATCGTAGCTGCAGCCAGGACAAACACTGACAGTACCAGTTCTCGGTTTTCTCCTCTGGTACGTATGTATTTACTCTGTTGAACTTATTTCGCACTGTACCTAGCCAACCGCGCAAAATCTGAGGTGCGGGGGAAGGACAACACACTACACACACAAAGCAGTTAGGAAGAAATGAGTTTTCAATCTCGAATAATAATACAATAACGACATCCAAACGCAGGCCCCAATCAGCATAAACGAATGAAATGGTAATTTATCTCTGCATGCTCTCATTAATGGCTTAATTTAATGAAATGCAAAATTGGCTAAGTAAAACTTATAAATTATATTCATTGCACTGTTGACTATAAGGCATTTGCAAACGACAAACTATGCAATTATTTTTCCTGAAATTGTACGTGAATTTGTATGCATGATGGCTCAATTTGTCTTGAAAATTTGTATTAGCATCACAAATAACCAAATAATGGACAATTACAACGGTTTAATTTAAAAGTGAATATTTCTCCATCTGTTCTGCCACTCACATCAAGAATCAGCCCATGGTTATCGGAGCATACCAGAAGGAGGAACCTATTTCAGGTTAGTCACACAATTTGGAAATGCTAATTAGATATTAATTAATGATTGTCAGATGTTGGTCACAATGGCATTTTTTAATTAGTGAGCAGGGTTTAATAATAAAAACATAGTGCATCCGTAGCCCAAAGACACTCATGTGAAGCCAATAATAAAATGAAAAGAGTGTCCGTCCACATATAATACCAAATATTTCAGCTCATTTATCCTATCCAGTGTAGAAATTTAGTTTAAAAAAAACACAGGAACGACTCTAGAATATTACACTAAATAATAACAATGTAAATAGTCTAGGAGATCATATTTCGGTTTTTTTTAACAATGCTATCCTTTTACTATTATTCAGGCTAAGTTTCGTTCATAATAAACTTTGCACTCACCACTGCACGTACATTTATACTTACATATACTTATTTGACATCTAATTTAAAATGAAAATATTTTGGATACAATTTATCCCACTATGTATAAGAATAATCATACAACTAATTAACTTGAAATATTCTGAATTAACTAAAGAAAATATTTAGATATTTTGATTGTATTTATTTCAGCAGGAAGGGCCCAATGAGCTTTTAGGCTCTATGTCGTGGGTATCCTACAATCGTAACGATATTATAGAGTGCAGATTTTGGGTTACAACCATGGTTAAATAAACATGAGGAATCCAATATAAATAGTATGTCCTTCATTGACGCATGACAGCTCGACTGATTCCCAAGACTTTTCCAGGAGGGCGATCATTCCAATTAATGAGTGTTTTGGCGTGTTGGAAAGAGCCAAATGCATACGTCCTGGAGAGAATAGGCACAGACAAAGAATCAAGGCTACCGGGTCAGGTCAAATACAGGAAACTGCAATATCTCAGACACCTTACCAGGATGAAGGAGGATTGGCTGTAAAGGATGGTGATAGAGGGAATACCACGATGTCACTGGATGCTAAATATTAGGCACTGGACGAAATGGAAACTCTCAGTTGAAAGGGACAAGAAAAACGGTTGTCGTCGGGGTTTTAAAAGGCAGTGGTGACCATTACAATTCACGTGAAATCATCACATTCATTGAACGGTAGCGGTAGCTAACATGGCTTGACCATAACTCACACACTGGACCCTACTTTTGGACACCCATCATCAGCCAGTATGCTTTACACAGGAGAACTTCCCATTCTCCTGACAGCAGGCTTCTTGTGTTTCTGCTGTATTCTGGTAGAGATTAAAAATTAAAACAGTTCAAGTGCACTCGTGTACATGCTGAGTGTGTGTAGTATGCAGTGTAACTGTACCAATTGAATCTTGATTTAAAGCTTTCGTGACTGCAGGGATTCATATTCTTGGTTCTATAATATTAATATTATTGTATTATTTCCCTTCTACATGACTTTTCCGAAAGAACCAAGAATATGTACCAATTGAATCAACGATAAGTTGCTGTTACATTACATCACTTGATGGTCTAAAACCATGAACCTTTAACCTGGGGGCGCGTAATAGATCCCGTACAAGTGCTCTGAAATGTTACATGCAGCTTTGCATCTGTCATTTTGCTCACAAAATTAATTACACGAGAATGAAACATTACACCAGAGATAATTGTCGAATTAATTTTACGAAAGAACAAGCTTTCTCTTTTTATCCATAACCTATTTAAGTTGAGAATAAAACGTTACTATGAACTTACGTTTTAATTATTCTGGCATGCATATCTCATAAAATTTATGGCAATAATCATGCATCATCATTCAGCCATTATTGAAAGCAACACCGTAATTCATTCAGGAGAAACTCAAGTTAAAATATACCATTGGCACAGTGTTGCTAACATTGTAGGCGAATTACTGACAGAAAATACATCATTGACAAAGGTTTAAAGCTTAAAAAATTGAGAATCGTAAGACCAAACACGAAACCATGAAAATATTATTGTGCATTGACTCGATAAGATCTCATTGTTAAACAGCTTCAGTTATATTCTTGGTTCTTTCGGTTCTTTCGATGGTGGTGTTATTGGTGTCAAGGGAAACTAGATGGTTGTGATGGACAACATTTCTACGGAGGCTTTTCTACACGGATGTTGCAGATCAGAGGCTGATTTTGCAGGAAATTGTCCCGATTCTGCCATTAGCTTCTGATGGGCAGCATTCTTTGCCACAAGGGGACCGCATTTACATTTGGCCTTGGACTGCATGGCAGAGAACACCCCCGAGTAGGTGGGTGTCCAGGTACAGCTGGAGGCAGGATCTCAAGGGTCGGGATTTTAGGGTAATTATAGAGCGATGGAGAAATCGCAACGGTTATGTTTCCCTTACCAACAATTATTGAAGCTTTTGGACAATAATCTTTTTTCTTTTCTGTCCACCATCTTCAATCCACTTATCTGTTTTCCTAACTCTCTCAGAAAGGGGTCTGCTCTGGTGAAATACGAAGTTCTGTCCCTGGCAGATGTGCTCCAATAGGCATATACATTATGAATAGCCCACAGATAAACAAGTCAATGCTTGATGCAACAAATTACGCAACACCAAGTTTCTCGAATGTCAATGACTTTATCCTCGTGGGCATTTCAATCGAAAAAACCTGTCCTTTGGCACGTGCGGTTAACCAAACTCCCCACTGTGGTTCAGCAGTCAAGAGGCCCTTTCTTCTCTTCTAATGAAACAGCCGACAAGAGATAGTGGTGCTATTGGTGTCGATCATCTAATGCTGATTTTTAAAGGCCTGCCAGGAACAATTTGATCAAAATTAGCAGACTTATTGACACACATTGTACAAAAAGATAAATAACTCAATCACGCCTCAATACATTTTATATTCAAAAAGGGACACAAAATGGATTTGAAAAAATAGAGACTCACCTTCCTATCGTCACGCATATATCAATTGTTCGTGAAGATAATCGAGAACCAAAGAGACAACTTCAAGTCATCCAACCAGACGCGTTAGCCAGGTTTGGGAAAGGTTTTCTCTACCTTTGTCCGTACACGTTATCCATCAGAACCTTTAAGCATTCTGATTAATATCAAATACCTTGGCTAGTCTTTGTATATTATGGAAAAGGTATTTGACTAAGTGGAAATTGAAACAGTTTTCATAAGCTGAGGCCTTAAAAAATCAGAGATCATCTAAAGCTTAATCTTGATTTGAAGCTTTCGTGACTGCAGGAATCCATACTCTGTGGTTCTTTGGGTAAAGTCACGTAGGTAGAAAAAAACTAATATATCACGACGTTTCGATCGCAACACAAGCAATCGTCATCAGGTGGGACAACCACAGCAAGAAAAAACTGCTGAAGTAGGCGCTGTGGTTGTCCCACCTGATGACGATTGCATGTGTTGCCATCGAAACGTCGTGATCTATTATTCTTCTACCTACGTGACTTTATCGAAATAATCTAAAGCTTATAATAATTGTTTTTTTACCCTTCTATCTGGCAACAAAACTGACACCTTTTTTTACGAGGAGTCATGTTTGCATAGACCACAATACCTGCAGTCATAATGCAAACAAAAAGCATAACTCTGATAATGTATGCACTGTCCTTGAAGTTGATTGGTCCACACCCGAGACAGCTTTCCTTAGAGCCTAGTCTCACACGGGTTGGACCAGATGACGCCAAAAGGCGCACAACTCAAAGACAATGCACCATCAGAGTATGAGAGCTCGGGGGTAATCATTTACACCTTTGGAACCTCATTTGCCAGTAAAAAATATGATAATTGTTTTTTTACCCTTTTATCTGGCAACAAAACTGACACCTTTTTTTTGCGTTCACAATGTTCAGTCACATATTGAGATGTAATCGGGTCATTATAAACAAGTGAGGTACAGTATATATACATGGATCACCCTGCACAAGCCAATCGTTGAAATGGCTACTTGAAATTAAAATAAACAATTACCATGCATGCAAACATCGATCTTCTCCATTCGATTAAGCAGTGCTGGCATTGGCTGCTGCATTGGTACTATTGGCAGGAAGGACTAACGTGTCTATTATTTGACCTTTGTGGCATCAAAAGTGGCTTCAAAGGGACACGAGTGCGTTTAAGTGCAGTTCTATGAAACCCAAGAAAATACATATAATCTTCACGTCATGTACTGTGTTTCTGAATATCATCCAATGCACTTAAAATAACGTTTTCCAAAACATAGCAATAACTGAAAGTGGATGCAGGTAAAATATAATACAATGTAACACCATGAAAATAAATTGTTTAATAAACAGTTTTCAAATGAGACAAGTTGTTACCAAAGTCAGCAAAGGCAGTCTTTGCAAAGTACAGGTTTTAATAAGGAAAACATCGTTTTCTTGTATGAAACAATGATATCCTGGCATAAAAATAAAACAACAAAAAATGTAAATGAAATGTTTTTCTTCTCGTACATCAAAATGTTGTTTGTTTATGCGCTTCTGACTTCAAATTACTGCTACCTAATTTTCCACAAACACCATTTCATTAACCATTGTCTTTAATGGGCAATTTGCGTCTTTACAAAACCACATCCGAGCATTTTCTAAACATATTGAGCTCTTTTTTTAAACGTGTTGTCATTTCTAAATGTAATTGCATATTTGCAGCTTATGTAAAAATAAATAAACTCTGACTTAAAATAATGATACCATACTTTACACGCAGTACTATGACACTGCACAGCAGCATTCCACACGTATCAAACACATGTATGACATCATTCCCACAGTGCACCATAATACTGTACATGTATTTTATTTCATCATAATATTATTTATTTTATTTCATTATAATATTATTTATTTTGTTTCATCATAATACAGTATTATTTAGTTTCATCGTAATATTATTTTTATGAACCAGTTTAAGTCATAACGGGCTGTGATGTCCCAAGCCTACCACCTTCGTAGAGTTGATGCTATTCACGCAACCCTTTACTGGAAACTGTGAAAGGCCACGCTAAAAACATTTGCGAATACAATTTGGAAATTTGTCCCATAAATATTGCCAATCACATCCCGTGGATATGTGGAGTTGGAGCACTGTTTTATGCAGCCCTGTCCCGAATCAGGCCCTGATCTTTCTCAAAAAAGCTCTCTCTAGTGCCTGCTTTAAGCACATCAGCAAATCATAATGCCGTGATGCATAAAATCAATGGGTCCGATACCTTTTTTCATTCCTGTACGATTTTTACCCGAATAAGTGTGAGTGGTAAGACGTGAGCAGAGCTTGACAAATCATTATCCGCGAAGGCTGCGGTGCAATGAGAGTGCCATAAAACATTGTGTATGAACCTTCCTGTAGACAGGTTAATCATGGATCACGGCTGGCGTGCATTTAGAGGTAGCATGCTAAATGAAATCTGTTCAAGTTATATTCTGGGATATTTTAAAGTGACAGTTTGCTGTCATCCCATCTGTTGTTGACTTGTGATATGAATGCACTTTTTTAAAAGGAAAAGTTTCGTCTCTATATGTTAATGTTGCAACATTAACACATTTGAAAATACATTAATCTTGTTAGCAATGCAAGCTGGAATCCAAAATGTGTTTTTAATGGATTAATTGGCACTATTAAGGAAGAAAAGCGCAGCATGTGGTAATATCTATCCAATGCAAGACTGCTGCACAATCTTTACAATATATGGCTTTAATAGCCAGACTCTTTTGTTAGCTTAACAACGAGGTTTCCTCTATTATGTGGCAGTATAAGCTCCCCCAGTTTGAGCTTCTAATCTTGGCTAATTCTGAATGTCAAGGAGGGTTGGCTGTCCCAGATTTCTGTGCCTATTATCTAACAATGGAAGCGAGGACCGTCTTCAGTTGACTTGACCCTTGCATTTGCATGTAGACACATCGAGAGTAAGACATGGCTGACCCTCGATTTATTCAGTCAAGTGTCGGTTACGCCTCAGGATATCCCTCACTCACTGTTGGGGGTCGCAGGTCCTTGCATAGATTACGAACGATATGTTCATGCGATAAAATCATACCTGGCAGAATCCAACTTTGGCCTCTCATTTGGAAAACCTCTTTTCATGGTATTTGATAGCGATATACACGCCTCTGCAATTTATACTTTACACCTGTACATGGGGCCAAAATTAACATCTTGTTTGGACCCAGCTTACCCCAATCACTCCTATTCAGTTCAAAAAGTGAGTACACTTTTTGGCCGAGCCAAAATGTTCAGAATAAATATTCAAACACCATTCAATACTCTTATTGTATGTGTTTTGCATCAGTTATTTTCTACTCCTGTCGTTTGTCTTTAGGCCTTCAATGGGAAAAAGACAAATGCGCATGGGGACCCATTCTTGAAGTCAATGACTTCCACCAAGGTTAATATAATATTTACTTTTATTTCCCTTCTCGCTGGTGTTGAGACATTTCCCTGGGCAGGAGTGTTGAACATGTAATTTTCAAGTGTTTTGGCACAGGTTATATTATATGTGCTTGTAAAATTGCTGCATGCTATGTTACTTTTTTTCATTTTGATAATGAATTATCTTCCCAGCCAGTGTTTTGGAGTGAGTTATTGTATTTATCTTTCTTTCGTATTTACAGTGATTCAATTCTAGTAGTTTCGTTACGTGCCTAGATTTCAGATGTTTAATTATCCAATACGACTGTTGCATGTATGTGATTCATTGGTTGGTGACGTGTTTGTATGTTATTATCTTTCAGATGATCCATGTTGCTCTATGTTTCGTTTGCATATATGTAGTGTCGTAGGTCTCTTCTCCCCCGTCGAGGCTTGTGTGTGTGTGTGGGTGGCGTGCGGCGCACACACTCAGTCGGAGACGAGGTAGTCGCAAGAGCCACCGTCCTTCCTTTATTACTTTCCATGCCACCAACTCCAACCCCCTCTCTCTCTCACGACCAAGCTGCCGTACGACCCGGTCCAGACACAACCCTGTCCATGTTGCACCGACAGCGTTGACCAAGACAGCCCACTACTGTCCAGCCGCGCAATGATTACGCGAAGGCGGCAGCGACGGGGGCAGCGACGATGAGACGAGTCCAACCCCAGAACCGGCAGCCCGGATCTCTCGTTCTCCGCTGCTTATATTCCCCTTGGCGTGGCTTGACTCCGCCCTAGCCGCGCCTCCCTTCTCGAACCCTCCAGAGGGTTCCAGGGGCCTCCCCACGAGGTCTACCGTGACCCTTGCCCCAGTTCCTCCGCCCTGCCGGCACAACCATGTATATGCTCAGTGGGGTGTGTGCTAAGTGTCTACCTGCAGTTGCAGCTGCTGTACAGCAGTCAGCGCTATGTCACTACATCTGTACTCGCAATTTATTTACTGCTGATACCAGAAAAAAAAATGTTTGCCTTAAAAGTGAGAATATCAAACCATAAGCCTCATACAGTTTTAGAAATTGTCCAGTAATTTGACAAAAGCTAACTAATATAAATGCAGCACATAACGTATACTAACTTGTGCAGTACATACATTGTAATTCACTTTTATCCCAGTCTCTGATTACCATTTCCAAAATGAATTATAGTTATGTTACCATGTTTTATATTTTTATATAAATAGCAATTTGCAAATTGGAAGTATTATTTACCTTCATTATAAAAATAAAAGTGTCCCCAGACACTTCAGCAAATAACCTTTAAAATATTTTTACACGAAATGCCACAATAACCCGTATTTTCAAGGAGAATAACACCGCCGTAATGGTTCAATTAGCAGCCTGAAATGTAATGAACTGTGAATGCCAGCAACATTTCCCTGTAATCCACACCCAGACATATATCACATATACACTAATTTAATTTAATTCAATTTTCTCATAGGTTCTAATCAGCAGTATGATGATGTATCACACCACACACGTGGTTGAACATCAGCCAGCCAGTGTGTGGGAAGCTCACGGACACTAAGTGTAAATTGTTGCCAAGTCGTCTGGACAGCAGCAATATTCAGAGCTTTTCCATCTGCAGAGTGGAGCAAAACAGAGATCTTGCATTTCGCTCAATTGTATTACTGACCTGTGTCACAGCATCACCCCACCCTCTCACAAAATCATCCTTGCAGCAGTGCAATGTGGATCCCCACATAAAGATTACGGCGACTATTTTACCTTGAGGATGCTGTAATGGTAAACGAACTGAGTACACTGGATATTCAATTTAGAGGTCACCAATTAGATTCAATTTCTCATCTTGGCATTTGAAATAGGCAAGTTTCTTAAATGCCCCCACGTATCTGTCCACGTAGTAGTATGTCTCAAGGACAATACAAAGACAACCAAGTATAATGCACCACAGTTAGTTGATCTGCAGGCCACATGTGGTGGGGTAAAATGTCAGTACTCTCATCTCTTCCGAGACGTTTGGCCAGCATGGAAGAGTAGGCATAATCCTCTCTTGAAGAGCATTTAATGTTGAGTGTTTATGTTTATGGTTAGACAACATTAAGGGACAATTTATATGTCATAATTGATCACATTTAACTGAGTGGTATTTATACCACAGGGACCTATTTAATATAAATATTTTAACACAACAATTAAAATCCACCTAGATTGCCAAATAACACGCCTGACAGTCCATGGGAATAAAAAAATAGCACAACTGACTTTGACAAATGTAAAAAAATAAAAAAAATAAAGATACACGTTTTTGTTTTAACACATTTGTATTGTATGTATTTTTTGCACGAACTTAAACCTCTAATAATTATTGTAAGCTTCACTTACTAACAAACTGTAACTGTTTTTTTTTATATTTTACCAGGTATGACCCACTGAGCTATAGAGCTTATGTTTAGAAGCTACCTGGCCATCATAAATGATATCCCAACGAAGTGGCTTATTGCTTAGAAATGTATAGCAGCGGCCAAATATTATAAAAGCACGTCGATTATAAATGTGGAGGGAAAAACCAGAGGACCCGGAAAAAATCCACGCGACTACGGGGAGAGAGACACGCAAACTTCAAATATACAGGTGTCAGGGTCGGGATCGAACCCACGACCTCCCTGTATAACAGGCGAGGTAGTTAACATCTCGCAACCGTTGCAGCAGGCAACTGTCACGAGACATAGTAAATGCTAGTGTGTGCATCAAGATCTAATCAGTGGGCTCTATTTCCAATGCATACACCATTTAAAGCCATCTCTATAAGTGATTAAGGGATTGTGCTTAAAGTGCTTTATGTTCTCCTGCCATCTGCACATAAAATACCTATTACTACTGTGTCATTGTTTGCTCAAGGACATTTTAATTACATTTTAAAATTGCATCTGCAGGAGACGAGCAATTGCATGCATGACTTGCATTATTCAGTTTCATAAATGTATTTCCAATACTATGATACACCCATATTTACAATTAAAAACTGGCTGGTCTTCAAATCAAGGAGAGTAATATTGGTAGAATAAACCTAATGATGAATGTTTCAACGGCTACGTGAGAGGCCTTTGATGCAAAATATCTCTCATAAACCAGGCTTGAGTAACGATAAGAGGAATACCGAAATTTGTATTATTATTGTTGTTAGCTGTCAATTTAAATGAAGGGCTTGAGCTATGACACAAGCCACCAAATGTCTTACTTGAGAAAAAGCTGTCAGTGGGGGGTTAACACTCACTTGACGGAATAAATTGTGCTCTCTTAAATATCTAGAAGCATTACATTTGCATCAAATGAATCAAAACACCACCTCTGTGCAAACCGCTCTATATATCGGGCACATTAGCAACTTTGATATCCAGTCACCTGTATGCTCGCTCTCAGTATGCAACAAGACGTGTGCAGCACACATGCTGCACAGGGATGGACCAGGCCGAGCCTTGCGTGAAAAAGACAAACTACGAGCGTGTACAGACAACACCTCGACCACAAGAGGACAACTAAAACCGTTTGGGCCCAACTCATGAACATTTTGTGGCCATCATTCGGCTTTGTTTTGGTGCAATTATGGCCATTTGTGCAGAAAAGTCGGGCCCCCATGCCGCAATTTGCAAATCTATGTGGGGCTGATTTCGCCATTTGGAGATAGGGTGGAATAGTTCAAATTGAGAGGGGCTAGGGCAAAGCCACAAACGTGTGGAATATTGCTGCAAATGCCGTCGTGCTATACCAGTAGCAGAAACGCGTTGCTCAACATGTTGGGGGGTGGGGGGGGGGAAGCGTTCTAAGGGAAGCACGGACTGGGCGTGGCAACTCATTCTGTGCTATTCATATGGCCTCTCTGCGCCTCCATCTACGAACCGCGGTGCACCATATAACACGTTCCTTCGGAGTGGGCAGGTAGGAACTTGGTTGGACAGCGCATTCGTGCACGACAGAAAGCTCGCGGTCACGTGACGCATTTCAACCAATCCGGGAGCGTACATATTTTGGAGGGGCTATGCACGACAGACAAATAATCCCTGGTGGGCAGTGTGGAACTGTTGTTCCTACCTGTATATTGCTGGGTTGACAGACGTAGGGGCATTCACGAAACGTACTCACTTTTTCAACTGCCGCGCCAGGAGATTGCAGGCGACCTCCTGGATTGGAAGTCCAGCGCGCCAACCGTTATGCTACAGCAACATCTCATATGCTGGTACAGAAACGTGATCATATACAGACTGGCTTTAGTGCGCTAAATCGGTGTCTACAAACTACGTTGTGCCTGCGGCAGTGGTTACATTGGGGAAACTAAGCGACATGTCTCAGACCGTGTTCGTGAATATAAGGCGGATCTTAAACACGGTAGGACCAGTACCTCGCCCGTGGCTGATCATTGTTTTAACGCTGTAGGTACACATGAAATTAATTTCTCCAAGACGAAGGTACTATATAAACCTACTGGTTATCAACAAAGATTTGTTCATGAAGCCATCCAGATATATAAACACAGACACAATTTCAACCGAGAAGATGGGTACAAACTGAGAAATCATTGGAAGGACGTTATTAACCAGATAAAGTCATAACTGGCTTCCATCCTATCAGCCGATGTTAACAGTTATTTCCGACTGTTTGAGTTACATTACCTTGTTAAATGTCTTTACATTCTCTTTGTTTTTTTCAGTAAAGTCACGTAGATAGAAAATTATTAGATCACGACTTTTCGATCGCAACCGTCATCAGGTGAGTATGGATTCCTGCAGTCACGAAAGTTTCAAATCAAGATTGTCTTTACATTAACAGGCTAAATGTCTCACTAACATAGCCGCTGCTCCCTTTTCCTCGATGTGGCGGTGGCTCTCGTTGTTTAATAGGCTGCGGTGGTTCTCTTGCATTGAGATGCTGGTCTCTCACAGTGGAGCGGCCAACGCCGCAGCTTTTGTTGCCCACGAGGTGGCATTGTGTCCGGTTCTCTGACACTGACATGCCAATCTTCTCATTAACACAGCCGCTGCTGCGGGAGCCGTCTCACATTGACATGCCAATCTCTAATCTCTAGCAATACAATGACCGTCTCTTCAGCACCGTAGTCGTGAGGGATATAAGGCTCCGATCTTACATTTACATGCAAATTACATCTCTAGCCCCGCCCACTTACCCTTGGGTTGTACCCATCTCAAACCTATATAACCTCTCGTTGCAGCAGCTCTCCCGCGATATTTCTCCTGCCTCAGCAGTTCGCCTGCTGTATTTCTCACCTGAAGACCATTGCTTGTGTTGCGATCGAAACGTCATGGTTTTTATTATTTTCTATCTACGTGACTATACTCTGGGTGGCAAATAATAACATAGACAGCAGAAAACATCGTCTCGCTAGAGTTCGCACAGGTTGTGGCTGAACTTAACTGGAATATAGCATATTTTTAACACGTAGGCTTTTGCGACAAATATCATCCATAATACAGGGTTTTTTTTGGGTTAGATCGCGTAAATATATTAATGTGCCGTTAAACCCGCCACCATCCGACACAGCCCATTAGTAAGGTTTGTCACGTAAACAGAACGTGCCAATTAGTTACTAGTACAGCACACCGGTGTGTTGGACAGCCAAGCCACAAGAATTACAATCTGAGTACGACGTTTTACCAATAATTACAACTAGCTTCTACGACATCGGATGACATTGCCGGGAGAGTTAGTGATGGTGAGGTTGGCATCACATCGGGTATCTTCCCTCACCAGCAATGTCACGCATGCTGATGACTGTCATGACAATGCCAATCTACTCATCGTATGACCTCATTGCACTGGGTGTATCGACTTGCAGTGGCATTCCCCCTGTTCAAGGTATCCAGCACTCGACCGGAGGACAAGCCATCCGTCAGTGCCCTTTGTTTCATCCATGCATCAGCAGTTGCCAGACTGATGATCGCAGGTGCAATGGTGTCTCGCGATGGCCCCAGGACAATAACACACACCATTCCCTGAGGGCCGATTGCACAAATCATGAAACAAAGAGGATGTCAACCGCAAGAGTGCTGAGGCCGCATATGGATAGTTAATTCGGCATCATAATGTAGGAGTAACAAATGCCGCTGCCATTAAAAAGCAGCTACGTAAAAACAATGCTGCGTATGGGAGATTTGTTGTATACATTCTGTAGTGGGTGTTTTGAATAATGATTCAAACGTACTGCTTTACTGGAGGTGGAACGGTGGCACTCTGGTTTGCACACTGCACTGTGCATCTGATGTGCCGAGCTCAATTTCCAGACATTTGCTGAAATCAGTGGCAAGAGATATCTGAACCCTGCTTGGACACCCGTTTCACAAAGTCACACTGACTAGCGTGGTGAAGTATGGTCAAACAACCCCCATGACTCAAACTGTGTGGGGAGGCCGTTATCCAGCAGTGTATTGACAACGGGATGTAATTTAGTCATTACATTACTGTTTTTATATTAATTTATAACTGTGTACAAATAATGTTTCACAATGGGTTGTTTTGTAGGAATAATTATCAAACGATAGCGTGTCCATAAATTATGGATAATTATGACATTGAAAAACATATACCACTTTGCTAAAGGAAATATATGTGACCATGACTCTTCCTTTTTAAATTGACACGCAGTAAGTAAAAAAGAAGTTACATTTGTTTATTGACTTAAGACGAGCACTGGCTATCATCAAGCCGTGAACAATCCACTGCTGGATAAAGGCCTCCGCATGCCTTCCCTTCCTGCGATGCAGCAATCCAACACTGACCATTTTGTGAAACAAAATGACAAAACGTAAATCTAAACGCAGATAGTAATTCCATGTGTATTCATTCATAACCCTCATATCCCTCGGTGCCCATAACCCTCTGTGCCACTCGGCTCATTCTTGTAGTTGTTCGCATTGAGGCAAACAACGAAGGAGTAATTGAGTTGAACAACAGAGAGAGAGAAGTGGCAGAAGCAGCTTCATAACCTCTATAACCCCTTTCCTTGTGACAGCTCAAGAGCGCATTGTGATCTTGACCTTTAACTTTGGTTTGTAGAGTAATCCCACATGACATCATGATCATGAAATATCTAAAAATGTCAAGAGTGGCCAAAGGGTAATGCATATCCAGTACTGTATATATATGTGTGTGTGCTCATACACTGGACTGCATTGTAAACACCGGTAATGGTGTATGAATAAATCAAAATGTATGAGTTTTACAAGGTAATTAATAAAAATACATTTTTAAAAATAACATCGTGATGATTTTGAGCTAAAAAGTAATTACCAAAAACACAGCTAGTTTCTGAAGTATACCTGACAAAAATCACGGAGGTTGGTTTAATTGCCTCTAGAACAGACAGCAGGAGAGATAAGGCCACTCGCTGTATTAAATCCCTTTCTCCTTTGCATATTTATCCCAGGAAGCGGCCCTGTATCATGAGGAGGGGGGTCGGGGTGGTGGGGGGCTGGAGGGGGCCGACCCCCCCCCGCCCTTCCTTCTGGAGTAAGAGCCCCCTCTGCTGGAGTAAGAGCCCCCATTCTGGAGTAAGAGCCCCCTCTGTTGGAGTAAGAGCCCCTCTTCTGGAGTAAGAGCCCCCTATTCTGGAGTAACAGCCTCCCTTCTGGAGTAAGAGCCCCGTTCTGGAGTAAGAGCCCCCTCCGCCTCCTTTGCCAGTTTAGCAACCATGCCATAACCATAAAACGAACGTGCCTGTTGCATGTCTGCTTCAGTTGAGGAACAGCATATGCCTGCCTAAAGGCTCGTCTGTAGTCGTACAATGAAACGATAGAGGCACCAAAGCCTTTCCTCATACGCAGCGGGTGAGAGCCACAGCAGAATGCACAATAGACAAAAGCAGATTGTGTCATTACTCATTCTGTTCATGCGTTTAACAAGTAAAGTGAAGCTACGGGGTTGCAAGAAAGTCAAATCAGTGATCACTGGGCAACTAAGTTATTTATCAATTGTACTTGACAGTTTATAAATACAAGCAAACCTAGCCCAACGCGGCTTTATCGAACACATTCTCATGGCAAAAGTAGCGTAGTGAGAGTGCTGCATCCATTGGAAGGTGTGAATGAATCGACTGTGCAGACGATGCATTTACATATCTGTTTGCGTATGTTTTTGGGTGATAATGTAACACCCGATATGCACAACTGCACGTTTACTTATTATCTCATGTGTAGTGACACAGCGCTGACTGCTGTACAGCAGCTGCAACTGCAGGTAGACACTTAGCGCACACACCGTTGAGCATATACACGGTGTGTGTGCGGGCAGGGCAGAGGAACTGGGGCAAGGGTCACGGTAGACCTCGTGGAGAGGCCCCTGGAACCCTCTGGTGGGTTCGAGAAGGGAGGCGCGGCTAGGGCGGAGTCAAGCCGCGCCAAAGGGGAATAGAAGTAGCGGAGAGCGAGAGCTCCGGGTAGTTGGCTGTCCCGGTCGACGCTGTCGGTGCAACGTGGACAGGGTCGTATGGCAGCTTGGTCGTGAGAGAGAGGGGGCTGGAGTTGGTGGTGTGGAAAGTAATGAAGGAAGGACGGAGCCCCTGCGACTACCTCGTCTCCGACTGAGTGTGTGCGCCGCACACCATCCGCACACACACAAGCCTCGACCAGGGAGAAGAGACCTACGACACTACATAGATGCATCTAGCCGTCCATTTGTTGAGGACGGCCCAGTTAAATGGTCACCTAGATGGCGAATCATCAACACGAACAACGGGACAAGACAAATGTTAAACTTGCGTGCAACTTCATTGACAGGTGTCAAAAGTACAAACGTTTTTAATTTTCATGCTTGAAAAAAATGAATGAAGTTTAAATAAAGTACTCCACAAAGACGTCTCACTAAATTCTAACAAATGAAACATTATATTCGCTTATGTACGGTATACTAAGCAATAAAGTACAATGCTATCACGTTGAAGTATGTTTCATAAACTGGAATTGATGTTGACTTCATGGTGCACTTGATTGGCTTTTATATATGTGTGTGAGGGAGCAACTGCAAAGCCCTCTGGGAGATAACACTGTGTAACCATTTTTTAAATATATTTTTTATCCTGGGTAGTAAGTTTTATTTCCTAATTTCGTATGCCTCAAAAGTACAAAAAATGGCTATTATTCCCCACAAACTTTGCTTTTGGGACCAGGACAGTGATATTTTGAAATTTACCTATTTTTCAGAACATTCCAGATAGATTCAGTGCTGAGTAAACTTGGAGTAACTTTTAGAACATTATATAACTTTTCGATTTAAAGCTGTCGTGACTGTAGGGATTAATATTCTTGGTTTATTCGGTAAAGTCACATAGAAGGGAAATAATAAAATAAAACAATAAAATTCTAACGACGTTTCGATCGCAACACCGAAAGAACTTTCCAGTAATATAAATAGTAGTATAAATACAGGGGCCTTAAGCCCACCAGTTCACTTTAGTTCCAGCTGCCTAAGTGGATACATATCTGAATTTTTCTGAGATGGCAGCAAGAGGCTGCAATCATCCGGCAGGCGCAATTTGCTATGTCTGCGGACAATTTATCAAGACAAGAGCGAAAAAGTACTCTGTGGAAGCATATGCTAAGATGTGTGAGGCCTACAAGCCATATTTCGGCATGCCTGTCGGGGATCAAGACAAACCCTGGGCACCTCATTTCACCTGCGAGCAATGCAATACAACTCTGGAAGGTAAGATGGACAATTGTTGCTTGGAATTTTAAGTTGTAAAATTTGTTACATTTTTTTTAAAAATTGTAAAAGTTTTTAATTTTAAAATGTTTTACAATTTTCAATGTTATTGAAAAAATGTATGTATATCATATATGATAAATGTTGCGAGAATCTCTTACACATTAGTCATGGGTGAAATAAATGTATTTTTATAGGATGGTACGGAGGGGAAAAGAGAGCCATGAAGTTCGCTGTCCCAAGAATTTGGCGGGAACCCACTGACCACTCAAGCAACTGCTACTTCTGCATGGTGGACCATCCAAACGTCGGACTGACAAAAATGCACCTGCTATCACATATCCGGACCTTCCTTCATCCATCGCCCCAGTGCCACACTGCCATGAGCTCCCCGTACCCACTCCTCCGGAGAGAGAGCAGCCGTCTTTAGAAGAGAGCAGCAAGTCAGAGAGCAAAGAAAGATGTTGTAGATCCAGATGACAATTTCAGAGGTGTAGCTGAGGAGAAAAACACATACTACCCCAACCAAAAATACCTCAACGACTTGATCAGAGATCTTGGTCTCACCAAGTCCAATGCCAAGATTTTGACGTCTAGGCTCAAGCAGTGGAACTTTCTATATTAATGTGTGCAAGTCTCAGATCAGAGGAAGCATCACCAAACTTTTGCGGCTTCTTCATCCGTCAAGATGGGCTCTGCTTCTGCCACAATGCGACCAGTAGGTTCGAGGCAATCGGAATTGCCTGTAACCAGAATGAGTGGCGCCTCTTCATTGGCAGTTCATCCAGGAGCCTCAAAGCCGTGCTGCTCCATAATGGTAACAAGTACATGTCTCTTCCCCTGGCTCACTCGGTGCACCTCAAAGAGGATTACGAAGCATCAAGACCTTGCTGGATGCCTTGAAGTATGATGAGTATGGCTGGGAGGTCATGGGAGACTTCTAAATGGTGGCATTCCTGATGGGTCTCTCAGGCGGTTTTACAAAGTTTCCCTGCCATCTTTGCCTTTGGGACAGCAGGGACACCAAGGTGCACTACCACAGGCGGGACTGGCCACAGTGGACCGAGTTTTCTGTGGGGAGGAACAACGTCAAGTGGGAGCCACTGGTGGACCCCCGGAAGGTGCTGATGCCACCACTGCACATAAAATTGGGCCTTGTGAAACAATTTGTCAGAGCTGTAGATTAGGAGTCAGCAGCCTTCAAGTACCTTCAATACTTCTTCCCTAAGCTGTCTGAGACAAAGGTAAAAGCCGGTGTCTTTGTCGGACCACAGATAAAGAAGATCCTGGAGTGCAATGAATCCCCCAAGAAGCTCACTAGTATGGAAAAAGCGACTTGGAACGGCTTTGTCGCAGTGGTTCGTGGCTTCCTGGGCAATCACAAGGTCGAAAACAATGTGGAGCTGGTTGAGACTGGTGAAGAACTACGGCACAATGGGCTGTTGGATGTCCCTCAAAGTCCATATCTTTGATGCTCATCTTGATAAATTCAAGGAGAACATGGGAGTGTACTCGGAGGAACAACGCGAGCGCTTCCACCAGGATATACTGGACTTTGAACGCTGCTACCAAGGCCAGTATAACGAGAACATGATGGGAGACTACATTTGGGGGCTGATTCTTGAAAGTGATTTACAGTATATTCGAAAAACTTCTAAATCTTTTTTAGTATTTTTTTTTATTAATGTAGTATAAATACCTGTTAGTTCTTATTCATGTTTTTTTATCTGACTTTATGTGAACGAAAATACACAAATTCACCCGTTTTCTCATTGAAAATAGGTAAATTTAAAAACATCACTGTCCTGGTCACAAAAGCAATGTTTGTGGGGAATAATAGCCATTTTATATATATTTTTAGGCATAAGCAATTACGAAATAACACTTACCACCCAGGGACACAAAATTGTGTTTCATAGTGTAATTAACTGTGGCGGGCGTTCTAAAGGATGCTACGCTCTCACCACCGATGTCTGTGCATTGACACGCGGCGACATCGCTCACCGCGGAGTGGTTGCAGGTGTTTCGTGTTAATTGTCAAGTGCATCTCTTGGAAAGGAAGTTACCGTGATTGCACTTCCAGAAGGCTGGCCCATATAATTTCTCTGGAGAATCGTTTGAGCCAGCTGCGTACACTAAAAATTGGCCAGACGGCAGTGTTGTTACATTTCACGAGCCTTTGCTAAGCACCGGTTGCTTATGCCACTGCCTTCTTTTCAGACGAATGTAACCCTATCCTTTTACACTGCTGTCACGTGTTGGATTAAAGTATGAAGTAACAATAATGTTCGTGTAGACATGTGTTGCAGCAGCAAATCTAAATGTCATAATCATTCAACCTGTGTCAATGTGATTGTAGTAAACATTGGATATTGAATAAGGCATGACCCTGGTACTCGATTGCAATAATGTATTTCTAGACTTTACTACTAGATAACAGACGTTATTTTATCATAGATGGCAGTACCCTGGCACAATTGCACTTGAGAAGAGCAGCCATATTCATGTAAACAGCTGAAATGTTAGTTTTACACGTAGTAGGCTTTCGCGACCAATATCATCCATAATACAGGTTTTTTGGTTAGATCGCGTAAATATATAAATGTAAGGAAGGAAACAGGAGGATTTCTCCACAAACCTGGCTGCCGCCTGATGAAGCTATTTGTAATTACTGGCGAAACGTCGTACTCAGATTGTAAATGTTGTGGCTTTGCTCTCCAACACATTGGAGTTTCTGTACTAGTAACGAATTGGCATGTTCTGTTTACGTGACAAACCTTACTAAATTGGTTGTGTCGGGTGGTGGTGGGTTTAACGACACATTTACATATTTACGCGATCTAACCCAAACTGTATTATGGACAACTGAAATGTATTGAAGAATTAACCCGCGATATGGTGGCAACTATGAATTGTGGCAACGCTTACAAATGAGTGAAGATATGAGCACGTTGGAGATTATGACAGAAGTGGTAGGGCAGCAGGTGATTCAACTGTATGCAACATCGCTCGTGTCGAGTGGTTGCTTTTGAATGACCCATGACGTTGGAAACCCCTAGGGACTATTGAGAAAGAGAGGACAATAATGCATGCTCACACTGGGCAGGTGCAATGATGGAATTGTTGCAATAGCGTGGATGGGACGTTCTGGATCACCCAACCTGAAGCTCAGACGCAGCCCCCTGGAGCTTGCATCTATTTGTGCATAAAAGCAGCGCTAAGTGGGAGGCAGTGAGAGAGCGATGATATGCTGTGGGCACAATCGTAAAACTAAAATACGTTACGTGCTACTGCCGTTAAAAAACCCGTGCTCTGCCAGGATTAGTGCGAATTATTAGAGGGTGAATATGTGGATAATAGAGGCTGGATACTAGACGAGAGACGGGCATATGAAGGTCAGCTTTTTTGGGTCAGCATTTTTCTTTGCCTTTGAGGTACAGCGTAATTTTTGGGTTGAGTGGTGGGCACCGTTTGATTAGCAAAGTTGAAGGAACATACCGAATACGAGAGGTTTGATTACCTTTTATCTTTCTTCTCAACGTGTTTATGCAGTATGCTAAACAGAATGTTTGATGCATCCAGGTGATTCTCCCACTGAACAATATGTCTGACATTGGCGTAACATCGTGTGATTGAATGAAATAAGTTAGAAAGTATTGGAATAAAAAATATATGCACATTTAAGGTACCGTTCAGTTTTTTAATACATGTGTTTTTTTGTTTTATAGATTTTATATAGCGCGTGTATATATTGACTGTGCATATTTTAAGTATCATATACTGCGTAATTATACACACAGATATTTCTGCAATGTATATGCAGTGGCGAACCTATCGATATTTACCTCCGATTAGCACAAATGGCTACGTATGGTTCGAAAGAAGTTCAACATAAATACATCCATCGAGTGTGCAGGCGGTACAACTGCATCACGGCGCACGGGCAGGAGGGTGGCCCAGACGCCGGGCCACACAGAAGGGGAAATGCAAGGGCCAGTGCTGGACAGAGGGTCTCATTCATTTCATTCCTTGCACCACTCATGTCGAAAATGCTACGCCACCATGTATGTGGAATACTCGATGCGTGTGTGTGCACAGATGCATTTCACGTTGTTTGACGTGTACATGCCGTGGTTCCAGTACTTGCCAATTCAGATGAGTGGCTTTCCTCTTCTGACGGCCAAAATGAATGTCCGAGTTGAGGGTACTCGCTTTAACGCGGCGCAAGTCATCCTCCGATCACACTCGCGCAAGTGCACTTCACCACTCTCACTGCTGCGTGGGGCACAGCTATTGCTGATGGATCCAGAAACATTGCTGTGGGCAATCGTCCACTAGAACTTGAATCCCGTGTGTTATGCTTGATATATTAGTTGACAATACCAAGAACATAATGTACTATATAATTAGTGTTTTTTTAGTTGTATTCCTTAATTGCTTTGCGACATTGCAGTACCTTTCCCAAATGAGAAATGCAAATCCTATCACGGGCAACACATTTGTTTTTTGAGAAGGAACAAAAACCACATATCGCCCCTTTGGGATAGAGTCGGGTGTTGGTACGTGCGGAACAGCAAGTTGTGTTCGAATGCATGCGACGCATTTTGAGCATGGCTTTACCGAAAAAATATAGCCGTGTTTATTGTGCACCAGCTAACCACGCGGTGGGGGGGGGGACGACGACTCGTCAATCGTTTTCCCAGAAAGTGCGTGAGCGTAAAGCTCCGTGGCCATGACGCCACCACAATCAAGAGAAGCCGCTTCATTAACCCCCCATTTGGTGCCAAATTAAAATGAGACCCCCCCCCCCCACTACAGCTAAGTGCCCGAGTGGCTTCTGCGGTAATGCATCACTGGTTTATAGACCTCGGAGAAGGCTTAATAACGACAACAACAACATCAATGTGAATGGACACATCCTCATTGCTTTTGAGGAGGAGGGGGTGGCAGGGGAACCCAAATAAAAACAATCTAAATTATCTGGGCTCACACGAGTGATTGTAAAAAATTTTTGGGCGAACACTTCTTCCGGGACCAAACAACACCGTCTGGGGGTGGCGTGTGGGGGGGGGTGTCGATGCACCCGCAACGAAGTCCGTCCTTCGGTGGACGTCGTGGCAATCGAAGCGAGAATCGCACGGGCGACAGAGGCCGCCTCCACTCGCGCCCAACTGAGTTTTTGCGCGTGCACCTCGCGTGCTCGGGAGTTGATGGCAGGTCACGTCGCGCGTGGAGGGGAAACACATTGTCCTGCGGAGGGAGCTGGTAGGAACGTTGGGCTGCTCGGTCAGTGGCCAGGGTCAACGGCGGCGTGGTGTATTCCGCAAATATGCCCGACTGTGAGGGCGGGCACAAGCCGGCGTGAGTAGGTTAAACGTTGAGTTTTATAAGGGCACCACGGGGTGACCAGCCCCTCCCCACCTAGCCCCACCCCTCCCAGCCCCCACCCAGCCCCTCCCCACCCTCCCCACCCAGCCCCTCCCCACCCAGCCCCTCCCTGCACGACGGACACATTAATCCCCTGTGGGCTGGTGGAACCAGGAGGTTCCTACCAGTATAACGATGGTTCTAAACTGTGGCCTCGAGATGGACAACTACAGACACCTACCCCCCCACCCGTCGTGAACGATGCACGGCGCATTATTTTTACGCCGTTCCCTATCCTCGGTTGTCTAGGGGAACGTCCATAAATGACGTCACGCGTCTAGGGAGGGGGGGGTTAGACATTTGTGACGATGTCTGACGAGGGGGGGGGGGGGTGAGAAATGTGACGTCACATCAAAATGCGCAACTTTAAACAATTATAGACAACACGTTCTACTTAATTAAATAGACTTTTTAATAAATGTTTTTTCTTACAACATCAGAGTGCAGCGCCACATTAAATACGCACTACAATGACAATAGTTTAAAGCGATTTGAAGCATGTTTAATTTTTTTGGGAGGGGGGGAGGGCAAAGCTTTGTGACGTCATATTTGAGGCGGGGGGGTCTGACTTTTTATGACGCCGTGTGACGATAGGGGGGGGGGGGGAGGTCAAGAATCGTCCAAAGTCTCGTGACGTCATTTATGGACGGCCCCTAAGCGCGACGTCCATCGTTCAAAACGCAGCCCACGGCGCGTACAGACACCTCCCGAGGCGGGCAACTCGGTGGGAGGGCACAGGGGGACGTGGGCCACGGAGCACAGCACGCGGGTTCCGCTAACCTGACCGATGGAGCCGTGCGAGGAGTCGTATCGCCACCATCACTCCTCACAAGAAATAAGTAATATTTTTAAAAACTTTTTAAAAAACATTTTTTTATTAAATGTACCGTACTAGCAATGGAAGAACTCCACGACTCCAGGAAGTGGCCCCGAAGCTTGCCATAACGTAAAGTACCGTGATGATTTACAGCCAACGTGAGCTGAACGTGGACAATTAGAGCCAAGCCGAAACATAACATATATAAAATAATGTTACAATTTTTTATTTACATTTTTAATGATAGAATATAGTATTGTCATCAGTATGACATAAGTATACCAAGTTAGCAGTCGACACCACATTGGGAAGTGGGTAAAAATAGAGTTGCAAGATTTGAGGATACAACAACAGACAGTGAGTTAATTAAAAGCGTGTAAAAAAAACACTTTTAGTATATACATATTTCAGCCCCCCCCCCCCAATAAATATATCTCAAGCCCTCCCAACGAGAATATTTTCGCCAACAGCCTCTGATGGCTACCACCAGCGGTATGCACATTTGTTTATTTTCTGACGTCGAAAAGTGTCACTTGTGCTGCGTGACCTGGATCTGTGCACGCAACTGCCACTTAGTGTAGTCTGTGAGTCCATAATCTTTGGTTCTTTCGGTAAAGTCACGTCGGTATAAAATAAATTAAATTTCAAAACGACGAAGCGTCGTTTCCATTGCAATCGAAACGTCGTGATTTAATTTGTTTTATTTTATACCTACGTGACTTTACCGAAAGAACCAAAGAGTATGGATCTCTGCAATCACGAAAACTTCACATCTATCTGAGTACAATTGAAGGCAGGGCCTGTAAATATGAAATCAGTCGATCACGCAGAGCGTGCAGGGTATGATATTTACGCAGAGGACACACCGCTGTTTGCCTGAGACTCAGTTCTTGGTTTGCTATTGCACCAGAAATGCCTAACGTAAGTCACAAAAAAGGTCTCTGGCAAAGTACGCTGGGATCTTTTCCCCTTGCATAGTCAAAAGTTCAAACTCTTTTCGGTAAGGTTTACTTTATACTTTGCATAAGCTACACGCCTATTCAGTGGTGGCAAGGTCATAGCCATGGAGTCAACATTGGGGGGGACCAAATCTTCCATTTGAAAACTCATTTCCTGCCTAAAATATTTAAAAAATCACTAACACATGGGATAGACTTTTTATTTATTTTTTACAATAATGTCTAATAGTGTATTGTATTACATTGCTCTGTTTTTACTTTTTTTTTTAGCATTTCTTGTTTCATTGTATGTAATGGCAGAGATTAGGCATTACTAAAGTACAACCATAACCACAATCATATAAACAGAAATGTATGCATTGATTTATATGAAGACAAGTCCAGATATTGTGGCCAAGGTTTAGCAAATTGTTGTTTTTATTTACATAGCATAGCAATTATTTTTTATAGCAATATATTGGGGGGGGACATTTTGAGCATATATATTATAATTACGGCCTTGAGTAGTGGTAATGCAGTATAGGTTCATTGGGTTGGAGTGGTGTGGCAAAGGTTAGCAACACTGCCACTTGAACCGAGAGGCCTGAATTCCATTTTTTGCCAGGGGTCGGATTTGAACCGCTTCTGTTCTGGGCTCCACTTCACCAGCCTGCACCAAGCAGTGTCGTGACTCATGGTCGAACAAGCCTTGTGACCGACATGGCACCAGCAGTGGATTGAATAAGGGCTGTCAAGTGTTAATTTACGATTAATCTTTGGTCAATGCATTCACTGAAATTCTTTCTCAACGTTGTAGTAATGTTCCTGCAGAACAATTGTACGAACTTTCAGTTCGAGGATGCATATTTCGTATAATTATTGACACAATGTAACTTATGTGAATGGCGGCTACTCGTATATCAAAGAGTTGTGCTCAATAAGTTAATCATAGGTGGTATATTGATGCATTAAGTAATCGAGTGAAAGGTTATGAGGTCATGACACCAAAGTAAAATCTATTCACTTGGTTGCTGCATTTCAAAATCTGTCGTTGAGACACCGAGCAGTGAATCATTATTATTGAGGCGTGCTCTTGAAAATATCCTCAATGAAAACAAAATATGGAATTCGTGTAATTACTCCCTGATGTTACGTCACCCCTTGCCACGCACATCAATCAGCCATCCTTTGTTTCTTATTTAGATGCACGGTATTTATAATTTAGCGTGCTACGTACGATGTCACTTACAAGCGCACGCACGTGAATACTTTGCATTGCCATCAACCCTTGGGGTCGGTAGTGCAAATTACATGAAACAACATAACTTATTAATAACCTCTTAATCAAATCAGATTAAATATTAAATAGTTATAATTATCTTTGCAATCGCGTGACATGGTTATGCAAATACAAAGTATTTCAGAAAACAGTCATTGCTCTGTGATTTTTTTTTATCTCAACAAAAACCACTCAATAGATCTCTTATGAGCCCTTGATGTAGACATCTGTGAAATACTGAAGATTTGTTGAAAAAGAGCTTCATTGCTCATCGACTTTCCCCAGGATAAATAAGGATTCTGATTCTCATTCTGATGTGACACTGAAGCTCACAGTCGACATTGGAGGGTGATATATTATCTCAGGATATTAATTCAGCAAGTCACTTTAAATAGCTCACAAGAATAGGCCATTGTGTACAAGTGTAATCGTTCACATTTAAAATGTGGAATTGCTCGTAATAAAAAATATTAAATAAATAACATTAACTACATCTGCATACGCATGAATGCTCCTTTTTTGAATGCATCTCAAATCTCAAATACAAGCTCTAAGATTATGATACATTCATATAATACACTGCAACCTTCATGCAACAGTAATTAAATTTGGAGCATATGTTTATTGAATGACAGGCAAAAATAATATTATAAATTTAAGACATAGTCAAATATTATATCATACTATGTAAGAAAGAAAAGTATTCTGGCTGAGTTCCTGGTTAGATTCCTGTCTGCCTGGCTGGCGCGCGCCAAAGTGCACCATCTGCGTGATTAAATCACCCACACCCCCCAGCGTTGAGCGGGGTTCCTGCGTTGTGCTCACGTCTCCCCCGCACCCACCCTCCACCCTACGCAAATTCAAAGGAGGGAGATAGAGGGAGGTGAGGGAGCGAGATAGGGGGAGGTAGAGGAGGCAGGAAGAGACGAAGAGGAACAGAGAGGAGAAGAGTGGGGAGAGAGTGAAAGGGTGTGAAACGGAGAGGAAAGAAAGAGAGAGAGAGCAACATGTAAAAAGGAGAGCGAGGGGAAGCAACAACCAGTGAGAGGGAGGATTAGGGAAAGGCAATAGAGATTGAGACGGGAAAGGGATAGGTTGGAATAAGGAAATCGAGGGTGAGAGGTGAGAGAGAGAAAAAAACAGGGAGAGAAATAGTTGGGAGGGAAGTGGGTGAGATGCAGGGGAATATAGAGGGAGAGCTGGAAGAGGGGACAGAAATCGACATAGAAACAGAGACAAAGCGCAAAATCTCGATGCATGGGATATATAGCACAGAGGAGGCAATAGAAATGTGGAGAGACATGGCTCTATATAAGATGAAATATTTTGCTGGCTGGCTGGGATTGGACGGATGGTCAGATCCAAAGGACATGCGGTTTGCGAGTTGTATACATAGAAAAACAAATTGAAAAGATCTCACTCATATCACCAGAGTGGTATGGGACCAACGTGTTGGATGCAGTACTGCAAGCACGCAACACATTGCCAGGACTCTCGTATTTCTTCTCCGAAAGGAACGACAGGATAAATTTCGATTTAAAGCTTTCGTGACTGCAGGGATTCATCTTCTTGGTTCTTTCGGTAAAGTCACGTAGAAGGAAAATAATAAAATAATAAAAATGAAACATAATAAAATAATTCTCACGACGTTTCGGCCACAACGCAAGCAGCCGTCTTCAGGTGGAGAACAGGTCTGTCAAGTAGACAGAGTCTGTCTGTTCTCCACCTGAAGACGGCTGCTTGCGTTGTGGCCGAAACGTCGTGAGAATTATTTTATTATGTTTTATTTTTATTATTTTATTATTTTCCTTCTACGTGACTTTACCGAAAGAACCAAGAAAATGACAGGATACTCATGTCATGTGATTTGGTCAGTGGGTGTCCTTCACTGGATACTCATTCCAGGCTGTGCCATCTTGGGTGAGGTTCTCATTGGAGGTCTTGACAAGGTTAACTGGAGACATGGACTATTTATTTTGGAAACTCTAAATGTGTTCATGTTTCACTGCTGCACAGAAACTGCATCAGGCCTCAACCTCATACCTACATTATAACAAGTAACAATGTTCTGCTGCTCTCAATGAAAGTTGTACACAAACTAAATATGCATCACTGTGGAGCATTACGGGTAAAAGTAAATGCAAGAAAAACTCTGTTTTGTGTCTCTAAATATAAATAAAACGTAATAAATGTTGGATAATATTGGTCTGGGACGTTAATCTAAGTTCGCCTTTAACTTGTGCCCTCCCAGTGGTTATGCTCTGTTATTTCTGTATTGTGATTGGGGTTTCTTACATAATAATGTATTTTAATTAAGATTTCATGGCAGTGTGTAGAGTGTGACAGTGAAGTAGGAAACAGCAGAAGTTCTGTGTTGGTCACGTGCCACCCTACACTTGTAATCGCCTCCTGTTTCTGCATTTGTCAGCGCTGTGAGTTGTCGATGACACAGATGTCATGGGCACAACTTAATGCTTCCATCTACTGGCAGAGAAAATCCAATGCAGGAAAAAATGTTTTTTTAAGTACAATTTTCGATTTTGTTCACTAATTGTATGCTCTATGTAATACTAATTGTAAACACTCTATCATTCCATGGCTGAATGAAGGCTCTTTTCACTCGAGGCTTATGAACAATTTCATGGATACGCCACTTAGCAAAGGTCAGTTTTATAAAATTATATCACAGAATAGGAAACACATTTTTCACCACCACTTTTCAGACGTGGTAAAGATGATCAAGTATATTGTCAATTCCACCCACTTCATTAATTACCAAGATAAGAATGATTATTCTGATTGTTTCAACGACAAATGCTTAGATATGAACAAACACAATAGGCACTATTATAAAATCTCACCCCATGGGTATCATTACGTATGCTTGTTTGCATCAAAGGATTGAATGTGATGCTTTAGTTTAGCCAGCCGTGACTTATCCGTACGAAATGAGAATATAAAGACAAGATGAAGAGAGACGAATGCTTTTGAAAATTTAAATGAATGTGGATTTGCTTGGCTAGGTAAGCATGGCCTGTTACGTCGCCTGCATTTGCGAATGGTTTAGCTGCGCTCTGGAAGCAGAGGGAATAAATAATACAATGATAGATTGCAATGTGCAAAAATAAATTGACCGCTCCACCTTGCAGGAGCAATCCACCATTCCTTGGGACATGTGGACCGGGGGTGTGAAGATGGTTTCACGGTAGAATTGTCCCTGCTGGCAGAATTCAGCAAACTTGAAGAAGAAAAAATCCACTTTCATTAGAAAGGTTGTTAATCACTCGTTTATCGTCCTGCTCCTTCCCCTCCTCTTCCTCGTAGAGCCTGCGTAATTAAATCACAATAATTGAATGATTGATCTTTTTTCTCCGCCGCTGTCATTTCTCGGTGCATTTTTCATTGAATAGATGACACTGCGACCTGTTTCGTTGTGGACATATGGCGCAGCACCAGTGTCTGTACCCTGACTTTATTTCTTGCACTGGTTTCTCTCTCAACAGTATGCCATGACATGATTGCACTCTCATTTTTCCAACCATCTCATCAATGACTAAAGAATATATTTGTTCATCCAGAAAAAAAAGTAATTTTCCAGAGGATCCTGCATTGAGATTTTTCCGTTGAGCTTCATGTAAGAGGACACTAGAATATCTGGAGAAAAGCCAGCATACATATCTGTGGATCATGCACAAAGGTCCAATACAGATGGGCTCATGAACATGCCTGTACATTGATGTCACCTGGCCAGTTTACAGCTAAGTGGGAGTTTCACCAATCATGACGTAATCCACCAACCCTTGCATAGCACTATAATAGTCACATGTTGTATTGTTTACTCGAAATGTTACTCTGGCACCGCCTATCAATTCCAATACGAAACGATAGGAGAATACATACATTTAATTACAGAATTTAATTATAATTCGGGCAGCCGCTATAGATTATAACGGTAAGCATTTAACAATAATTAAGTCAGTAATAGAATTATGATTCTAGCAGCCGTTTCAAATACTGGATGATTGGATTCTGAAAAAAAAAAACATCCAATCAGCCGATTAGGATATGACCCGATGTCGATCTAAGCTCACGCAGATCCAACCTGGGTCAGTCGCTTAACTGATTGAAATTTTTACTGTGAAAACCAGGTAGATCTGCTTCTGAACTGCTGTGGAGTTACACCATTACTGTTGACGTAAAAAAGACCCAGTGTGGTGGCCGAGTGGCTCAGAGGTCAAGAGTAATGAGCCAGCACAGCTACCTCTAAAAATATGGATTGTGATAGCACAGAGAGAAATGATCAACAATGGCTGCACAATAAAATCCCTTAGTTTTGTCTTCGATTTGGCCAAATTCCAGCTCTGACAATAAAAAAAAATATCAGTTGGACTGTCAAGCAACATACTGTAATTATAGAACGTATTGGCAAGTTGAACATCCCACTCCAAGAATGATAAAACGGCCACTTGAAGGATTTTTCACGTGCTATTTTCTTACACGTGGCTTTGCTGCTCTGTGATATTTTCGAATGGATTCTTCATCTCACTTCATAACCCTGAAGGTCAAGATAAACAATACAGCTTCAAGCAAGTCAAGCAAAACCAAGCACAGAAATACTCAAGACAAGATGTGTTCTCTTCATCAACTCGCATGGTAAAGTCAATTCAAATAACCCCCATGATCAACGCAGCTAAAGTATCATTATCAGTATCCAGAAACTCTGGATTCACCGGCCATCGCTTAAAATGGGACGGTGACAGTACAGGAAGTGCTAAGATTCACTGGGTGAGGGCAAGATGGCACTATGAGATCAGTTCATCTGCAGGAGTGAAGAATATTGTGGCATTGCAGTATGGCATGTGGAGGCCTTTATTCTATAAACTATTTCCTATATTTATTTTATTCTATAAACAATTTCCTATTTTGAACTTCTTTCACATCGTACATAGTCACCAAGTTGATCAGAGGTGCGGTGGAAGGACAAAAAACTAACACACAAAATCAGTTTTAAAGAAATTAGTTTCCAATCTAGATTTCAAAGTGCATAGCTCAAGTGGAATCTGGAGAGCGATGAACTCCTGATAGCGTTCAAAAGAACTGGCGACGAGACAAAGGCATCAGCACTATTAGAGGCTCTATATTCGGCCAGACAACAGCCATGGAGAGAAAAAGTTGAGGAGATTAACTTTGCACACTCCGGCCGCAAATCGTGGAATCTTCTTTACCATCTTGGTGCCAGCGTAAAACCTCTAAAAAAGGCGCCACAAGTCACGACCAATCAAATCACCTCTCACCTCCTCACTTGCACAAAAGCCGCAATGAACAAGCAACACAAACAATATGTGCGCTAAGATCTCACTGCGACCTTTAGGAGCCTACTAACAAGCTCCACGATCTCCCATCCATACGCAAGGGAAGAGATTGCTGATGCTCTTCTGGCCACCAAAGCAAAAAAGCCGCGGGCAATGACAACATCTATCCGGAATTACTCAAGAACTTGGGACCTGTCGGCCAAGAATGGCTGGCAGCCTTGTTTACCAGTGTCGATTTAAGTGGCACAATCCCCAGAGCCTGGAAGGGAGCAAAGGTCATCGCCCTGTTGAAACCTGGAAAGCTAGAAGATCAGGCCTCAAGTTACAGGCCTATCTCACTGCTATCGACGGTGTACAAATTGATGAAAGGTGTGTGAAAAAAACAAAAAGCAGAGGGGCTCTGTTACGCAAACTGGCCAGTACAACGTGGGGATCCACCACCAAAACTCTTCGCACAACCCCCCTCGCGCTCGTGTACTCTAGCGCCGAGTACTGCACGCCAGTCTGGGAATCAACCGCCCACGCAAAGAAATTGGACGTCCAGATCAACAGCGTCCTTCGAACAATAACGGGCACACTGAAATGCACTCCCACTGAGTGGCTACCGGTTCTGGCCAACATTATGCCAGCAAACCTCCGCCGAGATGCAGCGACAGCAAACCTATTGGAAAAAATCCGAGGCAGTGTGCATTTACCATTACAACAAGACCTGCTTGACCTTCCATGAACTCGTTTGAAATCCCGGAAACCAATCTGGGATCGTGCGAGACAATTGGATGAAGCGGGGTCAATTGAAGACCGCTAGCGAACACTGTGGAGTTCTGTGGACATTCCAAATAAAAGCCTCATCGACGACCCAACGATTGCGATGCACGGCATTGATCTGCCAAGAAATCTACGGTGCTCCATCAACCAGTCGCTGCGTACACCTCCTCCACAAGTGGAGAATTAAAGACAACCCACAGTGTGACTGCGGCCGCCTGAACCAGACAATGGGCCATATTGCGAATAACTGCATCCTATGCCCGTTACTCCTGAAGCTATCGCATGGCTGACAGACTTTAACTTGGACGTGCGATTTGCACATACTTGTCGTAGGCTCGAGAAAAAGCTCCAGTAGCATCCTAATATTGGAAGGAAAAGCATTCCAAACGGCCCAAGAAACGCATCTTTTTCAGAAGCGACCTGACCACAAATGATAGCCTGGCCACAAACTATATACAATGGCTAATGATGCTGATGACAATATTGAATGTAATTCTGAACATTGTAGACAGTTAAAGCTCTTTTACTCAACTAATGCTATCCTGGATGCTTATCCTCAGCACTGCGATCAGTAACATGGCAGCAGTCTGGGATGAAGAGAAATATGCCCACTGCAATCCCAGGAGCAGGAGTGTGATATTCCTAGTCTCCAGTGACTTGTATTAAAACACCATGTAACACACATTTTTTTCCTGGGTAGTAAGTGTTATTTCGTAATTGGTTATGCCTAAAAAGTAAAGAAAATGGCTAATATTCCTCACAAACTTTGCTTTTACGACCAGGACAGTGATATTTTGAAATGTACCTATTTTCAATGAGAAACCCGGCGAATTTGTGTATTTTCGTTCACAAAAAGTCAGAAAAAACCAACATATTAATCAAAACTAACATGTATTTATACTAAAGTAATACAAAGATGACTACAAAAGATTTAGAAGTGAGTAGTTTTTCGAGATTTACGATTATTCTGTAAAAATCACTTTCACGAATCAGCCCCTAAATGTAGTCTCCCATCATGTTCTCGTGATACTGTCCTTGGTAGCGGCGTTCAAAGTCCAGTATATCCTGGTGGAAGCGCTCGCCTTGCTCCTCCGAGTACCCTCCCATGTTCTCCTTTAATTTATCAAGATGATCATCAAGGATATGGACTTTGAGGGACATCCTACAGCCCATTGTGCCGTAGTTCTTCACCAGTCTCAATCAGCTCCACAGTTTTCGACCTTGTGATTGCCCAGGAAGCCACGAACCGCTGCGACAAAGCTGTTCCAAGCTGCTTACTAGTGAGCTTCTTGAGGGATTCATTGCACTCCAGGATCTTCTTTATCTGTGGTCCGACAAAAACACCGGCTTTGACCTTTGCCTCAGACAGCTTAGGGAAGAAGTCTTGAAGGTACTTGAAGGCTGTCGACTCCTTATCTACAGCTCTGACAAATTGTTTCATAAGGCCCAATTTGATGTGCAGTGGTGGCATCAGCACCTTCTGGGGGTCCACCAGTGGCTCCCACTTGACGTTGTTCCTCTCCACAGAGAACTCGGTCCACTGTGGCCAGTCCCGCCTGTGGTAGTGCGCCTTAGTGTCTCTGCTGTCCCAAAGGCAAAGATAGGAGGGAAACTTGGTAAAACCGCCTTAGAGACCCATCAGGAATGCCACCATTTAGAAGTCTCAAATGACCTCCCAGCCATACTCATTATACTTCAAGGTGTCCAGCAAGGTCTTGATGCTGTTGTAATCCTCTTTGATGTGCACCGAGTGAGCCAGGGGAAGAGACGGGTACTTGTTACCATTATGAAGCAGCACGGTTTTGAGGCTCCTGGATGAGCTGTCAATGAAGATACGCCACTCATTCTGGTTACAGGCGATTCCTATTGCCTCGAACAGACTGGCTACATTGTGGCAGAAGCAGAGCCCATCTTGACGGATGAAGAAGCTGCAAAAAGTTTGGTGACGCTTCCTCTGATCTGCAACATGCACACTTTCATCCAACAAGTTCCACTGCTTGAGCCTAGACGTCAAAAGCTCGGCATTGGACTTGGTGAGACCAAGATCTCTGATCAAGTCATTGAGGTCTTTTTTAATGTGTAAGTGATGCTCGCAACATTTTTCATGTGATATATTTTTTCAATAACATTGAAAATTGTAAAACATTTTAAAATTAAAAACTTTAACAAATTTAAAATTTTTAACAAATTTTATAACATAAAATCCCGAGCAACAATTATACATCTTACCTTCCAGAGTTTTTTTTGCATTGCTCGCAGGTGAAATGAGGTGCCCAGGGTTTGTCTTGATCCCCGACAGGCATGCCGAAATATTCCTTGTCGGCCTCACACATCTTAGCAGATGCTTCCACAGAGTACTTGTCTTGATAAATTAGACGCAGACATAGCAAAATGCATCTGCCGGATGCTTGCAGCCTCTTGATGCCATCTTAGAAAAATTCAGATATGTATCCACTTAGGCAGCTGGAACTAAACTGAACTGGTGGGCTTAAGGCCCCTGTATTTATACTATTTATACTACTAGAAAGTTATAGAATGTTCTATAAGTTACTCGCAGTTTACTCAGCACTGAATCTACCTGGAATGTTTTGGAAAATAGGTAAATTTCTCAATATCACAGTCCTGGTCACAAACGCAAAGTTTGAGGGGGATAATCACCATTTTCTATACTTTTGAGGCATAAGCAATTAGGAAATAAGACTTACTACCCAGGGAGTCAGGGACAAATAAATTGTTACAGTGATATCAAATCCATGCTCCCAACATTTGATGGCACCTTTTGTTGCAGGCTTAGCCCGGAGCAAATAACATAGGACGGATCAATGAGCCACAAATGCATGCTGGCTTTGTTGCATGCTTGAATATGCATCCAAAAGGCACGTGTGCCCAATACACGTAATATAGATACAGGCATTTTCTTTGATCACAACTAAACCTCCATCAACAACGACATTTTACTAACTAAAAAATGCCTCGATTTGATATATGTATTGGAATGAATATTTAACAATTAAAAGTGTGTGTTGAGCCAGTGGTTAATGCATGACAAGAGCTCTTGCAGCAACACACTTGTAGATGAAGGGCTTTATTGCTTTTAAAAACAAAAGAAAACAATCCGTTCCTTTACTGAATACAATGGACACTTTGGCGTGACTAACTTCCGACAGACACTGCCTCTGCATCTTCCACTACGAGACATTTCCCGACCCTTAGCAGACACTGGCGGCCGACGCATGTCCCGTGGCATTGCGGTGAAACTGGTGAGGCGACATTTGAGAGGCAGGCAATACTATGACGTGGATATTTTCTGCAGATTTAACACCGAACTCGGAATCTTGGACACTAAGAAACAAATTCCAGCGAAACATTTTCACGTAAGGAGAGAGAGGTGCAACACATGTTGATCACAGAGAGAAATAAAATGTGAAAAGTAAATGTGTGCATTTGCTTGGTGAAAGAGAAAAATGAAATCTAATTCACGAGAAGTTAGATATTATAGTCAATATAAGTTGCAGTGGTATAATTTATGAGTGTTGTCGTAGACGTGTAATATTTCCAGCTCTCTTCCCACAGGTGAAAGAAACAATAATAGATGTACGTAATTAAACATCTCTCTCCTTGGGCATGGGGGGGTGGGTGCGTGGGAAGCAATGGTATTGTCTGCTGGGTTCAATGAGAAAAACATTGTAGAAATGAATTAGAGTACTTATTCATAAGGTCATCTAATTATGGTTCTTTTGAAAACATTTAACAAAAACACTAATGCAGGTAGGATTTTTAAAATACAAAAAAATTGGCTCATGTACATGAAATGTGATTGATACGTTTGATTACATCTACATGTAAATAAACTCAGACGGTTTCACACAGCATGGCATTTGCCAATTCCTGGCCAAATCTTTCCCATTGTTATCTCTGCAGCACAAATGAATACACGACGTCAACACACTTCAGGTAATGAAGCTAGTTTAAAAAAATAAATCATTACAAAGGACATTGAATCACATTGTTAATCACATGCGACTGTCATATGTGGCCATTACAAAATTGTTTACAAATAAATGCCATTTCAAAACACAATGATGTTTTAATTGACAAAATTACAAAGGTCTGAATGTTTGTTTATTTTTTTTTATACAGCAGAGAAAAGGTTTCTTAAATGCAGTAAAATAAAACATTTTTGCAATATTACAGTAAACTATTAAAACAGTGGCAGATGCATGAGCGTTTTCCTGTGTTTAGTCATCGCAATTAAACAGAACCATTCAAAATGAATGTTTATGCAGAAACAGGCTTGCTCTTCCAGTATCTCTACAATGTCCCTATTAATTATTAATTTACTATTTGATATAGTTATAGATGCAAGGGGCAGTGAAAACAAGTTTTCAGAATGAAATACGAAAAGTATACATACACACAATTGTATCAACCAATCAATACAGTTATAACAAACCTCTGTGAGCCTATCATATTGCTGTGTATTAGAAACAAACACAAAACCTCACACCAAACCTAATGCTCGGTTGGTTAATATTTTTTCGTGAACTATCTCATTCTAAAAACTTTGAAACTGCCCTTTGGTCTACAGTTAATACTGTATAGTGTATGTTCTTTAAATAGATTTTATGTTTGTTTTTTAAGATGTTAACTTTATATATCGTTTTTACATGACGTGAAAGCAATTGGATGAATCACTGGAACCAATGAACTACACAGATAAATGGTGTCTTGCGAATTTTCTACACATTTACTTTCATTTCTGCGACAACTCATTCACACTTATCTGTCAAACCGATATTAATATCTTGCAAGAGAAAAAAAAAATCTTAAAGCTAAACCGAGATAGGTTCCAATGTTTTTTTTGTTATCCTTACAAATGCAGTGCTAGTGTTACCACAAAACTGCAAATGCGCTATCCGAAGTAATGATGTTGTGCCGCGTGTTGTGCTGACCCCTTCGGCAACGCACCTTCGGTGTTCAACTCAAACCAGTGAAGGCGCCCGCAACTTTTTGGCAAGGATCACTAAAAACGAAAGTGTGTCTATCGCGCCACGGCGTATTTCTACGGCTCATAGCCTCACAGGGCCCGCCAGTCATCCGCGTGAATCAATCTGTGGGTGCTTTACCTTCGTTTTTAAAAACAAAAAAAGGTGTTCTGCAAATGCTTGCCACCCCACCCCCCCTTGTTGTTGTCGGTCAATGCTGATGCAATTCATTTCGAGCGTTCCACGTACATTTAGGAATTTCCACATTTTATACAGGGTCTTAAAAATGATTAGGACAAAACATCACCCTCATAAAAAAAAAGGTTCAAGGTCAAATGACAAACAAAGAAAGTCTTAATAAATTCTAAAGGAGTGCTTTAGAATGATATAAATTTAATAGTTCCAATGGTATATTGTGTAGACATTGTGAATAAAATCATGCAGGCATGTTTTATTTCCATTAAGGTCACACTACAATTAACATCCTATCCTTAAACCAAATCTAAAGAAGGTGCGAGAAGGAGAAAGGATACTTGATTGCACACAACAAGACATGAGCACAGCCAGTGCCAGTCAGTAGCAGGTCTGTGTATACGTATGTGAATATGAATAACGTTAATTACATTATGATACAACATGCAACTACTAACTAAATCTCTGCCCACAGGAAACCTGATCTCTGTTGTCTCATCCAACAGCAAGGCCAAGCCGTTCTTTGGAAAGGTTTGTCATGTTGAGACACACACTACAAGATTGCAACACTAGGTACCGTCATCAATTCACAATATGAATGTATGTGTAGTGAGTGACTTGGGTGTAAGAGCCACAATGCAATTGCTGCTATTAGTCAGCCACAATTGACACCGAACAATTCATAACATGTGCAATGACTCATGTGGTATTCCCCACCATTGGAGCCTAGCTATGCTGTTGGGTCCATCACAGAACAAGAGTATCGAGTCTTAACAAATAAACACATGAATGCGTGCAAGTGTGTATGTGTACATGTATGTGTACATGTCAGTGTGAGCGTGTGTGTGCTTTGTTCAGACATGGTATGGGAATCATGTAAAGGATAGCAATATACGTGCAAATGTATGAATTTGGATGTGTGTAGCTCATTTTTGGAGTGAAGCATAAAAGAAAACAGGTAAAAATCACGAATGCAAAATTAAACCAGTGCAATTTAGAGTTGTCATATTTGTGATTTAAACATTGCTTTCATGAACATTACAATGAAGAGGCTCTTAAGAAATGTAATGTAAAAAGCAAATCCGACAAACTGGACATTTTATTTTTGTATTTTTTACATTTGCTAAAGAGTTATTTCATTAAGTTGATTCTAATGTAAATTTAATAAGTTATCTTAAAGGATGTTAAAAAGGTTTAATTACCAATTTATCTAATATTGCATTACCTAATGTTCTCTACATCCTACTGCTGTACATAGCATTTGAAAAATTTTCGGAGTTTTATTATAACAGGCACATGGTAAATACTGAATTTGTTATGACATTCACTTGAATATGAGAATGTCCACTGGCATTACACACGTGTGCTTTCATTATTTGGTAAATTATTTAGCCAATTTATTACTAGCCCCAAACCTGAGATAATTCACACTTTGGTGTATAAAGTTACAATGGTCTACCAGTATGGAAATTATTTTTCTCAAGGGTTATAAAATGTACGTTTATATGACCCGTGAGTCGACACAACCGCTGTGTCCAGAAATGAGAACTAACCACCAGCTGGCAAGTTCATTTTTACCTGCATTAAGACCAGTGCTTCAAACCTTTAGAAACGTAGTTTTGTTTGCCATGGCATAGATTTACATTAGGATAAAAACACCTAAAGTAGCTGTCAGTGTCTGTAATAATGTTTTGCTTTACACTGGGTAACAGTAAAACTATTTCATCATGTACATCAGCAGCCTTGCCATCATGAGTGTGTGCTCAATACAACCTAAGTGCAAACACTGTAATGTATCAGTTTGAGGAGCCAATCTCAGTTTCTGGAAGGTGACCATTTAAACAAACTCCTCTACATAAATTAGTCATGTATACGCTGGTCGATCTCACTGTTATTTTCTCTGGTTTTCTGGCCTTAGTCATCCCCTTGTCTGGAAGTCCAGAGACAAGGCCAATCCACTGTGCCAGGTGCTGTATGCTGTGATCTACGACAATTCCTCGTTCTACCATTTGACAAAAAAAATGCTGATTTATGGCCTTATAAACATCTTTACTTGCCACGATTTCAAAATATTTTCATTGCTACAGACACACCAAATTAAGTACTCAGAATATGTATGAATTTAAATAATGGATTATCCTCGCTCAAAACAAAACTGTTTGTGCACATTCGACATAAATTTAGAACATCGCTGGCACTTCTAAGCATGTCCTCTTAATACTGATTGTCGCACGTAAAAATTGGCCCACACTTTTTAATATCTAGCTTATTTAACATTACCCGACTATGCATTGCCTCCCATACACAATATACTCTATTCTGTACCTCTTAGTGAATTATAAATTTACTCAATATGAATGGCATTTGTTCCATCCAGGATGCAGCTGTTTGTCATTTATTTTATGAAGAGGATGTGGTATTATATCTGATAATTTTTACATATTTTCTTTTTAAAATGTCAAATTGACGAGCATTAAATTGTGAAAAGCTGTAAAAAAATGGGGCAAGTACTGTTGAATTAAGCTTTATATTCTAGTTGTTTCAGTGTTTAAATTATTTTCTTGTGTTCAATATTTGTGAGTTAAGGTTCTGTGAGCATGAAGACAGATCGAAAATGCAAGTGACAGATAATGCATTTATGAATACAAACATTTTTCTTCTATTGTTTTTTTTATTCAAAATGGAGAAAAATCTAAATAAAAAAAGATTTTCCACTTCTAACACATTTCCCCAACATTAAGCAGTAACCTGGGACGCTATATGATAAAATAGTTAGATGATAAATTGTTAATTTTATTTGGTTGCCATAAGGCTGCAGATGTTTATTGAGGTGACAGTTGAATATTCATTGTACTATAATGTATCGTATTAAATATTACAAGGTAATAATGCATTTGAAAACACGCAAATTATCAACGTAGTTGTTTTTAGAACATCAATGATGCAATTATCTTACTTACACTGAATTTCGTATTTGCAACCACGATTGTCATTCGTAACGTTCATTAACTTGGTGGCAGATGCCTTTTGAGGAGTTCATCTTAAGATCGATGACACGGCCCCAAAAGCAACGAGTTATTATGGGCAAACAAGGGCATGTATGTGCATACGGGCAAGGGACACGATGGTTGATCGGACAAACAGCCGGGTTGAGTGGTGTGCGCTGGGCAGATGAGCTGACCGAGCTCATCTTCTGGCAGTGGTGCAAGAGCCATTACAGCTCGTCGCTCTCAACCAGATTCCCCTGGGCTCCAGCGTGGCTGGGGTCTGGCAGGAAGGCTGACCGCACGTCCAGGCCCTGGTCAGTGAGAGCCGCATAACGGCTGGAGGAGGGCCTCACTCGCCGTGTCTTTGGGATCTCGTGGTGCCACTCAGCTGCGATGTCACAAAACATGGCATCATCAAAGAAAATAAAATGAGATATGAAATGTTTTAAAACCAGACAAACATCAGGTTCACACTTTACTGTCAAGAGATTTATTTTTCTGGAGTTATTGGCCTGTCGGAATGGCGTGCACAATTTCCTCCCATGTTTTGACAAAATTGATGCTTCCCACTTGAAGCATAAAAGTAATAAATCATCTGACAGGAACAGTTCCTTCTGGGTGAGTGCCAAGTGCACAAATCATAGCCAGAGATGACGTTACATTACAACCGTGACTTTTCAATTACATAGTTACGTAACTTCATGCAAATATAAACGTAAAAAGTAATCTTTCAAAAATAATTTGATGGAGTGCATTACTGAAATCCTCAGGTTAGATGAGGAAGTCAATATTTATTTGCACATTTTCTGAAAATTGGATAAGTGAAATGGCATCTATCAATTGTGCAATATCCATTTGCAACAATATACTTGAGTAAAACTAATGCATACATGCACAACACAATACATATATATTTTTAATATGAATACATTAATTGCATAAGCATCCTAAAGTAGCTTGAGGTTATCTCGCCCATATTATAAAGACAGTCATTGTTTACAACTGTAAGCATTATACTTGGCTCTCTCTGCAGTGGTTTGTATCCATAACAATAATACATTAAGAACAGATAATCTATTTTGTTCGATAGTGTTACGAGGATTAATTGGGTTGAATTCTAATCACAATGCAAAATGCTGCCTCGCGTATTAATCTCAATTAGAAAACAGTATACAGAAACTGAAATAAGCGAAAGAAATGAATTCTAAATAATTATATTTTATGCCGTATAGTTAAATACATTTTTTGTTCAAAATAGAGCAACCAGGACCGATTTAGATAATCGTCAATGACGTTGGCCATGATCGTCAGTGGGTTTGTAGCGCAGCGCGCAAACCGCTATACTACCACTCCCCCCATCAGCACACACGCACATTCACACTCATATTCAGCACACAGACATTCACAGTCAGCAGACAAGCATGGTCAACACACACACACAGTCAATACAACTCACACACAAGTAGGACACCCCCAACTTCCAAAGTGCACAGGCTGTGTCGTGGTGCCTGGGTACCGTAAATGTCAAGGCGAGCGGTGCAGGAGGAGATGCCCACGCTGTTCTTCGCCGAGACCGTGTACCAGCCGGCATCTTCCTTTTTGGTCGGCTGGATTATGAGGCACACGTAGCCCGATGGATCCTGGTGCATGCTGCACAAATACAAAAAGATCCTATAAATTTCGATTTAAAGCTTTCGTGACTGCAGGGATTCATCTTCTTGGTTCCTTCGGTAAAGTCACGTAGAATGGAAATAATAAAAGAATAAAAATAAAACATAATAAATTAATTCTCACGACGTTTCGGCCACAACGCAAGCAGCCGTCCTCAGGTGGAGAGCAGGTCTGTCGAGTAGACAGAGTCTGAATGACACACTCCAGGCTTGGAGCGACTATTTAAGCTGGGATGGAGGGGGGAAGGGCGCTTAAATAGTCGCTCCAAGCCTGGAGTGTGTCATTCAGACTCTGTCTACTCGACAGACCTGCTCTCCACCTGAGGGCGACTGCTTGCGTTGTGGCCGAAACGTCGTGAGAATTATTTTATGATGTTTTATTTGTATTATTTTATTATTTCCATTCTACGTGACTTTACCGAAAGAACCAAGAAGAAGGAGAAAAAGATCCTAAATATAGCCGTACAGGCTGTCGAGGCAAGTGCTTCTTGGCAAGCACTTATGAAGGCTGGCACGGTGGATGAGGGGCTGGGATGGCCATGATACATTGCCCGGCCACTTTTCTCACCTCGGTGCCAAAGTTTACACACTGCAACAAAAAAGGCTGAGCCAACATAGGGGAGGCCCAGATCCCGTTTAAATATCCTCGACTGATGTCAGCCATGGCTAGGGATTAAATGCAGGTTTCCAAGTTCGTAGCGCAGTGCGCTAACCACTACAACGGCGCATTCTGTACACACACAGGCACACAGAGCTTATTTTAATATAAAATTATCACCCATTGCACTCAATTACTTGTGTGTTTAGACCAGAAGATAAGGTGGAGCTTGAATATTGGCTCTCAAAGGTTGTTGGAAACTAGACTGACCTTGAAACACCCAAATAACTCTGCACAATTGTTATTTTAAGGCTCAATAGTTTTTTGTTATTTGAAGAAAAGTGTGAAAAAAAATGTGTTTCGTCAAGTTTTAAATTGCCAAATGTAGCAAGTCACATCAGAATTTCATAAAGACATGCTTTACATACGTTAATTTGTTTTTATTCTTTACAACATGTCTGGGAGTACACTGAAATGACTAATATTCCTCACACAATGGAAATTATTTATGCATGAAATCTTTGCTCATAGATTCTCAAGACCCTTTTTCAGAAGGGTCCTGTATTGGGATGTTGGGCCAATGCCATGCATGGAAGTGTAAGGAAAGCTGACTGCCTGGAGACAACCCTCCATGCACACGAGGAGTAACACTCAACAGCACCATCACGTGGCCACCTCACAGACTTCTCCCTATAACAACATTACAACTCTGGTGGTCACTCATTTATGTACCAACCAAACACAACCTTGCTTGGCATCCAATATTCAATGTGATCGGACTCATTCAGGGTGATTTGGTCATAAGCAAATAAATAGTGGGGTCATTGTTGAGGCTCGACGTTCATATAATTTGTTGCGACTGACTATATGCTCAGCAACATCCCTGCGTATTTCTCTGTTACGACGCCCCAGTGTCAACCAGGGTGGCCGCCAGTCTCCGGCTGCGAACCTCCCGAAACAGGCGACAAAAACGCGCCGCCGCTGGTCCACGTCGCGCTGCCATGAAGGCACCGCGACAACGCTCGCTCGCCGCAGACGAGGAGAGGGGGGATCGGGGGGACAGTCCAGCAGGTCACCTGGTTCTCTCGCGGTGCGGAATCAGGGTCTCATTCTCCTTCTTCCAGAAGATGGTGGGCGGCGGCATGCTGTGCACGCGGCACTCGAGCCGAACGGGCTGGCCCTCGGCGACCCCCGTGTTCTGCAGCTTCTCGAGGATCACCGGCGCCCGCGTCAGCTGCTTGGCTGTGGGTGGGGGGTGATGGGGCAGAGGAGGAAGAGGAGGCAGCGGCGGACGCAGAGGCCGAGTGAGTGAGGTGGGCAGGGGAAGAAGGTTCTTGGGAGAGTGTTGCACGTGAGCATGAGAGCAGGTCGTGCTGGGGCTCACGGCCGCTGTACACTGTGAGCAGGCTCGGTCGGCTCAGTGTCAGGGGAGGCCAGAATGCCCATGTGTGCCGTTTCCTCGGTTTACTGCCTCATACTGGTGCTCTAGTGCTCCTTGACCAACACGAGGGCATGTGGGAGAGCGACCGAGCAGCAAAAATGGCTACACCACAGTCGATCGACATGTTCCATGTGGGTTAGGGTTGGGTGGTCGCCCATCCCAGCATTATACAGCCTTAGCTCCCGAGGTCAGTCTGTGACCAAATTATCCTGAATTTATATTGTAGGCATGTAAATATATTTGCACTACATATGTAGAATATCAAACCGGTTGAAGCCGAAGTCAATCATGGAAAGCAGTATATTGATGTCCCTGAAGAGGATGATTTTAAATCAGTCAATATGATCAGCCATAATGGATGGATCAAAATACGAAGCATGTCAATGCTGGTAAATGCACAAAGACGCACAGGGAGATGCATGCTCAGAATGACACTGGGAGACATCAAGAGGAGCAGGCGGATGAATGAATAAATGCAATTCACAGGCGTTATATTAACTTGCCAAGGAAAGTAAGTGGGCTTGGGCTGGACAGATTGAGGGAAAAGATGATGGCTTATGCGCAAGTCGAGTGATGGCATGGCAGCCAAACGAGAGATGTGTCTCAACAGAATTGCCACCACACAGATGGAGTGATGGCATCACATCATCCGCACGAGTGAGATGGATTGTAGAGTCAGAGGATGCTGAGAAATGACTATGGAATTTTGAGACGTTCATTCAGTAATAAATAAACCATACATTGTGATCATGACATTAACGGTGAAATGTACAATATATATATTTTTAGAAATGAGTCCAAATATATTACTGTATCTCCTCTTTAAGTTATTTGACTTGCCCACAAATTTGCATAGTATATCGGATTTGCTGTGCAGTATTTAATTTAAATCTATTTTAAAAGTGAAACGTTTACTTATTAAACCTCAATAATGATAGAACTTTAGGTTAGTATGTATCCTTTGGGTTTCAGTAGAAAAGGGCACACTATGGCAACATTCTACATCTGAAGGTACAACTCGGGTTTAACCCAGTAAATAGCTATCAATTAGCACGAGATCGTTTTAATGATATTTTTGTTCTAAATTACGTGACCTTGAAATTGCACGTACTGTACATTTGTGGCATTTTCGCAAGGTGTAAGTGAAATCGGGGTGTGGATCTGTGCACGACTTTCCAAGGGGAATCTATTTGCATGAACATTGACTTTTACACTCTGAAAAACAGGAGAAACTCAGCACGTCCACATCTTGAAATAAATCATCCCGCAAGCTGACCAGATTGGCTAGTTTGGACAGGGAAACCGAAACATACATCAATTGCCTACACGACAGCTTGTGCCTAAGCAGCTGTTTCTAGCCCCGTCCAGCACTGCCGCGACTGCCAAGCAGCATGTGGCTGGAACGCAGCCCGTGCCTCTCACCGACGATGGTGAGATTGAGGGAGAAGGAGTTTTGGCCGGCGCGGTTGGTAGCCGTGCAGGTGTAGAGGCCTCCGTCCTGCACGGTCAGAGGCTCTATGACGAGCGAGTGAACTCCGTTCTCCCGCACCAGCATCTTGTGCGTGGCATCGGGTCGCACTGGCCGTCCGTTCACCTGCCATTCCAGCTCTGGGGTTGGCAGACCACTCACCTAAACAGGAAGTGAGTGAATCGTGAAACAATAAATTTAGCACGTGGGGTTTTTCATAGGTGACTCGTGATCCACGTGTTGCTCTTCCAGGTCAGGCTGCACGTTGAAGTCCTCTTCTCGCAAGCTTTTGCCATGCACTGTTGTGCGGGCATCTTGGCAAGAGCAGGAATGTTCAGCACGTGGCACGAACTGGAAGCCCACACTTGAATAAAATACAATCACATGGATAACTCCGTGACACAAAGGAAACGTTTGTTATGCATGTATCCGAGTTGGGTGGTGCTCGTACGAGTTATGGAGCTCGACGCATGGTGAGAAAGTTGCGAGTCCAAATCCCCTCTCGGAAGCTCAAGTCATCATCCCTCTGCGGTTATTAAAATTAATGCCACTTTGTGGGAAGTCAGAAATGGTTATACTATTAATAGACTGGCCATGGGAATGTGATATTGCCACCACAAACTCAGGGCCAGGAGCAAGGAAGAATTCTATGCTCTGACTTTGCAGAGTTGCTTTGGTCATACGCCATGACTGACCTTACCAGCTAAGGTTTATGGACCTTTCTCTCTCTGGGTAGAATACACAAAGCAAAGACTTGTGATTCTTCAACTCAGAAATACATATTTCAGAGTCAGTGGTTTATGACCTTTCAATCTTTAGGACAGATTTTATAGGATGACAGATTCCACGCCTTAGACGTATTCTCCAGTGAAGTCGTCTGTGATTATTATACTGACGAAGCACAAACCCAGATGACAAATTGTATGCGAGGACATTTGTGATTATTTAGTCCACAACAACCATTTTCAGGGGGATGGTGTTGTTTGTAACATCCTTCAGACATTACTGAAGACACCAATGAATTAATGTCAGACAACCTGGTTGAGTTAAATACCAAAACATTGTTTCTTGTCACAAGCAAGCTTACCAGAGTGGAGTAATGAGATGAATATGTCATCTTAAATTGTAGGTTGTGTAGTCAATTTTTTAGTGTTTGACCACATGATCGTTATTGTGCTAAAATTGTTATTAACCCTCCACCACCCGACAAGATAAAGCACACCAGGCAACCATTTCAACGAATTCCTTTGAGAAAAATACTTATTTGAAGAAACATGCTTTAAATAATTAAGATATTAAAAGCAGCCAGACTCAAATTACAAAGGAAAGTGGAAATGACCCATGCTGTGGCAGTTTGGCAAATTCCGGGATCACTCGAATTCCGGGATCACTACCTGATGAAGATAAAAGCAGTTTTGAACAAAACTTCGTATGTAGATGGTAAATTCAGTCGTGAAAAGTCTTAAGCCATTGGTGCACTTTATTGGTGAAAACTGTATCAAATACATTAGCATGTATAAATCATATCTTAGAAAATCTGACAATCTTGTCCAATGGTGAAGTGGTAATGACAAGAATTTTGGCATAACTCCCACGTAGTCTAAAACCAAAAACATATATCGATCAGATGAACAAGTGTTCAATGGAACTTAAATGCCATTAAGTGTCTGGCCTGGTGCACTCTTATGGGGCATGAAAACGTGCTGCATGCTCAAGAGCTCTTGTCATTGCTATGGAATTAAAGAGAAGCAGTCATCCAGAAAGCTCTTACCTTACAGTCGAGACGACAAAGCTTGCCCTCATGTGCCATGGTGTCTCCAGGAGCCTGCAGGAAGTGTGGGCGGAAGTTCTTCTCCTGGACCATATCACTGTCGTCCCGGCTCTCCCGCGACTGAGAGCGTGGCCTGCTGTTCACGTGACAGAAGGGAATCATCAGGGTGTCACCCATGTGACAAACCACAAGCAACCGACACAATAGCACTGTCCCACACAGTAATTCCTCTGCCACCCAAAACGATAATTTCACACATGTCAATCTCTGCATAACCCAACAATTCTGCAGGTATGCAACATGATAGACATTCAGTGACCTGACAGTTGCATTGAGTTTGAGCATATAACATGAATAGAGGTATTATATGTAAAGCAATGCTATACATGTATTGTAAACTATACATTTCACAACACCTCTTTGTAATATTATTATTGTTTTTAAAAAGTCAATGTGTCCATAATTAAATAAACGAAGCTAATCTTTTATTTAAAATGTTACCAGTTAAGGCCCACTGAGCTATACAGCTCTTCTTCAGAAGCAACCTGGCCACAAATGATAGCCCAACAATGTGGCTTATTATCGCGTGGAAAATTCTATCAGCAAAATATTCTAAACGAATATTACAAAATGTGGAGGGAAAAACCGGAGGACCCAGAGAAAAATCAACGCGACCACGGGGAGGACATGCAACTTCCAAATGTACAGGCGTCAGGGTCGGGATCGAACCCACGACCTCCTTTCTACCAGGCGAGAGAGTTAATGTCTCGCTGCCGTGGCACTGCAAATGAGCATGGGAGTGGCGCTTATCTCCATTCATGAACCTGGACCAAGAATGGAAATTGCACATTTCTACTGTAGGGTCTCATCACCGTATAGGAAAATCACTGTTGCCTTCCCACAAAGTGGTATACGTATGCTATTGAACCAGGGGAAATTAAAGTCTGGGTAGTCAACTGAACGAGATTTGAATTTCAGTTGTGAGTTGTTGAATCTGGCCAGGTGGCTCAGAAGTAGGGCAAGTGGCTTGCACTCAGCTGACTCAACCCATTCAACTTATGGGGGTTATAGGGAGGTCAACAGTGGTTGTTCTATGGATAGGCTCGCCCCTGTCATAGGAATGTGGAAATTTGACCAGAGGCTCAGGGCTCCATGCCCAATTGAGCAATAATTCACTGTGACACTGATTTGCGAATTACAAGCCCTAAGCATAACACCACCCAGCTTCTTGGTTCTTTCGGTAAAGTCACGTAGAAGGGAAGTAATAAAATAATAAAAATAAAACATAATAAAATAAAATAGCTGTTCTACTGTTATTTTTATCGTGCAATATTATCACTGTATCACAGCTCCGCAGACACTAATGTTGTCAGCAGAGAATGGCGAAGCAAAATTAATTGCTGCGCTTTCACCAACCCTCACTGACCAGCGTGGTAAAGTATGGCCCCCATGATCTGCATGGTGTGAGCAGGTCACGTACTCATGGAAATGTACATTTGCTGCATACAATGATGCTGCATGTTGGGCAGTGACATGGCCCAGTAGTAGCGACTGAGACTCATGGTTTGAATCTGGCAGGCTGCTCTAGTTAATACAAGGGATGTGTCCCTCACAGTGGATGTTAAAGATCCCAAGACATTATTCGAGGAGGAGGCCACTGTGTGCCAGCATCAAGGTCCAAATAAAAATATTGGTAAATATTTTGAATTGGGGAAGACAGCAATTTTCACCCCCCGATTGCGAAAAGTTAGTGGGACTCTCCTGAAAAAGTGTGTTGAGACTCAAATGTCATAATAATAACAACAGTGAATGTCGGGAGCGGCACTAGTTGCACTTTACTGTTGTGGCACCTTCTAGCCGCAGGCTGCCCTGACTGACTCCGTGCCACGCGGCCTCGCTGGTTGACGTTTTGCACCATCAACCGCCCTGAGCAGCTGATGCGACCCTGCGGAGCGCAACAAAAAACGAACAAGCGCACAAACAAACCTTCAAGATTCAGTGAATAAAACATCACAAAGCGCGCATCTTGTTATACCACTCTCAAAACCGTTCAACACAGAACGTGTACGTTTATGCTTAGAAATACTGTGGCGAGACAAGCAGACGTCCGTTTATTTTAATGACCCGCAATGCTTCACGGCGCTGCACGCTCCACAACAATGCAACCCAGAGATCTCTAAGCTCCTACAATTCCCCCCACCTTTGTTTTCCTAGCAGAATAAATGGGTGCACGACGGTTCGTCGATTGGCAAGTCGTGTATGGTGGGGTAAAGTGTAGGGTAATCCCTGCTTCTTCCAAGACATTGCCAGTGTGGAAGAATGGGTCAACCACACTCTATAGTGGCTTAATAGCGCTCCCTCTAGTGGAACCCCTGTTGTCAAAAGTGGCGTGCGTAAGCAATTGCAGGGCTGCACCTTTATCTTTACATGTGTACATTTTTGCTTTTTATACCGTATTGTGTAATTAATTAGTGTGTCTTAGGTGGGGGAATGGTCGTGTGGAAATAAACATTGAAAAGGGACATTTTGCGACACGTTGTCATTAAATATGGTTATTCCTCCTGTGTGGATTTAATATTAAGCAGTCTCTGCACATTTATCTTCAAAGATATTTAAAATAAATTTGGCGTCAGTTACTTATTGAAATGGAAAACCCCTCCAATGTGAACATTTTCATATTCAGAGCAGGACGTTTAAAGAGATAAGCAGAGGATGCAACAATGCGTATTACTCTACAAAGAATTGAAACGTTCAAACAGGTCATTTAGAATGCAATCTACGATTCACAGTGTTATACATATAGGTAGACTTTGTAAAAAAGAAAAATCATTATTTCGTGTAGTTTCCATAGGTTATTACAGTGACTATGCTATCATAAAATCTGTGACGTTTAATATTTTCTCCATTTATGTGAATGCTTTTTTTATTTCTCCAGTTCAATTTTCAGAAAAAGTTTCGTAATTCAAAGTACACGAGGATTAAAATGCTGAAGTAATGAAGCAGATCAAAGCAGGTTGCATTGCTTTAAAAAAACTGTTTACTAATGAAACTCTGTATTGTTTAAAGCTTTAAGCAGGATGTGCTATGACGTGGATCAGAAACGTGGGCATATAAATAGGAGTATAGAGAGATGCATGCACGAATAATAATGAGAGACATAAAAGTGAACAAATGGTCAGAGAACAAATGCGAGCCAGAGATATCACAGTTACCATCACCAGAAGGGTTCATGGCTGGTGACCGTGACAAATGAGAGTTGCAGCCAAAGAAGGCAACACACCCAGGAGAACAACCGCTATGGAGATGGAGCAATACAATCAGCTCATGTGCAGCGGCTAAACACATAGGCGGTGTCGCTAGACCATGACAGATTGACAATGGCTTGGAGAGGCCTTCATCCTGCAGTGGATAGATCACGATTGCTGATGACGAGGAGAGGCATAATTGTGCCTACATAGTCTTTCACCCATGGGAACATGCATTGCATGTTAAGCACCATCACAAAACAAAGCCACTTGAGGCTAGGCTGCTTATTTAGAAAGCAGTTTCTCTAGGTAAACTAGATGAAGCGACACCTCCTGGGAGATGCGTTGGCTTTGCGGTTGGTTGAACTCAAATGAGTTCTGGTCTGCTGCTTTGCTTTGCTTTACCAGTAGGGGAGTAGAATTTCCAATTTGTTTACAGGATCACAAGAGTCGTATATGTACTTCCTATGCAAACATACAGGGAATAGAACAACATGTGCAGATGGTTGTTTGATTTGAAACCTATTCAGTTGAGCACCTAATATGGATTGATTGTGGCACACACTCGACACATTCTCTGATACGCACTCACGGTCCCACACAGGGTGCAGTACAGCATTCTGATGCAAAATAAATAAATAGACCACATACACTCCAGTGTAATAGTTCTTGTGTAGTATAGATAACCATGCATATTCATTATATTTCAGTGCATGCTCTTAAAAGTTAAACAAAGGGTTTGTTTTCTCTCTGAATGTAGGCCCATCTAAACTGTCATGGATAAAATTTCTATACATATCAGGCATGCAGGATTGCCTGAATTCATGGACTAAAATATATTCATATCCTCCATATAAACGCATTGAAATGTGTGATTCGATGATCATTTACGATTAATCGAAAATATATACGTAAATGTTATTCTGAATCTTACGTTTAGGCAAATTGGGTGAATAACACTGTACAAAAATATGACGAAACTGAATCAAGAAACAATGCTGATAATTAAATATGATACAAATATGATTTTATTCTTGAATCGAACCGTGACCCCAAATTACGATAATTGACTTATTTGAGGGGGAGCGGGGGCAGTGAATAGTGAGATGCCTCATACACACACTGCAGTGAGTCACATCCAGCGTGAGAGGCTTGCTGAATTGACTACACAAGTATTTACATCGTACAATTAAATATAATTTAATGTATTTGCATATTAACAAAAAATGTAGAGGGGCAGCCCTGCAATTTCTTGCTCTCACCTCCACTAGTGGGAGCTCTAGAGAGGGTAATTTGGCCTACTCTTCCACGATAACCAGGCGTCTTGGCAGAGGTGGGAGTGCCCACACGCGACCTGCCGAACCGACTGTTGTACACATTTCCATTAAACTGCTGGGTGGACAGAGGTGGGGGAGGGGAGGGGGGATTTGAGAAAATTATCGTTATCATTGTTTCAATTGGAGAGCATGGGGAGGGTCCAGTGCGCTCTTTCACACCTGTGGATTTCCAGCCATGACGGTGTAGTTGCCGTCGTCATCCATGGTTGTGAGAGGGATGTGCAGGGAGCAGTTTCCCTCAGAGTCTCGCTGCATTTGGAAGCGTTCGGATTTCTTGGAGATCTGATTCCCATCCTTGAACCAGTATATCTGCGTGCCGAAAGGGAACGGTGGAACAGCACATTCGCACACTCGCACAATATTCTGCAATCCATCGTTCTCACAATGGTCCCGGGGTTGAGGAGTAAACCAGATTTCAATCTACATCACAGGGCTTTAAAGCTTTCACTCATGGGGCCCAAGTAAAGGCCAGAGGCCAGCTAGTGCAGATTCAATTTGAGAAAATATCAATGTTTAATTGGCTCTATAATTTAGGGTATTTTTAATAATGTCTAGGTTTCATCTACATGGCTACACTGATTGGACTTTTTCAGTGGCAGCCCCGATACTACAGAACCTCCCTGTTCTTATTAATGTAACACAGCTATTTTCAGCTTTACTGAGTGTACTTGTGAAATTTTGGTGATGATGATGATGACGACGATTCAAACAAAGAGCTAATATTTGCATTGCCAAACTTGAACCACTGTCGTAAATAAAACATGATGCAAGGATTGGAGAATCGGTAGCTTCCAATTTCTGTTTAGTAGTCCAATATTTAAGTCCCTTGTGTGGAATAAAACTGGAGACTGCTTTGGAGCAAAAATAAGATGCTTGCTTAGTAAGGCAAATAATATTCCAGGCGTTGTCTCTCCTGTGAGGATTGTAAATGTCTGCAACATGATATGAGCAACTTAACACTGCACGATACAAAATTGTAAACAAATATTAAATGTTTATTATTAAGCCAAAATGTATATAGGAATGTTTTTTTGATGCACCTCAAATGTTGCTGCTATACATCCATGAGCATAAATGACAATGAAATGAAATGTTATTTTAATGGTCTGAGACCTGGTTTTTCAAAGTCAAATATTATCATAGTGTGTGTCATTGACGTGCATTGAGCATTATGAAAATACCATGAATGTCTTGTCGCTGACACATTGCACCGTGTGTTATTTGTTACGTATGTGTTTTTGTGACTTTTATTGAACGCTGTGTTGTTATACTGTACAGCACTCTGAAACCTCTTTGTGGTCTGTTGTGCTATTCATTCAAGTCAAATAGAGGCTCTGCTCTTTCAATGCTGGCATATGTCGTGCCTCGGAGCTGGCTGTGAGGAAGAATGTCTCCACACGTTTGTATTTTAATGTCACCGTTCTAGTACAGATTGTGTGCATGCACCTTTATTAGGCATGGGAACGGTAATATCACAACCTTTGCTTGGACTTCTGCGTGTAATATATTGCTGTAGTTTATCATCGTTGTGGTAATAAAGCATGTTTTATGTTTAAAGGTGTGACAGGAAATGTAAGCTTTTCTTACTTTGAGAAAAAAAATCCATCTACATATCCGTTATAAAATGTTTGAAATACAAATCCCAGTGTCTGCAGCCAATAATATTGTCATAACAACACACACACAGTTCTGTGTTTCGATCCTTAACAGGAATTTTCAATACAGATCAAATTTGTCAGGGGCTTTGGACATGTGCTGCAGTACTTGTTTCTCTTGAGATCTACAACTGTGCATCTCACACAAAAAAAATGTAGATATGTATGGAAGGGTTTACTCTTGAAGATGGTGGAACAGTGGGACAGTGGTTAGCACTCTGATATATGAATCTAATTTTCATAATTTGTGTCTCCACATTATGAATCCCAGCATTGTGTAAATTTCAGATGCTCCACGTGCTAAACATGCACACCAAGAACACATCAAATACAAGATCCAAGATACAATTCACAACACTGAAATCATACTTGGACAACCACATTTTCAACTCAACAGATTTTGCTGCCCATATTTTAAAGTTAATATTTTTTTTAGTTAGTATGGGAAATATTTCACATGGTCCAAATGAGGCTGCATTTCCACGGCCATTATAAAACAAACCCAAGCCTTGCCAGGCCATTCTTGGTACAGCCTGGCAAGGCTCAATTCTTGTCCCAATGCTTAATGGCCCAATAACAGTGGGCGACATGTACTTGAATGGAGCTGGCTTGGCTAGTTAAGACTTCCACGGGAAAACTGCCCGAGATCACACGCATCCGCTCGTGAACCGCGCGGGCGCAGGAACGCAGCATGGGAGAAGATCTAGGCGGTACCTTTGGCGTCGGGGTGCCGGAGACCTTGCAGGAGAACGTGATGGGGCTTCCCTCGAAGGTCTTGAAGTGCTTGAGTTTGCGCTCGAAGATCGGAGCAATGCACCTTCCCGTGGGGATGTCATCGTGCTCGACCTCGTCATCAGATTCCTCCACCGGAGTCCGCTCCAGGCGGAACTCGATCTCGCTCATCAACCTTTGCTCAAAGCTCGAGACTTTGTACTCCTGCGTGTGGCCATAGAGGGAGGTGCGGGCGGAGGTGGCGACAGAGACAAAGGTGGGCCACACGGGTGACGACCAATCCACGGCGGGGCGCATGGACGACAAAAAACAAATGTGTACGTAACCCAGAGAAGAGGGAACGTGACACCAGCATGGACGGAATGTACATGGCCCACAGAGTCACAAATGCACACAGATACTAGAAAGAAACTATGGACATAGGCAGAGATATAGATAAGAAAAAAATCATTGAGGGGTTACAGACACACGGAGGAACAAACACAAGTTGAGATAATGTTTTAATATAAACTGCCTTGAGAAATTAGATGTAGCAATACAGAGCGTGAAGGGGTAAAGATATTAAAAATTATAGAAGAAGTCAAACTGAAGACATTGAAAATATCATAAAAGCATAGGAAAATAATGTGTTCTGACCAAAGGTTTTCACATTGTCAGAATATGGTGCTTCAACTTTCATTCCTTTTATAGTGAATGCACGTAGTAAATAATTTTATAATGTGCCTACTCTGCACAGAAATATAAAAACCAAGTGTCCTTTTAAAATGTGGCAAAATTAAATAAACGTGATTTTAAGAACGTCTCTAATTTATGCAGTGTGGCAAGACAGAAATTTGAACATTTGTCAACCATTATCCTGATTATGCTTATATAAGAAGCATTTGAAATAAAATAAAAATAGCAGATAAAACTGGGTAAGAGAGGAGGTAATATTTATGTTTGGCTGGCCCTCACTGTGCCACAGTGGAAGAGGCTGAGAATGAAAACAATAATACGGATCCAGATACCAGAAGCTGATGCAAATGAAAGTCTCTTTTTTTTCCAACACAACACCTGCCTTTGAAATTATGAACATATAACCACAATAAACAAAACGAGTATCCATAGCAGAAAGAAAGGATGAAGAGAAATAGAACAACAATTTAATTCATAATAAGATGAATTTTAAAAGGTGGAAACATTGGAAACAGAAGTCGGAAATTACGAGATTAAACAAACAAGTCAAAAGAATTATATTATTAAATTTATTTTCTTTCTACATTACTTTACCGAAAGAACCAAAAAGTAAGTCAAAAGAAGTCGATTTTTTGGTCATATCGCCGCTCTAGTAAAATGCCAACGTGTGTGGTACACCCTCATCCACCCGACTCAGCCAAATAAATAACGTTGTCACGTGAACAAATGTGCCAATTTATTTTGCCTGTTGTGAAATTGCTCTCCAACACACCAGTGCGCCCGAAGTAATAATACATTGGTGTTGTGTGTTCACGTGACCACTTATTTCATTTGCTTGCATCAGGTGGAAGAGGGTGTACGACACACATTGTATTTCTCGATGCGAAAAGGTGACCCGAAAATAAATTGTGAATCATAACATTGGTCGCAAAAGCCTCAAAGAGACTGCAATAGCTCACTGGAACGTGGGTCAGAATGGACCAATGAGAGCATGCCTCACTAAATACTTGATCTTGATTTTAAGCTTTCGTGACTGCAGGAATCCATACTATTTGGTTATTTCGATAAAGTCACGTAGATAAAAAAAATAATAAAATAAAATAAAACACGACGTTTTGGTCGCAACACAAGCATACGTCTTCAGGTGTGAAAAAATGATCTGCTGTTGTGGCCTATATAAAGTCTGAAGACGGATGCTTGTGTTGCGAGCAAAACGTCGTGTTTTATTTTATTTGATTATTTTTACTATCTACGTGACTTTACCGAAAGCACCATAGTGTATAAATACATCATGTTTGAGATTGTTTAGTTTCATTTGTTTGGGCAGATTGAGAGTGGGCACAGGAGCAGGATAGAAACAAAGAGATATTAAGAAGCATTGACACATGGGACCTCAATGGCCATTGTGTAACCTCTGCACATTCCACATGATGGAGGTGGCTTGGGTAGGTGGCTTGGAAAATCTGAGACCTCCAGCAGATTAAGAGAGATAAAGAGTGGATGTAAAAGATGCTCTCCACTTGTATTCATTACTCAAATGGCCATGGACTGAATGTGACCTTTCCAACAATGTGAAGACAAAATTAATGAGGTAGAACGAAATGAAAAATCTATTCATTAGAAAACCCAGCCGAGCTGAAAAGGTGTATCATTTAAAACGATGTAGTTTCATTGTGTTTTGTGTGCAATGTTAAATTCGGGAAAATGAAGAGAAAGTATAACAAAAGATACATATATATTGAAGCAGGATGCAGAAATACAATTACACATATCGTCATATATATGAAAAAATATGAAGTTATGTATAATACATTGAGGAGTCTAATGTCTAAAGTCTGCGTGAGCATGCTGCCAGAATGCATAATGTTAAAAATATTGCAATTGAGGTAAATTTTGTTAAAAGTACTGCGTTAGCATTTTCAGTTGCCAAGTCAGCGCTTCTTTAAAGTTAGAAAAAAAACTGTAAGTTAAATGTATGCTTAGGAATAAATGAACCTTATGGCGGTACCCCGGGGTACCATAGTACCCCGGCTCTCGCACAATGTCAGTGATGCAGTCATTTTTAGTCTGCTGATGGTCGGCGATGCGGCAATCGACTCATCTCGACGAGCTGTACACGATGCACCGCTACGGTGCGTACAAGCGTTCAGGGTTTCAGCGCAATGGTCCTCGCTGCGTTTCGACATCGCGGAGTAGCACTGATTTCGGATTGATTGGTACCCCAGTCGTGGAGTTAAATACACCCCTGGAAAAAAAGTGTCTCAGAAATAAAATATTTAATTGCCTCGGCCATTTTGTATTATTTGGTATCCCGGGGTACCGCCATAAGGATGAAATATACAAGTTTGGCAATATACTTACAACAGGCATTTTAAACACGTCCAGTCTTTAAGCAAAGGCCTATAGGCCAAGAATGAGAAAGATCCATAATTTATATGTGTCCATTTACGATGCAGTTTTAATGATATTATTTTTGCTTAATTTAATTTTGGACAAGTTAATAACAACCTTGGGAACGTATCGAGCCTCCTCTTTCATGCAGCATGCAGCAGCACGCAAAAACAGGGTTAAACCAGGAAAGCAGGCGTCATCTGCTTTGCTGGACCATGCACAAGCTCAAATTCCTGGACTCCTTAAGGAATACCGATAGCATTTGGGCCCAGTAGATTTGCGGTGTGAAGGGTCAAATTTAACAGCGACCGCAGTTCGAATCCTGAAAAGTCGTCATTTAACTTTACAACAAAACTCTGCAGGGTACAGATTTAGTGCACTAATCAGTATCACTGCACTGATGTTTTCTGCCAGTGCTAAATGTGAGCATTATTTCCAGTTATCTGCGATAACACATCATGTGGTTAGTCTGGTGGCACTCGTTATCATTTTTGTAAGGCGAACTGGCATTGGAGAAATAAAAACAGCTTTAATGTTGCTTCCCTGTACATGACCTGACAATGGTAGTAGAATGCTCTGCAGCTGGTTTACTCTGTGTTTCAAAGTGCTCCCATGTACATTCGTCTTGACATTGCGTTAGGTGCACAATCTATGGGCCCAAGAGACAGGTCTCTCATCTACAAGCCAGCATAGAGTATTTTGAATGGAAGTAAAATGGTAAACAGTAAGTTCCTTTAACCTGTTGTTTACCAAGAGACTCCCGGGCTGCCTGTATCACAGACTTAAAGTCCTGCGAGGACGAGGGGGGAAAAAACAAAACGGTGAGACGAGTCACACAGCTGCACAGCACCAAACGAGACCGGGGAGGGGGCACAGGGTTAATGGCAGGCACGGTGGCTGGCATGTCAGTGCCGAATAGAAAACACGTCTGTGCTGCTTGGGAGCGGATGCGAACCCAGGTATGATGAGGATGAGCGGCTGTCTTGGTGGGTGGCACGTGCGCAATCATTTTGGTTCTTGGGAGTGACGCCCGTGCATTTGTTTGAAAATATATAAGAAAAGTTACCAGGATACGGCTGAAGGCAAAAACTACCGGCGAATAAATATAGTTGATAAAAATTGTCTTGAGTGGAATAATGAAAAATGGTGTGCAATCAGGAACTGGGAGATGTTTTAACAAAAGCGGTGACTTCAGTGAGCTGTGCATGGTCTTGACCAACCAAATAATATCCATAAACAAATCACTCAAGCAACAAGCGAATGATGCAGAAAACCTGAAATCAATGAAACAGTTTCAGTTAATGGGTAAGACAACCATAATTTGTCCCTAAAATTAGAAGTATAAAAATGGCTCTAGTTTACAACTGAAATTCACAATACTCAAAATGATGATTGTAGAGTTTCAGGTATTTATTAGAAAGGCATTCAGAATATTTTGTTTGGACAAACTTTTTTTTAACAAAGAAAAATAAAACGACTCTATGGCATAGGTGGATGAATGCCCTGCTGCTTAATCCTCAGCAAATTATAAATGTAGGTCACTTAATAATTGTTATCACTTCTTCATTGAGGGAAGCCACACTAAGTTCAAGGCCTCTTTGTCAGGAGGGTCCTGCTTTATGTTTTTTTTTAAGATGTTTTCACTTCAAGATTAAGACACGGAGCATGCATTCACCTGTGCTCTGTTGAGAGATTTTGGATCTACCTCTGTTGTTGAAATATCGCTTTAATTACTTATATATATATAAATATAGGAGAGAAAAAAATAGGGGTGGTCACAAAGCTCTGAAAATGAGATATTAAAAGTTACAGACTCATAACACCGCTTTCAATATTGGGATTCCCATCGTTGACAGACCTTTTCAATTTGGATGACGGGCGTGTCAAAGGGGTTGCGGTAAATAATGACGGCGGTTGTAAAACGATGAGCATCTCCCATTTTAAAGCTTGCATGACTGCACCTCGTAGAAAAAAAAAAGAGAATCCAGATTTTGTACCTGCGCCTCGGCATCATGCTCTTCGGGCTCGTCGGCTTGAAAAACAACAGCGGTGCTGTTTGGTCCAAGAAGCCTGCGAGCCATCTTTTCCTCATACGTCAGCCTCTGACAAACGGGAGATGCGTGGAGGAGGTGGGGAGGATGAAGAAGGCGAGGAGCATGGCAAGCGTTAGGAGGACAGCTTGGCGCCCCATGCTTGAAAGCTGAGGGGGACAGCCAGTGATCGGCAACAAATCACAGTGTCAGCGCTGAAGAGAGGGGGGTGGGGGGGGGGAAGTAGGTCAGACACACTTGAAAACGGGCTGTTGTTTCCATGAGGCATGTGTCACATTTTTCGATGCACATCATAGATGGCCATTGAATTCAAGCTTTTATTCAGCAGATGGGGTGGTTCACAGGAAAGCAAGCTTTCTCGTCACCTGGCAAGCCGCATGACAACGTGCAATCAGCCAAAGAGTGCTCACCACTTGGATAAGCGTAGCAGGTCACACGACATGAAAAGGGAGCTAGTCCTACTTGAGGTAGGTTGGTCGGTGTTGTGTAGTAGTTTTATACGGGTTAGATGCAGACTTGTTTATATGATTGAATCTCTTCCATTGATATGTTTCATTGCTTCTACATACTATTAACATTCCCTCCCTTTGTTAATGCTACCCCCTGCCCCCTCCCTTTGGTGCTGCTGATCCTGCATAATGCATGGGCATAATATGACTTTGAAACCACCCCGCCCACCTCCTACGCATTTCCCATGAATATGCTAAATTCCTCTTGATATGTACATTATTTTGTTAAGGCGCTCTTCTTCCACCTCCAACCCAGCTTATATATAAGCTCCTAGCTTGGCAGTGTCTCATTCTTCACCTGAAGACGGCTGCTTGTGTTGTAGCCGAAACGTCGTGAGAATTATTTTATTATGTTTTATTTTTATTATTTTATTACTTCCCTTCTACGTGACTTTACCGAAAAAACCAAGAAGATGAACCTATTTAGTGTTCAGCTATTAAAACATCTTCATCACCATCAGCCACTGCTTGATAAATTCCTCTCCAGGCTATTTCCATCTCGCATGATCCTTTGATGTAATAATCCAAACATCTACTGCGCTTTCAACAATAAAAAAAATTCTGAGTACATATATTCTGAGTACATATATTTTTCCCATATAAGATAAAGCTATAATTTACATCAGAAAACACTCCCATCTTAAAATATATCGTGGGAATCTTTCTTACAGTGGGATCAAATAAAAAAATTAAACACACAAAAGTGACATATCATGGACCACAGCTGATATAGAACACATAAAAGGAGCACATTGTTTTAAAATTAGATTTCGCAAATAATTGTAAAAAATAAATATATTGTTTGTTAAAACCCTCTGTCAAGCAAACAGTATTTTAGATTTCTTCTGTAATATGATTATTTTTCCTCTGATTTCTACTTGGTTGTTTTTTCCCCTCCGATTTCTCCTTCATTTGTTGTTGTGCTTGTATTTGAAATCACTCTTACAAATGAGAGCAATTACTGCGCACTATTAAAATCTCATTTGTTTTACACACTCCTTACAAAAAAGTCAGAAAAGGTACTATGTTAATTCCTCAAAATCACCCACAATCTGAACTCCCAAGTGAAAACACGTGGCGATTATTAGTAAAACAAATGTGGACTGTTACAAATGATCTGACACATCCTGCGTATACATGTGTAGCATTCAGTCTTTCCCAGTAAATTGGACATGGCCATTGCTATCGTCCATAATTCTAAAACCGCAAATTAATATAAAAAAACTTGACGGTGTAGAGAATAAAGTATAGCTTAAAATTACTGTTTTAAGTACAAAATTGAATCAATTATTTATTGATATATTATTTTAGTGATCTATTGACAAATGTGTTGAGCTTTAGTTACAAGAGTTGCTCAAGTTTAATTTGTTGAACCAGATGAGAACTCAAGAGACCAGGACAGTCTCATTTGCAAGAGTGGTGTAAGCTGCTGTAATCTCAGTCTATGGCAGAGTTGAAAAGCTAAGAATAAAAGGTAGTCACGGACATCAATTTGTGACAACTCTTAGTATATAAAAAATAATTTCTTAAACATTTCCAAGTTGCAACCAGTTGAAGAAATTATTCTTTTTTTATCTCATGTAATACATTTTAATATGCAGCTATCTGTTTATATTATTCTTTTTAGGGATAGAACAAGGTTAGCAGACGCTATTGGTTTAAAGAAGCAATACTTCATGAGAAAATGCATCATTAGCAAAGTCCCACCCATACCACAAGTAATCATTTGCACTATTTATGCAGATAATATCATTGATGGATGCAAATAAATCCCTAAAGCATCAATGTAAATATTGAATGTGAATAAGAACAGTACATTATATTTAGAATATAACTATTACATAAATTATGTTAGATAACACTTTATCCCATCAAATTCCAATTATAAAAATTATAATTGTAGCTTAAGTCCGATGTCAAATTATTGCATATCGCACACACACGCCTGCTTAACTGGCCTTTCACGTTGTTAAAGGCAAACATTTTGTCATTTGGCAAGAAAAGGTCTCCAAAAGGGATAATAGCCAGTGGCCAAGCCTATAACAATGGCATGGCAGTCAAACGGAGAGAGCACGCGGAAGAAGACATCCACTGCAGAGATGGAGTCGTTAAATTAGCTCGTGTGCAAGATTGAGATGGATCGCTGCTTTGCAAAACCACGCGAGATGATGATGGCTTGAGGGGGCTTTCATCAAGGCAGTGGAAAGATCATACATTATTCTAATGATGATGATTCTAATGAAGGAAGTACGTAAACATTTGCTTTTACATTTTGGCTTGTGCTGGAACGGAAATCTCAGTGATAATTGATTGAGGTAAAGCTCCCTCAGTTACGGAAGCCTTCCTGGTCGCACACTTGAACATTGAGCTGGGGCACCAGCCTCGGGGAAACTGTAACATTACCAAAGTGTACTCGCAGGAGTAAATTACGAAGAAATGAGTGTGCGTGGGTAATTGCAGTGCATTCTTTACCTTCATTGCAGATTGTATGTATTTTTTTTAAATCACTGATGACCATTTAAAATGCCAATTTGTCACCAGCTTCAAATTAAGACGCAACTCAACACCAAGACGCGGGATATGCTTTTCAGTCACCGCATTGCTTCTCCATTGACAGGCAGATCATTTGAAGAAACGATGAAGGTGTAACATAATATGGATTAACTAATCTAACGTTATTGAAATGAGTAATAATTACAACGTAATAATACCGACTAAGAGAAGGCAAGGATGTGTCTTAAAATCCAGCCCATGACTGCCATCTTTAAAACGATCCATAATATTATCTAACTGAACACATAAAAAACACCTCCAACGAATTCACGAGTTAAACTGTGCACATTCCACACAGAGATTGTTTTTAAACATCCCCGTGAACTATGTAGGACAGATATTTTCCTTTGTAAATTAGTAATGCACCATTGCTATGCACTGCATCGGTAAATGTGCCAGTTTCTGCAGGTGTATTTTTGGCCTGCATTTGTATTATCAGCGGCTGGCAGCATGACTTCTCCAGAGACTCGTGACTGATAGGCTCCGAGTATAAAACATCCCTCTAGACTCATGCCAGAGGACAATCGTCGTTATTTTAGGTTGCAAAGTATTAAGTATAATTTATTTTCAACAGCAAAGCAGTAGGAAATTCCCATAACCTTGCCCCAACTGGGTTTTTGTGGCCACATGGGTATGCCAACAGCTTATATCTCAGAAGCTTGATGTTCTGAGTTTCATTTGTGGACTGAGGAATTTGTCAATATGAATGTAGCTCAACTTTTTGATACGCAGCGGTAAACATACAGAAAGAAGCATTAAAATTCATGTGTTTCACAGAGACAACAACTGATGCAAGGTGGTGATTCATGAATATACCCATTAAATACAGCTTGAGAAATACATTATTGTGTTGAAACTACACACATCTGCTGAACCTTAACAGAGCAATTCACAAGTTAAACCATAATTATATTGTGTACAGCTTCCAGTGTTCCATTGACCAGCAGGTCGTGTGTGGTGGTTGTGGTGCAAAGTGTGGTTACTCCCACCTCCTCTGAGATGTCTGACCAACATAGAAGAGTAGGCCAAATTCCCCGTAGAAGGGCTCTTCGAGAGACCTCTGGAGTGAATTTCCTTTCACCTATAGCTTGCCATGTTACAAATCCCCTACTGGTCGACTGCTATAAACCTCATGTGCAATTATCCCCCTTTATGAGTTGAGCCGGGATGACTGCGACAATCTTACCGACTGCCCATTGTGCAATATGTCCTCCTTGAACCGCAGTTTCTTCTCCAGGTCCTGGATGAGGGCATCCTTCGTGTCGCGGATGTCATCTTCGCTGACGGAGCGTGGGCCCCTGCTCTGCCTCTTGAGCGAGCCCTGCATCTGCCTGTCTCAACGTGATGGGGAATGTTACGGTGAGGCACCAGGGCCACTTGGGCTGCAATAATCACTTGGCTAAGAGTCATCAAATGAAGCCAAGAATTGAGAGGCAATTTATATTAGTTGGGGGATGTTAAATGGCCACAGGCCAACATGACATGCTTGAAATCTCCAAAGTGGTTAAATCAGAAGCAGTCACCTAATTATTTCATTATCCTCCACTGATTTAATTTAAAGTGTTTTAACACTCTTAGTGTGTCAACAAACTGGGTTAGCTATTGCTACAACTTAAAGGCACTTCACCTGACGTTTAAAGGTGCCCTTAAACATGCCGTGCAGGAAAGCTAGATGAGATTCCCTGTACACCTTACCATGACAACCACAGCATTTCAAATATTTCACGTTAAGTTAACATGCAAATGCGTCCCGGCCAGTAATAACAACAGCACTCCAGATGGAGCGGAAACGTTTAACAAGCAAGCGAGAGAAAAACACCTAAAAATGTAAGTATTATTCAATTATGGACAAACAACTCGCATTTTTACGCAATAATTGCAGCAATTCATCATGCTCACACAATGGCCCTTTGAGATGCGTGCGGCCTTACGTGGATGGGGCCGCCCTCGGCAGGCCCATGGCGTTGGTCGGTGGCAGGGAGGGCAGGGACGGCAGCAGTGCGCTCAGGAAGGCGGCCGGGGACTGCACGAAAGAGGCCGGCGGGCTGACGGTGGGAGGCGACTGCGGAGACTGCGGCAGAGAGGACCAGGTGTGTCCCGGCTGGGCATGTGGGGAGCCCGGGTAGGTGGCGGGCGGTGTGGGGCTGGCTGCCGAGAACTGGGGCGGCGGCGACATGGCTATGGGAGGGGAGTAGGCCGCTGCGGTTTTCGCGTTGCTGTTGTTCAGGAATGTCGGTGACGACAATGTCGGGGAAGCCATCCGGTAAGTGTTGTTTGCTGGCGGAGCGGTTTGCGGCGGCGGTGGAGCTGGGAGGGAAAGGCCCAGGCTGGTCGGAACAGGAGATGAAGAAGGAGACCCCGCGGATATGATGGTGCTGGTCAAATTCTGGGCGGCGATGAACTGCTTGGGCCTGGCGTAACTGAATGACTGCTGGCCCACCGAAGCACGGCTGGGCTGCTGGTTGAGCGGCAGTGCCGCCGAGTTGGCGAGGCTCATGCTTGCCGTCGTGGTCGCCGGTGGCGCTGGTGGGGCTGGTGGCGGTGGTGGCGGCGGCGGCGGTGGCACCGCTGTCTCTGCTACAGGAGGTTGGCTTGGCGTAGTCGGGGACTGCAGGAAAGCTGCCGGTGGAGGTGGAAATGGCAGCTGTTGATGGTGCGAGAGGAGGAAAGCTTCCTGTTGCTCCAACAGTACCTGATTGTGCAGCTGCTGGAGCTGCAGAGGATCACTGCAATGGAATGAACACCATACCCGTCAACCCCTTATCAGTGCGCTACCTTATTACAGAACAATTCAGACCTTATTGGTCACCCCGTGCCCTTATATATTTCAACGCTCATCGTACAAAGTCTCATGACAAGGGAGAAACACAAACAAATTTGTTTTTTTGCCGTATCTAAATGGCTGTATGCCGTATGGACTTCTCTGTACAAGAATATGGGTAAACCGTATGGGTCGAGAGGTATGGAACACACACACACAGGTTACGTACAGGACAATTGGGTACAGAATGGTGTCATCAGTCTATAACGTTAAAAACCTGCACTCATAATTAACCTCATTCACAAACAGTGTAGTGATGCATTAACACAAACTGCGCAATCAAGTCAGGCTAACCGAAACCACAAGAGTTGATTTTGGGCCAAATGGCATCTACCAGCCTGAATTATTACATGACCTCCAGTTAAATAAAGCGTTTTCATACATATAAAACATTTTGGATATTGGAGAATATAGGTGTGCAGCTTTGAATCAATGTAGATAAAATTGGCATTTAGAACTATTGTGTTCGAACAGCTCTTGCAGAGGCAATTGGAACACGCCATTCACATGCCATGTTCTACCATGTGGACTGACTGGAGCGCAAGCAACCAAAAGCACTCATTGACGAGTAATGCACGTAACACAACGATCTGATAAATGGGAGGTGCAGCCACAGAAGAGAACCTGTATTTATGTCAGTGTCAGTATTTCTGACACCAAAGTATGTTGGCCACGAGTCCGACTCTAGTGCAAACCTTTTGTGCTCGGTCAAGAAACGTGCCGGATGCATCTATGGGGTTCATTGCAGGCGCGATATTGACTTGATGGAATTCTATCCAATGCAAATAGTCTATTTAAGTGCCTTTTTCCAAATCCCCATAGAGTTTACGTCATTCATTGCAAAATACGATGGCACCGCATTGATGAACACCACAATGACCATTTGAGCTTCACATCACAGCTGGTAAGCAAACCTAGAGAGTATGAAAGGAACAGTAGCGCAATGGCGCATGAGTTTCACTATGAACCTGTCTCCTGAGTTCAGTTGCTCACCATGGACTAACATGAGCGGAGAGTGATATCTGATGCAAACGACCCCTGCAACTGACATGGTGTGGGAAGGCCGTCATCTAGTTGTGGATTAAAAAGAGTCCGCAATATAAATGATTTAGCAATCAATTTATATAGTCCATTTAATAATTTCAGTAAACCTGAATTATTTAATGATATCCCTCTATGCCCAAAAGCAGTCTTTATGGATGAGCGTATTCACGATCATCCATCGCTTATTATCATTCTCACTCTTATGGTGGCCTACTTTCCTCTGGCTAATTATTTATTCATTATTCGTATCTGATGCTCGCCTTGCCGAGCCAGGCGACTGCCACATCATCAACAGTTTAGAGGGCACTGAGACCATTCAGATCATAAGAGCAGCTGAAGTGGGAAAATCTGCTAATTTACCAGTCGGGAGTGAAGTGGTATTACACTGGACTGAACTAGCACGCCTGATGATGCAAAGCATTTTGCAATGATATACATTGCTGAGTGGCACAGACTGAGTTATTGTGTGCAATAGAAAGCCCCAGGAAAATAACCAGCCCACGTTAAATTTCGATTTAAAGCTTTCATGACTGCAGGGATTCATCTTCTAGGTTATTTCGGTAAAGTCACGTAAAATGGAAATATTAAAATAATAAAAATAAAACATAATAAAATAATTCTCACGACGTTTCGGCCACAACGCAAGCAGCCGTCCTCAGGTGTTTTGTTTTTATTATTTTATTATTTCCATTCTAAGTAACTTTACCGAAAGAACCAAGAAGATCAGCCCACGTTAGTTGTCTGCCTTGCAGTGAGGCAGTTTAGTCAAGTTGCTTCCACAGCAGATATATAAACCACATCAGGCAGCATTTTAACAGAGTTGGGTCATCATGACGGATTTACATTAAGGAAATGGTTTACATTCATGCCTCATTTGGTGAGCCAAACTTCCATAGCATATATCTGCACCAAGAACCAGCGGTTTTGTATAAGTTCATCAACAGACCTCACAAACAGCTTTTCAATGTGATGTTGGGTTTTACTCTCCAATTTATTTGGAATGATGCCCTATGTATTTTTTGCACCACTTACTAAGAGCTTCGTCAGGGCAGTTGCTGAGAGCCCGACATGTGGAGCAAGACATTGGAGTGAAAAGTTGGAGTGAAAAGTTGGAGAAAAACATTGGGCAGAAACTGAAGAAGCTCCCAGCAAGGTGGAACGAAATGTAGACGATCACGTGCCGAACAACATGCGGTACAACTTTACGTGGGTTATATATCTCCTGTGGAAGTCACTTGAGTAAAATGCCTCACTGCGCGGCAGACATGCAACATGGTTTGTTTATTTCCTGGGGCTTTTTATTTTACACAATAACTCAACCTGTGCCACTGAGCGAAAAAATATATCAGTGTACGTACAGTACTATGCTTTGCATCACCAATCCTGCTAGTTGCCAAACAACACGTGGTATACAGCACAACTGTGCAAATATACAAAATTGTAGACTTGGCGAATATCCACGGCAGATGTAACAATTCACAAGGGGTGATTGTCAGTCGGGCTAGTTTCCATACCAAAGCCACATTTTGTCATAAAATTTTACCCTTTCAACCTCCGCCACTGTGCAGGTAAATTTTACTAGCAACTTGCAAAGCGGAGATTCTGCTCGTAAGTGTGCATTTCAGAAATAATGATCGGTGCTGGTTACAAAATTTTGGAATGGAAGTTTTCAGCCTTCATGTGGCCCACTCTGTGAAGTGAGAAATCATGACGAATGGCATCAACGTGGCGATTGAACATCGATCATCGATCTCCCGGTCTCCAGAGATTGTTTTTTTTGCCATCTCGGGATGTAGTCTGTCTAAGGCCACTGATGTTACTTAACAATATTAATGTTGTTATGCTGTATATGTTTTATAATCTACGTGTACCTATCTATGTTTTTTTTCTTGTAATTCAAAGCCAGCATCTGCCCATGCTTCTTTACACACTTTTCAATTTACAATAATTTACCTAAATGTATTTTTTCTCTACGAAATATAGATGAATGAATAATTATCCAAATACCTTTGTCAAAACAAGTTGCTGTGCTTTCATGGGTTACTGCACCACAGTGGTGACCTTAAGTTAATACAATTATTATAGCAGTGTTTTAAAAGCAAATACTGAATAACGCTGATTCGAGAAAACTGCAGTGCCAAATTACATTGCTCTGTCAACACCAACCACATTCTGTTCAGCATTTGTCGTAGATAAAATCTTAATCACAAATACAACTTCCGGAACAAATCCACTGAATGGAGTTAAGTATTGCACTTTATGCCCTTCAAAGTACTACAAAACGGTACATTAAACATCGAGCTATTTTTATCGTACAAAGTTACTATGTTACTCCACAAAAATGTTCCATTTGCAAAATAAACCGTGCAGCTTATCAGTCTGTCATTAATAAAGGAAATAGGAAAGAATGTAAGCTGTCTTGTGGGAAAGTTAATTTAAAGTGATGTATGAACTGTGAAAAAGAATTATTTGCAGCTGAAGACAGAGCCATGCCTGTGGTTGGCGCAAGGTCTGTACTGTTGTGACTGAGCGACCTTTCCGATTAGAAAGACACAGAGCAGACAGCATCACTTTGTACAAACATATACTTCTTTAAATAGAGCACAGTACTTAATGCTAACTTAGGGGCCATGTGGGAATGAATAATACAGTTTAGTTAGGGGATTAAAAAAACACACATAATATGCACAAGATTTTAATTTACAACTATGTTCTGTAATGAAAACATTACTTGTGAAATAAAAAAGAGGTATTTTTCCAAGTGTTAAAAATGTTTTGCAAACCAAGTGCAGTATGACCCCGAATATTTAAAAAGAAATGAAAATATTTCTACAAAGAAAAAACATGCACATAAGTACAAGCTTGATGTATAATCCAGCTGAATAATCAAGCTTTATATATCAACAATAAGTACACTGTGGAAAGGCAGTGTATTAACAAGTACGTGTAGATACAACAATTTTCCATCCACCAATGGATACAGAGTCTCCTCATGCCATGCCGGTCCTGAGGGGATTTGACTATACTTCACTACACTGGTTAATGTGAGATGGTAAAATGGGGAGGAATCAGTTGCCACTGATGCAAGTCGTGGCCTGGAATTTAACTTAGGTCAAAGGGTTGGTGCAGCGTGCTAAACACTGCGCTACAACTTTACGTTCATAGGGGCAATACATTTAATCTCTGTTGCCATTCATTGAATGTGGCAAATCATGGTCATGATTCGATTCAATTATAATTTTTTTAACGATGTAGTGAATGTAGTGGCTTGTGGTTCCTGGGAACTCGTCATAATCACACATCATTTTTAAAAGGTTAAAGCAAATATGGCAAGTGCAAGTATCCAACGTAACTTGGCATGGGGTTGTCCATATTCTGAATTAATTATATTCTCGCTACAGTATAGCTCAGATTAATTCGTGGCATAACATGATGTAAACATGTAATGCAACACCCTCTATAAATATAATACATTCAATAGCTCTTCATCTCAATTTTTTTACAATATTTAATCTAGTACTGCTATTACTCTATATAATGCCATGATCAAATGTATCCGTAAAATCACATCACAATGTCAACCACTATCACTATCCAGTTTTGGCTGATGACAAACTTTTGGAAAAATAAATAAACAGTAAATGTCACATGTGTGCATACACAGTCCCCAGCAGGTCCGATAGGCAACGTTGCAGCGTATATGGAAAAATAAACCTTGCTCTGTTCCAAAAACCCACGAGCGAACTTGTACAAGTCAGCTTCAACTGGGTTCGCAAACAACAACGCACGCATCTGAGCCTTTATGGAGACTTGCATGACGTCAGAGTCTTGCACAACATGGCATGCAGAGGCTGTATAATTACGATTAGGGAAATTTATCCAGGTCTGCTTCTGGGCTGTAAACGTATGCAACATGTTTTCCTTTTTAATGGTGAAGCTGAGTAGTAATATATCAGTTAAAGGGACGTGGATATTCAGTACATTCTAATATCACTTTAAATTCCCTGAACAATTAAATACACTTAATTCGTCACAGCAAAATAAAAAAAGATTTGCGAATAAACGTCATGACTTTGAATAAAAGTCAACGTTTATCGAATTTACTTGGAAAAAGGCCCCGCTTCAGCAAACATGTCAAGCTTGTGGGTGCAAACATAGGCATCTGTTCTGATACATTCTGCAAAGTTTGCCTCCATATTGCTTACCAACTGTAACTCATTCAAGGCAATGATTTCCAGGACAACATTGAGCTGAATGGTCCATTTTATGAGCACTTTCTTTTTAGCAACTATTCAAAGCCCTTGCCGACATTTAACCTATATTTTATGTGTCTATATACCTTTTAAAACACACATACACGCGGTATACATATACTGTAAAAATATATTTACAGACAGGGAGGCCGTTTGACATTTAGTATCTGGAATGTTTACTATCATTTTACCTTAGGTTACGAACATTATGTAGCAGCTGCCGAACTGACAATTGGTATATGGCCCAAGGGGGTAGAATCAACTTCATTCATTCACTGCCAGATGACTGAGCAAACTCATTCACGTTGATAGTCATGGCTGCAAACGCAACGTTACACGCAGCTTTGGGGCAAAGTTGATCATTTCCGCTGTGAATGGCAAGCAGGGCTGAACGATTAATCGATTTCAAATCGAAATCTGAAACAATGCGATTAGTAAACCCCAAAGGTTGAGATTTTTTGCGATTTGAAACGTCCTATTACTTTCTTATTGGAATTGTTATATTTTTATTATTATTATAACTTTATTTATTTAACTTAACAATTGTTCTATGTTTGATTGCTCTATTTCAATTAAAACATTTTAATAAATACGTTGGAAGCTATTAATATATATTAAGTGCTCATCTTTGCATTAGAATATATAGAGCAGTTCATATTTTGATGGTATCATGTGGTAATGCTCATCACATGTTTTAAATCTATTACACAGTGAATATTGAAATGAAGCTTGACTTTAAAAAAATGTAATCGCAAATCAAATCGCAATATCTGTCAGAAAAATCGCAATTAGATATTTTCCCCAAATTGTTCAGCCCTAATGGCAACTGAGTCACTTTGCAGTGACACGCCTAAGTAAAATCCGCCAAAGGCAGGTCGTCGTCGTCTTTCTCAAGGCACATTTTCCCATTTCCACTGAGTCTATTATGGAGTAACTTGAGCCCCCTGCTGAAGCTGTGAAGGTGAAAGGTAATTTGCTATTACTGCAGGTAACAGAATGCTCCCGGGCAGAGATTTTTCTTTTCTTTCGATGAACACGTGCGGAGATAGCATTTATTTGGTTTAACACGTCGTGACTTTACCGAAAGAACCAAGGAGTAATTCCTGCAGTCACGAAAGCTTCGAATCTAGTTTTAACACGTAGGCTTTCGCGACCAATATCATCCATAAGATGTTTTTTTTTGGGTTAGATCGCGTAAATATATAAATATGTCGTTAAAACCCGCCCCCACCCCACACAACCAACTAGTAAGGGTTGTCACGTAAACAGAAACGTTTATTTGGACAACTTTCTTCTCGCCTATTTTAGAATTCAGTTGCGTTATTTAGGCCTACTCAATGAGTCCCAAAATTGTCGACAGATGAATTACAAGGGATTTGACTACAGATGGCCTTAATCTAAATTGTCTTGAGGTTGTTGTTTGACTTGCATCCCACTGGGATTTTTGCACACAACGTTGGTGTACGGTGATTTTTTCTGGAATTTTTTTATGTTTTTTTTTCCTGGATTTTCTGTTTGCACTTAGTCGCATAGTCACTTTAAGATGTTTTCTTGTTCATGTTTTTGTTTGTTGCGGTTGCACCCGATTCGAGAGCCGAATGGCTCACAGGGCTATACCAAATAAATTAAACTGAAAGATGAACATGCGAAATATGCGCGCTGAAGAGGATGATCAGCTCGGGTGCCGGAGATATGAGACCACGTGGCATCGCAGCAGGACTGTGGGATGATTGCAGCCGTGGGAGGCCTTTCCTCTCGCCTTAACTGATAACCACGAAACATGCAAATGTACAGGTTTTTCGTAAGACAGATAATTATTCAGGCTGCATTTGTCACCGTACTTTAGTCTGTTCACGGGACAGATTTGCATGTAATCTTGTATTTAAATACAGCGATGCAACAGTGGTTATAAACCCCAAATTTGCTCCGTGAAATATTTTCAAACGTTGCTTCTCAGTCACTCTGTATGCGTAATTTACCATGTGGTTACACTTTACCATTATTGATACGGTATGAAATAGACGTGTTTTATTTTTGATAGAAAAATAGTTACTTAGATAATTTATGTGAAAATGTAACGACAAACACAATTGCCAAGCATCCGCGAACACACAGAGAATATACAGCATGTGTTTTAAATCACAGCATTCATCGGTAAAATAAAACCATATAGCAATCATGAATGCACGGCACACATACGCAACCATATGTATGGACATGTGAATGTGTTGATATTTTCATAAACACGCGCATATAAACGTACACATATTTGAAAGGGCGCACATTACTGTATTCGTGATCATAAGTCGCATCCAAACGGTTTCCAAGCAATGCCATGCCTGTTCACATCCAAGAATAAATTAATTAAGATCGAGACGGGCAGTGATCACTCAATCATTTGTTACAAATTGCAAGTGTTTCACGACTGCAGTGACTTGCATGTAGCCGCACACTGCGTAAACAGCCCTTTTTGCCAATCCACTGATGGACAAAGGCCTCCTCATCCCACGTTGGTGAAGGGGGTTGTTTGACCGTACTTATCCATGCTGGTCAGTGTGGCTTGGAGGGGGTGGGAGGTGTGGGTTGGCGGGTGGGGACCTGGCTGTTTCAGATTTCACTTGACACTGATGTTAGCCGTGAACCAAGGTCACCATGTTCAAAGCGCAGTGCACAAACCGCTGTCCCACCATTCCCTGTTATGGAATATACGGTGATCGTAAATGATTATTCGCATTAAGTCTCTTTGCACGATTGACACCTTGTAGTTTAACTGGAACACGTGCGCTTATCAGTCAACTGACACACACTCACACCACTGTACACATATATATACAAACACAACAATGTAGCACAGTACGGTATATTCAATTAACGGAGGGTAACACGAGCACTGCAATTGACTGCGCATCTGATCAGATTTTCATACCCCTGAAATGTACAAAATGTTGTAGAATGGGGCTGGTGTATGCACAGATGGCCCTGATGTCATGCGCAGCTCGCTCATATAAGCACGTATCCATCTGGATGCTGCTAATCAGGTGCGAATTTGCGTGGCTTTGATGTTGCGTTGTCCTCGAGCGACCTCCATGGCAATACCATTACAAGCCTGACACCCGGTATACGCATTCGGTAATTGGCACAATTCTTCGTGTTATGTACGCAAGTTTGCGTACATAACACGAGCATGTGACAATGCACACTTCGCCCCATAGCAACTAAACCAGCGCTTCATCTTCTTGGTTCTTTCGGTAAAGTCACGTAGAAGGGAAATAATAAAGTAATAAAAAATATATATAATAAAATATTATAATAAAATAATATAAAATAATAATTTGTATTATTATTTTATTACTTCCCTTCTACGTGACTTTACCGAAAGAACCAAGAAGATGAATCCCTGCAGTCACGAAAGCTTTAAATCGAAATTTAAACCAGCGCTTTTCACTCGTTTTCATTTTCGCCGAAGAAGACATCGTCAGTGTGAGGGCCGCCACACCGGCCCGCAAGGGGGTGTTGTTTTCACTTGTTGTGTATTGTCGGGGGCTGCATTAAAGGCCACCAGTGGTCCGCGGACGTTGCAGTGAAGAACCACTGAACAAGTTGAGACTGACTTTTTAAAGCTATTAATAAACATTTGCCATCATGTTATTGTGTATTGTCCATTCTTTTTTTCCAATATAAACTAGTCCCATATATGTGTTAACATTTTTTTGAAGCAGCCTGTATTTTAATTTACCAGGTAAAGCCCACTGAGCTATGTTCCAGAGGCAACTTGACCACGCGTGATAGTTCGCAGTGGCTTTATGTACGCACATAATGTCTGCTGAACTTCTTTCGCACCGTACATAGCCAACTCACAGCAGCCAAATAATCTCAACACAAGTTTCTAAATGTGGAGGGGAGCAAAACCGGAGGACCTGGAGAAAGATACATGCGACCGCCACGGGGAGAGGGAGCACGCAAACTCCAAATCAACAGGGTCGGGGTCGAGGGAGATAACATCTTAAAGAGTGTAGAATTGCCATTTTGTTTAAATGTATCCTCTAATTTCACAATGGCAGTGACGTCACAAGTGACTGCTGAGTGAAGACAATTGAACTCATTGTAAAGTGGGATCACCTGCACCTATATCAAGTAACATGCTCACGTTGCCAAAGCAAAGGCACATTCCAAACGACACCTCCGGCCATCTTTAATAGGTATCACAAGTTTACAATCTGTTCAGTAGCGCCTCTGTTTAAACGACACGTTGACATTAAGCTGCGTTATATATGGTGTCCTTGGGTGAGGATGTAGCTTACGCAAAACAACAACCGAGAGAGATTAATGGCACTCTTACAAACACCAACAAGACATAGGCACAATAGAAAAGCACTCCCGTATTTGAATGCGTTATATTGCAGGTTACGTTACTGTACATCACTTAAACGTAACACATCAATTACATATTCTTTATAGATCTCTATACTGTACTAAAGCTACACAACATCAATTGACCCTTTAGCGTGATTGTCATGTCCATGGACAGCATACTCACTATCCGTGGGGTGATTACCCAGATTGTAATTTATCATGCTTGTGAAAAACAATTATCATACATTTACTTGAGTGCTAGTTCTATAATGTGCTGCTAATCACTCGTTGAGAGTCAGTGACTCATATTCTCATACATTGTATGATTTCGCCCATATTCTATGTAGGTGCATAATAAATACGCTGCACTGTATTGTGAATTGACATGTGTTGTGCATCGAGCGTGTTTTTGTTTCATTTAATTGGGCGGAACCTTCTCCCCCATTGCCCTGGATAAACGAGCATTGCCTGTGTTGCACAATCAAATGAATCAGTCCCCGTCTACTCGAACGAACAGCGAGATGGTAACTGGGGACTGACATTGCCATGCTGGGCTCCTGTCTGTCCATAGGATTGACCATTGTTGATTCCTCACAAAATAGCACGCACGTGCATCTACCCCGTAGTGACGATGGTTAAATTGACCCCCTGTACAAATTGCAAGTGATAAATATGATACAACAAAACACACACGCTCATAACTAGTCATATATATATGAAGGCCGTACAGTGCAAATACAACTACATACCCAAAAGTAGTATCCAAGCGCCAAAGTGGAATACATTGTACGATACGTAGCTCACGTGCATAATTTCAGAATAACACCAGAGTAGGTTTCACTGTAAGCTCAAATTTCCATTGTTCGAAAGTGGTGCACAAGAGCGTTTAAAACGTCCTAAGAAGGGCTCTTACTTCGCTCCGCAAGCAGATGTGCCGAAAGCATTAAATTAATATATGAAGGGAGAACAATGGCTCCGCTTGTGAAATTTGCAGCTGAGTTTAAAATACTGTGGAGGCAGTCCAAGTTGGGCGAATGCCAGGGCACTAAATGGAAATCAAGCATCAGAGGTGCATATTTTCACTTAATGAGCAGGGGGCGTGCAGTCTTCTTCAGTCGGAGAGGCCCCCAGAAGGCCCAAGGCACGGCGGGTTTTAGCCGAGAGAACACAGAGACTCGGGGTTAACAGCCCGGTGTGGGATCAACACCGCGGATGCCAAGCGTTTCCTGTGCAAATGCATGATTAATAGAGATTGCATATTATTTCTGGAGTCAAGAAGCAAGGAATTGTATAATTCCCTTTTGAGGGCCGGCACATGACAGCATTCCGCTTGTCTTGTTCGACAATGCTGCATCAGTCAACTGCTTGCCTAGCAGAAATATGCATTGCAAACAATCGTGAAACGTTTTAAGTTTGTGCAGCATTTTGTAAATTAACATTCGTGAAATATATCTTGACATTATTAAACAATGTAAAAAGAGATATTTTTGTTTCAACTCGAATTTTTTTTCTCAAATTTGTTTAAAACATTAACTTTTCACCTTCTTGGCGAGCATTGTATAATAATTAATTTGAATGCGATACAATATTGCCACACTTCTACTCATTATAAAAACAATATTTTAAAGGGGTTTATTTTTTCATGAATCATCACAAAGGGTGACAGTTGCCATGAGCGTGCCAACATCAGGTGTGGTCAGTAGTTATTGGACACAATTATTGTGTTGAATTAAATTTTCATTATTTTAATTCTGCCACACCTGCTTGGCAACTCCACAAAATCCAGATTTTCCAGTCCAGCCACTAAAAACAAAACTCATTTCTGCTGCTATAATCAACTTTAACTTACGTCTTGTATTTAAATACGCCTTTTAAACTTACTTCATTGAATATTAAAATGGTGATTGGTAATAATAATAAATACTGTCAGCACTGATTGATTAATACGTGTGCTCATGAATTATAATTGTAACACCTACTCCAGTTTCCGAACATATGCTAGAGATGGTCTCTGCAAATCGCACAGACCCTCTAGAGGCCCCAAGGCAGACCTTCACGCGTCTAACCACAGGCCCAAGATCTCCGCTCAAGAATAGATGGCGGTTTAGGGGGCAATCAGCTGCTTCAAGCAGCTGCAAGCTTCCCCCCAGTAAAGCGAACTCCGTTGTGCTGCAACTCCCGCAGATAACGCCACTGCTCACATTTGGTTTGTGTGCACGCCAAAGTGGCAATCACAGATGTATAACCTGCCATCCATCCCGCCTCAGACTAAACCATGGGGCTACAATGTAAGCAAAGATTCGATCGAAAGTTTTTGTGCTCTATCATGTGGCTTTAGCGGGGTGCGGGGGGGGTCGAAAATTCTAATACATTTTCAAACCTGTGGCTTCAATTCATATCTGGCTTTTGCACCCTGACAATTATTAATTGGAATACAAGGCAAATATTACCCAACAGTGGCATTCAATTAAATGCTTAAGCAGAGCTGGCATGTAGAATAGAACTTACTGTCAGATCTTGACAACTGCATTAAGGGCCATTGCTCTTGAATAACAAGCATAGGAGATACGTGCACATGTCCTCCAGAGGAGCAAAACAGTGTTTGAGTGTACCACTACGCGGATATATGAACCTTATGGCAGGACCCCGGGGTCCCGAATAAACGGAAGTCAAAATCGTAATTAATTAATGTAATTTTGGCGATTCAGTCCCACCTGGAGCGGATCATTCTGTTGTCATGTCGTCCAAGCGCAGCAGCGAGGACGAATGTGCATAAGAGCTGAACAAGCGAATGCACTCCATGCTCGGGTATGGGCAGGATCATAAGTGCGCCTTTTGGCGTCATCTGGTCCAACACCATGTGAGACTAGGCTCTAAGAAAAGCTGTCTCGGGTGTGGACCAATCAATTTCAAGGACAGTGCATACATTATCAGAGTTGTGTTTTTTTTGCATTCCGACCGCAGGTATTGTGGTCAATGCAAACATGACTCCTTGTAAAAAAGGTGTCAGCTTTGTTTCCAGATAAAAGGGTAAATAAACAATTATCAGGATCATAAGTCTTATCCAAAGCTGCTCAAACTGCCTACACGACCTAAGTCTTTTATTTATCATAACAGTATGCATAATACAGTGAAATTGCTCTCTTATCTTCATTATTATTTGTGACCTACCAATGTCTGCAGCCAGGATCAATCGATGACAATCCTATTACCTGCAGATATTTAACAGATGAGATGCGTTGCACCGTTAATTCCTCCTGTTTGATAATATATATTTTTTGCGGTTAAACCGTAGTCCCCACATACCGCTCGTATCAATGCGGATAAGAGGAACGGCGACCCACGACTCTGTAGAGTAGCATTGGTATAAACGCTTGTTACAATATGAACAGCGCATTGAAAACGCGTACTATTTTACGTACTGTTTACAAAGTGTGTTCACAAAGCCACACTGAGAAACACGATGATTGACAGAGGGGTGTAAATTATTTTTATAGTGTATTTAAATAGAGGTACTGTAGGTAAGTAGTTTCCAGTTTTAAAGGCAAAGTTTGACAAGACAAAACTTTCGACCATTTTTCAAAGCCATTGGTGAAAAAAGCAAAGATTTTGTTTACATTCTAATTTGATGTTTTAGGCGAGAGCCGGGGGCTTATGGGACCCCGGGGGTACCGCCATAAGGTTCATATGCCTGGAAACGATCAGTTTGTTTGCTCAGTATGAGTTGCCTAGCAGTGCAAACATTTATTTTTTCAGGATCAATGAGAACCCTACCTGCTATGGTGATAGTTATATGTCTTGACTCAAGACATTACAAGATAACAGCCTATACAAAAACAACCTTTCACGCGCACTTTTTTTTTACAGATTACCACATTTAAATACAAGTAAAGCCAAATTGTCTATTAGAAATATAATTAAATCATTTCCAACTCAGGTGTGATTAACTGGTGTTAAATATCAATTGCTTAATCGATTCATGATTAACAGAGCTTTGTAAAAGTGTGGCATGGTTGAAGTTTTTTTTTTAAATAATACATTTAATTGTGAATACATTTTGGTTGCAATCATATAACCATTTATTTATTTGGGGAATCAAGCATTACAATATTCATGTTTGGAACAATTTCCACAGCTGTTTATTAGCGATAACATGATGATCTATTAAAGCTTGTGGTTGCTCTGATAGAACGCTCTTAATATGCTGTAGTAAATGTAAAAGTACAGCAGATTCCATTCATATAAAAGTGAAAATTAGAGTTTGAAATCACTAGGGTTACCTTCTGTGTTTCACTGCAATTAACATTACATCTTGCGTATTGCCTGTTATGCCACAATGGTTGTAGACACAGAATGACAACTTTGCTGACCTGTACGAAATAATTTCAGCTCTTCACGTTACCTGGGATTGAACTGAATTTGTATTGGACTTGAAAATTAAATATCCCTTCGAAAACTTTAAAATTTTTGGTGCCATAAAACCTTTTTTTTATTAAAACAGATATTCATCATAACTGCTTAAATTGTAAACCTCTAACATCCAAACAACCAGTGCACACTATTAACTTATCCAGGCTCTGTGTCCCTATATTACATATCTTGCTTCCATCATTTGTTCACCGAGGGTGTGTGGGTTGTTTGCGTGGACTCGATCATGCACTGCACGAGGGCTTTCCCATCAGCCTCTACTTAAAAGCATTACAAAGAATAAAAGGCGGTAAAGGTGCAACCCTGAAAAGTGCTCATGCCACTGTCGGCAGAAGGCTCTTCACTCGAGGAAGCCCCAGACAGTCCATCAGAGGGAGCTCCGGACAGTGTGTCTAGAAGAATTTTTGGTCTACTCTTCCATGCTGACCCAGACGTCTTTGAAGAGGTGGGTCCACCCACGCTTTACCCCACCACACGCAACCTGCAGATGGACTTTGGTGTACCCGTTTAGACTGCTGAGTGGACAGAGTTGGGGGCTGTAATAAACTCGCCCATTGTTGGAACTGGTGCGTCAAAATCAAACCCTGCACGTTGTCATTATTTTTAACAACGGAAGAGTTCTTGAAGAAAGGTTATTTTTATACAAAAATTTGTTTTAACTTCAACAACGCAAAATGCATCTTAGGGTCAACCTAAAACACGGGGTATCATTTTCAAACACCCAAACTCAACGAACGGAAGTTTGCAAACAAGCGTTGAGCCCAATGTTACCGACTGTCGACACCACACGCACCTCTTAGTGGCCATCTGGTTACAGTTTCTGATCTTTGAAACCGGGGCAAATAACAAGCAGAGACAATTACAACTGCGCACTTTGCATGCTGAACACGCGGGCCTCTCTGCTCTCCTGTTGGCATAGGTAATGATCATGCAATAAACTGTGCAAAGAGTAAGCCATTATGTTCTCATGGCACGGTCAAATGACGGTGACGGTTGTAATCTTCATATGTGTCTCACAATGACATTGGCGTCATTTTTAGAATGTCAAGGGATATATTACGTTGCAAAAAGTGGCATTGCTTATATTATACCTTTCATTGCACCATGATAAAAGACACGACAGCAATTGCTCAATTGCATTTGCTCCACTATAATCAACGTATCAAAACTTTACAACCACTTATTTTACGTAGCACTTAAGTTTACTTTGAGACTTTTTTGTTAAAGAAAATTTTTCGAGGTGAATTATTCTACTGTACGTATTTCTTTGTTTACATAAACATGACTTTAAACATCCAACTAACCGAAAATCATTAAATGCAACGCACACAAGCACATACATTTTTTTTTAAATCTTCAAAATCCGAGCTTGAAGTTGCATGGGTTTTCACTTAAGCCTCAGAAAATGCAGCGGCATCCCATCCGACGCAGCTGCAATTTAAACCACAAACTGGTACCGCCCTCTCCCTGGCATGTGGCATTTGTCACCGTGCCACCGAGTCCTGTAATTACAGGATTTAGCACAGTGCTGCTATGGTCTGGCAACGCTACACGTCCGCTAGTTAGTCCCGCCTGCTGTTTTACGTGTCTGGCTATTTGCAACCTTCCACTGGTTTGTGTCAGCTTGGACAAAAAATAAGTTCTTCACCATTCTTTCCCTTTTACTTTTTAAATGCGAGTAACCGTAAGGTTAAAGCGGTAAAATGCCTTAACATTTCTCCAGCAAGGTATACAAATGGGAAATATTGTTCTTAACGACTGTTGCTGTGTATGGGTAACCTAATAACACTTTGTTTTTTAACTTCAATGTGAGTTTGAGTAAGAAAAAATGTCCCATAAGACATTCAGCCTCAACAGCACTGGCTTGAAAATTGTTATTCTCCCGATTACGTTATTGGGGCACAGATGTCTGTTTACTTTTAATATAACACACGGTCCTCTATTTGCTTACTTATTAAAATATTCACTTACGCAAACAGTTTTTTTTATATACCAAATGCACTATGATTACACGTGTTGTGCTTTGACTCAGAGCTCTTACTTGATACTCTTTAACATTTAGAATGCTTGCAAGGAAAAAAACTCGTGTTAATATATTAAACTCCACTATATGAGGAAACACTGATAAAGATGGCTGAAGAGCCAGTGTGAGTAGTTTTGGGGAATTTAAGAAACAAATGTTTAACTCTGCAGATTATTATCATGGTGACACGTGTACAATATAGCTTTGTTGAACAAATAAGTACTTCATTTATGCTTTTCAAAATGTTGAAAGCGTTAGTATGAAACACAGGTAAACGCTTGTCTTGTTAATCATTGGTTCAAACAAAACTGGACAATTTGGCATTAAAATAAATCAAAGGGTTCAAATGACAAGTTACACACACACACTCGCAAGCATCAACACACACAACTGTTACGCACAACACGACCTCAACTTGCAAACATCACACACCACTAAAGACTTTTGTAGTCCGAATTGTAACACTTAATGACCGTAGTAAAGTTGGCTTCAGAAACAAAGCACCTCTCTGTAACAATCTATTTATTTCACTGTTCATTTATCACGAGAACTGTTCTCACCAAAGGCGTCGAATGCTCGTTCAATTATTAAGCCAAGTTCTCGTGTAAAACGCCTTCGAGACTGCTCATCTGGAAAAGAAAGGGAGCTCGTAAAGAGCTCAGTGAAAGTTGCTATACCTGCTATTTAGAATGGCTTTCGATAGAAAGGCTGGCGGTCGCCCACCCCCATCCCCGTTCGCAGGGGACAAACGCGCGCACACGCGCGCACCCACAGGCGCGCTTCGCAGGCAAGCCCCTGAAGACGCTCTTCCACCGCCACCACCACCAGCGCCACCGCGGATCAACTCACCAGACAGACGGAGGTCTCTGTCAGGTCGCATACCCACGCAGCGGGCTTTAGAGGAAACTCCGCGGGAGCTCCTTCGCCGTAAGAGTCCCCCGCGTGACGCCTCGCTTGCCTTGAGTTACGCCCCAGGTTTTAACACGCCCCATTTGCTAGAATGCATGTTGGGGGCTTTTTTTTAGCAGGCAATGGGAATTAACGCCGTTTAGATACGTTTCAATTAATGACGTGACTCGACTTATTAGAATGACAAATACACGAAGCTAATTTATTTGACAGCAACGTTTCACACTACGGTCGTGTTAATGCGTACACACTTTATTTCACATCTATATGAAACGACTTAGGAGTTAAACGTCTCGTTACTTTTTCACTGTCAAATCATGTTGTTTTACAAAGATACCCTACTTATGTATTGAATTACTTCATAGGAACACGTGATTCAGTAGCGTATTTAATCAAATATATACAGCGGAATCTGTATTCCCAGCCACTCCGCGGGACTTTAAACTTGTAGCTGCATCTCCTCCTTTGCCCTTATTTGGAAAGCGCAGCTGAAAGATATCCAGGTCCATCAGAGCGTTCACCCTCTCCTCACATACCTCTGACAACCTTGGAGTTACATTCCTGCCAGTTTTTTTTGCGTGGTCGTGGGCCGCCCTGTTTTTGCCTGTATATGGAAAAATGTTCCTTTTTTTATTTCACTCCAGCTCCAATTCCAGGCAGTATATTAGCTCACACTTTCCCCTCATTTCTTTCATTCCTTAGCTATTTTGAAGTTACAGAAAAACAGAGAAAACCAGCAAGCACGGCCTTCTCACTGCTGCTGGGCTTTGTTCCCGATCACAGAATTATTTCCTCTGCAACATTTTTACCATTTTGGTGACCATTGTTGCAATACAGTAAATGCCTATTTATCTTTTAATGCAATACGTACTTCGTTGATGATATCCCTTGTCAATTTAAGGCATATTTGTTCTGCCACTGCTATAGAAATGAATCCGTCTAGGCTAGTACAATGTAAATAATGCCATTTAGAAACGTATAAATGTGAGCCAAGGAATGTCATAAATGTTGGCATGGCACAATTACACAAGAGTACACTTTCACATTTTAATAATAGCTTCAAAACATTTCCAACTGCCACCATCTCAAGGGATAGAAAAAAGGAAACTTGGGGAACATAACATTCGACAGGGTGAAACCAGCTGAATCGCTGTTGTATTATGAAATGAGTACTATCACCCTAAATGAATATAACCCAAATAAGACAACAACGCAATTCGTTTCCACATAAAGAATTAATGAACAATGTTAAAGAAAAATGGGTAAAGGTCAACAATTATATACATCCACATATCAAGCGAAATTACACATATTTTTTTTTGCTCTAGAGTTGGCAGAAGCTAGCACAATTTTTGCGTTGTTTATAAAACATCGACTGAAAAAAATGTAAACCATCATGTATTAAGTGATACGTTTACAAACATATTTGCACTATGATGCGTATTTGTTTGAACTTCAAATTTTTGTCGTCTACCGGTATATGAGTGAAACTCTTTTTCATCGGCTTCGTGCAGTCTGTCTGGCTCCGTGCGGCACTATGGCTGTCAACCCGCTCCCCTGCGGAGCTTCGTTGCAATCACACATCAATAACTAAACACAAGTTTCGCAAGGTCCGAAGTTTTATTGGGAAAAATAATGTTTCGGCTGCAAAGGCTCATTCAACCAATGATCGCAATCGAATGTTAGGCACGTCAGAAATCTCGCATTCAATTTGTTACTTTTTTACACAGTGAAGCTCAACCTTCTTTCACATTATATTATTGATGTATAATCTCCTAGGGATGAGTTTCATATAACAAAAAAAATTACGTCATTTTATTCTCAGATATTTGAGGCAAAGGTTGAAATGTTCGGACCACTTAAATTATGTTCTATACCAATGTGTCTTCAGCTCACAAAAGTGACATAAGTGAATGTCACGTGACACCACTTTTGGTGGGAAATAAGCTGTAGTGGCGTCATCTTACTTGACTTAACGTACACGGTGATGAATCACGACACTAAACGTGTCAAAGTGCCAAACGGTAATGAACACTGGACAAAGGGAAGGGCGGCAGCCATGGAGGATGGCAAGGGAAGGTGGGAAAGGCGCTACCAAAGAGGGAGGTTTTGAGGAATGACTTCAACGTAAGGAGGCAGTCGGAGAGGTGGAGATGGATGGGTGGTGATTTCAAGAGGGCAGGGCCATAGTGACTGAGGGAACGACCTCCGATGGTGACCAGGAGCGGGGATGGCGTGCAGAGGAGGGCCAGAGCTGGCTGAGCGGGCGGGAATGTACCGTTACAGTAGATCGCAAAGTTGGCGGGTGTGACCATGGATAGATTTAAGAAAAAATGAGAGTCTCATAGTCCACTCTTTCGTTTACCGATAGCAAGTGAAGTTGTTTCAGTCGCATCACTTCCGTCTTGGGAATAATCCCAAATATTTGTTTTTGATCATCCGAACTTTTATCGATCTATTCGGATAATTTGTAGAGTATATTTATGAATATAATATCTGTACGCACAATTGATTGTGGTAATCCTCTCTTGATAATGTCGGAGACAGGGTCACGGATAAGTACATTTGTGGATAAGAGAAGTTGCCCTTTAAGGACCTCAATGTGCATCAAACTACGATATCTGACTGTAGTCTAACATTAATACTATTTACACGTATAAAATATGTAATGTTTACATTATGGCCACGTACAGCCATTGCTGGCTGGAATTGTTATACCACTGCTGCGTCACACTGGTGACTCAACCTGTCTGACCTCAGCTCGTACCCAATCTTGTCCTGGGGTCACTGCGACGAGACAACACATTTGTCTCAAAGGAGTTGTTTTATTATGACTTAAACTGGACTTGGGAAATAATAAAACAAAAAAACTCAACACGTCTGTCAATAACATTGTGGCATTCAAAGGAAAAGTATATAACCTCTTACCACGCGAATCTCTCTCCAACTTCAGCCAAAAATGTTCTTGCTGTGGTTTACCCACCTGATGATGATTGCTTGTGTTAGCAATCGAAACGTCGTGATTTATTTTATTTTTTACCTACGTGACTTTACCGAAAGAACCAAAGAGTATGGATTCCAGCAGTCACGAAAGCTTCAAATCTAGATCAAATCTAGATTTTTTACATTTTCTCCAGGCCCAGTGTGAATTTGCAAAATTTGCCTGCTTATATGAATTAAACAATTACTTGGTGATACCGCATTAGTTGCGTGGTATGCAGAATGGCCATTTCCTGAAACGTCACCAATTATATACTTTTCCTTTGAAGGCCACAATGTTATTGACAGACGTGTTGAGTTTTTTTGTTTTATTATTTCCCAAGTCCAGTTCAAGTCATGCTAAAACAACTCCTTTGAGACAAATGTGTTGTCTCGTCGCAGTGACCCCAGGACAAGATTGGGTACGAGCTGAGGTCAGACAGGTTGAGTCACCAGTGTGACAAAGCAGTGGTATAACAATTCCAGCCAGCAATGGCTGTACGTGGCCATAATGTGGAATTCTAAGCAGACGCCCCTGAGACCAGACCGTGACTCATGTCGCCTAGGTCTGGACAGATGGTTTTACATTTGCTGCCTTCATTCATCAGCTGTTTGATAATCCAAGCATGTTGCATCCTCCAATGAATTAAGCAGCTGCATATCGTGGTATTTGCTTTTGTTTTAATAAAATGTTCTGCGCATTAAAGATCAATAACATTAAACGTATTGTTTGGAATCTGTTTGATTCTCCAATGTATTTTCATTCTTCGTTGTCAAGTAATTTAAAATAGTATTTTGATTAAATGTATGTTGAACTTCATTCGCACCGTATGTAGCAAACGGTGTTAATCGGAGGCGCGATGTGCTATGACAGTGGATTTTAAATGAAGACTGGATTCTATGCTAAATGTACCATTTTTCAGTGGGATATTTCATATAAAGAAGACAAAACCTGCCAGAAACATGTACATTTGCCTCTTCTTGTATCAGATATTCGGCAGTGTGAAGTTATGTTTGTCCAACAAACAAATCAAGCAGTCAACTAAGTCCAGTAAGGGCATCGATATTTTATTTTGAAACTCCGAGACTATATCCTTTAACCAAATAACTTTGCATGTCAGGATATTCTGCATATGTGATACATTCCTGGTATAGTATAATTAGTAACAATTACAGCCCCTTTCATCATAAAACCTCAAGGCGTTATGCATCAATGACAACGGAGGGGACAGGTACAAAGTGGATATTCATATCCAGATGGCATCCTCTATGTACCCAGTGATTCTTAATACCCTCTGCTTCTTTCGTCTACCCAGCCTGTGTTATGTCTGGTGGAACGAGCGCCACTGCATACCGGGTCCGTGGTTGATGTGCGGCAGACATGCGAGTGTGTTTGGCCACAATTCGCCGCGCTGATCAGCATAGGTTGGTGATTATACCTACATACAGTTGGGGCATAATAACTTTTAAACTACAAAATAAATAATGCCATTGTGTGGTATTAAATTAAAGCACTCTCTCACTCCAAGCCGCAGTCTTCATAAAGAATGACAGTCAGCCTAAATATTAATATCTTCTTTTCCTCTCGTTGGGAGATGTAAAAACGTTCTTATTTTACTTAGCTTGTTATTTACTAATGCAGTATGCATTTTTAGCAAGTATAGTGTGCATTTGTACACCCAAGAAAAATGCTTGAACTTTGATCCATATCCATCGTCTACATGGACGAGTCATCACCTGCATATAAGACACTGTGGTGATTGTGGCACATAAGGATCCCTCAACTCAGTAAATGGTACAGGTAACATTCACTTTGTAAAGAGACTCAAGGAATACATGAAGATTTGGAAGAGTGGTGGCAGGTGTAGTTCGTGCACTATGCTATGCATCTGGTGACTGATATCTAAACTCGTACTGGGCCCACCCTTTCACCAACCAACAGACCAGCGTGTGGTGAAGTATGGCCAAACATCCCCCATGATCAACATGGCATGGGAAAACCTTCATAACAGCAGTGGATTAACAATATCTATACATGATCATGAATGTGTAGAGGAGTAGAGTAGTGGCGTCGTGTGCGCTGTCCAGTGCGATGACGTCACGGGACGTGGGGTCACGCGCGCTGGACAGTGCACATGACGTCACGGCTCCTGGAGGTTAAAAGGGATACCCCGTGACGTAAGCGGGGTCACTTTGGGAACGGGTAGAGTAAGCAGGGTGAAGAGGGAACCAGGGGTAGAGAGAGGGATCGAATAGTGAGTCTGGGGAGAAGCCGGTGGTAGCCGTAGAGGTGCTTCTCTCTCCGGTCGGTGGAGTCGGCAGAGTGCACGATCCGAAACGAGAGAGAGAGACCGGAGCTAGCCGGCAGGGACCTGGACTCAGAGTAGGACCCCTAGCCCTTGGGAGTTGTGTACCCTGTGTAATATTGATAAGCTTTAATAAACTCTGGCGAAAGCCCTTAACTTACCTCCGTCTCCGAGTACGTCCGTCGGAACTACTTAACAAATGTATGGGGTCAATTCTGTCATGACACTCAACAATTAGGTCCTCGCGAAAATAAGATTCCTACAATAAAACAGAAAATATCCATTCACCATTGCCTTAGAGCTGTCAAAAACATGCTCATATGAGTATGGAGACAATGAGATTTGTTTTTACTTCAGCTCACTAAGCAAGTCTCAATATAGGGGCATAAGTGTACACTTAATCTACAATGAATTCCAAAACAGGGAGGAGAGCACTCAAACTAAACACAATCAGAGCAATATGCCAACATACACAACTCATCAAAGGAATATAAAATAATTAAACACGTGTGTGTGCCTCAGTCACCAAGCATTACCATGTCGTATGAAAGCCGTGAGTAACAATGCCCGAGAGCTAAATATTCTAATTAACATCATTTCAATGCTGACTGCTAAATATGATCCTGAAATGAATTGTCTAGACATATTGGGTGGGGAGGATAAACCCATCGGATTTGGTGGTTAAATCTTATGCACCTGCCTACCACCCTTCTAGTCTTACAAAACGCAATGAAAAATATGCACCCGATTTTTTTTCTTAAATCCAGCAACTGGAATTCCGAGTGATTATGAACAGCTTCAAACAACCTATTCTCTGGAATAATCCATATAAGGATTAAGTTGGATAGACACAAAGTACAACAGACAAAGCAGATTTGCTATGCTTTATTACTGTTTCATTGCTATTGTGTTGTATATATAGACTCTTTATTTTTTTTACAAAGGCCACCCATTGCACACAATGCAGCAACAAAGGTCAATGTACTTTTGAGAGGGCTTTTCTGACCTTTTATGCCGATATTTTGGAAATGTGTGCCCACTGGTGTACCATACCTAACCCCACCAACAGTGATGTACCATTGACTTATTTCAATAAATGTGATCGTGTGGCAGTGTTGCAGTGGTTCGCATACCTTGCGACGAGCCTGGCCGCCTGAGTTAAATTTCTCGGCTACGGCCTAACATCATTGGCGAGCTATAATGTCACTGACTTAAAGCTTTCGTGACTGCAGGAATTTATATTCTTGGGTCTTTTCGTAAAGTCACGTAGATCGGTAAAAAAATATTTTACAAAAAACTATGACGATTCGATTGCAACACAAGCGGTCGTCATGGGGTGGAAAAGAGAAAATTAACCCGTAAAAACAAAGTTTTTCACTATAAATCCTTTATATGCGTGGCATGGGTTTTATTTTTTTATTCATTTCTGTTTTTCTTGAGTAACAGTTTCATTTTTATAGTGTGTTGACACACATCCAGAAAAATTTTCTGTGTTTAGGAAAAATATATGATTGTGTTAGTGAAAATTTTTTTATCCTAAAAAGTGGAAAATTTTGGAAATTTTTTTTCACGAAAATAAATTGTCATGCACAACGAGTCTGTGTACAACATGTCAGCTCGATTGGATCACGGGAAGTGGGTTAAAAAACGACCGAAAGATTTGCACGGTCGTAAGCGCGCAAGCAAGCGAACTGAATATAAAGGATTTTTTTTTTTTATAAAAAGTGGAAAATTTAGGAAAAAAATTTTCCCGAAAATAAATTGTCACGCACGAGTCTGTGTGCAAAATGTCAGCTCGATTGGATCACGGGAAGTGGGTTAAAAAACGACCGAAAGATTTGCACGGTCGTAAGCGCGCAAACAAGCAAGCAAGTGAACTTAATATAAAGGATTTTTAAAAAAGGAGGGGTTAGCCTCTAAAGGCAAACTGTTTATAAAGGTTTAAAATGGGCGTAGCCCAAGTGTCAGAATGGAGTGGGCGGGGCACAAGAATCCTGGGGGAGCATGAGCGGAGGAGCTTATGTTAATGTGAGGGATTAAAAACGGTGGGCCTCGGCATATTGAGCGGAGAAGGTTATGTTAATGTGAGGGATTAAAAACTGGTGAGCAACGGACAGTGCTAAAATGGAAACATTACAGCCAGTTATGACTTGAACTGGTGGATAATGTCCTCCCAGTGATTGCTGAGTTTGTACCCATCCTCTCGGTTGAAATTGTGTCTATGTCTGTATATATGGATGGCTTCATGAACTAATCTTTGTTAATAGCCAGTGGGCTTGAAAAGTACCTTCGTCTTAAAGAAATCAATTTGGTGTGAGAAAACTGCATTAAAACAATGATCAGCTACGGCCGAAGTATTGGTCCTGCCGTGTTTCAGATCTGCTTTATGCTCACAAACACGGTCCGAGACATGTCGTTTAGTTTCCCCAATGTAACTACTGCCGCAAACACAACTTAGTTTGTAGACACCAGGGTATTGCATGTCAGGGATCACATCCTTCACTGATGGGATCAGATCACGAATTTGATCTACTGTGTTAAATCGAACCTGGGGATCTTGTGTTTGCTCATGATTTTGGAAATGTGTTTGGTGACCCCTGCTATGTATGGCAAAGTGATGGTTTTCATTGCGTCATCAGATGGTTCTATCCCAACGGTTGGGGTGATAGCTTCACGGATTGTGTGGTCTGAATATCCATTCATCTTGGGAGCTTGGTGTACGTGTTCCAGTTCACTGGCTAGGTGATGATGGTCGGAGATACTTTGAGCTCTATAGTGTAGAGTTTTGATGAGGGAATCCTTCTGGGATGGATGGTGGTGGGAGTCAGGTTTTAGGTAGGCATCAGTTTGGGTTGCTTTCCTGTAGACAGTGGCCAATGGAGCCATCTGGTCTCTTTTCGATTAAAACATCCAAGAATGGTAGCTTGCCATCCTTTTCCACCATAGAGCTCGAAGTATCTCCGACCATCATTGTAGATACCCCAATAAGCATATCTGTGGATTATCTTAATGTTTTTTTTTGTGATGTACGATAATTCAAATTACGCTCCAGTGGCAGGGAGCTAAGGTGTGTCAATTCCACCAAGCGGCAAGCAAATTCTGCTTGGGAGAGCAATCGCATGGTGGCAATAACAAACACAGCTGAGCCCAATGTAAACACGAGACTGTACGAATGGCTGGTGCAACACAGCCTTGTTTCTGAGAAGATATTTGTACAACATCGTCATCATCGTTTGTAGGACAACCACGGTATGTTTATGACGTGCAATGTAAGGGGGGTGGAGGGGGGGATTTTGCAAACGTGCGATTGGTGTGGTATGTGAGACATGAGGTCACAGTGCCATAAACCTGTCACGTTTACCTTCCATGATAACCTTTAGATTGCAATGGCAATGCAACTGACATTAAGAGTGCACGGCTAAACCCATACACATCAATCTTACAAGTCTAAGGGTCCAAAGGTGGTTAGTTAGAGACACAAAGAAATCTGGACGAGTCAGTCGGTTAAGTGCACAGAAACATCTCATCATCCATTGTCTACCCACCTCTGGATGAAAGCATCCCCACGCAGTCTTGCAGAGCCACAACTCATCTCACTCCTTTATAAGAGCTGATTTAATATCTCTGATGAGTGTAAAACACGTTGGAGCTGTCACTGCTCTCATTCTCTTCGCATGTATCTCAGCACTGTCAGACCTCGTACCTTAATTTTGGCAACATAACATAAACTGATACGCATTTATCTTTTCTCGGATCTTATTCATGGTATATATGTGGTCAATGGTAGACCATTTGTTTTCTGGATCCAGCTTGATCATGTGGTTGCTTGACTTTCAACGTGTTCATAATTTAGTTCCCTATGCTGTTCATGAACATTTTATATGCATATATATGTGATGATGTGCTCATGAGTCTATAATGTTTCAAAGCAGTTTGTTCACAATTTTTCAACAGAGGAGTGTTTGGGACATCATTCTACGAGTGAGCCGTTTCATTTTTGTGCAAATCTTTGGTAAACAAAAATACCGTATTTTATTTATACCTACATGACTTTACCGAAATAACCAAAGAGTACATATATCCGGTAATTGTAGTTCAATGGCTGGTGCCGCTTCTTGGACGATATCCACAGGTATCCCATGTGGTCAGGGAAATGTCCCCTTCTCCCGACTGTCAAGAGCAGTGGTAATTTTATCAAGTGCGATATCTGGAACGTCCTTCTCAGAAAAATATACAGTCCGTTGTTTTTCTCCTGGGGGAAATCGATATTTCTTTTTACCACACTCGATGAAAATTAGTTCATCAAAGGCTTTACAGTGTCATCTTGCTTCCGAGATCTACCATTTGTAATTTACCAATGATCAACATTCACGTTTGTTGCTTTCAAGCTAACTTTGTTTATCCCATCTTCAATCACTTTCTGCCTAATAGTTTTAGATAGTTTTACACATTCTAGCTTTTGTTTGCCATATTTCAAAAATGTTTCATCATGCTTCTCTGGTATCAGATAGTTCTTTCTCTGCTTTTTTACTTTTACCCTGCCTTTGATGTTTGCTTTCAGACCATTAGGAAGGACTCCTTTTATTTCTGAGGCAGTATATACGGTTTATTTACATGCATCTGTGACAGTATTTTTTATACTGTTTTTTTATTTGTTTTCTATAAACATGCAATGTGTATCCTGTTTACAACAAGTTCTGGCATGTTCCATGTAAATAATGTGTATTTTTCCTCTTGTCAAGTTTGCACATTCCCTCCCTGCAAAACCCTGTGACTTCCACCGCTGCCAAAGGTTCTGGGTTGCTTCGGTCGTCCTCTTTAACGGAGCTGCTGAGCTAGATGGGGCCTTGCCGGCTGAAATAAAAACGTCTGTCTATCACAGGGGTCGGCAAACCTTCGGCTCCGGAGCCGCACGTGGCGACTCTTTCAAGGACTGCTCCGTGGCGTAATTTATCAAGGACCCACCATCTCGTATCCACATGCATTGTGGCTCTTGAAATAATGCGTTTTTTTTTACCGAATTCGAAAAAGAAAATGGCTCTTCTTGTTATTTTTTGGTTGCCGACCCCTGGGCTATCGAATACACTGTCCATTTACAATGATAGTTTTTTTTTGTTCAATTAGATAAAGCAAAGACATCCTTTTCATAATTGTATTTCAATCAGTTACTTAGAATTGGCCTACATTTTCCCAATTCCAGCAATAGGGTTGTTTTAAAAGTGGTAATATAAATGCTGTAACCATCCACAACATACTGTAATGACACAAAGGGAAACACTGGTGGTATAATTCTCAAAACTTACCCATATAGTGCAACAGCTTTAACAGGACTTCTTAGTCCCATTTTCTTGTTATTTTTGGAAAATTATCAACATAATGCCCTTTGGCAGGAAGATAATGAATGTCGACTTATCGGTGGAAAGAGATCGGCAAGCGTTGTTAGGAAGTGTGGCACAATAAGTGCGCTGCCATTATAGGCAAAATCTGCTTGCACTTACCTCCTGTATGCAGTAAAATACGTATGTATGTTGAACTTGTTTCAACACCGTACGTAGCCAAAACGTGCTAATCGGAGGTGCGGGGCAAGGACAACAAACTCAACACAAAAAGCAGTTCAATAGAAAAGAATCATCAATCAAGATTTAAAAGTGCATAGCTCCAGTGGTCTACTAATATCGAAAGGAAATCTATCTTGAAGTTACTTTTCTCATATACGTAAATCGTAAAAGGCTGAGTAAAAATAATCACCATCCATTAGCTCAACTGATAAAAAAAACATCTCCATATAAAAATTATAATTGCATTAAAAACCATCGACAAGTTTTTTTGGTACGTGTACACCACAGTTAAAAATGGCGCGGTGAAGTGTGGGTTGTTCTTTTACACTATTTCGAGACTTACGACCAGCATGGAAGAGTAGGCCAGAAACACCATCTCGATGAGATCTCTGGAGCCCCCTCTAGTGGAAGCCCTTCCACTGCTGTCTCCCGCTCTGATGTTGATATCAGGAATACACGGGACTGCATAGAACCAGCAGTAGACACTGTTTTCATAAAATATGGAGATACTCATTGCGAAGACCACTTGCACCACGAAGCAGTATTTGTTTTCCTGCAATGAGATGCGGGCCCACTCATTTCGGGCTGCTAAGGAGACAGCCTCGGCTGTCTTCTGCTTGCCATTAACTGGAGCAATGCCCCCCCCTCCCCCCACCCTTAAACCTTAGGGCATGAACCCTGCTTCCTCTCACTTAATAACCTCAATTAGCTCACCATGTTTTATTGTTTTCCATCCAATTTCTTTAAGAGTTGCATATAAACAAAGCTTTTACAAGATGCATAAGCACTTTACCCAATAACTATCATTGTTATTTGTACATAGTGCACCGATTGGAAGAAAATGTGAAGTTGTTAAGCAACTGTAAAGTATAATCAGAGAACACACATCTTCATTGATATTTGTAATTACTACTGCAAACACTGGAGGGCTCAGGATGTAATTACATTGAATTAGTATGCACACGTGAGGTGGTCGGTGGCTTAGAGGGCAAAGGACTGAGCTGGCACCGCTAAGGTCCAGGGTTTGAATCCAGACAATTGCCTGTGATCAAAGTGGGTCGAGTGTAGTGAACACGGTTTATCAATCACTTCACAACAACGACAACAAAAACTCAGCGCATTAAAATTTGGTTCTGAACTTTGGATAAATTCCATCTTTGAAAATGTCAAATATCGGTTCGAGTAACATTTGACGAAACTCACAGGATGATAGGCTACAGTTTAGGTAGGGCAGCATGCACATATCACTTTTCGATCCCTCGCACTGCTATTTTCTTTGCACTAAGGAATGCTTTTAAATAACGGGTGCCTTTTTGGGAAGCATAATTTACCGTCCAAAAGAATGTCAGAGATTTTAAAGGGTACGCTTAATTGCCCACTGCAGCTAGCACTTTGTGCGACTTCACTGAGAAGTGACCTCATATCTCATGTATTCTGCCTTTTCCAAAGTAGGTGTTAATTATATACACACACACACACCTTGACAATGATGATCGTCATCAGCCATAGTTCTTCACTACAAGAATGAGTTGTCGTGCACCCTCTAACCCACTCGCCGCCCCCCTTGTGAAGTACCCAGCCAAAGCCTTAATCGTCTCAACCTTCGTAGTAAAACGTAAAACAAAACTGATTCTGCATTAATTCTAGATTTGAAGCTTTCGTGACTGCAAGGATTCATATTCTTAGGTTTTTTCGGTAAAGTCACGTAGGTAAAACATTAAAATTAATAAAAGTAAAATAAAATAAAAATTACGACGTTTCGGAGACAACACAAGCTTCCGTCTTCAGGTGGAACCGTCACAGCCACGACAGCTGTATCAAGTAAATGAGAGATTGCAGGAGCTACCACTCCGTTTATATAATGGTTGGAGAGGGGGGGGGAAGCGGCAAGTACAGCACACTTTTTATTCATATGGTAAGGTGAGGCTTAAGAGGGTGAGCCTTTGTTATGGAGAGGTACGGTTTGTGACTCAACCTGTGACAAGGAGAAAACAACTGAACATGGTAAACCTGTAATAGTTGTCTGTCAAATAAGATTGACCAAATAAGTGTAGTTAAATCTTTTTTGCATGGTTAATCACATCTTTCCAATGATTACTCAGTTTGTAACCGTCATCACGGTTGAAATTATGTCTGTGTTTGTATATTTTTATTTTATTTTACTTTTATTAATTTTAATGTTTTACCTACGTGACTTTACCGAAAAAAACCTAAGAATATGATTCTGCATTCATTATTAATACAATGGGGTGACCTACTTGGTAGAGTAATTCGGCAGCTAAGCCACAATTATGATGCACAGTGCGGCACTTTAACAGATGGCAGCAGTTTAAGTTCGAAATAAATAATCGGCATAAACCTTTGTTACATTTCTTATCAAACACCCTGAACGGGGAGAAAGTGCCCGTTCTGGAAAGCCCGTTGTCATCGCTATTCCGATAAAAGCGCCATGCTTTGTGGAGCAGCGCAGTTTAGTAAATGGCATTTCGACCCTGCGTTCAGTGTTTTTTTGTGAGCACGGTTGATTCATGTTTCATTCACAGCGTTAAATGCCAAGGGGTGGGGGGCTGTGCTCGTTACTCCGATTTCACAACGCCCCCCTCGCCCCCATCCTCCTCAGGGCCCTTGCACGTGCATTATGAGAGCAACAAGTCCAAAACACGGCTTCTTCTCTCGATCTACGAAGACCACTTTACCCACTCTGACAGCGGTCACGCAAAACAATAAAAACAAACGACACCAGACGGCCCCGAATGCCTTAAATTGCTTTCCGTTGACGCAACTAAAAGAAAAATCCCACATTCACTGAAAATGCACGGTCACGTTGAGACCTATAATTTAAAACAAACGCCCCATCAACCGGCGTTGGAAATGATGGGTGTATGCCGCCGCTGTTTTATGGCGTTTGCAGGTTGCGGGGAGTTTCCATAGGAGCCGTGATGCAAAGCCACAATATTCAGCCGTGTTTGTGAAACGCTATTATTCTTGTTCTTGGTTCTTTCGGTAAAGTCACGTAGAATGGAAATAATAAAATAATAAAAATTAAACAATACAATTCTCACGACGTTTCGACTGCAACACAAGCAATCGTCATCAGGTGTGAAAACCACAACAATCATTTTTTTGAAAAAAGTGGCGTTTTTTTCTTAATGTTAGGCACTTTTTTCAAAAAAATTCTTGTTGTGGTATTCGCACCTGATGACGATTGCTTGTGTTGCGGTCGAAACGTCGTGAGAATTTTATTGTTTTATTTTTATTATTTCCCTTCTACGTGACTTTCCCGAAAGAACCAAGAATATGAATCCCTGCAGTCACGAAAGCTTTAGATCGCTATTATTCTTGGTTTGGAGCAAGGCGTTAAGTGAGTAAATCCGTTGCTGTCGTCACAGTGTGATGAGCTGGGCCAAATGTTTGTAATGTCTGTTGAAATGTGTTAAATCTTCCACAAGTCACGATATTAAATTCACCATCCCAGGACGATATCCAAATAAAATGTTAGGCCAATCTTATCGGTAGGACAAGAAATGTGCAGTCATTACTATGCAAATGAGCTGGAAAGCAAAATAGGTTAATAGAAAATACAAATGACAATATTGCAAAGCATCCTTCACCAAGCGATAGCCTGTCGACATAAATGCTTGGGGGTGGTGATTTGTATTCCCAATTAAATGGTACATCGTATGTATTGAAAAAGTACATTCCACAGAACCTCGTTAAATGTATTTTCAGGAGGCAATTTGCTATTCGTATCTAAACTGCGCGTCTGGCAGTTACATTATTGTGTTATTTCACAATTATTTGTGCAAAACAGTTTGCGGGACAGCAGGCGTTTGTAGAATGGACCCAGATGCGTGTGTGTGGGTGTTTGCATTCGGTATCTGCGCGTGCTTGTCTGAGCGCGTGTGTGTGTGCAAGTGTGGGTAGTAGAGTGGACTTGCCGATGACTGGGACCAGCGGTGTCAAGATCGGCCTCTGTGGAGGAGGCTCGTGAAGGACGCTGCTACTGGGCAGTTGGAGGCAGTCGCCCTCCAACAACAACGGAGGGCGGAGGAGCGACGCTCACAACAACGGGCGGAGCGCCGGGTGGATAAAGCACAGCAAGTTGGCACAGTAGGGGGCACAGGTGGTGCATCAGCCAATCATCTCGGTCATCTCGGTCGACCCGTGGCACCTGGGTCTGCCCCGTGACCTCCTGCCAGCGGGCGTTCGACACTTCACGTGGCCTCAAGGTGCACATAGCCTGGCACAAGCGTCGTGGTGACGTCACCACCACTAAGTGGCGAATGGCGGTTGTTGTTGTTGTGGGGGGAGCGGTATTGTAGCGGATAGCGCGCTGCGCTACGAACCTGGCAACCTGAGTTCGAATCCCGCTCACGGCCAAAACCAGCGAAGATTATCTGCACAGGTCCTGGGCCTCCCCTAGGTAGACTCCGCCTCAAATAAGTAGCTAGTGCACTGTGTAAACATCGCCACTGGGGAGGCAAAAACGGTCGAGTTTGGTCCTGCCCACCCTCTTGTGTGCCGTGCCGGCCTTCATAGGTGCTCGCTAACAGCACTTGCCCCAACAGCCTGTTAAGGCTACACGGGGCATCTTTATCTTTGTTTAGAATGTTGATAATATGGCGTGCCTGACGTCATTTTATGATTGTATAGTAATTATTGTTCTTACAGCTGGTTCGAGCAAGTGCTTAAAGACGTGACATCCCTCGAACTTTACCGAGAGCCTTGCAGACATCATCCATCTTACAGCAACCGCAGCGTGTTCCAGAACACACGCAAAACACCGCAACCCATCGCTCATTTAGGAGGAGCAGTACAAAAGTTCTTGTGTGTGTAAATGCAAACTCCCCTCTTAATTCAATACAGACCTCATGCGCCAAGACTCAATTCTACACGATGAAACAAACCATTCATTAAACGATAGGATTTCTACAGCCATTATTCCTCAACGTATTTTGTTTTGTCACGATCCACTGCTTTGTATTCCCAGAACATAAGCAAAGCTTTAGACTTGACCGATGGACTATGCTTTCATATTCAGCAAAAAAACCCAATCCAAAACATATATACAGAAAGGTATAAAACAGCCGCTGTGAAAACCAGATTAATCATTTGCAATACCTGCAAGCCACAGGCAGGGTTCACAGTTGCAAAGAAAATAAGCCGATCATACATTTGAAAAACAATAGCATGAACTCTCCATGTACAGTACCTTCACTGGCTGTACCTGGCAAGCAACCAGATCCCACTGAGGATCATAAAAAACAAAACAGTGTTGGATTCGACAAAATCAGACTTATATGACGGATTGCAGCAGAAATCCCAGAGAAAATCCATGATCCAATAATCTGCGAATCTCTGTAATTTTGCAGATTTTTGGCCATTTTGCGACGGTTCCCCATAATCACATCGCAACTTCACATTGGTTCTGAAGAAAACGAAGGGGGGCTTTGGCAGGACACTTTAAGGATTGATGACTGTGGCCGAGACGAACAATGAAGTGGCAGCCAAAAGTGGGAGCATGCCCAAGAGGACGCACAGAAAGGAAATTGAGTGATAAGATTTCACCTGTGCAGGAGCTACATGTATTGTTGTGTCTCATGAGTGACCGTGGGGGAGAGTGACAGCTTTTTTTAGGCCTGCATCTAGCAGCGAATTGATCTACATTGATGACGATGATGACGGTAATATTTAGCATTATTCAAGTTGAAAAATACGTTAATTCGGAGTGGGCAGGTATGAACTTGGTTGGACAGCGCATTCGTGCACGACAAAAAGCTCGCGGTCATGTGACGCACTTCAACCAATCCGGGAGGGTGCATGTTTGGGAGGGGCTATGCACGACAGACAAATAATCCCTGGTGGGGAGTGTGGAACTGTTGTTCCTACCTGTAAGATGGATGATATCCGGCACTTCCTATTATCGCGGTTGGCTACGTAGTTCAACATGCACACATACAAGTTAGCTTGCAATGTATACAACAAACTTTGAAAATATATTGTATCCACATTTTCTAAGTTATTGCCAATTGACTAAAAAAAAACATTGATAGTTAATTCTTTGAAGGCTGCGTTTATTTAAAATAACAGTTACTCTCAACAGTAGTTCATATCAATGTGTCACGAAACATGCTTCTCGATTGTTAATCTTACAACCGTTAGTACCTTTCATTTTGACGAAAGGAAGCTGCTAACGAAGTTAATGCACTTTCCATGAGCTCTAAATCTACCATATTTAAGCAATTTTCTTTCAGCAATGTAAACAGTTTTCTCGTACAAGTAGCTTTAACATTTGTTTATTTATGCATTCTAGTGCTTTTTGGAACATTACCCTTAAATATATTATCTCCTTTAAAATATTGTTAATCATGGGTATTTAAAATGTTTGTTGCAGACATGAAACATCGATGGAAATGGCACAGGCACTTATTTAATTTAACTCGTACGATGATTAAAACACTTTAGTTTTGCATACCAATTACATATGCGGGTGGAAAAGATTTAATCTAAGCTGTGTGCGAATTTAGTGAACTTCTGATCAGGTCATTGTGGAATGAACGTATGAAGGTAGTGTCACCTCGATCCATCAAATCGACCTTCACAACCACAGTCTCTTGACATTATGTAAACAGTACATTAAAACAATTTAATGTTAAGGTATAACTGTAATTCTAGATTTGAAGTTTTCGTGACTGCAAGGGTCCATACTCTTTCGTTTTTTCGGTAAAGTCACGTAGGTAAAAAAGAAAATAGAAATAAATTAAATCACGACGTTTCGGAGGCAACACAAGCTTCCGTCTTCAGGTGGTACCGTCACAGCAAAATGACTGTATCAAGTGGAGATAACTCTAAGAGACACGAGACTATATACAGGTTAAGGGGGCGAGGAGCCAGGATGGACCGTGGGGGAGGGTTAAGTTAAGCCTCCTTAAGCACTTGCTCGTGACTTTACCGAAAAAACCAAAGAGTATAACTGTAATGTTGCATGAAGGCCAGATGGTAGGAGTAATTCTACAGTGTACTACAATATTAGACTGCAATGCATTAAATCAAGATCGCAATGCATTGTTTGATGATGGAGACAAGTAAGACAGACGTAGCATGCTTTTAGATAAAGCCCAGCTCCTAGAAATATTAAGCAAGATTATTTAGCATAATCTAATTGAACTTAGTACAGTTCATAGTGCAGTGCACTAATCACTGTGTCACCCCTCCACCCAGTGGCACTGCATTGAATATGTAGTAATACAATCCATACACACAGGAAGACGACACTAAGAGCTGCCATTTTTTTTCAAAATGGCCACCCCATAACTATAACACTTGGCAAGCCAGCCCAGGTGGTCTTCCATCAAAGTACAGTACAAAGAGGAGAAAGCCTGCGTAGCTTCTGAGATCTGGTGATAACAGGCACATTTAGAGTGGTTTGATCAAAGCTACATGGTTGATCATATTGATGAGGGGGGGGGTATATCTTAAAACATATCTATGAGTTCAGTCACTGAGCTACATAGATTTTCAAACGTTACATTTTCTTTGGGTACCGTGTCAAACAATCATTCATTATATTAGTCAAACATTCCAATGCAGTACCCTCCTGATAAAGAGTTTTGAGACTCAATAGGGCTTTCCTGAGGAAATGAAATTGGCATAAATGTTTGGATATTGTTGTGGGCATGACATTCATATTTATCTGCAAGGGCATATATCATAGGATACAGAAACATTATAAAAAATGTATTTTAATATTATGTACACTGCTTATGAAGCAGCAAATAAATAATAAATGTATAATAGATCACAAACTGTGCAGATATAAGATTTTAGAATATGCATAGATTCGTAATAATCTCACCTAATCATGAACAGTACAAGCGTTATTGTCTCACTATGGCCAGAACAACCTGGAGCTTAATGCTCTTAAGACGCTCTTAAGACCGTGGAGATGGTTGTGGACTTCAGGAAGAATTCAGCCCCACTCACCCCCATCACTCTGTGCGACTCCCCAGTCACCAATGTTGAGTCCTTCCGCTTCCTGGGCACTATTCTTTCCCAGGACCTCAAGTGGGAACTGAACATCAGCTCCCTTATCAAGAGAGCTCAACAGAGAATGTACTTCCTACGGCAGCTGAAGAAATTTAATCTGCCAAAGACAATGATGGTGTGCTTCTATACAGCCATCATTGAGTCCATCCTCACCTCCTCCATCACCGTCTGGTACGCTGCTGCCACTGCCAAGGACAAGAGCAGACTGCAGCATATCATCCGCACTGCTGAGAAGATGATTGGCTGTAATCTACCAACCCTTGAGGACCTGCACACTTTGAGGACCCTGAGGCGAGCGAGGAAGATTGCGGACGATTCCTCGCACCCTGGATACTCTCTGTTCCAGCTACTCCCCTCCGGCAGAAGGCTGCGGTCCATCAAGACCAAAACCTCACGTCATAAAAACAGTTTTTTCCCATCCGCTGTTGGCCTCCTCAACAAGGCCAAGGGCTTAAAATGACTTTTACACTTAAAATGACTGTTACACTTACTATAACATTTTATCTACATAATTACACCTTTCCATACTTACAACGTGTAATCTTATTTGTATTTTTGTATTTTAAGATTGTTTAATACGGCTAATTAACATTTTACATTTCGCATTTTATAAGGTCTACTTATTCATAATTTTAAAGATTTTAGCCCTTTAGTATTACTTATACTTTGTAACGTTAGTATAGTTAGAGTGGATACCTTTTATATAAGTTAAGATTCCTACTTGTTTAATGTATGCACCGTCCCGCCATAGTGAATTCCTTGTCTGTGCAAACTTACATGGCGATTAAAACCGTTTCTGATTCTGATTCTGATGAAAAAACCAGCATGAAGCCACAAGCAATTGAAATCACAGACTAATTTTTATATATATAGATACAATATATATGTACATTTTGGTTTTGTGTGCCAATTATGACATTCTAAGTTAGTTTTATTCGACTACAATTTGTAAGAATTGTAATAAGATATTCAAACTACAAGGATGATTATTTTAAATTGGAAAATAAATGGAGGGACTAAATATTACACAAAAAATGCCATTTACACATGCTTTGCCACAATATTTATGTCATTATGAAAGCTGGCTTTTGACATTTAACTCCATCGCAAGCACAAGTGTTTCTACTTTGCAATTGGCAATCCACTTATAAATCCATTCAACAAAAACTCTTTTTCAAGTGAGTAAACAAAGTGCCACTGCATAAGAAAAACAAAGTGTTTGTGTATTTACGCAAGGGAACTTATTTATGCAAGGGAAATTGTGCATTTGCCATTGGTGCATTCTTACAAGAAAAGTGTTTGTGGAACTTAATATAGACGTGTGTATAGGTGTGGTGTAATAAAATATAATTCGAGTAAAACATAATATGGAGGTATAATGAACTTAATAAAAATATAGAGTTTTAATTCAAAACACATTTTGTTCTGGAAATGCTAGCAAGTTGTATGTTGCTCTGAGGCCACAGAAAAGTGTACGCGCCACATTCATTTCACCAGAAGCAGGGGCCCTGTCCAAAGAAAACATCACGGCAACTAAAAATATCACAAACGCAGCCCACACTTTGCTGCAATAATTTAAACCAGATGCTTTTTTGAAGATACGAAAAAGTCTTAAATTACTTTGATTTTGTCGCATGAAGTTTCCACATATATTTGAACAGTATTTTTTATATATGACCAGAAACATGCTTAAATATGTAGCCATCAAGTTGTTTTACATTGTCTCATCCAAAGTTTCCCAAGAAGAGATTTATATTATTTGATATACTGCGTCTACATTAAAAAAACAACTTCTGCTCAGAATCTTACCACTGCTTTTTCCCCAGTATATAACTGCAAGTTAATTAACTGCAACTTCCAAATGTTAAAATGTTTCGATCAGGCTCAGTTTAATGCACGCATATCAATTCAAATGCAATGTTACTTTAACATAATTATTGAAGCATTCAATACCAGGTAAATGCCTCATTGACATATTTCTGTTTAAAAAATAACTGAAAAGTTGAACAAAAGTCTCATGAAATTGTGCACCTCATGATTCAGCATATGTTTCGACTCCCCACAAACCTTGACTCCCTGAGTTCAATACCAAATAATGGTCCTGCGTTATCAATTATGAGATGTGCATCTGCTTTGTACTGCAATTATCTCATCATTTGAAGTATTGCTCTGTCGCTTTGCGTTTAACACAACTGCTTTGAAAAAATATTTTGCCTCACTTTAATTTTCCTAACCCAGAAAAAAGTTATTGGTATTCACAAAACATAATAAAAATGAATTTACAGATTTGTTTGAATAAAAAATGTTCAGATATTAAGCAATTTGTTTAGAGTGGTTTAAAGTATCTGAAATATGTAAGTAAATATATATTTTTTTAAATGTAACATTATTGGAGTCAGTCTCGTTACTAATAATAACACTTCTTGACTTAAATCTTTCGTGCCTGCAGGAATTCATATTCTTTGGGTCTTTCGGTAAAGTCACGTCGATAGGTTCAAAGAAAATAACAAAAAGACGGCCGCTTGTGCTGCGATCGAAACGTCGTAGTTTTTGTTATTTTCTTTTAACCTATCACCGTGACTTTACCGAAAGACCCAAAGAATATGAATAACAATTCTGCAGAAACAATTCACTGATGTTAGCCGTGCTCCAAAGTCGAACATATGTCACCGGATTTGTAGAACAGTGTGCTAACCACTACACCACCGCTCAACCAAAAAAACCACACACACCAAAATGTATCCCGTGTAGACACAGCACAAGACTCCATGGCAGAGCAGTTAAAATCCGACATTCCGACATTTCTACGCGCCTCTGAACCTGACAGCCCTTTGCCATCTCTCGACAAGCCTCCTGTGTGCCATGCACAACACAAGGCTGAGAACCGGCACTGCCCAATATGGTTGCACTGCATTAACGGAACACAAATAAACACGCCGAGTTGCCATGAGACTTAGATGGGTCCTATCCACGCATTCACTGATCCATGTCGGAGGTGCGGCTTTGCGTCACATCCAGAGCGTCAGCTCGAGGGCAATACCCCGTCAGAGCAGAATGCAGGCATCTCAACAACGCTGACATTCCCAAGGACACAACCCCAAACATGGCTCTGTGCTAATGTAAGCCAAAATAGGGTGCACTACTGACGCAGAAGACTTGGATGGCTACGTGGAGCGTGATCCTGCAGTAACGTTCGAGCACTGCGCCAACGCAAATCAGCATCAGTTGGAAATCTAGACCTTCACATTAGCTAAAATTGGTTTCCATGTGAAACTAATTTCATGGTCCCAGCTTGGTCGTCATTTGATGCACAAAGTATTTCAATTGGTTTCCATTTAATTCAGTTCATGTCTGTTCTGAATGCTCTATATTTCATTAGCTGTGTACGCGGTGATGCTCTCACTCACACTACTGGAGGAGCACCATCTTGTGATTGTGCCAAGGCAGTGCTCGCTAAGAGATAACGCAGTCCTGTGCTATTGCAATAACGCTTTTATAATTGCTATAATTATGGTGTCCAGATTACAACTTAATTTCCAATCAACCCCGACATTATTACATTCCAGAGTCTTGTTTTGCAGCATTTACAAAGTAGTTACCAATGTATCTGCTTGCACAAGTAAACCATTAAATGAAATATTTGGTGATTTAAAAAAAAACAATCTCCAATGAAGGTCAGGTTTGCTCACATTATCCGGAATAATAATGCTCATTGTCAATGCTATGTTAAATGGTACCTTGTAAATGGCACGGCATGCTGTAGTTTGCGCTGGCCATTCATTATCCACTGCAGGCACCACTGTCAGTGTGACCTGTGATCATAGTTGGCCCTGATGTTGAACGTGCCACGCAACAAAGCTAGGAGACTGTGCATGCTGTGCCTATGTCTCGCAATCAGGGATTTGTATACATTTAGAAAGACCGTATATACTTGCCCAAGCCTCTCTGGTGCCTTGAGTCCTATGAAAATGTTTTAACAAGGCAGGATTTCTTAATCTTAGACATGTGTGCGAGTCTTGTACGCTGTGCATATATCTGGTAGAGTATGTCGTATTCTCTTCCAACACGTCTGGTCAGTGTGGAAGAGTAGACCAAACACCTTCCAGAGATCACTTTAGTGGAGTCTCTTCTGGCAGCAGTGATACAAGCAAGCAATTGCAGGGCTGCACCTTTACCTTTTGCACTATACACAGAAAGTATCCCATTGCCATTGATCTAATTGTACGTATTAACTGGGTTAGGTGAATTATAAAAAAAAATACCACGATCTTGTAGAGAAAGATTATAACTACGATACATTCAGAATGCAATTCGCCTATCTTTAGTTGAATGTTTAATCAGAAAAAACAAGAAAATGTATATATATACATATTCTCAGGTTTTTTCGGTAAAGTCACGTAGGTAAAAACATTAAAATTAATGAAAGTAAAATAAAACAAAACAAAAATAAAATTCACGACGTTTCGGAGGCAACACAAGTCTCCGTCATCAGGTGGGACCGTCACAGCCGAATTAGCTGCATCAAGTGAAGCAATGATTCAAGATGTAATCCCTTATAAGCAAGTTGAAGGGAGGTGGAGAGGGGGGGAGCTTATCAGGCTGTGGTAGCCAATGAATGGAAACGTATCGGGAGGGAGGAGGAGCGGTGATCAAAGACTTAATTACACTTTTTGGACCATCTTATCTGACAGGCACTATTTTAATTTACTTCACCGAGTGTTAACATCCACAGTGTTTAACAGTAATCTCTTCATTGTTCTTTGATCACCGCTCGCCACGTTTCCATTCATTGTGTTGAGCACTACGTGATGTCTTTGATCACCGCTCGCCCTCCGTCCCGGCGCGTCTCCATTCATTGTGTTGAGCACTGCGTGCAGTCTGTGATCGCCGCTCGCCCTCCGTCCCGACACGTCTCCATTCATTGTGTTGAGCACTGCGTGCAGTCTTTGATCACCGCTCCTCCTCCCTCCCGATACGTTTCCATTCATTGGCTACCACAGCCTGATAAGCTCCCCCCTCTCCACCTCCCTTCAACTTGCTTATAAGGGATTACATCTTGAATCATTGCTTCACTTGATGCAGCTAATTCGGCTGTGACGGTCCCACCTGATGACGGAGACTTGTGTTGCCTCCGAAACGTCGTGAATTTTATTTTTGTTTTGTTTTATTTTACTTTCATTAATTTTAATGTTTTTACCTACGTGACTTTACCGAAAAAACCTGAGAATATGAATCATTGCAGTCACGAAAGCTTCAAATCTAGAATATATATATACACTTTATATTCGTTTTTATCTGGTCTGTGTTTGCCAGTGAACTTACACTACCTGATATTTTTTTTTTACTTCCAGACATCGTGAGGCAAGTGATACTACCAGGTCATGCTATCTCCTCCTCATTTGTCTTTTACACAATTTAATTGAAAGTGCATCTGAATCGATATAAATATATATTTTAAAAAACATACATCAAATAAAGTGTTAATTTGTCAGATACCAGTTAGATGTTTTTGTTGTCGTTTAAGCCTCAGCAAAAGAGTCGCATATGCCAGTGGGCAATGTGGATGAAGCATTTCGTCTGCCATGGTTCATCATTTGAGAACCATGTTCTGTTTCCATAACTATTGTAAAGCACACTCAGGTCATGTTGGCCATACCTAGATTGGGGTCCAGCACGGCTCTTTTTCTTTCCCCAATGCTTCATGAGTTTTTGCAGTTCCACGAACTCAGACCCTACCACTCTGATCCCCTGATTTTACACGGTCAGTAAAAAAACCTAAAAAAAAATACATCCCTGAAGTTTTAGATTTGAGGCTTTCGTAACTGCAAGGATTCATATTCTTGGGTTTTTTCGGTAAATTCACGTAGGTAAAAAATAAAATAAAAATCACGACGTTTCGGAGGCAACACAAGCCTCCGTCTTCAGGTGGAACCGTCACAGCACGCTCGCTGTATCAAGTATCATTTACTTGTGACGGTTCCACCTGAAGACGGAGGCTTGTGTTGCCTCCGAAACGTGGTGATTTATTTATTTTAATTTTAATTTTTAACCTACGTGACTTTACCGAAAAAACCCAAGAATATGAATCCCTGAATGTTTGTCTACACAAGAGACCACGCAACAAGTCTTCTACGTTGACCCCGTCACGTCACAGCTCTATCCGAGGGGGACTCAGGCCTGCAATGTACTTTTAAAAATGAGCAAGTGGGCGAAAGCAACTGAGTCAGGTCAGTCCAGTAAGGCTGCCATGAGAATCAGTGCTGAGCCCACATACCCGGTTTGTGAACCTCGCTGGCTTCCTTCCCAGTAGTTGTGAGAACGTGCCATCACTGCAGGGCCTGTGAGTTTAATTAAGTGCACGTGTGGATACTGGATGAGATCCTGCCTTCACAAGACACACATCCAAAGTGAATTGATGTAGCAAGGAGTGCCATGGAAGGGACTTGTGGGGAAATTAAATCAGTATTGTGACCAAAACAATACATGATGCTCATTTACAAATGTAACTATTGTCAGTGTACATGCTAACAGTTTTTTTAAGTAATAAGCAGGTGTATTCACTATGATATAGAGTGCAGATGAGGCAAGTATTGATGCATTGATAAAAAAATTATAATAGATTTTACACTCATGATTCGTGTATCGAATTCTGTGTGTATGTATATGTACCTTCATGACGCCAACCTGTATTGCACTGCAGTGGACATATCGTTTTTTCAATGGTTACTGAAGGTGTATTATTGTCCATCAGAAAAGAAAACACAAAAACACCAACGCACGCAGACTTGCTTCTTGCACAGACAAGAGAAGGGAGGGAGGTGGGCTGCGTACTCACAGTTTGGGTTTGGCGGGCAACGGGGGTGGCTCCTTGACAGGCGAGGGTAGCCCTTGGCCGGGCCGCGGTAGCTCCCCACCAAAGCCCTCTGGCGGGGCCTCACCGGGCAGTCTGAAGTGCACCCGCAAACCTGCCTTGGCGTTCGTCTTGCCCTCCGGACCAACTGCATCTCCCGCTGGTGCTGCCGCTGCCGCCGGCATCGGCACTGACATTGTCATTGACGGTGGCGGCGAGACGACATCATCGATGCTCTTCCTCAGCTCGGCAAGGGCGGCCTCGGCAGAAGAGGCGAAGGAAGAGGTGGCGGCTGCGGCTCGGACAGATTTTTTCCCCGGAACGATGAAATCGGGCATTCTGCCATTGGCGAAGAGGCTTTCAGTAGCAGCGGGCAGCTGCACAGTGCTGTTCGGTTTATCTGCTGAGATGTCAGATATGAAGGAATCCAAGATGGGAGGGGGGAGCGTGTCCATGTACATGGACTCTGACGTGGACAGGTGTGTGGATTCAACAACCAGACTTGGCCCACAGGTGTTGCTACTCATGTATCCGTCCGTTGCACCTGCAGTGTGGGTGACACGCCACATCGTTTTATAGGAATATACATCACACAGCAATGTTTGACACCAATGAAGCAAGCTTAAGGTTGAAAATACAATTCAATTACTAAAATACTACCTGAAACTGAAAAAAACTCTTAAAAACATTAATCCAGCACATTTTGTATCTTTTGTTTAACCATCTGAAAAAATTTAACCTTGAATATATTGGGTGGATGTTTGAATTGGCCATGCTATAGTATTTCTGCCATGATCTCATTGAACACTTGTAAAACACTGGTCCGCTGACATAGCAATGTGAAATTTCCACCATTGACTCAAACTGAAAATGTTGATATTAATCCCTAGAGCAGCTGACATTCCCTGACTTTACAGTCAGAAGGAAAACTTAAGACCGGCATGGTGACATTGATAGGCGGTAGGACGTTTGCCTCTTGTTGCAGAAATGTGTGGTTTGCGCCCAGTGGCCGCACCGGTTAATACTGTGGGTGTATGAACCCAAAATACACAACCGCATGCTCCTCAGTGGATGCTAAAGATCCCATGACACTATTCACAAGCGAGTAGACTATGCATGCCAGCATTGCGGTACAAATATCCCACATTTAAAAACTCCTCGCAAATTAATCAATTGTTGGGATTACCGCACATAGCACTCCTCCTGTGAAACTACGGCAGACTATGTCCGTGAAACATAGCTCTTTTGTGATTGCCTTGTGCTGTCTTTCCTGCAAAGTACACTGCAAGCTTATGAACGCTGCGATCCTCTTATCAACAACAAAACTGGAAGAGAACACCACAGAGAAACACAAAAAACATTATCCAAGACACGAGGTAAAACACAACTGGAGATAAGGCGGGAGCGACGGTGACCACTTTTAATCGTCCTACATTACAGAGATCTTCAGGAGTTAAAGGATAAGGCCCACCACCACCTTCTCAACGATAACTCGGAATGGCCAATAAATGCTGGCTTATCAGCGGTGCCCACATCCCGAAGTCCACGGAATGAGCGTACGTGCTGTGTCCAAAGCACAAATCCAGGAGGATCTGTTAAAGGTGCTCACGCAGTGGCGTGGTGATGAGGGGGGGGGGTCTCACCGTGGACAATGAGCTGGGCGCTGCAGGACACCGTGCCCAGTTTGCTGCTCGCCATGCACGTGAACGTCCCAGAGTCCTCAGGGAAAGCCTCGGATATGATGAGGGTGCAGATTTCCTCTGGACAAAGCACGAGTGGTGAATATTTTACGGAGCAGAACCACTTCAACAGTTACCATCACAGTATTGTATGTTGTTCACGACTTTTGGGAGAAATTAAAAAGTCACGTGAGATCCTGAATAAATCAAATGTCGTATGTTTATTTTCTTTATTTCAAGCAACGCCGAATGTTTATAAATGCACGTTTTCATCATTGTCAGTGGTATCTTTTTTTAAACAAATAATCATTCCACAAAACGGCAATGCCACTATTACTGTCACACTCATGTACCATATATATAAACTATGTTACACTATACAAAACTGTAAGAGTAAAGATGAGGCCTGCATTTGAACAAATTGAGGATAACATTGCTTATTTTTCGTTACAAGTTCTAGAAACTGTTTTCGTGTCAAATAAATTACAATTGACATCGCGATCTATAAAATAAAATCCTCTATTCCAGAGATTAAGGATAAAAGAGCGGGGCATGCAGTGTGCACCTTCCACATTGTATTCTCTACCATCCGTATCAATTTTGTTGTGACACCACATGAATAATGTGTGATGGACCTGTGTGCCTCGAAAAGATGTCTGATATCGACCAAGTGCATGGCGGCTACGCTATGGTCACACCTACATTGCTGAAAATAGGAAAGCAAAGGGCTGTAAATATATCTGTTTAGATCCTAGACTGTGATTCTAAATAAAAATGCAGCCAAAGCATTACGTACTTACCAGGTTCAGCTACAGAACGAGGCTCTTACAAAGAGAAGCAGCCAAGCATGGGAAAGGAAACACCAACAAAGGAAAAAAGGGAGGGAAAACATCGTGTTAAACTTATTTTCGTTTGCAAAAGCAAAGCATTAGTCATTCTGTACTACTGTACTTATATCACTACATTATCCACATTGACACAGGGCACAACCACATGCAGAGGTTAAACTGTAGATGGGGAAATTGTTGTTAAGACCCTTGGCCTTTTGCAATGGCCCAGTTTATGTGTGATGTGCGATTGTCAGCACACGGGGGCTGAAAGCACGGTGGTTTCAAACTGAGCACATCCAAAAGGCACTTGGACAACTGAACAGCGTTCCTACTACAGTTCACCCCTGGCCACGTGTATAACCTCTGTGTGCAAGACAGTGGTGAAGTGACTGCACATCACTTGTTAGCAAATTACACGTTGCAACCACTGCAGTATAAAATCCTATAAGATATCACAATGCATATAAACAATATCATCAAATGAGAGGAAACATTTTCATTTGAATCGCACACGAAGTATACAACAATGGCCCTCAACTGCGAAATACTGTTGATCCATCTTTGCATCTTTACCAATAAACAGACTGATGCAATGTTTACGTCACTTTGTACACGTATAACAATGCATGCCAATGAGATTGACACATTTTTAAAGAAAGTCCCTGGTAGGATTACAACGACGATATTTATTTTAAACCCTTTTACCACGAAGTTACATTGAGATATATTATTCATATATGACCCCGGAGGGAATTTTACAATTTAAAAATTAATACTCGTTTTGGAATTTAATAGTTGTAAATCAGAACGTAGAGCATAAGCTGAAAAATATGCAAAGAAGAATGGAGAGATGCATTTTGGGAATGACACTGAGAGAGATATAAATATAAACACACAGAACAGAGAGCTAACGCAGATTTGATATATTGCATTGACTGTTGATAAGAGTGCCAAGAGGGATAGAATAGCATCCACAAAAGGAAAACGCTCAGGAGGACGCCCGCTGTGGAGATTTAGCAATGAAATCAGCCCATCCGCAGGAGCAAAATGGATTGTGACATTGCAGAGCGGCGATGAATTGTGATGACGTGTGGAGGCCTTCATCCAGCAGTGGATAGAAAGTGGCAGATGGGTTACAATCAAGCAGACATTTAGATATGAACTTGTGACATCAGGTTGCTTAATATTGTATGGCATGACCATATGTCAGGTGGTGAACTTTGTAATGGATCAAGGCAGAGATGCCTCTTGCAATCATTCATAGAAATTACTGACGAATATGTCAAGGCTCTAAGAGGTCACCATCGTCATCAAGGCAAAGGAAAGAAGAGGGTGGAGGAGGGAGAGAGCACGAGGGGATCTCGCAACCACCCTTCCCACACAGTGAGAATGATCGGCCTGTTTCTTCAGTTGTTCACGCAGATCTGGATTTCCTTGCTCCCAGGTCATTGTATATGTTGAACTTCGTTCGCACCGTACGTAGCCAACCGTGCTAATCAGAGGTGAGGGGAAGGACAAGAAACTAAAAACAAAGCACTGATCATTAATATGTTTAATATTGGCTTATAGCTAGACAAATGCAAAAACTGATGTTCTATTTGTGCCCAAAAATGCACACGATCGCCATCACCAGTGAACCAAGTAGTTTGCTTCCTGTGACGCTATCGCTAAGAGAAAGTGAGTGGAACCTGCTACCAGTGACCCGCAATAGATATGCAGCATGTTACGTTAATATTTTGTTCAAAACAAATACATACTTGACCAACGTATTATTTATAATTATACAGTATTGCGTGACTTGATTTCCGTATTTCACATTTCCTTTTCAAATTTGTTTTTATTATAGATTTTTTACCACTTTTACAAAAGAATACGATTACACTCCTACATTTGCATCAATAATGTCCATTTTGTGATTATTTCCTCAACTAAATTGCTCTTGCAAGGATACAACAATTATATAATTATAAAATACATTTACAACAAGAATCGCAAACACCTTTGAAATGTTTAGATTTGAAGTTTTCGTGACTGCAGGGATCCATACGCTTTGGTTCTTTCGGTAAAGTCACGAGGTAGAAAAAATAAAATAAATTTAATCACAATTTTATTAATTTAATTTTTTATACCTACGTGACTTTACCGAAAGAACCAAAGAGTACCTTTGAAACGTATTGCTGAACTCTAAACTGCGCCGTAACAGTCGCAGGGACAGCACACACCCACAGGGCCACTATAAATCAAAATTTCGACTGCAGAGAAGGCAAAGTGTTTTTATGTTATCTCACTGCGTTCTCATAAGTCAAAGCGTTTTTTTAATGTTATCTCACAGTGTTCTTATAAGATAGGGCTGTACACCTGCGAGCAATATTTCATCGCAGTGCTCCATCACTCCGTTCAAGCTGCTGTCTTTGCGACTGGTGGAATCTCCTGCTGCTTCATGCACATTCTGTCCCGACGTTTGAGCTTAAATGCGAAGGGGGAAAGTTGAAAGCAAATACATAAAGTAAACAAGTATTAATTTAAATATATACGCAGCTCTGAATTAATGCCAAAAAGCACACACAACACGTTTGTCAACAAGTTATTGTAGTTCTAAGGTTTAAACATTATTTGTTCTTGTGCACCATTGGCAGAGCAGCGCCATCAAATAGTTGTAATTACATATTCTTAGGTTTTTTCGGTAAAGTCACGTAGGTAAAACATCAAAATTAATAAAAATAAAATAAAAAATCACGACGTTTTGTTTTACCTACGTGACTTTACCGAAAAAAACCTAAGAATATGAATCCTTGCAGTCACGAAAGCTTCAAATCTAGAATTAGTTGTAATTACAGCCAGCGATTTGGCTGCTCCGGCAGAGGAGTTGAAGCGTGTGCAGCGTGCAGCGTGCAGCAGGGCTCAGCCTGAGTCAGCCCCTGTCATGGCCAATGCGATGCACAAACCCCGCGGCGTCTCTACACGTGCTTGGGGAAGGCTGCCGGCAGAGTTGCTCACAGAAACGATCGAGGATTAATACTATGAACGTGTTTAAGCAAACAAATAGTCCACCTATATATACTCTTTGGTTTTTTCGGTAAAGTCACGTAGGTAAAAAAGTAAATAAATTAAAATGAAAACAAATACATTAACTCAATTGAAGGCCAATGTAGGAAAATTATTACTGAGGCTTCACCCCCCCCCCCTTCCTATGTGTACGTACATTGTTGGTAGACCCCCCCCCCCCATACGCAAGCTACGCATTTGGGTTAACCACCCTCCACCCTCCATGTGTACGTACTAAATGGATGGCCCCTAGTCTCACGAAAAAATAATCCACCCAAATTAATTATAACAAATGTGCCCGTTAAATATGTGGTATTATCTCATATAAACCTCGACATTCACATTGTGAAAGCACTTAATGTGTCATTAAATACATGAGAGCTATGAGGATAGAAGCAAATGTTACGTTGCGATTCATGTTAGGCTGATTAAATCTCTACTCTTTGGTTCTTTCGGTAAAGTCACGTAGGTATAAAATAAAATAAATCACGACGTTTCGGGCGCAACACAAGCGTTCATCATCAGGTGGGAAAGCATGGTCTGCTGCTGAGGCAGACTGTTTTAAAACGTCGTGAATTATTTTATTTTATATCTACGTGACTTTACCGAAAGAACCAAAGAGTATGGACTCATGCAGTCACGAAAGCTTCAAATCAAGATTGAGTAAATCGCATTAATATTCCTTGGTTTGATCTTTTGACTCAATAACTTTCCATTGAATTGTAAAAACTGTCACATTCTCTCCTACAGTATACTTATATATACACAAAGTTACAAAAAAAAGTCCTGAGATTTCCTATAGGTCAATTGGCCGTAACGTTGTGATTTTTTATTTTCAGTGACAGTAAAACAACACTATAATATTGTCTCAGTTAGCCAGTTATTAAAAGTAATTATACGTAGAGGTGGTTTGCTAGCTTCAGGGTAAGAAGAGAACTGGCACTGCTGAGATCCTGCCTTGAAATCTGCGGAACGACATCGAATGAAACTGGGTTCTCAAGTGCATTGAGTTGATGGTCTCAGCATGGCCGCCATTCACTGCATAACTAAAACAAAACCGCCACTTTAGCTTTTATTTTTATTTGGTTACATTCGAAGAATTAAATAGAACATTGGTTTCACTGATATGCAATGAACACGTCTTTGCAGCAGGGTCTGTGAGGAGCAGATGCGGTACTGCGCTATGAGGGGAGACCTCCAACCGGGCACTTTGTCTCATCACGTGACCATAATATAACAATTGTAATAATCCCAGGAACCAGACAATGACTCTTAAAGACTGGATGGAATTCTTGTTTTCCTGAAAAGAAGCAGTATTATTTGACCTCTCACTGCGACTACATGTCATAGCAGGCAATATGGACTTTTGGCTAGTCGTCAAACAAAGACGGTCACTGCATTGCGCGATTGCAGGTGCGCTTCTGCGGCCGTCTGGAATGCTCTTCCTTCCGATATTAGGAAGCCACTGGAGCCATGCACTTTTCAATCTCGATTGAAAACTAATTTCTTTAGAACTGCACTTTGTGTTCAGTTTGTTGTTCTTCCCCGCACCTCCGATTAGCACGGTTGGCTACGTACGGCGCGAAAGAAGTTCAACATACATACTGTGCATATTTAAACATTTCCTCTTCAGGCACATTGTTGATTTTTGGTGTCATATTAAACATAACTAAGCAATACGTGCATTCAATATTCAAATATATTTTAGCAAATCAATCTAATCTACCCTAAGTGACAAATATATGAAGTGACAATTATATTTCCAGATAAATATGCAATTGCTTTGCCTATACTGTGGTGTAATAAATACACATGGAAGCAGGAAAATGCGTGACCTTTGCCACTAAAATTGCATTGGGGGATGCTTGATGGAGAAAATTCCTAAAATAATGTAAAATTATCTGTGCAGGGCACATTTCCAAACCATAGTGTGTATATATAGACGTCCTTTGCTGGTATAGCATAGAATTTCTAAAACAGCAACGGCGGATATCTGTATCGCTATGGGAACACGGTAAGAAGGCATGGCCGTGGTGAAGGTGCGACCTTTCCCTTCTGTAGTCTGGCGTATCTGAGGACCCTTCCCTCAAAACCATTTCCCCACCACGGTTGGATAACAAAAAAAAAACCCCGTGACTGCCCTGCGTGACTAAGGAGGCAGCCGAGCGATAACGGCAACCACCCTCCCGGCAACCCTCGCGAGTACGCTTGACGTCAATGGCCCTGCCATCCAACATCATCTCCCATGGAGACCAAAGTTTCTAGAGAAAATGTACTCCCTGCAAAATGCATTTCTCCCCCCTCCCGCACAGTCCCCCCTACCCTCCCCAGGATCCCGTCACGCTCCGGCTTCACGGAACGCTCGGCAGACACTTTGCCTCTCAAGGTGGTCCATCTATCATCTAAGCGCACTATTCATCAAAATCCCCGTCCCCACGAGAAGGCTGAGTGTTTAGGGCTGATCATTAGTGCTCCCACCACGCGCAGGCTCAACCCAGGAGTGCTTTTGATTTGACCACTCTCTTCCCGTGCAATTTATTAAACAACGAGCAGCATCTCCCACAATTGATGGTCTGCAAAGTGTGCGAGCGTGTGAGTGCAATATCAGCGCTGCAGTGAAAGGATAGCTGTGTTATTTCAAAGCTCTTCACACAGACAATAATGCACATGGGCACTGCACATATAAATATACAGTGTCGTAGCTACACACACGCGATGAAATGGTAATGCAAAAAAAAAGTTTTAAAAATCATACAGTCAAATTCCCCTGATTATATTCATTTTCGCAGTGGCTTCATCTTTGCAGCAGCGGCTTTGAGCTTGCCATCGAACAGAGACAGCCACTGTATCGCTCGCGCGTCAGGTGCGCTTCTGCGGCCGTCTGGAACGTTCTTCCTTACGATATTACGAAGCCACTGGAACTGTGCACTCTTAAACCTACATTAAAATCTCATATCTTTAGAACTGCTTTTTGTGTTTAGTTTGTTCTCCTTCCTCCGCATGTCCGATGAGCGTGGTTGGCTACGTACTGTGCAAAATAAGTTCAACATACATGTCTGAAACACTGTCAAGGCAATGCATGCAATGGAACAGCCAAATGTGCTAATAATCCTATTTACATGTATTGTGTGAGCATTTACACTATTGGAACCTGCTTTGCCAGTAGCAAAATATGATAATTGTTTTTTCACCCTTTAATCTGGCAACAAAACTGACACCTTTTTACAAGGAGTCATGTTTGCATTGACCACAATACCTGCGGTCGGAATGCAAAAAAAATACACTACTCTGATAATGTATGCACTGTCCTTGAAATTGATTGGTCCACACCCGAGACAGCTTTTCTTAGAGTCTAGTCTCACATGGTGTTGGACCAGATGACGCCAAAAACCAATTATCATGTATTGTGTGTTTCCACGCTCTGGATATTTCCAATATACCTCAATTATGATTGAGACCAACCAGTTTGTCGTCTAGAGATGCAGGTTTATTTATATGCTATATACAGCAAACTCTAAATAAATCACATTGTTGGTTTCAGCCCAGACCAGAAGCAGAGAGAACAATCATAAACCCCAGGTATAAACGTCACAATAGGTCTAAAGTGAGTAACCTTTACCAAAAATAGCAGTGAATAAAGCAGCGATTATAAGCACAAGTTATGTAGAGATTGACCCGGCATGAACTATGCTGGTCTATGCACATGTGGAGTGGTGAGCATACTTCACTATGAACCCCGCACACTTGAGTTAAATTCCCTGCCACGGCCAACATTGCTGGCGAGTGATGTTTGAACAGGTCCTGGGCATCCCACCGCCTTTACCAAACCGCACTAACCAGCGTAGTGAAGTATGGTCAAACAACACCACGTGACCGGCACTATTATTATTCCTCCTATGCCGATTGTCTGTGTGTATCACAGTGGTGTCTAAAGTAGAAATGGAGGCGCTAGAAATGAACTGCGGAACATTCCAATTGCGTTGGGGTGTTCACGTGAAAAAGGAAATTGAGTTGCCCTAATAGGTCAGCTTTAGAAATGCCCATAAGGGTTGCCGCCTTATGTTGACACAGCTGCATGCTACGCTTTTGTTTGACCATTGAATGGGACACCTCATACAGCGTGCACTATACAGAAAATGCAGAAAGTCATACATGTTTAATGTCGCTGCACATACTGTAGATACAACTGCAGGTGGCTGGTTATTAATGCAGGCAAGCTTATTGTGTTATCTGTATAACGTCCAAACGCATGCGGTGGGTTGCATTATTAGAAGGGAAAAAGAAACACGCAGTAGCGATGGATTGCTGGGCACGAGTATAGACTGCAGCGACACATGTCCATTCGCTTTGAAGAACTTAGCTCAGCGATAGATTGTGATGATGGTGGTTGGTTGGTGGTGGTGATGATGATGATGACAATGGCGACGATGACGATGACAATGGCGACGATGATGATGATTACAATGGCAACGATGATGATGATGACAATGGCGACGATGGTGATGATGACAATGGCGACGATGATGATGATAATGGCGACGATGATGATGATAATGGCGACGATGATGATGATAATGGCGACGATGATGATAATGAAAATGGCGACGATGATGATGATGACAATGGCAACGATGATGATGACAATGGCGACGATGGTGATGATGCCAATGGGGGTGGGGGGGGGGTTAAGCGCAGGAGCATAACAACATTAAACGCAACTCGATGGCCTCCTGCTAATTTGTGAGGTCATCTCCACCTCGGGGAAAAGGCGAGCGGCTCAAGCACTTTGGCGTGTGCACATTTGGACGCGTTTACTTCACAGAGTAATTTTGAACATCGCGCCGTAAAAGGAAGCTGTAGAAGCCCCCCCCTCTCTCCCCCCACCAGCGTGTGGCATTTGGATTCAATGTGGCGTGAAATTGCCTCTGGAAGTGATCACAGTGCGGATGGCTGTCCCTTTGACTCACACAACACTTAATTTCTTAAGCGGTGGTAGCTTCCACGCTCTATATGGACTTACATTCACGTGGGTGACTAGTTTAACTTTTGTTATGATTATAACATCAAAGAGGCGACGGGGGGGGGGGGGCATTTTTATACCCACCATGAAGGTATTATATTATTAAATAATAACCCCTTAAAAAAAATCACTTGGCACCTGGTCAAAAGTAATACAGTACTGTATAGTAGTCGTGAATCCAGTCCCGGAACATTACAATATAAATAGAGCACGTGGCATCAATTTGCCCGCACGCCTTTGCAATGTGATTAGGCCTTTAAGTCCCCCCGCCGCATACGAGCGTCAGAAGTCAAATGAAATCGTCGCGGGTCAATCTTTCGTTCGCACATTCTCGTGTGAAAACCGTATATCTATATATTTTTTAAAATTAGATTTTCTAAATAAAAGTTGAAAACATGCCACGCAATCTCCATCTTCTTGTCGTATGGCAGGATGTAAAAGCAATAGTTTTGCAACGTGTTCTACTAAAGTTGAATGCTCTTTTTATCAATTCCAGGCGGCAGTAGACGCCACTCGGTTACATAAGTTGGATGCGCAGAGGAATACGCAAAAAGAGTGCTCATAGATCATACTAAAATAAATAGCATTGCTGCTGGAACTAAATATGTGAAATACAGTAATCAACCGTAGTTTATACGAGTATGTCAGCAATACTGTTGATACAAGTGTGCCCATATAATAGACACTTCTATTATGAGCAAAATGACATAATCAACATCATGTTTCAGGTCATATCAATACCTCACCCCCACAACGTTTGTCATTGTGCCACAATCGTTGTTTTCTGGGCCATTGCTCTCCCGACAATTCTAAACGACAAAACATTGCACAGCTGCTCATTTAGGAAGCACAGGACAATTCGGTCACGACGATTATGGATCATTATCACTCTTTTGTGATGCCACATGAACATCTTGAGGGCATTGCCACTGAACACCAGGACCTTTACTCTCATATTCAGTGCTTTATTTCGCCGCGGGGGCACTAAAACTTCAATGCCTGTTGATGTAGCTGTCGCATGAAGCCATGTGCAAGTGGGAGTATCACTCGTGCATGCAAATTTTGGAGACCGCCACTGAAGCCAACATCGATTGCATGACTTGGCATGTATTTAGTGTGACTATAGTTGCCCAGCGATGATGATAATAAATAAAGGCCTCTGCTCGAAGACGCTGTTGAGAATCCCTCTAGAGGGCATTTGGGTTCCTCTTCCACGCCGGCCGTACATCTTTGGAAGAGTGCGGGGGGAGTACTGCCACTTTACCCCACCACACGTGACCTGCTGCGCGGTCACTCACGCAAATGCAACTAAACAACGTAAACAAATAAACTTGACAGACGTGGAGGGAAAGATGAAACTTTCACCATTGTTTCAACTGCCATGTCAGCAGATCTGACCGACGACCTCAGGTTTGCAATTCCAGTAACCATGACACTGTGGCGGCATTCATCCAGCTATGACGTGAGCCAGTAGCTACTAACCAGTTTAACACGTAGGCTTTCGCGAGCAATATTATTCATAATCATAGTTTTTGGGTTTAGATCGCGTTATTTATAAATGTGTCGTAACCCTCCACCACCCGACACGGCCAATCAGTAAAAAAGTGTCACGTTGACAAAAGACAAATAGTTCACTGCTTTAGCCCACCGGTGTGTACCAGCGAAACGTCGTACTCAAATTGTAAATGTTGTGGTTTCACGCTTCAACACACCGGTGGGCTAAAGAGTGAACTATTTGTCTTTTGTCAACGTGACACTTTTTTACTGATTGGCCGTGTCGGGTGGTGGAGGGTTACGACATTTATAAATAACGCGATCTAAACCCAAAAACGTTGATTATGAGCTACTAACCAGCACGTTTATCGAGGGCTTTGTGAGATTTCTCATGAAGGTACGTTGATGGTTATGAAATGGCACTTTCTATGTAGTCGATTAGGGTTATTGCCTTAAGTACACAGTATCAATATTTAAAACAATATTTTAAAATGTATATACTTTTGGCAATTACTTTGGTACATGTTGGACATTCACAAAGGAGGAACAATATATTGCAATAGTTTTGACAGTCATGTTTGTGTCTGCAGGCATATCCCCACATTTGCCTCTGGGATTCGAGGCCTAAAAATACTTTGTAGCAGCATATTCAGTTTGAAAGTAGATCATGTTCATCTGTGGAAGGCCTTTCCAAAGCGATGCTTATGAACAAGCTTACAGTCAGGCCATTTATATTAATCAATAAATTGAAACTTGTATTTTTATTCGTTGAGCATTGCCCAAACAAGACAAATAGATATATTTTTTTATAATCACACTGGAATGCAAATATAAGCACTTTAAAATGTTCCATTGCAAAAAATTTTCAACATCAACAAAACATGCTCGTGATATAAGTCTGGTTATGTGCGGTCACGTTTGTTCATGCCACTGACTTGCAGTGTTTTTAAATACTCCACTAATTGAACATAATTACACGTGATTGACTGCATGTGTCTTCGTTTAATGGTATGTCGCGCGCTCATAATGCAGCAGGAGAATGGCTGATTCCTTAATACTTTTTAAAAAATCATAGACTGTCTGGACATCCCCACCATAATTGCCTCATTATTCCAACTCATCTCCCACCAAGTCCCTGTACACCCTCAATGCCTTTGTGATTTTTGGCCCAAAAAATCAAGAAAATTTGTTTTTTTCATAGCGATGCACAAATGTTAACATTCAACATTTTTCCCATCTTTGGCACTCTGCTCTAAAATAACATCATAAAATAAAAACGTGTCAACAGACACAGGAAGCAAGTGACAACCGACGACGACTGCTTATTGACTCGAGTGAGCCAAGTTAATGGCTCGAGAAAAAAACTGTGATCAGAGTTCAAACCGTGCCCTGGTCTGCATGAACACTGCAGGGCAATGTGGTGCAGCAGCACTGCTTACCACCAGCGAATGGCTGTAGCGCTGTACATCACATATTCTTGGTTCGTTCGGTAAAGTCACGTAGGAGGGAAATAATAAAATAATAAAAATATAAAAGCTTTTTTTTATTTTTACTATTTCCCTTCTACGTGACTTTACCGAAAGAACCAAGAATATGAATCCCTGCAGTCACGAAAGCTTAAAATCAAAATTTAAACCTCTGCACACTTCAGTTAAGCATTGGGTCAGGCTAAGATGGAAACACCACATGAATTAAAGACGCTTTCGCTTAAACAAGGTATGGAGCACTTTCTCACACTCTCGTGCTATAGCTTAGGTGAGTGGATCAATTGCCCTGCAAACAAGAGGTCAAGAGTTTAAATCCCACCAAGCGAATGTTTGTTTTGACTACAAATCCTGCGCTGAGCTGAAAAAACTCACATGGTGCAAAGTGTTGCAAGATAATGCTCTTCTACACTCGTGTGACTGCTGTTCATAGTCTGCAGCCTTGTGCTTTCCACGCGTGTGGCTCGCTCACTCTGTCTACATCTATGGCGCAGATTGCGCCCTAAATTAAATCAATTCTTAGCGTTGATTTAATTTAGAGCTCTCTTCGCTGTAGTTGTTACCTACTTTATTGTGAGTATGAAGTTTATTTTGTTGCCTTTACAATTGAAGCTACACAACATTGAACACTCAATTTCAGATACAACATATCGAATATGTACTTTCAATCGAAGTGAATGTACCACATCACGGCAATATTTCTTGTTGGAAATTGAAGCTGTCGAGGTGTTTGCCGAGCGGAAGGAAATCACAGCGGTCCATTCTGTTCCACCAATCAGTAGCACTGAGCTCCACGTAATTCAATATACTTTCCCTTTAAACGCAAGCTGGATGAGGGCATTCACTTAAAGGCTTCAACGTGAAAGGTTTACGGTGTTCAGTCGGGTAGACCCGAGCCAGTGCCCCCTCTCTCCAAGGTGACACAGTTCTGTGGGTTAAGTCGCAGCGTTGAACAAAACATAAATGCACCGCGACTCCCCACATCAACTAAACCGACACTCAGTGGCCTTTCTCATTGGTGGGTGGTTAAGGTGAGAGCAAAGCGTGGCGGTATCTGGTGGTTATCCTAAAACAAATACTTTATACAGATGTCCCACTTAACATGTATTTTCAAACAGAACAAAGCACAGATGTGTTTGCGGTGTAGTCCTCAGCCATGTTAAATATCCCTCGTAACTCCATGTTAATTGGCAACATGTTTTCTTGCTTACTTCAATCAGCAGCAAATTCTCCACAGCATACGGTGCCATGAATTTATTTAAAAGGTTACAGTGTGACATTTGGCTACATCATCTGCCCTTTGTTCTGATATCCCAGCATGCATTTAAATTGTTGCATTGCATTGCTTCCGTGGTGTGCTGATATTGATGCCATTCAGCCTGAGTTTGTTGGCAAGAGGTGGAATTTGTCTGAGCATGTGTAGTGGTGGTATTGACGTGCGCCGACTGTGACAGTGATGGATCACGGGGCGGCGCGGGGTGCGGGGTTGGGCACGCGTTGTGGGCGTGGTGTGGACGCGCGCGCCGGGAGTGACAGATGACGGGGCGGCGCGGCGTGAGTGGTGAGGCACGATGAGATGTGGGAAAAGAGGATCGTAGCCAGCGCCCGGCGATTGGTCGAATAAGTGGGTGCTCGCAGCGACGTCCGCAGGTGGGGTATAAAGGGGGACGCGCGAGAGCACTCGGGGAGAGTTACCTAGTTGAAGACCCGAAGACGGAGCTGAAGATCTAGTGCCACGAGACCCCTAGTCCCGCCGTCCTTGTGGGGACCGGGGCCCTGTGTGGCTCGGAGGCGAGGCTGTGGGACCCGGGGTCCGACGCCCCCGTGGGTCGGGCTGGGGACCCACAGTCGAGACGGATACCCCGGGCAGGGAGTGTCCCGAGTAGCTCAGGGGCGTTAGTCGCCGAGTAGCTAAGTGGATGTTGGTCATCCGAGTAGCTCAGTGGCGTTAGTCGCCGAGTAGCTAAGTGGGTGTTTGTCACCCGAGATACTAAGTGGATGTTGGTCATCCGAGTAGCTCAGTGGGCGTTAGTCGCCAAGTAGCTAAGTGGGTGTTTGTCACCCGAGATACTAAGTGGGTGTTTGTCACCCGAGATACAAAGTAGGTGTTAGTCACCTGTGAACGAGTTTGATAAAATAAAGAGTGTGTTACCCGTGAAGTCGTCTCCCGCCGAGTTACTACATTACAACTGGCGTCAGAAGTAAACCTGTCTTCAAGAAGTATGGACACAAGGAAGACTACCCGTACCCACGAGCGAGGTCGGGATGACGACGGCGTACCGGGGACACCGACCTCGGGAGTAGAGGACGAGGAGTTGCCGCCGATGCAGCACTTCGCGGTGATGGCCGACGCTCCGCTTGCCTCCGACACCAGCCTCCAGGACGCGCACTCCCGGTTGGCGGAGTTGCTACTCGCCGCCGCCGCTGTCTTGGCCGACATCTCCGTTCCGGCGAGCGGAAAAACGGCTGCGGGGGTCGTGGAGGAAGCGACGTTGGAGGATTCCCGCCAAAAGGCGCTTCGCGCCAAAAGTCTGGAAGTTGCCGCCGTTTTTGGGGGGCCGCCACCGATTGGCGGGAAAGACGGACGCCACGTGGCCGGACACCTCCGCGCAGCGCAGCCCACGTCATCAGCGCGCGCCGGAGCCCTCCATTTTGCGCCTGACAACCGAGCCGACATTTTACACAACTCCAGCGGAGCGCGGGAAAATCTCTCCGACGTCGACGACGATCGGGTCCTCCAGCAAAGATTGCCCGCGCTGTCGGCGTTCAAGGCGGATGGGGGCGACTGGGGAGCCTTCCAACGAAGGTTCCTCGCTCATCAGGAGATGTCGGGGTGGTCCGACACCACTGCCCTGCGTGCGTTGCCAGCGATGCTTGACGACGACGCGCTTGCAGCCTTCACATCTGCTGCAAGGTCGTCCCGCTCTACGCTCCAGGCCGCACTACACCTGATGGCGAAGGTGTTCGGGCCGCCCTCCACGTGTCGCCACCAGTTCTACGATCGGCGGAAGGTGGCTGGGGAAACGACGCTAGCCTACCGCACGGCACTACTCGCCTTGGCGGATGCAGCTTTTCCCCGCATGGATAAGGAGGGGAAGGACGCCATGGTGACGGAGCAGCTGCTGGTGTTGGCCCACGAGTTGGGGGTCCCCATCAACGTGGCAGACGAGATGGATATCTGCTCCCTGGCGATCGCCACGAGCATTCACGCGTACGAGGTCCTCAAACGCAAGCCGGGGGTCGTCTGCAAATGGGCGGGGAACGCGGCACTGGCCGCCACGATCGCCGAACCTCAGCCAGCTGCGGTGCAGGAGCAGGCCTTCGCTGCATCGCGTCCGGGGGAGTGGAGAACGGGAGGTCGTTCGCCCACACGTTCGCCCCGCAAGCTGGAGCAACCGAAACCTACGACGTCCGTCGTCTGCTACAACTGCGGCCTTCGGGGTCACGTCGCAGCCGGGTGCCGGGCCCCGCGTCAGCGCGCCACAGGACCACGTCGGGACGACGACCAGGGCCACAAGTCATCCCAACAAAACCCGGTGCCTCGGGCTTGACGGCTGCTGACCGTCGAGAGCCTGAACCCCGGGGCACGCACGAGTCCTGGATGCCTGGCCGATGTCTTCCTGAACCGCCGGCACCACCGGACGTTCAACCGCGTCTGGTGCCGTACGACGGACCGGCAAGGCGGACTCGGGCTAGGTCTCAACAATTTTCATGAAGACGTTTTTTCTCTACACCGAGCTCGCCCGGTGTTCCCCTCTGCCGGGGTAATGTCCCGTTGTAGGGACGCTCGGAAGAAAAAGGGGACACTGCACGAGTCGAAAGAAAAAAAAAAAATTTCCATTTATTTTCCTTTTTGCATACACATTGCTATTGTCACTCGCCGGTTTGTATATATTGTTCTATTGTCGCGGTGGCATTGGTTGAGGGTTGCGGATGGTAGTGTTCGCGTCGTGTTGTGTTGTTAGGTTAGTTGTTGTTCTTGTTGTTGTGTTGTGTTACGGGGCACACAGGGGGGTTTGTATATTTTTATAGCAGCCGGGGCGGCTGCGAGCTATGTGGTAGGGGGTGATGTAGTGGTGGTATTGACGTGCGCCGACTGTGACAGTGATGGATCACGGGGCGGCGCAGGGTGCGGGGTTGGGCACGCGTTGTGGGCGTGGTGTGGACGCGCGCGCCGGGAGTGACAGATGACGGGGCGGCGCGGCGTGAGTGGTGAGGCACGATGAGATGTGGGAAAAGAGGATCGTAGCCAGCGCCCGGCGATTGGTCGAATAAGTGGGTGCTCGCAGCGACGTCCGCAGGTGGGGTATAAAGGGGGACGCGCGAGAGCACTCGGGGAGAGTTACCCAGTTGAAGACCCGAAGACGGAGCTGAAGACCTAGTGCCACGAGACCCCTAGTCCCGCCGTCCTTGTGGGGACCGGGGCCCTGTGTGGCTCGGAGGCGAGGCTGTGGGACCCGGGGTCCGACGCCCCCGTGGGTCGGGCTGGGGACCCACAGTCGAGACGGATACCCCGGGCAGGGAGTGTCCCGAGTAGCTCAGGGGCGTTAGTCGCCGAGTAGCTAAGTGGATGTTGGTCATCCGAGTAGCTCAGTGGCGTTAGTCGCCGAGTAGCTAAGTGGGTGTTTGTCACCCGAGATACTAAGTGGATGTTGGTCATCCGAGTAGCTCAGTGGGCGTTAGTCGCCAAGTAGCTAAGTGGGTGTTTGTCACCCGAGATACTAAGTGGGTGTTTGTCACCCGAGATACAAAGTAGGTGTTAGTCACCTGTGAACGAGTTTGATAAAATAAAGAGTGTGTTACCCGTGAAGTCGTCTCCCGCCGAGTTACTACATTACACATGCAAAGGCCTTCAGAGTGAACGATTGTAGCAGAGCCTGCCCAACTGAACCTGGAGTCAAGACAGAAGAATGCAACACAATGATCAAACAATGGTTACAGTGGGGGGTTTAACGTGGCACATGTTGTGCATCTACAGTTATGCACACCCAGTGTCCTTGCTCACACATTCCCCCCCACACTAAATGATGTGCCGATGGGTGTGATCGTGAACTTTGGGGCACTGTGTCTTGTTTGCAAGGAATTGTATTTGCCATAGTAGCAGCTTAATGCTGAGGAGCACGAATGTGTTCTGGGACTTATGAGTGACGTACACGTCTGCAGTTTCATGAGGAGCACATGCAAGACGACTAGGACTATGTAAGCATCCATGATTTGTCTCATAAGTAGGGCTCACAAGTGACGTCATCACACCTATCCCTCTACTTAAGGAACAAAACGGGAGGATGTATCCACAAATCTGGCTGACGCCTGATGAAGCTCCCAACACACCCGTGTGCTGTACTAGTGACGAATTGGCATGTTCTGTTTACGTGACAAACATTACTAGTTGGCTGTGTCGGGTGGTGGCGGGTTTAACGACACATTTATATTTATGCGATCTAACCCAAAAAAAAACTATATTATGGATGCATCTATACATGCATAGTAATACGCAAACTTATAAACACACGTGAGCATATAGACTGTATAAATTACCTGATCAGTTGATCAATGAATTAATAAAGAGCTAATCATCACAATATATAGGCTTCATGGTTGACAAAACACGTTCTTCCCTTTGAGAGACTCCGCTCGTGCAGCGTCGACAGGTTTTAATCAATCCGTGTCTTTTTGACCTTTCACAATTAATCCTGCCATGGGAAAGCAATGCTACGAATGCCAGGAACGTGCCGTCACTACGCTTTTATGACCCATCGTCCAGATGGTCTCCAAGGAAGATGCTTAAGAGTGTCAATGGTGGCTCGTTACACTCTAGTGAGTGCAGCTGCCGCGTTCCCATCACAACTTGCGGCATTGAAACGCATGGCCATGGTGGCTTGTTACCACTACGATGCATCGTGGTGGCAATAAGATGAAGGTACAGGTGCAGCCCTGCACATTTTTACTCACATAACTAGAAATATGACATTTTGCCCAAATATAATCGAGTCTATGCTTTTAAGTACAAAAATAAAATCACGAATCGTTCTACGGTATTTCGGCCGCCAACAATTGCAGCCGGTAAGTTTTATTTACACCAATAGGGCAGAGTTAGCATAAAGCTCTCGACTGCTTTAAAGCTCATAGTAAACACTTCCACAATTTGTTCTCCATCATCAGTATACTAAGTCATGTACCTTCCCCGTAGTTTAATAGTAAAGCAAAGCCCGCTACTGGTTACAAGTATAACCATTATACAAAAGAAGACTAAAATAAATTAAAGAGGACACTATCCAAAACAGAGTGCAATGTGAAGAGGGTGGCAGAGGAACTAACGTACCTCATTCGTGGCTTTCTCACGCATCGCTGGAAATTTTGATGACTTAAAATTAAATAGCCCATGAAAGTGGATGACAGGCCAGCAAAGTCTACAGAAGAGCACTCACGGTGTTGGCTGGAACACAGTGCCGAAGGGTACACAGTGTGTACCAAGGTGGCCTGGCAAGCATTCGTAATTTCTATGCCAGCTCATATGTTCCTGTGCAAGTTTGGGCAGATTTAGGCCTGCAAGGCCCCAAACAGCCTGGCACCCATCAGCTACAGGCTTGTCATCGAAAGCCGATAATATTAAACACGACTCACTCAGTTGCGCCCACTTTGCAAGAACATTTTTTTGCTAGATTGCAGGAAAACACATTTGTGTTGGTTACGGAATGCATTAGAATGTGTGTTCAGCTCGCCAATTTCGGAATAATTCAGGAATATGATAAATTGTATGCAACTGTTCAATAAATTGTGGGGGGGGGGGGGGGGTCTATGAAGGATACAGCCACAAACCAAACACAAATAAAAATAAGTAATCTTTCTTTCATTAGTGTGCAAGTGGTGGTCAAACGTTTGTTGGGAATGCGCTGCTTAAAAAAAACACTGTAGTTTATCAGACGGAGAAATGTAATTACTATTTCTCGCCACGAGCTGGATATATCTTATGCAAAACCAGGTCTTCAAAAACTTGACTGTGTGTACAATTTATGTTAAACAGATATAAGAAGGTAGAGTGGTCTGTGTGTTTCCTGAAATTGTGACTGATCAAACTCAAATGTCCCCATTTTTGATTTGAAGCTTTCGTGACTGCAGGAATCCATACTCTTTGGTTCTTTCGGTAAAGTCACGTAGATAGAAAAAATAATAGATCACGACGTTTCGATCGCAACACAAGCAACCGTCTTCAGGTGAAGACGAACCAAAGAGTAAAAAACATCCCCACCTGGTGTGTGATCAATTAACATACTTTGGAGCGGACAACGTTTCCCCAAACATGAACAAAACAAAGCTCTCCAACGGATAACGACTTTGGCCATCGTCATCATTTATAATGTACACGGGCCTCCCATGCAGGAAACTGTTAAACTCAAAGTGCTGACCAGGCACTACGTGCGGATTGCGCACCAGTTCGTGTGGGAGGCTTTAAACACATTCCTCCTGCGGAGGGAGCTGGTAGGAACGTTGGGTTGCTCGGTCAATGGCCAGGGTCAACGGCAGCGTGGTGTATTCCGCAAATATGCCCGACTGTGAGGGCGGGCACAAGCCGGCGTGAGTAGGTTAAACGTTGAGTTTTATAAGGGCACCACGGGGTGACCAGCCCCTCCCCACCCAGCCCCACCCCTCCCACCCCCCACCCAGCCCCACCCTCCCCACCCAGCCCCTCCCCACCCAGCCCCACCCCTCCCCACCCAGCCCCTCCCCTCCCCTCTCCACCCAGCCCCTCCCCACCCAGCCCCTCCCCACCCTCCCCTCTCCACCCAGCCCCACCCCTCCCCACCCAGCCCCTCCCTCCCCTCCCCACCCAGCCCCTCCCCACCCAGCCCCACCCCTCCCCACCCAACCCCTACCCTCCCCACCTAGCCCCTCCCCACCCTCCCCTCTCCACCCAGCCCCACCCCTCCCCACCCAGCCCCTCCCTCCCCTCCCCACCCAACCCCTCCCCACCCTCCCCTCTCCACCCAGCCCCACCCCTCCCATTTTTGGATGCACGACGGACGGACGGACACAATAATCCCCTGATCCCCTGTGGGCTGGTGGAACCAGGTGGTTCCTACCAGTATGATCTCCATGCCGCAAATTCGTGAAGCGTTCCATGCCGGACTGCCGACCAGAGAGAGAGAGGGGGGGGGGCACACTCACTTTTCTGCAGGAGACGGAAGTCGGGAGAATCGTCCACAGCAGCGTCCTCTCGGTACCACGTAATCTTGGGTGCTGGCGAGCCCTTGACGCGACACTCCAGCACCACCAGCTGGCCCTCGGACGCCGTCGCGTCTGTCAGAGGCTGCGAAGGGCGACAGGCGGGCACGTGGGGCAGCAAGCCGTTGTAATGCGAAGCCTCGAACACGATTTTTGATCCCGGGAAGTTAAGTGTCATTTTCTAATTGCTTATGCCTCAAAAGTATAGAAAATGGATATTATTCCACACAACACTTTGCTTTTGCGACCAGGACTTTACGTGAAGGAATGACACAAATGCACACCACGTTTTCTCATTGAAAATAGGTATATTTCAAAATATCACTGTCCTGGTCACAAAAGCAAGGTTTGTGGGGAATAATAGCCATTTTATGTACTTTTGTGGCAGAAGCAATTGGAAAATAACACTTAACTACCCAGGAACAAAAAATATTTTTTTTTGTTACAAAGTGAAATTATTGGGAGGCATCTCAACAACCTCCGCTCAACATTTGTCTCGAATGTCAAATTTTTGTTGTTTTTGCTCTGAATGATATTTGTTGCATTGCTGCACTTGTGTTGACGCCCGTGGCTTTTTGTTATTTTGGTGATCCCCGGTCTCTGTCTCGAGAATTTGACTCATTCCGGTCTCTTGAGTTCTCACCTGGTGAAATAAAATCGACTTTAAACTTTTATGAAACAGGGTGATCTATTTATAGACACCCCTCTGATTTCTAATGACTCTAACTTTCTTACCAATAGATGATTACATTTTGTGAAAGCGATGGGCCCCGTATATTACCGAGCAGAGTGTTAAAAAATTTAATAAGTATACTGGAAGTGGTGGGAGACACGAAGAAGCTTTCAAATGAAATGTTGGTTTTTATATATTCTATTCCCATTATTTAGTCTAGTATCTATAAATGGATCATCTTGCATACATTTTTTTTCTCTCAAACGCATAGTAGGTGCCATTCCATAAAGATTGGGCTCCTTTGTTTTGGATTTTATTTGTGGAAAAAAATATTTAGCTTTTGAAGTTTATTTGTTTGAAGTTTATTTGTTTGAAGTTTTAAGCCTGCCAACATAACTGTTATTGGCTACTTGGAGAAGCAGTAGACTTCCAATAATGAGGTAAATGATTTCCAAAGGAGTAAACATTTTGACAAAAACAAGTTTTTTTGCAGTGATGAATATATTTTTCAATGAAAGAATAACAAAACCTGAATTCTTTCCAAAAACCATAATACGTAAAGTTTATATATTTTATTACAATCGAAACGCATTCAGTAAGTAGCAAAAACGTTGTCTCACGAGACTACAAATTAAATCAACTAATTTCTAGTGAATTTAGAGAGTTAACATTGGATGTGTAATTGGTTTTAATTATATATACCTGAGGGCCAACGTAACAGTCGGCACATGGCTATGGGAGCGAATATATCAGCTCGTGTGCAGGTGTTGGGTGGATTGCCGCATTGCAGGATCACCACAGAGGTGGTGGCTGCTTGGGAGCCCTTAATCCAGCAGTCGATTTAGCATGGCTGATGATTATACATGACAATTAAAGGACTTGTGGGCAGGAGGTTGCAATGAAGAGTTCGTTTTATAGACATGAGCAGATGTTTGTAAAGAGAGTCTCTGTTCTAGTTCATCAGTTTATTAACTTTCTTTCGAAGATTTCTCAGGAAGTATGGGAAATGGACTTGGCACGTGTGCATAGAGGTCCAGGATGAGCAATGATATTAAAAGTGTGCCGCCTTCGTTTGTAACATTATAGACTTCATTCTCTAACCATACTGCTGAAGTGTAAATGGCAGCACTTTGGCACCAAGACAGCTTGCCTGCGTTTATTTCTCTAACTCTGTGCATCCAAAAATCAATTAAACACGCGCCACATCTTCCTGGCCTTCTTCCACAACCGCTGGGAAGTCTGGATATTGAAACGTTTTAAAGGAGGCTGGTGGTGTTAGGGTATGAACATTCACGTGACCGGTTGTGCAGATAAGATCAAACAATACATGAGAAATATAAGGATTGGTTTTACCCTTTCTGGAAATAAAACAGTTGTTAAGATGTTAAAACACTAAACATAAACCTTGTAGCAAGGAATCCTGTCTGCATTAATCACACGTACTTGTGGTGAACATGCGAACACAAACATGCTCCGATAATAATTTATGCATTCTCTTTGAAACTGATTGGTCCACACCAGAGGCAGCTTTCTTTAGAGCCTAGTCTCAAAATGTTTAATACTTGAAAAAACTTGCCGCTGCTCACAACTACAAGCAGAATGTTTCATAGGAGGGAAGGTGGCCGTTTTTGATTGCCTTTTTATGTAAATATGGTATTAACCAAAAAACATATTTATTGTTTCAAATCTATTCTTTAAATATTATTTTTAAGTGCATGCCAAGCAAACGCTTGGTAGGTGTCCATTGCAATAAACAGGCTGTATATATATCATGAATTTATAACTGTAATATAAGCGAGTTCTGAATTGTAAACACATTAATATTTTTGACAATATTTATTATGCCCAATGTAAAATATGCACGATCATGCATGGGAGAGCGTATTAGATATTGGGGCAGTGTTGATGCATGGCTTCCACAAACCGAAAGTGTGGGAATATCAGGGAGCGGGCACGCGCAGGCGGGAGTAGGGGGGGGCAGGGAGAGCAGCTACCCTCAACACATTTGAAGAGGAGGCAAAGCCACATGCTGTGTCCCCTCAAACAGTATTCGTGGGCCAGCTTGTCTAATGAACATGGGCCCCTCTGGCTACTCTCAACCCAACAATCATTGCCACGTGTGTGCCTGCCACAGAGTTTCCATCTTGGGGGGGAAACTAGCGCTGAAGGGAGCCCCTAAAACAACGCGACGCATTACATTCGGCTTCCGACATTCACCGTGTCCCAGTGTACCCCCAATATTGTAAAAGGACTGCTTCACGCACGTGGCGACCATCTAAATGCAGCGTTAGCCTGAAACATCAAATATATTACTCGAACCTATCAAAATGACACGATTGATTTCATTATACTATAGGGTCATCGATGGGCAATCTGAATTTATATTTACATGGTGCACAGGCACTGAAAATATGTGACGTTACCTATTGTATAAAGTGTACTAACTCATTCTGCACTGGATCAGTATATGGAGGAAAACCATATTTTAAACGTACTGTACTACCATTGGAAAAACATAATCAAGCTGTAACATCATCATCACCATCATCATCACCATCATCATCACCCGGTAGAGAACTGCAGACAAATGCTCCACTATCTTAATGATATATCTCTGCAATGTATTATGGTTTCGTCCTGCTCTCTAAGCACTGCAACTTGTGATTGACTAATCAAAAACTTTATTTTCTGATTTAATTCTCCAATTGTTCATCATGACACATTCAACCACTTTCGTTCTGTCTCTCTGATTTATATTGTCATTATCTTTCTTCGGGTTTACTGAGTTCTGTGAATTCTGACAAGTTTTTGAATGTCATTTTTTCTTTTCTCTATATTTCACCGTTGCACTTTTTGTGGTATCCAACAAGTTCTTATCCGTTGTTTTATTCCCACCCTCCCTACACTGTTCATTACAATACCAATTATTTAACTGTTCATAGTGGTGACATCCATTTAACGATCTTGCTTCTCTTGGGATTTCAATCGGTGGCTTAGATTTTGTCTAAAGCATCCAACCTCCTGGACTGGATGGTTTTGAGGTTGACTGTCTTGTTTTTGAGAATAAGTTTTCCCCCTTTTATATGGCAACAAAACAGGTGTTAAGTTGTTAAAACACCAAACTGAAACCTTTTACAAGGAATCATGTCTGCATTAACCACAATACTTGTGGTCTAAATGCAAACAAAAAACATACTATGCTAATGTATGCATTGTCTTAGAAACTGATTGGTCCACACCAGAGACAGCTTTCTTTTGAGCTTCGTCTCAAACGGTGTTCGACCAAAGGACGCCAAAAAGCGTATATTATCAGAGTATGTTTTTTGTTTGCAAGTATTGTGGTTAATGCACACATGATTCCTTGTAAAAGGTTTCAGTTTGGTGTTTTTAACAAATTAACACCTGTTTTGCTGCCAGATAAGAGAGAAAAACTTATTCTCATATTTTGGTACTGGCAAAGGAGGTCCCATGATGTCTTGTTTTTGCCTGTAATTAGACCAGTGCTCCCTCCAGTAATGTTAAAAGTGTTAACTGCACTGTGCCAACTTGTGATCACTTCCTGTCGTGAATCTGCTGGAACAGACACGTCTGAAAATGTGTTATTTATAATTTCTACATCTCAGATCATCCATGCCCATTTGATACATTTATTATATATATATTTTTAAAGGTGGTTGTTATATAAATCTCCTCACCCTAATGCACATTAAACATCTACATTATAATTTCTGTTGTCTGCCTTCGCATTAAAGTCACCCATTATGATGTATGTTGTGTTTTGCCCTCATTCCGAAGTTAATTTCTTCATATACTTGGTTTACTGCAACATCTTAATGGCTCGTTGTTGAGGCATATGTTTGAATTATCTTTAGCTTTCAGTGGTTCAACAGTCTTAATCTTAGGAGGATAACTAAATCTGATACTCTCTTGAACACTACAACTCAATGTTTGATTCCAGAGAATCTAAGGAACCCACTCGTCCGAAATGACTCTCAACTGCTCCCTCCATGACAGAAGTGGTTGCTACTATTCAGATCGGTTTAAATGTAAGCATGGATATAATTCTCACCTCACTAACTCCAACTATGTCCTTACTTATGTATCTCAATCAGACGGTTCTATTTGACAGAGTACTCGTCTTTTGAGAAGCATTACTGGAGTTACATCCACAATGCGTCCTGTTGACACCCAGTGATTCTTCGCACTCCCTGCATTATCACCTTCCTAGGCGACAGCATGGCTGGTGAATTACGGATTTTTCTGGAGACTGAGAGCCATGACTTTGGCAAGTCAGCCAAGGTGGCAATTTGAGCAAACTTCACCACGCTGGTCAGTGCAGGTTGGTGAAAATGCTTAGCTGTGTCATCTCATCACCAAACATTGCAGATTCCACAGTGCTTACCTCAAATGGTCCCGTTGAAGTGCAATTTGCCAAGTGAACTCAGTGCCATGATGAATGGATGCCTATTGGCTTTTCTGGAATCCTATTAAAATAGTGCTGAGCTGCATTACTCAGTAATGGTTTGTAAGAGCCCATAAACGAGCTCTATTAATTAATCATGTAATGACATGTTCATTAATGAGAATTAATGATGACTTAATTAGACAATCAGTTTGTAATTCACTGATTAATAAAAGCAGTTGATTTTTTTTCCAGCATTGCTCAGCAACTCAATCTCATGCGTCTCTGTGACAAAGTCTGTTAAACAATTGTGACTGAGGCAACGTTCAAGGTGCCTTAATTTAATTTACAATGAGCAAACCTGCTGTTTAATAATACGGAGATAAAAGGAAGCGCTCTGAATGTTGGTACAGTCTAATAATTTCCCATGCGTCCAATTCACATGCAATTTTTACTTTGTTCATGAAATAGATGGAAACTTAGTTTGTCCATCCAAGACAGCAGCATTGAGCAATACATAACCATGCCTGTGACTATTTCATACCATTATTCTAAGGCAGGATAAACTTGTTCAGTGTACTTTTAATGACTTACACTTAACGAGGACTAATTCATTACCTAAATTAATGTACGTAAAAAGCACCACGTTAATGAGGTGCACTAAATTATCCCTTAACTTACTCTGCTCAACAATATCATAAAAATTCGAAGACGTGAACACGCCAGGGTATTGTGCTGCTTTATACTTGCAAGCATTTTGGTGGGAATGATGCAATCACGAGCATTTGCTGGCATTAACTGCGGCTTCTAGTAGGTTGCTAGACCTGCACCATAACCTGGCTTTCTTTGTTTTTCCAGCCAAAGTGGCGATGCCATTAAGCCAAAAAATGACAGGCATGGGGCCGTCCATAAATGACGTCACGCACCTGGGGGGGGGGGGGGGGTCAGACATCTGTGACGATGTGTGACGAGGGGGTTGGGGGTTTGAGAAATGTGACGTCACATCAAAATGCGCAACTTTAAATAAATATAGACAACACTTTTTAATACATGTTTTCTCCTACAACATCAGAGTGCAGCGTCACATTAAATACGCACTACAATGACAATAGTTTAAAGCGATTTCAAGCATGTTTTATTTTGGGGGGGGGGGGGGGCAGAGTTTTGTGACGTCATATTTGAGGGGGGTCTGACTTTTTGTGACGCCGTGTGACGAGGGGGGGGGGGTCAAAAATCGTCCAAAATCGCGTGACGTCATTTATGGACGGCCCCCTACGCTCAATTGTCTCCAATATTCAGAACTGTTATGCTTAGTCATGCAACACTATTTGCAATTTCGGTGTCGCTAATGTTTGATTTCTTTCTGTCACATTCCACACGGGGTAGCTCGTTTGGAACTATTTAGAAAGGTCCTGCTAAGTTCTTGATGGAGTACGTTTGCTATTTGTATCCGCATTCACGCCACTCGTCAAATGAATCGCACCACGCCTACTCAAATAGGACTCCAATGCAAACATGACCCCATCTCAGATAACAGCGGTCCACAGCTTGCGACAATGAGGCACGAGAGACTGAATTTGCAAGGGGCAAACTGACAGTCCAAATCTGCACGAGAGAAAATGAAGCTGCGGTTGGTGTACGGTAGAAAATGACCATGCGGTGCTTTTGAGTGGCAGATTTGTGCGAGAAAGGCGCCACGTGTCTTAGCCAAAAAAAAAAATCGACTTGACTTGAGAAATATCCAAATCCACGAAAATAAGCATTGCCGGCCCGGGCACAAAATACAAATGAGCATTGCACATGATGATAATTGTTTTTTTCCCTATTATCTGGCAACAAAACTGGCACCTTTTTTTACAAGGAGTCATGTTTGCATTGACCACAATACCTGCGGTCAGAATGCAAGCAAAAACACAACTCTAATAATGTATGCACTGTCCTTGAAATTGATTGGTCCACACCCGAGACAGCTTTGCTTAGAGACTAGTCTCACATGGTGTTGGACCAGATGACGCCATCTGGCAAAGGCGGTTCCAATGGAGCATTGCACAGTTACAATTCACCTCTGTTTAAATGCATATTTGTATAAAGGCTAGCATTCTATATGTAATTGTAATTGACAAGCTACAATAAAAATAATATAAGCACTCAAAATGTGTCACATTAGACTGGTGAGTGATATTGATAAGTGCAATTGGAATTTGCAATCAATGCCGTCTGTGTATACCTATGGCCAAAACACCCACAATGCACCTGAACTTGTCAAATCTCGGTGATTGACTCTCGTACATGTTGCGATCGGCGCTATGTGGTGCCTAGCAGACAGCAGGGCAGAAGCAAGCATTGTTGTACTGTACTTCTATGCGTACATATCTAGGCTCCCCAACTTCATAAACCTGCACTGACCAGCATGATGAAGTATAGTCAAATAACAGCCAAAACCTGAAAGGAGCGGGGAGGCCCTGATCCAGCAGTGGATTTACAAAATGTTTGCATTTTTACTGTACATTTACAGATAATGGTCATCTTGCAAAGAAAAAGTAAGAACAACATTTCCCACTGTTTATGCATGTTAAGTTGTTATAGTAATATATACAACTGCATATACATGAATCCAAGGAAACAAACACAAATGTTTCAGCATGATGCAACAATGATTGCAGTGTGTGTTAGCCCAGAGTTGTTTACCTACCGCAAGGAAAGCTAATGTGAAGCTGTGGCTTAATCAGAATGTTTATGCACGGGATGCTGAGTCCCCGAGCTTGCTAAATAGGTGGCTGTGTTGCCTGTGCCACCAGCCCATCACATGCTGAATTTGATTTGTGCAGCAATCTAATACTCAGTGACATTTTGGCATTACATTAGCAGCACTTTTGAGCAAGGTTAATGGTGGTATTCAATTTTATATTTTAGAGCAAGTATTTCAGCAAGGCCTACATGACTGTAGCGAATAAATGTCTAATACATTTTATTTAGTTCTATGCATCTACAATTACCAAGAAAAAAAGTGTATTGAGTGAAAAGGGATATTTATTGCAACACATTTGGCATTTCAATGTTTGTGATAATGAATGTTTGCAGCAGTAAATGTTTGACTGTATAATGAATGAAACGACGATATACGTGGTCACAGAAGTGTGTGTGCAATAGAGGTGATGCAGAGGTCAAAGATATCTTATCAGAGTTACAGGGATTTCACGAACAATAAAGCCTCTTCGCAGAGTAATAAGACGTAGAGTTATTTCTAGATTATTTTGTAAATATCCTTTATTAAGTAACATAAGTACTGGAAATTGTGCGAACACATGTGTGCAATAACCCATAATTATCGATGTCCGGTATTTAGAGACTTTGGTGATGCACACACTTTGAGTGTATCACAACCGCTTGGCTGAACATGTTGCCGCTTACAATGGACACCTCACATGCAGGATGGTGATTGCATACTGGATACCTGGACACACACACACACTGCACCTACACATGCACGTGTCAAAACTACATGGATGCCGAATAGGGTTTGTGTCGTTTTACATTCACATTCTTGCCATGGTGCAATGGTTAGCTCACGAGACCTGCTGGTCCGAATCGATCTCATGTCGTGGCATTTATTGAGTCCCCTTGCGGTATAAATGGGTTCACCAGTCATTCAATTGGTAGGCCACAGATGTGGCCAGTATGTAAGACTAGGCCAAGAGGAGGCCCTTCTACCAGCAGTGGTGCGAGAAGACGAAAGTGTATGAATCTCATGTTATGACTTACATATTGTGATTCACAAATGGCAAGGTTCTATTTAGATTAAAACGATAACATTTGTTCCTCATACCACGTGGCATGAAGATGATCCTCGATATCTACCACATGCAATGCGATATCAAACATCTTGTAATACTGTACAGTATTTACTCAAGCAACTTGTGTCTGTCCCAGCCTAGTGGGTAGCAAGTGTTTAGAGTGGTCTTCACAATATACACTCCTGCACTGTGGAATTCCAGTCATGTTACTCGTTGGTGTATGGTATTCATGTGCTAAATATTTTTGAACGTGTTCACTCCCTCTTCAATATCCTGCACTAAAACGGAATGAAAACTCAATACAAACTATTTTAAGGACAACTTAACATCTACACGTTACATGTCAGACGTTTTAAAATAGGCATATATGACAATGTGATGGATTTATGACTTAACACATGAAACTTAGTGCTTACATGCAATACAAACAAAGACATGATAATTGCAACTATTACATATATTACAATAAAAAATCTGCTCCAAAGTGTGCTTTGGGGGCAAATAGATGTTATCTCCCTTGCGTAGTGCGCAGAAGGCCATGAGTCTGCTCCCAAAACTGACGATGCCTTTATATTTGGACTTTGCACTAATTCTCCTCCCGTGGTCGTGTGGATATTTGTCCAGGTCCTCCAGTTTTGCCCTCCACAAATAATCTAAATTTGCGTTTAGATGGCTGCTAATAAAAATTTCCAAATATGATAAACCCCTTCGATGTGTGGCAAGGTCACCTCTGTAAAAGAGCTAATAGCTCAGTGGGCTTTACCTGGTAAATAAAATAATAATATAAAATAGGTTCGGATCAACTGACCAATTATGATCGAATTTCAGAACGATAGAGGCCATGGGATCATATAAAAAAAACTCCCAAACTGCACACCCAAAGTTGTTTCCAGAATGCATAATAGAAATGGCAGTGATAATTTTACATAGTAAAACAAGATAATCATGGGTGTTTATCTGCCACTGTTTCCTTTATGAGTATCCATCACACTGCTTCCAATGTTGACTCGTAAATAAAGCACATGCGTTTACTTAAACCTCACCTTGGTTGGCAAAAAGTGTAAAATATAGCACTACTATTCCAATTAGGGGAGAGACATTGTTTTTTTTACAAACCTAGCTATATGCTAATCCAGACAAGCATGAATTGGCTGTTACAAATAGAAACCGACTTACCTTCGTAAAAACGGGTGCAGCCATTACTCCTGATTGACCATCAAAGCCTGGCAACCCAAAACTTGGGCTGGCCACTTTCTGTTGGGTACATACAAATACTTTTGATTATATTCAATAATAATATGAAAACGAGGACACGATTAAGCAACTATTAAACTCAATGATGGGATTGAATAACACAATTTGAAACTGAACGATACGTAAGTAAATAAATAAAAAGCCCTGCAAAGTATTGAAATCGGTACCTGTGGGATCACCGGAGCAGCAATGGGTTGTACCAACGGAGGCTGCGCCTGCATCTCCACTTGGGCCATGCCACTGTTTTGCGGGGGTGCAGCTATAGTCAGGGACACCGACATCAATTTCTGAGCTCTGCAATAGAAGCGAACCGCCAACACCCATTAGAGGATTAGAGGACACGAGGTGAACAATGGTGATGTTTAGTCCGTAGCCGCTAGGAAAATGCACCAGATGGCACGCGCTGTGAATTTTTAAATTGGGCATTGTTGGGAGCAGAAAAGCAGCATCAATAAATAATGGGTTGGTCAACCGCCGGAGACAATAGCTGTTGTAAGCACGATAATACACTATCAATTCACTTCACCTTGAGCTTAACACAACCAAAAATATCCACACCTGCAATAAGGTCATGCTCCTTCTCTACCTGCATTACCAGTGTAGAGTTTACACTCATTTGAGTCACACCCGTGATCTGATGTATTCTAGCATCTCATTATACGTCGTTCATGTACAATGTTTCTTGTTGACATTGTATGTATGTTCAAATTCTTTCGCACCGTTAGTAGCCAACCGTGGTAGAAGTTGAACATGGTTTAGATGGAGTTCTTGGCAGCATTTCTTTAACAAGGCTGACTGATGATGAGACGCAATGTCGAAACTGGTCCAGAGTTTGCTTGCTTAAACTAATTCCGTTGGATAAAATTGGTGCAAAAAGCCAATAGGCCCCTGGACCAGAATACATTCTGTAATTAAATGTGGAGAAATATATCTAGCACATAGCTCGACCAACACTTTGTTGAGCTTTTATTACACATAACCAATGGGAACAAGAGCAGTAAATGATACATTGCATTTACATTAATGCCACTGGCTAGACTGATGTACATAATGTGTCAAAAAAAACCCTGGAAAAACTGTAGGTTTGCTCAACCCAAGAGTTTGGATCTCGACAGATCGGTCCTGTGAGCTAAGTGAAAGAAATATCGATGATAATCATGTGACTGAGTAATTCTAGATTTGAAGCTTTCGTGACTGCAATGATTCATATTCTCAGGTTTTTTCGGTAAAGTCACGTAGGTAAAAACATTAAAATTAATGAAAGTAAAATAAAACAAAACAAAAATAAAATTCACGACGTTTCGGAGGCAACACAAGTCTGATGACGGAGACTTGTGTTGCCTCCGAAACGTCGTGAATTTTATTTTTGTTTTGTTTTATTTTACTTTCATTAATTTTAATGTTTTTACCTACGTGACTTTACCGAAAAAACCTGAGAATATGTGACTGAGTGTTAGATTACTGCACGGATCAAACACTATTCTCTATGAATGAATCGAAAACTCTTGCATAAGTGCTCCTTGACAAATGCTGTAAATAAATCGGGTGGTTTTGTCTCGCAGTCAGCTGCATTTTTTTAGAAACCCTACGTGTATGAGAATACACTGCTCGCTTGTGCCTGGGTGTAGGCCATTTCCACAGAGCATCGTGGATATTTTAAACCAACAGATGTCGGTTTGTAGATGTGCTTCGAAATTGTCAATGTTACCAGAGTTTCAGAGTCATAATCTCATATTTACATCGCGCAGCCTAAGCGAGATGTTCTTTGTATTCGTCTTCCCGTGTGTGTATATGTGTAAAGATAAATCATTGAACCTATTTACGCAAAGCACAGTGAGAGGGAGTCGTTGCACGACAGATACATTTTTGACCTCAAAATAGAAAAGGTGGAGTTATCCGTGCATTACGTAACCCCCTCTGACATTCCCTTAATGTGGTGAACTAATCTCTAAACGCTGAATATATTCTATGGTTCTTTCGGTAAAGTCACGTAGATAGAAAAAATTATAACAATAAAATAAAAAAAAATAAAGTGACTACAAATATCACGACGTTTCGATCGCAACACAAGCGGTCGTCATCAGGAACAGGGAGGTTAGCCTCTGAGGCAGAGGTCGCAATCGGGTACCCGATACCCGTACCCTACCCGATACCCGGCTACCCGTACCCGGCCGGGTACGGGTACCCGTTTGCGACCCTGGTGCGGCCGGGTACGGGTACGGGTAGGCCGTGAGTCACTGGTGAGTCACCGTTTGTCACTCATTTCCCAACGTCTTGTCTCTTCTCACAATTCAAGTTCCTAGAATCAACCCACCCGCGCCTGCAACATGGCTTCATCCCAGAGGTCGCAATCGGGTACCTGTACCCTACCCGATACCCGGCCGGGTACGGGTAGCCGGGTATCGAGTAGGGTACGGGTATGGGTACCCGTTTGCGACCCTGGTGCGGCCGGGTACGGGTAAGGAATCAAAACCCGTTTGCTACCTCTGCTCTGAGGGCAAGCTGCTTATAAAGGTTTAGAGATGGGCGGGGCAGCTTATGTTAATATAGGAGAGGGCTCCGACACCGGCAGTATGTCTAGGCCTCGGCAAGGTCAGGTAATTTACCCTTTTTACTGGGTAAAAGGGTAAAGGGTAAAGGTGTCGACATGCCAAGGGGTAAGGTAAAAGGATAGGGTAAAAGTAGTGCGGAAGAATTACCCTGTAGGGTAAAGGTGGCGCGAAGTATTACCCGGTAAATATGGTACCTTGTTTACTGCTCGCTAAGAGCTCCATGGCGCAGTCCGTGGCCTCCATTTAAAATTTGAATCATCGAGAGTAGTCTATATGAATAAAGCGCTCTACCTAGCATTTACCTGTTATAAACCTTTTTCATGTGTAGTACCCCAGTAATTACCCTGTAATCGGGTAATTTGTATGGGGTAAGTGTAAAAGGTAGGGTAAAGGTAGGCTCGTTGCTTTTGACCTTTTACGTTACCTTGCCGAGGCCTAAGTAGGTCTACACCAATCAAAGCATTGCACCTCGTTCCACACACCCACACTGCTGACAGTGGAGGTTGACAAGAAAACACAAATCAAGTCTATTGCCCAAGGTTCATTCATCCTGACTGGAACTGAAACGGAACAAAGTTTATCCGAATTGCAGGACACATTTTTTCATGACAGCTCCACTTTACATATACTGCCATAGCAATTACAGTTCAAGGAAATGTATGTTTCATGCTGATACAGTGTCCATTTCAAGAGATTAGACAACTATAATTCTTCAGTGTAATAATCTAATATTTTAAATGCCATTCTCAGTGAGCCTCGAGGAAACAACAAGCTGGTGCTTCCGAGTTGAGTTATGTTGTAAAAACCATCCAGAAATAAACATGAAAAATGGGTGAATAAATTAAAGTGCATATCGAAGGCAATGCATAAAGCTGCTGTGGTCTCATTAAACTTGAGCATCTGGGAAATTCATGTAAACTGCTATAAATGAGGCCTCATGTTCAAAATGTGCTTTCATGCATGATTCTTTCTACTCAATGCTCCTCAAGCAAGGGACATTATCTCTTATTGAAATGTGGACAAAGGACAACAATGAGATATTACAAGCAATTACAAAATGCCATCTTCTATAATGTACTTACTTGAGGCATGCTATGAATTATGTGTTCAGTGCCGCTGATGCCCTCTTTATAGCAAGCTGGGAGTTTAGACAATCACCCACAGGAATTACCAAGTGGTTGTCGGAATAACAACCGTTGACTGTAGCCCAGCTCAGTAGTGAATACATCAACCACAAGGCTGTCGAGCTGCAATGTATACTTAGAAAAATATTAATTCCAAATCCTGCTTAAATATCCACTCTGTGGGTGGTCGGTCAATTCCATTGCTGCTTCCAGCATATGGAACTCCCTGCGCTCAGCCATCCGCAATGTGTGGATTTCGTCTCTGTTGATTTCACGTAACCCATCTCCTCTCTACTGTCTAGGGCAGTGGTTCTTAATCCTTACTGCAGCCTTGCACCGCTTTGGTCCTCAATCATGAAAAAAATTACGTTAATAAATACATAGAGGGTTTGATGAAACAAAGCAGTTGTACTTACGTGCCCGTGCTTAATTTGTGTTTCGACGATTTACCTTCATAAATAATTCTGACACGTCTCGCACCCCCAGAAAGGGCATCTCGCACCCCAAGGGGGTGCATGCAGCACAACCACTGGTCTAAGCCCTCGGGTTAACATTACTCTTATGCGCACACACTCACAGCTCTACAGTTTAACTATCTCCTCTCGTGAATGTGTACATATATGTATATGACTTTGTGTAATATACACATATCGCTCGTTCTAGGAGGGTAATAACTTGTGTAATATGCTGGCCGCATTTTCTGTTCCATGACACTCACTCGTAAAACCACATTTAACTTCCTGTCAAGAATCGTGCAATACTTTATATTTACACGCATTAGTCAAACGTGCATTGTGTTATAAACAAATTCTGAATGATAATTGGTTCTTTACCCTTCTATCTGGCAACAAAACTGACACCTTTTTACAAGGAGTCATGTTTGCATAGACCGCAATACCTGCAGTCATAATACAAACAAAAGAACATAACTCTTTTGTTTGTATTATGACTGCAGGTATTGCGGTCTATGCAAACATGACTCCTTGTAAAAAGGTGTCAGTTTTGTTGCCAGATAGAAGGGTAAAGAACCAATTATCATATTTTTACTGGCAAATGAGGTTCCCATTGTGTAAAAATTCTGAATGTATGAGCGGGTGTTTGTAAATATAAGTTCACAGTTAATCCTGCAGTTTTGCCATCAGAATATCCCCTCCAGCATTAATCTTCTAATTCCATGATGTATATTTCGGTTGTGCTACGGCGAATCATGTTATGAGACGAAAATATTTCCATGCGATTTAACACGGAGGCTTTGGCGACCAACATTTATCTATGAGAGATTTTTTGGGTTAGATCGCATGAATATAAATGTGTCGGTGTTAAACCCGCCACCATACCCGACGCAGCCAATTAGTAAGGTTTGTCACGTAAACAAAACATGCCAATTCGTTGCTAGTTTAGCACACGGGTGTGTTGGAGAGTAAATCCACAACATTTACAATTCAAGTACGATGTAATTACAACCAGCCTCATCAGGCGAGAGCCAGAGTTGTGGAGAAATCCTTCTGTTTCTGTCTTAAAATTTGCCATTCAGAAATCAGCACCTTCCAATGATCTGCTGTCCGTCAGCCATGGAAGAGGACATCACAAAACTACTTCCGAAGTCATTTCAATAAATATATTTATCCACACGAGGGGAATTCATTTCACATGCCTGCCTTCCCTTGAACCCAGGAACTCAGTGTTTCCAAATCAGTGCCTTGGCCCTTGAGTCACCCATCCATCTCTACATTTCCCTGTATGTTAGAAGGCTGTGTATATACGTGTGTGGACATATGTTTTGTATCGATTGATGGATGAATGTGCAGACAATCAGGTGCATGGGAAAATTCAGGGATGGAAATTGCTTTGCTTACTGAGCCAAATCATCTTCCAGGGAAGCTGCACTTGCCTCCCCTTCTGAATCTGAGGATGTGGCACCTGCAACAAAGACGTGGATTAGTCTAAGTTTCTAAAACCATCAAAACAAACCCAATGACCATATTCATATCTACCGCAGATGCATAATTCACCCGCCTTTAAGTAAACACATTTATGATTGTTGTGGCTATCCATAAAACGATATATGAATTATTCATGCCCAAAGACAGGAATTATTTTATTTTAAGTTTCGTATGAATACTTTAAATTATGGTATTTTCATTCCATAGATTTGCCATTTTTTTATGTTTTCCATGCACGTAGATATAATACAAACCGGGCAGTAGCCTAAAGATGCATATTTGAATTTCAAAAACAGTAAGGGATGTTTGTGTTATCTCTCCTCATTAGTGAATATACAATAACACACATCATCCGCACTGGATTATACGGCAGCATTTTTTCCCTCTCGGTTTCTATGCAATTAGTTAACCAAAGCAATAATGCGATATTCACTTTGCTGACTTTTATAATTTGATAATCATCTATTTGCTTGTAATGTGATTGTTTTGCAATTAAAATGTGCGACTCATGCTTTAGTCATTATGAAGAGAAGCAGCAATGGTAGGACTCCAGGGAGGTCTGAGCAAGGACATGAAGGTTATACGATTTTTTGCATCACTTATCCGAACAGACGACTCTATAAATTCAAATTTACACATATATACTGAGGAATTACGCCTTTGCATTCAGCGAAAGCCACAAGGGAAAATGCAACAACATAAAAATAGCCTACACAGTTGATTTCTAATAAAAACACATGAGTGGATGTGTGCATTTGTGAGTCACATCCACTGTGATATCATTAAAAAAAATCTGTCATGCTTCAGTGATTTAAAGCGCATTGTTAATTGCACTGCAATTCATTAATTTGTCAAGATCAAATCATGGATTTACAGTTAAACATCCATACATGGTAAAACTTAGTCAATATAACGGCCATAGTAAGAGTTTTATTTGTAAAAATAATTTATTTGCAAAAGTAGCCACAACATAAATTTATAGACCCACAAGAGTTGGTGAAAAGGCATTGTGCCCTTAACAGAAGGAACAGATACAAACCGGTATAAGCAGCACAGTAAACTGTGATGATTTCACTCGCACATTTTACATTGCTACCACCAGCACCCGTAGAGCTAATGCTATAGTATTCTTTGCAAGAATGTGTTTAGAGATATTAAATACATACAGGAGTTATGTTGGCTCCCAAGCTTACATTGTATTCGGTTAACTTATGGTGCCTTGAGTTGTTGCCCTGGAGACCAAGAGATGAATGATCAATTCTCTTTGGTTTTTTCGGTAAAGTCACGTAGGTAAAAAATTAATTAAAATGAAAAGAAATAAATAAAATCACGACGTTTCGGAGGCAATATAAGCTTCCGTCTTCAGGTGGAACCGTCACAGCAAAATGCACTTGATACAGTAATTTTGCTGTGACGAAACGTCGTGATATAATTTATTTGTTTTCATTTTAATTTATTTCTAACCTACGTGACTTTACCAAAAAAAATCAAAGAGTATGGATCCTTGCAGTCACAAAAACTTCAAATCTAGAATGATTGATCAATGTTTGGTAACCAGGTTGATGGCATTAGTCGAGATTTCTCACATATCACAGTGGGCCGCGTGCAGGCTGCAATGTTGATATGAAAAAAACTGAAATGGATAAGTGAACAGTGAGCATCGCATTAAACAGTATAACTAATTAGGATGCCTATAATAAATCGATGCACTAGAAGCGATGCAACTGGCCGAGTTATCTGAGGCAAGCACAGCACACCACCCCATTGCTTAAATGCCTCTCTCCAACGTGCACATTCATTTGATGCATGTGCACAGCACACCCCTGTTATTGAACAGATTGTGCCAATATGCTGCGTTATCTGATACAGACACACAACACATCCACGTGATGCAATATTTGGGACAACACGCTCATTTATCTGACATGGCTGTACCTAACCCAAGAGGTTGTCCATTGCCTGCCAATATTCTGCCTCATGGCTCATGCGGGGGGGAACATGTCTCCCAATCAAGCCCCGTGTTTTGATGAGCAGAAATTATCTCTAAAGGTGCTGGATGTGAAGCCCGTTTGAGCTGGTTCTAATTGTAATTGAGTAGCAAAGCAGGGTAGCAATAACACAGTCTCAGAACCAAGTGTAGGTGTAGCCCATCCCACCCTCAATGTAGATCTCTGCAGATGTGCTGTCGGTGCCGTCCACGTTGGAGGCCAAGCAGGTGTAGCGCCCCGTGTCCTCTTGGAAGGCCTCGCTGATTATTAGTGTCTGCAGATCAGCGTTCTGCAAGATCTGGATGTCTGGAGAATTCTCCAACTCCTTCCCCTCACAAAACCACCTGCAACGAAAGGCACTGGAGTGAGCAAGCAAGCTTTTTAAGCAAATGCTGCTGGGTTACGAGATGTTACTGGTAAGAGCGCTCCATATAAACTGACGCCTTTTTCATTGTGAAAGGCAATACCGTACATAAACTCATTATGCATTGTGTCCCCGCATATCAACTCCTATTGGACGCCAGTATTTTGTTGAACCAAGAAAACTAGGCCATACCACCCCCCTTAATATTGCTTTCCATAATTAGTCGCCTTGTGAGACAACAGGCTTCATGAACAGTCACTGCTAATTTATGGCTTCCGATATGAATCCTGTCGAGGAATGTGTGCAGCTCGTATTACATGGGGTATTAATCTCAAAAACTTCTGACATGATCACAGAAACTATGTTGGGTTTTTCATGGGTTCCCTCCCTCCACACTGGATCAGTGCCAAACATTGATACACTTTCTTCCTTGTTAAGGATTATGAATATATTAACGTAGCCATTTGACCTTTCCATGGCTATTCATTTCCAAAAACAAGGATGCAAAACGTTTATATTTAATGTTTAGTCATTCGTAGTTAATGTTTTAAGGTCCGTCGTTAGCGTCTACATATAAGTATAAAATACAGTGCAGTGTTTGATGTACTCACGTGCATGTGTGTGCGTCATTTATAGTTGTTTTGAGGACAACTGAGTTTAAACAAGAAATGCAAGCATACATTGGTGGTTGCAGTGATGGCAATGGTAGTGGTATGATGATGATGATAATAATTTCACTTTACCCCAAGTCCACTGAAAAAAATACTTGTTCATTAGTTTATATAAGTGAAGGTGATTTGGTTTGCAGGTGGGTAAATGAGGGCCTTTGTATTTTGTTAACCTCACATTACCCTTTAGTTTATATGGGGCCGTGAGTTTAGCTAATGGGCCATATTGGTCTGTAACACAAAATAACAGGATGTGAGGGTTTCTTTCCCCAAGATTTGTATCTAGGGGGTGGTGGAGCCTGGGTAAACAGTCACGGACTGCCCCTGAGGCAGGCACGCAGCACAACCGCATAATCCAGCATGGGTGAATGCAAATACACTACTTCTCTTTGAAATGTATATAGTGTCCCTGTACTGATCACAATGAATGCTGCAATTGGTGGACATCATTAGCAGAGATTGTACTTGCGATCCAGAGCACACCGGTTTGTTCTCCCAACATGTAAGTTGAGACAATTGAGAAATGTTCTTAAATCCTCCCAGAGGTGGTGGGGTAAAGTCGGGGTCCTCTCACTTCCAAGATGTATGGCCAGTGTGGAAGAGTAGACCAAGCCCCCTCCAGCGGGGCTCTCTAGAGCTCATATTCGAGGGCCTTCTGCTTGCAGTGGTTTGAGCTAGCAATTGCAGGACTGCACCTTTACCTTTTTTCTACTCATAACATGAGATATTTAATACGTTAATACCATAACACAGACATCATTTAATACATTAATGAGGGAATTTACCATTTTTACCATACAGAATATGCCACACCCATGACCCTTCATGAACTTGTATCAGACTTTTATCGTGCTGCCATATTTACTTAAAACATAATTTCAGTAACAAATCTTAAAACCGTGTAAAAGCCATCACAAGGCTACGGGTCATATAGCTTATTGTCTACTTCATGAGGCGAGAGAGACGAAGGCTACACGATGCACATAGATAAATAAAAGCTGCTTTATAATGCCTTTCATCATTTTTTTTTCATGTAATGTGCTCTCAACAAGACAAAGTGATTTGTTACGGATTTAGAAAATTCGTTTCCAAGTTTCAAATCTTCTCCAGGTTTCAATATGCCAGAAAATGCATTCAAAGAAATGCAGAATTTTAAAAATTGCTTTGAAACCATTGTGGCAGATGGTTTGCTTCAGATGAAAGGTTTGGCAGAGAAGGCTAAGGGAGAAGCCAACATCTGTAAACAAAAGGCATTTTTTTAATGGAACGCACAGGAACATCCGTGTACACATATGTAGTTTTACAATTATTTTAATGAACTGCAATTAAATGAATGTCAAAGTAAAAAAAACACACACACATTTAAAATGAAGAAGACTAATTATCCATAAACAATAATGTGAAATGGTATAGTCACAAATATCAATCTTACTGTTTGACTTACATTTTTGTTATATGTGGCGGTCACGTGTTTGGTTTTTACAAGTTATTACATTCTTGATACTGCATAGCGCTTTGCTAAATGTTGAATGAAAGCAGATGAAAGTATCATATCATATTCTTAGGTTTTTTCGGTCGTGATTTTTGTTTTTATTTTATTTTATTTTCATTAATTTTGATGTTTTACCTACGTGACTTTACCGAAAAAACCTAAGAATATGATTCCTTGCAGTCACGAAAGCTTCAAATCTAGTGTCATATCATATTCTTAGGTTTTTTCGGTAAAGTCACGTAGGTAAAACATTAAAATTAATAAAAGTAAAATAAAATAAAAATCACGACGTTTCGGAGGCAACACAAGCTTCCGTCTTCAGGTGGAACCGTCACAGCCACGACAGCTGTATCAAGTTGTAACCAAACAATGTTACTTGATACAGCTGTCGTGGCTGTGACGGTTCCACCTGAAGACGGAAGCTTGTGTTGTCACCGAAACGTCGTGATTTTTATTTTATTTTACTTTTATTAATTTTAATGTTTTACCTACGTGACTTTACCGAAAAAACCTAAGAATACGAATCCTTGCAGTCACGAAAGCTTCAAATCTAGAATTAGTGTCATATCATTTCAAATGCAAGAGTGTATTGTTCTGCAACTGTAATATGAACAGCTTAATCGTGTTACACAACTCCTACATGCAACAGCATACCGTTATCAGGCATCACGCCTGCACAAGTTTATACAACCCATGATTGCTAAAGTGTTGTGTATCTGGTCGTGAAGGATACTATCCTTGTAGACACACATTCTGTAACTGGTCCGATTCACACATTTAAAATCTCACACGACATTTTTGCCATGACGAGACCATTATTTTTACATGAGCAAATACAAAATAAAAATCTTTGATGCTATTTTGTCTTTCCTGTCTTTGGGAAATATATTCTATCCAGGATGGTATCAGTGATAACTATAAAATATTGGCAGCTACAAAAACACATATATAGCATTAGAATAGACAATGGTCACTCTGTTCTTTTCCAAGTTCAAGGAAATCAAAACAGCACAGAACTGTAAATGGAAACTTTTCCAAAAACTCAACTTTATCCCAGTGATTCTCAAGCCCATGCCTCAGAGACTAATAACCATTCCAACTTTCCATGTCTGACCGTCAAGAGGATTGGGTATTGCATCTCCGCTGATTTGTATGTAACTAGATATGAATGGCTGCAATGGAAAGCTGGACTGAGCGAGCATTTCTGAAGTCTGCATTCGGAGTAACAGGCATATAATGAAAAGCTATTTGTGTTGTATGCTTTCGTTGTAACCAAACAATGTCAAGTGCATAAGTAGAGTGTGTAAAACGAACGGAAGACGGTCGTAAAAACCCACTGCATATTTATTTAAGCACAAGCGTGCACTATGTCACGGGAAAGCTTAGGAATGAATAGTGACCATGTCTGTCTGTATATCTCAGTGACCTCACAGGACATATCCGTCATCACACTCCCCTTCCGTGTGGCCTTGATGCTCCAAATTAGCATATATATGTATATATAAAATAACTTTTGATTCTACACGCGGAAAGGGCCTCTCTATTTGCGAGTTTTATATATTTTTCGAGCTCCTGCCTCGAGCTACTGGTGATTAATTAAAGCTATCATGTGGTTTATATTTGTAACAATATGTTCATGTCCCTACATTGCTAATAAATGTGGTGGAATTTTGTATAAACAGGGCTACACATGAGACAGTGGCCTCGAGGCTGCAATTCAAGGCCATGCAAGTTAAATAGTTCCTTTAGCGGATACCACAAGTAAACTATTTTTAGGCTCCCACATACATCAGAAAGTGATTTGTTCAAGAGTAGTATCTTCAAGGGGTTTGTTTGCAACAAAGAGCATATCCTTACAAGGCATCCTGAGGCATGAACATCTGGACAACGCGGTTACAGCTCTGCCAGTGTTTACAGCAAAAAGGAAGCGTAAATGATACAGCTTTAAATATCACAGCTGGGGCACATAAACGAATGTGCTGTGTATTCATATAAACACAACATAATATTGCACTGTGTAAGTTACGCACGTAAAGCTCACATGCTAAAACAAAAAATATTTCCACCGATGAGGTATATTGGTTTCAAAAACGTTACCAATATATTTGCCGTGTCGTTCAATTACCGTGGACTATGACAGACTGTTTCTGGAAGGAATAACAATCAATGGACAAAACTTGCAATGAAAGGCAAAGAGACACAAATCAATTACTACATGAAATCACAGGACAAATAGGAATTGTACAATAGATTGCACCTACATAATACCATGTGAAGTTGTGTATGCACGGGAAAACGTGCAACCTACAGTGGACAATCTTGATTTGAAGCTTTCGTGACTGCAGGAATCCATACTCGTTGGTTCTTTCGGTAAAGTCACGTAGGTAGAAAAATAAAATAAATCACGACGTTTAGAATGCAACACAGACGGGCGCTTGTGTTGCGGTCGAAACGTCGTGATTTATTTTATTTTATTTCTACCTACGTGACATTACCGATAGAACCAAAGTCAACAGTGGACAGATAATGACGATTATCCATGCTCAGTAAATAACCTACAGCCAATTCTCAACGAAGACTTTACACATCCTGTAATAGTAAAGCAAACGAGTCTGATGTAAACAAAATAACTACAGGACCTCCTACTTTGCGTCTAGACCCAGGTATATACTGGACTGCCAATGCATGTTTTAATTCCCTTCACTTACTTTTTTATGGTAGTCTGTGCAAGCAGAGTAAGCAATGTCAGTCCACCTCTCTTAAATTTAGCACGAGTCTGTCAATTATTTCATTACTCAATCAGAAAGTGTGCCCCATACAAAGAGATTAAAAGGTTAAATCTGCACATTATAACAATAGATTCGTCAACCTTCAGCAAAGCATTGCGCATGCCTCCAAACCCACAGTTAGTAAAACTTTTTGTTTCTCTCAAAATAACACTGTATAGTATGAAACGTGTCTTTTATAATACTGTACATGAAGTCGTGTACTATACAATACGTAAATAATATTGCATGGCCAATGTGTGTGTGTTTTTTTTACTCCATCTGGATAGGCAAAAATATGCATGATGAAACAATGTGCATTACAAGAGATGCAGCCTGTTCAATGTGGTCGTTGTCACAGCAACAGTAGTCCGATATTTCCTTGAGAAGGCCAGTCTGCCAAAACATTGAGGTCTTCCTTTCCTCTCAGTAACAGTGTTACAGGATATCTTATTATTTTAAATTAATCTGGTGATTTTATATCTATAAGTTCACTGAAGCAGCAAACTTGTTATAGTAATCAGCTCTTTGTCAGTCGACTGTTAGATGGGACGCTTCCCACACGCCGTGCGTGTCGGCCATGGGGGTTATTTGAATCCACAGCGGTTCACTACTTCGCTCAGTGTCGATTGTCGAAGGACTGGTTCAGCTTTCACTTGCCACCGATGTTCGCCATGATCAGAAATCCACCTCGGGTTCATAGCACAGTGTGCTAACCGCTGTGCTGCACCGCCACCCCAGCAGCTTGATGCCTAAATAATATTGTGTGCTGCTTCGGTGACACTTCCGAAACAAAGAGGTGGATTAATGAATCACTCTGTGAGAGAAACGGTGAACCTCACAATTAATGCTCCACATCTGGGCTGCGTGCTTGAAGGCTATTTGCAAATGTGCGGCACATCAATCACAGACTGTACCAGTTCTCAGGGCTGCTCTAGTGTTCCCTTCACGCTCATCCATCTCCCTCTCCCTTGCCGGCTTTAGAAATTATTGTGAACTCAGTTTTGTAGCAATAAAAGACCATTGTCATCTGTATGTTGAGCGGCATATTTCATCCGGACAAACTCAGGCGGCAGACTTCAAAGCATGCATTTTGCAAGGGGAAATGTGACATGATAAGACGACCAAATTTAGCCATGACAATATTGCCATACAATTGACTAATCCCACAAACAATGCACGTGAAAAAAAACCCCACAAACAACAAAAAACGGTGAAAATAAATTGATGGTGGCCAGGTTATTTAAAAAAATCCCACGGCGGTCAGCACTTTGCTCAAAATGCCTTCAGCAGTATTGGCACGTGAATTGCGCTGCACAGATGGGCAGATGATTCATCGAGGGCACAGGCTGCAACTCTCTGAGAAAAGTGCACGCAAGCAAAGCCGAGCTCGCCTCAGCTTGCCCAGAGTTCACGCTCAAGCGGGCGAACGTGAGCTGACGGGGCTCAGACTATACCCGCGCCAACTCGAACCCTTCCGTAACAAAGACAACGATCCCCCGCATAGCCTCAACAGAATGTTGGGACAAGTGCCGTTAGTGAGCACCTATGAAGGCTGGCATGGCACACGAGAGGGTGGGTGGCTCCCCACAACGCCCGGCCGCCTTGTCTACCCAGTGGCGATGTTTACGCACAGCACTCAGATACTGATTTGAAGCCGAGTCAACCTAGGGGTGGCCCAGGATCGGCAACAGATAATTGTCACTGGTGTTGGCCGCGAGCAGGAATCAAACTCGGGTCTCCCGGTTGGTAATGTAGCACGCTTACCACGACACTACCGTTCCTTCCACAACGCTCACACACACACATCCTGACAGCCGTACCTTCAACAGAGCTCTAGCTGGGTTGTATCGTTCATTCCGTGCATGGAGCGATGTACCTGCATGGTGATTCGATGAACTTTCACAATTTATTGGTGTCACGATTCAAGTCAAGGATTGATTTTTTAAAAGTGTAATATTAAGATGTAATGTGCTAATATACGCATGATCCTATGCATGCACTATTAACATAATGCATTTTAACAGATCAGTACATCATCACATACCTAATTTAAACAATCCTGGGTCGCAATGTAAACTGTTCAAGCACTTTTTTTAATTAAATCTATACCCATGTGCAGGTGTATGAGGAATGACTGACTGTAGTAAATTGATATTAATAAACCCAAGTGACATCAGATTTGGACTTGACCCCCCACTTCACTAATGTGAACTGACAGCCCCCCCCCCCATAACTGAAACCGTGTGGGGAGGCCTTCAGTAGAAAATTGCGAAGAGGTGTACATTATTAATTGTATACCGTTCCTATGATAATTCCAACAACGTCTACTCAGTATTATTTACACTAGTCTATAATACTTTACCATGTAAAGTAATGCAATTTTCTCTAGTAAAAATTTCAACCGTTATATATTCTATGTATATTATTTTTTTCATGTAATGTAAAAAAAAAGACGACTTCCGCGAGGAGTATAAATGCAAAATTTGTCCTTAAAATTGTAAAAAAACATATATATATACTAATTTCCTCCATCTACCCTTCAGCGTCTCTGGGTGTTGCACAGAGTGAAGGTCAGGTGTGGCAGAAGCAATAAATGCCAGGGCCCATGGGGAAAAAGGCAAGCGCGTTGAAGAATTGGTAAACTGCCAGGATAGAGCAAGATAAAATAGGCAGCGTTAAGGTGTTTGATGTGCAGGTTTGTAGTCCAGAAGTTTCCACTTTGAATGTGCGCATACCGGCATTCGGAGAGAGAGAGAGGATGGCAACTACAAAAAGATGCCAAATTGCTTTGTAGATGTAGCTACAGCCATGTATTTGGTGATAAAAAAAGTCTTCTGGCATAAGTTATATGTAACGGGTTGAGGAGGAAAGACTTTGAAATAGATATGTGTACAGTACACTATGCTTTTAAATTTTATTGTAAAACAGATGGTAACAGTGCCGCAAAGACGCAGGTGGAATCTTGGTCCAAACACAAACAAAGACAAAGATCCCCCCATATAGCCTTAACAGACTTTTGGGGCAAGTGCTGTTAGCGAGTACCTATGAAGGCCGGCACGGCACACGAGGAGGGGGTGGGTGGCCAACACCGCGCCCGGCCGCCTTTGCCTCCCTATTGGCGATGTTTACACATCGCACCAGGTACTCATTTGAAGCTGAGTCGACCTAGGGGAGACCCAGGACCGGTTGAGATAATCGTCACCGGTGTTGGCCGTGAACCCGGGTCTCCAGGTTCGCAGCGCGGCGCGCTAACCGACACACACGTAGAGATTGAGATGAGGTTACCTGTGTAATTATTCACAGTCAATAGTGAGTGGACAAGGTCACCCTGTACGCCCTTCTGAATGGGCCATTTTGATTCGTGTTAAATCTTGATTGCGTTCATTGTTTTACGTTATATATCTGACAATACTCTGCACCATTTTGCCCCGCAGCATTGCGGGAGTGAAAATGAAATGCACCATGGTGCCAGGCTAAATAAGACGCTTCACATTTATAACGTGTAGACTCACATGAACACAATACATGGCTTGATTGTATCATTTATCAAGACTTATGAATCACCGTTTAGTTGCTCCTCCTCTGGACCATTCAAAAACTGATCATGTTTTAATTGGCCACGTTTTTTTCTTACGTCCATAAAAATCGCAAATCAGTTTGCGTGAAGGTACTAGGTGGACTATTAACATTGAAGAATCGTGAGAGGAGGAAGCGGTGGCATGGGGAGGCCTTGATCCAGCTGGCAATTCATGGCTGAAGATAATGAGGATAACATCTCATGAAAACCGAGGAGTGTTGGGCAAACCGTACGTGGCACCCTTCAATAATTCCTTCCATTATATACCCCAAAGTGCTAATAGAAATAACTGCAATGCGGTCAACACTACGATGAAAGGTAACTCTTAAACACTTTACGTGTAGTAATACCATCACCGCCATGTGCAAAAGGCCAGCAATGACGTCTAAACGATAATGCAGTTCGGAACACGACAATAACCAAGGGAATCCCAATCGTATCATTGCAGTGACGTCATGGGCTCAAGTGGAATGCGGGATCGTCTCCAAATGCATTATCCTTGACAGCTGTCAACACAACAGAAGGAAAAAAAATCCCACAAGAATCTTGACTTGTTTGGAATGACGGTTTGGAATTACAGCACAGGCTTAACCAGTGCCCTGATAGACTTTTGCCGCCTTTGGCAAAGCTTTAAAACAACATCGCCCGCTCCACGGCGCGCCTCACAATACGCGGCGATGGCATCACTGGACCTTTCTGCACGATGCCACCCGGCCATGCAGATTGTGAGCGGGTGACACTAGCAGCTGCTATTTTATCCCACCATGCCAGGAGTAGGGTCTGTGTCAGACAGATGGACATGGGACCTGACGAGATCGGGCCACAGGTGGGTTGTGGATTGGGGTCACTACTCCACTGCCGACACTTATGTCAGTGGAATCAAAATGTTTAGGCATACAAGGGTTTTTATTTGGCGGACACGTCATAATATTCACAGAGAAAAAAATTGCATTAATGGTTATTTTTTTTGTCTCGGAGCTGTATGAGCCCCTTTGTATTTCGGTGTCAGATAACACTGAAACTTCGGTAACAAAAAAGAGCAAGTTTATTGTTGCCAAACATGGGACAAGGTACAGCATGAAGTATTGTGCTGTTTTACACGCTGACACATATTAAACTGCAATCGATTATTTATAAACGTAAATTAAATATTACAAAGTGTGCTCAAACTAAATATCTGCCCGTTGTCCTGCATTCATCCTCCTTACATACGAGGACACTTGCAGAATATGCTCAGCGCTGAACAGAGCCGATGAGGTCTAAGCTCAGTTGGCATGATACGGACACGGAGATGGAATAGGAGTTGACTACGGGTCACAAGAGAAATTAGCTGGGGTAAAAAGTGTGTGGGTCGTGCACAATGTCATGCCAATGACAGATTAGGGAACAGCTGTGGGTGGCACCTATGTTCTGCTATTTATACTCACCCCTATTCGGTGCAACGCTAAATGGTGCAGCACAAACAAATTTAACGACTGTGAGTAGGGGCCAGTTTTTTCGTGTAGGACTGATGGAGATATAGATTAGGACTGTCGACTGAACGAGGCGAACAATGACACATGTTAAATAGCACTCTGGCCTTGACATCGATGTGCAACAATTCACTACATGGTCATTTAAAATTCAAGTGCTGGATTCTCAGGTTTTTTAAATATTTTGGGCCCATTGCTCAAAGGCATGTGGCTTTTGGGTGGTTTCATACATGAACAAGTATGATAATGTCTTGTTAGTTTCATTGTATTCATGTCGTTATTTCTGATTCGATGCATGGTATGTTTTTGACATTTTTGTAAGAACACTTTTTTTAATGGATTTGTTTTTGTATTATACATGACATAAACTTAAACGTTCAAAAATATACAAAGAGGACTAAAACATGAATACTCAATTGCATCAGAAAAATGACAAAGCAGGGTGGATTAAATAACACATTATATTCATCAAAATGTATGGTGCCATTAGATTATGCAATGAATGTTCGTAGATTTTATTACATGATGATTCCATGATGCAACAAAGTTCCACTGAAAAAGACACAGACATGCCAATGCACGTACTACTGCAATTGCCCACACGCTGTCCGTGTCAAACAATTCCTCTTCCAATTTTGGAGTGAAGTGCTGTGAATTTAAAACGACTGATTATGTTATTGGGCCATGTCAGTTATTTTGGCTGTCTTTCATGAATTCTTGGAACTCTGGGAAATGCAGACCAATGTCCCTGGTGGCTTCCTACCTCTGGTTATTGTTAGAAAGAAATGTATTGTCAAGGTGAATCACTTAACATGATTTATTTTGGCAGGTCTTATAACTTTAACAGGTAGTTTAAACGTTAAAACCATTAAGATGTAAAACAATGTTATGCCACATGACTAACATTGCACGGGGAGGCCTTCATCTATCTAGTAGTTGAGTGATTAAGAACTTAACGTTGTTATTATTATTATTGTTGTATACATTTTCAGGTTTCGGATTAATTGAATTGTCTGTTAAGAAAAGTAAATGGACTTGGGTAGGAACACACGGCAAGAAGGGGTGATGGCCCATGGTCGAGACAGACAATGAAATGGCAGCTAAGGAAGTAAACATGGCTATGAGAATGAACAGCGCAGAGATGGAGTGGTAAGATCAGCTCACGTGCAAGACACAGATGGATTGCTTCAACACGAGATGACAAACGATGGTGATGGAATGCTTTCACCCAGCAGTGGAGAGAGCATGGTGAACGATAATGAAAATTACGTACAAGCATAATAATCCTTGAAATACATATTTAGGTCGAAACATTTTTGAAGCGACATTAACCAAGACTTTAAATAGAACTTCACTGCTTAATTGCACACTCTATTTACTCTGCAGACAGATGTGTATTATCGATTGCAGTATTGTGCATACTCTTGCAAAATACAAGTTGCAACTCATGAAAGTTAAGTTATGGTGCCACCTAGTGGATGGTTGTAAGCAGCTGTAATGCAACACAAGCACCTTGCATGACTGTATACATCTGTCTTGTGCCTCCTGGAGTTACATACCAATCAATACACTCATTAAGGACCTGCATCACATTCAATTAAATCATTCACGTAGGAGAGGCAGAAATAATACAAGACAGGGTGGATTAAGTTGCACATTATTAAAATGTCTGTTGTCATTAGATCATGCAATGCATGTCAATGCATTGCGATGACTTCGGGAGGCAGTCATCCAGCATCATCATGGCTGATTATGATGATGAGATAGGGGACGCTGGTAGATAATTAAAGGTGGACTGCATCAAAATCTGGAGATAAGTCACATGTGGACTGGAGTCTGAACACCCCTTGGCTGAAAGTAAAAATAAAATGATGTATCCACACACAGTACACAGACCTTAATACGATCTGCTGGAATACAATCCAGTACCGTAATTATGATCATACATTATTTTGTACAGCTTACATAAACAAAATGTCATCATTGAAAATACACCAAATTGATGTGGAGTGTATTTATATTGCTTCCAGTAAAATGTTAACAACTCTGCCTGTTCTGAGTTAAGACTCTAGTGAGGGTAATGATCTTTGAAGCTGCCATGAAAAAAAAATATGACCCAATGAAAGATAAACCTTCCAGCACAGTTGCGCAGGGAAACTCGCAGCGTATTCCGCGTGCCAGTCAGGATGACCACTACGGCAGGCTGTACAAACCTGTGGATTTATGTGTAAGAACAGACAGGGGCCGAGGTTTGCCAAGCTCTTTCATCACAGGCTCGGTCCAAGTGTGAGGTTTTGGCTGGAAGTACAGCCACATGTGAGCCTCGGTGCCCGTTTTGGAAAACCAAGGCTGCAGTCACAGCGATTAAACAAGCCATCCACAAACGAAATTATTTTAAGGTGGAGCCGTCCAACAGTAAAGTGTTGGTGGGTATGTGATATTCTTTGGGTCTTTCGGTAAAGACACGTAGATAGATCAAATAAGAATAAAAAATAGATATTGTTATTATTTTTATTATTTGATCTATCTACGTGGCTATACCGAAAGAATATGAATTCTTGCAGTCACGAAAGCTTTAAGTCAAGGGGAGATGTGATTTTTACAAGGTGGGAAAAGCGCACCTCCTTTATTGATTGGTCACTTTCAACTTCATGGGATGACGAATCTGGGTCAGGTGTGTTGAAGGACTGAATGACAACTTTACGTGGTACGTTTATGGAAGAGACCAGAGGTACGTTTATGGAAGAGACCAGAGAAACAGTGCTGGCGCAATGCCTAATTGCACAACTGTGCTGCTGCTGCTGCGCTCATCTCTTGCGCACGAGCTTTGCCGCTGGGTTTCTTTTCTTCGACAGACCCAGAAAATTAGATTTACCAAAAGTTGTATTGATGTCGGTTCTCACCGCTCGATGTATGACAAATACTCTCTCGGGATAGCCTTGACGAGCGCTGCTCCTGCTTTCTCCTTCGCCACGTTTCACCTGCCACGTTGGAGGCATCTTTGAGCAGTACTGCCTGAGGCATTTCTCTTATTAAATGTGAACGTGTGTCCTGAAAGCAGACGTTACGTCTCTACAACATTGAGACGTTCTCAATTTTGTTTTACAGTATTTTGTTTTACAATATTGACCCTTCAAATAAGTTAGCTGACAAGTTAGGCATGTGCCAATACTTACTGTTCACTCTCTATTTTATTATTTGTTATATATAGAATAACCTGTCGCTGTCTAATAACTCAGAATATCTAATGAGCCAATGTTTCAGGCAATGGCCTTTCAATACTCTATACAGTAATTAATAAAAGGATCGTTTGTAACTGACGAATGAGTATTATTTTTAACCGGGCAGTCAGCAATTAGACAGTATGATGTAACACATATGCGTCTCTAGAATTGTGATTTATAAGGACCTTAATTAAAAAAAATAGTTACGACATCAGTAAGGGTGTTATGAAATGTAGAGCGTAAATTGTGCACCTGTTCAATGGCGTCTGTTTCAATTGACAGCCCTCACCTCTACCCCAATCGAGCGCGGTAGTAAGGGGCTGGACTACCCAGCCTCAAAATGCCAAAGTGTGGCTTGCACCGCCTCGTGGAATGCGGCGCGGCGCAGAGCTGTGTGCCACTGGAGTGGAGCGTCCACCAACCCTCGGCGATAGAGGGCCCGTGAACCCGGAGGAGCGCGGTGTCTCGGGTTCCTACGGGCGGGGGCGGGGGGGCTATTTTTGCATCACGATCATCACCGTCTATACCAGTTTCTTTTTGTTGAGATTGTGCGTTTTTTTTATATTTCCCACAAATGTCTCCAAGTTTGCGATCAAACAGTTAACACATCCGCTTCGTGAAATTTGTGCACGGTAGAAATTGTAAAATTTGTTATTTTACGAGTCGTTACGTATGAGCGGGACCAGCTAAATCGCTCTACGGGCACAGTGATATTTAAAAATTTCCCTATTTTCAATGAGAATTCGTGTGCATTTGTGTCATTCCTTCACATAAAGTCCTGGTCACAAAAACCAAAGTTTGTGGGGAATAATAGCCATTTTCTATACTCTTGAGGCATAAGCAATTAGAAAATAACACTTACTACCCAGGAAAAAAAATAGTGTTACATAGTGAATTATATAAATATTTAAGCTAAAGTGACATCACACGACAGCACTCTTGGCAGGAAATTCGTGGAAGTGACACCATAGACGACAAGGCCACTTTCTGTGACATCACGCTTTCGGATCAATCCGAAAAAAACATTTTTTTGGGATCCTAAACGTTGTATACATGCCCGATTTTCGGATTTTTCAGATTTATCCAAAAATTGGGTCACACGTTTAATTATGGACCTGTCCACAAACCCGTACCTGTCAACCCACACGGTTTATCCCGTATTCTTGTACTGGGAAATTGAGTTTTCAGGTCCATAGGGCGTATAGCCGTTTCAATACGGGCAAAAAAGGTGTGTGTATTTGTTTGTGTTTCTCCCCTGTGATGGGACTTTGTAGGATGAACGTTGAGACTTATAAGGTCTGAATTGGTCTGTAGTAAGGTAGGCACTGATAAAGGGTTCACACGTATACAAATCGTATGTGCAGATTTCGAAATGTTGGCCTTATTCAATGTTAGATGCTCAATTCCCGTGTCTTTATACAGTTAACTATACACATAAGATGTCTACAATTGTTTTTTTTATTTTAACACAGTACGAGGAGGGTGGGTTGCATAGTGGTCGGTATTTGCACCGATACTGTAAGTTTGCTTCAAGGTGGCAATATGTAAAAGGAACGTACTGGAAATCAAATACCTGCACAAGCACGCGTACCACCGTGTGTGGCTGTAGAACCTCATTCTACGGCAGCAAGGGAAGCCCACGGTGTGTTAACGCCATCCCCAATAGTGGAGAATCACCCACAGTCACTCGTGTGTCCCTGGGTGCCTTCGATGTTTGATGTCCCCGTGCTGAGCCAGTGGTGTATCCTTTAGTCGAGGTCACACATCATCTCACTGAAGGCGACAATGATATTGTCATAATTTTTTGTACGAGTATATTCGCCCTCGTCTATTTTGATATGAATTATAGTGTACATAATTTATGTGTGCGTGTCTTTAACGTTGTCAAAGGCCCGTAAAGTCAAAGGAGTCTGTCACATTTGCAGGTTTTCATTTCGCTTTAACTGACGAAGCGGCTCAGCAGTAGAGAAGCTCACAATCGGAAGGTTGCGAGTTCAAATCCTGGTTCAGGGTTGACTCAGCCCATCCATCCCTCCGGGATCGATCAAATGACAAACCGCTTCGTGGGGAAGTTAACAGTCATTGTCCTGGGTGAAGACGTTTGATTTTTCCACCACTGCCTCAGGGCTGTAAACAAGAGATGAGCACCACCTCAGTGCGCAGTTGAGCAATAAATCCCTTTGACTTTCCTCTTTAGAAGCAATAAGCCTATGATGTCTATTTCCCAGTGTAATTCATGTCTATCACTTACAAGTCAGTATATGTGCATTTGTGCTCCATCTGAAAATGATGGGCTTAGCAGGTGTGTGTCAACCCCTCCTCCCCTCCAACAGGAACATAAGCACGTTGACACTGATGTTATATTTAAACACTTACACTCCATGTTCACAATGCATGATATGTCTTCTAAACGCCCCTAACTGATGTATACTCTTTGTATGTTTCATTGTAAGCTATTAACCCAAGTGTTACATCAAACACTCCTTATCATATCTAGATTTGAAGCTTTCGTGATTGCAAGGATTCATAGTCTTAGGTTGTTTCGGTAAAGTCACGTAGGTAAAAATAAATAATAAAAATAAAATCATAGAAATAATAGAAATACAATTATAAATCACGACGTTTCGGAGGCAACACAAGTCTCCGTCATCAGGTGGGACCGTTACAGCTAGATTTACCGTCACAGCTAGATTTACTGTAAATCTGGCTGTGACGGTCCACCTGATGACGGAGACTTGTGTTGCCTCCGAAACGTCGTGATTTATAATTGTATTTCAAATATTTATATTATTATTGTTATTTTAATTTTCACCTACGAGACTTTACCGAAAAAACCTAAGAGTATGACTCCTTATCAACCCTTGTCGCTTGGCTCATTTCTTAAATGTCTGTGCTCTATTCTATTCATAGAGCACAGACATTCATAGAGCACAGAGCGAGATGTTGTCTCTGATATGAAGAAGGTTGTGGGTTCGAGCCCGACCTTGGTGCCTGTATGTTTGGAGTTCTCTCTCCTCGTGGTCGCGTGGATTTTTCTCCGGGTCCTCCGTTTTTAAATCCTTTATATTAAGTTCACTTGCTTGCTTGCTTGCGCGCTTACGACCGTGCACATCTTTCGGTCGTTTTTTAACCCACTTCCCGTGATCCAATCGAGCTGACATTTTGCACACAGACTCGTTGTGCGTGACAATTTATTTTCGTAAAATTTTTCCAAAATTTTACACTTTTTAGGTATTTTTTTTTATATTTAATTACCAATTGCTTAATGGTGGCAGGCAATCATCTGACCCATAGGTGGCAGCCAACTCAAGACAGAGGACGAGAGGACTCTAGCCGCTCGTTTCAAAGACCAATGTGGGCTGGGTTGTGGCCCATTGAACACGCATATAAAGGATTTATAGTGAAAAACTTTGTTTTTACGGGTTAATTTGTTTTCCCTCCACTTTTAGAAACATGCGTTCATATTATTTGGCCATTATAAGTTCTCGCATATGGTAAACCACTTTGACGAGCTATCACGTGTGGACAGGTCGCCTCAGAAGTACATCTCAAATAGTTTCGTGGCTTTACGTGGTAATAATAATATGGTTTATAGTTTTCTCAAAAGTCGAAAACACTAATGCAACACATACTATTCACCAGTGTGACATCACACTATGTTTGTATGCATGTTGAACTTATTTCGCACATTACATAGCCAACCGTGCAGTGTTTAAATAAAAAATGTGAGACAAAAAACCCTCAACATGTTTATATCAGTCATAGACTGAATAAATATTAAACACTGACTTTATATAACATGGACCTCACTCCAATTTAAATATACACAGTATATACATGTAAAAATCAGCTCGACCAGGGGATTCAATTGCAAAGTGATTCTTTTACAGCTGAAGTCATGACTGGATGCAGGTTATAAATGGTAGGCTGATGGATTACATTAGATTTTGTTTTTAAATGTAGATACGGAATATAACTATACATATTACATGGAAGAGTTTGTTACGTGTGGACACGGAGGCCAAGATGGATAGAGGTTGGCACAATGCAGGTTAAGTAAAATCCTTGCGAGCCAACAAAGAGGTTTCGAGATTCTCATTGAAAGATTAAAAATAAAGGTCCACCTCTAAAGGGGGCTCTAGAGAATGTGTTTGGCCTACTCTTCCACACTGGCCAGAGATTATGAAGAGGCGGGAGTAGCCATATGTTACACCATCACACGTGACCTGCCGATTGACTCATTGGTGTGCCCATTCATGCCAATTGGTGGACAAACAGGCATTTAAGAAATGTGTCCCATATCTGTTGACTGCCGCACCGCGAGATTGAACTGGTGGTCTCTGAATTGAAAGTCCAGTGTGCTACACATAACACCACAGCAGCATCCTATACTTCAATGCAGTATTTCAAAGTACAACCTTGAAGGAGTCTGAAGTCAGGCCGTCCCAGAAAGTGTCCACATTCCTCATAATGTGGTCAGATGCACGAATGGATGGAATGGTGCATGAGATGAAACGCCCCATTGTTTGAGGGCCGTTTTGTTTTATTACCCTCTCACCAGCTCAATACCACCTCGAGCCCTCCGACCACCATCTAACCCAGCATCCCTCACCAATGCACTGTCCCATGGCACCACTTGCACATAAATCCTGGGCACAATCTGAAGCAACACCCAGCTAAAAGTAACTGTCCTCCACTGCACACATCTGTATAAGCCGACCCTTCCTTATCGCAAATCCCAAAGTAAATATTTCACATTCTGCAACCCCAATCACTGCCTTGGCCTCATGCCCCGCAGCTCTTATGCACTACGTTGAACACGCATACGCGTATACAAATCACTTTTGTGGCAACGTGTTTACATATTCAATGTGTGCTGTCGGGATAATCGAGAAACTAAATAATTAATCGCCATGCAGTCGGGCTCATTTTCCTACGTCAAGTAAACAGTCTTTTTTTTTAGGAAGTGCAGCTGTTGCATTCGGGCTAAATGTGGGGAAGTGATCCATGGACAGGTGCCCTATAAGTCAAGAGATGGCCACAAGTGGCCCGGCAATTTGCTGGCTTCCATCCCCAGGCAGATCTAAAATGTTTCAGAGGTCATTCCAAAAAATAACGTAAATAAGATGGAGATATTTCTCCTTTTCCTTGGTTCTTTCGGTAAAGTCACGTAGAAGGGAAGTAATAAAATAATAAAAATAAAACATAATAAAATGTATTACTTCCCTTCTACGTGACTTTACCGAAAGAACCAAGAAGATGAATCCCTGCAGTCACGAAAGCTTTAAATTAAAATGGAGATATTTGTTTGAATGTGAGCAGTGAGTTGTGAACTATATGTGTGAGTTTTTGACTGAAACTATCATGCGATCCTGAGACACAACTTGAAATTAAATATCTGACAAAACTGAAAGTCAGTTATAAATAGGATATGAAAATTTACAAAGTCATAATCAGCAGTCACAATCAATCCACTCCTGGATAAAGGTCACACCAAGCCATCTATCACAGGCTCCCTATCTCCCTATGCATGCAACAATCACATATCTTCTGCACACAAACCGATTTCACAGGTCCATCTCCACGGTGGTCATCATCTAGGGTGAATCACCTCCTTTGGCTGCCACTTGGTTGTTAGTCTTGACCACCAGCCATCGTCCCTACTAACAACCAGAGGTGGGACAAAGTCATTGTTATGCAAGTCCAAGTCGAGTCGCAAGTCATCAAATTCATGACTCGAGTCTGACTCGAGTCCAAGTCACATGACTCGAGTCCACATCTCATAGGTGGGACAAAGTCATTGTTATGCAAGTCCAAGTCGAGTCGCAAGTCATCAAATTCATGACTCGAGTCTGACTCGAGTCCAAGTCACATGACTCGAGTCCACACCTCTGCTAACAACGTGTCCTGCTCAAGCCCAATACGACAAATTTAAGTCACTATGGTGTATTTAACTTTTGTATTTCCTCTATTCTATGGATGTCTCTTACTGCCTCTCAATATAATTCCAAGCATCCATCTCCCCTTGTTTCTTTGTGCACTTTTCAACTTGTTGTTTCTATTTTCTCTGTCAATGTTGATGTATACTGGAATAAGAAAAATCTTTAGGCACTTTTCTAGGTTGATAGACATAATTAATTTCAGTTTATGAAACCACTCCAAATCTGCTCTTGTCCACTTCTTTATTTACAGCGGTCTTGACTGGGGGGGGGGGGGGCATCATCCGACAATGGTTGAGAAACACTACTGTAGGCATATGATTCTGTTGCTTAGAGGTAGTCTAAAATTGAGCATCTCCTGATGTAGACTTTTGATGTTAAATATCTGTTTTTTTTCAGTAATTAGTTCTTCTAACATGGTGAATTAGAAACAAGATCATCTTGAGTCTATTTAACAAAACCCATATTGTTAGAGACGTAGAGCCTCTATCCTCAACAATTCAGCACAGGAAGCCATCGCAGGTTGATGTGATAGAAGTTGCACGTTAACATAACCTCACGGCCAAACTGAAATATCACATTTATAATATTTACATATAATGAATAATGTCTGACGTAATATACCTCCAGTAGTTTTTGACTTAACTATCAGAAATCCAGAAACATGCTTGAAATTTAAATATATGACAAACTCAAAGTCAGTTATAAATAGGATAATACTATTTAGAATATTAAGAAAGTCACCATAAGTCACCATAATCTACCGATAGTAGTGAGTAACATCTAGAAAAATTATGCCATAGACTGATATAATCAGAGAATAAATATGAAACATTGACTTTATATAACATGGACCTCACTCCAATTTAAATATATACAGTATATACATGTAAAGTTCAGCTTGACCAGGGGATTTAATTGCAAAGTGATTCTTTTACAGCTGAAGTCATGACTGGATGAGTGCTGTGAGTTCATCACTCAATGTTCCAAGCCATGCCTGGCTTCAGAGCTCTCTGCTAGACACAGCATCTCAAATTGTGTGACAGTAATCAGCGTGCCACCCTTTACACATGGGGGATTGTAAACTTTCCACGATGCTATTCAATCAGCGGGCCACTGTAACTCTTGCAGTACAGCCAAATAACTTTGCTTCAAAGTATGAAATACTTAATTAATAACCAGGCATTTTATTTGTAAACTGTAATATTGCTTGGCTAGCTTTCTGCAGAAATACAGCATTACGGAGCTGCGTGCAAACGTTACAAACAAAATGTATGTTATATTATGACACTGTGCTTTTCCTTGCCGATTTTTTTTTATTGTTACTACTTGCATACAGGGCTAAACTAGATATGTATTTGAAAACAGCAATTCATACCAGCAGGACAGGTGTGAAATGAAACTTTCATTAAAAATTTGGCAGCGAAATAATTGATGCAAGCCATTTGGAGGCGCTATAAATAAAAGAGGTTCACACGCACCATCACCCACGAGCTGCCTGCTGCTATCCAAGCTTACAGTGCATCAAGACAAAAGGTCACGGTAGCTCACCAGCAGGAAAAACGACAGCAGTAGGTCAAAGGGGGGGGATGAATTTACTTTATATAATCAAGAGCTCTATGGCTCACAGAGTTATACCTAATAAATGAAACTGAAAAAAACTGGAGGGGGGTGGGGGGGAGTGTAAGCTTAGCGGCCCCCCAAAAATGACAAGAGTTGATTTTTGTTTACATGGGGAAGCATGGGGCCGACCGGCTTACGTGTCTTTGTGTAACCGGGGCCCACCATTTCTCTGAACGGGCCTACTCACCAGTTGTCGCTTATTGAACGACATCGTTACCAAAGGTCCAAATCTTCACCTCCTTTAACTTAATTGTGATATTTTTTTGTCGAGATTATTAAACCTAGAAACGCCATGTTACGGGTAGGAACAACAGGTTCCACACTGCCCACCAGGGATTATTTGTCTGTCTGTCGTGCATATGGGGAGGGGGGGGGTGGGAGGGGTGGGGCTGGGTGTGGAGGGGCTGGGTGGGGAGGGAGGATGGGGCTGGGTCGGGAGGGGAGGGTGGAGAGGGGCTGGGTGGGGAGGGTGGGGAGGGGCTGGGTGGGGAGGGTGGGAGGGGCTGGGGGGGGGCTGGGTGGGGAGGGGCTGGTCACCCCGTGGTGCCCTTATAAAACTCAACGTTTAACCTACACACTACACTATACACGACACGATCCACTACACTTATACAGGTAGGAACAACAGGTTAGACACTGCCCACCAGGGATTATTTGTCTGTCTGTCGTGCACGAATGCGCTGTCCAACCAAGTTCCTACGTGCCCACTCCGAAGGAACGTTTTAATTTGCGACAAGGACATGGGCTCATTCAGGATTGGCCACCGAGCAGATGGAGTAGTTAAATCAGCTCGTGTGCAGGTGCTACGCGGATGATCACATTGCAGGAACGTGAGATAGGATGACAGCTTCGGTAGGTATTGTCCAACAGTGGATTGATCATGGCTGATGATAGTGATGGTGGTGAAGGGAATGTATTCACTATAATACGTTTCTGTTGTGTTTGTTGTTAACTTTAAAATAAGTGTACACATCACTATGTGAAGCTAGTCATAGTTCATATTGACAATACAAGCAAAAAAAATAACAAATATACTGACGTTACTTGAGTGGAACTGGTAACATGGAATAAAGTGGAGCAAGTCACGATAGCACCCAACATCACATTCAGGGGAGAAACAAAACTCCTCCGGACACTTAGTGTGTGTTACCTGTAAATAAAGGTTCAGATAACCGATCACAGAGGGTTTTGTAGCCAATATGATGAACCATAATAGATTTTTTTTCATATATAGGTGAGGACCCGCAACGATTTGGCCAAATTTGTGTTTGTTAAGACCCTCCAACATCTGACACAGATGTTAATGCCTTTATAGGCAGCAGGGATTTCTGTCACAACTCCTTCAGCAGCTTGGCTAATGTTTCAGCTGAGGAACTTGCTGACATAACCAGCATCCCTTCGTGTTCTAATTCACTGAACACGTGTGTGTGTGTGACTGTCTGAAAAGCATGTGACAAAACAAAATCTACACAATATATACGCTGCAGCACATATATCAGCAAATAGCTTTAGAGTGGTGCGTTTTGTTACGTGAGAAAAGGTGATATGCACTCACAACTGACTGTTAAACATGAACGAATTTATGGATGTCCATGGTCATTTAATTCAGCTTGCTACTCACCAATTTAATTTGCATGAAGATAATTTAAGGGAACTACAGCATGATACCGTCGGGAAGCAGTGGCACAGTGGTTAACGCACTGCACTATTAACCCAGTGGGTTGAGCTAGATTCCTGGCCACAGCTAATATCAGTGGTGAGTGATATCTGAAGAGGTCCTGGACACTGCCTTCACAAGCGCCCACTGACCAGCATGGTGAAGTATGGTCAAACAACCCCCATGTTCGACACAGCAAGGGGAAAGCTTATTCCAGCAGTGGATTAACAAAAATGGTGGTGATTATGAATAGCTGTAATATGGAATTTTGGATTATTTGGTTTTCATTGTTTTGTTTAATTTAGACTGAATTGTTAAATTAACCCTTGAACTTTGAGCCACGGGTTCACGTCTACTCATGAAACATTATTAAACCAGTCCCATGAAACATTTATATTAACTACACAAACAGTACAGCTTATATGAAAAAATATATAAACAACGCTACCAATGAATACTGCATATCATATCAACCATTATCTTTCCACTGCTGGATGAAGGCTTGCCCATGTCGTTACCATCTTTCATGGTCCTTTGATAACACAATCCATCTCGTTCCCCACACATGCGCTGATTTTATTGTTTCATGTCTTCCTCAATATTCTTTTGAGATGTTCCCTCCTTTAGCTGACATTCCATCGCCGGCCTCGTCATCCCTTTGAGCAGTGTCTCCTGTCCAAGCCCACTTCTCTTAACAGTCAATATGACGTCTCTTACTCGTGTTTGATCTCTGATCCATTTCGTCCTCTTTCTGTCTGTCCGGGAGTACAATTCCAAGTATGAATTTCGCTTTGCATCTTTTGTCAACGTTCATGTTTCCCATCCGTGTCACAGCAGGCAAACATGGACTAATTGAAAATGTTCATTTGGCACAGGGAAATACTGCAGATACCCAAACAGTACATAATGTATGCACCTCATAATGTGAATGTCCTCGAAATGGTTCCGCTCTTTTACCGATGCAGACCTCAATATGCACCGATAAGGCGTTGGCGGTATGTAGTGGTGGGTGTGGTGATGAGTGCAGCAGTGGCGATTGCCTATTTGTGTTTCTCCCTTGTGATGGGACTCTGCATGATGAATGTTGAGATGTTTAAAGGGCACGGTGGTGGGTGGGGGGTGGGGTGGGGGTGTAACCAACAAGATCTGCATTACTCCGTAACAACAAAGCTATGGCACCGACAAGGGGGGGGGACTTTGTTGACAGGTGTCGCTCAGCGCAAGTCGCGGGTCACGAGCCACCGACGGGAGCGACTCTCACCTGACGGACGGCGCCGGCGCGCCGCTGAGCCGGCAGTCGAGCTGCACTCGGCTGCCCTCGGGAACCTCGCGGCTCTTCAGCTTGGTGGTGAAACGCGGCGGCTCCCTCGCGAGCAGCGACGTCGCGGGGTCCACGGACCTCGTCTCGACCGCCTGCGCCGGCGGTGCCGCTCGCTGCTGCTGCTGCTGCGCTGATGCTGCTGCTGCTGCTACCTCGACGCTGTTCTCCAGCTGCTGCTGGTTGGGAAACTCGCGCTGAGCACTCGCCTCTTGATGTTGGTGGTGGTGATGGTGGTGGTCGTTGTGGTTTGAATCTTGCTCCGCGTCTAAATCTTCTTGGCAGCTGGTGAGCTCGGTTGGCTTACGGACATCCTGCTGCTGTTGCTGCTGCTGCTGGATATAGTCACACAATGAGTTCTGGTCCTCCTGCTGCTGTGGCAACACCTCTTGCTGTTGCTGCAGGGCCTGCTGTTGCTGCTGCTGCTGCTGTTGCCGCATTTGAAACAGCTGCTCCTTGGACTGCACGCGGATCCTCTCGACGGGCGCAGGAGCCGTGGGCCCCTGCTTGGGACAATCCATCGCCTGGCAGATGTCCTCCGTCGAGACGTGGCCCCCGCGGCCTGCACGCCTCCCCCGGTTTCGCCCGCCTCTCCGCGGCGGACCCGACTTGAAGAGGGATGAGAGTTCTTCGATCAGCGCCGCCGCGTTGTGCTTCGAGTCCGTCTCGCTGCCCACGGATTTCCCCGCGCCCTGCTTCTGCTGGCCGAAACCGGCGACTTCACCGCCACGAATGGCCGACGGCCGATACGCGCTGCAACTTGTGTCTATTGAGCCGCTTTGATTCTGCTGAGTACGGTTGGGGGACTCGTCGTCGCTCTGCGCAGGCTGGCAGCTGTTGAGTGTTCTCTCGGGTGCTTGGGCTTGATTCTGTTGGAGGACCCTATCCATGTTTTGGAGGTCCTGTCTTTGCGAAGATTCTCTGGGACCCAGCATGGCCTGGCACGCTGCATTTGGTCTGCTCGTGGAGCTGTGCCCATCTCCAGCTGAGGGGCAACCGATGGCCTCCCGGGCGAGGTCAACGCTCTTGTTGAGCTCGTCTTGGCTTAGGAACGCCGACAGGTCTGGAGAGAATTCCTGGTCTCCCATGTGGCCTTGGGCGTCGCTCTGATGCCGTTCCCACTGCTGCTGTGTGCCAGGTGAATGCCCTGGGATTCCTGGGTTTGTGTTTCCTTCTTGCATACTGTCATAAAGGCGAGACAAAAACGCGACAACTTGAAACTCACTTTACCATTATTGTGTTGCATTCAATTGCTCTGACAAAATAGCACCATGCAAACGAGGAAACATGAATAAACACTTTTTTCAGGTAATTTTGATTTTCTTTTACAAATAAATGCCAAGTTTAAACGGAATAAGCACCTTTTACATTTTATGATGTCTTATGAATAGCGATTGTAAATAAACTCATCCATTTTACATCGATTCCATAAACATTTGTTAATTTATTAATTATATTTCTTATTGTGGAAAAATTATCTAAGGAACTATTGACATTGTCAACACCATTTCCTTTATCTCGGCAACACATGCAGCCAGTAGTTACCGCCTACTCAAATGCTGAGTTTGAACTAGATTCGAAGCTTTCGTGACTGCAGGAATTACTCTTTGGTTCTTTCGGTAAAGTCACGTAGAAAATAAAATAAGATAATAATAGAACACGACGTTTCGATTGCAACACAAGCAACCGTCATCAGGTGTGAATGAATGAGAAAACAAACAGTTTAGTTGCGAAAAAGAAAACAAAAGTGAGTGCAAACTTTTGAACGGCTACTGCAGTGAATTTAAAATACGATTAGGCGTTAACCTTTACAAATTCCGTGATTGTATTGAGCTACACCTGGGAAAGAAAATTAGCACATTTTGAAAGAGGATTATTGCTCCTCACCACAGTTGGACGCTGGAAAGGTCACCGATGCACACGCCACGACTGCTGCGCGAATTACAGACAGTGTTCACTTTCTTCATCATGAGTGCTCTTTCCGTGTGAACTCATGTGCCAATTATTTGGCTCGCTGGTGCACGTTAGACTCCTCAGAAGTTTTAATAATGCCCTCGCCCGAACAATTCATACTCTGAACACACGTGTCTTGATCTCCAAAACCTGACCAATTGTACAGAAAAAATGTCCCCTTTTAATCTTGAAGACGTATATTCGACCCGTGGCTAAGTGCTGCCGTGGGTTTCACAATTCATAGCTAATAGCTCATTACTTTCATATTCACTCCTGACACATGGACACACAATGTGAACTACTCATAGAAACATGGAACGCCAGTGATGTGGTGTAACGCGCGGTGGGCGAAATCAGGCGTTCCAATGTGGAGGATGATAAGGACAAGGGCTGGTGAGAGCCGGCGAGATGCTGACACAAATGAAAAAGGCAAGTCCCATGATTCTGAAATGTTCTTTTGTAAGACTGTGTCAGTGCTCGCCATTAACCAGACGTGTACGCTCCATGCCGCAAAGCGGATCGTTATGTCCACGTACGTGATTTATTGCCATCGTGGCTTTAAGTTGAAAATCCCAAACTTTTTGCTCCAAATCATCTCCTCGGAATAGTGCATGCTGCACGTTTAAGTAACAACATAAATGCACGAAGTGTTGTGTCGTACACGCCTCTAGGTGAGAGGTGGTAGGTAAAAGGTCCAGCCCTGCAATTTTGCGCTCATGCCACTCCTGGCAGAACGGCCTGCACTAGGAGGATATCTAGGGTATTTGGCCTACTTTTTTTCTCCAAACGATCCAGACATCTTGGAAGAGAGATACCCACACTCTACCCCACCACGTGCAACCTGCCCATCTACTAACTGTGGCGTGACCATTGCTCCTGCTGGGTGGACAGAGTTGGGGGGTATTTAAGAAACTTGCCGCATTGTTTCAAACGATCCAACGACCCTCTCGATGTTTATGTCATAGCCCATCTAAAAATGTAGCATGTGCTATTCCTGGCTTCATTGTGGTTTCACTATTGGAGCTTTTGTTAACACGGTTGGCATCTCTGATTAGTCACCATCTCTCTGCACAGCTTGGCTATGTACGGCTTGTCAATGGGTCTGTGCACCTCCGATTCGCACCTCCAATTTAGCACAGCTGTCCACGTACGGTGCTAAAGAAGTTCAACATACATAACAAAGTTGTGAATTCTTATTGAAAAAGTTAAATCGAGTGGCACAATGAAACGAGACTAATATCGCACTGGTTTTAAATCGTCTTATAGTGTCATGCGATAATAAAATCAGGCTGTTTATACTGTTGGATAGCCATGTTAATGCTATTCATGTGTACGCCGAGAAAACTGCAATTCATGACGTTATGCACATTGCACTGTGTTGTCAGCACTGCAGCACGTTCATGTGCAAACTCCCAGTGATATGTTACTCAACTTCTGAGCGAATGCCACAGCAGAATCCTCACCCTTTCTGGCAAATCATGTGCTCATACTCCAGTTACAAAACCACAGCACATTAACGTTTGATGATACAAGGGCAATCCGTTGGCACACACTCGTAGCTTATATTTCAGCAATGCTTGTAAACAAACAAGCATACAAAACTAATTCATAGCACAAAGCATTTCCTCTCGACAAATGTGGTTTTTGGTCATGTGACAAGACTGCGCATGATATTTTCTTAAATTATTATATCTTCATTATCACCCATGATCTATTAATTTCTGGATGAAGGCTGCCACTATGTCATCACCATCTGTAGTGGAGCTGCGATGCAACAATCCATGTAGCTCTTGCACACAAGCTGCTTTCATCACTCCATCTCCACGGTGGATGTACTATGAGTCATGTTCCATCCTTTGGTTGCCACTCTGCTCTTAATTTCGACCACTGGCCATCGTCCCTTTCTGCGATGCGTACTGCTCAAAGCTCACAATGTGATGTGTTTAACTTGTAGATGTTCGAGAATCCTCATGTTCCTCTCGATGCTTCTTTGTGCACTTTTAAAGCTTCATGAATCAATGTTTATTATTATTATCAATATCCATGTTTCTGATGCATATGTCATAACAGGTAATATGCGCTGGTTAATATGCCCTTCTTGAGATATATTAGTATGTTAATTTTCATCATTAAGTATTTTTTTTTCGAAAGCACTCCAACCTTTTATCCTCTTATTTCATTATATTGATCCCGCTCTGCTTCCAATAACTCATTTCGATATACATCGTGTAATGTATAGAATACGTGAAAATAAATAATATTACTTCTATTTGTTTCCAGCCTTCGCTCACTCTTCTGTCCGACGAGTTTCTCATCGCTTATAGAAAGTGTTGGAATTAGTCGAACATTGTACGTCCTTGTATGTATGTTGAACTTCTTTCACACCGAACATAGCCAACCGTGCTAATCGGAGGTGCGGGGACGGACAACAAAATAAACACAAGATACCCTGATGCGTTCTCCAGTTGTGCAGACTTCGCGTGGAACTTTTTATTCCTCATATTTATCTTGAGCCTTCTTCTTGATGAAGTTCTTCAGATAATTTCCTGTAGTTAATTTCCGTTGGTGGTTGTAGTTATAATGTAACGTCGTGATTTGTTTTATGTTATTTCTAACTACGTGACTTCACCGAAAGAACCAAAGAGTATAGTTATAATGTAGTTCAACTTCAGTGGCTTTGATAATGATACTGTTTATTTCAATTGGTATTCATGAAAAAAAAACATATTTTATAAATGACATGTTCTAAACCCCATTGGAAACTTGTTTTAACACCTCCAATGAGATTGTATGAAGAATGCATCACCATACAAGTGACAATGAGAGTGAAACAAGAAGACACACTTTCGCTGAAGTTATTCACAGCGAAAGTAGAATAGATTTTCATAATATTGGATTTGAGTGATAACGACACAAACATAAGTAGATAAAATGTGAATCATCGAACATTGTACGTCCTTAAGGAACATTAAAACACGTGTTGTTTATTGTACAAAACGTTAAGTTTGTTGTAAAATGCAATGAGTTATACTATGAGATATTGGTGGCAGCAGTGGTGCATTGTGTAGTGCACTGCGCTGTTCACCCGGCAACCTGAGATTCATTCACAGCAACGGCTAACATTCAATATCCAAACGCGTACTGAGTCACCACTTCGCCAACCTGCACTCGCTAGCATGGTGAAGTATGGTTAAGCAACATCCATGACCAACACAGTGTGGGGATGCTTTCATCTAACGTTGGATTGATAAAGGGCTGAACATTATTAAAGTATTATATACAGGTTTTTTTTAATTGCAAATTTACGTGTACTCAGCAGTGTCATTCGACACAATGAGCCACATTTTATAGGCAGTAATTGTACTAGCATTAAAGATCCCACATACGGCATTGATACAAAAAAATGTTCCATAACATCACACAATCCCATGAGGAAGTATGGAGCATGAGAGAGCTGAGGTCACTTCCTAACCACGCAAACGCTTCTACTCCCCTGCCATCACTGTCATGATCCCAAAATTCCTGGTTACCAAATGCTCTCCATCCTTATCAGTGGGAATTCCTATTTTGTGAAAGCACCTCATTGAAAATTAACCAACACCTATACATAGACGACTCCCTGTGGGAATGTGCAGCTAAGCAAATACTCCATGTACTGTAGCCGGCATGCTGAAATTGTACTGAAAGTTGTGAATTTCAGTTTTTTGGAACCACTGATAATTGGATGTTTGCTCTGCAAAGTGAGTTGCTATATCGGTAGACTAATTCTAGTCCAGGCAGGTTGCCAATACGCTACCCAGGGCTCAGAAAGTATCTAACATTAACGTCAGCACACCTGCTATACAGGCAACATGGGCTGCAATCTTGATGAATTAAATGTACCAGATTTAATATTGAACAATTGTTCATAAAAGGTACCCTTCATGAAATAATGTCAGAACCACCTTAAATGAAAAAGGAACACACGCAATAAACATTTAAAAGACAATGGGAGATTAAACTAATTCACGTTCTTTGTTTTGGCAGAATGTAGGTGTGTCATTCACGGACTGCAAGTTATATTTCTGCTTATCCTACATGTGTACGTAACATTTTCATGCAAATATATGTCCACGTGTTTTATTTTCAGATGTGCTTTAACCACTTACATTAACGTGAACATTTTAAAATAGACTTCCAATGCACGCTGTTATAAATACACTATTGTAAATTGACGTATATATATAATTAGCCACTTTCATGCCACGATTGACATGGCGTGAACCCAACTTGATGTGAACTTTTGGAAACGGCAGCAGAAGACGCGCGCAATAATGTTTAGACACCGCTGGGGGCAACAGAAAATTACGCAACAAAGGAGAAAACGGTGCAGAGCAATGTCAGCCGATTTATCCCCCCCACACCACCACCCCCACCACCACCACGATTCTTTTTGAAACACAAAACCTTGGTGCGAGGGACTTGTTTGTCAGAAAAATATCCCAAAATACTTGGTGACACGAGGAACTAAGCTAAATCAGCCACTCTGGCCTCCCGCCCGCCGGCGGTATATTCTTGCTCCACGGCGGGCCTAAAACATTCTAAATTTACCTGAAGAGACGTAGGGGACATCTCCTCATGACATTTGTTTACTCTTACACGAACAACTTGTTGAGGGCTTATTCAAAAAGGGTACGTTTACGCACGCCTGCTTGTGTCACTTTAAGTTCAAGAAGGGCAGAAAATGCCTACGGTGCAGTCTTCACCGCCCCCCCTCCTCTCCCCTTTGGCGTCAGCTGTCGTGTGCATTACTCTGCTGCAGGTCGTCGGCTATATTTAGCAACCCCCCCCCCACCGATATCGCTTTACTTCTAGAACTCCAGAACCACCAGAAGAAGGCAGCGATCGAGCGTTGCGTTGCCGCGCGGTAAAAAAAAAACCCCCGTTCTCGAACTCGCTGAAAGTGACAGCTCCAAGGCACGCGCGCGCCACTTCATCCGCGGAAGCGGGAGGAGGAGATGGTGGTGGTGGTGGCGGGGAGGGAGGGAGAGATAGCAGGCGGCGTGGTGGACCCTCGGCGGCGATAGGGGAGGGATGTTTGCGCGAGCCACGGGAGCACGAGTCGGTGGGTGGGTGGGGGGTGGTGGTGGTGGTTGAGGGAAATGCCGCACGTGCCTCTGGAGTAGTAGCTCCACGCGTGCCGATTCCAGGCCACCGGATAAAAATATAGCCGCTAAACAGCGCGCCGTGTGGCCTTTTCTAATGAACAGTTGCAAAGAGACAGCCGACAAAATTAAGAAAAAATGTCATTTATGTAATGACTCAGTAAAAATTATTTCACATTGACACCATACAATGCATTATTATGAGTTGCAACCTACTGTCATTGCTGTGATTTACATTTTCTATAGAGCTGTATATTAATTGAAGATGATATTCCTGTAGTGTTGCGCGGAACACTTTAATATTTTGCAACTTTATTTTAACGAACACCTCTAATTAATGTGAATACTTTAACAAAAAAAAAAATCTGCATTATAATTGGCAAAGTAACTCAACACTGTTAAAATTAATGCCAAGACAAACGATTCAAAAGCACACAACTAAGTCATGTATATGTGAACCATCTTCAGGAGCTGGAGGCGAGGCTCTGCTGCTGATACGGTGACAAAGTTAAATGCCATGAGTAGAAAGTGCCAAACAAAACTTCATGTCCACATAAAATACGATTGACTGATACAAACATTTTCAGTGAAATGTACTTCTCTTTCCTTTCAAATGAAAGGAAATAGAATGTAAACCACAGACCGACTGATGCACCATATACATCCCAAACATTGCACCACGGACATAAGGCATCCCAAAGAAGAGAATCAGCCAAACGGTTTACCTGATGTCGTCTCAGTATTGCCAAGTGGTGGATCAACGTCCTGCACCCTTGTGGATCCAGCTGTCCGACTGCTCGTCAAACAAAAACTTGACGGTTACCGAAGCGTCAACTTTACCTCTGTGAGGCTTCGACACCTTCAGATCAGCCTTGCGCACAATCGTGGCCAGCGCTCATGAATGCTGGCGAGCTGGAGGCTTAGGCTCTGCCGCCGATGCCGTGACTTCGCGTCACTCCACTAACGGCCGCGGTTATTTTGGGAAGGTGCTTATGGCTGTAGTCCACGGGGTACGGAGGTCTACTACCATCTCATTGGCCGAAGCTGTGGGGGTAAGAACGGCAGCTGGTGTCACCGGCAGAGGCGCCCACATCAGAGGAATCGTTTACAAAACGGCACACACACACATCGAGAATTGTCTCTTGTTTTGAACAAAGTGAATCACCCACTATATCAACCGAAACTATTAAAGAAAGTCGCGATTTGCTCTTTTGATGTATTCGATGGGATGTTGAACATCGTTGACATTGATCCATAGATTTCCGAGTGCACTGCATGATGGAACTCAGAGCAGTTTGAGCGGCGCGTTGTTGGCATGTTGATGTTCAAGTCAGTCGTAAAAATCCAAAGCAATCGATGAGGAGGAGCTTCATTCGTCAGAATTTGACTTAACACATTTACATGTTATCGTTGTAAACGTCACAATTTGACCGTTTCAAGTGCAATTACCATTGATCATAATGCTTCTTATCTGTACATATATAGGGGTGTTACGGAGGAGCTGTATGTGTAGGGGTGTTAGAGAGAGAGCCGTTATGCATGGCAGCTTATGGGAAACAAACACAGTGGGCGGGGCTACGTGAGTGCACGGGGGGGGGGGTGCTCTCAACGACGTCCGCACCAGGCAGCCCGGGGCCCCACCTCTCAGCGGGGGTGGAGTATAAAGGGGGATGTGTCAGAGGGCTCGGGGCAGAATGTTTAAGTAAACTCTTGAAGACCGAAGACTGCCTAGCTAGAGCCCTGGACTCCCCTGGGACGCCGCCCTTGTCAGGGCCGCGCAGGACCGAGCCAGCGGCGTGGTCCCGTGAACCAGAGCCAGGACTCTGGGACTCCGGGTACCGTAGCCCGACTGACCAGTGTCGGGCCAGACAGCCTCCCCTAGCCCAGTAATTGGAGGATTAGGTGGCAGGCTAGGGGTAGCTAGCCGTGTGTTCCCAGCTATCCGGGTGAGGGGGCCGATACCCCCTCCAGTACTGTATGTCCCCAGTGACTGTTGTGAAATAAATACGTGTGCCTCTACTCGGGTGTCCACGCGTCCTCAACGGTACTACATCTGGTGACAGAAGTGAACAACAACGAACATGGACACGCGCCGAACAGCTCGGGCCAGGGTGCAGGAGGCGGAGGACACCGCGGGAAGTGCGGTGCCAGAGACGGCTGATGGAGGCAACGAGCAGCCGGGGCCGAATGCATCCTTACCGGGGCATCGGGAGGAAGGGGAGTCGCCATCCGACGGACTTCGGCTGGCGCACGCGAGGCTGGCGGAGCTGCTGTATGCTGCTGCCGCCACACTCGAGAGCATCACTCAGCTGGGGGCTGCTGGACCTCCGCGGGGCGAGGACGGCCGACGACCGTTGCGCCTTCCCGCCATTTCTACTGACTACAACTTTGAATCTCCTGCCATCGCCGCAGCAGCTGCCGAGGGCGTGGCCAGCCTCAACCTGGGGTCCGACATCGGCCTCGCAGGGGCTGCCGCGTCACCACCAACGGACGGAGCGTCACCATCAGCGCGACAGGCGATTCCATCTGTCGTTCGTGCCGACGCTCAGCCGAGTTGCGGGGACAGCAAAGCGCGGGCCTCCACGGCGATCGCTGCGCTACACCAAAGGCTGCCCCCGCTGAAAGAGTTTGTAGCTGAGGAGGGCGACTGGGGGGGGTTCCAGCGGCGCTTCCTCGCGCACCAAGAAATGGCGGGGTGGTCGGACGCCGAAGCCCTCTGCGCGCTGCCGGCGCTCCTCGACGGCGACGCCCTCGCCGCTCTTACGTCGGCACCGAGGGACAAGCGCTCCACTCTTCAGATGGCGCTGCAGTTGCTGGCTGGGGTCTACGGACCTTCGGCGGAATGCAGACAGCGATTTTACGATCGCCAGCGGGGTGCAAAGGAGTCGCCCCTCGCCTACCGTACGAGCCTTCTGGCGTTGGCAAAGACGGCCTTCCCTCGTATGGATGACCAAGGCATGGACGCGATGGTCACTGAGAAAATTCTTCTGCTGGCGGACGACCTGGACATCGCCATCGTCGCACAGGAGGACACGGAGATGGGTTCCCTCCAGGCGGCGCGGCTCCTCCACGCTAACCTCCTGTCACATCGACGGAAGGCCAGCAGGGCAGCGGCCGGGCGTACGGTGGCTGCTGTCACCCCCCCGACGGAGGAGGTCTACGCCGCCGACTTCCGACAGCAGCAGAGGGTGGGAGTACGGGCGGGCCGGGATGGGTCGGGCCGCTCCGACCGTCCGTCATCACCGCCTGCGCTCCCGCGCTGCTATAACTGCGGCATCCGGGGCCACGTCGCCTCGGGGTGCCGCTCTCCTCGACAGCGGGGGACGACGCCTCGCCGGGACGCCGGCCCTCCTCCTCCTTCCAAGCTCCATCAACATGACCCGGCGAGTCGCGGCACCCCACATGTTTGGCCAAAGCACACACCCGTTACACACAAGCACACCGCAACGAACGGGGGGGCCAACATTGCGCACCGTCGGGCCAACACGCACCACTATGGGGACCCAAATCGAACCCAGGCAGTGGTCCGTGTTGGCCCACCGCGTTGTGGCGGCGTCGTCGGGGTCGTCGGCCGTAGTAGGGCACATTGACGGGGTCGAAGTGCGTATCCTCGTCGATACAGGAGCGTCGGCGACTATCATTTCGGAACTCATATACAACATTCTCCCCGTCCAGAGTCGTCCTTTGCTACCGGTTAATGTCCCATTCTACGCTGCTAACGGGGGCTCATTGGGTATCATGGGTCAGATTCGCGCACAAATTTCGATCGGTGATATTAAATTGTCCGGCCCCATTTTTGTTTCCTCCTCGCTGGCGGTTCCGTGCCTGCTGGGGACGGACTTCTTGGGCAAAATGCCAATTCGGATTTTGATTGATCAAGGTTGCATTGAGCTCCCGTCGGGACGACGGATGGCGTTTTTGCCTTCCCCTACTGCGGCTCGGTCGGCGTTCGCGACGGTACCGGCGTTTGTCGTTCAAACGGTTCGCGTGCCGCCGGGGGCACAAATGTTGGTGCCCCTAAAACTTCGTAGGCCCTTCGCTAAGGGTGTTGGGGACCAGGGTGTCCTGCTGGGGCCATCTAGGGCCGGGGTTAGCGGGCCGCATTTAATTCCCGCCCAGACCATCGTAAGGGGGGACGGGGACCCTTTCATCGCGGTCTTCAATGTGGGGTCGCAGGCCGTGGTAATTCCTCAAGGGACCGTGCTTGCTCACGCAACGCCGGTGCCCTGCGAGGAACCTGTTGCCAATCACGTTGGCACTGCCACGTTCCCCGCCACCCCCAGGGGAAATAGATATTTGTTAACCGGGGTGGAGTACTTCACGCGCTGGCCTATGGCCTGGCCCCTGGCCAACCAGTCGGCAGCAGCCATCGTGGAGGCCTTTGTCCAGGGATATGTCCTTGACAAAGGTGCTCCCGAGCGGCTGCTGACCGACCAGGGTAAAAAATTTTCTGGCAAATTGCTTCAACAGGTCTGTGAGATCCTGGGCACGAAAAAGATTCGGACCTCTCCATATCACCCACAAACCGACGGGATGGTCGAGCGGTTGCATCGTACCATCACGTCGATGTTGTCACAGCAGGTTTCGGACTCACAGACAGATTGGGACTTGAAAATTCAGGGGGTCCTGGCAGCATACAGATTGGCCCCCCATGCTGCCACGGGATTTTCCCCCTTCTTCCTTATGTATGGCCGCGAACCTGACCCACCTGTTCGGGCCCAGCTGCAGATCCCAGCGCCACAGGGAAAAACTCAATTGGCCGAACATGTTAAATTTAACCTGGAAAAATTGACAGAGGCGCAGGATGCTGCCATGCAAAATTCTGACATGCGGCAGAGGGCTAATGAGCGCCTCAGACTGGGTCGCGCGCATGTGCTACAGTGGAAGCCGGGGGACAGGGCATGGCTGCACTGTCCCCAGGTACCGCTCGCAACCTCCTCAAAACTGGTGTGGCCGTGGCGGGGCCCCGTCGAGGTGGTTGAGGTCCTGAGACCTCAGTGCGTACGCATTAAATGGGGGAAGCGCCGGTGGTTTGTAGACCCCTCCAGGCTCAAACCCTTCGTTGCGGTGCGAGGTCCCACTACACACGCGCGTGGCCAAACATGTGGGGGGGCGACCGACTCAAAGAGTTCGTCTCCGCTGCTCTCGTCTGACGCGTTGCCGGCTGTCCCGCCCCCAGGTGCACCGGGAGTGATGGGCTCATGCCCGACGACCCCCACGGGGGATGCCGAGGGTCTTGCGACGTCAACAACAGACTCACTCGGAGATGGACACTTGCCACCCGACGGCCTGCCGGCCGGGATCATCCTGTGTGACGGGCCTGCGGCGAGGACGCGCGCAAAAATGCGCAGACTCTTGTGACGCACGGAGTGAAAATGGGAAAAAAAAAGGAAAAAAAGAATTTTTTTTTTAATATTTTTTTTTTTAATATTTTTTTTTTCCTGTGTACGTTCACATGTTATGCTCACTGTGTGCGGCGTCGGTGGTGTGCTCCTGGCACATTGCATTGTACGAATGTTGTGTTCGCTGTGTGTTGTGTGTGTGCTGGGGGGTTTCCTGAAAAAAATGTATATACGTTGGTTGTACGGATTTCGTATTTATTCGGGGGTGGGGTGCGTCGGGTTATTTTCCCTTCCTGTTGTTCTTCTCGTTGCGTTATTGTTGTAAAAATGAGGCACACGCTGGGGGATCGAGGGGTGAATAAACTTTTATTGTCAAGGTTGCAGCCGGGACGGCTGCGAGCTGTACAGGGGGGGGTGATGTAGGGGTGTTACGGAGGAGCTGTATGTGTAGGGGTGATAGAGAGAGAGCCGTTATGCATGGCAGCTTATGGGAAACAAACACAGTGGGCGGGGCTACGTGAGTGCACGGGGGGGTGCTCTCAACGACGTCCGCACCAGGCAGCCCGGGGCCCCACCCCTCAGCGGGGGTGGAGTATAAAGGGGAATGTGTCAGAGGGCTCGGGGCAGAATGTTTAAGTAAACTCTTGACGACCGAAGACTGCCTAGCTAGAGCCCTGGACTCCCCTGGGACGCCGCCCTTGTCAGGGCCGCGCAGGACCGAGCCAGCGGCGTGGTCCTGTGAACCAGAGCCAGGACTCTGGGACTCCGGGTACCGTAGCCCGACTGACCAGTGTCGGGCCAGACAGCCTCCCCTAGCCCAGTAATTGGAGGATTAGGAGGCAGGCTAGGGGTAGCTAGCCGTGTGTTCCCAGCTATCCGGGTGAGGGGGCCGATACCCCCTCCAGTACTGTATGTCCCCAGTGACTGTTGTGAAATAAATACGTGTGCCTCTACTCGGGTGTCCACGCGTCCTCAACGGTACTACACATACATAGAAACTATCTCAGTTTTAACAAACAAACACGTAGATTTGAAGCTTTCGTGACTGCAATGATTCATATTCTTAGGTTTTTTCGGTAAAGTCACGTAGGTAAAAACATTAAAAAGTAAAATAAAATAAAAAAACCGAAGAATATGAAACAAACACGTCTTCATTTGCCTCACTAATAGACATAAACTAATCAATAACTGCACTCCTTAGCGTAACCATGAGCATACCGCAAAAAATAATGTTCATGTTACATGCAAATGTACTTAGGTAAGTGCCTTGTGATAAGACTTTATGTTATCAGCCGATGTCACTCAGCTCAAGAAAAACGGATGTGGTTACACGTTTCCATTATAAGATTAAAAGTCATCCATGCATGATATTTTATTCATAGGGCATTCCAGTAGTAAATTGGCAATTACAATAGCGTAATACATATGATGTGTATTTCAATCAAGTGAAACACTCATAAACTTATTTACGTAATTTTTTTAATATGTTTATTTGATGAAAGGAGATTACCCAAAATGTTTGGTGAATTTTCCGTATATTGTTTCGCAATTAGGCAGTGGTTATGAGGACGCGGGTAAAGCATTTTCAGCCTTTGATTGCACACCATGACTGCCAAGGCAGGCAAGTCGCTTATGTTTTACCGCAAATACTTGTGTGACATTGTGTGCAATGGTGTATCACTAACGTTATGTACACAGATAGCAATCAAAACTTGAATCAAATGATCGAGTAAAAAACACACCCTTTGGAATGCATACTTACATATTCTAAGCAATGTGTAAAATCGATACAGTGAAGTATGTGAAAACTTCATTGCATTATCACTCGCATTAGGGACACACAGGATCAATGCATGTGTTGTACCAGCAGCACAAGTAACTATAGCTTCACGGGAAGGGTTAAAATTGGCCAGTCTGATAATTATAATAAACAACAGGCAGGGGACATCTTTATCTAATCTTGTTTTTAAGCGCTAAAAGGCTGACGGGGAGTGCACTCAATATCGAGCCAGTTTGCATGGAGGTGACACTTCAATTCCTGCAGCTCAAACATGTTTGCCATTTGCTCTAAATGTATTTATCTACAGAGATATGCTAAGCAATGCAGTTAAGCCACTTTGCACACAACGTCGCTGTCAGGGTCTTGTATTTAGTCAAATGCAGTTTACGTTATATGCATTCAGAACAAATGTTTCCTTCTAAGAATAGCGCGTGCATATTAATAGAAATAAGTTTGAAGCGGCACGGGTAAACAGCATACAGTTTAAGAGAAGTAGAAAATGACTATGTCGTCAGCACACACGTGAATGTGTCAGTCACCAGAGACGACGGTCCATGGGTTTTTACAAAGATAGAAAATAACAGTGGCCAATGGTGGAGTGCCGAGGTTTCCTCATATTTATCCTCATCTGTCCTGTGAGAATCCTGTTTATAAATACACGCTGCTGCTGCTGCGTTCATTGGCCCCAGTTCAGGCGAGCCATCGTTGCCCCCCCCCCACGTTCGAACCCTCCAGGTGCCTCAATGCCTCCAAAATCGGTGAAAAGGGTCCAAATAAAGACGAAAAAAAAATATCTCAGAGGTCTTTGCTCTCCTTCTTGATCATAATCTGCTCCCAAAGGCCCCACACAGCAGCTTTTAACAGTGATATGCTATCCCATTCGTTGACAAAACAAGTGTGGAAAGTGGTCTGATGGGCTACATTTTGCGATACTGGCTCCACTGTGCGTCTTCTTCCCCAATTTGCAATATTACCCTTCACCCGCCGCAATACACGCTCACGCCACATAAATGCGAACTATCGACCTCACCCGATTACCCACAATGTTCTCGCCCCACAGCACAAACTTCCGAGTTTGCCTTTACGCCGTGCCCAGATGTTCGAGAATTATATTGCGGAAATGAACAAGGCGTGTGGCACTTCCATCTCCCCTCCCCCCACACCTGACGTGGATTTCCATAGTCTCTCAAGAGAGCACCTCCCTGGATACTCATCCACGTGCTTTTTTGCAAATCTACTGCACCTCTCTAGATGTCCCACTTTTCAATTAGCTGGAGGTCCCAATTTGGGGCAACCACAGTGGCGAGATGTTAACTCCCTCGCCTGGTATGTAGGAGGTCGTGGGTTCAATCACGACGCTGACGCCTGCTGTATATCCACCCGTGGCCGTGTGGATTTTTCTCTGGGTTCTTCGGGTTTTCCCTCCACATTTAGAGTGTTTGGCTGCTATAAATGTCCACGTGATAAGCCACTTCGTTGAGCTATCATTTTCAGCCAGGTCGCTTCTGAATAAGAGCTATATATCTCAGTGGGCCTTACCTGGTATAAAATATTATAATTTTGTTTCGTATTTCAAAGGTTGAAAGTGGAAAAATAATCCATTGTTTAATCTGTGATCAACTCTGCCAATGTTGAGCACCTGGTTAGAGACATTGGAGATGAAAGGGATAAATATCGTCTGTAAACTTTTTCTACGTATTTACACGGATGCTGTGAATTTGTACGATTGTGGGTAATTTGGCGTGTTGGGGTCTCCTCCGTTGATGCTGGACGTGATGATTGGGTGCCACTTAGCCTGCTCCTTCCCCATCCCCTCTCTCTACCTTTCCCCCGGGGTTTTACTTTGTACTTGCACGTGTTGTTGTCGACCCGGCTTCTTGCCTTCCCGAAGTAATATTACGTACCTTTTTGTGTTTTATTTGTTTTATTGTTGTTTAAATACATTTAACAAATTAATTATATACGTTAAAACAATACGTCCAGCAACCGGTAACAAAGATACAAGGCGAAATATGAACAATGAGTGATTGGGAGGAATTATAATGAAGCCAAATTGGAATTAACTGGAATAAAGTCTGCCTCAGCAGCAGATCATGCTTTCACACCTGATGACGGACGCTTGTGTTGCGCCCAAAACGTCGTGATTTGTTTTATTTTATACCTAAGTGACTTTACCGAAAGAACCAACGAGTATGGAATAAAGTGCTTAAAAAAACTACGGACCAATAATATAATTAATTCTTTGCTGCCATGCAATTTTATTCTTAAGATTTAAATTAATACAATTCTTAATAAAAAAAATCTTGGCAAAAAAAAACAAAGATGCGATGTATCACATGAAGTTACAAACAGCCTCCTTGTTTTCCGTGATGAAAACCCTTTGTTATGTCCTGGGCTGGACTTCTCTGCTGCTATGTAAGCGCTACATTGGTAATAATTTCAAAAACTTAATGCTGCATTTAGTATTGCACAACTCCTGTGATGTGCTGCCAATTTTTTGTTGTTGCGGAGGGTTCTCTCCAGGACACAGCCACACCCAGACAGCGCATAACACGGGCACTCCACGTGCATGCGAGAGCCTGCAAATGCAGGTCAGTAGCAACTCGTGGGCATATCATCCCACACTGAACCTGAATAAATGTACGTGGCTATGGAAATATAACATTTTATTGTAAGCAATATGCTTTTTGTATTGAACAGGGCCACATTGTTTACATAGAGTGCTCTTGCCACTAGCGTTAGTTTCGGTTTAGTTGTTAGTGTTAACATCTGGCAACCCAGCAGAATTTATTGAACAAAGCCGAAACTGGTTCATAGTTTGTTTTTCTTAAGGAAATGCTGCTGGATAATATTGGTCTGGAAATCCAAGGCCAATGGACAAGTATTTGTTTTTATACTGGTAGGAACCTCCTGGTTACACCAGCCCACAGGGGATTATTGTGTCCGTCCGTCCGTCGTGCATCCAAAAATGGGAGGGGTGGGGCTGGGTGGAGAGGGGCAGGGTGGGGAGGGGCTAGGTGGGGAGGGGCTGGGTGGGTAGGGTGGGGCTGCGTGGGGGGTGGGAGGGTTGGGGCTGGGTGGGGAGGGGCTGGTCACCCCGTGGTGCCCTTATAAAACTCAACGTTTAACCTACTCACGCCGGCTCGTGCCCGCCCTCACAGTCGCCCATATTTGCGGAATACACCACGCCGCCGTTGACCCTGGCCATTGACCGAGCAACCCAACGTTCCTACCAGCTCCCTCCGCAGGAATGTGTTTTTCATGTGGAGACAGAATGAAGTTCTTCTCATGCATTTCTTGGATGTCTTTCTTTGTTGATCGTAATTGTCATGTTCTTAAAAACATGCAGATCATATTTTTGTTTAACATTTTCCTACATTGTAAATACTATTTTCAACTGGAGTTTCTTCATAATTTGGATGCAATTCACTTCGGGCGGGTGATGGGGCCCAGCGGTAGCGCGTTCTCCACTTGTTGCTGAGCTTCACGGTTCGAGTTCAGCGGCTGCCCTTGTTATTGCTGCGGGTTGACGAGATGTGTGCCGCCTACTTTACAGTGGAGGTTAAAGATCCAACGATGTCATTCGCAGGAGTAGGCTATTGTGTGCCGGCGTCATGGTCAAACATTTCTCAAGTTAAATTTTGACTTAAAACTTTCGTGACTGCAGGAATTCATATTCTTTGGTTCTTTCGGTAAAGTCAAGTAGATGATTTACGTCGTTTCGATATTTGTCATACCTTTCAAGAGCGCATTCCCGATATAAACTGGGGTATTACTGTATATATTTGGGTTGGATCGTACGAATTAAAGCATATTTGTGTATTTAAAGCTTTCGTGACTGCAGGAATTCATATTCTTTGGTTCTTTCGGTAAAGTCAAGTAGATAGAAAAATAGTAATAAATAAAGTTAATAAAAATAATGAATAATAAAATAAAAATAAGAGAAAACAAAAAAAACTAATGTAGACTTTAGCCTGGTTCTTAATCTGGGTGAGTGTACTGGCAGTCTATAATGTAGACTGTAGCCTGGATATTAAGTTTGGTGAGTGCACTCGCAGTCTTTAATGTAGACTGTAGAAATGGTTATTAATCTGGGTAAGTGTACTGGCAGTCTATAATGTAGACAATAGCCTGGTTCTTAACCTCGGTGAGTGTGCTGGCAGTCTATAATGTAGACTGTAGCCTGGTTCTTAACCTCGGTGGTTGTAACATTTCAAAAATTACTCGATTGGGATTATAAATAGCAATCGTCGCCCCCTACTGCGAAATCTTGGCACGACTCTTCCTGAAAAAGAGTCAAGAGGACTCATTGAGGCTTGCCTGGGGAAACTACCCCAATAAATAATCATAAACACAGCCTTTATATTTTTAATATGCGTGCCACGCTACACATTCCCAGTGCAGAGCCAATTCTTTCACCTTTCCGGTATACTTAAGCATGGCCATATTTCTCTGGCTACTTTATGACATTGAAGATAATCCAAAAAGCCAGTGGAAAAGTTGCCCCCATCACCCACATATAGCAAAGCTGAAAATAAATTACCATGAGCCCGTAGAGAAGAGCAGCATTTCAGACCCAGACCACACGTGCCACACCGAAGAGGTAGCATTCTCAGCAATGATGAATTACTTCAAATGAAACCCTACTCCCAGTGGCCGTAACTTATTGCCAAAGCCTGCTAGTGCCCCAGTCAAAGCAAGGATATATTGACTACCCGACCAACACGTGTAATAAACAGGCTTATAGTAATAATTGGCTTCTTTTGGGGTTATGTCGAGTAAATAAAATACGTTGTATACAGGCTTCGGCTTATCAAGCACTGTGGGTTCAACGAAACTCATTGTAAAAGCCTTTGTGAATGTCAAATGTGCCTAAAAGTGCATCCCCTCTGAGCTGGCTAGCAGTGTTCCTGCCCAACACAATCAGCATACGCTACATGCCCTTCAACATGTTTATGAAATAACGTGGCAGACAGCTCACGTCTGTACATTATCTTCTTGAGTGCCTTCCAATTCAATTGCAGGGGACAAGTTAAATTTAGATGGCCCTCCATCATGACAATGCCTTCCAGAGGTTGGTCGTAAACAGAGAGTGAAAGTAGTGTCGCAAGTGGGCCAATGGTTTGATAGTTTTTTTTATTTAATACAAGTTATTTAATGCATAACTTAAATTGTCAATTCTACATTTTTTTAAAAAGTATATTTTAGGGGGAAATTCGTTACAATTATTTACTTATAAATTTACATCATGAACATTCAGCATTATTAACTGGCTATGTTAAGAATTGTTTACACGAGAAATTATTTTAAAATAAAATATTTTGTTTTAAACACACTGTACATATTGAAATTATACACGCCCAATACATTATTAGCATGGAATGAGAGCTTATATATAAATGTTTGTATCCTGGTAAACTTTCTAGTAATATCATTTAGTGAATCATGAGTGTATTTTTGAAGACGAATTCATGCAATACTGAATGGAGTAATCTCAAAGATGGACCAGTAGAGTATTTGGAACGACACATGATGTTGCCTATTACATTTGGACAACCAGTACTTATAACTGCACATGTACAGCACTTTCAAAATTTCATGAATATATGATCGGCTTGCCATGAATCACACTGGCCACTGTGGGATGGTTAAGATGGGGAGCATAGATTTTGGGGGAGAGTACAAGCCAACAACAGATGTTGGTGCACTACCATTTGAGAGAATGGTAATGAAATTGCAGCTAAAGGACATTACACACCCAAGAAGATCATCACTGCAGAGATGCAGTGATCAGGCCCACCCGTGTGCTTGAGTGAGATGGATTGTGGCATTGCAATACTGTGAGGGATGGCCATGGCATGGGGAAGCCTTCGGCAATGGAAATAGTATGGCTGATGATTATAGCATAAAACTGTGGAACGTTTCGCATGCAACGTGATTTTCTCTGAGCACATGTCATTAGCTAAAATATTACATTTATTTTTTTCAGATTTGAGTCACTTTTACAATGGTAGATACTTTTCAGCCCAGGTTATCATAAACAATGCTACGTTTTCTCTAGTTTCAGATGCTCCTGTGGTGTAACGGTTAGCACACTGGACTTGCAATTAAATTGACAAGTTTATAACATATCCCCACACTCTGTCCACCCAGCATTAAACATTGGCACGCCACAGTAAGTGGTAAGGAAAAGTATGTCATTATGGAATAATACACACAAATAAACCTCTAGAGGGGCTCTGTAGAACTCCCTCGAGTGGAGGCCCTACTGCCAGTAGTGGCTTGAGCCTTGAGCAGGGTTGCACCTTTACATTTTATCTCTAGATTATGGCCATTAATGGTGAATGTGGGGAGTTACATATGTGGGAGCACAGCTGTACAGTAACAACAACGTACTGCACTATTAACCCGGCGACCTCACGGCCACAGCTGACATGAGCGATATCCGGGCTGGTCCTGGGTCTCCTCCTCCTTCCCTCACCAAACGGCACCGAGCACCATGGCGAAGTTGACGTCATACAACCCAAAGAGGCACGGGACGAAGACTTTCATCAAGAAGTTGGATCGACAAAGAGGCTGCACATTATTTCGAATGAACTTTCATTTTTGGCGTTGCGAATGTGCATTTCCAGTATCGTGTATACATTATATTAATAATTATCCATATTCATAATAAAGGTTTGTGGGTTAGATCGCGTTATTTATAAATGCGTCGCAACCCTCCACTACCCGACACGGCCAATCAGTAAAAAATGTGTCACGTTGACAAAAGACAAATAGTTCACTACTTTAGCCCACCGGTGTGTTGAAGAGTGAATCCACAACATTTACAATTTTTGAGTACGACATTTCGCTGGTGATTACATCCAGCATCATCGGGCAAATTTGACCAGAATTATCCATATGTTCAACAACGGCGACGCTTGCTCTGGTCTGCCTCTATTTCCTCGAGAACAAAGCACCCCCTCCCCGCTGGCACCTGTCCATGAAGACGACATCACCCCCAACTCCATCCTGCCCAGCTGCGCCATCAAATCCCACTGTTTGCTTCGCAGAGAAAGGCGGGGAGCGCTCGCCTGTTCGTGTGACGCCGTCAGCACGAAGGGCACGCGTTTCTCCTGTTCCGCAGTCGCGATAGTGAAACGCGACACGCCACTTTGGGCGCAAATGCGTGCGCGTGCATGCACGTTGGACTTCTTTCGCAGCGTGCACAGCCAACCGTGCTAATCGGAGGTGCGTCGACAATTGTGCGCATGCGCACCATTGGACATCTTGATTTAAGAATTAGGAAGCGGCTGGAGCTACGCAACGTTTAAATCTAGATACAAAAACGCATTTCTCTAGAACAGTGTTGTGTTTAGTTGTTTATCCCCCCCCGCCCGCGCAGCTACGATTAGCACGGTTGGCTACGTACGACGCGAAAGAAGTTCAACACACGTAACCGAACATGTCTAGGACATTTCCACTGGGTTTTTTTTTGGTCTTTTCCCAAAAATGTATCATTTAATCAATGTCGGTTGCGCCGCGCAACGTTGCATTTCTCTGCGTGCTTCGCGTTTCACGGCGGCGAGGTTATTTTCGCGTAACACGGCCAGCCAGCCAAACCCTCCCGCTTTTGGAGAGCCGCGTTACAAGCGATTTGTTCTTTCCATGGCCCCGCCGCAGCGGAGCGGCGGAGGATCTGCCATCAGTCAGCAACGAGGCACCTGCCTCTGCCACCGCGGCGCATGAGGGGTGAGTTTGCTCATTTGGCACTTGGGCACGCGCCGCGCGAGCCCAAGTGCTTCGAGCTAATCTCTTACACGCGCGCGCCGCGCATGCGTGCGTACACGCTGTGCACACATACATAATCCGCCCCCCCCCCTCCCACACACACACACTTGAGTCAACTCCACAAAAATTAGAATGTGAATTATATAAAGCTGTCCGAATGTGGATGCGACATTTACTTTGATATGAAATTGCGTGAATAAATGAGCAATGTGGTGAAATTGAAACGCTACTTTTTTCTCTATCTTATGAACATGGCACTGGTGCAATTTGTGTGCATATTGTGTTATGACAAAGATCCCACGTGTAGCTTTTTAACAGACTGTTGTGACAAGTGCTGTGAGCGAGCATCTATGAAGGTGTCGGTGGCCAGCACCACGTCTGATTGCTTTTTTTGTCTCCCCAGTAGCGAAGTTTACACACAATGCACCAGGAACTCATTTTAGGCTGAGTGGACCTAGAGGAGGCCCAGGACCGGTTCAGACAATCGTAACTGGCGTTGGCCGTGAGCTGGCATCGAACTCTGGTCACCGGGCTTGTAGTGCAACGTGCTAACCGCTATGCTACCGCTCCCCACATGTACACACACATACACACTATGCGGCATTTTTTTTTATAAAACACAACATGTATACATTCTACATCTACGCTTTTATAACAGTCAAATATGCATATGGCATGGAGATGTCCAGGATGGGAAGCCAGGCATGGCAGCGCACACTTGCAATCCATACATTTGAAGGCAAAAAGTGGTGATGTGGTCAGTGAATGGCAGTAGAAAAAGTAGATTTGTGAATCTATCTCTGTGTAGCTTTGAGTGTTGTTTCCTTATACCCGGTGGGTTTTCTCCAGATACTCCTCCCATGTGCAAAAACATACGTGTTAATGAAATTGGCCAATTATCTCCATACTGGATGCTTTTTGAAGAATCATCCTGAAACTCCGTGAGGCTCTCCTTGGATAAACACAGGGGTAACTTGTTAACAGTAATCACAGCACACACGCGTGTGTAAAAGCCACGAAGCAGCGTGCCCTCTACTCTGAAACTACTGCAGACTCGAATTGTTGGAGAAACAGCGTCTTCATGATAGCCCAACACGAACAGAGTGGTGCAAATACCAAATGTACTCATGAGTTGGCTGTGACAGTCATGCACATGGTGTCCGATTCACAAAGTATTCTTGGCCATCACTCCACCTGGCAGAACGATGGCTGAGTTTATTTGTTTGCGAAACTCCCAAACGCCCTGCGACGCGGCCATGATACGGCAGTACAGTAAGTTGATCCGTGATTTCCCTTCGTATGTCTAAATTTTCTCCAGGTAGGGATGCTGTTGCGGTGCAATAGTTCGCACAATTCACTTGCATTTGCGAGGTTGCCGGTTTGATCACACGACACAGCAGTTGAAGAAACAGGGCAAGTTTCTTGAATCGCCCTGTCTGTGTCCACCGAGCAGTATAAAACTGGGAGACCACAGTAGTGGATCTGGCCAGCAAGAAGGAGTAGGCCAAAAATACCATCTTGAAGTGTCATCATCTATTTTACAAAGTTAGAATTCAAATCTCTCTCTATAGCTCCCTCTAGTGGAAGCCCTTCTCTGCGTATGCGAAATAAACTCGAGAACGTAACGAGAGAAAAAATATGAAAGGCTGGCGAGAGGACATCATACATCGACTTTCGTACTGTGCGCACGAGAGAGGCGATTCGCAGCCTAAATGGCGGGGCTTGGATCATGATATCATGCCGCCCAAAATGAAATGATCTTACCCCTTCAAAAGCGTATGGCTGCTAAGTTTCGTGTAAAATTATGCTATGCCCATTGCTCCTGGCAAATTTGCATACAATGTTCTTCACTCATTTGGCAAAATTACTTTTTCTGGACATCTTCTTAATCAAGCATGGTAAATGAACATTCCACATTTTCATCCAATTTAAAAACTACTGTATTATATGCCAATCATGAGAGGAGCATGGAAGACCGGTAAAATTGCCCAGAATCACCACATTGTGTCCATAAATGCTGTTAAAGTTTGGATATAAAGTGAGGGCTTTCGACAGCTATTGGAGAATTGGTTTCCTCGACTGCCAGAGGAGCCCTTGGGTCTGGCAAGCTAAGAAAAGCATTTGGCAGAGTTTATCTTGGCAGTGTTGTCCATTGATGTGGTCGCTTTCATAACTCACAGGACATATATTAAATGACTCCTACGTTGCATTAAAAACAATGCACGGGCAAAATACAGCAATATTGTACAGCAATATGCGTAGCATATACATAACATGACCCACAGATAGGGAAACCCCCTGGGATTGTAGTTACAGCATGCTAACCCCTGCATTACTACCTCTTAGGCAAAAAGCATCTGAACACATTTTACCTAGTAGCAGGTAAACATGTTAAAAGGTGTTACCTGGTGGTGTAGTGGTAGCAAACTGGACTATTCAATTTAGAGGTCACTGGTTGAAATAACTGAAACTTTTTTTTACCCCCCCCCCCTCGTCTCTGTTCATCGAGCCGTAAAAATGCGTCCACCACTTTTAGTTGATCGACAGGTCACGTGTGATAGGGAAAAGCGAAATGATGCTCACCTACTCCGCGCTGCACGTTGCCAACCGCGCTCATCCGTTGGCTGTATGTTAATACAAATAGCCAACATGGAAGAGTAGGCCAAAATACCCTAAGAACTCTCTAGAGCTCTCTCTAATGGAGTCCCTTTCACCAGCGATGGTGTGAACAAGCAATTGCAGGGCTGCACCTTGACCACTTTGTCGTGAGCAGTCAAAGAGTATGAAAATGGTAAACTGAGAAAGTTGGTTCATTTAAATCATTGGCTTCATACTGTATGATCCGTACATATACGGTAGTTTACTTTTACACATATGAAGAATATGATGAAATATGTTGAAATTACAAAAAGTTGCAATATAAAATAAGACTGGGAAATGTAAGTTCTCATTCTTGATTAAGATGTATTCTCTATGCACTGTATCATATTGTCAGAAGTGAAGTCTTGTTGAAGGAAAGTGTATGTGGATGGATGTTAGGACAACTCAAAGACAACTTGAAGAAGATATACCATGTGCTATATTGTGTAAGTGAACACATTCATTGTAAAATATGTTGTAGAAATAAAACATTTAAATAATACATTATTATTCAAGTGTGAATTACACAAATATGTCTTCTTGGTTCTTTCGGTAAAGTCACGTAGAAGGGAAGTAATAAAATAATAAAAATAAAACATAATTATTATTATATTACTTCCCTTCTACGTGACTTTACCGAAAGAACCAAGAAGATGAATCCCTGCAGTCACGAAAGCTTTAAATACACAAATATGCTTTAATTCGTACGATCCAACCCAAATATATACAGTAATACCCCAGTTTATATCGGGAATGCGCTCTTGAAAGGTATGACAAATATCGAAACGACGTAAATCAAAGTGATGTACAGGGTAAGTGGTGGGGACGGCTGAGAGGCGACGGATATGAGAAAAGACGGACGATTATGGATAATAAAGTGACGACGTATTTGTGAAACAACGTAAATGGTGGAGACGCAAATCGTGATATGAATGTACATCGGCAGCCAGTCCTACATTGGCAGTTAAAATACATTTTCATAAAATACATCGTGATGACCTAATCTGCTATTCATGTTATTCCTGCAATTATATTCTGCGATTGTCCTTGACATGGAATTGACATCACTTATATCCGATGACAATTTCAATTAATATTTTAATCTATTTAAATGTGAAACATCCACATTTTAAATGACTCGAGCGCTTAAAATCCTTTCACATACACCACTATGTACTGTTTAACCTGAAGCACTCAACATGTACACGAATACCAATCGGTGATACATTATGTTCGTGCAATATGACTTTGCAAATCAAGCACGCTTCTGTGCCTGTTTTTTTTTTAAAGGGGGTCACAACCAGGCTGAAATTAGCATCCGATTCATCTGTGGCGTGATGAACGCCAATGTTCTGTTTCCAGCAGCTGATTCACGCGTGTGTCTCGTTCTCCCTTTCGTTTTGCATGCAATTAGGGGCACATCACGCTGGGCGCCTTTCAAAAAGGGCAGGCGATTTAAACATCCTACGAAAAACCCCACAGACTCGAACCGTGCGTTTCCCACTGAACTGTTCCCCTGCCTGTGGTAAATCACCTTTTGCGTCTCTCCTCACACCATGGGTTAATTTCACCCCTAGATCTTCTCGATCATTATTCCGTGCTTGACACCGCAGACCATCCCATTCTCCAAGAGCGATCTCCACAGCTATGCAGGCATCTCCGGCACACTTCTCTATTGGTTCCGTGTTCATCTCTTCAACTGTATATTCTACTTCTCCATACATGGACTGTTCCTCTCACAATCATCTGTGCTATGGTGTCCCACAAGGCTCCATCCTTGGGCCCCCTGCTCTCCTCAATAAATATCCTGCCTCTTGATGGTGACACTGAACTCGACATCACTATTGACACCATGAACTGTCCACTCGCACATCTTGCCTTGACAAAGTCTCATCTTCGATTGGTCCTTCCATTCTCATGCTCGAACATCACAATGGGATAGAGTGTGTCAGAAGCTTCGAAGTTGTCATCGATTACCAACTTTCGAACTCTCCCAGCATATCTCAACTCTGGAGAACCTCTCTCCTCTACCGCATCCCCAAATGCCTTATCTGATTGAAAATTCCACGGTCAGACTTTTTACCCACACCCCTAAATGATGTCACATCACCCCAATACTCAAATATACCCAGTGGTTCCTAATCCCATCTCGGGCACCATCTTCAAGATCCTCCATGAACTCACCAGCTGATCTCGCCCCTCTCGTCTCACTCTACTCTCCTCTACCAACTCTTTGCTCTTACAAGTCAAGCATTTTAGTGAAGCCCCCAGTCACCCTTTGCTCCATGAAGGTCGCTCTTTCTCTTCTGCTGTCCCAAACTCTAGAATTCCCTTTCCCCAGCCACCCATGCTCTTGACTCACTTTCCCTGTTGAAATCCAGGCGCAGAACATTAATTTTTGCCTCTGTATCTGACTGTCTCTCTCTCTCTCTGTATAATCTACATACCCACTGTTGTCTGTACAGTATCTAGGGATGGGAGTTACGTTTAGATCATATATAAATCCAAACGGTACTGTAAAAGGCCATGCAAATAATTCCAAACAGGGGTGGTCTTAACTTAACAGCCGTATGGGTATCTGGGAGAGCAAATATTTATCTCTGACAAATTAAATAACCGTGCCACACGATTCACCACCATACATAGATACAATAAGAAGAATTTACTCTCACCAAGTCATCATTCTCCGAAAGGGTGAACTGTTCCACTTATGTTCATCACTCTGACTTTCTCCCTCACTGTTAAGATCTAAAGACCTGTCTCTCAGGAACTGCATATAAATCAATCTGAGAAAACCTCTGCCTGCCTACTTTTGTATTTGTGTCATCCTTTATTTGTGGAGGTAAAGGTGCAGCTCTGTAATTACCTACACCACTGCTGGTGAAAAGGTCCTCTATTACATAGCCCCTCGAGTGGTTATTTTGGCCTACTCTTCCAAGTTGGCCCGGAGTTTTGGCAGGGGTGGGAGTACACACACTTTACCCCGCCTCATCCGACCTGTCAATCGACAAACTGTGATGGACCCAGTTATATTACTGGGTAAGTACAATCGGAGAGGAGATGGAACTGGACATGAAATATATTCTAGGTTTTTAAGCTTTCGTGACGGCAAGGATTCATACTCGTAGGTTTTTTCGGTAAAGTCACGTAGGTAAAATAAAAAAATAAAAAGAATAGAAATAATAATACTTTAATTTCTATTATTATTTCTATTATTTTTTATTTTTACCTAGGTGACTTTACCGAAAAAACCTAAGAGTATGAGCCTGAAATATATCCCATCCCTGCAGAGTACTGAATGTTGATCACCAATTTCAAGACTAGCATGCAATAGACTGCTTAATTCTGTTATGCGTTAATGTTTCACCACTTTTACGTTCAAATTTTACAAGGGTGCAGGCGCGATCTTATTACACAATCTGAAGTCGAATTTCAATTGGAATCTTGTACTTTACACAAAAAGGTCCTACTCGCATAACACAGCTAGATTGAAAAAGTAACCGTAGGCAATTCTCTGGTGCGTTTTCGGGGCGGTGTTCGACGTTTCGCTCTGCGTGCTGGTGCTTTCTTCAGAAACCGGAACATCGGACATCGTGCCGGATAGGACGCGGGACGACCCGAAAACACTGCAGAAAGCCACACGCGGCACAACCGCGGAAGGAAAAAAAAACCGAGTCGTAGCACTTCATTGATGTTTGGTTCAGTTTTTTTATGTTTATCTTGCCACGAACACATACAATTAAACATCTTTCTCCAAATAAGTGACGATCACAGAATGGGACTGGTACAAAAAAACCCACACACTCCGACTGAGGATTGATTTGCTTAGAGCCCTAACGGGTGACTGTGAAGTTGGAATTGCTTTTCAAAGTCACTCCATGGCCCCTAACAGTTTGTCCCCTGCTACTGGCAGCAGAGGTTATTAATACTGACCGTCCCCTCCCCGCCTACACAGCTAAAGAAGTCCACCTGGAGCCATCACTCAGCCCGGAGCTGGGGATAAGGGAGATATTGCCATAGGCAGCACTCTGCTGTCACGTACACGGCTTTCAGCTGCTTGCTATGCCCAATTAACTAGCTGAAACGCAAAGTTACTTCACTTTGGTTAAACGCTCGCTCGGGAGGGTTCAGCACCAACGATTGGGGCCGTATGTGCCCTCTTGTTTTAGTTTGCGGGACATTTGTTTGCGTCTGGCCCCGTTTAGCTTTTCAGTGGGGGGAGGGGGGGGCGGGATTTATGGCCGAAAGCGCCAACACAGACATCTCTTATGACAAGTTTCTTGCGCGTAGTTAATGGATGAAATACGGCCGCAAGGCGGAGAAGATGCGGGCCTTCAAAGTTTGTTTGACAAATTGTGCGTGTGCTGCATTTTGTGTTGACGTCGGTGGGCTTACAAGTTTTAAGTATGTGCCACCCACAACATCACAGCGACACACTCCGCTGCCTCTGACGCAAGTTGTCTCTTGGCTCGAACACCTAAATGTGACATTGCAGTTGTTGCTCTGCATCTACAGCAGCCGTACGACAAGAAGGAGACCAACAACAACAACAAACGTTTACACTTTCAGCCGAGAGGATTTGGAAGAAGAAAAACGTATCGGCTTTTTCCAGTTACAGCAATCACTTGTGTACATATATAACAGGACATACACAGGCATGCACACAATACAAACATACATACTCTTTGGTTCTTTCGGTAAAGTCACGTAGGTATAAAATAAAATACATTTGTGATTTAATTTATTTTATACCTACGTGACTTTACCGAAAGAACCAAAGAGTATGGATCCCTGCAGTCACGAAAACCTCAAATATAGACAAACATATATATAATCCTCTACCTAGCTCTATAAAATTTACATTTGAAACAAAGTTAACATTTGAAACTAGTGCGAGCTTTGCCATCATCACTCATTGTGCTATATTTACAAAGCACAGCGGAAGGAGATTCTCTCAAAGCAGGCTAAAGGTGACCTTATTTACTTAAGTGTTGCATGCTGCTGGCACGAGAACAAGACACAGTCTTCACCAATGCTAACCAAGTCCTGTATATAAAAAAAAGTTGAGAATGTATTAATTGATTATGCGTGTAAATAGTCATACTGTTGTAGAAGATGTATCATATTTAGCATTTAATGTAATTGCAGCTTTGTATTTGGTTTTCAATAAATTGTTGGGAATTCGATTGTTTTTTTTTATGCCTGGCTCACCAAATAGTCTTGTGTTATGATAACACCTTTTCAAATAATTCACACTGACAGCATTAAAAGATAAACGCTGATATTTACGTAAAAAAAGAGTTATATTCGATTCCGGTTCCAATAAAATTCTACGATTCAGACTTGTCAATTTACATTGCAATTCCTGTTCTGAATCTGGGTAACACAGTGACACAATTCCATATTTTAAAATGTTGTATATGCTTGGACTGTCAAAGATGTACCCCTTAAACATACAGCATCATATCCCATCGCGTAACCACTGTGGTATAAACTAGAGAGCTAAACAGCAAGAATTTATGTTTAGCAAGGGTGTATAAACCAGCTGGACGTGTAAGTTACCAGATGTACAATTTAGTGATTGTGCATTATCTCCCATCACCTTACATATCTCAATCTGCTCTGCGAAGTAACAAAGGTGAAACATGACCAAATCAACTATTGATTACCAAGACATTTGATTTTTAGATTATTATCATTATTATATTTTTGTTTATTTCCAATAAGGAGTGAAGCAATCAGAAAACAAGAGAGAAGGTTCAATTGAGAAGGCGACTGTTTGTGGTTTGGACACGTGGTCCTTATGGCGGTACCCCGGGGTACCAAATAATACAAAATGGGCCGAGGCAATAAAATACTTTATTTCTGGGACACTTTTTTTCCAGGGGTGTACTTCACTCCGCGACTGGGGTACCAATCAATCCGAAATCAGTGCCACACTCCGCGATGTCGAAACGCAGCGAGGACGATTGCGCTGAAAACCTGAACGCTCGTACGCACCGTAGTGGTGCATCGTGTACAGCTCGTCGAGATGAGTCGATTGCCGCATCGCCGACCATCAACAGACTAAAAGTGACTGCATCACGGACATTGTGCGAGAGCCATGAGGTTCACTTGCCTAGAATCGATCCGGAAACAATACCAATCATGGCATCACATTCACAAGGCACCTGGGACACGAGATAGATAGCGGGAGATGCGTTGGATTGATACGGCGAACGAGTTATCCCAAACAAAACGGGCGACAAGTAAGAGAAGCCGTGGTGAGGCTGGTGCGAGGCAGAAACAACAGGTGGAGCGATCTGTGGGGAGACATAAGGGAGCTGAAGGTTATTGCTGCAGTGAAACATTTAGCTTCCATAACTTCCATGCAAATATTACATTCGTTAACAGTAAATACTCATGTAGACGTACCAAAAAAAATGCAATGCACTTTTCAAAAATACAGGGTAGCTGCAATGTTAGATTTTTTGTACACATTCATCAAGTACTTGCATCATATTTAAAACGCGTATATACTCTGGTATATTAAGAAGACATATTAGACTGCATAATATTTGCAGCTCGTGCATTCACGAGTTTACTGCATTGGAACTAAAACTGTTGCGAGTTCATTTCACACCTAAAAGTGTACAGCGAGAGCGTGTTCTGTCCCCCCCGCCCTCCACCGACAGGCCCTGACATACGGTTCTGGACCCCCTGCAGCCACCAGAGAACATTCGTCTTCACTCTGCCTCCTCGGTGCTTAGCTCAGCTCCTGCTGCTACGGCGAGCGGGGATTTTATGCCAGAGATAAGTGGATTTTTTCCCCCTTCGTGTTACCATGCAAATAAATCTTAGGGGAAAAATGCACCGGCACGCAATGAATGTTTGCGAGATATCGGAAGGTGGCCCAGCGGTAGTGCGTTTGCCACTTGTTGCAGAGGTTTGCAGTCCGGACCTGGCAGGCCACTCTGGTTAATAGTGCGGGTGCGGTAACCATACAACGTTATTCGCCTGCTTCAGAGTGGATGTTAAAACAGGTCCCTGCGGGGTGGGCTGGTAGGAACGAACAAATGAATGGCTATAATAAAATGAAATGGCGGGGGTACGATACGAAGGGAGAGTTTGAGGCCTAGTTCTAGGCTTTAGGCCTAGCTGTAGGCTTTAGGCCGCTGTGAGTTAATTTTTTATTTAAATGTTTTAATTAAAAACTATCTCATGGAATTATAAGGGAATGTTACACTTGTTTAGCCAGGAAAGCCTCACTGAGTCTAAAGGTTTGTGTAGGGTCCTGCCAAGTGTTTGCAGTAGGGGGCGATGTTGCTACACCTAATCGGACATCGGACGGACGGACGATATAATCTATTGTAGGCTGGTTCACTTCGTTCCTACCAGTATTCAGAGTGGATGTTAAATAACCCGTGGCATTCGAAGAAAAGTAGGCTGATGTGTGCTGATATCATGGTCCAATTTTTTGCAACATTGCAAGAATGACTGAATTTGGAAATATAAAGTGTCACCCACTAAACTTAGCATGGTTCATCTGAGTCCTTAGAATCAATTAGGCTTTCCTGGGTATACACTTGTAAAATTAAAAATAATGATGTACTACATATCTGATGCAACTCTACTGAACATAGCTTCACAATTTTTTTTACCCTATTCATGGTGAATCTAAACATATCCCAGGACTCCATTGCAACATAGTTCCAAGGAATGTATTTCGAAACAAAATTAGGAGGAGAAAGAAACAACAAGAGTATGTGGTACTAGCATTTCTAATGCTCGGGTAAATGTTAAACATGCTATTTTACATTTCAGTGGGATCTTTGTTGGATTCGTGAAATTTATATTAATTGGGTCTTTATCCCAAATGCATGCAAATTGTGCAATTGGCCTTATGTCACGAGATGAATAATACATTGGATGTATTCCATTTGTCAGAGAAAACTTCTCCCAACAAATTAAGAGTCACACATTAGCACACAATGCAACTAGATAGCTCATGTCTGTAAAACTGATATTTTACTCATGCTAAATATTAAAATGAACAATATGGATTGATATAAAGTGGATTACAATTGGGTAGTTCTTATATATGAATAAAAAAACATATTTTTAGGTTTTAGTTCAGATGTTTATAAATATTAATAATATTTATGTATTAGTATGCTTTGTAGCTGTTACGGTAAGCAAACATGTAATTGTTATTGCATGGAATGCTTTAAAAAAAAAGAGGGCAATTCGCATATAAATCAATCACAATTCAAGAAAGCTACGAGCAACAACAAAACACTGCCATTCTTTACCCTGTGCATGCCCTGCACAACACACGGACACTCCACTCCATGCTCCCATCGTTCAGCAGGTGGCAGCGTTTGGCCGCCGTAAAATTGCAACCGACGCCACCACATTTCAAGGAATGGCGCGTCCCAGCCACTGCACTGACTTACATTTTTTGATGGTATAAAGTGGTGCTTGCCGAGTGAACAATGCGCTCGGTGTAAGTGTTCAATTACCAAGCGGCAGTAAAGTAAATCAGCATGTGCTGCATATGCCTTTGGAGGAGGACAGTGGAGCAGATGATCACACGTAATTTCAATCACTCACAGCCAGACATTTCAAGACCCATCTGGACAGACATAACACACACATGGTAAGGTATAATTAGCAGCAGTGGTGTGAACACCGAGAGAAACCAAGATGAAGGTCAAGTCCCTCCCCAACACTATTTTATAGCATGTTACTATACGAATGGGGTTGTGAAAGCAGTTAATGAATTACGCCGTGAACCCGGAAACATGACTTTATTCGCAGCCACGGTTCATATCAGTGGGGAGTGACACCTGATGAAGCAGTGCTGCACCTTGCCGCCTTCCACTGGGCCGCACATTACCGACACAGCAGGAGGTGGCCTTCATTCGGCATTCGTCAATAACACCGCCTCAACGTCAATCTAGACGTCCATTTTAAGGCAGTGGTATTGCCGAATGTGCCGTCTTTATTCTTGTTGTTGATGCTTGTGCACCACAGCCAACGCAACTCATCCGCCAGGGTTGATTATTATTTTTGTATCGTTTCGATGTGGATATTGTTATAAGTCCTCTATCTTGGAAAATACGAATGACTGCGATACCGTTACAGGAGGATCCTTTATATAAATGTTTTGTTAATTCTTTCATGAGGGTGTATGCTTGTAGAAATAATTATATACGCCAAGAAAACCAATGCACATGAAGAGATAATACTGTGCATGTATATACATGTCAACAATCGATTTGCTGTACTGCAGGCTACGTGCAATTTGTAGTGTGCATCAATGCAGCCTCAAAAGCCGCTGGATTGCATATGTGCATGTCTGTAAATCTAGAGCTTTGGACGCAATGGTTGGTTGATCACACAGATTTGTGAAACTCCCAAAACCCGCTGGCTGTGAGATGGCCAATCGCCGGCAGTCCAGCAAGCGGGTTTGTTGACTCGTCTGCGTGGAACTGTGGGTGTCATCCCCTCCTCGTAGGTGTCGCCGGTGCTGCGGTGGTTCTTCCCCTGAGAAATAAATAGGCCATCTATTCAATACAGGACCAACCCTTAAAATAAGAAAAGTTTTCAACATTTTGATGATGTCTGAAATAAAAAAAACAACGGCTGTATTTTTTGTTAAACTGAATTATGATTTCCTTTTGCTCGTTAACATATTTGCCGACCCGAAATGTTTAAGCAGAAACCTCCCTTTTTATTTTACCGCAAACCCAAATTTTTTTTTCATGTTCAGAAAGCGGTACGATTAGTTTCAGAAATCGACACGTAGTGAAATTGTTTAAAAATGCACAGCATATCCCTTAAATCAGGAGGACATGCAAGTGCGCATTAACAGCACCACCTTCCAACAATTCATAGGGCGAGCCAGATATCTGCCGCCGTTATATGGCAAAGCAGTCGTTTGCCAGACACCGAAGACAAAAGCGTGGTGCTCACAACGATTAGCGGACTGAGGAGCAGCTCACACAATGGCCAAGAGGGTCAATCGGAAATCCATTTGGTGCTAACACCGGTCACTGGTATATTCTGCGATGTATCCGTGATACGAGCCATCTCCCCTTCACCCCGTGTTGCGTCAGCATGCACCCAAGCACGCTGTGATACATCGACAGCGCTCGGTGGTGAATGGCAGTTGCCGTTGTGTGCTTTACTGCATATGAGAGAACGGGAAACTGCCTTACTGTGTCAACCAGATGCACAGGACTGATTTGCTACCGTTGGGAATGGGATAGGTTGGGTTATTTTAAAACACTTTGCCGATTGCTAGACTAGAATGCAGTAATGCTATGCGTATGCTATTTTATTATTAGAACCCAGTGAAAACAGCAACTTTAAAAATAAAACAAGCTTGCAAAAAACCTTTAAAAAAACGTTATAATCAAATCCTATTTAAAACCATTTAATATAAGTGAGGCTCTAATAACTTTAGATGTAATTTCACATTGAAACGAATTACTTTGCCCCGTCTTTTAGTCGTCCCTTTATATTGGTTACGCTCGATAGAAGAGTGTGATCACAGAAGCCTTTTTAAAATTATTATTATTATTATTATAAAAAGGTGGCAGAGAAGTCCTGGGCTGGCCTGTGCTTTCAAATAAAAACCTGCTGCAACATATGCACCCCTCTCGTACCGAAACATAACTTTGTACCACTGGGACTACATTCTAAATTGTGTAAAGTTACTAGAGAAACACAGCAATTGAACGTTGTGAGTGAAGTACATTTCGAAACACGCACGCATGAAAGCAATGCATTTTACATGCTGTATATAGTATCTCCAATGAGCCTCATAAACCACACAGACAGGTGCTGCTGGCAAGCACCGATTACAATAAAACGATAAACTAGATTTTTTTATTTGACCAGGTAGGGCCCACTGAGCTCTATCTCTCTTTTTCAGAAGCGACCAGGCCACAAATGATAGCACAACGAAGTGGCTTATCACGTGGAAATTTACAGCAGCCAAATACTCTAAACGCACGTTTTTAAAATGTGGAGTGAAAAACCGGAGGACCCGAAGAAAAATCCACACGACCACGGGGAGAGAGACACGCAAACTCCAAATATATCAGCATCATAGTCGTGATCGAACCCATGACCTCTCTGCGTACTATGGCGAGGGAGTTAGATGTTTACTCCTACACCACCATTACACAATGGGGTGGTTTTGCAGTTTCATCTTCATAACCACACCTGGCCTCATTCGTCTCAATGTTGATGTTCTCTCGCCGTACAGGTACAGTACTGGCTTAAAACTGAGCTTACCAAGGGGAACACGAGGACAGGATTAGATGACACCTGCAGTGTCAGTGAATGAACCCAAGTTTTCTGTTTTACGTGTACTTAAGCGCACTGCTCTTCCCAACAAATATGGGTTAGAACGCGTAAGTATAAATGTGTTGTAACCCTCCACCACCCGACACAGCCAGTGAGGTTTGCCACGTAAACAACGCGCCAATTAGTGACTACTTCAGCCCACTAATGTGTCGGAGAGTAAATGCACAATATTAACAATTTGAATACGACGTTTCGATGGTAATTACATTCAGCATCATCGGGCATTGCCCGATGATTCAAATTGTAAATGTTGTGGATTTACTCTCCAACACACCGGTGGGCTAAAGTAGTAACTAATTGGTTCGTTATTTACGTGATAAACCATACTGGCTGTGTCGGGTGGTGGAGGGTTACGACACATTTATACTTAAATATGGCCTATATTTGCAATGCAGGCTGGTAGAGCAAGTGATGTTTGTGACCATAGACACGTGCACAAAAAAATAAAATGTAATCATAGGCACCATAGAAACATGTGGAGGAATATAATTTCAACACATTGGCGTAGAAATAGAGAAGCCGTCACAATGGCGTCCGTGCTTGCAACACAGCTGAGACGCCGGAGTGAAAAAGAAGAAAGAGTGACAAGTCCTGGGGCGACAAAGCCCAGTTCGAAATGGTTTGTTGTTGAACGCACCCTGAAAACACAGTATGCGTCACTATTATGTGTTCCGACGATTATTGAATTCTTGCAAGAAATTGGAGGGATAAGAATGCCGTCAATTGTTAACATTGTTCACTCCCGTAAAACAGTAATGGGTCACACACTGAACTCAAAACAGATCCGCGCGCACACACACAATTCCATTGATGCTAAGCGCACACAATGTAAATGGCATTTGCCAGCGAGGGTAGTTGTTAGATGACACGTCTAGAAATTTTGTTGCATCTCACAAATGGCACAGTTTCAATTCAATACTTTAAAAAATAGACGATCGATTGTTAATTTATTACATCATATTTTGTAGTGAACCGTAAAAATCATCATTATTAAAAGCAGACACTTTGTACGTTTTGTTTTAAAAAGTTGCATAATTGAAAAATCTAAAATCCATCATCACCATATGAAAAGCTACTGATTGCACTTTGTTTGCTTGCCATTGATGTCCTGCAGGGATTCCACGCCTCTGCCTGTTAGCCTGAATGCCGCACTGACTTCCACGCAGCACAACCCTCCCACAATCCACATTCTACCAATCTCACAATCCCACTTCATTCCAAGAATAAAATCGCCATCCCAGGATTGGAATCATGCAAGGCCGTAGCCATGGAGTCAACATAGGGGGGGACCAAATCTTCCAGGGGGTCTAGGCCCCCCAGAAATAAATCTAAATTTGAAAACTAATTTCCTGCCTAAAATATAAAAAATGCACTAACACATGGGATGGACTTTTTATTTATATTTTACGATAATGTCTAATAGTGTATTGTACTACATTGTTTTTTCTTTTTTACATTTTCTTGTTTCATTGTATGCAATGGCAGAGATTAGGTATTAATAAAGTACAACCATAACCACAATCATATAAACATTAATTTATTCATTGTTATATGAAGACAAGTCCAGATATTGTGGCGAAGGTTTAGCAATTTTTTTATTTATTGACATGGCATAGCAATTTTTTTTATATTGTTTATAGCAATATATTTGGGGGGGGGGGGCATTTTGAGCATATTTCAATATTGGGGGGGGGTGTGTGTCCCCAATATATAATATATATTATAATTACGGCCTTGGAATCATCACCAGACCGCACTGACCAACGTTGTGTAGTATAGTCAAACAACTCACAAACTGCCCATGGTGTGGGAGGCCTTTATCCAGCAGTGGATTGAACATGGGCTTGACGACATCATGTTTTGTTTATTTTACTAAAAATGTAATAGCTAAGCATGAGCATATTGCAAACTAGTGAAGGAATGCAATTCATGTCATTGTGGACAACCGCAGCAAGATGTCCTGAATTTAAAGAGCAAGAAGGTGCATGCGTGATGCTGGATGGGCATCAGGCGCTTCAAAGATAGTCAAGTCAAAACTTACATTAACTATGAATATTTATAAGCAGCATCCAATCTATTTCACGAAATGAAATTATTCGTAGAAATTATGTGCAAATATAATGAGAGGTAATATGTAGGACAAAAGGTCATGAATGGCTTTGAGAATGTAAAAATTTGCACGTGCTGTCGAGGTGAATAGAATACCAGATATGAATATGTTGAATGTGGCTCCATCCAAGGGACTGACAATAGTATAGCAACATTATCTATATCTTTTAAATTGTTTAACTTTTGAAACGCAGCAGTTTGATTGATGTTATTAAAAAAAAAATAAGGAAATTAAGTATAACACCCTGAGTAAAATTATCCCCTCTTATTGCATACCAAGCGTTTTCTCAACATTTGAGCAGTGCCCAATATTACAACATTTGACAAGTTGCTACCACTTCACATTCTCACAGACTTGCTGCACTCAAGGAATTACTGCTGATCATACAACAGGCATAATGGCCTTTATTTTCCACATCCAATGTTTATGTACATCGACTGTGAGGTGACTATAACTTTGTCCATATTTCTTCTATTTCTCTGGATTGACAATCAGACAATGTACAGCCATTTTTCAAGCCAATGCTGAATGACCTTACTTTATCCCGCTGGGCAGCACGGGTTGGTGAAGGGAAACTCAGATCACCGAGCTCATAGCATATTGCACTATTCAATGTGGTAACCACCTCCCAAAGGATTGAAAATAGACCATACATTATTATTACATTTGTACATATAAATTAGCTCATTATTGTTCATTGACTACAATGTTATCATTTCGTATTCATATCTGTTTGGAGATCCTAGCACAATTTGAAATAACAACTGAAAAAGTCTACAAATTCATATGCCTGAAATCAGTTTCATAACAACCATAAAAAAACCATTCAAGCCGTCTGCTGATCATTATGAGTTGAACAGGGCTTTATTCATGACACTGAATGGTGAAATGTAGCACCTATTGCCTTTAATATTTCTCAATATTGCAAATTACTGCCCATAATAATGAAATAAAAAGAGCTAAGCAATACATGAAAACACACTAGCACTTTAATGACTTACATTTCCCTTTTATTATTATTTATTTTATTTATAGGAGGTATAACTGCACAGTAATGATCTCAGTTACACTAAAAAATACTAATTGGTACGGAATAAATTATTATGTACCAACTGGTAATTAAAATGCACTATAAAAATAGCGAGTCCTTAGATTCTACGGCAGGGGAAATGTCTAAAATAATAACGCAAGCCACCGTTGAACAGCCCCATGAGGCACATTACACTTTACTACGGCGCTGTGAAGGTGCACACTGGTGCACTCTGTAACTATCAAGCGCTGAACAAAAAACAGAGCGTTCCAGAACGGTGTCTCTTCGCGTTACGTCTTGGTGGAGGAGGAACAGGAGGCAAGTGGAATTATGTAAATTAATTGCTGTGCACCACCTTCGATACTCCACTTTGCTTCCAATCACCTGATCTCAATTTTGCATGTGTGTGCACTCAAATAAAAAAAATATTTCCTGCTTAATTGCTTGTGGAGGAGGGTAGTAAGGTGTTCCGTCACATTTATGATTGTGTTAACCTCAGGGCTCGTGGACTTGAAAGTAGACAATGAAGGCCGAAGGGCACACGGTGGCTGGGAAGGCTGTCGGTTCGGAATCTCAATGCAGCCAATTTTCCTCTTCATCTCCTACTTGTTAAATATCTGAGAACATGAATATCTGAAGGCAATCCAGTGAAGCAACTAAGCAGTAATTCTCCCCACTTATTCACAATGCTCTATTCATTTTACATTAATGGACCATACATTGCCTCTAAATAATACATTGAAGGGTTATTATTCATTAAACAAAGGAACGCTTCTCAAAATGCATTAAGCATTGATAACACCATTCATAATGCACCATTTCGGGTTAGGCATTTAAAGTGCATATTGAATTCTAAACGGGTAATTATCCATCTAATTTCCTAACCATCAGCGCAAGGTAACATAACCGTTTTGCGAAGTACCAATTCAAAGTTATTTATCAATCAGCTCATTTTGTCCTCTCGTGAACTAATCACGAACAGCACAGCTCAGCAGGGGTGGGTGGCAATATCGCAATGGTGTCAGACGTCTTGCATGGGCCGACTATTATGAACAATGTCAAATCCAGGCAATTTCATGGGACACAATGCTTACCCATCCGTAATCATGTCCCTCGAGCGCTCCTCTGTGGAAGAGCTTACCAGTGAAATTACCAAGCATGTCTGCAGGCGCTAAACAGATGGCCACCTATAAATGCAGCTTCATCTCGACACCAGCAGGAGCACTATGAGAAATTGTCATGGATGGCATCAATCCAATTATTGTTCCTCCTGCTGCCGTCACTGGCATTTGTGGTCGAGCTTTGCCTACTTTAGTTTCCTTATATGGGAGGGTGGTGGTGGGGTTATTCTGCCATGGTGCCAATGGTTAGTACACTAGGACTTGCAATCTTAAGGTCACCGAGCTGGTCTACCGACGCCGCAGTGAAACAAATGGTAAAAGCGTCTTGAATCGCCCCCGCCTCTGTTCACTCAGTATAATGGGCGCACCGAAGTTAGTCTATCGGCAGGACTCTGACTCCTCGTCACACGGCGTCACAAAAAGTCAGACCCCCCCCCTCAAATATGACGTCACGAAGCTCTGCCCCCCCCCCCCCCCAAAAGAATTCAACATGCTTCAAATCGCTTTAAACTATTGTCATTGTAGTGTAGTGCGTATTTAATGTGGCACTGCACTCTGATGTTGTAAGAAAAAACATGTATTGAAAAGTCTATTTAATTAAGTAGAACGTCACTGTCTATATTTATTTAAAGTTGCGCATTTTGATGTGACGTCACATTTCTCAACCCCCCCCCCCCTCGTCACACATCGTCACAAATGTCTGACCCCCCCCCAGGTGCGTGACGTCATTTATGGACGGCCCCCGTACATCTTTACCCTTACGTATGGGGATAGCTGCAATGAGTTGCGTGCAGTGTATTAATATCAAACCCGCGTTGAACCTGTTGTCGACTGAAGTGATGACAACGCTTTTGTTGTCGGTGATGCTGCCACAAAATGGCAAATTTGGCCATTGGAGATCTTTTACCTTTCTCACAAGAAAACAATAACGGAACTTTATTGTCTAAATGGGTTTGGTTGTGTGTTGTAATTGATGTATTCCGTGGCGTTGAACAACAATACAGCTTCGTCACTTCATTGTTGTTATACGTTTCAACATCCGGTATGTGTATAGAGTTATGCTGCATTTCTATGTCACCATAGATTACCTTATCACTCTAACTCTGTTTTTACAAAGCCCGCCTTAACTTTTATTATTGTAACACCTGCACAAGATTCTTATATGACTCGACCTTTGTCTGTCTTTACACACCCACACGTAAAAAAATATTTGTATCATCATAGCGATCAATGCACTTGTGTACCCACGAAAGACCCTCTGAGTCTCAAGACTCTTCTTCAGAAATGTTCTGCCAAGATTTCGCAGGAGGGGATATTGTTCCTATATTCAATCCCAATTGAGTAAAATTTGCGGGTACATTTTCAGCATTGGCATGTTATGGCCATCACCAGTTACGTTGGGTATTAATTTTTTTTCTAGCTGTGCGAGATAATTGGAAAACCTTAAAGGAAACCTCATGCAGAACAGCGGGATGTCATAGAAACTCCACTCAGAAAGACGCCCGAGTTGGTAATCAAATTCCAGGTCGTTCTTTTTCGATTTAAAGCTTTCGTGACTGCAGGGATTCATCTTCTTGGTTCTTTCGGTAAAGTCACGTAGAAGGCTGTCTCCCCGACAGACCTGGTCTTCACCTGAGGACGGCTGCTTGCGTTGTGGCCGAAACGTCGTGAGAATTATTTTATTATGTTTTATTTTTATTATTTTATTACATCCCTTCTACGTGACTTTACCGAAAGAACCAAAAAGACATGTCGTTATTGTTGTGAGGAGTGCTACCAGTGTGTCAACCTGCCAGCAAAAACATAAGTGACGTGTACACTTTATATATACTCTGTATAGTGGGTTATATAGAGCATATGGTAGGCAGAGTACACGAAAATGAGCTCTCAGGCCACTTGTGCAGATCAAAATCAGGCTGTGACTTTCGTGACATCAAGTGGAGACCGATTGCATAAATGCAGATTCCCACTGGTTTTGATACTTAAAAGGCATACTTTTACAGGTGATGAGTAGAGGGTTCAGCAGGTAATTGAAAGCCCCCACCTTTACCAAGACCTTGGAAGTATTGCACACAGCCCTCTCCTCTTCTGGTATTTGTTAGACACTATATGGGGCCGTCCATAAATGACGTCACGCGATTTTTGACCCCCCTTCCCCTCGTCACACATCGTCACAAATGTCTGACCCCCCCCCCCCCCCAGGTGCGTGACGTAATTTATGGACGGCCCCTTATTTTCTTTCTACGTGACTTTACCGAAATAACCAAAGAGTAATAATTCCTGCAGTCACGAAAGCTCCCAATCAAGTTGAATCCCCTAAGGTCCCGCGTCTCGTCGTGATTCGCTCTTCGGTCTCCGCTCGGCATTGTGGGTCAGGCAGCTTGTGAGCTGACTCGCACTCACATACTTAATAGGTTAACTATAGAACCAGTTACGTTATTTTTACCTCGTGAGAGGGAAGTTGTTAATAAACGTATTGCCTCCAACTCCAAAGTGTGTGTCTCCATTTGCACCACTACACCCATATAATAATAATAAAACCTCTGTAGCGTAACTCCCCTGCACAGGGTTGGAGTCTGCCTTGCTCCTGACTTATCGTTCCCCGACGGTTCATACGCACGCACTCTCCCTTCCCGTTTTTACAATAAGGACATCCCCATCAGAGATGGGATTTATCCTGCCCGCGGAAGATCAGACCCCCATGTGGCCAGTGCACCCACACATACACACAGACATACATATGCACACATACAAAACAACAACAGCAGCTGTCTTTTGCCACAGAGTGACGATGACATCATCACAGTGCTTTTGCCAGCTGAGGTGCAACTGTCTAGTCACATCCTTCACAAGCCTCCTCCACAGAGGCCGATATGAACACCCACTAGTGCCAGTCATCAGCGAGTCCAGCTGGTCCAAATCATCTCATACCACATCAGCCCATCTCCTCTCCAGCCCATGCCATGCCCATGTAGGTCCTATCTGCCCCAGCTGTTATCTCACTCGCCTGGTATGCAGGGGGTTCGGTCCCAACACCTGTAAATTTTGAGTTTGCATGTTCTCTGAGTGGTGGCGTGGATTTTTCTCAAGGACCTCCGGCCATGCCTCCCCCTCATACACCATTCTGGCCTTCATGGGTGCTCCCTAACAGCACTTGCACCGACAGTCTCTGTAAGCTCGACGGGTTATACTGGTAGGAACGAAGTGAACCAGCCTACAATAGATTATATCGTCCGTCCGATGTCCGATTAGGTGTAGCAACATCGCCCCCTACTGCAAACACTTGGCAGGACCCTACAAAAACATTTAGACTCAGTGAGGCTTTCCTGGCTAAACAAGTGTAACATACCCTTATAATTCCCTGAGATAGTTTTTAATTAAAACATTTAAATTAAAAATTAACTCACAGCGGCCTAAAGCCTACAGCTAGGCCTAAAGCCTAGAACTAGGCCTCAAACTCTCCCTTCGTATCGTACCCCCGCCATTTCATTTTATTATAGCCATTCATTTGTTCGTTCCTACCAGCCCACCCCGCAGGGACCAGTTCTTTGTCTTCGTGTGTAAATATCGCAGCCTGATTGGTCACCTCAAGCTATGGGGCAGGGCTTGTGCCATGAATGACTGTAATCAAGTCGTAGTGGATTTCCACTCGGTCGGTCCGCCTCCATGCTGTGATTGGCGAGCCACCGAATATGCCAGCTACATGAATTACGCTCCAAGCATTGGCTGTAGGTTATTGACCATCGGTAGAATAGAGGTTTGAGTGCCATTATATTATTGGCAGAAAATCCCTCCCCAACAACACATTAATCGCGACCTATTATTTTATTAATGCTGTTGTAATATGTAAAAAAAAAGTCATTTACGGCTAGGCCGTAGCCATGGAGTCAACATTCGGGAGGAACAAATCTTCCAGGGGGTGTGGCGGTCCCCCTCCAGAAAAAAAATATCTAAATTTTAAAACGAATTTCCTGCCTAAAATAAATAAAAATCACTAACACATAAGATTGACTTTTTATTTATTTTTTACAATAATGTATAATAGTGTATTGTATAACATTGCTCTGTTTGATCTTTTTCCCTTTTCTTGTTTCATTGTATATAATGGCAGAGATTACGGATTACAAAAGTACAACCATAACCACAATCATATAAACAGAAATCTATTTTATAGCAATATATTGGGGGAGGGGGCATTTTGAGCATATTTGAATATTTGGGGGGATGTTGGGGGGGATGTGTCCCCCCCAATACATATTATAATTACGGCCTTGACTTACGGTATATGGCACTCCACATTTTTACAGTTCGTTTATGATACGTATAATTATGATGTAGCGGAATGTTTCAACACTTTATTATCAGACTAATGCTCGTTATTGAGATTATAATTGTCATGATTTGAAAAAGAACATTTAAAAACAATCTAATTATTGTAAGATCAAGTTTCAGTCGACTTCAATTGACTATTAAATATTTTCAGGCCTCCGATAGAGTTGAGAACGTGTCAGTCTGTTTATTCATAATTATCAGTAATGTGTGTATCTGTGATTGTGGAAGCTAGTGTGGAATTACAATATGAAATGTTCTTATGGTGATGCATCACTGATTAAGCTCGGACATATATTGTATTTAACTAAACTTTCATTAAACGTAAAAAAGCATTATACAGATCAACAACTAGAGATTTGAGAATGCATGAGGGCAGATAGGATTATCAGTGATCTTGCAATGTCACTAAAGGTAAGCCTTAATTATACCCGGCACAAAAGAGACAAAGTCACATGCCTGTTCAACAACATAAGCTCTTTAATGTGATTCACCTCATTGAACACGGAAATAGAAAGGGACGACACGTGGTCATTGTAAATGTCACACCAGATTGAACAATGAAGGGTGTCTAAAAGGCAGCATCTGCAACCCCAGTCTCAAAAAAGTCACACACAGGCGTGTGGCAATAGAATCGATATCGACACGGGACAGTGCTCCTCAATAGGAATCACCAACAATACACAGCGTGAGGTTTCCAAATACTGGCCTGTTATTCCACGTGCGTGCCAAACTGTGCAGTTTTAAAGATCACGTGTGTTCGCAGTTCATTGGCAGGTTGTGTATGGTGGGGTAAAAAGCGAGGCTACGTCCACCTCTTCCGAGTTGTATGGCCAGCGTGTAAAAACATATTTTAAAGGGTAAAGTATTCACAAAAAGAATGACCAGCTAAGTCCCACTGAGCTATATAGGTATTATTTTCAGAAGCGACCTGGTCACAAATGATAGCGCAGGGAAGTGGTGTATCACGTGGAAATTTATCACAGCCAAATACTCCAAACGCATGTTTCTAAATGTGGAGGGAAAAACCGGAGGAACCAGAGAAAAATCCACGCAACCACGGGGAGAACACGCACACTCAAAATATACAGGCGTCAGGGTCGAGATCAAACCCACAACCTCCTTCATATCAGGTGAGGTAGTTAACATCTCGCCACCGTGGGAAGAGGAGGCTAACTACCATCGAGCGGTGCTCTCTCGTTGTGGTCCTTCCACAGCAGTGACGTGAGCAAGCGATTTCAGAGCTGCACCTTTACCTTTGTGGTACAAACCCTTGACCCTTCGCCATTGCATTAATTTATTCGTTTGCTTCTAAGTAAAGTCTGAACATTCCTAAGCAACCCCTAGAGGGCAGAAGTTACAGCCTGCACGTGAATATATGATTAACATTGTGTATTGCGCATTTAATCTGATCCAGATTGTAATTAGCTGCATTTGTTGATGTATAAAATGCAATTTCCCAGTTCAAACAGTTTGTGTATCATTATAGTTAAGCTATAAAATGCTGCACGTGTGTAATGAAAAAGGTATATTGTGTGATAATGCCCGCGTTATTTACATAATAGTAAACACAGAATATTTACATACACAATATATTAAATTGGACATTTTATGTTGAAGGTTACATGGTTATTGGTTTAGTGAGTCTAATATTTGTTGGTACTGAGATAAATAGCCATTTTCGAGCTCTCACAAACCAACGCCGAAAGATTTTTATTTCAATAATTTCCTAAACAGTTTACAGGAATGGAAAAGTCAAGCAAACTTTACGTGAAGAGAGTACAAAAATGCATAGTAAATAGGGAGTCAAGCTGACGTGCCTTCAAAGTCGTTCACAGCGACGTGAGATTATTCTTTCATAAAATACGAATGGTTAAACAAATGCATCAACATTAATGGCGACAAGATTAACCAACCCAAATTTGCTGAAGTCATCGTCGTTGTAAAGTAACAGTGAGATTGAACTGGAGAAAATGTTAGGAAATAGAGTAGGTTGCAAAGTTTGGCTCGGGAAAATTGCTGAGTAAGACAAAGGTCATGAGCAAAAAGATCGCTCGAACATATGTTGTAGGAACGCAAGTGGAAAACAACAGAATACGTGTACCTGGGACAGCTATTGAATCAAGATTATGAAGGGAAAAAAAGGCAGACAAGAGCAAGTTGGATAATAAAAAGACACCGATGTGCCTCAAAAAAATATTTTTTGGTTTAATGAATGTGCACACTACCTGCTATCACCAAAGGGATCAGAAATATGGTCAATAACAGAGAACATGGAAGACAACTTGAAGCAATCTTGGGTTTGCATTGAGAGACAGAGAGAGAGAGAGAGGAGCACCTGAATTCGACAACACATGCAGGTTCATGGCAATCTTCAAGTGTTAAGAAAAGTAGGCTTGGGCAAGCCGCGTCACGAGAAGGGTTGTTTGGTCGAGGGCCAAGAAGCGAGTATCTACCAAGGGTGATGGAGCGACATAATCAGCTTGTGTTCACACAATCGATGGAGTATAGTAATAGGTTTTTACCCTTTCAACTGGTACAAAAACTGACACCTTTATACAAGGCATCATGTTTGCAATAACCACAACACAAGCAGTCAAAATGCAAACAAAAAGAAACAACTCTGATGATGATAATGATATGCACTGTCCTTGAAGTTGATTGGTCCACACCCGAGACAGCTTTTCTTAGAGCCTAGTCTCCATTGGTGTTGGACCAGATAACGCCAAAAGGTGTACAACTCAAACTCAAAAACAGCGCACTATGGTTATTGCAAACATGATGCCTTGTATAAAGGTGTCAGTTTTTGTACCAGTTGAAAGGGTAAAAACCTATCACTATATTTTGCCACTGGTAAAGGAGGTCTCATAGTGTAACCGATGGAGTGTTTGCGACACAGGATCGAGAGAGAGCCCGACAGCTTGGGGAGGCCTTCATCCAGCAGTGGGTTGATCATGGCTGGTGATGATTCCATTTCAACATTAAATCTTTGTGTAATGGATACATGTTCACAGGCACGATGACATTTTATTGATACTATGGTAAAGATGGAAGTGTCTGTCATACATGAAAGATCGATTCACTGAACATTTACAATATCATAATTCATGTCATGATTGATACACATGGAATGATTCAGTCAGCTAGTTAAATATATTAGCAAATCCTTTTCTGTGGCTTTGAATTATTTCAATAAAATGTATGTCCTTTCCCTATGAATGCATATTTAACTCGTGAGGACGATTGCTTGTTGTTGCGATCAAAGCGCCTTGATTTTTTTACAATGTTTCTATCTACGTGACTTTACCGAAAGACTCAAAGAGTATGCATATTTAACGTTCACCAATTTCACCTCCAGTTTTCTTTGATGCGTGTTCAGAGTTGTTTCAATTTTCACCAGCTATCATTTTGTAAGAAGACAAAAAACCGTAGTGTGATAAATAATTTGAGTATACGTGCAACATCCTATAGAGAATTTGCTATGTGTTAAGCAAAAGCTGCATTGACGATGATGCGTTGCCAAATATGACACTAAATAAAAAAAAGGAATTACATGAAGCATATAAAAATATCTATTTAAAGAAACATCTTTGTATATTATATTTTGCAAGTGCAGGCAAAAGGATAATATATAAATGTTAGTCCATTCTCATGGAAAAGTGCATTGCCCCTCTCCCACATGAACATTTCCTGGACAATGAATTAAAGGTACAATGCATGCGAGGACTGAGTGCACTTAAATAGCTCTTACTTAAATTTACAAACCATGGAACGACATGCTTTGTAAATTAAAGTTTCCAGGCTAAAAAAATAAATATTTAGTTGTAGTCATTAAAAAAAGATGAAGGTTTCAAAAGCACGAAAAAGGAGACTTTCATAGAGAAATTCACGAAAAGTTCATCTTTGCGTGAAAATCCACTGTTAGATACATTCTAGAAACATCACTGCTCTATTCGTCCACATAGGTTATAGCCAACTTCCAATTTGCCAGGAGAAATGTGTGCGGTGCAGTTCTGCGCCAAAGCCGGAGGCCAATCATCAACAGTGATGAATCAGTGTCAATAGAAGCCCGTGTTTCACAGTGCAGTTGTAATTATGAGCATGAACTATTAGCTTTGTGGGTGACACCTGGAATCGAAGCATAATCAGCAAGCGGACGACCAAGCTGACTTTTACATACTCGTTGGTTCTTTCGGTAAAGTAACATAGATAGAAAAATAATTAATAGATCACGACGTTTCGATAGCAACACAAGCCATCGTCTTCAGGTGAAAATTTACAGCAGGCGGACTGCTGAGGCAGGAAGAAATGTAGCGAGAGAGCTACTGCAGACAAAGGTTATATATGCTTCAAGTGGGTACAACCCAAGGGTAAGTGGGTGGGGCTAGAGATGGAATTTGCAAGTCAATGTAAGATCGCAGAGCTCGGCATACCTCAGCTAATCCGAGGGGGGAGGGAGGGGAGGGGGAAGGCCTGCCGTAACGGGCGAGAGGGTGGGGGTGAAATTCAGAGAGGGAATAAGGTGAGAGTGAGAGAGACAAAGAAAACAAATCAAACTTAGCACACTTAGAAATGTAATGCAACTCAGAGAGTCGGCCAACACAACAGTAGTTAACACTTTACCCGGTTGATCAACGTCCTTCTAAGGATTGCTAAAATTTGCATCCATCTTCTCGGTTGAAGTAATGTCTGAGTTGTGTGGAAATCCTCCCCGTAGAGGCGGTTCAATCTTGATTTGAAGCTTTCGTGACTGCAGGAATCCATACTCGTTGGTTCTTTCGGTAAAGTCACGTTGATAGAAAAATAACGTAGATAGAATAAGTATTGCTTGTGTTGCGATCGAAACGTCGTGATATATTAGTTATGTTTCTATCTACATGACTTTACCGAAAGAACCAAAGAGTATGAATTCCTGCAGTCACGAAAGCTTCAAATCAAGATTGACTTTTATACTTGCTTCAAAGCTGCAACGTCACACAGATGGCTGTGATGTCATCTTCAAAGCCCAAAAGTAGTCTGTTATTACTACCACCCACACTGCTTCCTTCAGAACCTTCTGCAAAGCAAATTTTATACAAATGGTTGAAACACAAAAATTGTGCATGTAAAGTATGCAACGCTGCATAATAAGCCTTTGAAAATGTTGCAAAAAAATTGCAAGCTTAAGTAACACTGCACGGGATTGTGATCAAAGGAAACGTGTCAGAAGAGTGACTAACGAAATGGAAAGCAAGGTTGACCTGCTGGCAAAGCCATGAAATATTTGATTTAAGTTTTATGTGAAGTGACAGTTTTATTTGTTTTATGTCACGGTTCCATCAGCTGATGATACTCATTGGTTCACGAGAGAATGGGAGGATGAGATGGACATTCGCAGGAATGGAAAACTCTCTCATGCTATATTACTCATCTATATTTATATATTTGAGATAGGTAGAGTAGGCTGCACTATGAACATGAACACCCGAGTTTGATTCTCGGCCATGGCTAACATCATGGTTTAGTAAAATGTACAGCCCAGAGAGGCACAGGTGTAATTTGGTACTTTAAATCCGTGCTTAAAAAAATCCCCAAAGCGTGCATTGTCATTTAAATTTGTCCTCATGTTCATCAGTGCTGTGCACAAAAAAAATACAGTATTGTAGTTATCAGCATTTAATTGTATTGGGCATCCTATCAGTCAGAGTCCCGTGCCTTGTGGACTTTTAGTTTTTACCTGTGTTGTGTGCACATCAGTGGAGAGTGAAATCTGAACTGGCCCTAGGCCCTGGCCCCTTCACTAAAGCGAAATATATAACCAAAAAAAGACCTCATGAGGTTTTCATCCAGCAGTGGATTGAAACATTTCTGTATATTATGTAATGTACATGTACATTACTGTATTTAAGATGGGTGGAGCGGTGGTGCAATGTTTATTATACTGTGCGATGAACCCAAAGATCTCAGCTTGATTCCCTGCCTTGTCTAACATTAGTAACAAGTGAATTCTGAACTGGTCCTGGACTCCTCCACTACATCAACCCACATTGATCAGCGTGGTTAAGTATGGTGAAAACAAATGCCCATGATCGATGCAGTGTGTGGGCTCTTCATTTCATAGGGGGTTAACAAAAGGCTTTGAGCAATTTATTTCACATACATTATTTAAGATATGCATCCTATCATAATTGAAATTGCACGTGGAATGTGTTAGGTTTAAAGTTGCTTTAATTTTGTCTGAAACTATTGAAAATCAAGATAATATCTTATTATTGTATTGCATTAATTAGATACCTCACCACGTGAGATTAAAATGTACTATACTTTTTATCTAAATTGCTACAATGTTTTTGCAATGATGTATCTATTGCACATTTTCATACAATGGGGCATTACCTGAAAACCATTTTAAAACAGTTGTATGAAGTGCAGTCTTGAGTCACAGTTGCATTTAGACGAGATACACATCCATTTTGTAGCGGTATTGTTTAAATTAACATTTGCAGACTTTTTTTACCCCAGCCTTCCTAAAAAAATAAGACAATTAAACTTTGGCTAGATTCAGTCATTGAGTCGACGTTTCATTAAACGAGTCTAACATTGAACTCTGGGGATGAGTCTCATCTCGTCCAATGCCTGCTATCTTGCCTCCAATTCTCACCACACGTTCCAACATTGTATTGCTCACCGGCATACTCATTACCTTCAGAGCTTGTTGGGTAAGCATCTGAATACACGTGTTTCTCATTACGGAAGCCAGCAGCGACGCACGGTGTCCAGCTAGTGCTGGCTGTTTGGGATAATTTTTATTCATTATATATAGAGTTTCAAAGTTTGCCATCGGATGGTGTCGTACGGATCCAGTTGAATAGTAATATAGAATTTAGAATTGTCTGGGTTACAGAACCGGTTAGCCAAGCCTGCGATGGATTGGGTTGAGTTAGTGTGCAAGATTGCTAAGCTGCCGAGGTGGATAACCCTGTGACCTCACAGGTATCGAGTACGTATTGTACTGTGAAGCTTACTATTGACTGCACATTTCAGGTATTAAAAAGTCAATACGCTGAAATTGGCTTTCAGTAAGGAGCATTGCCCATCTCACCCAACCTTATGTTTAGGCATCCAGCTGCGTAATTAAAATCATTGGCAGCACACATCTATGATTACATCAATGGAAAAAAAGTTAAAAACATATTCGTTACAGCATTAAAAATGATACACACATTATAATGTAGAACATAAATAACCCAAGTAGATTATTATCAGCAGCAATAGCTCACTGCTTTATAAATACAGTGCAGTATTGAGTTTTTTTCAAAGCATTTAATTATAATCCTCAAATTCCTCTTTGTGGTGTGAAAACATGAAGTGATACTACTGCACGTACTGTATCACACGCGTTTGCACGCGACATGTGTGAATTTGAAAGAGGATTCCCATAAGGAAATATTGCCCATACAGGGTACACTATATGTGTAGACACACGTTGTGCACCGTATACGTGCATAGTTAAGGGTGTGCAATCAAACAAATGCAATGTTGGAACACTATCCACGCCATGTCGACCATGGGCGTTCTTTGACCATACTTCACGGTGCTGGTCAGTGCGAGTCGCTGTGAAGAGGGGGCGTGGAACCGATTTAGACATCACTCCCCATTGACGTGAACTATGAGAACTGAAAAGCGCAGGCACATTTGCCAAGGGACACCGCTGTGGATTAACGGCAAGCACATTTGACTTGAAGTTCAGTTGTGGTCGGTTCGATTCAATCTCCCGGCACAGCAGTTTAACCAAATCAGCTGCTTTTTGTTTCTTTAATCCATCAAAATAATCATAATTTTTATTGATATTGGAGGAATCCGATGAACTATTAAGCTCTTTTGAACAAATGTCCAGCAGGCGCTGGTCAGAATGTTACAACAACAAACAGCACAAATCACGATAGCGGTGAAAAGTATAGGAAAGGTAAACAAGTCACACGGGAAAAAAACACCTTTTTGTTTTACCAGGTAAAGCCCACTGAGCGACTAGCTTCTTTTTCAGAAGTGACCTTGCCACAAATGATAACTCAACGACGTGGCTTATCATGTGGACATGTATAGCAGCCAAATAATCGAAATGAGTAGAACCACGGTCAATTGGTTGGTAGGTCACGTGTGGTGGGATAAAGTGTCCGAGACGTCTAGTAGCCGTAACATTTGAAATGTGTGTGTGTGCATGTAATTGTCGAGCTGAAACATTACATTTTTACATTTAATTACGTCCTCTGTCTTGTCTTGTTCCAATATATATTAATGCAGGAGTCTGCTATTCTGGAGCACATTGTATAAATAACATTAAAATTGTTACTGGATTGCATAAGTAATGTACAATATTTATGCGGGGCAATATAGCAATATATAATAGCTTTCATTAGTTTCAATTTTGTTCATACATATGCACTGACTGTATACGTCATGTAGACAATAATTTTACGTGTATTTTTGAAATTCAGCTTATATTGATTTATATACATTATAGAAAATGGACTGTCAGGCTTGTGAAGATGAGAAATTAATGGCGCACACTCACTTTAAAAAAATGTCATTTTCCAATATACTCACCACTATTGATGTCTCACCATCATTTTAATTTGTAATTTATCAGTATTACTCTATGTAAAGATTTGGCCTTAAATTAAGTCTCACATTGGGCCATTGTGACATCCCGAGTTCATTCCCGATACGTTTTAACTGCACGTGTGTTGCATTTGCAGCCTTGTAGGAGCCAGATGTTTTACAAATACTTTAAAGTTTCATATTCTCAGGTTTTTTCGGTAAAGTCACGTAGGTAAAACATTAAAAGTAATGAAAGTAAAATAAAACAAAACAAAAATAAAATTCACGACGTTTCGGAGGCAACACAAGTCTCCGTCATCAGGTGGGACCGTGAATATGAATCATTGCAGTCACGAAAGCTTCAAATCTAGAATTAATGCACTTTAAAGTTTACATTTGGCACAAGTTTAGTTCAATTTGTGCTTACAAGTTAAATCTTTCTTAAAAATATATTTAATTTTGCCGCCTCCACACCCCCACTAATTCGGGAGCAAAATATGTTTTATTATGAAAATTTGTACTTAGATTTACAAAGGTTTGCACCTGGAGGTTTAGGCAGTTGGGGATGGCATGGTGATCTTGTGCAGTAGGTGTAATGTGATTGTGTAGGCCCACTCACCTCTCACGTGAGCTGTCATGGTCACACTCACGCTACGTTTCGATGGACATGCTTGGCAAGGGTGCAAACCATTCATGATAGCCTTTAGTCACCTGCACGTTCAATCCAAGGTTGGAGATCTAACAAAAAAAGGTGAGTGGGTTACAAGAGTACATTACACCGACACAAGATTTATCGTTTCTATTTTGATACTTTTTCTGAACAGGGTAATTCCTACAGCCAATAAAAAGGTGGATAAAGCCCTCCATGAGTTACTTATATAACATATGCTCGGAATTTCTCATGATCCCTAGGTTGGAATTAGAATTATATTACTGAAATCCAAGGCCATAGCCATGGAGTCAACATTGGGGGGCACCAAATCTTCCAGGGTGTCTGGGGGTCCCAACCCAGAAAAACAAATCTACATTTGAAAACTCACTTCCTGCCTAAAATATTAAAACAATTCACTAACACATGGGATGGACTTTTATTTATTTATTTTACAATAATGTCTAATAGTGTATTGTATTACATTGCTTTGTTTTTACTTTTTTACCATTTCTTGTTTCATTGTATGTTGTATGTAATGGCAGAGATTAGGGATTAATAAAGTACAACCATAACCACAATCATATAAACATAAATCTAAGCATTGATTTATATGAAGACAAGTCTAGATATTGTGGCCAAGGTTCAGCAAATTGTTGTTTTTATTTACTTAGCATAGCAATTAATTTTATAGCAATATATAGGGGGTGGGGGGACATTTTGAGCATATTTGAATATTGGGGGGGATGTGTCCCCCAATTTCTATTATAATTACGGCCTTGCTGAAATCGAATATGGTTCTTATTGGGATTGCAAATGTGGAATCGTAGGTGGAGGGGGCATGCGTGCAGCCGGCAGTGGTGCCCAGGTAAGACCTGTGTGGCCAGTCTAAAAGAATCGCCATTGATAAGCACGGTAGATGCCTAGTGTGCAGAATTGGCCACATTTCACCCCAAATCTTTCATGGCGGAATTGTAGGAATCCACACAGATTTTCGTAAGCATTGTTCATCTCTCATATGTATTGCATATAAAACATGCATCATATATATTGTAAATAACCATTACTGCCCCAGTTATCATACTCATGCTGATTACAGTACAATTGAATGCAACATTATTTTTTATAAAGCATTGCAATCTGTTTTGACGAAGCAATTGGATAGTTATATTTTAAAGCAAGAAATATCATTACATTTTTATAAATAATTCAATATATAGAGGTCACATTTGAAGAAAATACTGGACTTATAGTACTCATGAATTCAGAACAACCTTTTCTATGACATGCCTTCAGGGTCAACATTTGCCATTGACAACTGTTCTCGAACTCGAGAGAGACTTGCAGTGATTGTGTGCTCTGAGCACTCTTCAGCGAACCATGCTTGGTTTTACAACAACAACAACAACACGGTTTAAATGTTACAGGCACAATTTAATACAAAAAGATCGTTTCAAGTACAACTGAGCGGCCCACGGATATTCACGTCTATGTATTTCCTTTCAAATTCCCACTTTGCTCATACGTGCTATGCTGGTTGCACTTCTTTCGCGCCGTACGTAGCCAACCACGTTCATCGCAGGTGCGGTCGTGCTCCTCTATGTTGACAGCCCTGAAACCAGTGGTGAACATTCTACAATGTTTGTGGCGAGGACCAAGCTCTCCAGAAGTCAACCGTTACACGTGACGCACTGTAGTGATATATGCACTCACAAGAATAAGGCACATCCCTACATTTGCTTGCTCACTCCACTGCAAGCAGAAGGACCTCCACGAGAATGAACCCTGGAAACCTCCACGCCCTCCGAGGGTGATTTACTACCTCCCCGTCCACAATTGCTCGGTCAGCTGTCGTGAAATACGGGGGAGTACCCACATTTTACCACACCTGATCGACTGTCATGGACTGTACTAATTTGATGTATGTTAATGACGGTATACTGTGATACCACTGCAGCATCCCGAAAATACGATATATGCAACAAATAACATAATAGTAGGCAAACAGTACACTATGTTGTATACAGTATATAGATTCAGAGAATTGGGCATATAACTAATATATTCTTGCGTATGACAGCAATATGGGCCGGTGTTAAAAGCCAATGTCGAGGTCTGCTAGCCACGAGAGGGCCTCAGGAAAGTGTTCGTGTGATTTTGCAATTCCTCCGATGAAGGAGCGCAGACGACATCACTATTAGCTATTACAGTATATAGAGTAGTATATATCATGAAACAATTAAAATAAACCCAAAGGGTACGGCACAGAGGGTGCACACAATCTAATGTGACTTTTTTAACCGCATCGCATCGCAACAAGAAGATCAAATTACCGGGGAACTTTAACAGTGAGAGGAGACGAGCATGTGAAAGCAGGAGTGACCACACAGAGTGGCGTGGTGATTGAGTGGCATGGTGAGTGGCATGGCGAGTGAATGTGAGTGGTGTGGTGAGTGGCGTGGTGTGAGTGGTGTGGTGAGTGTGTGAGTGGCATGGTGATTGAGTGGCGTGGTGAGTGTGAGTGGCATGGCGAGTGAATGTGAGTGGCGTGGTGAGTGGCGTGGTGTGAGTGGTGTGGTGTGAGTGGCGTTGTGAGTGTGAGTGGTGTGAGTGGTGTGGTGTGAGTGGTGTGGTGAGTGTGTGAGTGGCATGGTGATTGAGTTGCGTGGTGAGTGTGTGAGTGGCATGGTGAGTGTCAGTGGCATGGTGAGTGAATGTGAGTGGTGTGGTGAGTGGCGTGGTGATTGAGTGGCGTGGTGAGTGTGCGAGTAGCGTGGTGAGGGTGTAAATTATGTTTCCCAAGAAGTTGCATGTCCCCTGCAACTGGAACAGCAGCAGCAGCCAAACTCCTGAGCAGCAGGGGTCATGCGTGGCCGCTCCTGCCTGCAGCAGCCGGCAATTGCGAAAGAAATGAGAGAGAGAGAAAAAAAACACCCTTCGGGGTGTGGAGGAAGGCAAAAAAAAAGGGAAAATGTAGCCAGGAGGTGGAGGGGGGAGGATGTATGGCTGTGTGGGGAGGGCTCTGGTGTATGCGTGTGTGTATGTTACACACACGGCCGTGTTGAGCAAGGGAGAGGTAAGGCAGTGGTAGACAGCTGATTGTTGTGGGGGGTGGCGTGGGGGGGGGTGTTGGTGGAGTTAGTCGCAGTGGTGTAAGGAGTGGACCGTGCGTGAATTTTTTCAGCTGAAGTTACGGTTGGAATTTCAAAAAAAAAAACCTACAGTATATATACGCGCCCTCGTGCTTCGCGAGAGAATCCTTCAGCAGCCGTACGGGCCGTGGGCTTGGGCAGCGCACGCTCTAGCGCGAAGAACAAGCCAAGAGGAAAGGAAGGAGAAGGAACGGAGGAGGAGGAGGAGCAGTGTAGGCGGCTGCACTGAGTGCACAAAGAAGTAGGCGCTGCTGCTGCTGCTCATACTGCTGCTGCGGTGTTGGACGATTCAACGAGACGCGCGTCTCGAGCTGCGTGGCGGCTGACGGGTCAGCAAGGGCCGCATTGGAGAGCGACGCGCGTGTCTCGAGACAATGACAGCGGCGGCGGTGGCGGTAGCAGTTGCGTGACAACGACAATGGGAGAGCGTCAGGGCGCAAACATCCACCCACCCACCCACCCCCATCATCACCACCACCACCACCAACCCTGCGGATCTCCCTCTTGTGCTGCTGAGTGAGTAGTAGCAGCAGCGGCAGCGGCGGCAGCGATGTGAACGAAGGGCAAAGAACGCGCCCGAGCCACAATCCGTGCACGACGCCGCTGCTGCTTGTCGTGTCGCCCCCAACCCAGCCGATACTTTTACGAACGCCGTAACTTGTCTGCATCATCCCAACCACCAAGCAAGAGCGCGGCCGGTAAGACGTTTCTATTGCATTGCTTCAACCGGCCTTTGTTCCGTAAGGTTAAGTTACTTGTTGCCACCCTCCCCCCCCCCACACACACTTTTTTAGGCGCTGTTTGTTCCTTCGCTCGCACGAACCTCCAAACGGCACGGTGCGCTACGTACGGCGTGAAAGAAGTTCAACGCATTTCGTGACTGCAGGGATTCATCTTCTCGGTTCTTTCGGTAAAGTCACGTAGAAGGGAAATAATAAAATAATAATTATTATAATAATAAAATAATTCTCACGACGTTTCGGCCACAACGCAAGCAGCCGTCCTCAGGTGAAGACCAGGTCTGTCGGGGAGACAGCTACATTATGTTTTATTTTTATTTTTTTTATTTCCCTTCTACGTGACTTTACCGAAAGAACCAAGAAGAAGAAGTTCAACGCACGTGTGTGTGTGTTTGCGTTCGCTCTTGCGATCCTATCTCACGGTGGATTAATTTCAGCCGTGGCCAGGATTCGTGTGTCCGGCATTGCACATCCAGCCGAACTCAAGTCTGTTGGTGATGGGTTAATTCATTCCTGCGCTAAACCTAATATGCTGCATGTGTTTATTCTGAGCATCATGTGCACGTCTGTCGGCGTATATGGAGTACACTCTGTATCACGCTGTTTAGTTGCTGCTAGTAAATGTTTACTTGCCTTCTAAATTACTCATTCACGGTTAAAGTCCTTCTAGGGATGTTTAGGACTGTACTGTACTCTTTGGTCAAACGTCATTGCCCTTATTTCTGCATTTGACCAAAGTGAACGCGATAAAGAAAGTAATGCATCGTTTCAAATTAAACGTTCAGTTTGTTTCCAAAAGTATTTATTAAACTGTTCGTTGTAAACAAAAGTTATCGATTTATACCATGTTAGGATATATTATTGTACGTGGTTCTTTTTCGTATTTAATTTCAACACAGTACGTCTCAGAATCTGAATTTATTTACACTGGAGAAATCCGATGAGCTATGAAGCTCTTTTTTCACAGATGTCCAGTCGTTTCACAGATGTACAGTTTTCTTGGTTCTTTCGGTAAAGTCACGTAGAAGGTAAGTAATAAAATAATAACAATAAAACATAATTAAATAATTCGCACGACGTTTCGGTCACAACGCAAGCAGCCGTCCTCAGGTGAAGACCAGGTCTGTCGGGGAGACAGCGTCTGGTCTTCACCTGAGGACGGCTGCCTGCGTTGTGGCCGAAACGTCGTGAGAATTATTTTATTATGTTTTATTTTTATTATTTTATTACTTCCCTTCTACGTGACTTTACCGAAAGAACCAAGAAGATGAATCCCTGCAGTCACGAAAGCTTTAAATCGAGATGTACATTCGTTTCGCAGATGTTTCGGTCATATTCAGCATGGGCTTTCTTGCACTGTTTAAGGACTCTCCAGAGCTGCCTCCTATCAGAAGGCTCTTCTGCCAGCAGTGGCATGGGCGAGCAATTGCAGAGCTGCACCTTCACCGTTTACCTTTTTACATATTTGGTCACGAAGATTTGCACTCATCGTTTTTTTTTCTCTCGTTTTGCTCACACCTTAGCATTTTATTCAAGTTGTCCCCTCATAGAAGGTGTTCTCAATAATCTCTGACACAAAGGAAACATTGAATACCCTGTATTTCAAAATAATGGGTCCCCAACTATACATTTAGAGACGTCCAATTGAACTCACACTGATAAATATATACGATACACAGTTTATCTCTCTTCACACGTTGCATCTCACCTCAGTTTTTCCTCGTAAAAAACGAGAAAATAGTCCTCACCCGATTAAAAGAATGATTTGACAATCGACTTGGTTGTGCATTACAAATTAATAACACACAAATGACGCCCAACTGCTTAAATTAGACACACAATCAAGCTTACACTTGTCATCTATACCTTCGTGTATACAAGCAACTGATGTAGTACGTGTGTAACTGCAGTCTTGTACGGTTGTTGTATTGTTAAACTGTCCAGAAAAAATGTGCATACTGGCTGTGTGCACATTTTACACAGCAAATGCGTTTTTGAGCACGATCGAAATACGTGTAAGTTAGCTACTTTGCGTTCAGGGTTGAGACTATAAGCGGAACAAAGCAAAAGTTTACAGCTCCAAGTAGCTCAAGGGGCATCGGATTCATGAATTAATAGAGATGCACCTACTATTAACTCGGAATTCAGATAGAACAAACATTAGAAGTGCATTAACATAAATATCTCTCTCATCTCTGCTTTATCTGAAGCTGTCTTCTCTCATCTCTGTCTCTTGGCTACACACCTCCCATTTCCAGACATTTCTCTTTCATCTGGCGATGTATTGAAAGAGGGAAAGAGCCCAAAATCTGTTTTTCTTAGGGCTCCCAATCGGCCAGTACCACCACTTTTTGCGTTATAACAACCACATGTCAAATGTGGCCTTCTGACGGTCTTACATCCACGTGCGCTTGGCAGCTCGGCACAGACACAATCAGAGCACACCACCTGCTAGTGCATATGTCGCGGGATTCCAAGTCACGAACTCCTTCTTTCAAGGGAGGATACTCAAACGATGAGCCTCACAACACTGCTAGAGTACCAACGGTAATTGTGTGTTCAAGGAAAGGGCAGTCTGGAATACAACACTCGCAGTCCACAGCAAGTGGTAGAACGCTCAATATTTGGTGGGATTCTCCAAGCCTGCTCTGTGAGTCAACACATTCGTTAATGACGCTGCCGTAAAAGAAGGAAACATACATCATCATCATCACGATACATGGGCAGATAGCCCAGAGGTGTACACTGCACATTTTGTCGTTTGTTTAAATTTCCTCTGGCTTATGCCAATATTCTCAAGTAGTGCACATCTTTTCTGGCACCAAAACATATATAGTGGCCCGACATTCGGGGCAATTATCCCTTTCCATTGCATCCATTTGCCTTGTAGAAGGGGCATTGCCCCAACCGTCACGTAAAACAGCATACATGTCCCCCTTTAGGGCAGCGTTATCGATGAATGTGTTGAGTTATTGGCATTCGTGGTTGTGCATCACTGCCAATACAGTTTCGGAAAAAGGTCATTTTATTTTTTTACACTTGCTGCTGTGTATTCATTGTGACTGCTAGGACAGAACTGGTGTTTCAAGATAGCAATGTGTTGCGGTATTCCCAGTAGGAATTGAAGAATTACAATAAATTGTTACATTGTCCCTTGTTGATTACTTGTCAGAGTCAGACGGCCTGTACGAGACATCTTGTATAAGTTGCATGTAAAACTGTTTCCGCATTCCAACATTGTGAGTCAAAAAGTTACTTTACTACGGTGTATGCTGTATTGTCTTACATATGTCTGCCCGTGACCACATCGGCCAGAATAGACCTGATCTAGTCAGATCTCCACAAGCAAAAGAGGCCATGGGTCGACGTGGGGTGCGGAAGAGGGGAGTGCAGAAACATAATTCACTGTATTGTTCTGTACTGCCATGCTTCCACACGCATGGCTCCCCGTCTTAACTAAACTCCCACTGGTCTGTGTGGTGAAGTATGTGCTGAAGCAGCCCCTACAACCCACACACCACGGGAAGGTCCTCGTCCAGCACTAGATTAACAAAAGGGCTGCACATACGAAGCTTTTCCCGAGTGTGTTTGGCACTTTATCTACAATGGTAGAGCAGGCTTTTCAAATAAACTACAAAAGTGTACACTTTGAGACCTCCTTTACCAGTGGCTAAATATAGTAGTAGGTTTTTACCCTTTAAACTGGTACAAAACTGACACCTTTATACAAGGCATCATGTTTGCAATAACCACAACACAAGCAGTCAAAATGCAAACAAAAAGAAGCAACTCTGATAATGATAACGATATGCACTGTCCAAACATGATGCCTTGTATAAAGGTGTCAGTTTTGTACCAGTTTGAAGGGTAAAAACCTACTACTAAACTACAAAAGTGTTTCCCATATATAGTATAGTGAAAGAAAATGTAACTAAGCAGCTATTGTAAAGTACGGTTTATTGTGCTTTGTGAACCCACTGCTGGATTAAGAACTGGATGGTGACTGTTTCACCATATTTCACCGTTATGGCGAGTATGGGTGGGTGAAGGGGCGGTCCAGGGCCAGTCCAAATATGGGAGTGTTGCAGCGTGCAATAAAACGATTAAATTAGTAATTAACCAAATGCGAACTTACAACATGTATATTTGATTATTAACATTACATTTCTGAATCATTGAACATTGCACATTCATGACTTAAAGCTTTCGTGACTGCATGAATTCATATTATTTGGGTCTTTCGGTAAAGTCACATAGATAGGTTCAAAGACATTTTTGTTTGTTATTTTCTTTGAACCTATCTACGTGACTTTACCAAAAAACCCAAAGAATATCGCACATTCAGTTATTCAAAGCTTCACGCACAGTTAGATTTGAAAAAAAAATCCATTTAAAAGCAATCAAATAATTTTGTTCTGAGTAATAGGCCAAATTATGTGCTACGCAATGACATTTAACAGTACATTTAGTTATGGCGGTGTGGTATTGCGTCTAGAATTATATATTGGCTGTAATGCTACCACACTCTCAATATTAATTAAAGAACCACACTTCACGGGAGTACATGTTCACTTATCTTTCCAGATACATAAAACCGCATGCCTTTAAATGCTTGCATCAAACTTAATGGGCGAGTTACAGATACTCTAGTGTGTGACAATGGGGCACACACACACTCAGCTTGTGGCATACGATATCTTGGCAGTGGATGGAATTTGACCACGGGAGATGACCACACTAAAATCAAGGTGCAGTAGCAAGTTATTACTATATTTGCATTGCTGTTTGTATTCCAATGTGCAACACTGTTCAGATCGCACTGATATAAGGGGCAAAGCGCTGAACGTGGGAGGGTCAGCAAGGGCAGCATTATTGCTTCGTGGTTGTCGAGCATAGGTCTCTCTATATTTGGCCGTGACTTTGAGCAGATCTCCAACCGCAAAAGTTCCAAGGAGACGTGTGTGCATTGTTTTAAAATGTAGATCTCTGCATGATTACCTAATGTTGAAGTGAAACTGGCATGTGTTAAAGTGTGTATGAAGATTTGGGTTAGCTCTATGACATGATGCATACCAAGAACAGTCCCATAATTTGTTCGTATTTTGCCTTATAATTATAAAAAAAAATGTGTCCACATCTGCAGTAGTATATATGATGGGCAGTGAGTGGATTTGGAGACTTTAAATGCAATGTTAGAAAGCTTTGACATTGTCACGGATTTCTACGTTGAAAAATGAAACAAGTGTGTTTCCTTGAATAGTTTAAACATTCCGTTACAAAACATTGTGGGTGGACATTGGGACCATGCAAGCTAGCCTTTCTCAGAAATCATACAAAGTCCAGCTGGCCGAATTAGGGTTGTTGCCACCCCACATCCAGAACTGTACTGTAATTGTTCCCGTTATTGGGGTATGATTGTGTGTGAGTTTGTGTACGCAAATCCCAGTCGTTTAGTCCAAGCTCAGCTTGTGTGTTTTTTTTTTCCTCTTTTAATCAGATCATAAGCTGACGGATGGTTCCATTGGGTGGGCTACCTTATACAGGACACAAAGTGCAACCTAATCATTGTGTTGCGACAGTGACACAAGCAGGGCTCACAAGTAAGTCAACTCCCTGCATTTAAGCAATAGATGTGTGAAAAACCGCATTCTTTGTACAAATTCAGTTATTTATTTGATCTATTCCATGTAAGGGCCTTAAGCGACATTTGCAGGTTCCAACATTGATTTTAATACGTAATTTTTTTTTCTCTGTGTAATAATTGGATATCTGTGCTTGGAATGGTACACTTGGCTAAGATAGTGTTGTTATACAAACTGGTGCTTTTCATTTCTGGCTCAATGTTAACATTCACGTATTTATCATGACCAGATTACAGTTGAATGTGTTTCAGCTATATTGCACGAGTAAGGCCAAGTAAAGTGTGTGTGAAGTGAACTGCCAAATGCACTGTAGTACACACCAATGAGATGCAGTGTTATTTGTAATATGCACTGTAGTACACACCAACACAATCAAATAATTTTCATACATAAAATTTAAGTATTTTTTTTGTGCTGCTTTTCATAATATAAATTGATAAAGCTCTTGAGTTCCGCACTAATTATATCATAACATACCCGCTCTCCTGATAGCCACTGCATAGAAAATGCCATATGCAAGTTTTGAATGGAATGTCAACTTAATGTTTAATTTTAAGAGTGTTTTTTTCTGGTCTCTATATATCACTCTCCCCAGCCCACATCATCTCTTGGTCTTGAAGCACATTTTCCCGTAGCTGCTGTTAACATTATTTTGCTGGGATCTACATCATTGAATCGAAATGCCTTCAAGAGCATAGCTCCTTGGGCACATGTCTGATGGCTTGGTGAATGACGAACAAGACGAAGAATGAGAACCAGAATTAAGCACTTCGTCGTTCTTCTGCTCATTGCCGTCCTGGTCATCATAGAAAAGGAAAACCATGTCATTTCAAGGTGAGTGAATGTGTGCTGCATCAGAATGCCTCTTCTCACAATGCTGCAGGGGTGAATTGCACTTCTCACTTTGGGAAGATTGATGGCTCTACCAAGCACCCCGAAACACAACAATAGATGTATATATTTTAGGTGTTTGCTTTGTTTTTTTGGCTGAAGGCCATGTCAGCTGGGAGCTAACACACTTGCCGTTGTCTTTGAGTGCAAGGACCACCAGTTTGGAAAAGCAATCTTGACTTCAAGGCTTGAGCTCGAACCAACAGATCACCATGCCGTTTTCGAGCAAGCCATCGCTCAGAAGGAATGCTAAAGCTAGTTTCTCTGTGTGCATGCAGTTGTCAAAGAACCAATGGTGCTCTTGCAATAAAGGCCAATTACCCTGTTCTGCACATATTTCCCTATGCGGTATTGTATGTAACATTTTGGGGGGGGGCATCTTATAATGTGGTAGGTGTGTGCGTGTGACCAGACTTGTATAATTGTTTTAACATCAGGCACCAGTTCGGGGTGTGCCTTACTTTCCCGAGTGTCTTATAATCCAGTGAATGCGGTAATGTCCGTGTTGTCCATTACCTCAGAACATCGTAAATGGGACATTTTTTTTATCTTTAATGCCGTAAAACTACAGTACATTATATCCAATTACGGCAAACTCTCAATTCGAATTAATTACACGCATTTTTATTCATTTTAACATTTTTTGCTTTTAGCAGATTAGTCCAACTGAGCCACATGATGATAATTTGCGAGGAAAGCACGTGGCCTCTATGGTGGATTAGATTGGTAATCACAGGCATATTTTCAAACGTTATTTTATAAGAATATTGCCACAAAGTGTCCGACTCTTGTGGTGTTACTATAATCCCCAAAGTCCAAAAATAGCCTGTCGTCCAAAACAACAACAACAACACTCTCATTTCATAATGTTTTCTTCAAACAACTCAATAAATTAAATTACGTGATCTACGTTGTAGAACATGCTCCTTTTAGCTCAATCCATTTGTCATACCCTCAGAGGTCGCTACAACTGAATCGAATGCACACCTCAATATTTGAAATGTTTTTTTTTATGCTGGCTCAGGAGCCCGATACAGACATTAGACCCCTTGCGTGAACGTTATAACACAAATATACTGTTAGGTTTTTTCGGTAAAGTCACGTAGGTAAAATAAAATTAAAAGTTAATAAAAGTAATAATGGAAATAAAATAAAATAATAAATCACAACGTTTCGGAGGCAACACAAGTCTCCGTCATCAGGTGGGACCGTCACAGCTAAAATTACTGCATCAACACAATTCGTCATTGTACGTTTTAACTTTGATTTAAATATAAGAATGCCATATGTACCAGTGAGGGTTTTTGGCACTTAAATTCCACGTGCTGGATACGTGACTCTATCAAGAAACAAAGAAGCCTGAAGGGTGCATTCAAGATTTAAGCAAGAGCAAAACAAAAGTATTTTACAACAAGTTTGCTCAACAAAATAACAAGGTCATGGAGGGGCAAGGCAGGCAAAATTAAAACAGCTATACCTAGTGGAAGATGTTAGTTACACTCGATCTACGATGAGCTCTACGTCCAAATGAGAAGCATTATATACAGGAATGTAATGACTAGGTCAGAGCATTTCTCTCTTCAAATTGGGAGAAATCTTCCTCGAGTGAACACTTCACAGCAGAGCAAGCATCATTTGCCTGATTGCATGCACAGTCCATGCTGATTATAATTCTCAAAATGCAATCTATTTAAACAATCCCATAAAAACCTCCATTGTAAATATTCAGGCTCAATCTGATCCAATTAAATATTCTTGAGGATCTCTTTCTCACTTCTTCTCCAATGCTCCCACCACCGTCCAGAAATCACTTTCCCCAGCCATCGATGTTACCGGCTTCCTTGCCCCTATTCAAATCCGAGCTCAGAATCAGTCACTTCTCCTCTATCTCCCAATGTCTTTCTATTCATAAAAGAAACGATGTCTAATTTTCCAGAATTCCCACATCCCACTGTTTTGTACAGCATCTTGAGATTCAGTTTTGAATTTCTACGTGAGGCAAATCTAAATTGTATTGTATTTTATTGTGAAACGTTTGAGCCCCATGACTTCAATTGTACTTAATTACCTTGTAAACAAGAATAGAGTAATCTAAAAGTCCATGTTGCTGACAGATGGTTAAATTTTGATTATAGCACACTGCCATTCATTGCATTTTTAAAAAAATTAAATGAAAATGGCCATTATACACATTTTAATTGCTTACATTTTTTAAAAATACTAATTATTTTTTTACCATTCTGCTTTTGCTAAATCCTCTATTGAATGTATAGGTCATAAAATAAACTATTTTCATCATTGACGTACGGATGCCTTTTATACTGTGCATGTCTTACCTTGTGATTTTTATTGTGATATGTAATGTATGAAACATTGCTGACCTATACTTATCAAAGTCTGCGTGACATTTTTAACAATTCAGCTTGACAGTTTCAACTGGCTTTTCCTTTTTTGAGCAATTTCCGTCCAAATTGCACCATTCATACTTCATGAAGCATTATACTGAAGGGAACATAAAAACTTTAACATCATGCTCATAATTCTCTTAGTAACATTTTCAAATAACACCGCTTTACCATTTCTGTTTTGGTGCAGGGTCACGGAAAAGTTATCTGAGAATTCCATCAGTGGTAAAGTGTTTTCATACAATGAGCCGAATTCCAGGAGTATGGCGTCTCAAAACTCATCTTCGTCCACCGCTGCTGAATCGATGACCAAAGACGCAAGCTCACCGAGACCTCGAGCCGACAGAAATGGCACGGCCAGGACGGCAAGCCGCCTCGCGCCGCATCAGACCAACGTGTCGTCCGTTCCACCGAAGCCCAGCAGGAAGCACATCGTGCTGCTCACCACCACGAGGACGGGCTCCTCCTTCATTGGCGAGTTCTTCAACCAACACAAGGGGATGTTCTACCTCTTCGAGCCGTTCTGGCACGTGGAGCGCACCGTCAAGCTGGCGGGGCCCTACACGGCCAGCGCCACCGCCCTGTCCATCGTGTACCGCGACGTCCTGCGGCAGCTGCTGCTGTGCGACGTTCCGTCGCTCGAGGGCTTCCTGGAGCCCACGCCCCAGGAGCACGTGACGGGCGCGCTCTTCCGCCGCGGCTCCAGCCAGGCGCTGTGCGAGGAGCCGGCGTGCGGCGGCGGAGTCGGTGGCAGGGCCAGCAGCAGCAGCACGGGGAGTACGCGCGAACGCTTCCCGTGCCGCATGCGCCGCTGCGAGGCTCTCAACCTGACGCTGGCGGCGCAAGCCTGCCTGCTCAGGGAGCACGTGGCCATCAAGACGGTGCGCATCCGCAACCTGCCCACGCTGAGGGCAGTCGTCGACGACCCGCGGCTTGACGTCAAGGCAAATGCAGCACATCGTCCCCCCCCGTCCCCCTACTGGCAGACTCATGCCCATTGGAAGGCCGGCGCTGTGCCACACTGCCAAGGCATTTAACCACCCCACGAATGCAAATCTGTGTTATGAGATCCTGTGGATTTTAGACTATTAACTTTGTCGCTTTAAACCTGGCTTGGGAGTGGAGGCGGGGAGCCCACTTTGGGATCAATAAAATGAGAAGCACTTTGTGGCAAATTCACAATTGTCCTGTGGACAAACCGGCTCTCGCTAAATAAACACTTAATTTTCACCACTCTCTATAATTCTACACGTTCACAATGTCATGCTGTTTGCTACTCGACTATAAGACACTGACGTGGAGATGCACTTTGTCATGAATTTCTCAGATAATCCAGCTGGTGAGAGATCCACGGGCCGTGCTGGCCTCTCGCATGGTGGCCATGCCAGGGCAGTATGAGGCCTGGGAGAAGTGGAAGCTGACCGGGGCCAAGCCAGACGACCTGGACATCAGCCGCATCAAGAACACCTGCGACAACATGAAGATCACAGCAGAGGTTGGCTGGCCTCACCTCTTCTCTCCTGGATCATTCAAGTGGGGAGATCACTTCTTCCTTTGCTGCTCCCAAAAACTAGAACACTCTCTCCCTGGCCGTTTACCTTACTGAATGATGGCAATTTTCACGAGTAATATTCCTGCAAACATTGCGGTGTGTGATTAATCTCTATTACTTCATTGCAAGCCTCTTACATTACCATCATCCACATCAACCATGTTCAGACCACTGCTGGATGAAGGCCTCACCAAGCCATCACCTTCTCCCACAATTCTGCAATGTAATTATCGCCCGAGTCTCTTCTTAACATTACGCGAAAATGCCTCTTTGACCGCCCCCTTCACTACTGCTGGCTATTGTCCCCATTCCTGTACAGCATGCACAGATAATTTCGTGTTGTCTTCCTTTCTGAGCCCACGTTATATTTGCACGACATGTGTTCTCGACACGTCAGATGATACGGAATCAAGCTGTGAGCTTATTTGCCCGAAGATATAAAGGAAGATTAATTTCACCCATCCTCTGAGCTGAACATTATCTGGACACTGCCGCATTCAACTGAAACCAAATGTTCCCGTTGGATACTGCTTCTTTAATACGTATATTCACAGTAATAAATACATATTCAGTACTGTATTCTCAACGTTAAAAATATTTATTTTATGCCACATTATTTTATCGACAATATGTAACTATGAAACTACGATGAGACAAATGCTAAACACTACAAATGAGACGAAATTAATTGTTTCTTGAACGACTCCAAACACTAACACTGTTGGGGGAGGGATAACATCGCTACATGCCCTCTCTCCACCCGTAGCGCAGAGAAATAGATGGTGAAGAGTTAAAACAGCCCTGCAATTACTCGCTCATGCCACTGCTGGCATATAAAGATTCCTCCACTAGACAGCGCTTGTCGAGGGTATTTGGTCTAATCTTCTATGCCGGCCAGTCGTTTGATAGTAAGAGCACCCACACTTTACCCCACCACACACGTCCTTCCAATCGACTTCGAAGTACCCCATTTATACTGCTGGCACGGGGAGATGCCCGCACTCATTCACATTCTCTTGAGAGCGAACGCCTTCCGTCAGCAGCAGCGTGTCTCAACGCGGTCGCATGCCGACAACCTCGCGCCGACCCTGTGATCTCGCCGCCAGATGGGGTGGAGCGGCGGTCAGTGGCTGCGCGGGCGCTACATGCTCGCGCGCTATGAGGACGTGTCGCGGGAGCCGCTCGCCAAGGCGCAGGAGATGTACCGCTTCGCCGGCGTCGACATGGATGCCTCCGTGGTGCGCTGGATCGAGAGGAACACGCGCGCCACCGAGCCCATGGTGGCCGTGAAGAGGGTGCTGGACATCGGTGACGTGTTCTCGACCGCGCGCAACTCGGCGAAGCAGGCGGAGCGCTGGCGCCTCTCCATCCCGTTTGCATTCGTGCAGGCCGTGCAGGAGGTGTGCGCCCCGACGTTGAGAATGTTTGGCTACCGCCTGGCCACGAGCGCCCTAGATCTCGCCAACATGAACGTCAGCCTCGTGGAGGAGCACATCCTTGGCGTGCCAACCTAGAGCAGAGTGGCAGCGACTGCCGCTGCTGCTGCTGCAGAATGCCTGCCACCCGTTTGGTAATGTCTGAAGTTGTCGGAGATGACCGCAGCCATGGTTGGACATTACTATAATTCACACAGTGGAAAAAGACACTTTTCTAAGGACCTATGGCCATATGGCTGGACACCGTCCTCATTGATTACCATTTTATGGGCTGAGATCTGACCGACCATGATATAAGATCACAGCCAAATAATCTCCATCTAGGTTTGGCTTTTACACGCCAGCCCGATAGAAGTATGGGCCAAAGTAGCACTTTTTGGAAGCCTGAATTTATTTCCTGGCTTCAGCACTATAACTTTGGACCTGGCTAACCTTGATTAGCCGTGAGATTGTACATAGGACCCACCCTGGCAGTGAACACATATATTCTGCTTTGAAATGAGCTGAAGGGATCCATGTGGATATTTAATTCACATCTACCATCTGCTTTGATGCATAATGTTTACCTGTTAGCGGTTTATGAATGAGAGGTTGAAATCAAGGTTTCTTACGTGTGAAAACGTGCATATGTAAAAAAAATATTTAAATATATCTAATGAAAATCGCAAATTTGTGAGTTTTTAGATTTATACCAAACATAGAATCAACAATTCAATACTCGAGTAAATTAGTGAAAACTACATGTTGTTTGACACTGAAAACCTGACTTCCATTATCACTAAGACATTAATTTGTTATATTATCATTAAGCTACATGGGTCCCATGGTGGCCAGATGGCTCAGCACTCCAACCTCTTATCTGCCACCACTTTGTAGGTTTGAATCTAAGCAAAGCTTGCCGTGAATGGATGTGGTTTTCAAGTGCAGTTGGCTGACAGTCTCACCGCAGGTACAACTGACCACGTTTTGCATTTAATTTGGCTAAATTGCTGCTCTAAGAATCAAGGATATTGGTTTGAACAGCATGGGATGCACATTTATCTCTGTAGCTGGGCAGGTGGGAAAGTGCTGCCCCTATACTGTAGAAAATAGGTCAGTTCTGCAACATCTCCTTCTACGGACCATTCTCGAACATAAGAGGATGCAATGCTCTTCGAGATTTCGGAATGGGTTATTAATCTCATGAAAAAGCACATTTGTAATAGATTTGTGGAAAAAGACAATAATGACATTAATTACCACATCAGTATCATGGGACCTCCTTTGCCAGTACAAAAATATGATAACGTTTTTCCCATTCTTTCTGCAACAAAACAAAAGACGCTCAAACACCATGTTTTTGTTTGAATTTTGACGGCAAGTATTGTGGTTAATGCAGACATGATTCCTTGTAAAAGGTTTCAGTTTGGTGTTTTAGCGTCTGCCAGAAAAAAAGGGGAAAAACCTGTTATACCATATCAGTCCCACGCTGAGGCCAATTTAAATTTCGATTTAAAGCTTTCGTGACTGCAGGGATTCATCTTCTTGGTTCTTTCGGTAAAGTCACGTAGAATGGAAATAATAAAATAATAAAAATAAAACATAATAAAATAATTCTCACGACGTTTCGGCCACAACGCAAGCAGCCGTCCTCAGGTGAAGAACAGGTCTGTCGAGAAGACAGAGTCTGAATGACACACCCCAGGCTTGGAGCGTCTATTTAAGCTGGGAGGGAGGAGGAAGAGCGCCTTGACAAAAGAATTTGCATATGAAGAGGAATTTTAGCATATTTATGGAAAATGCAGATATGCGATTAGTACTACTTGTGAAATGCGTAGGAGGTTTGGCGAGGGGTTTAAAGTCATGTTAAAGTCATGTTAAACCCCTCGCCAAACCTCCTACGCATTTCACAAGTAGTACTAATCGCATATCTGTATTTCCCATAAATATGCTAAAATTCCTCTTGACATGACTTTAAACCCCTCGCCAAACCTCCTACGCATTTCACAAGTAGTACTAATCGCATATCTGCATTTCCCATAAATATGCTAAAATTCCTCTTGATATGCAAATTATTTTGTCAAGGCGCTCTTCCTCCTCCCTCCCAGCTTAAATAAACGCTCCAAGCCTGGGGTGTGTCGTTCAGACTCTGTCTTCTCGACAGACATGTTCTTCACCTGAGGACGGCTGCTTGCGTTGTGGCCGAAACGTCGTGAGAATTATTTTATTATGTTTTAGTTTTATTATTGTATTATTTCCATTCTACGTGACTTTACCGAAAGAACCAAGAAGATGTGACCAATTTATTTAGCATTTTGGACTCTGCTATTCTGGTGTGTAGATAAAAATAACCAGTGTCATTGTGTAAAAATAAAACTAGGAAGCTAATGGGTTAGGAAATCCATGCTTAATATGCAAACATGAAATGCATAAAATGACCTGCCATCAAAGACAGAAAGACAAATTAAGTCACGGGGTGAGTGATGTTTGCTTGTTTGGCACAATCTTTACAATCACCCCATATCGATGTACTTTGACTATCTCCGGTATTTTCACAGTTGCAGCACATTATTACATTTTGGATTGCATTTTCTCGCAAAGAGGCGATATTGTAACATTGTATAAATGTTCGTGTGGATGTCATATTTGTCCAAGAAACCCGAGAGAATGTGTAGTAATAATTATTTATTTACATCGTGTATGTCATTGTTTTTGCTGGACACAACTGTATTTACATATTGAGACGTTGCTTGCCTTCGCAGACGCAAGTTCACACTCGAATGCATGTTGACACAGCTTGGTCGGTTGGGAAGAGTTAATTTGCACCATCATTTAGACGCGATTCCAACAGAATTACCTTTGTTTGCCATGTTACCAGTCGTGAGTGCCAGTGTGCCCGAGTGTAAATTATGGAGATATTTGATAATTACCCGCAGTTGACAAAGGTAAAGGATGACAACAACAAATTAAGATCGATGTGATAACTTTTCATTCCATTATGTATACGTGCATTGAATGTCATTGCTGCACCGCTGCAAATGTACTTAAGAAATGTTTTATGTCTGCTGTGTGTGGATTAAAAAAAGGAATATGAATATCCAATGAATGATAATTATGGTTACAAAATTGTCTACTTTTTACAAAATTAATTGGGACAAAAAGTGACATGTTTCTTACAAAGTACAGCAACATACGGATAAAAGTAGCGTTGCCTGGATCGTATAGGGGATGGGACTTTTCCACCTTGTGGGATGCTTAGTCTGATTGCAATTAATCGGAAATGCATTGGATCAAGCACTGTGCTGGACAGAAATGACTGGTCCACCGACACGTGAGTTACATTCGTTGGTAGCTTCGGTTTCATGTGTGCGCCCCTGTGTGTTTGTGTGTGTGCAATTATGTGCGTGTGTACACACGCCATGTGTGTGTATGCATTTACGGTGCAACGTCACGTACGTGACTCGCTGGGCACTGAGATGCGGGCGGATATTTGAAACGGTCAGATATGTGAACACCACGCACAAATACTGCACTGGGCGCGGCCATTTAATTGGGCAGAGCGGATAATGTTACGGTCAGATGCGTGAAGTTACACTGTACATCTTTATACAACAATGACTTTGTAACATTACGAACGTGCATTGGTCTAATTTCGATTTAAAGCTTTCGTGACTGCAGGGATTCATCTTCTTGGTTCTTTCGGTAAAGTCACGTAGAATGGAAATAATAAAATAATAAAAATAGACTCTGTCTTCTCGACAGACCTGTTCTTCACCTGATGACGGCTGCTTGCGTTGTGGCCGAAACGTCGTGAGAATTATTTTATTATGTTTTGTTTTTATTATTTTATTATTTCCATTCTATGTGACTTTACCGAAAGAACCAAGAAGGTGCATTGGTCTGTTTCGTGTTGTGATTAAGACACTTGTATTAAATGCTGTGTACATGGAGCAATATACGGTATATGTATTCCACACAGTTTATTTTGTTTTACAAAAGCTAACAATGTCTGAATAATCACCCATAACACACAACCAGTAAGGATGTTTTATCTATTTTACGACATAGCAGTACAAGATATATATTTTAATGTTTGGATGTGCATCGCAGAAGGGAAGTTAATTTCTGCCATAACTTAAGATTCGGGCATCGATGCAAATGCAAGTTCTTGCATAGAAAGATTGCAAGTCTACGATAATGTTCCCTAGCTTGTGGGCTCAGTTTGTCTTGATTACTTAATTCAAGGTGTTGAGTTCATTTCATTGGTTTTTGTTCAGTGGTTGACAGTTCTGGGAGCAGGATAAGTAACACAGTGGTTTGTGCAGAATCAACTCGATTGAAAGCAACAGACGATGTAATTGTGACAAGTTCCCAATAAAATAAGGGGATGGTTAAACATGACATTGCATTGCATGGTGTGAGAATGTTAACATCTAAAGCAAATGGTTTACACTACAGTGTAAATATATACCCACCGTTTCTCTTCAGAATCGTGAGATGCGGTCACATTTAGCTTCTATATAAATTCAAATACAAAGTGTAATTTCACATACACCCCCATACTCCTGGTGAGACCAAAAATGTGGAAACCGGTCCAAAGTTTGCTTAACGAGTGCGGTAAGGCCAAGAGATATATATACTATAAAATATTTGATGAGTACATACAAAATAGTAGTATATTTAATTATTTAATTACCCAAGATGCTCCAGTACAGTACGTAGTTGTTATTTTTTTTTTCTTTGGCGTAGTTCTGTGGGCTGTTATACTGACTAGGAATAGCCCTGCATTTGAAAAGACTGCTTTGAGATATTGAAAATGTTAATTCCATGCGCATAGTGAAGTAGTTGCTATAATGTCACCTGTTACTTCATTTGAAATTTGACATGGGATATGACTTCAACACGAACTTGAGGCACGGGTGCAAAATAAATATTGGCATTTTGTCCAACCATGAAGTACGTAATCTGACCATTTGTATTCTGCCCGTTAATACTCCTGGAAATAGGGAAATAACGATGTACACAAATCTGAAAAACCGTGAGCTTGAGACAGCCAGAGTGATGGACTGCAGAACGTGTGTGTGCACTAAGTAAAGAAAGGTACAGAGTTGCAAGCCCAATCACAATAATGGCATGTTTAGACAGGTCCTTAGAATACTAAATTACAAACTAAGATGTCAAGATCCTCCCCATGCAAACAAACACAGGGCTATACATCACATCTTGTTTACAGACCTCAGCAAGTGGTGTAATTCCACATTCTGGTGGCAGGGGTGAGTCTATGCATTTTACTTTCCTCAAAGGCCAGGAGTTGAACACACAAACGTATCATTGTGAGCTGCACACCCTAATCACTGCACCATGCAGCCAGATGCAATATTTTCCTTTGCCAGAAGCTTTATTCAGCAATGGTCATGCACAGCACGACAATCTGGGTTCTGTATTCTTAGAATTACCCAGACTCCTATGTGCGGCTGTGGCATCACACAGGAGTTGCCATATATTGTCACAACCACTCTACAAACGTTCTGACATTCTCTTACTATTATCTAGTAGAACAAAAAAACATGCTACATAGAACTTATAGATATATATACACGTATTATAGGGAAAATAACGTCGCATAATGTTAACATTTAAGTTTGAGAATAAAGTATTGTAAATGTATTTTACACTCTTAACAGATCAAATACCATGTGAATGCATTTTTGACTGCTGCCGCCGATAAAACAAAGCTGCATATTGTATTCTACTCGAAATTAAACGCACGGTAGTTATGCTAATATAGTATGAAAGGAGGGCACGAAGATGTGATTCCAGGCTGCATTCTAGGTGTGTCCCTTCAGCTTGGTTCGGAGTCGAATCACACCAATTTTTGCAGCAAAAAATTTATCACTTCGGTAAATCAATATTAATGTGACCCAATCATCATCGACGTGTGAACCAATGTGTAAATCAATCATATTTCAATCATTTATAGTATTAAGAATTGGTAGTTGGCTGAAGTCTTCATTCGAATTACAAATTGATTAATTTAATGGATTGCTCGGTGATAGATTCAACAATTCACTGCCGGTAAGAGCTTGGCCACTTAGCAGCCCAAACCTACAACACCTCGCGTTTCCAAACACCTCGTGTTTCCAGGCAATCTCCCATCCAAGACTAATTCGGGTCCAATCCTGCTTCGCTTCCAGATATTAAATCTTGGGCACATCTCGGATGACTTGGGAGTTCCTGCAATTATTTCCAACACTGACAATGATGCAATTTAATTAATGTTATGGTCACCAAGGATTTATCAAGCACGGCAAAACACTTTAGTGAATGCCAGTCTTCATAAAAACTAATGCTAAGTTCAAACTTAATTGTGGAGCTTACGTGACTGCAGGAATTGCTCTTTGCTTCTTTCGGTAAAGTCACGTATAAAGAGAAAATAAATATTTAATTTTGAATTTTTCTTTATACGTGACTTTACCGAAAGAACCAAAGATTAATTTTAAGTTATATGTGAATTAAATCAGTCGTTATATTCTTGTTGCGGTACATTTGCCAATTGATTCATTCACGGCATCTTTCAATCTGTGTGTCTATGTAATTATTATTATTATATTCTTGGGTCTTTCGGTAATTATTATTTCGCGTTTATGTATGTGTGGCAGCCATACATCGATTGGACTAGCACCATCATGTAAACGTCGCGCATTCATACAACGTATTGATGTCCCGATGCTCATTATCGCGATACAAAGATAGCGCAAGATGTCATGTCATCCATGCTGTGATGTACTGCACATTCCCTTGCATGGCAAAGATGACACTGTACAGTGTAGACATCCGGCTACAGTCAGTTTGTGATGTATTCTTTATTACGTGCAACACAATAACTGAGTCTGAACAGAGATCCACTCCCATCAATTTGGGTCATTCCGGGGTGGAGGTGTATGCTCAAATGGTATGTGGGACACATCCAAAATAGTAATTTTTTAAAGTTACGTATAAAGCTGGTCGATTGCCCCCTCATTGAGTCAACTGCCCCCTGTTTTGTCGAGTGCCCCCCCACCAACACTGCCTTATCGCATAGACATAGAGCAGGTTAAATAAGAGGGAATTAAGGTAGGACTGCTGCTGTAATGTATGGACCAGAGAGCTGGGCTCGAAGAACAATGGAAATCGGCTGTTGGAATGTAAGCACAGGTGTCAGAGACGGATGATGGGAAATGCCTGGCAAGGCAAGCTAAGCATTGTGGACATCCGGAAGGGAACGTGGCAGGTAAGTGGCGTGTTTATGATTTGGCGTGGCAGACTCCACTGGACGTGATGTTTCTCAGGATGGAGGAGGGCTGGTTACCGCGACGGGCATTGGGAGTTTTGACTTAAAACTTTCGTGACTGCGGGAATTCATATTCTTGTTTTTTTCGGTAAAGTCACGTAAATAGAAAACAATCAATTTTGAAAAAAAAATACAAATCAAATATATTACAAATTCTCTCTGCATGACGAAGAACGCTTGTGTTGCCATCAAACCGTCGTGGGTTTTTGCTTTTATTATTTTCAATTTATTTTAATTTCTAAGTTTTTATTTGATTTTACTATTTTTATTGTGTTTTTTTATTTATTATATTATTTCAAACGTATTATTTTCAATTTATTATTTAAATGTAAAAATGTATGTTATTATTTTTATTTTATATAAAAAAATAGATGTTTTGTCTTCTATTTACGTGACTTTACCGAAAGAACCAAGAATAGGCATTGGGAGTGGTTTCCACGAGTCCAGCGACCAAGACCACTGCCCAAGGCTAGTGGGGATTACCGTAAGGGCAAATGATGTCGGTTGCGTTTTTACTGTGCAGGCAGCTGCGGGGTTTGGCAGAGGGCAGTGGCATTAACGACTTTGGCCATGATGACATCTTGATCTTGATTGATCTTGAACAGTCATGGGCAGTGCCGCCGTTTGACAAGTTGGGAGAGCGATACCTAACTCCATTGCGCAGACACGGGGAGAAGGGGTAGGAGGGAGGTTGACTTCAGGGGTGGAACGATCGAGCGATTAATCAAATGTTAATGTTCTTGGTTCTTTCGGTAAAGTCACGTAGAAGGGAAATAATAAAATAATAAAAATAAAACATAACAAAATAAAATATTTTATTATTTCCCTTCTACGTGACTTTACCGAAAGTACCAAGAAGATGAATCTCTGCAGTCACGAAAGCTTCAAATCGAAAAATCAAATGTTAATGATTACACTCATAATATATACAAGTGTAATGACCGAAAAATTACCAAAGCTATATGCAGCCTGACGGCTATTTAGAAATAAACAAAGGTCTACGATTGGAAGAGCGAGGCCTCCACGGTGATTGGTCGGGAGGCAGACCTTTAAAGAGATTGGAAAATAAGGGTTGAACGGGAAAACAGAGAAGATCCGTTCAAGGGAACGGGCAGGGGTTGGCTAAAGGTAAAATCAAGGACCAAGAATGTTCGAGAAAGGGGGCTGAGCGATATATAAAGGGGAGAGCACGAGGAGTCGGGACACTCGGAGGAAGATACAAGCAGGAAGACAAGAAGGAAGCCCAGTGTCCCTCATTGTGGAAGTCGTTAGTAGTGTTCCTAATTGTGGAAACATTTCAATAAAAGTGGCTCTTCTCATTACTTTGTCGTCGGAGTCGTTACACATGGAACAGCGTGTGTAAGAATCCACGTTTTTCTATTCGCATGCGTTTCATGTAATGCATTCAGATATTACTTGCCAATTATTTTCGTTCAGTTGATTTTGCTTTGTTACACGGATGATCCCGTCTAGCCAGTTGTCCGGCTATCTTACACGAGAGTTCCGTGATGCGTGAATACAGCAGCAACAACAACAACAACAAAATATCAATATTGTAGATAATTAGTATAGGTGCCTTTAAGGATCATTGCACCACGAACAAACGAGTTATTTAACGGTCGTAAACAAAACACGAGAATCAACAAACAGTGCGAATATAATATGAGAGCAAGAGGTACCAGATAAAGGTGCAAGCTCTATATTTTAGCCTAACAAACCACTTGAAGTGTCGCTCGCCCCCTTGTATGTTGGATTGCAGTTGTAATCTGTTTCTATTGAGCATATCCCGAGAGTGTCGCAAATTGCCTAAGCTTTTGCTCTATCTGTACGATTTTAAAAGACTGCACTCATGTGAATAGAGTGTGATATGTTTGAGTTAAGATTCAGTAATGCACTAATTGTCAGTGTTCTATTTACACGTACTATATGAAATAGAACGTGTAGATAATAATAGGCTGTGAACCACGTGTAATTTCAATACATGTCATTGTTTTTTTTCAAACATCTTAATCCATACTCCTCATTAATTGTATCTTAAACATGTTGTACTCAGTAGGGGTATAACAATTTACCTCCCATCAGAGATGAAATTCATTGATAGAATTCAGTGCTGTGACTTGATTCAATAATTGTTAATATATTGTCATGAACCTAATGTCCGCTGGTAAATGCAGGGTTCAAGTGAACCCATTGCAGGCGACGGAAATATAAATATTAAATAAAAAGGCCATTCTTACACAATTCAATAATTTAATTGTGAGCTTAAGAATATCGATTCCTGAATCGATGCATTATTCCACCTCTTGTAGTTAATGTGGTAAATATAAAGTAATTAAGCAATATTTCCGACTATGGCATTGATGCCAAACTTGGACAAACAAAATGGAACGAAACGTTGGTAAGTGCACAAATAAGCATGGCCAGATGCAAGTTTGCAATACATTTGAGAGACAGGGGAACACGTGGATTAAATAATAGAGGTATGTTAAAGAGGGAGGTAGGGGACGTGCCTGAGAGGATGTACAATGCGGAGATGGAGCAAAGAGAGTGGCTCGTGTGCTGGTGCTCGTTATCTCACAGCACTGCGAAAGACGGAGGTGGCTTGTGGAGACGAGTAGGTTAATTATGGCCGATGATAATTGAAAAAGGTGAAAAAAATTAGTACTGTACTTTATTTCAAGATGTAGAAGAAAAGTTCATTCAACCGACTTCATAAATTATATCCACCGCTTCCCATGCTTGGAAACATTGCTTACCTTCTAAAGTCCATTTAATTGTGCATGTGGGTATCCATGGCACTGTTTTTGAATGTATGCGAGCAATGTGTAAAACTTTTTTTTTAATTCTTACAATAAGCGGTTGATGCCATGGAAAACATTACTTCACCATGCTTCCATGTGGCACTACTTTGATAAAGGCCACGGGCATGGAAATGCACACGTAGACATTGCTTGAGTTGACGTACACACACCTACGTGGGAAACCAGCTCTTCGCCAAGAGTGGCGAAAACTGCGATTGGCAAACGTGATCTTTGGGAGAGAATTTTTTTACCCACGGACGAAGCATAACGGCAAAAAATAATGGGTGGAAAAAACCCGATTTTTCCAGCGGCAGGCATCGGGTTTTTTCTTTAATACAATTAAACCCGATTTCGGGGAATTAAAACCTGGTTTAATGAATACGAAACTGATAGGATTAGGCTGCTTCCTCGTCGGTGCTGCTATCGTACTCGGGGCCGTCGGGCACGGGGTAGTCGTAGAATGAGGGCAGGTTGGTCTTAATGAACACGAGCTTCTCCACAATCGTGGGCGCCAGTGAGTTCCTTAGCTTGGAGTGGATTAAGCCCATCGTTGAGAAGTTGGCGAAGTGCGGTTCTGCAATTAGAACCAATTAAACCGGATTTCTCCCAATCTCAGATGATCGGGTTTAATATAAAAAGACAATTAAACCCGATTGTAAAAAACCCGACTGTGCCACCCTTGCAAAAATTAGCAATCTCCCGCATGCTAGCGTGACCAATGTTTTTACAACCAGAGCACAAGTTTGGCAACACGGATACGGATAACTGTTTGGAAAGGCATCGCCGTGATCTCTGTAATTAAGCAAGCGAGCCCCCTGCGAAGATTATAATGAGAGCAGAGCTATACGCGTCGCTACCAAGAATAGCGGCCACATTAATGCGTTTCGCTCGTCAGCCCGCGGAGGCTGTTACTTTGAACCAAATTGTGTTCGCTACGATACAACGACTTGTCTCAGATTTTAAGTGGCATTTGCCTATTCCACCCCCCCCCCCCCGCAAAAAAAAGAATGCAGCAGCTTTGCAAACGCCGATAGTGAAATGTAATTGCGGCTCATGTCATCACTCTTGTTTCTTGTTTCAAAGGAAATGTACTGTTGTAAACGTTTAGTTAAATAACATGAATCTATTGTTAACGTTTATACACGTTTGGATGAGTTTAACTCTTTTACAGTGTGCATAAGTGTGCAAGGGTGGAATGGGAGGCCAATGATGTAATTTGGTTTGGTAAAAACATACAATACTGTACACCATTGCCACGTATTTTCTGTAAAGCACTGCCAGCAGATGTTTCCTTACCTTCCTGTATATTGTGAGTTACTGTACATCCATAACTTTCCAGTGGAATGAGTGTCCCACATGTGCCCGTTCGCCAGGAGGCCAACGTGCAAGCCCCTGCAACGAATTTCTCACGGCTGGTGAAAGAGCTTCCACTAGAGGTCGGTCTTGAGTACCCGTCTAGAGAGAATTTTGGTCGACTCCATCACGCTGGTCAGAAGTCTTCGAAAATGTGGTTAGGGGCCGTCCATAAATGACGTCACGCGATTTTGGACGATTTTTGACCCCCCCCCCCATCGTCACACGGCGTCACAAAAAGTGAGACCCCCCCCCCCCAAATATAACGTCACAAAGCTCTGCCCCCCCCCCCCAAAAAAAAAAAACATGCTTCAAATCGCTTTAAACTATTGTCATTGTAGTGCGTATTTGATGTGGCGCTGCACTCTGATGTTGTAGTAGAAAACGTGTATTAAAAAGTCTATTTAATTAAGTAGAACGTGCTATCTATATTTATTAAAAGTTGCGCATTTTGATGTGACGTCACATTTCTCAAACCCCTCCCCCCTCTCGTCACATATCGTCACAAATGTCTGACCCCCCCCCCAGGTGCGTGACGTCATTTATGGACGGCCCCTTACTTTGTCACACCGTAGGGCACAATTTGCCGATCGATTGTGGCTTACCCATGCACATATTGCTGTGTGGACAGAGTTGGGGGTACTGAAGGAACTTGCTCATTGTTCCAACTTCCGTGCGCGGAGTTCGACCCGGTTAATCTCCGGGTGTGCTCGCCATTAAACCACTGGCAGAATCCCAGTGTATGTATGTATATTCATATCGAGTGCAGTACCATTCATCTATTGTTTTATCCGTTTGTGTATGATGTGTTGCATGAAGTCTTGTAAATGCATGCTATACTGTTGTTGCCTTCTGTGTGAGCAATTTCCACCAACACAATCATACGTTGTAATGTACAATGCAAATCAATAATACAGAAGTGAAGAAGAAAATTGCTTGCAATTATTGTGTTATATGTTTCAGTGAGCAAATACAATTTTAATATAGTTTAAACTTATTTTAGCTTGATATATGTAAACAAATGCATAGTGAACGGGGCACGATCCTGGTTCTCATCTGTATTTCCAAATTGTGCCACTAAATTGCAAACATATCACGTGATCAAAAATGGCAACGCCCTTGCACAACTGCACATTAGAAGAGCAGCAATCTGCTTTTCATGTTTGTGTCCCCTGAGGGTATAACGACAATTCATACTTTATTTAAGAATCAACATGCAACATTTAAATAATCATGCGAACTGTGGAAACATTTACAAATGGGTGCAAATGGCTGCTTTGAGATAAAAACAAATGCATTGATTTCACACACAAACATAGTCAATGAGACACCACAGATACAATTCCTGTTTTCTTTATGACCTCACTCGTGTAATGTTTGACACCTGTTGACCACACACTTCTTGGTAATTGAACTTGTCATGGATTACTCAATCAACTCTGCACACACGAATCCGCACAGCCACTGATATGTGCTTAATTTCGACTTGTCCGTCATCTCAAATCATCCTGTCAACACAATGTTGAAGCTGAACCACCAACTGGCCTCCCACTTATTTTGTCATTGCAAACATGTTCACATGTGATTGCAGTCATTCCGCCCATTTGTAAGTGTGACCACAGTTTGTGCAGTGATCGCCCAAATCGCAGTGGACAAAAAACTAAGGAAATAATGTTCTTCCAATGTGTGGTTGTAATTCGGGCTCCACCACCATCTTTGATAACATGATACAATCTGCCATCTAAGTGACAAAATCTGAAAGAAAAAAAAATTGCAGGAGCAGGGTCATGCTCCATTCACCAACCATTTTTTCAAAACCAAAATTGCACTCACTTCGCATATAGAATATATTAAAAAAAATATATCTACCAATGAAAGCTCTATCAATGATTTGAAACCACATTATACTGAAAAATCACAGCACTGCGGGACTGCAATGCATAACTGCTTTTAAAATTATTCACAACATGCATTACAAATAGGTTGTGCGCCTCGAGTCTGGCTCGGAGTAATTGCAGCATTAAACAACGGATCATCTGGTGGCATCGCCATGCTGCCATTGACAGATAGAGTGCCCGTGTCCTCCTCCACTTCCCATTTATGAAAGTGTGCTCTCATTACTGTACGCTCAGCGATTCCTTGCGACGTGGCATGAATCAAGGGCTGCTTGTGGTTCGGGCAGGGCCTCGGGGATTCCTCTCGGGGGCAGCGCTAAGGCCTGAGTTGGCAGGCACCGGGGCCTCTCCCTTTGAGACTAATTTTAAACTCTGGCTTGAAAATGTATCCGTGTGTGCCCCGATCGAAAGATGACTGATGTCGTGGTAGCTGAAGGCTCCGTGAAACTCAGGGAAGGGAAAAAGGTTTGTTGCGTTCCTTTTTGTTATTACATTTCTTATTCCTTTTTTTTGTGAGTTCCAATTAATTTTTCAACAACGACACTCTCCCTCTCCCTCGGTAACTCTGTCTTGTTCGTCCAGTGGAAAACGCGATGGGTCGTGCTGAAGAAGCCCTCGCCCGTGGCCGGTAAGTCAGCTGCGCAGGGAAAGATAAATCCGCCTTGGGCTGTTGACGCTCGCCTGCTCGCGTCTGCGCCGTTACCGCTGCATCGCCTTCTTCTTTCCAAGGGTCGACGGGGATGCGACAACGTCGAACATTGTGTGCCGCGATTCAAGCCCGGTCCGCTTTGCTTTGGCCGGCGTTTCTTTCGCAGAGCCAGGATTTGCGACAAAATGTATTTCTCGCCGTGGAAAGTGCGCGGATTAGGAAGGCGGTTTTTTTGCACGCCGCAAACGCGCTTTCACATGCGCGAGACTGGGACTCGAGAGGCTGAATAGTGCTGTGTGAATGTGGTTTCTGCTGGTCAGGCAACTTACTTGCTGTAGGTTTGCTGAATATCATGTGTTTTTTTTCTTTTTAGCGCGCGCATGTACATAGATATACTTAACTATTTCACTGCGACTCAACTGAAGAAGAACACGTCGGAATGGGAAGGACACGGATAGCGCTGTATTAATAGCGTGAGAAAAGCATTATATAAGTGCGATATTTCTTTGCTATGATCGTTAAAACCTGATGATGTATGGCACAGCAAATAACATTTCTTTAAGTGACTTGTATGCTTGCCGGCCAATTAATGTTTTCACATTACATTATATAAACACACGCAAAATAACTGCCTTTATATATTCATGAAAATAAAATGTGTTTTTTGTGTATTCCCGAATCATCGTCATACAAATATATATAAAATTATTTAAGTGATAATTTACAGGTGAATAAATGTAATAAATGCACTAATGTTTTGTAACAACTCCTTTGTTAAAACAATAATACATGCGTGTACTATTTAATGTTTGAAAATGCACGGCAGAGCCGTGGAAATCTCTACCTGTTTACATGCCACGTGTGTTCATTGCGGATAGTTCTCGATTATATTCCAGCATGATTGATTGAACATGCCAACAGCTGGTCAAGCAGCATGACCGGTCGTACATGGCTTTAATGAACCACGAGCGCTGTTCACAAGAACAGATGAAATGCATTAACTGGAAATAGGGTTCATTTTCATAAAGGTGCCAGTATTTTGTTTGCCTGCTGTGCCACTAAAACATCATTCACATTGAAGTCCCGATGCGAAGAGAATATGCTCCTCACACTAAACTAGTAAAACATTGCAGCATGTTAACTATGTATAAGAAACCCCATTGCGAAGGCGTTCGTGGGTATGCTGTGTGCGAAGGGGGTGGCAGTGGTGCAGTAGTTTGCACTCTGTGCTATGAACCTGGCAATCTGAGTTTGATTCTCGTCCATGGCTAACATCAGCGGCGGGTTATATTGGAAACGGTCCTGGACCCCTCCTTTACCAACCCGCATTGAACATCGTGGTGAAATTATGGTCAAATAATACCCATGACACGGTGTTACAAAAAAAAAACATTTATATAGCAGGGGATTGACGGCAAAGCTATACCATGAACTATATACAAATGAATAAGTGGAAAACAGACATGTCAATTTTCGGCGGAAAGTACCTTAACATTTAAATTGTGTAACAATGGTGTAGATTTACAACACCTACCAATCAATACAGCGGCAAACACGATCAAAATATTTCGGAACATGAAATGTAATAAATAATGGCATGTTACTTTTAAATTTCTATACATCAGGAGAAAGGTATAGCAACAGTATTTTATATTAATGATGGATAATTCCCCCAGAATGTGGAATTATTTGTATGATACTGTATATATTTGTAACACATTATTGCGTATCATCCCATAAGATAATTGTTTTTTTACCCTTCTATCTGGCAACAAAACTGACACCTTTGCCAGATAGAAGGGTAAAAAACCAATTATCATATTTTTTACTGGCAAATGAGGTTCCAATGGTGTAAAATTCCATACTTTCACAGTACTATATGCCATATATATATCAAACTTCCAGGCTCATATACTTTTCCCCTCGTGTTCGATAGCTTTCTTAACTCGCACAAACTGTGTGTAATAAAATATTACTTTTAAAACGACCCGCCATGGAGATGGAACGATGAGATGAGCTCACGTGCGGGTGCAGATGGATCATCATATGGCAGGATTCTATGAAATGGGGGCGGCTTGGGAAGGCCTTCATCGAGCAGCGGATTTACTCTGGCTACTGATGATAATGATGATACTTCATTCCATGTCCCAAGATTAGAACAGAAAACAGCATACTCTTTGGTTTTATCAGTAAAGTCACGTAGGTAAGGACGCTTGTGTTGCGCCCGAAACGTCGTGATTTAATTTATTTTTTTCATTTTTCATTTATTTTAGATTTTTTACCTACGTGCCTTTTACCGAAAAAACCAAAGAGTATGGATCCTTGCAGTCACGAAAACTTCAAATCTAAAAAATATATAAAACAGCACGTTGTGAGATTAATCTTGGTTGCTGCGTAAGTTGCGCTTGAGAGTACGTAAGGTATTCCACGCGTTACCGAATGTAATTTTAAGACCCAAAATTGTGACATCGCCTCTCAACAGCCATGCACATGTATGCACACTGCAAGGGTTTATGTTGACGGAGGTACGTTTCAATGTGAACAAGGGTTTTCCTTTTTTCCAAGTGGTGTGGCTGCGTGATTAAAAGTGTGATGCCCTGGCCGCAGTCCACATTTCTCGGCCACGTGATTACAAAAAATCTCGCTGGAGCCAATGAGAGAGGTCCAGGAGTCCTGGGAGACGGTTCACAGGACTCTGCCGACGGGAAATTACGTAACATAATAATTGTTATTTAAAGTCGCAAGGTGCAGCGTGTGTTTTTGTAGCTGCATCTTAGTTTATTAATAGATAGGAAAAATACAAGAGGGGGGGGGAGATCTTACGTACTTGAAAAGACACGCGTGATGGTGACCGCTTCCATCGGACTATTTTCGTCTTATCAGCCCCAACACTTTGCTTGAGCTATCCGATATTAATTTACCCGATATCTATGTCGCTTGCATTCTCATTATAATTGGTTTATTATCAAGGGAAGAGAAAGTGGAACAAACAAAAAACCCAAAGGTGATGACACTGAGTCTATAACGTGACAACACGATCATGTTCAAAAATATAATGTTGAGAAGACCGCGTGATTGCCTTGAGCAAGTGGAGTTGTGCAACACAAGTCTATTAGGTCATTCGAACGTAATCGTAATAAGATGTACTGGCGTTGTGTAATTGAACACGTTGACTGCCATACGACCCGCATGTGGGTCGTATGGCACCTTCTCTGTGGGGTTCATATGACCCACCTGTGGGTCATTTGCCACTTTAGATTTGAAGGGCTCTGTATTTTTCTCACCCTCACTGTGTGGCTTGCATAATGGCCCATTTAGGATGTCGACTTCCGTTAGAAAAGTATTTTTTTATTCTGTCTTCTTTTGCTCAATTATTCACGACAAAGTAACGTATGTTACTTGTGACGGGTACAAATGTGTACTTTAGTTTTAGTTGTATAAGAGGAGTGCCAATCCTTTTGTCTTTAACCGAAACGATAAATGGTAGAGCACGCTTCTTATATATTAATGCGCTCGTGGAACATTAGCACGCGAAATATAGAGCAAACCGAGCAATTGCTCCGCACGTTAGCGCTTCTCTGGTGACAACGATTTAAATGAAGACGAGCAGCCCCGTGTCCTCACAAGCTACGCTATGCTAGCGGCGACAGAAAAAAACCCAGTGTACATGTCCTATGTTGAGGGCCATCTGGAAAACCAGTGGGTTATATGGTCTCACAGTGATCCAATATTACTCAGAGGCCACCACCACTGTCAGTGTATACCAAAAGTTGGATTTCAAGATTTGGAAGCTTCATGGAAAACGTTTGCGCCAATAATGCACTGGTGGGCCTAATCATGCTTTTAGGCACGGGGGAGGAATAAAGGAACAGGCAAAGAGAGGGCTTGGCAGTCAACACTTTTACATGATGTGAAATATTACCAAATGTTTTTTTGTCACTGAAATATAAATCTGAATAACATTGAGCCTTTTCGTTTGTGATCATTTGTGATCATTAGACAGGTGAAATGCAATTGTTTTAACATTTTATTCGCAACGCAGGAAATATTCCAAGTTACGTAAATGCAGCTGAAAGATGAATGTCTGTGCTAAAATTAACATGGAAAATAAATTTTCTACGGACTGGGTAAATCAGTGATGCATTGTATATGGAAATGCAGCAAAAGCATTTTGCTAATTTATCCATATATACCACATAGAAGCTTTTCTGTCACGATATTTGACCTTGTTGCATTTGTGGAACAAATGAAATATCTGACATTTTCATGTGCACATATTGCTTTATCTGTAAGAGTAATGTTTATTGGGATATTATTTTCGTAAACATTGGCCTTAAGTACTAATAGTAAGAACAATATATATAGTTTTTATCACTGAAATAATTATATTCTAGTATACTTGTGTATAAATTATATATTTTAAAATATATAACTATTATGAGTGCACATATCGAACAAGTGCTCGTGTCTCCATTTTGGGGGAGCTGAGCCCACTCAGATTGCTTTACCACATTTAATCATTTTGTACGGACCATTAATTGCTTAATTAGAATGGAACTGCAGGCCTTTGTTTGTCCACAAGGCAGGCTTAATTGAATGCATTGCTTCTGCCAGAAAAATATTGGTTCTTTTAAAAGCCCCGTACTAGTGTATTGAACTGTATTTCAATGAAGCGATTAACCTCTGTATTCCAATTAACCAACTAAATACCTGCTCCTGATGCATGCAAATTAAAGCCTCCTCAGCGTTTGATCATACTGAAGTTCCCACCTACTATACTTCTGTGTTGTAGGGAAGATTGTTCCAAAATGTTCCATTTTTAAAGATGCAAACTGAACGTGTCTCTCTGCTAACAAAGTCACAACGCCTGATGCCACGTGACATCACTTTAAGAGGTAAAAAAACATGAAAGCGAAGTGACGTGAAGCTATTTCCCGTGACACAAAACATGAATATCTTCCAGAACCTCGTGTCTAGTCCCAATTTGAGGGACTTTTTTTCGGATTAATCCGAAAATTGTGAGCACATCCCCCCAGTCTGTTGTTTTCAAATAACCATGTCGACCACAGACTGCCTCAACCTCCTAGCCTTCAAGGACAGGCGAGACAGCTGCATCGTGGAGAGCAAGAAGGAGAGAGGCAAGGGAGAGCGCGAGCGGCACAAGGAGAGGGACAAGCAGAAGGAGAGGCTGGAGAGCGAGCGGGAGAGGGCTGACCTCTTCCTGGAGAGCGTGTGTGGCCTGGAGGGCGGCCTGTCGCTCGAGGGATGCGACCACGTGCTGGCCATCATCTCCCTCACCCAGGTGCTGCTGCTGGGCTTCGACTCTCCGCGCAGCCTCGCTGAGTGGGACGAGCAGCTGCGGGACTGCCTGGGAGAAGGTGCGGGGACGGTGGCCGCACTTGCAGCAGCTTTCACGACACTTGCGTCGTCGCTGTCGCGCTTCTGCCCTCCGACGCGTACCGCGGTCCTGTGTTCGGCAACATGTTCCCAAAGAAGCTCCCAGCCGGCACGTGGTGCGAAACGTTGGACACAGCGCCGAACAAAGACGCGGTTCACCTCGATGACACATTGGAGAGCTATGAGCACGGCTGTAAAAGCGTTCGTTACAAGTAGTATGCACGTTGCCAATAAATGTGTCCACGTTTTTAAAGAATTACAGATGGCAGTTTCAGCGAGGTGGATACAAATTGCGCACGCAATTTCTTGATAGTAAAAAAAACAGATACGTTTTAAATGGCCCTTATGACCCAGAAGAATATGGTCAGAAGTGAATTTTGGTTAAATAACGATGGGCAATGGACAAAAAGTGGAAAAGGATGGTTGGTGTTTAGCCGAGCTCGAGGAGTTGGTCATGATCGGCACCAACTGAGTCGTTCGCGCTGGTCCTGCTGGCGTTGTGAATATCACAAGAGAATCGTAAATTATGCTGCAATGTTTTTTTTTTACTGTATATCGATCATTCGTATCTTGCCGTTTTTCATTGAACGTAATTTTCACAGCGTTGCACCTTGTGACATATAATTATAATTAGATGAAATTAGTAAATGACAATGAAAGGCGGAGCGACACAACACAATTATGCAGCTTGAGCAAACGCATTAACTCAAAATACATAAACCACAGTAACACGCGCTCAATCAAATACGCAAAGCTTCCAAACGAATGCACGACAGGAAGAATAGGTTCGTACATAATATAACTGTTTCAGATGTCAACGAACAAGGTGAACAGCACCTAGGACACATCACATGGTAAAAACCCAATTTGGCATGGAAGGTGCTGGCAGCCACACGCCATCAATCAGTGACAAAGAAATGCATTTTTCCTAACTTGATCAATCAGAATCCATTTCGCAACATATGGGAGGTGCAGTCGTCACCATATCTATAATTGTGGTCTAGATTTATGGGCAAATAATGCCATAGGATTAATGACACAGCAAGCGTGCCTGGGAGGTCTTGGTTTCCTGATGGGGTCTGACCTCTACCCATGCCGTTAAACAGCTCCGATCAACAACTGACACACGGCAGACCTGCCATCATGCATTCAGAAGATGTCAGCACATTACTGTTATTATCATAGTTGGGAGACCTACGACTTTATATGGGCTCTTGCAATGAGCTATTAGCCTCGCCACCACCATCACCACATTTCATTTCTAAATCATTGACCCCACGTGCAACAAACTCATCAAATCTGTGCATTCAATCCTGCCCGGGAGCATTTCATTCACTGGTTTAGGGCACAGTGCAACGTCACGAATCCGCCAGGATATATTCGCCGTTCACACCCAGTGCCGTGTTGGTGTGGGGTGCAGCTAATTGTCTATGGATGTTCACAAATGCAACCTTTTCACACGCAGTAAATACCGTAAAGTGTCCTTAATGTCGGCGTACGTTTCGCTTGCTTTTAAAGCACAGGCAAACATTGTCCCCGTGTTTGGCACGGTTTTGTGCTGCATAATTGTCCAGTAACCTCTTTGTGCAATGGTGGTTTAACTGTCACTTGCTATGAATGTTCACAAATGCAACCTCTTCACACATTCGCAGCGAGTTGGATATACGACGCTGTGTACTTGCGACATGCGATGAGTGTGAGTGGTAGATTTACACAAAGGAGTGCAATAGATTCACTGCAATGAGCATCCGTGTGCATTCCCAATTTGGCAACCATACAACGTCAACACAAATCGACATCCTTTATCTACGTATGCAAGTCTACCTGGATATTACATCTGCCTATTGGTACACCAGGTATTTACATGACTGCTTAGTCATTTCATTGGCAAACACAAAATATTGGAGAGTAAGGTACTATATGAATTGCTGTTTGTATTTGATTGACTGATACATTGTTCAACTTTTAATTATAAACGAGACATATATCCCAGAGTGTTATGGGCATCTATTACCAGGCCAGATTACGCAAATTCAAACATTTATTGTTGTATTTGTGTAAGGGAATGTTCCAATTTCGTAATTGGTTTTATTATTATTTATACATGTTTTATGTAGGCCTCGATATGTGAGATATTTGATTAATTGCTTCAGTAACATGCTATTCACGATTGCTCACATAAGTGGTCAACTTGTGTAAAATTTCGAATAGATCTTAGTGGTATTAAGAGGGCCTAATTAAGACATAACGGTCTTGCAGTCATTTCAGAATATGACTTAAATAAACTCCCAATTGTATTTGACATTTCCTCACGGATGTGGTGCCCGTTATAGTTAATTACTTAATCGCTCAGATATTTTGTTGATACCTTTTCCAACATTTGCCATTTTCGTTGCTGTTGAATCTAAAGCATTTCACCGCCATTCTGTGGCTGTAATGAGTAAATAAAAACCTACATGATTGGGTGTGAATACAGGCACCATTTCACCGAACTAATATTCGGTTATATCCAATAAGTAGATGTGAAAAGTGTGATATAAATGTCATTATAAGATACAGCAACATATATTACAGTGGCCTTCCAGTGTATACTATATATAGCCTTGACTTTTCAATTGAAATAAATATGGAATTTATTCCATCACTTAATGCAAGGAGATCGCTAAAAGGCTTTTCACGGTGTCCCAAAAATTATGAAACGTAACTCAATATCCATGGCAGCGTCTTAATGAAATATGCATCGTAATTGCACTTTTTATCCTCGAATTTCTTTGATAAAAATATAATATATATAAAAAGCCACATCAACCAATCATTTCAATGACTCAACTTTTTATTAGAAGTTTCATATAATTATTATATAACTTCCTCCGTTGCAATAAAATCACACCAGTTTAAATCACACCGCATTAACCTATTGTGCAACACTAAAAAACACCCGCATATCACACTGGGTATGATCCAAAGCTCAATGTCATGTAGCCCAGGTTCATACATTAGGGATGAGAGTCTGCAGCTGCAAACACAGCAAATATATAATAGTATTTGATATCCAGTGAAGACCCCATTCCTGAATATATGAACCCAACTTCTTCGTACATTGGCATATAGTGCTTCTCAATGCCTCTCTGTTCAGTGTATTGCATTACCTATTAAGCGATTTTCTGTATTATTTAAGATTACAGGGATATGTATTTTCTGAATGGCATGGGATGCAATACAGTATATATTCTTGCGATGCAATACAAACCCTCACAATCACATGAATCGTATTTGCAATAGCTCTTGTTCATGCCAACAAAAAGTTCAAGGTGCAGTTCTGCATTTGCAGACAGGGCCTCCACTAGTGGGAGCTCTAGAGAGCACCTCTAGAGGGTATTTAGCCTACTCTTCCACGTTGAAGGAGGTTAGAGTACCCAAACTCAAGCACACGTGACCTACGGATCCACTAACTATGGTGTACTCATTTATTCTGCTGGGTGGACAGCGATTGGAGGACTGAACTCTTTCCCATTCCTAGACGACTGCAAGTTGCAGGGTGGGTCCTGTTCACCACAGAATCTCGGAACGTGCGAGCGGTTAGCATAAATGTTATATAGAGACGTAGCGCCGTTGCTTTTAAAGACATTGTACTCACCGCAGAGAACTGTATTGACATGACCGCACTCCAAACTGTGCCACACGCCCTCCCACATGGCCTTAAACTTTCGATTCCGTTCCGATGACGTACATGTACATACGTGCATGTATGTCTATATAACCGATGACGTACACGCACGTCATCGGAATGAGAAAGGGTTAAGGAACGTGTCCCATTGTTTAAATGCCAGGAAGATAAACTGAACCTGCGATTTCTGGATTGCAATTCCAGTTTGCCAACCAGCAGCAGCATCTCCCTCATGCCTCGTATGGATAATTAAATATACACATTGAAAACTGCCCTCAGCACCACTCACGACCTCTTACATGTATTACCTCACTCTTGTTCATTCTGCAGTCATTAAGCTGACATAGGTTATTCAGCCATCGCCTACCTTAATATTAATTCAGTAATTCACTCCTTTCCCCACGGTGCAGTGCATCCAATACTTCCTACAACCTCAGCCCCTGCGTTAATTAGCCACAGTCCACTCATAGGCATTGCAAAGTGCCCTCGTCAGCCATCACGAGTGAAGATAATTAAGTGATGAATAGGTTTTTTTTTTTATATACAGGCAAATTGCGTGTTGCCAATACTGGGCTATTAATTTAAAATATATTAAACTTAATATGCATTTACTCGGTTATAAAGAAAGTAAAAAAGAATACTAATTTACATCAATATATGTATATAATGCATATATCTAATAAAGATATTAATTTGTGCTGAATTTTTTTTGTTGCCTCCCATCATCACCAAATATTCCATATACACGGTACCTGTTCAGCAGAATACTAATGCATAACATACTGCAGATAATAATTGATACACTTGTTTACAATGCGTGTCGATATCACAAATAGGAAAAACTAAGTTAATGTAGTTAAGCTTCTTAAATAATTCTACAAAAAAACACATCAAAGTGCTCAAGAGTAACAACAATAGCATATTGATTTGGCTGCTATTGGACCGGCAGCAGAAATAAATCTCAACAAAGCACAGCCACGGTTGCCTGACCACCACACGTTTATCCACCAGGTGGTATTAATTGCATCAACCATGAATGGACAATAGGCTGAGTCATCCGTCCATGGCCGGGACTTTAACCCCTACGCCCTGATAATTTGGGAGCCCTACTGACTTTAGGTAAACTCAAAGGTATTTTACGACGCGGCTAGCTGCAGCGTTTGGGACGAATGCCACTGGGCTTACACAAAGGGGCCCAGGTTGTCACAAAGGAATATCTTGCCAACAACGAAAAACGATTGTTATAACATGCACAAAGTGAAACCGTATGTTTGTGAGTAGGCAATGAATTTCACTGACGTCACTTTATTCCCCTTAGCTTCACTCGATCCTTTACCCAGGTTGAGGCTGTTCGTCTCACTCACGCTGCAAGCCACATTTTCTCTCTGCCTCTCCTTGCACTGGTCAACTTCAGAATCTCCCTCCCATTGCCCAACTCATTGCCCAACTCATTACCCTACTCAAGGCAAAAAATGAAAACCGTATTCTCCAGATACGATTTTTTTTAAATGTCCATGCATTTTAAAGCAAAACTAAAGAGAGTGCGCTCTTATACTATGGTAGGTTTTGTTGTGATCAGAATTGTGGTATAATAATAAAACAATAATTGCACACGACTCGCGCGTGGCTGAACGTGTGGGGAGCGGTGGTGGAGCGGTTAGCTACGAACCCGGCGAACCCGAGTTCGATCCTCGCTCACGGCCAACACCATCAGTGACGATTATCTGAAACGGTGTCCTGGGCTTCCCCTAGGTCGGCTCAGCCTCGAACGAGTACCTGGTGCGGTGTGCAGTAAACATCGCCGCAGGGGAGACAAAGGCGGCCGGGAGTGGGGTTTTACACTCCCCAGTGCACCTTTCCGGCTTTCGTTAATTTGCGACTCGCTAACAACACTTGCCCCAACAGCTTGCGAAGGCTATAACGTAGTAAGGGGCCATCCACTTAGTACGCACGCATGGAGGGGGGAGGGGCGAGTTAACCCAAATGCGTTTCGCTTGCGTATGGGGGGGGGGGTCTACCGACAATGTACGCATAGGAAACGGGGGGGGGGGGTGAAGCCTCGATAATAATTTGTCTACATTGGCCTTCAAATGAGCCACAGTTCAGTGTCTTCAGCTGTCAGACAACGAGTACTAGCGGGAGAAGTGGCACTGTGGGAGAGGTGTCACTTCGTGTGCCACCGTGCCCCTGACTGCAGCTGTCACGCAGCTCAGCAAAATAAGTGGCCAAGGTGCGCGACTTAATTCCTTAATGCAGCCGACGGTGGACTCTCTGTTTGCTTAAAACACGTTCATATTTCGATTTAAAGCTTTCGTGACTGCAGGGATTCGTCTTCTTGGTTCTTTCGGTAAAGTCACGTAGAATGGAAATAATAAAATAATACAAATAAAACATAATAATCCTTGATCGTTTTTGCGTGGATTAAATATCGGCCGTTCTATAGGATTCGGGGGGGGGGGGGGGGGTCAGGCGTACGTACGCAAGTGGGGAGGGGGCGGTGTAAAAAGTCTACGTGCGTACAGAGGGGGGTCAAGTTTTGACAGACAGATTTTTTGCGTACCTACTCAATGGATGGCCCCCTAGATGGTTATTGTGATGGTTGTTGTTATTGGTGGTGGTCGGTGAATATTTTTTATTTTTGTGCCCCCCCCCCACGCCCCCCCCCCCCCCCGTGCCCCCCGCCACCCCCCCCCCCCCCGTGCCCCCCCACGTGCCCCACCCCCCCAGTGCACAGCTTCGCGGTGTGGGTGCCAGCGGGCAGCCGTCTGGAGAGTGGGCCGGCCACGCTGCACTTTCGGCACAACGCCTTCGTGCTCACGCGCCACGCGCCGCCCGCGCTGCTGGCGCACTGGCACCTCGCGGAGCTGCGCCGCTACGGCGCCGTGCCCGGGGGGTTCGCGTTCGAGGGCGGCACGCGATCAGCTGCAGGTCCCCCGAAAGCAATCGCCTCGCACCCACCCACCCAGCCAGCAAGCGTAGATCGTGATTGACTGCTTGGGGCAATTTCAATTTAAAGCTTTCGTGACTGCAGGGATTCATCTTCTTGGTTCTTTCGGTAAAGTCGTCACGTAGAATGGAAAAAATAAAATAATAAAAATAAAACACAACAAAACAACTCTCACGACGTTTCGGCCACAACGCAAGCAGCCGTCCTCAGGTGAAGAACAGGTCTGTCGAGAAGACATTCAGACTGTCTTCTCGACAGACCTGTTCTTCAACGCAAGCAGCCGTCCTCAAGTGAAGAACAGGTCTGTCGAGAAGACAGTCTGAATGTCTTCAACGCAAGCAGCCGTCCTCAGGTGAGAACAGGTCTGTCGAGAAGACAGTCTGAATGTCTTCTCGACAGACCTGTTCTTCACCTGAGGACGGCTGCTTGCATTGTGGCCGAAACGTCGTGAGAGTTGTTTTGTTGTGTTTTATTTTTATTATTTTATTATTTCCATTCTACGTGACTTTACCGAAAGAACCAAGAAGATGCTTGGGGCAAGTGATGTTAGTTGGGGGGTGGTTGGTTAGTAACCACGCCCCGGACGGCTTTGTCTCTGCCCCGTGGAGATGTTTACGCACCGCACGAGGTTACTATATTGAGGCTGAGTCGACCTAGGGGAGGCCCATGACCGTTTCAGATAATTGTCACTGGTGTTCGCCGTGAGCGGGAATCAAATTATGGTTTGTAGCGCAGTGTGCTAACCACTACACACCGCTACACACTACAACCACCAAAAAAATGTTTTGACAGAAATCATGGTATTTTTAGTGTTTTGCATTTTTCTCCCTTCGACAAGGTGACACAATTGCTATGCGTGATGATGATGGAAATCTTTAAATACACAGCAGCGTTTAGACAATAGGCTCACGAGCGAGTCATGGAGCTAGTCGTTGCAAAGATTTCATTTTAATTATGATACATCACCAAGTGGAGGGGGTTGAATTTCGTGGGTCTCCTGACTGTAAATCAAATCAAAAGCCAACGGGAACCATCGCGAGAAGGACTCCCCCGCCCCCCCCCCAAATGCCAAAGTGTGGCTTCAACTTCCTGGCAATTTCTGCCGGAAATTATAAAGTAAAGCAATTCCTAAACTATTTACCAGGTAAGGCCCACTGAGCTATATAGCTATTTTTCAGAATCGAGCTGGTCACAAATTATAGCTCAACAAAGTGGCTTATCATGTAGAAATGTATAACAGCCAAATAATCTAAACGCATGTTAATTCTAAATGTGGAGGGGAGAAACTGTAAGACTCGGAGAAAAATCCAAGCAACCACGGGGAGAACATGCAAACTCCAAATATGCAGCAGGCGTCACGGTTGGGGTTGAATCTACGGTCTCCTGTATACCAGGCGAGGTAGCTAACATCTCGCCCACATGTTTTTTATGTAGAATAATTCATTAATATGTCATACCCCAAGTATATCTACACTAGAATATAATAACCACGGAGTAGCCAAGTCTCTTTTGTAAGAGAGATTGAGTAACATCCAGCTGATTTGTCCTGGCTTCTGATTACTCTAGCTCAACGTTTTTTCCTTTCTTTCTGCAATTGAGACAGTTGAATTGATGAATCACAGGACTGGACACTGGAGAGTCACGTGATGTGACTTTCACATGCACACTTGTGCATGTGAACCCTCCTTTGAAATAAGCAGAACAAACTCTGCCCTAGTTCTGTCCAGTATGGGTGACTTAGCGGCTAAGTCTTTGCCGCTAAGCTCATGAGCGCAGTGCTTTAGCTCAGGCTCTTTCAGGGACACAACATCAGTGGATGTTTTCACAATCCTTGCATTTCACAGGTAACGCAAATATATTGAGACTAATTATTCACATTTTACATCTTATAATTTACCTCCCTGAATATAATTGATATTCTGCGCATGTTATACTGTGTTAGAATATTGGACTCTCGTCTAGTGTATAGTATTTAACTAAATGTTCATTGGATTGAGTGGATCTCCTTTGTGGCTTTTAATAAAATGCCGGGAAACACAACTTTGGGCACCCTGCAATCAAAAAGGACTCCCCGTGTTGAATCGTGGCAATGTGGGTAGCTTTCAATACCACTGCTGAGTGTGTAACTGCACGAATGCTTTCTCCAGGGTGATGTGTGCAAATTCCTAAGAGGATAAAAGTAGAAAAGAAGATGGCGAGCATTGGGAAAAGGCCTAGCAATGCCCCATGCCTTGGTTCCCCTGGTAGAATCAGCTTTCTCACAATGTAAATCATTCCAGCAACTACTGTCTCGTCTATTCTCTGCTTCGACGCAGCTCAGAGCACTAGGACAGCACCACCGTATAGCGCAGTGCAATGTATGTGCAGAATTTGCCACTGCCTCTTTATCCTGTTGTGCATGAATCTCATCAGTGCAATAAATGGTAATTGAAGAAACTGATTTTTAAATCCTTTTATGGGGTTCTTTGACAAATAACTTGCGGTGTTTCTCATGCAATGCTGGCACAAAATGGTTGCTTTTGCAAACAGTCTTGTGGGAGGTTAAGCATTCACAGGCAGATGACATAGCAAGGATAATTTCAATCTCAGCACGCCCACTCTAAAAGGGTAGTTTATTTGGCCATCGTGAAGTACCTTTGTGTTTCTATTGCCAGGTGCACTGTTAACTTTGTTATTGTTCAGTCTTGATTTGTTATTGTTCCTTGTATTAAACTAATGCACCATGCTCTGCACTTGGGGTGACGTTTGGGTAATGTATTTGGCTCTTGACTCAGGTGCCGGTGTGTTCTTCCTGGCATGCACGGAGGCCGATCAGATTTGCTTCCTCTTCGACTGCTTCGTCGCAGGATTTGCGTCACCAAGAACCTTCCGCAGGGCACCCACGCTGTCCGGTAAGAGGGCAACGGCGACCCTATGTGTGTGTGTGTGCGTTTTTTTAAGCAAGACTTGAGGCTACTTCCAGAGATGAGCTGCCATGATTGATGTGATGGTTAGCACACAGGACTTGCAATCCATCGCCTGCCAGTTCGGTTCATCCTCCCGGCAGTTGAAACAAAGTGGCACGTTTCTTATATCTCCCTGCCTCTGTCCACCCGGCAGTGCAAATATATACCCTACAGTTAGTCAATCAGCTGTTTTAGTGGGATAAATTGTGGGTACACCCACCTTTTCAAAGAAGTCTGCCCAGCGCAGAAGATGAGGCCAAATACCCCCTAGCGGGGCTCTGTAGAGCTTCCATATGCATAGCAGGACTGATTGTTTGGCTGGCTAGCTAGGCAAATTGTCATGCCAACTGGGAACTGCTAACCGGTTTACTCCGCAGTCTGCTAAAGGCTATTCCATGAACATCACATAGCGCTTGGCAGCCTAAGGCTAATACAGGAATAAATCCTCCCTTGGTGGAGGGCTTAATACGACACCAACTGAAAGTCACTTATCCACATCAAACGCTACCACATAGCTCTCTGATGGGATTTTGAGTCGTATTGTGTGTTCTTCGGTATCATGTCCGACGTTTCACTCTATCTCCAAGGAGCTTGTTCAGGAAGTAACTCGTAATATATATTGCTAAACAATGCGTGGCACAACCCGAAAACACATCGCATAGCTTGAGAGCTCTTGCGATGTGTATAATATACAACATTATTTCTCTTGGCTTTAAAGTATTGAACACTATATACATTTGTCCAGACAGTGATGTACACTTTAAAAAGCATTGCATAATCATCCTTCAGACATTCCATGCTTTAATGAAAATAGTATTAGGCCCAAATGGGTCATTCTGTTTGGTGTCAACATCTCAAGTTTGGATGCAGCTGGATTTTATAGTGTCAAATGGGAATTCAAAGTACACTTCAAAAGCATGAATTCGTACTTGACCACACACACATACAATCACAGTGTTTAAAGCATCTGTATAGTAATATAATGCAATAACAGTGGTCGCACACATTGAAATGCTGGCGATATATCACATGGTATAAAAGAAATCGTACACTATGACATAAAGCAGACTTTCTTTACTCAGCAACGCGTCTAAAGAGACGCCTTTTATTTCCTTCAGTCTCTTTCACATCACCAGTGACGCTTACTTCTCTGATTAATATAAATTGCTATTGATGTGTTTTGGAATAGTCATGTTTTAATTACTGGTCGGTGTGATGTTATTATTTTACTGCTCCGAGATCCAAGAAAAGCCTTTAGTGACTCCTCTTAAGGCAGTGTCGAGCAGCTTCTGCTTGGTATGAAATTTGGATAATTCCCCACTGAGTATTCAATCCTCATGTTTGTGTAGAAGGTACTGGTGCAGCACTGTAATTGTTTACTCATTCCACTGCTGGTAGAAGGGCCTCCACTTGACGGAGGTCTACATAACTCTTTTAAAGCATATATTCTTCTACGATATTTTAAAAAAACTATTTTTATTTTAGCAGGTAAGGCCCACTTAGTGATAACTCTTTTTCACAAGCAAGCTGGCCACAAATGATAGCGATACGAGGTGGTTTATATTGAAATTCATAGCAGCATATTTACTCTAAACGCATGTTTCTAAATGTGGACGCGAAAACTAGAGGATCCAGAGAAAATTCCACACGACCATGGGGAGAACATGCAGACTGCAAATATGTAGGCGTCAGGGTCGGGATCGAACTCATGCCAGGCGAGGGGATTAAAATCTGACCACAATGGCGCTGACTACATGTCTTGGAGTAACAACACTTTACCCCACTACCACACGTGACCTGCCACGCAGCTAACTGTGGTGGACCCATTTATATTGCTGGGTAAACAGAGGCAGGGGAATAAAATAAAAGACCATTATTTAAACTGCCGCACCGGAAGACTGAAATCAACGGCCTATGGGAGCACAAATAGAATATAAGATTGAAAGAGTTTATAATAAGATAGAGTATTTCAAATGCAGTACATGTCAATGTATGGAATGGGGCTCAGGCTATGTACAGGGCTCATCCCCCATGCTGGTGCACTGTGCAGTAATGCCCAGTTCCTTTCTCATCATCACATTGAAGCAGAAATAGCAACGTGAATTATAACCTCAACTTAATTAACACTGCACCCACTGGGGACAAGAGGAGTGTTTGACTCAATCATAATAATAATTACTTTAATTACATTGTGCGAAAAAGATACGTGTAAAATTCACAATAAAATATTGTAATGGTTAAGCTGCTGATGAATGTCTCATAGACTATGGCATTTCGTGCTTTCTCAAAGGCCATGGACTGCCGTTGATCAATTAAGGTTGAAAACAAGAATACATTGGCTGTGTCTATCCATCCTTTGTAGCAGGAGACCAAGATAACGCTTGTAAAAAATAACCAATATATACAAAATGTTAGTATAAAGCAGTGTTGCTATTAGAAACTTACCCTGTAGAAAACTTTGCTAATTGATTAAAGGGTGTCCCAAAACTCGGCGATTAAGAAAATCGTTTGTGGTCAAGACACTGATGTAACAGCATGCTGCTGGAAACCATTACAGGTTATATGCATGATTTTTATTCCTTGTTTAATGGATAAACTTGCCAGGCTATTCTTTCCTGAATGTCTACTGGGGCTTAACACAATTCTATGAAGTGCCGTGAATTATCCCCCCCAGACATATTTTACCACTATTTAATACTTTACTTCATCATTATTCTAAGAGTACAAATTCTGCAAAAAATATTATTGATTAAATTAGGACCCTTGTTGTGATTCATATCACCTATACGCTCTGTTGGTTTCATAGCCACAAATCTTAATCGCTTTTGCTTTATTATCCATCCACTACTGGATGAAGGCCTCTCCATGGTGGTTGTTTGAAATTATTTTACCACACTGGTCAGTGCGGCTTGATGAAAGGTGAAATGGCCAATACTACTGATGTTAGCCACAGTCAGAAATTTAACATAGGTGGCTGGGTTTACAGTGCAATGTGCTAACCACTATTGAAAACATTTACTGCGGTGGTTGGGATGTAGACTGAATATATTTAAACAAAACTATACAACTTTTCTTTTGCCAGGTAAGGCCCTCTGAGCTATATACAGTGAGGGAAAAAGTATTTGATCCCCTGCTGATTTTGTACGTTTGCCCACTGACAAATAAATTATCAGTCTATAATTTTAATGGTAGGTTTATTTGAACAGTGAGAGACAGAATAACAACAAAGAAATCCAGAAAAACGCATGTCAAAAATGTTATAAATTGATTGGCACTGTGGCACCCATCTTGGTGATATCTTTCCTTACCCATGATTGGTTAGCTAATGACTGTCACCACTCCACTCTATTGGATATAAGGCATGATCATGCTCGATAACTAATTCATACAGTTTTAACATTCATAATATAGCTTTTTTGGGTTAGATCATGGTAAATATAAATGTGTCGTTAAACCTGCCACCACCCGACAGCCAATTAATAAGGTTCGTCACATAAACAGAACATGCCAATTCATTACTTGTACAGCACACTGGTGTGTTGGAGAGCAAATCCACAACATTTAAAATATGAGTGTGGATTTACTCTAAGTGTGTTTACGTGACAAACTTTACTAATTGGCTGTGTTGGGTGGTGGCTGGTTTAACGACACATTTATATTTACGCGATCTAAACCAAAAAAATGTTATTATGGATATTGGTCGCGAAAGCCTATGTGTTAAACTGAGTTTTAACATTATTGTGTGTCGTCGTTGAAACTACTTTCCAATTTACAAAAAAAACATTCCTAACCCTTTAATATAAATGAACACAAATATCAAACAAGATTACGTTATTTATAAAGGGAACCTTGTTTTTACGTAAATGAAATTATATCTGTGCAGGATTGTACGCTCAGAAACAGAAGTAGAGGAATTGGCAGGTGCAGGGCTATATGTGTCTTGTGCATATGCCTTGGCGTTTAGATAGCAGAGGACTGGTGATCCTTATGAAACCCAACTCCTGGGAACTATGCAGACATGTTTGCGCATTCATTTTTAACAATATTCCATCCTTGTGTGCTGAGCCTAACAGCCTGTTGCATATGCTGATAAAATAAGGGCACCATGATGATGATGATGATCATCATCATTGTTAAAATAATTAACATCATCATCATCATTAGACCTCCTTTGCCAGTACCAAAATATAATAATCGAGGTTTCAGTTTTGTTGTCAGAAAAAAGGGGGAAAACCCCTATTATTATTATAATTAACATCACCATCAAAAGTACACTTGTCCTGACAACATTATGACCAGAATGGGACCGACCTAAACGGGTTTCTGTTCTTGTGTTGTTGGCTCGCCATATGGTCTTGGTTTCTAGTTGACATTTCAGTTCATAGGATTATGCAAGCTTCCCCAACCCCTGCCATGAGGTCGTGATATTGTCACTCTTACTTTGTCACTCGTACTTTCGCCTGAGCCTGCTCGTGGGCAAAGAATGCTTTTGACCGTGCTCTGGGTCGTAGACAGTTGGGGTCCAGGGGCTAATGAGCTGCATATCAGGTTAACAATACCAATTTTGTAAACCGTTCTAGATTAACGCTGCATCTTAGGCCGGTATAAACAATGAACAGACTCTCAGAGCAGTCTCTCGTGTTACAAATGGGAAACCATTCAAATAAAGTTATTCTGTTCTCAGGGTTTTGCTGGCTGTGTAATATCTCAAATTGAGCTTCAATTACAATAACACTGGTAATTGTGAATAAAATGTAAAATGCTTGCTTTTTTCTCTTTTTCATATATACTCTATACAGCGAGTGAGATTATTTCTTCTTGACATGCTTAACTGCCTCCTGTCACTAATAATAATGATGCAGTTTGCAATAGTACATCCATAACGGCCCTTACATGCATTGCTAAAATAGTTCTTCTCTGACATCTATTTATACTCTTATCTGTAAAGGTTTTCAATGTAATAATACACTTTGTATATAGACTGTAACACAATTCCTAAAATTTTCGGAGCGAGCAAAAGCATTATTTTAGTCCCTAGAGCGTTAAATCTCATGAAACTTTTCTTTGAACTTTACATGCTTGTGTTCATAAAACGCCTCTTTCCATGGTTTATCACGTTAGAGTCTGAAAACGTCTTCAGATAACTATAGCCCAATATATGTAGCCAATTTCAAATAAAGTAAACATTGTTATCCATGCAACAGATATGGCTTCAATTTAGATTACTCCAGTCGGTGTTTGTAACACTGCAATTATCAATATGCTGCCGAGCGAGAAACTTGATGGCTCACAAATCAGTTCACTCATTAATGGAGCCACTTAACACAAGTCAAAAGTTGGATTTCTGCTGAATCAGCAATGTCTGGTACCGTACAGTATAGTGAATACGTCAAAAAACATTTTCTATCATAATTGAGTACCGCAATCATAGGTATTGTCCAAATTCCAGATTTAAAAATGACCCACAAATGTGGTGCTCCAAGTATCCCTTGCAAAATATATCAATTGCAATTGTTGATAAATCCATAAGAGATTTTTTGTTTGTGTTAGATCACGTAAATATCAATGTGTCGTTAAACCCGTCACCACCCTTACGCAGCCAATTAGTAAGGTTTGCCACGTAAACAAAACATGCCAATTCGTGGCTAGTACAACACACCGATGTGTTGGAGAGTAAACCCACAACATTGACAATCTGAGTACGACGTTTCGCCAGTAACTACAACTAGCATCATCAGGCGACAGCCAGATTTGTGGAGAACTGTTTCGTTCTTAAATAGAGGGATGAATGCGATGTCACCTGTCAGCCAATCAGGTGCGGAGGCCGGGGGTGGGGGTGAATGTATGCATATAAATCAACACATTGAAGGGTTATCACTTGTAATCACCATCAGTTATGGTCTATCCACTTTTGGACGATGGCCTCCGCAATACGTCACCATCTTTCTCGATCATGCGATGAAGTGATCCACCATAAACCTGCATATTAGTTGATTCGCAGCATTGTTAGTATCGATGTACAGTATTCCAACTACAAATGTTTTACATGGTCATGCATTCCATTTGCAAATAATCACAATGCTCGGCCAGTGTTAGGCTTGGCAGGTAGTTTTTCTTTTAAAATACCATTTGTTGAAGAGGAGTGAAACATCATTAATCATATGAACGGTTTCCTTATGTGGAATGCCCTCGCGTGCATAAACATAGGCGTAAAAAGCCACTATTGTTCGCTTAACAGCTAAAATAATGCACACTACGATTCAAAATGTACATCAAACACAATCACAATGCTCTCTTGGTTTGTTTATGTTTCCATCAAAATAAAAATGTTTCCCCTTGGCCGAAATTCAGTGTGCACAATTAATCACGGATATCATTCATAGGCTACAGTAATTGGAATGCTGTGTCTCTTGGGGAAAGAAAAAACATTAATCAAAACAATCATTAATAATTCAGAAAGACAAATCATACTTGCAGAGGCCCGTCCTAAAATTGTACACAAAGCATAAAAGTCCACGTGGCCCATTTTTCCTATCGCAGATTATTCTCATAGTTTGTCGTACCGTTAAAGGTTTGTTTAAAGACTATGTTTAATAAAAAAAAAATTACAATTCAGTTCCATTTTTAGCTCATTGCAATGATTCATACTGTGAAGTAAGCTGCTTATTGGGACTTCGTATTCTGAGTTATGTTAGTTGCCATTCAAATACGGAATTTTTTCAGTAACATCTTTTTTACACATAGACTTTTCGAAGCTCACTTTTACACTCTAATATCGCTGCTTTCACAGAATTTATGAGCAGTGCAGATTATACTGTACGTATGGTAGGTGTACGGAAAGTACAATTTTTTTTCTACAAAAATAACATGGTTGAATTGTAACTTAAGCAATTGTCCAGGATGCGAGCCTAAACCCTTGTGTTTACGCACAGCTAATCACTGCTAATTGAGATCGTAATTACCCAGAAAACCCGTGCTTAGATGGCGTACAAGGCTATAATTTAATTATTTACCAAAGAGGTAAAGTCAGGCAGACATCCGTGGCATGCCTTGTCCATTAAGTTCGTTTCCTTGTCTATAAATCGCTCCACCCACCCCCGTCACGTTGCTCATGTCTGGAGTAAATTCCCCTTGCACATCCTCAACACAATGGTGCATTTAACTGCCAACTCTTGGCCTCCTCGGTGGTTGCTGCAATAAGTATCCTCAGTTATGAGCAATACCTCCAAATGAGCAATAAGGATTAAACATCTGCATGCAACTACAGTCCATTGTTACCATATTATTTGGATTATAAGATGCTCAACAAAGTGAGATGTGCGCCCCAAACGTGTGCCGCGGGTGTCATGAAATTATACAAATCTGGTCAAAGACACCCCCACACATATAAACCTACCAGATTAAAAAACGCACCCTCCTAACATTTTTTTCAAATATCGGGGGAGGGGGAGTGCACCTAATGTTCCAGAGAATATGGTACAGTTATATCAAATAGCATTCCATTTGGCATGCCGCCTGTACTACAGAGTTACTGTTATTTAGTGTACGTATTGCATCGTGTACCTTGTTCACAATCCAAGAATGTTAATATTTCACAAGAGGACTGGTTGAGACCTACGGACATACTCGTCTGTCTCTGCCCCACGTGGCTAGGCATAATTTAAAAATAATTACTGTTGTTTTGGATTTCCCATTTTAGACACCTTAATTACACACCTTAATTATGTGGCCACTTAAAGCCCCACAGGACATTGCAATGGACGAGTAAAGCATTCATATGTCTCCTTATAAAGCTTTTAAACTACGGTTAAACTCTCCGATGGTGCTGTGGTTATATAATAATCTGTTTTAATGAGGCAACTTCATTAATCCCACATCTTTTACCGACAAATTCTCCCTGCCTCTTGTACGAATTTGAATTGAGCAGCAACTATAATCGATGTCTTACATACGAAATGCATCTTAATTGAGCCGATGTATCAATTAACAATAATAGTATTAATTAAGGGGGTGGCACAGTGGCACACTGCACTCTGAACCTGGCACACATGAGTTCGATTCCCACGGTCCAAGACTAGCATCAGTAGTGAATGACATCTCGTACAGAGTCCTGGGGTCCCCATTCATCAACTCACAATGACCAACGTGGTGAAGTATAGTCAAGCAACACCTGTGACTTACATGGCGTGGGAAGGTCGTCATATAATAGGGTATCGATAAAAGGCCGTCAACTGTTAACGTTATTTAATAGGAAACCATAAATCATTCAAATATAAAGGGTTCAACCACTGCACCACTGCTCCTGGTGTTGACTCATGATCCTTTTCATTTTGCATATGGATGAAATCATGAAATGTTCTGGGCGGGGCCGGGGGGGAGGTCTGATACTCATAAATTGGTTCAGATTTTAGATTATTAACAGTTCAATATACACAATTAAAGTATTGTGTGTTCTAAAGTACTCAGTATACGTATGCTTTTTCTGCTTGTGCATAGAGAGAGAGTTGTGTGCGCTTGCAGTTTATTTAATAATGTGGTCATGCAGGACAGAATTGGGTCACTGCTCTGTCAGCCATGCTCCATGACCCATGAAAACGCGGGCGTGAAGAGTTGGTTTCTCGGCCATGTATCATTACTTTCCCATCGCTGAGACATCGGCCTTTGCGAGATTTTAGAACTTTCGTTATTCCGTAGCTGGGGCCCGCCACATCTGTCAAACAATTTAACCGTGCCATGTGACGCTAAATTGAGAGCAGGCGAATTGAATGAGCGGAAGGGGGGAACAGGTTTGGAAATATTTATTTTGCTTCCAGATTACTGTATTCAACATGGAATTGAACACTTGGTATGACAAGCGTGATGCCAACACAACAACTGCCATCCACCAGCTGTCACTGCCTCTACTGTACTGTTGTCACCTGAAATATTTGATCGCCCGTGTTGGTGATTAGGGGTAGCCAGTAAACACACATCTCTCTACGACGTGTGATTAAGCAATCATCCAGGCTGGAAAATCTGGCACTTTGCGTTGGGTTGAATCTCCATGCCTGTTACCTATTAAGGAGGAGAGAGAGATCGAGGACAGATCACTGTTGGATCTTACTCAGTTTTAATACAGTATGAATATTAGCACAAATGCATTCGATGTAACACATTCCCGCGGAGGGAGCTGGTAGGAATGTTGGGTTGCTTGGTCAATGGCCAGGGTCAACGGTGGCGTGGTGTATTCCGCAAATATGTCCGACTGTGAGGGCGGGCACAAGCCGGCGTGAGTAGGTTAAACGTTGAGTTTTATAAGGGCACCACGGGGTGACCATCCCCTCCCCACCCAGCCCCACCCTACCCTCCCCACCCAGCCCCTCCCCACCCTCCCCTCTCCACCCAGCCCCACCCCTCCCATTTTTTGATGCCCGACGGACGGACACAATAATCCCCTGTGGGTTGGTGTAACCAGGAGGTTCCTACCAGTAAAATATCGCCGTGCTGTGTATTGGAAGGAGGGCGACTTTAGCAACGACTAGGTAATCAAATCAAATGCGAAGTGACACCCGAGTAAAGTAACAAAAAAATTATTCAAGGCTACAGAAACTGAAATCTCTGCTCTGTATTTTATCCACTTCACACCCATCGTGTATTTGAATAGAATGCCCCACACACTGAATTCAACAAACACACGGCACTAGTCTTGCCTAAATCAACCAAACTCTGCAAGCAATATATACTGTACAGTACTAGAAACACTCGAATGTTAGACTAGTGTGAAATAATCAGAATACAAATGTAGATTACGTTGCTTGTAGTACACGCCCTTCGTGTGGGATTTGTACTTTTTGTTTTAACTACAGTTTTTTTTATAAATTACGTAATTTTAACTACTAGTACCTCGAATAAATCTGTCAGAATGGGCTGTCTTATTGCTTATATGCCAGCCATGCGACACTGTCCCCAAGAACGTCCTTTTGGCTGGCCATACCAATGTGATATATGGGATCTGGTTTCACATTCCAGCAACTCAAGGCTGGCCAAGGGGTGTCATCTCTGCTGCTGGGTATGAGCTGGCGTAGGCCTCTTGCTGTGGCACTAATTGAGCCGGATGTAGGCCAGCTTTGAATTGTTGTGCTTCGTGGAGTGGCCCACAAAGGGCATTTGGCACACATTCAAATAAATACATGGTTAATTAAGTAGGAAATTGCTGCATCCTTCTGAGGAAGAAAGGGACGCAGCTGCCAAGGTATTTGATGGAACTGTGGAAAAAAAATGGGCTGCGTCAAGACGGCCCCTCTGTGTATGCACACGAATTGTCTTCAGTCTTCCACAGGCACTCGGGGGGGGGAAAGAGTACTTTGGATCGTGCCACGGCTACATTATATATTGGCGTGGTGTTTTTCAACGCCTTTATATTATTGTAAACTGTTTACGGTATATATAGCTAGCATGATCATGGTTTAATAATACTCGAACCATCTCATGGGAATGCACATTTAACAGTTGAATACTTTTGTAAATAAAATGGGAGGGATTCATCTTCTTGGAAGTAATAAAATAATAAAAATAAAACATTATGTTTTATTTTTATTATTTTATTACTTCCCTTCTACGTGACTTTACCGAAAGAACCAAGAAGATGAATCCCTGCAGTCACGAAAGCTTTAAATCGAAATTTAAAATGGGAGGGAGTTTATTATTACACTCTGAAGCAGATATTTCCCCCTGCTTGGTCCAGGGAATGCACTTTCTACTGACATGATTAAAAATGAAGCTTGAGAATTGGTTTTAAAAAGTCAAAATATCCATCATTAAATATTTGGCAGGATGGTCTGTGTGATACTTTTATACAGGCAACCTCAGAGGTACAGCTGACAAGCACCACCAAGAAATGGTTCAACTTGTGGAATAAAATCCTAGAATTAAATTAAAACAGTCAGTTAAACTATTGCAACCAAGCATCTCAGAGCATGAATTCACATAAATGTTTATTTTTTCTGTCACAAGCTGTGAAAGTAAATGAATAACATTGGTCGTTTAAAGCCTCTGTGGATGAAAGGCCCTTCAATTATTGTCACGATAAAAAAGCAGCACACTGAACAATACCCACACTGTTTCAACGTCATCAAAACAGACCTGTCCGTTTAAAAGCATTCTCGAGAGCCAAGGCAATATAATGAGCAACACATTCAACTGTACTCCCAAAACATTGCAGCACATTTGCAAACATGAAAAAACTGCTCTTACAAAAAAAATCTAAACAAGTGCACACAACTGTTCAAGTTCATAGGGCTCTTATTTCCTCCTTCATGCTAATTTTACGCAGGGTTTTATACACGGGCCTTTCAAGCCTTTTCGAACACCCAATGGCTTGACACTTTGTGCTTGCTCGCCCATGAACCGCATCTTTGTCCTCCTGATTTGCACGCGTCTGTGTCTCATTTATACGAGGAGCAAATTCACTTCGGCCCGTATTCACGCCACAGAGACTGCAAACTGTCTGTGACACCCCTGGGTCCCCATGGCGCAAGGTTTTTGGGAACAGGGCACAGCTTATCTGCAGCGTTATGAATGCTGCTAAAGTCAGACACCGAATGGGAAAGCCACGTGGAATATTTCAGCGTCTGTGTGCACTCACACAGACGCTTGTGCATCTTGTTTAATTTTTTTGGCGACTGCCCACCTGTTCTAGTTTTGGCCGTACTGGAGCTTCAAGGGTACCGTTAGGAAATGGAGACTCTCCCTCTTTTTCATCCCGTGAACATCCCAAACTGCTTTGCGACACGCAAGCGTATAACAGGCATAGCGATGCATTCACGCAAGAACAAATGAACCAATTAATTTAGCGCCGTTTGTTTTTCTCTTCGTATTAACTTTTCCTGGAATTGGACACATTAAAATGTGTAATTTGTAGCTCGAACAGTATTCTTACGTGTAAACATGTTTATACAATACCAGGCATGGTGGCGCACACCTCCAATCCAGGTCACTTTGGAGGTTGATAAGAGCATGAAGATTTAACTATCTGTGTGACACTCCCAATCTGTTACAAGGCCAGTTAATTTCAGTGATTAAATAGCTTGTCGACCACCCACATGTATGCAGTTTTGAGTCCTATCCCCTCATAAGCACACATTTATCCCATTGCTCGAGTTGCCCCCATGCAAAATTCTCATTCAGGAATTGGCGCAATAGCCCATTACATAACGCTCATGTAAAATATCATTCATTATCGTTTATTCAAATGTAAATGAGAGCTGTCCTGTAATTTATTACGCCCATCATTCTTTCCATTCAGTTGCTCACGAGTCGTAGTATCATAAGCCTCTGGTAATTGAGTTTCCACGTGTATAAACCAACAAAGACACGGGGAAATTGCTGCATGAATAAGCTATCAGGCCTGCCAGGGGGGGTCACTACGCGCCATGTAAAGCCATGGCTTGAAGCACGGAGCGAAAAGTTCTCAGCATTCATCAAAGGATTTCTGAATGAAGGCACGCATGGCGATAGGGTTACATTGCACGAGGCCAGAAAGCACTTGCTTGGGCCGCAATTTTACTTTTTGACGCCGCAGGTTTCAAGTTGCGATGTCTTCACTCCCCCTGGTGAGCTAAATTGGGCCCCTGTTTTGTCAGGGGGAGCTGTAAACAGTGGCCACACATGGTGGCTCAGTTGAAAACCAGTCGCCTTAAGCAAGGCACCAAAGTTGTTTGTGTGTGCACAAAAACAGATGTCTCCAGAAAAATAACCGTCCCTTTTCACATGACATGGGAAACCTTCATTCGAACTTGTTTTTGCTACTCATGATGGTTTGTTCTCTAGAACCAGGTTTTAATACGTTCAGCCACCCCGAACAGAGTCGTGCCTAGATCTCACGCGCAGCTTATAGAGTGAAGGATGTTGAGGCTACTGGCGTTTGTAAAAACCCACTGGCTTATGCAACACTACACAGCACTCTTTGGAAGACAGGCTAAGGAAAATGCCTCGAGTTCTCCTGTGATGTACTCAGCTGATGGAAGTTGTGCCCGTGGCCAGATTAACTCTGGGGCTTGAGGAGCTGCAGCCCGAGGCCACAGATTTTGAGAGGCCTCCAAACAAATATTAGAACACCGTTTTATATGGTAATAGAGGAAACACCACAATAAGGTAGCACTTCAATACATCATATGGTAAATGCTGTAAAGTCATGGCATCACTGTATGTATTAGGTACCACCAGTCATGTGCCGAAATCTAAAGAGTTTTGTTTATTTTACCTTTGATTAGCTTTAAAAAAAGTAAACAACAACGGAGCGTTTTGCTTTGGGCATGGGTGGTGATAAAACAGTAAAGGAGGGAAGGAATTCAATGTACAGAACGGGGCCTCAAAACTATAACAGCCCCAGGCTCCCATCAAACTTAATCCGGTCCTAGTCGTGCCATGCTGAACATGGCTGTGGGTGTGATAAGAATGGTACACGATCTCAAAACAAAAGTGATACATACCGTAACCATGTACATGTTTCCTGTGAAAACATATTTTTGTTTGAGCCAATTTGTTATTTCTGTATCAACATACAAGTAGAGATGCAAAGGTTGATTAGAACTGAAATTCAGTTTGTACTGTCATATGAAATGTCATGGTAATCTAATCAGGTGCCCTTTCAAAGCCAGAACTTTATTTACTAATGAAATAATAATATTCATATGAGTGACTTTGGATAAATGTATTACATTAAGTGTGAATCTATGCACACTGTTTTTATATGCCTTCCTTTTAAGATTTTTGCCTGTTTCTTGCATGCATATACAATTTAATGTGTATGCATGGTTAGATAAAAGTCAAATAAATCTGTGCTTTTGTTGTGGCGAGGGTGCTAACACAATACTAACACAACACAATACTGCTCTATATACCTAGGCATGATAGATGACATACACACACACCATTGGGAAAAAGTCATTCAAGCTCAGTAATAGAACACGTGGAACGGCTCGAGGCTTCGATGAGACAAATCTAGTTAATCCCATTCTTCATTCAAGCACAGGTGTGACATTTCCCATCGGTGTGCTATTGCTCCTTGTTATGGAAGTTGGAATTCTTTGATGAATGGACCCTCGTGCAACAGCGAGTGACTTACATATTAGGGCACATTTATACAATGTCCAGTTGATAAATCACTTTTCAATACACAATGCTTTATTCAAAACTTCCCTATAATCGTATTGTCGTAGTTCAGATAACAAAGGGGGAATTATGGTGCAGTGAGTGTTCATCCTTGTTCCAGAACAGAATGGAAATTGTTTATCCTTGGGATGTAAGCATAACAATATTTAATACCCTGTCAAATATTGATATTAAAACTCTTTATCTACTTAAGATAGAGGAAAAATATTACATGACGTAATTCAAAGCAACGACTGCATTGCCAACAACTTTTCAGAAAGGGAGGTGTCATACAATTTGCAAAGTCCCATTGTTAATGCTGCCCAGTGGATTCTATTCTCATGCATATAGCCAACCTTGCTTAGGAACTAAACCCAAGGCACTGCAGAGCATCTTCATTCATAAGCCTGACACAACCAAACAATGACTTCCTTGTCGTAACATCTAAACTAGGACTGGCGAAGCTTCACTCTATTCTTTAAAAAAAAACTATTTTTTGCAGAGACTTGATTGTGTAAGACCCACAACAGTCTGTTGCCTTTTGGCATGTTATTATCTTTTTTAGAAATATCCACACCAAGACAGTGAATATATGTGTACGTTGTATGTATACTCTTAGGTTTTTTCGGTAAAGTCACGTACCGAAAAAACCTAAGAGTATGAATCCTTCCAGTCACGAAAGCTTCAAATCTAGCTGTATGTATACTCTATGCACTATTAAAGACACGAAGCATGCATTGTAGTGCCTGAACGAAGGTGGTTCCACAGGGACATTGATCCTCGTTGGCACAAATGTGCTCATTCCCCTGTAAGACATCAGAAAGCATCATTATTATATGCAACGTTGTGTATGACAGCATGACTGGGACAAGTGTCAAAGGAGTGAAACAATTCATCTTGTACGACTCATTTCTCATTAGTGTAACATTCCTTGTGCTGGAAATCCTAATAGGCGACCGCATCCCCATGGGATTCCAAGATATTCCATGCTGGCCCATGTCAAACTAGCTAGACTTTCATTCCCACTGCCTGAAGTGTGCCTGGCAATGTTGGTTGTTGCATGGAAATGCTGCACCTAACCACGATGGGGATGAAGAATTTACACCACCAGACTCAAAAATGTGAACACAGATAAGCACCACGAAAATCACAATTTGAGTATGGGAACTCATGTATTTGTTTGCCATGAGAAGTATAATAATTATTTATTTACCCAGAAAGGTCACACTGAGGTTGAAGGCTCTATATCTGGAGGATCTTGTAATATATCAAATCACCATGGAGTATGATTGTCTTCATGCAACCCAACAAATCCAGACACCATTTCAACACTGATTATACATTCACACATACTACACACATGTAACACAGGACACAAGTTGTATCATTAGCAGTATGCAGCTTAACATTTTCATTGGTATAACATCATCATAGGCATCAAGCTGCGCCAATTTTGGAAGTGGTCAAGTGGGAATTAATCCAGACACAATTAAGAAAAATAATATTCTAAGTGAATGTCGTATACGATTCTGGTTTGGAGCCTCTGAGCTCAAAATATAAAATCTGAATATTGTCTTCTTAATTTATCGAGGCTCTCATGCAGCGAATGCAGTGTTCTCAGTCCAGTCATTGAAGATTCACAATTGAATGGCCCCAAAAATTATGTGCTCAGATTTTGTTGATTAACAGTCAGTGTGATGAGTACAAAATGGGGAACAATTGGTGAACAGAAATTTTAATTAATTTGTCAGCCCAGTGGAGGGTGTTCACCTTTTTCAGAAACCAAGGCTCAGTATTAAGGGTAAAGCTTTTAAAATACACAATCTGTACCGTGCATACATAGGCAAAGCTCTTATTAAAGCAGCAATTGAGACCTCTTCGTAGCAAAGGTGGCTCAGAAAAATGTATGCACAAGGCATATCGAGCGGGAGAGAAAATCGCAACATAGTTTAATCTAAAAAACAATAACCACAAGACAAGGAGCATCCTTTAAAATTATACAATTTACAGACGTCATTCATCTAGGTATAAACCTTAGTTTTGCCTCAATGCAGTGAACTTCTATCTTAATGCTTATATATTGGTCGTTTTAGCAGCAGAGGGCCTGGTGATAAATGGGGGTGGATGCAAGAGTTACAAAGCAATGAAAATATATCACATGGATGTATCACAGTAAATGACTTTTCACAGATGCAAAACACATTGGGTCATCACAGTAATTTAGATGAGTGCACATTTGAATTTTTTAGACATTTTGCTTTACTACAAAAGGTTGTAGAGTTGAGCAGTGGCGCAGTGGTGCTCGCTCTCATGGCACTATGAACTCAGGGGCCTGGTGAAGTATGGTCATTTCCTGGCAGCGATTTCAGCCGCACCACCTCTACATAACAATAGGCTCAGTCAACCATTCTACACAACAAAGACTCATTTCCTGGCAGCGATTTCAGCCGTATCACCTTTACATAACAAAAAGGCTCAGTCCCATTTACACGCACCTTTACATCATCCGCACCTAGTTTACACAACAAAGGCTCATTCCTAACAGCGTGCTTCAGCCGCACCGAACCTCACAAAAATAATATCCAGGGCCTACCTTGGCTCCTCCCACCCTCAACCAGTATATATACAAGGACTGTTTTCTTGGAATTTCTCTCACTTGATACAGCTATTGTGCTGTGACGGTTCCACATGAAGACGGAAGCTTGTGTTGCCTCCGAAATGTCGTGATTTTTATTTTATTTGAATTTTACTTTTATTAATTTAAATTTTTTACCTACGTAACTTTACCGAAAAAACCTAAGAATTTGGTCAAAGAGCCCATGCAGCCGGCACGGTGTGGAGGACCTTCCCATCCAGCAATGGATTTATCGAGGGCTGGACATTTACATTGCAATAGAGGTTGTGTTTTGAAAAGGGATTTTTTTAAAAGCATTATTAACCTTTAATTTTAAGGATTTGGTGATGTAATTTTAATGCAATACGTGACAATAGGTAAAGTGAAAGTTAAATCAAAGTCCTCGTTGAAATGCGTGTCGGGCTGTGTTCATTACCAAGGTTGGTCTTGAGCCAATGTCTGTAAAGCCTAAATTGCAATAATCGGCATGGACTCGTTTATCCAATGGAAATCTATGCTGACCAATAATTGTAAGTTAAATCACATCCAAAATTCTGCCGAGGTTTACACACCAATTTTGCCAACTGTCACTGACACCCACACACGTGCATTCTTATCATTTTTTATTCTGAGCTCACTGTAGGTCTGTGCATATGAATCATATCTAGGGACTCTAATCACATAGCGACTTAACAAAGGGATAGATAACATGGCCATTGAAGTCGAATCAAAACTTTTGGTTAGAAGACATTTCTTTATTTCATCGAAGCCCTTTTTGAGATCATACTTTCGACGTTTGACATTTACATCCAACGATTTCATAGTCGCACGCACAATGAGCGACCATGGAACATAACAAGCAGAGACATTCAAAAGTGCGTGGCCACTGACAGCTTTGATGTAATTTACCTGAAAACGTAGCAGCCAACAGGGAAACGTTTCACTCAGCAGCAGTGTAATCTGTCACATTACCACCTGTGGTTACCCGATCGTGATGTGCACCGCTGGGTATTGTGATGCATAAACATAGGGCAGGGCCGCCCAGTCCTCGTTATATTTGTGCTACTGCTTAGGCTTTTTCACGGTCGTCCCGCGTAGCTCGCTCTCTCTCTCTGATCTGTTTTCAGGTTGTACTGCGTGTTCTTTCGCGTGATGTCCGACGTTTTGCTCCATGTGTTGAGAGCTAAAGCATGTGGTACAAAACGTCAGACATCATGCAGGTGCAACTCAAAAACAAATGAGAGTAGTTATATGTATATATACAAATCTAATAGATGCTATTTGTTTATTATTGTTGCTTCAGGGACCATGCAGGCTACTAAACTAGAGCCAATGTCCCAGGAAGGTCAATTTACAGTGGCTTAACATAGAAGAACGTTCATCAGAGTGCCATGTGACACCTAAGTTGTTGATTCATAACTTTGACTACCAAACTTAATTCTTAAAAACATGTACAAAAAACTGATCAGGTAGTACGTATGGTTAAAGTCATTTTGTATTACACTCAATGAGTGTGCCAGCTTTTTCAACATTGAGCTGGCTTCAGTGGACTTCAACACGTAACACACAGAGGTGACATTTTGCAGACTGAAAATCATCATTAACAAGCACAGCTTCCAAAACGGAATAAATACAAAGTGCAATGGGTAAATACAAATGTGGAAAATGGACTTGCTATATATATATTAGTATTACATTCAAATTTGCATAAACTTAGTAAAATTAGTTGTCAGTTCTTTGGTAAAAAAAAATTAGTCTATTCAATCGCTTGTAAAACGTTTAAGGTTGTTTGATTCATTGTTACCTTATAGGTTTCAGCAAATAGCACATTTGATCAAACTGAAATTTTTAGATGTTGTTGGAAATGGCTGAGAATAACACAACCTTTTAAAGAAAGATAAACCCACAGTAGTTTGTATTACATTTATTCAAAACAAAATGTAATTACTTCATTTACTGCATTCAAATGCACAATTATTGAAATGCAAAACTCTTTGAATGAGACGTACGCTATGCGTGAAAACAAAACAAGTGTTAAATCATTCAAATGTTATTCTTGGTTCTTTCGGTAAAGTCACGTAGAAGGGAAATAGTAAAATTAAAAAAATTAAACATAATAAAATAAAATTCTCACGACGTTTGCGTTGTGGCCGAAACGTCATGAGAATTGTATTTTATTATGTAATTTTTTATTATTATTTTATTATTTCTCTTCTACGTCACTTTACCGAAAGAACCAAGAATATGAATCCCCGCAGTCACGAAAGCTTTAAATCGACATTCAAATGTTGTTCATTTCCGCTGATCATAACTCCCATCATGACTAAGGGGCCATTTTTATCGGTGGGCATGAATAAGCAATGCGATAAGCGATGTAAATAGCTGGCACATCCATTTGAACTATAAAAGCACGTTTTGGAAAAGTGTAAAATGCAAATATGAATGTCTTTTTTTGTTTGTTCTCGTTTCAGCTGTTCACCCTCGTGCTAAAGCAGCGCGGGCGTTCACAGACAGCTCCGGCGTCTCCGGATCGGCAGACGAGCAGTCTGATGGCAGCCCGTCAGACAGCCTCATATACACCTCCATCCAGCAGCTCACGGCACGTGCCAGTCCCCACCCCCGCCGCCTCGAGGCAAAGAGGCTGTGAGCAGCGAACGAGCAGCAGTAGATCTGTTCATATCCACAAGGGTGATCCGTTTTACAGTATAGCCCACCCCACTAAGATAATAGGGAGAAATTACACAATGATAGATTGTGATTGAGGGCTGCCAAGCACGACATCCTGTGAACGCAACAAATTCCCTCCGGTTTCTTAGTTTTCCTTTTGCGCGCATTTTAATAGGAACCTTGTCACGGCATTTGAAATACTATTTTGTAATTCGATTTCCTCTGCGGTGGCGCACGACCGGATTTCTCCCCGGGAATGGATGGCCCGCGCGCCTCTCCAGGCGTGCGTGTGCGCGCGCCACAGATCAGCGAATGCGAACCACCGCCGCTGTCCTTCTCTGTCCCCCTGGACGTGGCGGAGCCGTCGCGTTCACAGTCACTCTTTCACCCGCTGAGAATGCACGAAGAGGATAATTGGAAATCAGTGGGATTTCGATTGAAAGCTTTCGTGACTGCAGGGATTCATCTTCTTGGTTCTTTCGGTAAAGTCACGTAGAATGGAAATAATAAAATAATAAAAATTAAACATAATAAAATAATTCTCACGACGTTTCGGCCACAACGCAAGCAGCCGTACTCAGGTGGAGAACAGGTCTGTCGAGAAGTCAGAGTCTGAATGACACACCCCAGGCTTGGAGCGACTATTTAGGCTGGGATGGAGGGGCGAAGAGCGTCTTGACAAAATAATTTGCATATCAAGAGGAATTTAGCATATTTATGGGAAATGCAGATATGCGATTAGTACTACAAACCTCCTACGCATTTCACAAGTAGTACTAATCGCATATCTGCATTTCCCATAAATATGCTAAATTCCTCTTGATATGCAAATTATTTTGTCAAGACGCTCTTCGCCCCTCCATCCCAGCCTAAATAGTCGCTCCAAGCCTGGGGCGTGTCATTCAGACTCTGTCTTCTCGGCAGACCTGTTCTCCACCTGAGGACGGCTGCTTGTGTTGTGGCCGAAACGTCGTGAGAATTATTTTATTATGTTTTATTTTTATTATTTCATTATTATTTCCATTCTACGTGACTTTTCCGAAAGAACCAAGAAGATGAATCAGTGGGATGTCTATGAATGGATCATCCTTGTGTTTGTGGCGATACGTTAATTACATCGCCTGCTATACGGGGAGGACGTGGGTTCGATACCGACCCTGACGCCTGCTGTATATTTGGAGTTCGCATGTTCGCACCGTGGTCGCGTGGATCTTTCTCCGGGTCCTCCTGTTTTTCCCGCCACATTTAGAATCAACATCACGCGTTTTGAGTATTTGGCTGCGATACATTTCCACATGATGGGCCACTTGTTTGAGCTATCCTTTGTGGCGAGGTTGCTTCTGAAAAAGAGCTTCATAGCTAAGTGGGCCTTACCTGGTAAAATAAGAATGGTTTCACACCTAGGCTTTCGCGACCAATATCATCCATAATAAGATTTTTTTTGGGTTACATCGTGTAAATATAAATGTGTCATTAAACCCGCCACCACCCGACACAGCCAATTAGCAAGGTTTGTAAATGTTGTGGCTTTGCTATCCAACACAATCGGTGTGTGGCTGTACTAGTGTAGGGCTGTTACAGAGAGCCCGTTATGCATGGCAGCCTATGGTAAACAAGCACAGTGGGCGGGGCTACGTCAGTGCACGGGCAGGTGCCCTCTACGACGTCCGCGCTTCGGACGTTACGATCCCCCGGGGCCCCACCCCTCAGGGAGGGGGGTGTATAAAAGGGGAATGTATCGGGAGGCTCGGGAGTGATGTTTAGCTAAAGAAGAGGAGGAGGAAGACGTCTGAGATAGAGCCCTGGACTCCCCCTGGTACGCCGTCCTTATCAGGACCGCGCAGGCTCGAGCCAGTGGCGTGGTACCAGAGCCAGAGCCAGTGCTGGTCTGGACTCTGGGTACCGGGCCCGACTGACCAGTGTCGGGCCAAGATAGCCTCCCCTAGCCCATTAGTGGAGGACTCAGAGGCAGGCTAAGGTTAGCCTAGAGGTGTGTCCTCAGATAGACGGGTGAGGGGGCCGATACCCCCTCAATTGTGTATGTCACAAAGTTGGTATTCAAATAAACAAGTGTGCCTCCAACTCCGGTGTCAACGAGTCGTAAGCGTTACTACATCTGGCGTCAGAAGTGAAACAAAGTACGAACATGGATACACGCCGGACGACTCGAGTCGGAGTACCAGGGGCGGAGGACACCGCTGCAGTTGGAGGGCCCGAGATGGCTGAAGATGCCATCGAGCAGCCGGGGCTGGGTGCATCCACGCCACAGCAGCTGGAGGAAGGGGAGCCGTCGACGGAGGGGCTGAGGCAGGCGCACGCGAAGCTGGCCGAGCTGCTGTACGCCGCAGCCGCCATGCTCGACAACATCACGCGGCTGGGGGCTGCGGGACCGCCACGAGGCGACAGCAGCCAACGACCACAGCGCCTTCCCGCCATTTCAACGGAGCAACATTTTGAAACTCCCGCCATCGCCGCAGCTGCTGTTGAGGGCGTGGCCGCTCTAAGCATCGCGTCCAACGGCGGGAGTACAGTGCCTGCCGCGTCACCACGGGTGCGACCGGCGATGCCATCGCTGCTTCGGGCCGACGCTGAGTCGAGTGAGGGAGACGAGGGAGCGCGATCGTCCTCTGCAGCCGCTGCCTTACATCAGCGACTGCCGCCGCTCAAAGAATTTGTGGGCGAGGAGGGCGACTGGGGCGGCTTCCAGCGGCGCTTCCTCGCTCACCAGGAGATGGCACAGTGGACAGACGCCGAGGCTCTCCGAGCACTGCCAGCACTCCTCGACAGCGACGCCCTCGCCACACTAACATCGGCAACGAAGGAGAGGCGTTCCACGCTGCGGAAGGCGATGCAAGTGCTGTCCGCTGTGTATGGGCCACCATCGGACTGTCGTCAACTCTTTTACGATCGCCAGCGGGGGACGAAGGAGTCGCCCCTGGCGTACCGTACAAGCCTCCTGGCGCTGGCAAAGGAAGCCTTTCCACGAATGGACGACGAGGGGATCGACGCCATGGTGACAGAAAAGATACTTTTGCTGGCGGACGACTTAGACATCGTCATTGTCGCACAGGACGATGCAGAAATGTGCTCCCTCCAAGCGGCCCGTCTCCTCCACGCAAACCTGTCCTCTCAACGACGGAAGGCCAGCAAGGCGGCGAGCGGGCGCGCCGTCGCTGCGGCCACCCTCCCGGCGGAAGAGGTTTGCACCATCAACCATCGACGGCAGCACGGAGCGGGAGCGCGGGAGGACCGGGCCGGTTCAAGCCGTCTACAACGTCCATCGTCGCCACCAGCGCTTCCACGCTGTTATAACTGCGGCATCCGGGGCCACGTCGCCTCGGGGTGCCGCTCTCCTCGGCAGCGCGGGACGACACCTCAACGGGACGCCGGCCCTCGTCACAAGCTCCACCATCATAATCCGGCGAGTCGCGGCACCCCTCATGTTTGGCCCACGCACACGCCCGTCACACACTCGAACACCGCAGCGGAGGGGGGGCAAATATCGCGTACCATGGCACCAACACGCACCGCTCTGGGTACTCACATTGAACCCAGCCAGTGGTCCGTGTTGGCCCATCGGGTTGTAGCCGCGTCATCGGGGTCGTCGGCCGTTGTGGGTCACATCGATGGGGTCGAGGTGCGCATCCTGGTCGATACAGGGGCATCGGCGACCATTATTTCGGAGTTGATTTATAACATTCTCCCTGCCCAGAGCCGTCCTTTGATGCCTGTTAATGTACCATTCTTTGCTGCTAACAGGGGTTCACTTGGCATCATCGGACAAATTCGAGCCCAGATTTGTGTCGGGGATATTAAATTATCTGGGCCGATTTTTGTTTCCTCCTCGCTGGCGGTTCCGTGCCTGCTGGGGACGGATTTCCTGGCCAAAATGCCGATTAGGATATTAATCGACCAGGGATGCATTGAGCTCCCATCGGGCCGACGCATGGCGTTTCTGCCATCCCCCGCTACGAGCCGGACGGCGTTCGCGACGGTGCCGGCGTTCGTAGATAGAACGGTGCGCGTTCCTCCGGGGGCGCAAATGTTAATTCCTTTGAAACTTCGGCGGCCCTTCGCTAAGGGCATTGGGGCTCAAGGGGTTCTGCTGGGACTGTCTAGGGCCGGGGTCAGTGGACCTAATTTACTCCCGGCCCAGACCATAGTGAGAGGGGAAGGAGAACCCTTCATCGCGGTCCTCAATGTGGGCTCGCAGACGGTGGTGGTCCCACAGGGGACCGTGCTTGCTCACGCAACGCCGGTGCCCTGTGAGGAACCCGTCGCGAGTCATGTCGGTGCTGTCCCTGCACCGCGACCACATTCGGACAGCGATGAAGGGTGGCTCGAGGCGCTTTGCGCGGGATCGACGGACCTGTCAAATTTAGAGCGCCAACGTCTTAAGACACTACTGAGGGAATTTTCCGACGTTTTCAGTCGGGATAAATACGATTTGGGCTGCACTCATCTGCTGCGTCACCATATTGATACGGGTGACAGCGCGCCAATACGCCAGAATCCTTTTCGGTTGAGTCCCGCCGAAAAGGACCATGTCAAATCGGCTGTTGATGACATGCTAGCCGCCGACATCATTTCTCCCTCCAACAGCCCTTGGGGAGCGCCGATCGTCCTGGTTAAGAAGCAGGACGGTTCGTTGCGGTTTTGCGTTGACTTTCGGCGCCTTAATAAAATTACGGTTGCCGACGCATACCCGCTCCCACGGATGGACGAATCGCTTGACGCCTTGGCGGGAGCGCGATTCTTCTCCACATTGGACTTACTTTCGGGATTCTGGCAGCTTCCTCTGGACGATGATTCAAAGCCTAAAACTGCTTTCCGTACTCCGCACGGCCTGTTTCAATTCAACCGGTTGCCGATGGGCTTACACTCAGCGCCGGCAACTTTCCAGCGGTTGATGGAATTGGTTTTGGCTGGATTGCAATGGGAATCGTGCCTGATTTATTTGGATGACGTCATTGTCTTTGGCAAAACTTTTGAGGAACATCTCCAGAGGTTGCGGGCAGTTTTCCTAAAGATGCGGGCTGCTAATTTCAAATTTAAGCCCCAAAAATGCCATTTGTTACGCGAGTCGGTGCGTTATTTGGGGCACATCGTGGGGCGCTCAGGTATTTCTACCGATCCCGCCAAAACGCAGTGTGTTAGCTCCTGGCCGACTCCCACCTCAGTGGGAGAGGTTAGGAGTTTTATTGGGTTTGCGTCGTATTATAGACGCTTCGTCGCTAATTTTGCGACTATCGCCAAACCCCTACATGCTTTGACATCTAAAGGGGTTCGGTTCTGCTGGGGTCAGGAGGAGGAAGCTGCTTTTTGCTCCCTTCGGGACGCTTTGGTAAACGCTCCTCCCCTGATTTACCCTGATTTTTCAAAACCGTTCTTGCTCGACACCGATGCGAGCAACACGGGTATTGGGGGCGTGCTCTCCCAGGTGGTTGACGGCGTGGAACGTGTGGTTGCGTACGGCAGTCGGGTGTTGTCTCCAGCGGAGCAACGGTATTGTGTCACCCGTAGGGAACTGTTGGCAATTGTCCATTTCGTCCAACAGTATCGCCCATATCTGTACGGTCGGCATTTCACCGTCCGCACAGATCATGCGGCACTGCAGTACGCCCTGAGGGTTCAACAGCCATCGGGACAATTGTCCCGATGGTTGGAGGTCCTCCAGGATTACGATTTCCAAACCACATACCGTAAGGGCGTTCGCCACACCAACGCGGACGCTCTGTCACGCTTGCCAACCACCTCCGAGTGTGCATGCCTCCTGGGGTCTGGACGTTGCAGGCCTCCAGGGGACACATCGGTACCTGTCTTGGCGGCCGCCAACGACGACGATGCAATGGTTCCTAATTCGATCGAACAACAGGGCAAAGATTCCCTGTTGGGGTTGCCCGTCATTGAATGGGGGCGCCTCCAGATGGAGGATGTCTCCCTCCTCGGGTGGCGACGTCGCGTTGGCGGTGCGGCGGGGGGAAAAAGAGGTGCTTCCGACGCATGGGAAATGTGCCAAGGTCTGCTAATGCATTGGGACGGGAAGTCACGTCGACATCGGCTGGTTGTCCCTACTGGGTTGCGGGGTAGGGTGGTATGGGCCGCTCATGAGCGCCTCCTACACCTGGGGACCCAAAAGACTCTCGCCTTGCTGCAACTTGATTTTTACTGGCCTGGCATGACGAGGGATGTTGGGGATTTGTTGGGATCGTGCCCTCAATGTGCACAACGCAAACCGCCGGCACGGGAGTCTAACCCGCCCTTGCAATCGATCAAAGTGTCCAGGATAAACGAGCTGGTCGCTCTGGACATTTTGGGACCATTCCCCGCCACCCCCAGAGGGAATAGATATTTGTTGACGGGTGTCGAGTATTTTACACGCTGGCCTATGGCCTGGCCTCTGGCCAACCAGTCGGCAGCAGCCATCGTGGAGGCCTTTGTTCAGGGTTATGTCCTGGACAAAGGTGCTCCGGAGAGGCTGCTGACCGACCAGGGCAGAAATTTTTCCGGTAAACTACTCAGACAAGTCTGCGATCTCCTGGGCACAAAGAAAATTCGGACCTCCCCATATCACCCACAAACTGACGGGATGGTCGAACGTTTGCATCGCACCATCTCGTCCATGTTATCACAACAAGTTTCGGACTCGCAAACGGATTGGGACCTACAAATTCAGGGGGTCTTGGCGGCGTACCGGATGGCACCCCATGCGGCTACGGGGTTTTCTCCCTTTTACCTCATGTACGGCCGAGAACCAGACCCGCCTGTTCGTGCCCAGTTGCGGATCCCTGTGCCGCAGGGAAAAACTAATCTGGCTGACCACGTTAAATTTAATCTGGACAAATTGACCGAGGCACGGGATGCTGCAATGCAAAACTCTGACCTCCGTCAGAAGGCAAATGAGCGCCTCAGATTGAGTCGAGCGCACATGCTGCAGTGGAAGCCGGGGGACAAGGCATGGTTGCACTGCCCCCAGGTGCCACTGGCAACCTCCTCTAAACTGGTGCGGCCGTGGCGGGGCCCTGTGGAAGTGGTGGAGGTGTTACGTCCGCAGTGCGTGCGCATCAAGTGGGGGAAGCGGCGATGGTTCGTGCACCCCTCCAGATTAAAACCCTTCGCTGCGGTACACAACCCCACTTCACACGCGCGTGGCCAAACATGTGGGGGGTCGGCCGACTTGCTGGGTCCGTCTCCGTCGCTCTCACCTAATGCCTTGCCGGCTGTGCCACCTTCAGGAGCATCAGGAGTGACGGGCTCACGCCCGATCACCCCTCCTGCGGATGCCGAGGGTCACGCGGAGTCAGAGGAATGCTCACCTCAAGACGGACAGTCGCCACCTGATGGTCCGCCACGCGGGGTTACCCCGTGTGAGGGGCCCGCTGCAAGGACGCGCGCTAAAATGCGCAAACTGTTGTGAGGCCGGAAAATGTGTACATAGCTGTTGTGTTTATTGGGTGTTGTGTGGATGGTGTGTTTCCCGCTCCTCGGATGTACATATGTTGGGTTCACCGTTTGTTGTGTGTGCGGGGTGGGTTCCCTGCTGGTTGTATATTAGCTGTTTTTTTTACGGAATTCGTATTTATTCGGGGGGGTGCGACGGGTTGTTTCTCATCTTGTTGTTGTGTCTTGTTCTGGTTCCTGTTATGGTTCAAAAAAAATAGTGAGGCACACGTGAGGGGGTGAAGGCACCTTTATTGTCAAATTTTTGTATGTTGGCAGCCGGGACGGCTGCATGCTATGTGGGGGGGAGTGATGTAGGGCTGTTACAGAGAGCCCGTTATGCATGGCAGCCTATGGTAAACAAGCACAGTGGGCGGGGCTACGTCAGTGCACGGGCAGGTGCCCTCTACGACGTCCGCGCTTCGGACGTTACGATCCCCCGGGGCCCCACCCCTCAGGGAGGGGGGTGTATAAAAGGGGAATGTATCGGGAGGCTCGGGAGTGATGTTTAGCTAAAGAAGAGGAGGAGGAAGACGTCTGAGATAGAGCCCTGGACTCCCCCTGGTACGCCGTCCTTATCAGGACCGCGCAGGCTCGAGCCAGTGGCGTGGTACCAGAGCCAGAGCCAGTGCTGGTCTGGACTCTGGGTACCGGGCCCGACTGACCAGTGTCGGGCCAAGATAGCCTCCCCTAGCCCATTAGTGGAGGACTCAGAGGCAGGCTAAGGTTAGCCTAGAGGTGTGTCCTCAGATAGACGGGTGAGGGGGCCGATAACCCCTCAATTGTGTATGTCACAAAGTTGGTATTCAAATAAACAAGTGTGCCTCCAACTCCGGTGTCAACGAGTCGTAAGCGTTACTACACTAGTAACGAATTGCCACGTTCTGTTTACGTGACAAACCTTACTAATTGGCTGTATCGGGTGGTGGCGGGTCTTAACTACACATTTCTATATTTATGCGATCTAACCCAAAAAAAACCTGGATTATGGAAGACATTGGTTTAATTTAAATATACACACACAGACCCTGGTTGTGGCAATTCTGCATGAAGCTACCTCATTTTACAACTAGGATCATTGTCAAAGCCAGCAACGTGCACTGCCTGAGCGTTCATCTATGTAATTGATTGCAACTCCTAATGTGAACATAACGTGTTTTAAATTGCCTCTGTTTTTTTATTGGCAGAAAAAAACCTCGTGTAAGTATTTGTACTGTGCAATGAGACTTTTACAGCAAGATGGAGCACAATCTGCAAACAAATCGTTTCTATCTAATTATGACAAAACCAAGACTACAATGCAATACCCTCCCAGGGTTCAGCAACCAAAATAACATGAAGAGGCAGTTTTTTTTGTGAATTTGGTAAACACAAAAGAATACTCAGTATTTCAAGAATCACATTGCACGTGAATACGAGACGCAATGTTACCGACTGCTGATCTAGGAGGATCTGTGGGGTATTCACTCTGGAACTTTCCTCAATACGTTACGAACAGGAAGTAAATGCTATATATAAATGAAAGAAACCCATTTGTCACAGATAAAGACGAATATATACGTTTAAGTTTTTTTTGGTTGTTGTGTGAATTTTACCCTTGGTATTTCCTAATAACTGTGTACTGTTATATTGCTGCACAGATGCCACCAGAAGCAAAGATAGCCAGGTCCCCACTCCTGCATAGAGCTTCCGCTGTGATTACTGACAAGTCCAGACTTCCCACGAAGCCCCACCTGCCATCGCCAGTGACAGAACCATCCCGGAGGATATCATCAGACAGCGGGATAACGACAGTCACCCGCTCGGGCTCGGGGTCTGCCTCGGGCAGCTTCTCTTCTTGCTCTGGCAGTGCCGGCGGCTCGGCGAGTGACGAGTTTGAATCCCTCTCCATCCCAGCCAAAGGGCCAGAGGCCTCCTCAACGATTCCACCGGCCTTCCACCAAGGGGCAGAAAAGTCCGAGTGCCGCTTTCCGTACGTCACCAACTGGTGGTATGCCGTGCCGCGCAGGGAACTCCACTCGAATTGCCCCAGCACCTGCCTGTACAAGGAGAGGCATTCGCAGCAGGAGGCGGGGAAGTCGGCCCCTTTGAGAACTTCAGACACGGCGCAGAGGATGGATGCTGCCACGGCAGCAGAGCCGGTGTCATTAGAAAAGCACGCGTCAATCAGAGCAGGCGACGTTCCCGTCGCGACGGAGGCTTGTACCAGCTACGTACAAGCCGCCAGAGCGCACGTTGGAAATGTGACTGAGTCCGGAGATTGTCAAAGTGGACACCGTGCCGGCTCTTCGAAGGAGACCTTCCAGGGGGATTTGGCCGAGGCAGCTTTGCAGAGGCTCATGAGGTGCTCCCTGGTGCAACCGCAACCTTCAGTGTCCTCTGCAGCGCAGGAGGCGACCGGCGCCACCGCATCTGGAGCGTGCGCTCGAGGGAGCCACCCGATCGCATCGACAGATGTTGCGGTCCATTCCGACGAGATGCCGCAGACGGAACTGGAGCCAGAATTCCAGTGCTCCGCTGTCCACACCCTGACGCAAGATTACAGGGGACCCCACAGGATGCCAAGCGGTGGCCAGATCACCGCTGAGAAGGTAAGATGATAAGCAACTTTTTTTTTCTACCTCCACTTGCGATTATGACAACTTGTAATTAATTGCTTTGCTCTGCCAGATGCCTCAAATGTGAACGTGTCCTACTTTTGAGACAGAATGTATGGGACACTGAATGTCTGAGTTATCTATTTAACAATTGTTGAGGTTGGTACATGTTTCAGCAATAGATATAATGAGTACATTTGGAAATGTTGACATATAGCACAAGAAACATTTCTGATAAGTATATAAACTAGTAAATTTTTGAAAATGTTGCGCTTACAGTGTACGTCTAAAATAACACTCATGAATACGAATATCTATGCAGCATGTGTATGCCAAAGATAAGTCGTACAAATTCGCGTCTGCATTGGTTAGATAAGGAGATATTTAGGCAGTGCAATTGTGGCAGTAAAAATGAATTTATTACATATCGTGCAGCTATTACAGATTCTACATCACGAGATAAAATATCTAATCCAAGGTTAGCAATGCAAAAAATGTGCACAATTCCAAGAAGACTGGCATGTTGCAAGACTATGGATACAATATACTCAGATACGAAAGATATATAACAATACATTGTAATGCTTTTCACTAATTTGCATACAGAAACACTTTTGCTGTTGCTGTGTGTAAAAATATACCCATTTTTGTCCTGCTCGTTCAGTGAGATTTGTGGCAAACAAATTCAAAACCCAATCTGAGCAGATTGGAGCTTCTAAGTTCAACATTAGTTATGAATAGGCGAAACTCCGAAAGCTTGTGCGTGTTGAAAAAAACATCCTGTGTACCGAGTAAATTGTGCACGTAAGCATGAGCGTTGGGTAAAAATGTTTTGAGAAGAAGACAATGATGTCACACACATCCCCCTATTCTGCGGCTCGCTTAGACGACAAATAAAAAACAGCTGACAGGTGTTTGTGTTGAGGGTAGTTTAATGAAAAATAAAAAGTAAAAATGAATATGGCGGTATGAACACTTATACATAACCAATTCTCAAAAAAAGTTCGGCTCTCACATGTACACAAAGATACAGCAGAACATATAAGCGGCCGCCCATAAATGACGTCACGCACCTAGGAGGGGGGGGGGGTCAGACATTTGTGACGATGTGTGACGAGGGGGGGGGGGTTGAGACGTCACATCAAAATGCGCAACTTTAAATAAGTATAAACGACACGTTCTACTTAATGAAATATACTTTTTAATTAATGTTTTCTCCTACAACATCAGAGTGCAGCGCCACATTAAATACGCACTACAATGACAATACAGTACTATGGGAACCTCATTTGCCAGTAAAAATATGATATGCGCCTTTTGGCGTCATCTGGTCCAACCCATGTGAGACTAGGCTCTAAGGAAAGCTGTCTCGGGTGTGGACCAATCAACTTCAAGGACAGTGCACATTATCAGAGTTATGTATTTTGTTTGTATTATGACTGCAGGTATTGTGGTCTATGCAAACATGACTCCTTGAAAAAAAGGTGTCAGTTTTGTTGCCTGATAGAAGGGTAAAAAAAACAATGACAATACAGTAGTTTAAAGCGATTTGAAGCATGTTTTATTTTGGGTGGGGCAGAGCTTTGTGACGTCATATTTTAGGGGGGGAGGGTCTGACTTTTTGTGACGCCATGTGACGATGGCGCGGGGGGGGGTCAAAAATCGTCAAAAATCGCGTGACGTCATTTATGGACCGGCCCCTAACCTGTGCTCATTATTGAATAATTTAAATTTCCCACAGTCATTGGCCGCCACATTTTGTATCGTCGCGATTATTTGAACTAGAATATCACGCGATGAAATGTGACCCGCGTTGTCTCGCCCCTTGTTACGACGGCATGTGCATGCGGGACTTCGGGATGTCGACACCGCTGGACAAATTGATACCACAGGGCGTTTACTTCGACCATTGCTTTTCCCATTAGTTTCAACCCTCTTGTGCAGAGAAACTTGCTGTAAAGTCGTTAACTTTGAAACATGCTAATTGCCTCCTCTAAAAAGAAATGCACAAAACACCACGATTAAAACAGATGTGCAGTAATGATTTACCAATTAATTGTTTTTAAAGACCTCGCGCCTTGCTAGTCTCGTTAACGCGGAAATGTGGGGCCTTGGGATGGGGTGGGTAAGTTCGCAGGAAGCATCACAGACTGTTTGTCCAACTAATATTTGGACCTATTCTGTGGTGTTTCGATTTAAAGCTTTCGTGACTGCAGGGATTCATCTTCTTGGTTCTTTCGGTAAAGTCACGTAGAAGGGAAATAATAAAATAATAAAAATAAAACATAATAAAATATAATTCTCACGTCGTTTCGGCCGGCTGCTTGCGTTGTGCCCGAAACGTCGTGAGAATTGTATTTTATAATGTTTTATTTTTATGATTTTATTATTTCCCTTCTACATGACTTTACCGAAAGAACCAAGAAGATATTCTGTGGTGGTTATAGATAGAAATGTAGGCAGCAGCATTGCATCGACCGTGTTGACTCAAAGTGCTGAAATTTGAATTGATGACATGTAAATGCACATCCGTGGACTCGAAAGACAAAACAGACTCCAAGTAACTCGACCCAAACGCGTACACTTGAGTACTGCTTTGCGGCGAGTCCGTGCATGAACCACCACACCACACTGAACCACAAAGATAAAGATCCCCTGTATAGCCGTCACAGACTGTTGGGGTAAGTGCTCTTAGCGAGCACCTATGAAGGCCATCACGGCACACGAGGAGGTGGGTGGCCATCACCACGCCCGGTCGCCTTTGTCTCCCGAGTGGCGGTGTTTACACACCGCACCAGGTAGACATTTGAGGCTGAGTCGACCTGTGTGTGTGTGTGAACCATACACAACCACCCCCCCCCCCCCCTTTGGGAAAACAGGCACACGCACGCACCAATGCATGCAAGGGCACAAGCTAATGTGCAGGCTCGGAGGTCATGCATGAGCGCACATGCATAAATGCACTCAGATGCAAGAAAGTGCCTTGAGTTTGAGTTACATCTTTTTTTGCCAGTGTGGCAAAAAAAAAGTTTTTCTTCTTCCACCAACTGTGACTCCATCTTATCTTGTTGTTGCTTATATTTTTGATTGAATGTCTTTTTTGCATCGGTGCTATCCTGGTATACAATATTTTGAATAGGGGATAAGAAAAAATGGTACCACAGTATACCAGATATATTGCATGTGAATATTCTGTGGGTTTCAATCTACGATCTGCACGTCGATATATACTTGTACTCACTACTCTATACTCTATGTACAATATGTGAATCATGTATACAACTTTATAAGTCACATTTCTATCTAAATGCATTTTAAAAATATATTTGCGTGTATTACCATAAGCCTACTCGAAACACAATCTTTATTACAGTGCAGTTAATATAATTTGAAAAGCGCCAAGTTTACAACTTTCTGCAATACTGCAGGGTAAAGAGATCTCAACTTGGGCATTATCAATACTGTCCGCCTGACTTTGTAAATAATACAATGGTGTGGTCCATACATTTATTGCTGGGTGAGTGATTAGCTGCGTCCCTTTTCGAGGTAAGATTAACAGGCTTCTTTGTGTGCTTACCCACAGTCAGGATTCTTAGGACACCCTGAAGGTCCTGGAGCCAAATACAGGCACTCTGACAAGACAAACTGACAAGACACTAGCACATTGACAAGACTGCAGTCTATCACTCACAAGACAGGACAAAAAACGGTGGTAACAGAATGCTCAAACATTTCCACACTCACACCAAAAAAAGAACAAAATAAACTTAATCCCATGGAGAAAGGAAAACACCGTGTGCAGAAATTAATAAGTTATTGGCCATTGACTCTTCTGCAAGAGGTAGCTACGTAAATATAATATCCAGTACACATTTCAAAGTGTAAGAACAAGAATATCATGGTGGTAGTAATAATAATGTATGTTTTATGTGTTTGTTTTTATTTTAACGTGCCAATGTAATATGTATTGTTTTTTAGAATATACTGTGCAATGCGAAGTTCAAATGGAAAAATGTATATCCGGTGCTGTATTATATATATAGTAAAGATACCCAGTTGAAGCTGCAAGTGTATTGAAAAGGCAGTGGTGTGCCCACAACCTGCATGTCCTTGGTGCATTAACAATTTAAACATCCGGGCAATAACTTCTTGTGTCAAATGCAAGCACAGTAATAGCAATTGTTCATATCTGGCACAATTATTTTCCCACGTACCACCTTCCGAGGGTGTTACACAGCCATTACCGCTGCCTCCATTTCATTATGAGCTTGTGCCATTACGTTTGTGCTGTTTGATTCCAGTCTTTCGCAGCTCGAGGCTAAATATTGCACATTATCGCAAGGTGTATAATTAGGGGCTGGTTTTCTCATTAAAGATAACTGAGGGAATGGGTAGGCAAATTAATAAATGTGCAGCACTGGCAACTAATGAAGTACATGTTTTTTTTAACAGCGCATGTGGATATAAAGTAGCGCATGCCTGTCACCCGGCACTTTGGTGGCAGGGATGATGGCTCACACAGATGTCGTGTGAGTGACACTGCTGACCCGTATGAGTACTGGAGAATGATTCTAGTTGAGATAGCTTTCTGACCTATGCAAATGGTTTATAAATCGTATCCTCTCATATGCATATTTTTCCCTCCCTGGGTAATTAGGTTTCCCCTGACACAAAAAAAGACTTAATCGGGAATTTAACCTTATGGTGGTATCCCAGTGTACCTTAGTACCCCGGCTCTCGCATAATGTCCGTGATGCAGTCACTTTCAGTCTATCGATGGTCGGCGATGCGGCAATCGACTCATCTCGACGAGCTGTACACGATGCACCACTATGGTGCGTACGAGCGTTCAGGGTTTCGGCGCAATCGTCCTCGCTGCGTTTCGACATCGCGGAGTGTGGCACTGATTTCGGATTGATTGGTACCCCAGTCGCGGAGTGAAGTACACCCCTGGAAAACATAGTGTCCCAGAAATTAAATATTTAATTGCCTCGGCCCATTTTGTATTATTTGGTAACCCGGGGTACCGCCATAAGGATCAATTGGCCAAATATCCCAAGTGAAATGCTCATGAACAGGTCTTGAGACTCAGCGAGGCTCTTTAGGGTTCAATCCGCAACACACATTTGTTGAATGAACTGTCAGTAGCCTCGCTGAAGATGTATACATTATCATGGAAAGTGGATTTACTACATTTATTGCCAGTGACTTTCATTTCATTTTTTTAAGGAGAAGTTTCGACAGGATTTGAAAAGTTAATGTCATTCTGAATAGCGTGATTTTAAAATTGCTATTGATCAAACGCCATCATGAACTGTAGCAATATATTGAGGAAAATATTTTAGATCTCATCGCCAGTAAAGGCATTTGTGTGACGGATAGCATTGGCAATGTAGGACTTAACAGATAGCCAAATTGATTTAACATTATTACAACTCGATAGCAAAACTCGACGCATGCTTGTAATAGCTGAAATCAATGTTGCATAAAACTCTTTACAATGTTTGGAACGCAACCAGACGCATTTGGAAACAGCATTTACAGTGATGTAATTGCAGTACTGCAGATATTCGATAACGAAGTTATTCATTTGCATTCTTGGTGATGTAATTATGAACTAACTCAAAGCATATTGGCTATTTATTCACTAATCACCACACTGCCGACCTGTTAAGAGAGATCGATGGTCATTACGAGTGTAGAACTTCATATCTACCACCGGACGATAACAGTGAGAGCAATTGCCTGTTGTATGTATATATGTCGAACCTCTTTCGCACCGTACGTAGCCAACCGTGCTAATCGGAGGTGCGATGCACAAGGGTAACACAGTGCATGGCCAAAGCTGTTCGTGACACCGTGCCTCGCCAACGCTTTCACTACCCTCCTCCAGCTCCCACAACTGCTGCGCAGTGGTCACAGAGCCTCCAAGATCTGCCCTAACAGTATCCCACCATCTGGTCTTAAGGTCTTGTCCCTTGGTTGTCACTCATGGAAACTATTCCAATGCCTACGTTTGCAGCTGGCCCACCTCAACATATCTGAAACATTCACCTTGCGATGTTCTCTTCTGCATTGCTCATCTTGTCTTACCCACGCAATTCCTAAAACCCTTCGGAAAATATTACTGAGTGTATTGAACATTTGTTTATACAGTACGATGTCATGCCTTTGTGTTTGCTATCTGTTAAAGAAGCAAGCTTGTTTTTGAGACAGAATAAAATGTTGACAATTGTTTTTTTTTAATCCTGTTTCTATTTTTGTCCATGCCTGAAGCTACAGATAAACCATACAGAGAAACTGTACACACGAGCTTTCATTAAACAAGAATGAGATGCTCTCTGACAGCATGCCAGGTCAAATTTCTGAACATTTCGGGTGGCATTTTCTAAAAAGAGCTGAACCACTGAAAAAGAACAGTGCTTACAATATTTTGTTCACTTTAAATTTTGCTCACCATGTAACATTTATACTCTTTGGTTCTTTCGGTAAAGTCACGTCGGCAGAAAAATAAATAATAAATCACGACGTTTCAATCGCAACACAAGCAATCGTCATCAGGTGGAAAGATACAGCAGTAGAACTGCTGAACAAGACAGGGCTGCTGCAACAAGAGATTATACTGTATATAGGTTTGAGGTGGGTGTCACCCAAGGGTAAGTAGGCGGGGTTAGAGATGGAAAGGAGTCCCGTCGCCGCACGCATGCACAACAGCTGCGTTAAAGGGAGAGATTGGCATGTCAATGTAAACGAGTTTAATGGGAATATAGCGTGTCTGTGTCAGAGGACCGGGCATATCGCCACCTCGTGGGCAACATAAGCTGCGGCGTTGGCTGCTGCACAGTGAGAGGCCAGCGTATCAACGCAAGAGAACCACCGTAACCGTGGCCATGCCAGTGAGACATACAGCCTATTAAACAGCGAGAGCCTCTGTTACATCGAGGCAAAAGGGAGCAGCGGTGGCTATGTTAGTGAGACCTTAGTCTGTTAATGTAAATACATTTAACAAGGTGATGTAATTCAGAGAGTAGGAAATAACTGCTAAACAATTGCAGGAAGGATGGAAACATCACAGCAAGTTATGACTTTACCTGGTTAATAACATCCTTCCAATGATTGCTCAGTTTGTACCCATCTTCTCGGTTGAAATTGTGTCTGTGTTTATATATCTGGATGGCTTCATGGACAAATCTTTGATGGTTGCCCGAAGGTTTGCGGAGTACCTTGGTCTCGGAAAAAACAATATTGTGTGAACCCACAGCGTTAAAACGTTGCTTGTGTTGCGATCGAAACGTCGTGATTTAGTATACATTTTTCTACCTACATGACTTTACCAAAAGAACCAAAGAGTATGGATTCCTGCAGTCGCGAAAACTTCAAATCAAGATCATGTTACATTTATTATATCTGTAAGAGTTTAAATTCATGTTTATTTAATGCGTCAGTCCTTGATCTACACACTCGCTGAAATACTGTAATATTTTACTCTAGTTAACTCATCATTGCTGTCCATCCCATAGTTGATGTACAGGTTGTTTATGACGTTAAAAGCAATGGGTGGTTTTGTCTTAAAGTAGCCCTATCAATGTGCGAGTCTGCACGTTACCAGAAAAGTGGGGGGGTGATTATTGTCATGGCTTTTTTCTTAAATAGCAAGGATGAAACTTTGCAGCGGGTTGAAACGTTCCACTTGGAAAATCACATCAAGGTAAACTTCTTTGACTTACCTGTTGGCAAATGATGAGCATCAAATCCCCTGTGAAGAAAGCCAGTCGCTCCTCTAAAATCGCACCGGGTTGCGAGAATGAGCCTCTGTACTTCTGGCAGAGTGGCCTCGAAACTCATGCCCAATTATTTTTAAAATCAAACACTAACCATACTCTCTTTAACTGTCAGGCAAATAGATCCAATGCTTTACAGCTTAAAAGTTACATTTTTTTGTGACATGCATCCAGTCTGCAGACAGCAATTATGGGTATGGTGTGTTGTGCTAACGTGAAATATGAATGCAAAGAGAATCCTGCTTGGTTTTAATTATGTTTATGTACCCGCAGGAACAGCTAATTGTACAACAACACTCAACATTATCTAATTATTACCAGCACCGTGTAGCTGAGGGATGAAATGTTAACAGTTAAATTGAGAAAATTACGCGGAGCACTTAAAATATGCGTGTGTGTGTGTGGGCGCTATCCGGCAAAAACAACCCCCTACCTCCTCGTTGGTGCCGGGCAGCAACGCTGTGGTGGGCAGTGCCATGGGGGTGAGGACCAATTTAGATTGGCCTTTCCCCTCATGGCGTTTGTAACCACCACAGCAGCCAAATGGTCGCTCTGGACGGGTGCCAGGGGCTGAACCTACCGTGGAGCTGATCTGCCCACTGACCATTGACTTGTCAACCTTCAGTTAATTACCACCAAACCACGTTTAAATGTTTTTATTAAGCTTGTGCCAGAGGCTCTGGGAGGACAGGCGTCTATGATGTCTCCTGGCCAAACCCCATTTGGCGGAACCAGGAGACTGAATCCTTACCCTCGGGGCTCCTCCAGAAACAGCAAAAAACCACTGCAGATGGCCACGTGGAATGTTCGAATGCCCACTGTGGAGAAGAGGCTGCCACTCCTCTGTTGGGAACTGGACCGGTACCGCCTGGATCTCTGTGGTATTCAGGAGGTCCAGTGGACCGGTTCTGGCGCCTGCGACCATGAGGGGTGGACAGTCCTCTACTCGGGGCAGAAGACTGCCAAACAACAGGGAGTGGCTTTTCTTCTGAACAAAAAATTGAAGGGGGCGTGGGAGTGTGGCGGTGAGGTGTAGGAAGCGGTAAGCCCCAGGCTACTTTGGGCTCGCCTTCCCATCAACCAGAGGCGAGGAGTGGTGGTCGTGGTTACTTATGCCCCCACCGAAGATGAACATCCGTGGAGGGATGCAGGCAAGACCGATGAGTCAGATGCCTTCTATGACGTGTCACAGGTGCTAGCTAAAGTGGCCCCTCGGGATAGAGTCATTTTGTTGGGTGACTTCAATGCCCGAGTTGGTCATGATGCTGGCACCTGGTCTGGAGTGATTGGAAGGCATGGGCCAGATCAGCTCAATAACAACGGTAGGAGGCTGCTAGATTTTTGTGAAGCCCATGGCCTTGTGATTACCAAAACGCCATTCCAGCATCGGCGCATCCACACAACATCATGGATGCATGCTGCGTCCAAGCAAGAACATCTGCTGAACTACATAGTGACGAAACAGCGGATGCGGGCCCATGTCCTTGACACCAGGACCTCCCGTGGAGCTGATCTGCCCACTGACCATCGACTTGTCATCTGTAAGATGCGCCTGCCATTCTTCCACTCCGGTGGTGGGTGTACACCCAGGACCCCATTCAAACCCAAAGTGGCCTGGTCTCAGCTAGCTGATGAAAATTTCAAGCGAGAATTTGATCATCGCTGGTGTTGGCATCGTCTCCCACTCCTCTAGATTTCGAGGGGAAATGGGCGAGATGGTTTAGGACTGTGGCTCATGCAGTTGCAATGGCTGCCTTGGGTACACGGTCCAGACCTCCCCAGAGACCCTGGCTGACATAAGAGGTATTCAGGCTGGCTGAGAAAAAGAGACAGGCCCACTCTCATCGTCTACAGCATCCCACGTCAGAGAATGAGGAGGCTTAACGCAGCCTTCTCTCAGAGGTTCGGAGATCCGTGAGGTGCTGCAAGGATGGGTGGTGGTCGCGGGTTGCTGAGGAGATGGAGTCTGCCTCAATGGCCCACGATCACAAATCGCTCTTTCACTCCATAAAAAAAGTAACCTGCAGCGCCACACCTATTACCATCATTAGGGGAAAAATTGGTGATCCAATCTCTGACCCCCAGGAACAGGTTTGCAGATTTGCTGAGCATTTCTGTGAGGTCCCGGGGGAGGGGAAATCCCTCAGCCTGGAAAACATTGTGGGACAAAGTGGGGATGACCCTGCTGAGGCTGTGGTGTCTCAAATATTGGAAGAAGAAGTCACCCCCTGTGAGTGGCTGGCTGAGGTGACATCTGTTGAGGAATTACAGAGGGCGATCCAGAGTCTGAAACCAGGAAAGGTACCGGGCAGAGATGATCGCCCAAGCGAAATTCTGAGGGAGGGTGGCGTTTGTGCACAGACTGCCCTACATGACATCATGACAACAGTCTGGACCACTGGCCGGGTTCCGCAGGATTGGAAGGATACCCTGGTGGTCCGCCTCTTTAAGAAGGGGGACCGCACAAACTGTAACAACTAAAGGAGCATCTCACTCCACAATGTGCCGAGAAAGGTCCTCGCAAGGATTATTCAACATCGCCATGCCAGGCACGCTGAGGAGAGGCTTGCGAAGCCCCAATGCAGTTTCAGGAAAGGGCGGTCCTGCACAGATGCCATATTTTCTGTCCGTCTGCTACAGCAGAGGTGTAGGGAATTCCAACAAAACCTACATCTCTGCTTTATTGACCTGGTCAAGGCCTATGATACCATCAGTCGGCCTGGGCTCTGGGTTATTCTTCGTGCTTTCGCAGTCCCTGACCCTCTGCTCATGATCATTAAGGACCTTCATGATGGTGAGCGGGCCCGGGTAAAACTACGTGGCCGGGAGTCGGAGCCATTCCCTATTTACTTGGGGTACAACAGGGATGTCCTTTGGCTCCCACATTATTTAACATATTTTTCGACCACGTAGTTCATGAAGCCTTCGATGGCTGTACCGGAGGAATTTCAATCTGGTACAGATACAATGGGAGGCTGATCGATGTTCCGGTGCGATCAAGGGATGGCTCCCTATTGGTCAACCACGTTATGTATGCCGATGATCTGGTAATTGCCGCTCACTCAGAGGAGGAGTTGGAGGCGCTGCTGCTGAACCTGGAGCTTGCCACTAAGAGGTGGGGCCTTACCATCAGCCCCACCAAAACTAAGCACCTGCCTGATTATTTGGTATCATCGGAAACTCCACCCCCACACCTCCCAATTGGTGATGGGGCTGTTGTGGAGAGAGTGGAGAGATTCCCATACCTGGGCAATGTGCTCATGACCGGCTCCGGTTTGACAGCAGAGGTCTCACTCCGAATCAGTCGAGTGGCATTATCTTTTCATTGGCTGCGTAACGCTGTGTGGAAGCTACCTGGTCTGTCGCTCAACACAAAGCTTCAGGTCTTCTCGGCCATGGTCATTCCCTCCCTTCTCTACGTTTGCGAAACGTGGACCCCCCTAATGGAACATCTTCGCCAGTTAGAAACATTTTGGCTGGCCTGCCTATGATCCATCCAGGGTTTAACCAGGCTGGATTGTTTGACGAGCTCACATATCCTTGAAAGATCTGGACAAAGTCCCATCGGTGACCTCCTCCAGCAGGCAAAGCTGCATTGGATGGGTCATGTAGCCCGCATGCCCAGCCACACGGGCTACATGCATAAACAGCTTTTGTTCGGCCAGATAGAGGGGGCTAAACAGGTGCGGCATGGGCTGGAGAAGAGATGGAGTGATGTGGTACAGGAGGACGTGGAGCTGAGTGGACTTGCCGATGACTGGTACCAGCGGTGTCAAGATTGGCCTCTGTGGAGGAGGCTCGTGAAGGATGCTACAGGGCAGTTGGAGGGCAGTTGCCCTCCAACAACAACAGAGGGCGGAGGAGCGACGCTCACAACAACGAGCGGAGCACCGGGTGGCTAAAGCACAGCAAATTGGCACAGTAGGGGGCACAGGTGGTGCATCAGCCAGTCATCTCAGCCCTGTGACCTCCTGCCAGCGGGCGTTCGACACTTCACGTGACCTCAACGTGCACATAGCCCGGCACAAGCGTTGTGGTGACTTCACTGCCACTTAGTGGCGAATGGCGGTTGTTGTTGCTATGGTGGTGAGATGTTAACTACCTCGCCTAGTTTACAGGGGTCGTGGGTTTGATCCCGACCATGAAGCCTGCATGTTCTCTCCGTGGTCGTGTGAATTTTTCTCCGGCTCCTCTGGTTTATCCCTCCACATTTAGAAACATATGTTTAGGGTATTTGACTGCTATATATTTTTACATGATAAGCCACGTCTTTGAGCTATAATTCGTGGCCAGGTAGCTGGTAATAGTTTACTTTATTATGTCTATCTAATAGACATAGCCATGATACTCTTTTTGCTATTCTTAAAAATTTGCTTTCATATTGATAGATGGATAGCTCTGTGGATGAGTGTTTATTTGGCAGGCAAGTGGTCCACAGTTTAAGTGTTCTCAAAGCCAAGGTCAAACTTCCACAGGAAATGCTGGATCTCATTGTGTTCTGTTCTGATCATAATTCACTCATTCCATCATTACCCTGAACCCAAAAACTGTCTTTGGGCATTTTGCCAGTTGTCATGTACGAGGATTCACGCCTCGTCGCAAACTCAGATCTCACAGAATGAGATTTTCCTGCTTGTCTGCAAAGCATCGTAATTTATTACACACTGCTTCATTTCGTAAACATGTCCTTGTCTCCTGCTCAACTTGTGGCATCCAGATTGTTAGTTCCTACAGCTCCAGTACCCGCAGGACATTTCTAACAGAATACACACAATTTGTCTGCCAAAAATCTGGATCAGTCTACCTTTATTTTTCTGCCAAATATATATATTTTTTAATTGTGGGTAATTAGATTTGGTAAAAGAAGAAAAGGTGCAGACCTGCAATTGCTTGCTCACGCCACTTGCTGGCAGAAGGACTTCTCACTCGAGGAGGAAGTTTAGGAGAACACCCTGTAACCCACCAAACCTCGATCTGTAGGGTACCCATCTACACTGCTGGGTGTACGGAGTGATGAGTGAAACAGATCACATGAGTATTCTTGGTTCTTTCGGTAAAGTCACGTAGAATGGAAATAATAAAATAATAATAAATATAAAACAATATAATTCTAACGATATTTCGACTGCAACACAAGCAATCATCATCAGGTGTGAAATCCACAGCAAGAAATTTTGAAAAAATTTGGCGGTTTTAAAATTTTCTTGCTATGGATTTCACACCTGATGACGATTGCTTGTGTTGCAGTCGAAACGTCGTGAGAATTGTATTGTTTAATATTTATTATTTTATTATTTTTAGGTTTTTTTCGGTAAAGTCACGTGACTTTACCGAAAAAACCTAAGAATATGAATCCTTGCAGTCACGAAAGCTTCAAATCTAGAATTGTATTACTTCCCTTCTATGTGACTTTACCGAAAGAACCAAGAATATGAATCCCTGCAGTCACAAAAGCTTTAAATGAAAAAATCACATGAGTGTCTGTCAAGCTGTTTTCTTCATCCTCTGGGCAAGTTGTGTATTTGTTGTTTTATGTGTTTTTTAGGGCAGTATTAAAGGTGTTAAAGATAATGAATGCTGCTGTCTGTTAAGTTCTCAGAATCCAGCCTCCAGCATTCCGTTCTTAAAATAAGAATGTCAAATTACGTATCGCTTTGCCAGCAGTAATGCCAACCCTCTCGATTGGTCACCAAAATGTGTTGTTTTTGTTAAGTTCACACGACTGCAAAGCACAGAAACTGCTATATACGACCAGGTAACAACAAATTAACTGGTAACCCAATATCAGCAAACATTATTATACTTTTATATGCTTATTAGCAATACCAAAAGACCCAAAAAATATTAATATTCATACCAAGACCTTCCATATATACTGCACATGTATATTATCAACAGTGAGGGCAATACTCGTTATTTTATTGAATACACCATCTCGTTTGCATTCGACAAAATATTTTAAATTCTTGCACCCGTGCCAACAATCACAAATTAATTATACGCCAAAGTGAGATCTGCAGAGAAAATGCTTTTTGTGAGTGCGGTCGTGTCAGCCCCACTATATCTGCTCTGATTGCAGTAGGTTGAACTGCATTGTTGGTTTCCTTTGACACTTTGCATGACAAGTTTGCCACTCCCTCCCCCGCCATGACCCCTGGAGTTCCCTCTTTGTTGGCTGCTCTCCTTGAGTGGGAGAAAAAAACCATCCTGGAGTGTGTGCCGGTATCTTATTTTATTTTAACAAAAAAAAGTTGAAAGTTTGTTCTAAAAATAATCCCACAATTGTTTGGCAGCATTACAATCACCGTGCAGTATTTTCAGATCTTTGCATTGTGAGTTTCAGTAGCTGTCGGTATTTCAGTGCAGTGTATACATAAACACTTCACTGCTCCAAACGTTCTTTCAAAATAATGTCCTTACACTGCTGGACCACCTATGCACTGATTTGCCTGCAGAATGCTAATGTGAAGCAGATGTATCGCCCTTGCTGGATCGACAGCTGCAAAGCATTATGCACATTGTCAATGGTTCATAACGCATCGGTGCTTTTAAAGCAGTAACTTCTCAACAGCCAGCTCTTGTACTCTTAAAACAGGGGGTCCTTGGAATGTTAACTAAATCAACCAGAGTATGTATAATACAGTATATTAAAATAAAACAATAAGCAAATGTACAGCCCTTGCAATTGCTTGCACACGTAACTGTTGGCAGAAGGACCTCCACTAGAAGGAACGATAGAGCTCCTTTATAGGGTATTTGGCCTACTCTTCCATGCTGACCAGATGTCCGGGAAGAGGTTGGAATACACACTGTACCCCACCACATACGATATGCTGATCGATACTGCGGGGTGGACCAAGGTAGGGGCATTTAAGAAATTTTCCAATTTTTTTACTGCCGTGTCACACGGGAGGTCGGATTGAACCGCTGAAGTCCATTGCGCCAACATACCACAGCAGCAGTCTTTAAAAAAAAAACATTACAGTAATGGAAAAAAATCGCTAAAATCCTCCCCAAGTATTGGAGGTTGTTGTCCTCAATATGACTCTGGGACTACCGACTAAGTCACACAGTTAATCCAAGTAACTTCCAAAGTTCCACTTTGGTTATGTAGAAAATTGCTTCTAATGGCTCAGAAAAGAAAATTACGTTTAGCTGCCTGTAATTATGTTTAAGAACGTTAATGTCACAACAGTGACATTCTGATAATAATTGTTGTAAATGCGATGACTACTGTTGATAATACTTTAACAAAAATGTAATAACTATTTAAAATGATGTTTCCATTCTTTAAATTCAAGAATGAGAATAAACATTGGAGTTAAAGATTCAAACAATACAGCAACTTGTACCATGTTCATATTTTATTAGTCATTTGTACTTTTTTTTTGTTGATATGTAAGATTTTTGTTCAGTATAATGCTTAATTTTTCAGTTCACGTACGAAGTTATGGCTTCAGGTTTTTTTTTTACCCTTCGTGAAAATGAAATACACTACGTTGTGTAACATTATACACAGTACCTGAGTGCAAGTGGCAAAACCAATGTCATCAAACACACACACACATACGTAATGCGTCTTTGCCAGTTCCACCACAGGTAAGATTGCTGATGCTTCATGCAGGGAGGGACTGACAAGGATTGGCTCTCACTTAATGGACACCCTCTAGTGGAATATTATAGAATCGTAAAATAAACTGAGGTGTGGCGTTGGCTTTCAACAATGGCTTTTCTGTTTGAGCATTATTGAGTCACCTTAAATCCACAAAAGCCAGCATATGGGACATTCTAGTGGAAACATAAGTCGGTCTTCCTGTGGTCGAGCAAGTATCGACATTAAACGACCACTGCTGACTCCCCACCCAGTGTTACTCACAGTGTGGTGCCCATTTGACTGACCCTGGACGGGTGATGAGCCTGACCAGAACCGAGATTTCCACTCACAATCCAGTAACTGTATGAGCCCCCGTGCTCTGCTATGTGAGCTTGGAAAGTGTGTGCATTTGAATGTCCATCTAAAAAATTGTCTCCATCCGCTTTATTGGCGAGTGAGCTGCACCAAAAATTGTATTCGTTGTGTAAACCTTCACACAGAAATGTCGTTTTTGCTCCACGTGTGAAGGCTACTTTATGCTGAGGTCACTGCATCTGGATGTGTGGAAACGTCCCCACTGTCATGCCAACAACCCTCTCTCTGCATAGGTAATTCATACCAGTGTATATTGCATGTGGTTGCTTTCACTCCAACAAGAAAACCTTGCTGTGCCATAACCCCCCACCCTCCACTGTAAACGTGGTGATTAACAATGTGTACACTCCTGCCAGACCTATTCCATCTAAAATAACTCGTATAATGCTCGTGTACCATGCAGCAACATTGCCACATCGAGCATTAAGGAACACGGCCTTAATTTATGGCGTTAATAAAGTGCTGCTCTACAGCACTGATTGTTAGCACTTAGCAAGAATATGCGGAAAATAGCCCGAGGTGCCTGTCGCTATTATCGCGATTCCACACTTTGCAATTGCCGAGCTCATTAAATCCCATAGAGTTACAGTGGCCATTGGCGAATTCGGCAAGCACTGGCTTACCGTTCCAATGGGGTGTTCGGCTTGCACAGAGTTGTTCTGTTAGCGATGGCGAGGTCACTGGCTTCAAACATCGTCGTGGCCAAGCGTGTATGGCAAGAGTGGATTTTTTGCGAGGATGCAATAGTCAGCTCATTGTAAATGAGCCCCCGTATGTGTGATAGCTGAATTGACTCTTTATTCACGCCATGCTCATAAACATCACGGACCAAAAAAAATGTAGGCAAACACAAATAGAAATGTTCATACACAACGCAGGCGAGTGTGCGAGACGAGCAAGTGCGCTGGGGCAGGACGCGTGTCGCTCGAATGTTATGGCCGGTGGTCAAGAATAATGTTGGAGAGGCAGCCAAAGCAGACATCGCGCCTGAGAGTGTGTACACCCATGAGATGGAGGGATGAGATCTGCTCCCGTTGCTATTACAGCTTGCACGTATTCAACTCGAAACAGCAACGACAAAACACACCCTTTTTATGGTCTCAACGATATGTTTGGCTTTGATTTGGCCAAACCAATATGATGAAACGAACCCATACATTGGGTGCGTTTCATCATACCCATGTACACAACAAACAGCAAAAACATTTTTTTTTACATCTGAAAAAAATTAATATGCGTGCAAACACTCGAAAACACAACTAATGCCGACATATAACCATTTGAACTCAAACGGCCTCTTGCATACGTTTGTTTTTTAATTGTGTTACTCATCGGGCAAAAGGAGTGTGCAAGTAATTATTGGCTGTTGTGCTAGGTTAAGTGACCTTTGCACATTAACCCCCCCCCCCCACATTGTGCAAGAACGCAGAAGCGTGGTCAACACGTCTACGCCTCTATATAAGGAACGAAATAGGTGGACTTCTCCACAAATCTGGCTGTCGCCTGATGAAGCTAGTTGTAATTACTGGCGAAACGTCGTACTCGGATTGTAAATGTTGTGGCTTGGTTCTCCAATACACCGGTGTGCTGTACTCGTGACGAATTGGCACGTTCTGTTTACGTGACCACCCTTACCAGTTGGCTGTGTCGGGTGGTGGCGGGTTTTAACGACACATTTATATATTTACGCGATAACCCAAAGAAACCTCTATTATGGATGTTGTGTGTTGTTGGGGGCCACACATCAGGAGCCACACGTAAGGCCACCAGGGGCTGCAAGTGGCCTGCGGGGACTTGCATTGAAGAACACCGCTATAAGCAGTCTGCTCAGGAGTCTTCATTTGGTATTCTTGGTTCTTTCGGTAAAGTCACGTAGATAGAAAATAAAATAAAATACAAAAAATTAAATTAAATACAAAAATTAAATACAAAATAATGAAAGCAAAAAAAAACCACGACGTTTCGATCGCGACCGTGTTCGTGCACATAAGACAGATCTGAAACACGGTAGGACCAATACTTCTGCCGTGGTTGATCATTATTTTAATGTGGCTGGCTCACACGAAATAGATTTCTCGAAGACGATGGTACTTTGCAAGCCGACTGGCTATCAACAAAGATTCGTTCATAAAGCCATCCATAGATACAGACGCAGACACAATTTCAACCGAGAGGATGGTTATAAACTCAGCAATCATTGGAAAAATGTCATCAACCACTTTGGGTCATGACTTGATTTGTGTTTTCTTGTCAACTTCTACCGTCAGCAATGTGGATGTGTGTAGCGAGGTGCAATGCCCCCCCCCCCATCTCTACCACCCCTCTCTCCCCCCATCTCTACCACCCCTCTCTCCCCCTATCTCTACCCACCCTCTCTCTCCCCCTATCTCTACCCCCTTCCTCCCTCATTGTCTACTCCTACATTGTCACTGGCTGACTGGCTGCTGTTTACCCCGGACAGCTCTCCTCCCAGCTCTCGTCCCCTGCCAACTCACTTTGGAAACCCTTATAAGCAGTTGCATTTGGAGGCTTGCCCCCTCTTTTCTCTCTGCCTGATGAAGACCGCTTGTGGTGCGATCGAAACGTCGTCGGTTTTTTTACTTTTATTATTTTTATTTTATTATTTTTTATTTAATATTTTATTTTATTATTTTTATTATTTTTTATTATTTTCTGTCTACGTCACTTTACCGAAAGAACCAAGAATATGAATTCCTGCAGTCACGAAAGTTTTAAGTCAAAATTTAGTCTTCATTGGGCTTTGGTCTCTAAAATCCCTTCGGGTAAACAAGACAAAGCCAAATGAGCACTGCTCTCACACATCTGGTAACCACATTGCCCCAAATTGTTAAGGACAATAAGGCAAAGACCAAGATTCGATCAGCAGTGCACACAACTTATGCGCTGAAGAGCCACAGTTTTTTTTATTGTGCATAAATTTGCAAGCACCTAAAGTGTATCGCAAAATCTACTGCTTATAATTAGTTCTCTGTGATGTGTATAAGATTCTGTATAAAATGTAATTACTGTGTAGCTGCATAAATTTCAACCGGGAGATATATATTATTTTTGTAATTAAATTCTGTCCCGTAACACCCTAAATCTGACTGCACAAGCTCTGCTAAGCTCTGCTATCATAACATGTTTACACTTAGACAATTGATCTATTTATTTTCACGACCAGTTGGCAATACTTGATAAGTTGCAAGACACTTTGTTATCTCAGCACAAATAATCCATGCATTGTGTTGTTCTTTTACTTTAAACGTATCAGCACATCTTGCGACGACATTTGGGATACTTGCAAATGCGATGTGAGTAATGTGTGCAAAATATATCACGACATATTTAGTTCCCTGATTAACCAAATTTTTTTTAACAGTTCCACAGTACATGCTGCATATAATTCAAAGGAGAAAAATAATACATTGAACATTAAATAGAAAAGAAACCTCCAGGGTGTAATATTTTGGCAGAATGTTTAAACTTATAGGGTATGACCCTTATTCAATAGGGCTGTTGTATTACAGACCATGCTTTCAACAAATGCGATCACTGTTAAAACCCCTATGCCATGTGGCAAGATTTAACAATAATAGGGAAAGGAAATCTTACCTTTGTTCCATTTCTGAGCATTACATAGGCAAAACTGATGGCACTTCAAAGGCCCTGATGAATTGTCATGATAGATTCCTCAGATTTATTTCGTTTCAAGTGGCACTACTGAATTATTTACCCGAATGAAATTGGAGCCAGTAATACTTTTGACATTTAATGCATTTAATTGTTAATAAAAGCAGAATTGGGAATACCGTAAAGCAACGCGTATTTCTTTTATGCAGCATTGGCAACCCGAGTCCAATTACACAGTATAAGTCAGTCAATCTCTGCGAGTTCATTCTATTGTAGAAAAGGGCCATTGCTTGAAATGTTAACATATTTTTTGTTCCAAGGCATTGTTAATGACGGTCTGGTGTGTATTTTTATTCTAATCAAAGTTCAAAGTTCCCCCACAAGTTTGGACGACAGTGAAATTCACGTATTAACTTATATTGTGGTGTGATGTGACATTTCAACACTGTCAAAATCACGTTACTTTTGAATGGTAACCGCGTGACGCTTAGAGCACCCCATGTACGACAAAAACAGAACAAGTCTCCTGTATTTTTAAAATGTGGTAGCATGTACATGCTTGTAGGATCCTAGTCTTGAACAGTACAGTACTTGTATTTATATCGACGAGATAACGGTTGAGATATGAGACTGAATGTAGATTAGCACTGCCAAGCTCTAAGACCATCCAGGTCTAAAGTGCACCGGTTTATCAGGCTCTAAAATAATGGAATGGAACACCTCGCTCTTATCAGTGAGATATATTATCAAATCTCTACATGTTCCAAAAGCAACAACTTTGTGATGCTAATACTGTGCAGCTGTATTTGCATGGTGTGCTTTAAAGTAGGTTGTTATTTGATGTGAAAACTTTAATTATTTGTGATCCGTCTATGACTGCATGGTGATTTGTGCTGGTGTGCCTTTGTGCTTATCGTATTGTTTAGAGGCTTGTTACAATTCACCCACCAAAATACGGCATTTAAATTATGAGAAAACCACATCATAATGGAAAATGCGCCCATCCCGTTTCAGATTTGATGAGCTGTAACAAACTTGGGTTGCAGATTCCATTCAAGAGTCGATTCACAAACCTCCAGTGACTCCTAGGGTTTACATAAGCCAATAATATAAAAAACACACATTTAAAGAATATATATAATTATTTTCTATATGCACGATTACATGGATGTATAAATGAGTGTTAAAACTAAATTAATCAACAAAATGATGCAATATTACATGTTTAGCAACGTATTATTTAATCTACTTTCAAATCTAATGAAAATTTAAGGATTTTCACTCATGAGTTCTACCTTAGTAAATCAATAATCACAGTACTCTGAATACTTTTAATAATGTTCGTATCTCAGGCACATGATGGCAAAGACAATATTGGCTTCACAATAAATATTAACATATTTAATAAGCCTAGCTCGCACAATATTTCCTCAACGTTTAACACTTTTATTTTAATAGAGAACTAAGTTTTATCGTGAATACACGCAGTCTTTATGTTTTAAAAAACCTTACTTTATTCCAATCGTGCTATCGGCGTCATATTATAAGGCAAATCATGAATTGGGAACTTTCATATAGCAGTGAAACCCCCTAAGTTGGAGAGCAGTTCATGAAAGCAGATATCGCAGAACTCCCAAGATCCGTGAATGTGAAGTCTTATCCACACTCGGGGGTAGCAATTGACACTTTTGATTCTCAGAGCTGACTACAGCCAATTAAAGTACAAGAACGAAATAAATGATTTATTAATTTAACTTATTTACCCAAGAACGTCACACCGAGTCGTGGGACACTTTTTACGAAAGGGTCCTGCATTGGTTTGTTTTATTTTAAGATGTTTTAAGCCAATTAATCAGTATTTATACAAGTGGGAAGAAACCAATGTGCGGGTGGGGGGGAGCGGTCCACGCTTGCGAGACGTGGATCCCCCTAATGGAGCATCTTCGCAGATTGGAAACATTTAGGCTGGCCTGCCTAAGATCCATACTGGGTTTAACCAGGCTGGATTATGTGAGGAGCTCACAAATCCTAGAAAGATCTGGGCAAAGTCCCATCGGTGAGCTCCTCTGGCAGACAAGGCTGCGTTGGCTGGGTCATGTAACCCGCATGCCCAGTCACCGCATGCTTAATCAGCTTTTGTTCAGCCGGATAGAGGGGGCTAAACGGACGCGGCACGGGCTAGAAAAGAGATGGAGTGACGTGGTACAGGAGGATGTGGAGCTGAGTGGACTTGCCGATGACAACGGAGGGCGGAGGAGCGATGCTCACAACAACGAGCGGAACGCCAGGTGGCTAAAGCACAGCAAGTTGGCACAGTAGGGGGCACAGGTGGTGTATCAGCCAGTCATCTCAGTCAGTCGACCCGTGGCACCTGCTGGGTCTGCCCCGTGAGTTCCTGCCAGCGGGCGTTCGACCCTTCACGTGGCCTCAAGGTGCACATAGCCTGGCACAAGCGTCGTGGTGACGTCACCGCCACTTAGTGGCGAATAGCGGTTGTTGTAACACTATATCCGCACAGATGTAAACAGATGGCGATTAGTCCACTTTGCTCGACTGCCTTCTCCCGGCGAGCCAGGGAGTGGCACCTCCTGGGCGCCCACGGGATGGGAGTGTCACAACATCTGTGCAATCCACCAACACTCGCTGCCTCCAGAGTGCTGGATTACAGGCGTGCATAGCGACCACTGCCCATTTGTGTGCGTGTGTAGTCATTGGTGACCAGGAATAGACCGTCAACTTGCTCAACATCTTTATTGAATGGGCGGCGGCCCACATTCAAATCCAGCATCACAGCCGTGGCCAGCTCAGTGTTCAGACCACACACCTCTGAGCCATCCAGCCGCCTCTAATTGCTGCATTATTAAGGTTTTTCATGGCACTGTCATTGCACCACCAGACTGCTGCTCACTAGTGGCATGGCTACTAAACATGCTTATGAAGATAACATTTATTGCCACTCATGGCTAGCAGCTGTCCCATTTCATAAGGGACTGATTGAGCACATGCATATGATGCAGACGCACGTCATTAATTATGACAGCTTTTCTAGACAGCAGCTGTGTGCTGCACATTAATAATGCCTTAGCATGCACCACATCAATGCATGTGTTGGGGGAAGAATCACAAATTAACAGCTCTACTATTCGGGGGTCTTCGTTGTGCTGTTTGTTTTTAAAAGTGTCCTGACCCTTCACGTTCACGTCGGTTAACAGAACGGGGTGGGGGGGGGGTGCTTTTACTGTGATTGCTCGTGACCTTCAAATATTAGGCATGAGGTTCAGCACCCACCAATCAAACTCTATACTCCACCGTGCATCTCCCATTGACCTCTGCAAAGTATTTGGCTTCAGGAAAGCGAGAGGAGGAAGTTTACGGGCCAACATTTACAATGTGGGTATAAAGGAAACGTTTATAGTCACTCAGATGCGCCGGTCGATGATGTTTTAAACACCTCGAACTCATATCACCTACCATCACATTGACATAATTCACACGGGATTCTCATGTGAATGTCGGGATGGCTATTTTGGTGACCAGTTGTTGAGAAACGAGTTTCCTTCTGTCAATTGTCAGTGGGCGATCTTTCCAAAACAGATCTTGTACGTGTCAAATGTTCATTTCACAACCGTGTGAAACGCAGTATCCAATGTCAACGTTGCAACCACAGGTGATGAGTTATTTGTGCACATGAAATGTTAATGGATGCAGAATATTTCACTCTGGACAAGCACCGACTACAGAATTGCATAGCAAATAGTATTTTATGTTTTTAACACGTTGGTTGTGATACGTTGAAATATTATTGGAAGAATGCCATGTTGAAACCCCATTTTTTTTCATTCTAACTTTCAGAGGAACATTCCCATGGCCCAAGAACGTCTAGCTAATGCACAATGACCCACCCACATGCTGGCAGTAATTATGAATGTAATATATCCTGAACGCCCTGTGTGTGTGGGGAGCGGTAGTGTAGCGGTTTAGCGAGCCTTGCTACAAAGTTCGTGACCCGAGTTCAATCCCCGCCCACGGCCAACACCAGTGACAATAATCTAAACTGGTCCTGGGCCTCCGCCTCAAATGAGTACCTGGTGCGGTCCGTAAATATCACCACGAGGAAGACAAAGACGGCCGCGTGTGTTCCTGGCCACCCACCCTCCTGTGTGCCGTGTTGGTCTTCATAGGTGCTCTAATGCAATACTTGTTCCAACAGTCTGTTAAGGATATGGGGGAATCCCTGTCTTTGCATGATTCCTGGATAGATCACATCACAGTTTATTGACAAATCGTCGTAACCATTTGCGGAAGTAGAAAATGCCACACTTTAAATGCTCCTTCTCTGAACTCTCGAACACGTGTCCATCACAATAGGGCCACAGCGGGGATTACAGGCATGCGAGGTAAAAACATCCAACAATTCAGCCCTGCCTGCACACAATCCCCCAGCAATTCTATGCATTGGCGCTATTTAGAGCTAACATTCGACGCTTTGTTTGCCGAATTTATACTTGTGTTTTTCATTTGTAAAGTTGTCCTCCTTCCATACATTGCGCATACGTTAATGTTCGTGTCGCAAGTGTGTGAATTGATTTCAACTGATAAATCGACGGAGCGCAAGAAGACATCCAAGCTACTGTAGAGTCCCAATACCGAGTGGCATCGCCACATGAGGAGCACCCAGGAACGGCTGAGCGCACGCTTCAGGCTTGCGACAACGGAGTGCACATTCCATCAATTCTCATGCTCACGATGCCGGAATCGAATCGTGCGTGCTATGAGCACGTGAGGTATATTGCAGTAACGGAAATCGATATATTGAATCGATTTCTCGAACCACAATTGTGGCAATACGTCGAATGCCAAGGGTGGCATATTTTTACGTGCCTGGTATTTTTTTTAATCCAGATTTTTTTTTCTTCTGGAGAGGTTTTTTTTCATGATCACACCAGACAATACAATTCCTTTATTTGCAGTGAGGAGGCGAGCTCAATGTATTAAACATATAATGGAACCTGCACAGGTTCATAAGGGAACCGTTGGTTTTCCCAAGACACATCTGGTAAGCAGGTGCGGCAAATCTCTGGCATGCAAGCACACATCTTAAATTATTAAGGCAGATACAGCAGCAAATGCATCTCCTGCATTGAATTTGGATACAAAGAGCGGAATTATTCTGCCTAAATGTTACGGGGTCTAAAGATAAAGGCAGCGTTGCTGTGCACCCTGAAGGAATATGAATGCATTCTGGCCAAACGTTATTATTTCATGGAGATATATTAGGTTGGGCACATGCGTGTCACAATGTTTACATAAAATACTTAAAAGGTTTCCAGTAAGTCAATTAATGTTGGCACGTGTGTTTAAAAATGTGTACGTTTTTGTGTGGAAACACACCTTTGTAAAACTCCACGTGTTCGAATGTGGGAACCCACTCACCTAACACACACTGCAACTTGATATTCATCTCTGACTGTGTTGTTTGAGAGTCCAACTTCATCAGTGTAGCATAACGTTAAATGTTAAACAAGAACACACATCCTATAGAACAGCACTCTTTGAATTCCTAACTGGGCGAATGTTTTAAAACGCGGCAGTTGCGTTCCCGCAGAACACCGCGTTCTGGAAAGATCGCGTAAATAATAAATAATATATGATGTAGGGGTAAATCACAGTCCGCGATAACACGTAGGATGTGTGTGCAGGCTTGCACAAAGACTGAGGCGCGTGGGGTAGCATCTAGAAGCATCCAGCAGCATCCCACCCTGTGCGTGATGCCACATCGAGGCAGCCGTGCAACCGCTGAAATCCCCTCGCGTGACGTAGTTCTGTTCACTCAATCGCGTTATGTCCAATTCGCACCCGCGTCATGAAAAAGAAATGTGTTCCCTAATACGTTCATCTCGTTACATCCGATCCGCGTTATGAAAACACGCGTTATAGGAGAACAAACTGTACGAGAAGCCCCGTAGCGTGGACCTAGTTTAAAGAGGGGGGGCGGGCATACAAATACTCAAGCGGTGGGCACAACGCAAATAATGTTAAACTTTTAACTAATATTAATCATGATAATTAAAATGTATAATGCGCATTCCATCCTAGGATCCCAATGCGCTATGCATGGAAAGCAGCGAAACAAAAACAGAACCAGGGCAACCGACCAAACGAAAGAGGGAAGGCCACTTTAAAGGGATAGGTTTTCAAAGCAGACTTAAATGCTGAAGAGAATGAGTAGAACGATACCATCGTCTAGCTCAATATACATGGATGAGCAAAGGATGAAGAAACCCCACGGCTGATGTTAAATATTTTACCAACCTATTCTTAGGTTTTTTTGGTAAAGTCACGTAGGTAAAACATCAAAATTAATAAAAATAAAATAAAATAAAAATCACGACGTTTCGGAGGCAACACAAGTCTCCGTCATCAGGTGGGACCGTCACAGCCAGATTAGCTACGTGACTTTACCGAAAAAACCTAAGAATATGAATCCTTGCAGTCACGAAAGCTTCAAATCTAGAATTTTACCAACCTGTTTTTGACTCGGGGCTGAAGCCTTGAATAGGCCACCTCCAGTCGCTCCGCTGCCATAGGGGTGGGCTAGACCACATGTTTATGCAACGTGTGGCTGGTTATGACCTTCGGTTAACTTCGAGCTTGTGTTGTAAATCTGAAAACTCAAACATATGAGATATAAAGATAGAAACAAATGTGTTCCCACCTTTCTCCATCACCTTTCCGACCGCGTGCTCACCCATGCGCAGGTTTTACTCGTGTCAAGGCGATTGCAGGGTTGGGTTGGTTATCACTGTCAGCAACCGGAATCTAAATCAAGATACATTGGACGTATGGCACAATTTGATGTCTGGGAAAATCTAAATATACGCTGAGGGGTAATTTCAAACAGTGTTCACCCTACCATTCATTCATCCTTGTTCAACAAACTTGGTGAGTATGCTCTTGCAAAATATCCTAAGTATGCAAATTAAGGCTGAAGTGACCCTCTTGAATTATTCACAAAAATACCTTCTGATGTTTCAGAGATCAAAAGGGAGCTTTAATACATCAGTGGATTGTTTTTTTTAATATCTCCTTTCTTTATTGCTCTTGGAAGCTTCTTTGGGATCACGGCAATAGTGCTTTGATATTGTGTGTAATAAACAGATCAATAGCATAGCACAGCGTTGGGAAAGAACTGTGTATTATATTCGTAATGAAAGCAACGCCTTGAAGCAAAGAAATTAATTGTTTGTGTGGTCTCGATGGATGAAGGGCCTAATACTTTTTCTTCTCTTATTATTTCCCCCCGGTATTAATTTCCTTTTATTTGTGTGCTTAAAAAAGATAGACTTGTTCACGATTGGTCCTTCTGATTAAATTCTTATTGTAATCAAAACTAATTTCCTTTCGGAAATGTAGTTCTGCTGAAAAAAAAATCTTATTTTTAAAAAGTCATTCTGCCATGATATAAATGTATCATTCTTTCATATTTTTCCTACGATATAATATGGGGCACTTGTACATCCACGGCTATGTTCCAAAATCCAGTAAAGTTTACTCATACAAATCTGGTCCTGTCCTGTATTAAAACAATTAAGTGCATCGCAGCTCATAATGTGCATTGCATTTGCGTTTTTTGCTTTTTTCCTTTCCACGACGCTTTTAAGATAGCACTCGTCATGAAAGTGCAATAGCCAACTTAGCATGGAAAAGATAGTCATACATTTAGTAAAAAATACCTTTTTTTTTATATATATAAGTAATTACAGAAATCCGACTTAAAATATTTACACACTGAAAACACAATATATTGCAATGTAGATTCAACGAAACATAAAAAAAACAGCAAATAACCTGGACAACTTTGTCGGCACATGCTGTGATGTTAAACGCGAAGCATGAGAGTAATTCCGAGTAACAGTGTGGAGCCTATGCATCTCCTCCCGGGGGTGAGTTACAACTGGGAATAGGGTTACAGTTAGGGTCTAGGCAGGTCGACCTTGAGAAAGCTGAGTAGAGAAAATTGCTTAGAATGCCTGCTAGACACGTAATTACTTAACAAGGTAGCTGATAATACCACCTAGCTTCAGTTTCTACCCTGCCAGCATCGATTATTGCCTTTGGCATTGCTTCGTCACACTCCACAGGCAAACACATATCCTGATGGCGAATACACTCCACCTGAGAAGAGACACCGTTTCGTTTGCTACATGGGATGTGCGCAGAAGTTACTCGAGCGTTCTCAATGGAGGCACAATGCTGATGGATTCATTCGTTCAGCGTGTGAATGTGTAACGATCTTAGTGATTTCCGATGCGACACCCACTGCGTGCGAACTTTGCGTCATATTTTATTAAATGTGTCTCATCGTTGACATCTGTTAATGCAGCACAATTGAAATTGGCTATTCATTGATATCTGTTTCGGGAAAATGTGAACTGAGACAAAGCAATAAAGTGCGTGCTATAAATCTAGAAAGTGCTTTATATGACTGTTCTAAGTATTCAATTATTCACGACAACGGATTAACATTTCATGAATTTAAGATGGCTAGGTGTCTCATAGTGAATGTGCTCATGTCAGGAGGACCGAGCCAGCACGGCTGATAGGCCGCCACGGTGGCTAGGAGATGTTAACTTCCTCGCCCAGTCTACAGGAGGTCGTGGGTTCGACCCCGACCCCGACGCCTGTATATTTGGAGTTTGCATGTTCTTTCTGAGGTCGTGTGGATTTTTCTCCGGGTCCTCCGGTTTTTAGTTCCACATTTAGAAACTTGCGTTAAAAGTATTAGGCTGCTATACATTTCCAAGTGATACGCCACTTCGTTGAGCTATCATTTGTGGCCAGGTCGCTTCTGAAAAAGATCTCAGTGGGCCTTACCTGGTTAAAAAATATATATAGTTTAGATGTTTGTTGTGCCCCCGGGCATACAAGCCAATATTGAACACTACTACCCTTCTGGTTTGAGAATGCTCTCACACATGCACACAGTGATCTTGATTACCTCAATCTAATCGCCAAGGACATTTTTTTTCATTTTTTTTGAAATCACGAAACAATCGCTCCAAGTGATCAACCAACACGTTCTGCTTCGCCAGCAGTTGGTCGCCTTTGGGTGAAAAAAAAGGGTAAAAGTGCAGCCCTGCGATTGCTTGCTCACGCCACGGCTGGTGGAATGACCTCCACGAAAGGGAGCTCGGGACAAATACCTACCTGGGGGGCTGGGGGGGGGTACTTGGTCTACCCTTTGACACCGGGCACACGCCCTGGAAGGAGTGAGAGGACCCACACGCCAGCTCACCGAACGTGATCTGCCGATCGACTAAATGTGACGTTTCCATTTGTGCTGCTCGGGTGGACAGAGGCGAGGGGGGATTTAATAAACTCGTGCCATTTGTTTCGACTGCCATGCCGGAAGCAATGCCTATTGAATATTCATGAAGGAAATGTTACACGGACTAGTTAACAGATCGCATCTGGGCTAAGGGGTTGCGTCTAACCACTCTGGTGTTGTTGAAATATACGCAATAAAAATTATGGGTTGTGTCTATTGCTTGGAATCGTCCACTTTAGAACATTTTCATCCTATTATAGTCCGTTATTGGTTCTTACTAAATCAATGCATATACACAAAGACAAACACACCAACAGTCACACCGAAATAGCACAATCATTCAACCCTCCTGCTTACTCGCAACGATTCAAATATCGGATGTTATAATACTCCGATTAACTGTTCTGCATTTTGGTCACCTTGTACGCTGTGTTCTTTTCCCACGTGATCTGTTTTAAAGGCAAATTTGCGTGTATGTCCATTGCAGAAATTTCCAGGGAGTGTGGCTAGACATTGCCAGAGGAGTAGAGGTAAGGCGTGCACGGGTGATTGTAGCTGTTTCCCCCCTGCGCATTTTCAAGTCCGAAAGAAAACAGTGGCACCAACCTATTCAGTGATGCAAGTTTACACATCACACAAAACTGTGTGTTCGTTAAATACCATGAATTGCATTTGATACTCACATTTAAACATCATCTTGGTTCTTTCGCTAATTATTATTTCCCTTCTACGTGTCTTTATCAAAAGAACCAAGAATATGAATCCCTGCAGTCACGAAAGCTTTAAATCGAAATTTAAACATCATCAGTGAGGTTTGCCACCTTATCCACATAGCGAAACCTGTACATATTTTTGAGTTAGTCTATCAGCACTGTGCGCTCTACTGAAGTACACTTCAGCACAGTACCAGTATCAGATCTCTGTACGAATCAATTCTTGCCACGTGAATACAGATGCCACTTTCCGGGCTTTTCTCGTCAAAACCTGGACGTGTAGAAACCATTCATCACGGTTCTGCGACGTAGTCAATTATTCATTATAGCAGACTACGCTGCAGTTGATTGCCAAAATTGCTATCATGCTTGATTTACATGTCAGTGTCCATCATCATCATCAAAAGCCACGATTCATTCACTGTTAGATGAAGACGTCCCCAAGTCATCGCCACAGAGCATCAGTCTAGCTGTGTTTGGTATTAAAAGAAACTAAACATTGTATACTACAGCGCATAGAAATCATTCACAACTCACTTTTCGAATGTCCAATATAATTTAACAATGCCATTGATGTTATTTGATCTGACGTATCTTGGCACACTTTCCCAGATATATACCGTCGATCAATGCATGTCCCTTCACAGTAAGTCCACAATGGCTCCTTTGCTCTTACAGTAATCCACGTCATTAACTTTCTTTCCAAACATGTTTATCTTCTCCTCCTTCAGGGACACCCTTTGTCTCATTTCATTTCTGAACAGCTGTTTAAATATGTGGCTGACTGCACTTCTTATATGTTTTTAATCACGGATAGATTTACACAAGAATATTTTTTTTCCCGACGTAGCTAGACACCCAGTACTGTATTCTCTAACAAGTTTTACATCTCTTTTTTTACTCAGCTACCCTGCCCTATACTTTGCCTTTCTTGAACTGGAATGCACAATGGTTTTTTTGGTTGTTTAGCATTACTCCAATACTGTGGTGTAGCTCCATTACCTCTGCATTAGGCACACGCCATTAGCTCGTTCAATGGACAGATTATATGCTTTAATTAATGATACAACCAATTGGTTCTTACACTCAACATTACTGTACACTTTGACTGATTACGGCTCCTTCTCACTGTTAAGGGAAGGTGATACAACCCAATTATTTCATGACAGAACTGTAAAAAAAACAGAGGATTGTACTGTATATGCAGCATATGGTATATAATCTACAGAGTATCACGAACATCATGAGCGGAGAAATATTTTGGCTTATTTGCAAAATGTTGCTGCGTTCCTTGGGTATAAGTCGTACTGCACACAATTCGACATTGGAGGTGTTCAGCAAAAGCAAACTAGGCCAACGATTCGGGTCCCAAACCACTCAAGGTGTCCGTGATTGATGACAAAAGATGGGTGAAGCAAAAAATCAGCCGGTATTAAAGGCCTAATCCACACAACAAGCGAGTTAATATGAACATATAATTAATCTCTCTCATCTATGTCTTGTCTCTCTCTCTCTCCTCTAATCGAATTGAAGATGTGTCTATTGGCTTAATTGATCTCATTCCACTGCAGCTGTCGCTTGCTTATATTTATTTTCTTATCTTACGACGTCCTCTATCTTCTGTCTACATCTCTATATTCACTACATATCTCTCATCCGACTACATCTCCATCTCTTCTCTATATATATTGTCTTCTTACTCGAAGATGATACATCGATTTGTGAGGACCCCCACAATATTCTTTCTTTATTGGCCAGAAAACCACCACTGTAAGACCGTGTAGGTTTTAAACTGCTAAACTTTTAAACATTTTTTTTATTTTGAACAGGTAAGGCCCACTGAGCTATATAGCTCTTTTTCAGAAGCGGCCTGGCCACAAATGATAGCTCAACGAAGTGGCGTATCAGGCGGAAATGTATAGCAGTCAAATATTCAAAACCCATGTTGATTTTAAATGTGGCCAGAATGACCAGAGAACCCGGATAAAAATCCACACGACCACGGGGAGAACGTGTAAAACTCCAATTATACAGGCATCAGGGTCGGAATTAAACCTACCAGGTGGTAGGTTTAGTAGTTAACATCTCGCCACCATGGCGCCCAAGCAAACGCAACTTATATTTTCATAATATGACGCATTCGCCGGTAGCACAGGAAATACCCATTTAGGCTGGGCCAGCTAAAATATTTAAAGAGGGTGTGGACTGATTCTGCATGGATTCTATATTCGCTATGCCAGGTTTGGCTACTGCTACTTGAAATTTAAACTACAGTATGTGGGAACAAAATAAATAAGCAAACAATACGCCTGATTCATGTAATTGATGTGGTTTCATTGGCATATTTGCCCATCGCCTGACAACTTGATTTGATTGGCTCTGTCGGGTAGTGGAGGTTTATAGTTAAATTGGCATTATACCTACCCGACGATCTAACCCAAACTAAACTCATTATGCATCATAATATTACTCGTGAAAACCTATATATAAAATGTAACTTATACGCCTCCACATACATTTCTCTCTCTATATACATCCATAAAAAAATACAATTATTTTGATGCGATCCATAACCCACACGGTCTTCTGAAAATGCATCATTTCAGCAGGATTGATTCAGTACAAGCAACCTCAAGACAGAAAACATGAGCAACTCCATGTCTGAAGCCAGGATTGGAAAGCAAATACATACTCTCATGGGAAATAAGAATGGGTTTTACCCTTTCTGTAAATAAAACAGGTGTTAAGTCTGCATTAACCACGCACACTTGTGGTTAAAAAATGCAAACAAACATGCTGTGATAAAATATGCATTGTCTTTGAATCTGAATGGCCGACACGAGACACAGCATTCTTTATGGCATTGTCTTACCAGTTTTAAACCAGAGAACGCCAGCAGGCGCACAGCACAAAGACAATGCAAGTTTCAGAACACTTGTAGCTCGGGTCAAACACTTATATTTATGGGACTTTTTTGCCAGTATCCAAAATCATGAAACATTAGAAGAGGTATTTATTTGAAGCTTTTGTGACTACAGGAATCTATACTCTTTGGTTCTTTCGGTAAAGTCACATAGGTAGAAAGATAATAGATCACGACGTTTCGATCGCAAAACAAGCAATCGTCATCAGGTGGGACAACTACAACAAGAAAAAAACTGCCAGTTTTGCCAGTTTTTTCTTGCTCTGTTATGTTTTATTATAATTTTTCGACCTACATGACTTTGAATGGGGTTTACCGTTTCTGGCAATATAACAGGTGTTAAGATGTTCAAACACCAATTTGAAACATTTCGCAAGATGTATCTATTAGAAATGGATACAAACTATACCTTCTTGAAATCACAACTTAAGTCTCGTAATGAACGCACCATTCATCAAACTGATATCCCAAACCTATCGAGCTATTAATATTTCTGTAATGTGCTGCTTGTCTTATTTGAATCTTCTTGTTCCACAAATGTATACATTTCTCTCTCATACAGTTATGCTCCATGTAATTGTACGCTGTTGTAACGCACGATTTAATGCATGTACATGGGTATTTGTGTTTGCGATTAATTATTTTCTTAATCACAATACGGCATTCTAATCGCGATCATTGTGGTTACAAAAGTATAAGGGCGCCACCTAGTGGGAATATCAGAAAACCAGCGTCATCCCTCATTGCACCTCTGCCAAGCTTAATATCGACCCTGAACGTAATACGGTATCACCGATTGCATCGGCTTTATCCTCATCCCGAATTTAATGACAAAGTCTTCCTCTCTGGGGAGATATACATTTCAGGAACGTTGATGCATTCACCATAGTTCAGCTATCCCGACATAATTATATTCAAAGTTTTAGATTATACAGCAATAACAAATACACAGCTTATTACATTTGTAATTAAATCAGTCATTTCATCTCAAGCGGTCGCTGATCACGAAACACGTATGCGCTAATAAAGACGCTAATTAGCACTTACTTTTGCATGGGCACTTGACCTTATGTTGAATTGCTTCGCTGATACGTCAAGCAAACTTAAGAGTGGTTTTAAATGCTGAGTTTGTGAGGATCTGTTACAGACACCCCACAGTAAAGAATGAGGTCACAGTGATGATTCTCCTATTTTTGAACATTTATATAATCTAAAGCTATGACATCAAAAGCCGATTAAAATATTGCCCGCTGAGACATCCCTTTTAATTTATCAGAAAGAGTTTCCCTTTGTTTATGCTTTCATCTAACATCATCCACCCTCGGTGTTTGTCTTGGCGATGGCAAATTAACTCAAGGAGGGCCCTGGAATGGACATTCTGAAGATAGACGAGATACAATTTGAGCTGCATGAACGGGTATAGAGCCACAAGATAACACTGCAGGAGTGGTACATACAAGAAAGGACTTGCAGCTACTACGACTGTGGCTGCGTCAAGGTTTAATACAAATAAATGAAATAAATGTTCTACCTTTGACATCCGCACTATTCTTATCGGACGAAGACTATCAAGTAAGGTGCTACGTTATGTATAATTTTCCAATAGGGGGTGATGTTTCTATGTGGTTTTACCGAAGTTAACAATGTGCAGGTAATTTTTCAAAAGCAGCCCATTTGGACAGTGACGTCGGAACACACGGCCTACACTTTTTTTCGAATAGTTTCACGGCATTTTAACACTACGGTGGAGCAGACCATACATATACTTTTGTGAACACACCCACCATATTAACCAGGGCGGCTGGTGGGTTTGAACCATGAATCTCTGCAATAAGCGGCAAATGTGCTAAAGCTCTGTCACCATCGTGTGTGGATGTCGGGATGGTCCAGTCAAGAGACACGCAATGTTTTCAAGAGATATTCATGTTGGCCAGAGTGCACGTTCTGTAAAACATTTGGTATACACTGTTACACAGCAGACACAACCTGCCTATGCAATAATATATGCACATAATGTGGATTAATTAATACTTTTACAATACCACCACTGTCTGATGAACCATATTACATAATTGCCATTACTGCACTACTGGATACCCTGCATGGTATCGGTCATGTGGTTTGTCTTGAGAATACTTAAACACTCTGGTCAGTGCGGGTTGGTGACGAGGTGAGATTGGTTCAGATATCTCTCACTACTCGTGTTAGCTGTGGCCAGTCATCAAACCCAGGTTACTGGGTTCATAGCACCACCGCTATTCCCTTCTATTATTCAACACTGCACAGAACATTCTTACAGGAAAGCTATAGGGTTTTTTTTGTAGATATTATTTTTATGTTACCAGACGCATAACAAGCGAAGAAATCAGCTGGATATTCCACTCTCTGTGTTGTTGATGTCAGGTCCTGCAAAGGGATGCGACTCAAAGGACAGAAAATTGGAGCGAAGTAGTAATTTCAACCGCAAAAGGCGCAGGGAGCAGGGATGGTAAGTGAAAAGACGAATACAAATTCGCAGAATCAGACGCTTTTGGAAGAGGAGTATACATTTTTATGTTATTGCCTGCTGGTAGCAGCATACATTATTAATATAATCACTCCAGTTAAGCCGCTCTCCCATCTGCCTCCCCATGGGCATTGGCTGTGGAGATGCTTATGTGCGACAGCAAGGTAGCACCTACAGGTTTGTTTTTTACTGCCTAATGATGAATAGGGCACTAATGTAAAATGTATAGTTTGTTATCCACGTTCAGGGAGATGGCGGTAATGTTTAAGAGGTGGTTCCTGACCTTCGGGGTCACCGGTATAATGCAAAACGGTTGGTCCCGGCATAACCTATTAAGTGTGACTGTCCACTCTCATTACAGAGCCTTTTGGCTCGCCGTCGAACAAAGATGGTTATGGCATCGCGTGCTTTCAGATGCCCTTCGGCAGCAGTCTGGAATGCTCTTCCTTCCAAAACAGTATTAGGAAGCCACCGGGGCTATGCACTTTTAAATATAGATTGAAAACTGATTTCTTTAGAACTTTTGACTACATACGGTGCGAAATATGTTCAACACACATACATACATACAAATAGGATGTCAAATTCACCAAAGCCGAGATGCCATTGAAAGTTGGACCAAACTGAATAGTTCTTACAGAACGCACCCTGGCATTATACACCAGCATTTGTGTTCACATTCCCTCACAGTTTTATAAATCTTACCTATAAAAGTATTTTTTGTCTGTCTGTGTGTGTGTCTGTCTGTGTGTCTGTCTGTGTGTGGACTAAACTTGCAACGGATTTGACTCGCGAACCGTGGGGTATACGTTAGAAAAAAGTTAACAGGTACCACGCGATAAGCCGCGTGGTGAGCCAGCACTTTTCGAATTTCGTATCCGTCAACTTTAAATTAGTTAAATTAACAATGTATTCCCTTTTATTATTATTATATTACACCGCTGAGCACGCGCCAAAGCACGCATCTGCGCATGCGCGACAAAGCCGAGCCGTGGTTGCCCTTAGCAATGCACACGCGATCGGTGGGGGGAGAGGGGAATTCTCATTCGAGTTAAAAATGCTAAATAAATACACAACGCTGAGGTAAATTATTTTTAAAGTGTGATGTCCCCCCCACCCCAATGTGTTCAGTTATTACTATAGAGTCGCTAGATGCTACTTTGGCCGGCTGGGCAATCTAGGCGAGGCCGGGGCTCTGCACGGGACTAGGCCTCACCACGTCTGTGTGTGTGTCTGTGTGGTGTGTGTGTGGTGTATGTCTGTGTGTGCTGTCTGTGTCTGTATATGTGCAGTTCCAGCCTTCGTAGGTACTGTGGTGTCTGTCTGTGTGTGGTGTCTATGTGTGTGTGTGTGCTGTCCGTGTGTGGTGTGTGTGTGGTGTCTGTGTATGGTGTCTATGTGTTGGTGTCTGTGTGTGGTGTCTGTGTGTGTTTTTGGTGTGTGTGGTGTCTGTGTGTGTGGTGACTGTGTGTGTGTTGTGTCTGTGTGTGGTGTCTGTGTATGTGTTCATACTTCATAGGTGCTGCTGCTCGCTACGAACTAACACCGTGTGTTTTGTCTGTTTTGACTGTAGTAGTTACTACTATATATAGTAGTTACTAGTAGTAGTTACTACGATACTCAGTGGATACTACTATCATCAGTAGTTACTACTTTAGAGTTGGTAGATGCGACTACAGAGTCGGTAGATACTACTGCAGTCAGTAGATACCTCTATGGTCAGTAAATATTTCTACAGTCAGCGGATGCTACTATAGAGTCAGTAGTTACTACTATAGAGTCGGTAGATACTACTGTAGAGTTAGTAGATACTGCTACGGTCAGTAAATGCTTATACAGTCAGTAGATACTACTATAGAGCCAGTAGTTACACTATAGATACTACTGTAGGGTCGGTAGATACTACTATGGAGTTAGTAGTTACTACTATAGTCAATAGATACTACTATTGAGTTAATTGATACTACTATACAGTCAGTAGGTACTACTATAGTCATTAGATACTACTGCAGAGTCAGTAGTTACTGCTATAGTGTTGGTAGATACTACTATAGAGTCGGCAGATACTACCGTAGAGTTGGTAGATACTACTATAGTCAGTAGATAATACTACAGTCAGTATATTCCAGTACAGTCAGTATATATGGCTGCAGAGTCAGTAGTAATGACTATAGAGTCAGTGGATACCATAGGTGGGACAAAGTCATTGTTATGCAAGTCCAAGTCGAGTCACAAGTCATCAAATTCATGACTCGAGTCTGACTCGAGTCCAAGTCACATGACTCGAGTCCACATCTCATAGGTGGGACAAAGTCATTGTTATGCAAGTCCAAGTCGAGTCGCAAGTCATCAAATTCATGACTCGAGTCTGACTCGAGTCCAAGTCACATGACTCGAGTCCACACCTCTGGTGGATACTGATGTAGTGATGTTACGGAGTAGTGCCAGCCCTCGAGAGACATGGCGTGTGATGTACTCACATCACGGACATCACGTATGTAGCGACATCGTGGATGTCACTGGGTAATGCCGGCCCTAGTGAAGCACGGCATGCGATGTATTGCCATCGCGGACACCCCGTATATGTGGGTGTAGTACCAGCCCCACGCTCCGCGTGTAGTGCTGACCCCTACAGGGTAGGGTGTGAGAGTGCAGGCCATGGGAACGAGGTTACTGTGGGCCATGGCACTCTGGTTGACCCCGAAGGACACGTGACCAGTAAAGTCTACATGGGGGCCCCCAGGTGGGGGCTAGAAGGTGATCACGTGTCAGGGGAAAGATCTTACGGGAAGGGTCGAGAGATGACTGGAGGTCTCTCGAAGGTGGTTGTGGCCAAGGGCGGGGCCAGCCACGACCCGGGAGCATATAAACCGGGTCCCCACGGACCGGGGTTCAACGTTGCTACCATCATCTGAAGATCTATTTTTTGAGGCAGGGGGGGGGGTCGACAATTTTCGGAAACCTTTCAGATCAACTATTTACCCCCCACTTTCTATAACTTTATGGACTTCTGCAAGCCTCTTATAATTTTGTTGACGGACAAATGGCCAGACAAACGGCACGCCGGGCTTTCACAATAGCTTAGTATTTGTGTATGTATTTGTTATGTTTTTAAGAGAAGTTTTGAAAGATATTTTTCCCACGGGCAACGCCGGGTACTTCCCGCCAGTGTAATATAAACACACATCATTGATTCAGCGTCTAATTTCTGTATTGACTCATTGTGCCCCATTGGCAATTTGAATAGAGTAGCCACCTCTTCAAATATTTCACCAATGGGTGGGAAAAAAACAAAGCAAGGACGATGAACAACCCTTTGTTTCTGAGCCTGTCCTCGTGCAATCAACAGCGGCGGCAGCGGAGATTACAACGTGCCGAAAATTGTGTCACTGACAGAAACATTGCTCGTGATAAACTTTCGAGCGACGACATATTGTGACGGATTGGGTGTGGGTAGAGCATGTCTATATACAAATGTATGTGGCGGTACACCGGTGGTGAGCGGTACATATATATAAAAGTAAAGCTAATTTTTTACAATAATAATTTATTTCCCCGTGATTCGCAACCCCGGTCAGAAAATCTCGCGGTAGTGGTGATGGCGGCGTGTCAAAATCAGTTCTCTCACTGACGAATATCAGTTCACATTTTGATCTGAGACTGTTTTATGAGAATCCGGTGTGTTATGCTGCACCGGTGTACCGCCGATACGTCCGTATGCGCGTTGAATATTTACTTGCTTCTTGGCACGTGCGTGGGGTGTGTTGTTATTGTTGCTGTTGTTAATTTCCAGATTCGCAGCTCTGCTGCGTCTCACGCACGGGCGGCGGGCAAGGCGTAGGTAGGGGCAGCAGTGTCGAGCACGGAGCCCCCCCCACCACCCCCCCCCTTTGCGTGACCCGCAGCTGCGAGGTTAATGGGTGGGGGGGGGGTGCCTCTTTCTTGCCTGTCGTGAGCGCAGATCGATGGCACGGTGCTCAGCACAAGGGTGGCAGACACCGACGATCAAAGAGTGCCGACGCTGGGGTCAGGGCCATGTCACTTCCCGAGTCGGTAATCACCAAGATTTAAAGCTTAACCTAAATGTGTAATTAATATTGTAATAATGACCGCGGAAGGGGTTGGGTGGTGTTGGGATGGTGGGGAAGATGGGGGGGCGGGGACCAGGCTAAACATTTTTAAGGGCACCACTGCTAACGTAGAGAATTGTGGGGTGAGTCATTGGAACAAGACGTGATTCCAAACTCGGCATGTGGGGTGAGTCATCGGAAAAATAGAACCATCACCGTTGCTTACAGCTACAAACGCCACGTAAGATTCCCATGATGTCACGTTATGTCGTAGATACTTCTGAATGCTGTTTTATACATGTATACTTAGACGATAGAAAATAAAAGGCAACCCAGAAAAAAATACTATTGTAGTTTCGATTTAAAGCTTGCATCTGACTTTGACAACTATGTTTGTTGTCAGCGTTTAGTTACTGTTTTAAGTCTGAGACAGTACGCATTTTTACAATCAATATCACACCCAGCGACTTGCCTCATGCACTCATGAACGCAAGCAGCCTGAGGACGGCTGCTTGCGTTGTGGCCGAAACGTCGTGAGAATTGTTTTATTATGTTTTATTTTTATTATTTTATTACTTCCCTTCTACGTGACTTTACCGAAAGAACCAAGAAGACTATTGTAGTTCTTACCAAAGCTGTGTGTCCTGGACTGTCTGGCATGTGTTTGAACCCTCATTACCAGGGCAATATACTTTTAAATCGCAAGTGCATTCTCGTGAAATCACTGCCATGCTCATTTTCAAAGGCATCAGTAATCATGACATTACTGCAGTGATGTTATGAAAAGCAAGAGAAGTAACTTTAATCGGTCCTGCAGTGATGTCGTTACAATGCACTCGAGGGTGAATTTATATTCTTATTTTTTTTACGAAGATTTAAAATTATTTCAGAAAGCCCCAAACACAGAGCATAGTTACAGATGTACAAGGATAACAGTTGTTATATTTTTTAAATATATAATAAAGGTTTTTGGGTGAGATCGCGTAGGTATAAATGTGTCGAAGCCATCCACCACTCGACACAGCCAATTAGTAAGGGATTTGCAACGTAAACAAAACGCCAAATAGTTACTACTTCAGACCACCGGTGTGTTGGAGAGTAAATCCACAACATTTACAATTTGAGTCCGACGTTTCACTGGTAATTACATCCAGATATAAGAAATTACATCCAGCATCATCGGGCGATTTGCCTGAAAAGTTAAGCAATCCACCAGCTTCTGGTCTTAAATAGAGCAGGACGAAGTCATCACCTGAACCCAATAAAAAAAAAACTTTATTATGAAAATTGGTCGCGAAAGCCTACGTGTTGAACAAAATCACAGTTATTTGTTTGTTGCCTTGCATCTGACATTGACAACTATGTTTGTTGTCAGCGTTTAGTTACTGTTTTAAGTCTGAGACAGTACGCATTTTTACAATCAATATCACACCCAGCGACTTGCCTCATGCACTCATGAAAGGGTGCATGTGTATAGAGCCTGAAAATGTGATAATTAAATTGTGTTTCATGTTATTGTAATTTTGTCCAGCCAATATGAAATTGGATATTTTATGTGACCAACATTTTAATGTAAAGATTGGTCATGTGCTTCATTTTGTTATATATATAGATGTCTCATTTTAAGATCCATTAACATTAATACAAAAAAATACTTGGAAAATGTAATTTGGCTGGTAATATTACCGTTTGAAATAGTTACGTGACCAATACTTTTACATTTTTAATACAGCTTTTTGGGTTAGATTGCATAAGTATATAAATGTGTGTCGTTAAACCCGTCACCACCTGACACAACCAATTAGTAAGGTTTGTCACATAAACAAAACATTCCAATTGGTTACTAGTACAGCACACCGGTGTGTTGGAGAGCAAAGCCACAACATTTACAATTGTTAAATTTGCATTGCATTCAAGCACTGTACACACTATGCAGCAATTACAAGCATAATTCTAATATGTACTACTCATAGTCTCGACAATTAAATATATTTTTTTATTTTTTTTTGAAACCTTTCAGAATACAACGTTAGTCGCATGTATCTTTTTAAAGCTAATTTATATATTGTCAGGATTTAAGTACCTTGTGCGCACTTATTTCTATTTTTAGATTGTCATTTTTATTTTATTTTACCAGGTAAAGCCCACTGAGCTATATAGTTATTTTTCAGAAGTGACCTGACCACAAATGATAGCTCAACGAAGTGGCTTATCATGTGGAAATTTACAGCAGTCAAATACTCTAAACGAGTGTTTCTAAATGTGTAGGGAAAAAACAGAGAATCCGGAGAGAGATACACGCGACCACAGGGAGAGAAACACGCAAATTCCAAATATACAGCAGGTGTCAGGGTCGGGAACGAAGCCACGACCTCCTGTATACCAGGCGAGGTAGTTAACATCTTGCCACCGTGGCGTCCCTAATTATTATTGTTTTATTCCCTGCCACAGGTAATAAAACAACGAGTGAGTGTGTGGCAGACGAAATGTCGCAGAAGTGTAGATAAACGTTCCAAGCTGCCTATAGATTGGTCGAATGCGTTGTGCAGTCGATAGCACTGTAATCAGTGTGAGACTTGGACATGGCAATGGAAACCATCCGAAGGCTAGAAGCATTTGAGATTGTTTTTTGTTTTTCTCGGAGAGACGTTGCGAATAATATGGAAAAGTAAAATTACGAACGAAAAAGTGTTCAATGTAATGCAATGCCAAATAAGTCAAATAAGATTCATGATATATTTAAATATAATAATGATCTAGGCATCATTCTCTGATTGAGGTATTTCATTTGTCTAAACATGTAATAAATAAATTCACTTATTTTCTAACAACTTGTCCCACTTAGTTGATGATGTCCAGAGTTACACGATTAGAATAAGGAGTTTTTCCTTTATTCATACTGTAAAGAGCAGTGTTTATATCTTCAAGTGTGATATCTTCATCTGATAAATGATTTGATGCCTGGCAATTATGATTATTTTGTTGTACGGTTGGTTACGTATGGTGCGAAAGAAGTCCAACATATATACATGCATACAACATTATTCTACCATCTTGTGGTATGGCTCCATCTGTCTCCCTAAGGGCGACAGTTCATGAATTGCCACTCATCAGTCCCCCGTATTGCCGCGTTCGTGAACCCATTGCTTTTGACGACGTCTGCAATCATTTTAGTGATTTGATCTCCAATTTATTTTCCATTTTTAAATCCTAATTGTTTTACAGTTATTCGTCTGAAATGTTTTGTTTTGCATCTATGTTCACATCTCTCCTCCTTCTCAACGTGTCTTTTGTGGTTTCAGATCATTTGTTATTCTAAGCTTTCCCCCGAATTTCAATGCGCTGTCTCTTGCTATGCTGGTTATTGAAGTAACATGCAATAACCGGTCTAAACAATTAGCCAATGAAATATGATACCTATGCAATAAATGTCAATACTAATTTTATATATGCTATATTACGTAAATTTTAAATAACGTAATACTAATAATTATGCTTTCATTTTATATAGCGTCATTCATGCCAACAGAGTCACACCATGCTATACATTAATTACATATAAGGACCAAATCCCATTTACGCGGTTTGCTACGTACGGCACGAAAGAAGCCCAACACACACATGTACCAAGCAAATGAAAGTCCTACTACTACCAAGCAAAATGAATAAACAAATTAATAAATTGCACCAAAAAAAACACAAAAAAGGTTTTCAATAAATAAGTATATAAAAGTAATGGATGTAAAGCAATGCCTTCATTTACATCCACTGGCTTCAAATTGGGTGAAAGATTAAGACAAATTTAAAAAATTATAGATCATTATCTCTTTCTTTTGAGTCTTGATATAATGTAGCTTAATGTTAAGACAAATTAGGGCTATGTGCCATCTGAACATATGGGCAGAGTAATAGTTTGGGGTTTCGTACAATGTTCTGACATTTTCCCTGACTTGAAATTGATGCATTAAGCAGAGTAGCACATAAACTTTATCATTTTGGCCTAACGTAACATGAAACGGAATTCAAGTAAATTCCTTGTTCAGCCTAAATTATATATACGTCTTCATTACATCGGTGATATAGTTACGTAGTTCTCTTGTAAACAACAAAGCATTATAAGAAAACATGTATATTGCCCTTTTAAGCTGCTATACTTCTTTGTGTTACCTTTCAAGTAAGGTGTATGGAAAAACCGCTTGACTAACGTTAGCATGAAAACTGCCAATACAGGACAACTTATAAGATGTTAATAAAGTATGTAGGCAGCTTACGGTTAGGGTTAACCTTTCTCTGCCCAAAATGATAAAACATCAACATTGTATAGGCATGAATAAGTGGAAAAAAGGTCACAAATATAATATCATAAGAGCTTTCGATCTGACATCATTTGTTTACATCCAACCAACATAAATTTTGAAATGTTTTCATTTGAAAAATAAAGTTATATACCCAAGATAAGAGTAACAACATCTGAAAATGTGCATTCACGGAAATTGCTGCGTCACGTGTCTGACAGTATCTGTGATGTTACGTATGATGTGGCCAAAACGAGCAGAATACATAATTGTGCAGTTCATGGCATAATGCGCAAAGGACTCTGCTTCGAGACACATTTTCCTGCTCTGATTAGCTTCTAAGTATTCAAGTACAGATTCTCGTGCATAACCTTTAACAGTCCCGTCTTTAATATTAGGACTACGGTTACCACATTCAAAATAAGTAACTGTTTTGATAAACAAAAGGTTTACCATTAGTTCATATTGGAATTTGATATGATCCCATTTTTGCCCAACTAATGCGTTACTCTCGGCTTCGGTATACAATATTTCGCGGGCCATGAGGGATGGCATTGACATGGGGAAAATAAATTCACCCACCCGTAGCCAGACAGTGGCTGATACTGATGGTGATTTCAATGCACATCAAATGTTTTATGATCAGACGTTAGCTATTTGTTCTTGATGGTTATTATATTGTATTCATATTTATGGGAGGAAAAATACCTTAATTTGTGTGGTTCAGTATAGACAAGATCTTGTTTTTTTTTTTATAAAGTCCTACTTTTCCATAAACAGGAAAAAATTTACACATTTTACAAAGTTTCTAATTATGGTCATATAATTTTTTATTTTCAAAGGTTGCACCACCAAAGCCCTAAAACTGTACATAATTTAAAAATTGCTAATGCTTCAGTTGTAACTTCAAAGCCATTATCACATTTTAATAAAGACAAACTGTAATACTTGCAATACAGTAATTGTTTTCTTTATCGCTTTACTAAAATGTGCACGTAATTGGCTATGATCTAAAATGAATCACTGCTGGCTTGTGAAACGTGCCCTCTGGTTTGCGGTACTGGTCTGTGTCTCTGTTCACGCTTGTTATACACAGGACCAAGTGCTCTTCACGCTTCAAGAAAGCACAGGCAGCAAGGTGCCTGGTGTCTCTGTGAGCAGACATAAAGGTGATATAGAAACAATCCATCGCTGGATGAAGGCCTCCCCATTGGTAGTCTGAACCCTAAATATGCATATGTTGCACTGCACAATGTCGTTCCGCGTACATCATATATCCGACCGTCACGTATCCACCCTGACCCATTAACTGCTCACCCCCTGGGTGCTGTATTTGTGCAGCGTGGAGCTTTAATGTTGTAACATGCAGATGTTCACAAATCCCACCTTATCACATATCCACCTATACACCTCAGTCCCCAAAACATCGGGTATGTGACATTGTACTGTATGGTGTTTTAAGCATATATACAGTACTATACTGTACCGTATATGACAAGACACATCAATAGTATATGATCAGAGCATGTTTTTTTGTTTTCATGTTCACCACACGTACGTGTGATTAATGCAGACAAGATTTCTTGAAAAAAGAATGATGTTTGGTGTTTTAAAATTTCAACACCTGTTTTATTGCCAGAAAGGGTAAAACCTATTGTTATATCTGACATCGTGACGTCGAAACGCTGGGCCCCCCTAGGTTGCAGGGCCTGGGGCAGTCGCCCCGATTCGCAGTACCCTCGGGACAGCTCTGCAAATGCTGGCAAATATATTTTTTCGTGGCATTTCATCTCCAGATCACAAATGTGCATGATATCAAGATTAACGTGAATGATTAGCATATATAAAAAAAAACGTCATACAGAAATGTCATGTTCGATATAAAACATGATTTTGAAAAGAAAAGTAAATTAATGTGATATTAAACATCCGTGAAATATGAATATAAATGGAAAGTGTGTCTTTGTGCAACAGACAGTATGTATACGCTACGCCTTCTGCCCACGGTTGGACATTGGTAGCATTTGCCACCGGAGGTGGGACCGACCAAAACCCCTCCCGCCCCCCCCTGGCACGTGGAGTAACTTCTAGTTTTGAAGCTTTCGTGACTGCAAGGATTCATACTCTTAGTTTTTTCGGTAAAGTCACGTAGGTAAAAAAAAATGTGATTTATATTATTATTTTGATTAATTTTTATTTCATTTTTTTTACCTACGTGACTTTACCGAAAAAACTAAGAAAGAGTACGTGGAGTAACGCCAGAACGTGCAGCACTGGAGACTCGATGCAGCGCGTGCTTTGTCGCCCCCTAGCGGCAGGAGAGTCGTCCGTACCAGACAAGAGGCAGACTTGCTATGAACCCATGGCACCCTTTGCCGCTCCTTGCCAACCCAGAGGGTCCATCCTGCGCAGCATCAGCTGCATCGAGCAGGGTAAGAGGGTTCCTTGACTGTTTTGAGGGAGTTGTCCTGGGAACATTTTAATTTTCAGGCCATTAAAAAAAGTCAGTTGTGTAATGATGGATTACACTATGTAACACAATTTTTGTTTTTGGGTAGCAAGTGTTATTTCCTAATTGCTTATGCCTAAAAAGTATAGAAAATGGCTATTATTCCTCCACAAAACTTTGCTTTTGTGACCAGAACAGTGATTTTTTTTAAATCTACCTATTTTCAATGAGAAAACGGGCGAATTTGTGTCTTTTCGTTCACATAAAGTAAAAAAAATAACATGAATCAAAATTAACAAGTATTTATACTATAGTAATAGAAAAATTACTACAAAATATTTAGAAGTGAGTAGTTTTTATAGATTTACGATTATACTGTAAATCACTTTCACGAATCAGCCCTCAAATGTAGTCTCCCATCATGTTCTCGTTATACTGTCCTTGGTAGCGGCGTTCAAAGTCCAGTATATCCTGGTGGAAGCACTAGCTTTGCTCCTCCGAGTACGCTCCCATGTTCTCCTTGCATTAATCAACATTAGCATCAAAGATATGGACTTTTGAGGGACATCCTACAGCCCATTGTGTCGAGTTTTTCACCAGTCTCAATCAGCTCCACATAGTTTTCGACCTTGTGATTGCCCAGGAAGCCACGAACCACTGCGACAAAGCTGTTCCAACCCGCTTTCTCCTTACTAGTGAGCTTCTTGGGGAATTCATTGCACTCCAGGATCTTCTTTATCTGTGGTCTGACGAAGACACCGGCTTTGACCTTTGCCTCAGACAGCTTAGGGAAGAAGTCTTGTAGGTACTTGAATGCTGCCGACTCCTTATCTACAGCTCTGACAAACTGTTTCATAAGGTCCAATTTGATGTGCAGTGGTGGCATCAGCACCTTCCAGGGGTCCACCAGTGGCTCCCACTTGACGTTCCTCCCCACAGAGAACTCTGTCCGCTGTGGCCAGTCCCGCCTGTGGTCGTGCGCCTTGGTGTCCCTGCTGTCCCAAAGGCAAAGATAGCAGGGAAACTTGGTAAAACCGCCTTGGAGATCCATCCGGAATGTCACCATTTTGAAGTCTTCGATGACCTCCCAGCCGTACTCATCATACTTGAAAAGCGTACAACAAGGTCTTCATGGTGTTGTAATCCTCTTTGAGGTGCACCGAATGAGCCAGGGGAAGAGACGGGTACTTGTTACCATTATGGAGCAGCACGGCTTTGAGGCTCCTGGATGCACTGTCAATGAAGAGGCGCCACTTATTCTGGTTACAAGTGATTCCGATTACCTCGTACAGACTGGTCACATTGTGGCAGAAGCAGAGCCCATATTGATGGGTGAAGCTGCAAAAAGGTTGGTGACGCTCCCTCTCATCTGTGACTCGCACACTTTAATCCAACAAGTTCCACTGCTTGAGCCTAGACGTCAAAAGCTCGGCATTGGACTTGATAAGACCAAGATCAAGTCGTTGAGGTCTTTTTGGTTGGGGTAGTCTGGGTTTCTCTCCTCAGCTCCACCTCTGAAATTGCCATTTTGATCTACGTCTTCCTCACTCTCTGACTTGCTGCTCTCTCCTAAAGACGGCTGCTCTCTCTCCGGAGGAATGGGTACGGGGAGCTCATGGCAGTGTGGCACCGGGGCAATGGATGAAGGAAGGTCCGGATATGTGATAGGTGCATTCTTGCCAGTCCGACGTTTGGAAGGGTCCATCATGCAGAAGTAGCAGTTGTTTGAGTGGTCAGTGCGTTCCTGCCAACTTCTTGGGATAGCGAACTTCACGGCTCTCTTTTCCCCTCTGTACCATCCTACATTTTAAATATTGAAAACTTTTACAATTAAAAAAATTATAAAACATTTTATAACATAAAATTCCGAGCAAAAATTGTCCATCTTACCATCCAGAATTTTTTTCGCATTGCTCGCAGGTGAAATGAGATGCCCAGGGTTTGTCTTGATCCCCAACAGGCATGCCGAAATATGCCTTGTAGGCCTCACACATCTTAGCAGATGCTTCCACAGAGTACTTTTTCGCTCTTGTCTTGATTAATTGGCTGCAGACATAGCAAAATGCGTCTGCCGGACGCTTGCAGTCTCTTGATGCCATCTCAGAAAAATGCAGATATGTATCCACTTAGGCAGCTGGAACTAAACTGAACTCGTGGACTTAAGGCCCCTGTATTTATTATATTATTTATTACTGGAAAATTCTAGAAGTTTCTCCAAGTTTACTCAGCACTGAATCTATCTGGAATGTTCTGGAAAATAGGTAAATTTCAATAGATCACTTTCCTGGTCACAAAAGCAAAGTTTGTGGGGAATAATAGCCATTTTCTGTACTTTTGAGGCATAAGCAATTAGGAAGTAACACTTACTACCCAGGAAAAAAATATTGTTACACAGTGTTATTTGCGCCTTGATTATACCTCAGAAGCGGAAACCCTACTCTTGCTGTGTGTGCGTATCGGCGTTTGATGGGAGCAGACTGAGTACAGTTTTCCAGTTTGTCAGCTAACCCTCAGTCACATAACCCACAATACCTGTGTCCACCCACGTGACCTCTGGCCAGCGTGGAGCCTTCGTCACTTCACGTGGCCCTCAAAGTGCACCAAGTTCCGGCACAAAGTGGCGTGGTGACATCGCCATCACCTAAAAGAGGCGAATGACGGGGCTGTTTGTTGATGGGAGCTAAAGCACCTTTGGGGGGGGGAGTGAGAGAGGCCAAGGGGAGGAGGTCTATGTGGCATTGAATGTGATAGAAACGGGGGGGGTCAGGTGTCAGGATAGCTGTATATTGATTTCGTGCTGGAGAGGTGAGGTCTATATTGGGTTTCCACTGCCACTCGCCAACATATGTGCAAGAGGCAGAGAGTGCAAAAAAAGGAGTTCGTGATGGGATTTAGACCACTGAGGCAGTGTCAAGCAAACGCATTTGAATTAAACTTTAAAACACTTCTATATCTGGTTGCTGCTTCAGTAACTGCCCAAGGTTAATCCGTTTAAGTATGTCAACTGAGGCTTCAGCCATGCTGCAAATTACTAAAGGCGTTTATTGGAGTGTGCATTGGTCAAAAGCATGCCCCACACCGCACGCAGAATACAGCTCTGATGTAGCAGTTCAAGTGTAGCCGTATGCATGCATGCATGCACCATTAGATTTTATATTAAGTTGAATTAATAAAGCGCCATTTCTACAAAAAGGGAATATGCCAAAGGTAACCCTGAAACTCGATTTAATGTAAAAAGTAACTGCATTGGTAATCAAGCTTTATATATATATACACACACACAACATAATGCCTCCTAAGCCTCGAGGGTTGGGATATTGTATTTATGTAAAGAATTTAAAGTGAGAGTAAAACATATGATATCCGCTGTCCGAACACTGTCATTTCTGGCAGCCGTACTTCTGCTGGCTGAGCGATATTGTTCACATTAATCCTGCAAAGTCGCAAGCAGCGCATTGATGTATTGCATATTTATAAGACAGCTATAGGCGTCACACATTTCCTCACCGTCGTTTAAAGAAGCACTCCTTTTGATTCTGGAGTTCTTTTACATTTCTACACTATCATTTTTTACGTTATTTTTTTTTTTAATAGTTTCAGTAGTGTCGCTCTTAAAGATATATTTCATGTTATGTTGGGCAAACAGGACAAATGATCAGCACGAGACTAAAAGAACATCAGAGAAGTATTCAATTCTCCCAAATACAACTGTCAGCAGTAGCAGAACACGCGTGCCAACAAGGACACTCAATTGATTTTGGTAATGTTGAAGTTCTGTGTAAAACTAGCTACTGGCCAAGACTAATTAGAGAATATGTCGAAATTGAAAGAAATAAAAATAATTTTAACCGTTCGGATAGCTACCGCCTTAGTGCTGCGTGGAAGCGAATCATCAAATAATACATTATTTAAATGCATGCCTATAAAGGGCAGCATACTTCAATAGGGATTACCATTAGTACGGTTATTTTTCATAAACACAATAGACAGGAAGGACAAGATCAAACGGCTCGCATAATGCACATGCATAATGTACGTTGACTCAGTAATCCCCCCCGCCCCCACACGTGGCGCAAGAGCGCAGAAGCGTGGTCATATCTACGCTTCTATATAAGGAACGAAACAGTTAGACTTCTCCACAAATCTGGCTGTCGCCTGATGAAGCTAGTTGTAATTACTGGCGAAACGTCGTACTCAGATTGTAAATGTTATGGCTTGGCTCTCCAACACACCGGTGTGCTGTACTAGTGACGAATTGGCACGTTCTGTTTACATGACAACCCTTACTAGTTGGCTGTGTCGGGTGGTGGCGGGTTTAACGACACATTTATATATTTACGCGATCTAACCCAAAAAAAACCTCTTATGGATATGTTTAATCGTCTGAGATCCCACTTCAGCTTTGTCAAATCAGAGCCATGGACACAGAGCAGCGTGTCAGCTTTGCTCGTGATCCTTGCAGATCTTACCAGGGGCGGTTTCTTCATTAGGGCGATTGGGCGACGCACCACCAATGTCATTCAACCACAGAGTCACGCTAGCCGTCACTGTGCCTCTGGATATAGTCCAATCAGCGTCATGTCACGTTCTGTGGAGTACCGCCTCTTTTTGGGCGATTTCACTCCGGCTGAGAATCGCCCAGAGTGTTCCCATAGACTTACATTCAAAGATGTTTTTTTTCGAACGGGGGGCGCTGCAATGCATTCTCTATGGCTTCCGGGAGGGCTCGCACTAACGTGCTTACGTCATCATACGTAAGCACGTTTCATCCAACAATATTACTTGTCGCCACCTAGTGGAATCTTTAATAAAAGAAACTTGAGTGGATTGTATTAATAGTGAGTATAGAAACAAACAAGATGTATTGTAAGAGTCACTTTATTTTTCATTAATATTAAAGAAGTGAAGTTGCCTTTACATGCTTAAGCTGTTAATTTATCCTTTGCATGGGTGGACCTTATCCTTATAAATCATCCAGACATTTGCCCCCCCTGAGAGATTTTGCAGGAGCCGCCACTGGATCTTACAGTGACAAATAATACACTGGTGACATTGCTTTTGGGGCCCCCTCGTTTGAATGCACTGTATAACCCCCTAGAAAGAGCACAGGAGATAATATAGACAAGGGATAGCTGTGGAGTGGGATGAGATCGATGTAGACAAGAGGCTAGAATCAAAAAGATGAATGCGATTTTTATGTTTATTCGGATTTATATTTGAGCTGAGATTTGTTTCACCCCGATTTATTTTTAAATTAATCCAGTACCCCTTGAGCTACTTGTGGCCCAACATGTTTGCTTAGTTAGCTTGTGCATAGCACCACCACTGAGCGTGATTGTCTTGTTACATTTTTTTTTAAATAAATGGATACTCTAAAGCCCCAATTATTGTGAGTGCTTCATTGCCAAAACATAAAAGGATGAACAACAAAGCTAAATCACAAGAGTCTGAAGCTACACAAGCATTTGTAATTTTCTCATCTTGACCCTCTCGGTGAATGAGCTGATAAAATGTGTGGCTACGTGCAAGTCTAAAAACAACCACCTCATTTTTTGTTACGGACTATGAAATTGTCGTAAATTTCTGTACAGTTCATATGATTCAATTTGCCTTATTTGTTTGGCAATGTCCATTTACATAGACACTAATACAGAAACGAAGGGAGATATATATATGGTATTAAATGGTTTAAATTAACCTGTGAAATTTAACTGTAATACGCAATTGTCCATATTTCCAGTTCGTGAGCAAAGCAAAGCGGGCACTTGTGGGTGTGTCGGCATTGCTGCCAAATCCTGAGCACACAGCAAATCTAACCGAGCAGTTGCCCTGTTCTCTCGTGCCTCTGCACCAAACCTCAGACAGGAGGGAGCCTGCGGAGTGCCTGGCTGAGTCCACCTCCATCGTGTCTGCCCTCGCACTTTCCACACCGGACCACACTTACGTCAACATGCCCCAGACACCCACCAGCCGGCACCAACTCAACTACATGGAGCTGGACTTGCAAGCCCGCAGGAACCTTCGTGGTGAGTTGCGTCTCTCTCTTCTTATTCCACATGGAACACCGGAAGCTTCACAAGGCGATTGTCTTACTTTGTTATCAGCTATTGATTCGATGGGTGGAACATTTGTGCATTCGACTTGCAATTCCAGGTCACCGACCGGCACAGCAGTTGAAACAATGGGGAAAGGGTCTTAAATCTTCTCCTCACCACCACTATCCACCCAGCAGTATAAATAGGCACACCACAGTTGAACTTCTTTCGCACCGTACGTCGCCAACCGTGTTAATCGGAGGTGCTAAGGGTTGGGGGGGGGGAAGAGGACAACTAAACACAGACAAGCAGTTAGTCGATCGGCAGGCCGCGTGTGGGTGGGGTAAAGTGTGGGTACTCTTAGGGGCCGTCCATAAATTACGTCACGCACCTAGGGCGAGGGGGGGGGGGTCAGACATTTGTGACGATGTGTGACGAAGGGGGTTGGGGTTTGAGAAATGTGACGTCACGTCAAAATGCACAACTTTAGATAAATATAGACAACACGTTCTACTTACTTAAATATACTTTAAAATAAATGTTTTCTCCTACAACATCAGAGTGCAGTGCCACATTAAATACGCACTACAATGACAATAGTTTAAAGCGATTTGAAGCATGTTTTATATATTTTTTTTGGGGGGGGGCAAAGCTTTGTGACGTCATATTTGAGGGGGGGTCTGACTTTTTGTGACGCCGTGTGACGACGGGGGGGGGGGGGTCAAAAATCGTCCAAACTCGCGTGACGTCATTTTTGGACGGCCCCTTACCTCTCCCAAGATGTGTGGCCAGCGGTAAAGAACACATTCCTGCGGAGGGAGCTGGTAGGAACGTTGGGTTGCTCGGTCAATGGCCAGGGTCAACGGCGGCGTGGTGTATTCCACAAATATGCCCGACTGTGAGGGCGGGTACAAGTCGGCGTGAGTAGGTTAAACTTTCAGTTTTATAAGGGCACCACGGGGTGACCAGCCCCTCCCCACCCAGCCCCACCCCTCCCACCCTCCACCCAGCCCCACCCTCCCCACCCAGCCCCTCCCCACCTAGCCCCTCCCCACCCAGCCCCTCCCCACCCTCCCCTCTCCACCCAGCCCCACCCCTCCCATTTTTGGATGCACGACGAACGGACGGACACAATAATCCCCTGTGGCCTGGTGGAACCAGGTGGTTCCTACCAGTAAAAGGGCAAAATAACATGGAGATTGGCTCCCAAGAGCTCCCTCTATTGGAAGCTCGTCTGCCTGCAGTGGCATGAGCAAGTACTTGCAGGGCTGTACCTTTTTATTGACTGCTCACTCTGCATGATTATGTCTTTCACGACAAGCATACAAACTGTAATATGTGAAAAAAATCTCCGAACGTGTTCAACACAATGTGTTGCCGATGGTTTGAGACCATAGTGGCAGCAGTGATTGCAACTTTAGCATTGGCGTTACTCCCTCTAAGCCACGTATTTATCTACAACACATTTTGACGTTTTTTTACGACTGCCCCGTTGTTGTGTACTCAACTGCAAGAGTCAATCAACACGCCACTTGCACGTCACACTTTCCTTGTGGTTATACAAAGGGGATCCAATGTCCATGTTGTATGTTCCATTCAGCTGCACGATGAATATGTGTGCGTGTGCAAGCCAAGCTAAATATATAAATGAGGGGTGGTCTGGCTTCTCGCAATGTAAATGACAGCAAAGATATGTAGCAATGTCTGCACATCTCTTGTTACTTATATTGATATATTCTCCACAATAACGCGAATGATTATTTTGTGTTATCCATTATGAAATGTTTTAAGTTGACCTAGGACCCATGTCTTGTATGTATGTTGAACTTGTTTCACACCGTAAATAGCCAGCCGTGCTAATCGGAGGTGCAGTGGAAGGACAACAAACGAAACACAATCAAACTTTTCAATCGAGATTTAAAAGTACATAACTCCAGTGGCTTCCTAATATCAGAATGAAGAGCATTCCAGACGGCCGCAGAAGTGTATCTGATGCAGTGACCATCTTTGTTCGATGGTTAGCCAAAAGCCGCTGCGAAAAGAGTCCTTGCCCTGTAACATTTTGCAGTTCATCAGCATTAGTGGAAGCAAATCTGACCCTGCAAATGATACTGTATGCCAAAACTGGTCCAGAGTTTGCTTGTGTTGAATAAACAATACACTCCCAGAAGGTCATGGTTGTGGAAAAAATACTTTTATTTTCTACTTGGGGGGGACAGATATCAGAGGTGTGGACTCGAGTCATGTGACTTGGACTCGAGTCAGACTCGAGTCATGAATTTGATGACTTGCGACTCGACTTGGACTTGCATAACAATGACTTTGTCCCACCTATGAGATGTGGACTCGAGTCATGTGACTTGGACTCGAGTCAGACTCGAGTCATGAATTTGATGACTTGCGACTCGACTTGGACTTGCATAACAATGACTTTGTCCCACCTCTGACAGATATACAACATCTTTGATACCCACGAGGTTTGAATGATTAGTGAAAGTCCATTGAAGAGAAAACTTAGTGTTACTGTGGAAGAGAGCAGATGGTGACAATAGCGTTGACACAGCAATCAACATGTACTGTTCATAGTCCTGTATCTGATATCGAGTTTTGAATCAACGAACCCAACACGCGGAAAACACTACTTCCACTGTGTGAAAGAATGGTTTGTAAACTGCTACCACATGGTTAAAGCAGGCACAGTAAGCAAGCGGCGGGGGATCTTTAAGCTGAACTGAGCAAAGGGATGGGTCAGTTTCTCACGGCAGCTGGAGCCCACTGAGGAGGCAGCTATGAGGCTCAGTAGAGCACACATTAAAGTCATTCAGTAAACATTGCGACACAATCGTTTCAGATCTGAAACTCATTTAGTATTAATGGTCTATAATTTGAAAAAAATTATACTAAATTGTACTGATTAATAATTGACTATTTGTTTAGGCCACCTAAACATCTGACCAAATCCATGTCATTAGAACCCTTCACCACCCAACATAGCCAAACAATTGATCTTGCGATGTATATTGTTTCACTACATGCCGATTCTTGGCTATGTCGGGTTGTGGAGGGTTTTTAATGACAGATTTGGTCAGGTCACTACGTGGGCCTCACCTAAAAATAAATTACGAATCATATTCGCCACAAAAAACCCAAGTTCTAATTACTGTGCATTATATTTTTTCTTGTATGAAAGCAAATGCAAAAGGTAACAGTCCTACATGTGTTTTCTCTTGTCACTGCTGTTAGAAGGGCCTTCACTTGAGTGAGCTCTAGACAGCCCCGCTAGAGGGTATTTAGCCCACTCTTCTACGCTGGCGGGACGTCTCAGATGTGAGAGTACCCATACTTCATCCAGTGCCGGATTATCCTAGTAGCAAAAGTAGCATGTGCTACGGGCCCCGCACTTTCAAGGGCCCCACGCTAAATGCTTTCAAGCTATCAATTCCAGTTCAGTGATTCTGCACTTCCTCCATTACTATAGTACTATACTGCCTTCAACTTTTATGAAGGACTGGGTGTTTAAGGTTAGCGATTTGTCGTATTATCTGGCTGTATAGCAAATGAAAAAATTACAATACTTTACTATGCAAGTTAAACATGTTTTAATATTTGTTTTTATTTTATTTAGGGCCCCTTTATAACATATGCTACAGGCCCCGCACTAGCTTCATCCGGCACTCACTCCATCCCTCCCATACGTGACCTGTCGATGGACTAACCGTGGTGTACTTTTTTTAATATTGCTGGGTGAACACAGACAGGGGATTTAAGAAACACCGCTTCAACTGCTACGCCAGGAGATCTAACTGGCGACCTCTGGTTTTTCAAATCCACTGGGTTTTGGCAGCATTTATATTCGTTTGGAAAATTGCAAGACAAAATAACAATAGTAAATGAGACTCGACAAAACATGCACACTATACTGCGGTAATGTTTAAAGTAACTTAAATATATGTATAAAATGCTGGCATCTGGATGACCCAATGTGAAAGCCATTTTTTTTATAATGCACCACGTCTGAAACAAATGAAAATGTGTTTTTGTCACTATTGTTCGCAAAAGCTTTTTTTGAAAGTGGGAAGACAATCATACCACTGTGTATGCTTCGTTTAACAGAACTGGAACAGCTGCTGAACTCTAAAGCGTGTTTATGCGCATTTACAATAACACCAGTTTACACCAGCAGCACAATGATAATTGATAAATGCAGACAGTTGCGGTCTCCTAAGCCTAGCTACGTATGGTAAACAGCTGCTCAGAGAGACACAATGCACGGCATTGATGTGCTCGTGCTGGAGCCAGATTTTGAGATATTTCTAAAATCTAATACAAAGCATGATCTGTGCTTAAATTATTTCCATATAAAATGTTTTTAAATCAACATACCAAAGAGTTTGTTGTTAAAATGATAATTTGTCTGAACTAATGATTGGTACGTGTTTTATTCCCCCAATAGTCGTCATGTTAGCATAATAGCATTTGCTTATTTATCTATATTTAAAATGCTTTAATATACAGTATTGTTATTCAATTTATGAATAAAATGAATGTATGAGAATACGTTTTCCCCTTTTTCTGGCAACAAAACAGGTGTTAAGATGTTAAAACACCAAACTGAAACCTTGTACAAGGATCATGTCTGCATTAACCACAATACTTGTGGTCAGAATGCAAACAAAAACATACTCTGATAATATATGCATTGTTCACACCAGAGATGTGGACAATGAACGGTGTTAGACCAGAGTACGCCTTTTGGCGTTTGAGACTAGGCTCGAAAGAAAGCTGTCTCTGGTGTGGACCAATCAGTTTCAAAGACAATGCATGTATTATCAGAGTATGTTTTTTTTGCATTCTGACCACAAGTATTGTGGTTAATGCAGACATGATTCCTTGTAAAATGTTTCAGTTTGGTGTTTTAACATCTCAACACCTGTTTTGTTGCAGAAAAAAGGGGAAAACCTACTCTCATATTTTGGTACTGGCAAAGGAGGTCCCATGATGTAAAATGAATGTACTTGATAATCTGTTTTGTAATTTGTCTGGTAAAATAATAGTACATTTAAAATCCTTCTGCTTCAAACTCTATTGACAAGGCTCGCACCAGTCAAAATAAAAAAAAAACTTCCCAATGGAATCTTCGTGTTTGTAAACAGCACAGTATGTCGCACCTTAGAGCAATACGTCATTACGATTCACGAAACCTCAGAAGCTAGATAGGAAATAGGGCTGTGCGATTCAGGTTTTTCTTTTAATGTTGTACGATCACACGGCCCGGATTGTATCGAAATCCAATTCCAAACAAAGCCAATCCAATCCCCATTCACCCTCCGCTCAGTTGGAAGTCGCTCATTTCGATGCTGCTCGCAAAAACATCGTACTGCAGACTCCCCTGCCCTTTGTCCAAGTCACTCGAACATAAATTATGGCTGTTTCTGTTCAGTGTGTTCAGATGCTGTTATATCCAGACACGATATGCATAGGAATTGTATTTTTTGTTGACCGCTGATTATTATTTAGTGTTACTTATTTACAACGTATTTATGTCAGTTTGCTTTAAATGCAGTGTGATTACATCGCATTTACGTATGGCAGTTGCGGAATGTATCGTGTAATTTTTACCGGTTCTCTGCATGTAAAATAATATATATCAGCCAATTAAATGTAGCAATGTTGTTACAATCTGATTTTCATTTCGAATCAATACCAATTGCAGCAATATGCTCAGCTGATCTCCTGAACCGCCAGATCGGATGAGGCAGGTATAGAGCTGTTTCTGATTTATGATCGATCCGATTTACACTCCGAGTAAATAGGATTCAGCCGAGTCAGTTTGGTGGAGCAAAAGGCAAGTCACACCTGCATCCAATGTGATGCTAAATTAGCGCCAGGTGTAATGCTTCAGCGTGGTTCTTTGAGAGCAATTGTTCTGTAATTAATGCCATTCTCCAATAAGATTCCAAGCTAATGCTCTGCTTGTTTTTTTTCAATACACATTGAAGAGCCCGCGACAATGTTCAGTGATCTGCCAACCTTGCATACATATCTCGCAATGACCACAGACATACTCTCAACCAAACTCTCGAAAAGACACACGAGTACCAAACACAGTTCATGTACTAATATTCCTGACGTTTATAAACAATGAAAATACACGTGATTCATGCGAAACTGAAGCTATCAGCAAAGCAAAGGCGTTATTAGAAAAATATGCAGCAATTATCAAAGCCATTTATTAAAATAATGATGGATCGCTACAATGAGGTTGCATTGAGAGAATGGCACCCTATACAAATCGGAAGAGAAATCATGTATGGAGATACCCTATAACCAAGGCTGTAAGAGTAAGAAATATTTTTCGATTTAAAGCTTTCGTGACTGCAGGGATTCATCTTCTTGGTTCTTTCGGTAAAGTCACGTAGAAGGGAAATAATAAAATAATACAATAAAATTACAAAAAAATCTCACGACGTTTCGGCCACAACACACGTTGTGGCCGAAACGTCGCGAGACTTTTATATTTATTTAATTGGTTTATTTAGTATTATTTTATTATTTCCCTTTTACGTGACTTTACCGAAAGAACTAAGAAATAGTTGTTGTTCTTATCTTTTGTAAAAAAAACACTTAATCAGTCTAATAAGAAATAGCCAACCTTTTCATAACATCTCTACTTAGTTGCCACTTACAAACAACGCCTCGGATGTGACACTGAACACACTAAAACGAATGTGGCACATTACAATTTAATATTGACACACGCACTGCGTACATTCGTAATGTAATTGCACAAAATCGTCTGAAATGTCTCCTGCCATCTGCTCCATTTCCTCGAATGCCACGTGTCTGCTCCCATCCCAGTAGGCTCCCCGGTGAACTACGCCCAAATCGACCGCGCCGCCATGGATATCGCGCGCAAGGTCGGCACACAGCACGCGAAGCGGAGGGAAGGACGACTGCCCCACAAGCAAAAGGATGCCCCGTGAGCGCAGCGAGGGCAGCCGGAATGGCAGCGGAGGGGACGTGGTCCAGGCCGCATCGCACCCATCCCCCCAAACTCGAGCGCGGCTGCGAATCTCAAATCATCCGGGTCGCGTGCCACTTTCGCGACGGTAGCGCGCCCATTAATCAGAGGCGAAGCGTCTATTTGTTTGAATCTCGTGCCTATGGATTTTCTGTAGAAAGGGGTGAATTGAAAACACGGGATGCGCACTGGTCGGCCAGTGGTTTTTGTGTGGCACTGTGGGATCAAGTACACGCGAGCTGCGAAGCGCTACGAGACACGCGCTGTGTGATAGCATCGCAGTGTACGCGATTGGTGATGGCGATTGTCGCTCTCGTATACAAAGTACTCTGATGAAGTGTGAAAGAGTCAATTCCTGTGCATCACCCGGTTCTTTTTTGTGGCGTGCAACCATGAAACTTCGGGGCACCTCATCAAAACGCTGACGTTCTTTACACCACAAAGGTGTGTCATACTAGCAGCTAGCACGTGGCTTATCACAGTGATCACCGATGAACACCTAAACATTACTGGCGTCGAGATCACAGCAATGTAACATGCTGCCTTTTAAATGGACCGTGCAGACATATTACATTTCCAGAGCACTTCACGGTTAAATTATATTACATGCTTTGTGAGTACTATAGTCCACTGTTCATGGCAAATCCATGATCCATACACGGTGAGAAGCCTTTTAAAATCATTACCAACTGTACTGCTTCTCGTATACACTCAGGGTTATTCCACTTAATGTATTCTACTCGGTGTAAATTTAACAAATAATTTGGTGATAACGACGTGGCATTGTAGCACAAGCAATACAAAAAAATCCTCAACACATTCGTCAAAACTGGCCTTAAAAGGGAAAAAAATTAGGTGAGGTTTTGGCCCACTGGTCCTTATTTGTGTGCTATTAAAGAGGGTAAATTCCTGAAAAATAGCAAAAATGTTGTTTTATTTTAGGGCGGGTTGGGTATATATTAGTTACGTAGTGCAATTTATATTACTAAGAAATTAATAAAAATGTAGGTGTACAAATGACAATTCGCCGTCGAGATGCGGAAGCCCAGTCACCATGGAACCAACAATGGGTAGCAACAGAAATTAATCTGCATTCCCATGGTAACGCAACATCTCACTTGGTGCCATGAACAACAAAAAACGCTTCAAAGGAGATAACATATACTGCTCAGCAGCAGGTCTGCTTTGTGTTACGTGGATACGTGGAAGCATTAAAACCATTATTGAAAATGTACCCCCAGGATTGACTTACTGTCGGCCAATCCCATGATGATATACAATAAAGGCTGGGCTGAACTGGTGATTAGCTTCAAACATGTGACCAGTCGAGCTAATGGGTCATTTACGGCAACACTGGTGAAAAAGATCTACGCAGTGATCTCATGAAAAGGACCATGCAGTGGAGGAAAGGTTACGTCTAAGAAATCAATTCAACAGCTATACCCAGGGCATGCATGCAGCAGCAACAGTACGTACAGCAAGTCAACAGTGGTGGCGATGAGAAACGAGAATCGGCACACACGGCCATCATTTCTAAATCTGAACTTTACAACTATTTGTGTTTACGTTGTGGTATGCTCACACCAGCACGCACATGTCCCAACTAGACGCAAGCTGGTATGCGTCGTCAGCTCAGTATCGATTGTATTCACTCCCAAACACTGTACTGTAACCCTTAATAGAGGTTGTTTGTGTTATAGATCGCATAAATGTGTCGTTAAACCCAACATCACCCGACACAGCCAATTAGTAAGGTTTGTCACATAAACAAAACATGCCAATTCGTTACTAGCACATCACACCGGTGTGTTGGAGAGTAAACCCACCGCATTTACAATTGGAGTATGACGTTTCGCCAGTAATTACAACCAGCATCATCAGGCGACAGCCAGAGTTGTGGATACACCCTCCTGTTTCGTTCTTAGAGGGATAAGTGTGACGTTATCACTTGTGACCCAATCAGGTACGAAGGCCAGAGGGGGAGGGGGGTTAATGAATGTATCTCCGCGATCGAACCCAACCGTCTATTATAGATATTGGTCGCGAAAGCCAACGTGTGAAACTGTAACCCTTATTTGCACTCCGTCATCACTCGGCACGCTGTTCACTATGCATGCCTAACATCCTGATCATTGTGGAACACGAGAAAAAACAGCTCAGTTTGAAGAATAGACAATATACCTTCCTTCACCTCTATGTAGCACGTGATTTTGCTGGGTCGGTGTGTATAGGTATCAATAGTCTGTGGTGTTTGTCACCTTGGCAACACGTACGAATATGGAGATTTGAAATAGAACAATGTTTTAGCATCGTTTTTTTTTATATGCACTTTTTGTAGTGGTTTTGTTAAATTGCGAAAAGGAAATGGACCCGAGGGATTGTGAAACTATACACGTGGCGTATATTTTACTTAATTGGTATACATATGCATTATCACAATTTTCAGACCGTGAAAATTGTATTTAACTTTGTGCCGAATGTATTTTACTTTAGTTATTTAACTTAATTTTGGCTAAATTATGAATAGCATTGTCCACCGAGACCTATATTTGGAAGGTAGCCTTGTTTTGTTACTGAATTGCTTGTGGCAGTGTTAATGAATTAGCTTAGCTAAATTAACATTTCTTAGCATCGGACTTTTATTTTAAAAGGAGAAAACTTCACGCATTTTTTAGAGAATATTCCAAATGTTCTGGCGTTAAAAAATGCAGTTCTTATTTTTTTTTACTGTTTATTGATATTTTGACTCTGTACATATTAGACAGATGTCTAGAACACACCATGATTTCACCACCAGCGTTATTGCATATCTATCAAACTTAGTTAACAAATAGTTTTCACTTGCAAATTAAACTCTAATTGCTATTTCAGCATGAGTTGTCATAGCATGTAAAGATAACCATGCTGTATTACCTAAGTGCCTTAAAGACTATATGTGTAAACTCAAATACTTGTACTGCCATAGCCATACATATCAGATCCCACAACTCACGAGCTTGCTAAGAATCAAATTACCTCTTGCTGGATTTACACATTTCCTACAAAAATACTACTATCCAGTGTGGATCTTAATTCCCCACGTCTAACTGTTGGGATCTTGAAATGCCAATCCCACCGCATATACTTGCAATGGTTCCATATTTTAGTGCATGTTAATACGCCACAATAACCGATTAGGACTGCCGTTGTGAATTCAAAACCATACTGTAGTATTTTATGCATCCCTTGGCAAGATAAATCTGATCAAACTATGAATCATACATTGTGGCAACGTCAAACATCGATTTCATATTCTCAACATCCTATACATCAGTATGTACAATACTATATATTAAGACCATGATTGCTGTTGACTACATTGGTGCACTCTCGGTTTTAAATTAAGTAACATCCATTCAAGTATCATTTTATTATTCTTAATAAAAAATGGCCTTAAGCAAAAGGCAATAAACTATTATTGTTCCTGCTATATTTAAAACATGACTTTACAATCTCAGCGTTACCTTTGTAAACAAGGGACATTACTTATTCTTGTTGGCTCTGTAAACATCCACTTTCATCTTCCCTTGAGTCACTAATTCAACTATCTTTCCATTGAGGCCCAATAGAGGATTACCACTTGCTCCAAAGAAAGCTATAAAAATTATCTTCTTGGTTCTTTCGGTAAAGTCACGTAGAAGGGAAATAAAACATAATAAAATTGTATTTCCCTTCTACGTGACTTTACCGAAAGAACCAAGAAGATGAATCCCTGCAGTCACGAAAGCTTTAAATCGAAATTTATGAAAAGTAATGTACAGCATGTCCGGCACATATCTAACTCAATGGGGACTGAGGTACAAGCTGAAATATAAAGGTCAGATTATGAACAAATTTATAAAATGATTTACACTATGCACAAATGGGTTACTGGGTAGACATAAACGCAAACTACTTTAAACATGGGAAATGTTTTGTTAGTATGCGAGATTAATACAATGACTGCGTGAAAGTCTGATTTGTGAACGTCTCTAGAAAGTTACACGATGCACACATAATGCACTGGGTGTCGACGGTTAATTTGTCAAAGCATATGTAGTCGCATATGTACACTATTCATTAACTCAGGGTATGTAAGTTTGTGTGGTTGTGTGCTAACTGGTAGCACCATAGGCCCACTAGCATATAACATATAGGATTTGCATGTTGTTTATCGAAGCATAATGGCACACTAGAAATTTTCAATACAGTACTGTACACTTATTTATGATATAATAAATGTAGTTTTTATACAATGTAGTCTGTGCACTCACAGGTCATACATACAATACACAGCAGTAGAACTTCTGCAATAGCAAGGTATCAAACAAGTTCATTGTGGAAAAAGGGAACCTATTTATTACACACACATATATTTACATGTGAAACATGTACAAGTAAAAACTGATTGCTAAAGCGCCACGAAAACAAGGAAAATACCTAAACATGGCTTCATTTCAGTGATAATTTTTACAGATCTTTATACATTAAGAAATATTTTCTGTATTTGATTTATATTACAATATCAACACCTTCTGACATCTCCTTGTAACACATGAGATTTTTTCATATAAGCAGTGTTTTTAAAGTTATTGGCCAAAAATTGGCAATGTCAACAACAGTACCATAAAGACTGGATTAGTTATTGAGCAATATTCTGCATTGAAATCACCATCAGTGACTGAGCAGATGGTAATTTGCGTTTCACCAAGTGTAAATGCCAAAACAACACGCAATAAATCACGTAATTGGCTTTAGACCTGAGGTTTGTTTCATTTATTACATACCTACAAAACTTGTGGCACTGCAAAAGGTTACAAGGTGGACTGAAATTAAATTAATGTACACATTTAATTGTGTCAAAAGGCAGATTGAACTGAAAAGGACAAGTCAACAGTGGGCAGATATCCTGCTAGAATTAAAGGCAATCCCGTGGTTGTGTGCGTGTTCTTTTGCACATTTAATGTTACTCAAAATACATAAAAAGCCACTGAATGGCTATGGAGTTTGTCAAGGTTTTATTTCACAAAGACCCCCTACATATTCCACAATTGTCAAAACAGTTATTGTTATTTTTAGTGCACTATTAACCTGACAAATAGTGGTAAACTTTAACCAGGTATTTTTCTCAGCGTAAATCAGCACATTTCATATAAACTGGATAACATTTTGGTCTTTTGTCAATTAGCTCATCTCTCGATACTCACTATGAACATAAACAAAATCACATAATAATTTAACAGCAATCGCAAAAAAATTTACTGATTTATATTTTCACTTCTCAGCCATATTTTTTCTTGTCTGCCTCTATTTCCTGCTTTCGACGGAGAATTTCTGCATTTTTTTCTTGGATTTTCCGAATTCGTTCATCAAGCTCACTCTCTTTGTCTGCCGAAACATCCTTTTGTGCCTCGGCCTTCTCTTTTCTATGGGGAACAGATATTTGTGACACCAATCCTGAAACAGGCTCATTATTTCTACTCCGCTTTGACATTTCCCAGTTTCCACCTTCGCTTGATGCTGGCTCCTCTTGCTGCTTTAGTTTCCCTCCTTCCGTTTGATACGAACCTTTGGAGTTGCTTTGCTGCACTAAACAATCAAATGTTTTTTTTACAGTTATGTGCTGCTTGACTTCACCAATTCGCAGGTGCACTGGCAGACGTTTTTGGAGCGACTCCTCCTCCCCTGAAGAAGAGACAATCACAGTTCAAGTCATATGCACCAAATACACACCATTAACAGCCCCAGTAATCTTACATCTGCACTTAATGTTCAATCGCTGCATGTAAAGTTTGTACAAATTTGTAGTTGAAATCGTTGATTGGTTTACATTTCTGTGTAGGTTATTCGAGATAAGCTTCATTGAGATGGTTGACCACCCCCACTGCTCATAATTTACACTCCACAACGACATTATGCAGTGAAGCAAAACAGAAGCCCACTCCATCATGTACTCTTGCATTAAACCCTTACAGGAAATGCCACTCAAAGTTTCACATGTTATCTTGTTTGTAATAATATACAAAACAATAATTAATAATTATTCCTATCCTTTTGCATAACACAACTTAGTAACCTATAGTTTATTTATTTGAAGAATGTATTTTCATCGATAATAACCATTTCAAACATTACACTTGACATGTTTTATTGGACCTTAAATAAAGTTTACTACAGTCGTTTGTCTGGTTTTATTTCTAAATCATAAATATTCTACTTCCACACCTTTACAGATCGTTAAAAATCAAATCACAACAAATGCTTCAGGTGAGGAGGACATTGCAGATGTCACACTTGAAGAGATAACCAATGCCCTTCACTCTATGCAAAACAGAAAGGTTTTCAGACCAGATGGGATAACACTGTGGAGATCATTAAAAATTTAGCCACACATGTTGGCTCACAACCAGTAGATACATGTCCTAAATATGTCCTTTAAACAGAAATTAAACACCTCAACCAAATAAACATCCTTAATTTTTCCATTGAAAAAATACAAAACAGATTTTGGGATAACATTCCTGCGGAGGGAGCTGGTAGGAACGTTGGGTTGCCCGGTCAATGGCCAGGGTCAACAGCGGCGTGGTGTATTCCGCAAATATGGCCGACTCTGAGGGCGGGCACAAGCCGGCCATATTAAACGTTGAGTTTTATACTGGTAGGAACCTCCTGGTTACACCAGCCCACAGGGGATTATTGTGTCCGTCTGTCCGTCGTGCATCCAAAAATGGGAGGGGTGGGGCTGGGTGGAGAGGGGAGGGTGGGGAGGGGCTGGGTGGGGAGGGTGGAGCTGGGTGGGGGGTGGGAGGGGTGGGGCTGGGTGGGGAGGGGCTGGTCACCCCGTGGTGACCTTATAAAACTCAACGTTTAACCTACTCACGCCGCTTGTGCCCGCCCTCACAGTCAGCCATATTTGCGGAATACACCACGCCGCCATTGACCCTGGCCATTGACTGAGCAACCCAACGTTCTTACTAGCTCCCTCCGCAGGAATGTTTTAAGGGCACCACGGGGTGACCCAGCCCCTCCCCACCCAGCCCCTCCCCGCCCTCCCCTCCCTGCACGACGGACAGACAAAATAATCCCCTGTGGGCTGGTGTAACCAGGAGGTTCCTACCAGTATTATAGAATCATCAGCCTCTTACCACACCTATGTAAACTGTGCACGAAGATTGATGAAGACAAAATAATGGCCAACCAACCATGTGAGCATGCTGGTTTTAGAAAACGTGTGTCTACCTCGAGCACATACTATTTAATCAATAGACCTCCTTTGCCAGTACCAAAATATAATAGGGATTTTCCCATTTTTTCTGGCAACAAAACTGAAACCTTTTTACAAGGATTCATGTCTGCATTAACCACAATACTTGCAGTCAAAATGCAAAAAAAACATACTATGACAATATATGCATTGTCCTTGAAACTGATTCTTTAAGAAAGCCGTCCCTTGGTGTGGACCAATAGTATGTTTTTTGTTTGCATTTTGACTGCAAGTATTGTGGTTAATGCAGACATGAATCCTTGTAAAAAGGTTTCAGTTTTGTTGCCAGAAAAGAGGGGGAAAACCCTATTATTATCACATACTATTAAGTCGAGAACAAAACACGATGACAGGCAGACCTCGCTTAGCGCTCAAGATGCATTTCTGGAGAAGTGAGCGCTCACCAAAATCAGTGCTACAAAGGTGTAATTATACCATTGCATATATGAGGATGCATTCCCGGCAGCGTTATTTCTTTCGTATGAGCAATATATGAGCGCTTTATTGGGGTATTGGTAATAGCGCTAATAATAACAATACAGATGGCAAACATTATTTCACGAATAAAAAATATATAACAATCGTATTTCGTGCTGTACTCACGAGTGGTATCTATTGTACTCCTACAAGGCAGCGGTGGGAGATGAGGTTGGAGCAGCTGCGCACCCAATGCCGGTCTTAGCGATGCCCTCAGTCAAACGTTGTGGTGAGGTTTCTTTTAAGTGGAGCCTGAGACTATCCTGGTCTCGTGAGTTCTCACCTGGCTAAATTCACTGTAATAACATTGGGGGAGGGGGATAGATTTTGTTTTAAATGTAATCATGCTCACCACTCATGATCATTATCATGATCAATTCCTGGTGGGGGGGGGGGTCTGACTGGCTCAGCGTACGTCACTCTCATTGGCTGAGCGAATGATGGGGGGGTACGTTGCCTCGGCTGGCGCTGCTGTGTGTTCTCACTCGTGAGCGCTGTTTAAATGTTTTTATTTCATTGTAGTGAAACATTTTCTCCAGGACAATGAGCGCCATAACAAATCAGAGTTCTACGGGGTCGTGCTAAGCAAGGTCTGCATGGTAAATATAATTCAGCCTAGCTTTTGTAGATGATGAAAAAGGATTTAACTTGAACTGGGTCAATCCTCCGACTGAAGCTTTTGTCTTCACAAATGAATTCAACCTATCTCAGCTCACCTGTTCACCAACAAGTCCTCATATAAAAAAAAAAACCCTGATAACTCATCAATCCTTGACGTCATCATGTCAAACACTCGTGAAGAGTCTGTAAAAGTGTCCTGGTAAATCATCTTAGTGACCACTCAATGATATTTGGCATTCGACACATGCATCTGCTTCAAGTTCCACATTAGATTACATTTAAACACTCTTTGAAATAATTTTAGTGTCAGGCCATCTATCTCGGCATTGTGAATTCTGATCTCCCTTACGTATGTAAGATTCCCATATTGGGCAACCAACCTAAAGACCTTGCAATCTATAGTTGACAAACATGCTCCAGGAGAAATCAAGCCCCCTGGTTCAACACAAACAGTTGCCCAGCTCATCCTTTCGAGAAATGCAGATTGGAAACTCACTAAGCAAACAGGTTTAGACTCAAACTGGAGCAACTACACAGTCCTAAGGATCTGCTGCAGCCCAAACACCATCATTTTCAGGATACCCTCTTTGGCCCAAAAGAGAAACCCAACATTTTCTGGAAAGCCATAAAGACCCTTGAAGGTAAAACATATTGGATATGGAGTACCACCAAGACTTTGCTCAATGGCAGTTGCTTTTCTGATCAAAGTGCAATTATAAATTGGTTTAATTCGCACTTTGCATCTGCCAGCCTTGTGACACCACCTGCCTCGTGACCAGCCCTCCTCACTCCCCCCTAAACAGAAATTGTATTTCCTCCTAAAGGACCACTTAGTTCTCCAATCTCCCTCATGTAGCCTCAATAAAATAAGATTATGAAAACACCCTGTTCTTAAAATTAGCACACCTCAGTGTTCTAAGGAAGAACAGTGACAATACCTTCCATGATGAGAACTTTTCGCTCCATGTTGCTAGAAGTCTTGCCTTCTCGCCTCTTGCTTTTGGCATGAGAGTCATCCTTCTCTGGACTCTGGCTCCTTGTATTTACCTTATCTTCTCGTGGCACTGAGTCTCTTTTTTCCATCCTGTGCCTGTATCTCTCCAACTGCACTGGTGTCTGCTTGATCGTGCCTTTCTTATCATTTATGACACTTTTTAAAATGGCAATGGGGTCATAAGGCACATCATCGTTTGCATTAAATGTCCTCTCGTGTTCTCTTGATGGTCCAGAGACAGATTTTTTGCAGTCTTCCTTCAGAGGTCCAAGCCTGTGTTTCAGTGACTTTTTTTTGTTTTCACTGACCTCATCTCTGTTCTTAAAATGTTCCATCTGCTTTGCATCATTGTCCACTCCACCATAAGCCAGAGACATTAGTTTTTCCTGAAGAGATTTCTTTCCATCCACCCGACTCATTTTGGCATTAATGTCCCTCTCATCTCGGAGGTCATGTTTTCTCGGATCCAACCCCTTTTTTTGGGAATAGGTCTCAAACTCATTTCTTTTGTCCACAAGCCCATCAGTTCCCCTGGAATTATTTGTTCTCTTTTCAAATGACTTCTCTCTTTTTGTTCGCTGCACTGAATCATCACTATCAGGATATCTGTCATTATAAATGCCATTATCCTTTTCGCTTGACAGATTTTCCATTACTGAACGTCCACTGTGATCCTCTGAATAATTATCTTGTCTTTTTTCAATTGACCTTTTCTCTCCATCCTGGTTTTCTTTCAAAACTGGATATACTGATGCATCAGCCTCGTTGTCCACTTCTCTTTTTAATTTTATGTGTTTTAGGGAAATACGTTTCACGTCAGCAGAGCTGACATTCACCTCCTGACATTCAAACTTTCTCCTTCTTGCTTCCAGTGTGGCTTCATCGGGAAGTGGAATGAGCTCCCCATACTTTTTTTTTTGACTATCTTCCTTTTCTTTTTCAATGACATTTGCATGAGCATTTTCTTTGGACAAAAGCAAAGCATATCCTTGTTGACCTTTGTCATCCTCTGAAAAGGTATTTCTGCTGGATGGTAAATGAAAGGCATGCAATGGGGAGCGAGACCTCGATCGTTCTCGAGAATATGTTTTGCCCTCTGTTTTTTCCCTGCCACAAGACCTTAAAGGTGATTGAGAACGAGACCTTCTTTGTAAATTATTGCTTACTTCATGTTTCCTCCGATCTAAAATGTTACGTGATGAATGAGGATGCCTGGTTTGCTTACTAGATGAACCCAATTCTCTGTCCGAACACTCTTTAAATCTCAATGACTCACTGTAGCTGTTACCATCCTCGTCACTGGCCGATGTATGTTTACTTTTACGCTGTGATGAACTGTCATCCTTTGCGTGGCCACAAAGATTCTCCTTGCCAGGTGACAAAGACGACGACAATGGCCGATGCACGTCTGAATGCGGACACTTTTTGTCCACTCTGTCATCTTTTGAACACTTGCAGGGAGAGTTTTCTTTTGGTGATGTTTTAGAAACATGAGAATCTTCTATAGAATGTGCTGGGCTTTGATCAGACCTTCCAAGAGCTTCGGCAATGACTTCTTCTTTCACAGTATTCATACTTGGTGAAGCATCGCCAACTAGCGACTTATTTTCTAATATAGTTTCAGCACTGGATATTCCTGTGCTCATATCGGCATCAGTAGTTACAGAATAATCTTTATGTTCCCTTGAAGATCCTTGACATGCATCCTCTTCAGAATCAGAAGTATCCGACCTGTAAGAACCCTTTTCCGATTGGTTTCCCGAGTCTACCATCTCATCCGAACTTGACTCCGACTGGCTTTGTTCATTGTCCGAGTCACTGTCAGATTCAAAGCGACTGAATTTGTCATCCCGTTTTGACTGCTGTGGGGATCCCATCACTTCAGCACCCTGCAATGACATGCAAATTTCGATTTCATTGTTAAATCCTCCCCATGTTAAGCCAACTCATGTAAGCCCTGTGCAATTTTACACATTGGGCATGCTATGATGTCAACATCAACTTTTATATCGCAACCAAAACTAAGTTACTTTGTTGCAATCATCACCCTTAAAAATATACTTACATCAGACTAGGAATGTCACTATGTATTAGCTACACTGGTTGATATTAAAATGAATACTAGGGCAGAGGCAGGAATAGGAATCCTCTTCTGTTGTCATATATTTGTGTTGTAAAAGCCAACAATTTTACAGAGTAAAAAATGCACGCCATGAAACTTGAAAATAGCTGTATGTCATAAAATTGTTACAAAAATCGTTTAACATTTTTACTACATTCAGTGGTTTCCCACCTAAATGACTCTGAAACCCATTTTCATAACTGGGAAACAATGCACGTAAACAAGCACTTGCAATCTTAGAAATAAGCAAACCTCATGAATGGTTATTTTGATTGCCTAAATCAGGGGTGGGGAACCTTTATTTCTGCCAAGGGCCATTTGGATATTTATAACATCATTCGCGGGCCATACAAAATTATCAACAAAAAAATTAGCCTGTTATATATTTGGTCAAACATTTAATTAACTCACCCCTAATGTGATGGCTGGAAGAGACCAAATGATTTTGCAGGCCTTATACGACCCGCGGGCCGGACGTTCCCCACCCCTGCCATAAATTGTCAACATTTCCGTTTCCCCCCCTCAGATTCGTGTATAAATTTACAAAAAAAATGCAATGTGCACAAAACCTTAATCGTTTTTATATTTACTTCAATAAATGTAAATAAATGTGCATGTAGTGCAAAAATATATGAATAAAATAAACGTGGAACATTAGATACATTTTCAGCCTGTAGTAATATTGACATTAAATGGTCAATTGCCAGTCTATTGCCTTTTTCCTATATTGCAACTTATTTTCAATGCTGCTAAATAGATAATAGAGCTAAATCCATGGCTTTTAACATCAAACTTCCAGAGCTGAATTCAGTCAAGCATCTACTAATATATAAATTGTCACAAACCCTACCAAATAGTGATCTAATTAAAATACGTAGAGCATTCTGTACATCAGAGCATACAATTAAGAACCATGCAATGAAATTAAGTTGCTTATAATGTAAAATCGCTGAGTTTAAACTCTTGGTGATGCTTCCTTAAACCCACCTCAGTGACGATGTGATGAGGCAGGCGCTCATTCACGCTCATGTTGCACTCTCCGCCAACGGGTGGATATGTCTGGAGATCCGTCTCAGTGTAGACCAGAGGAATGACTATCAAGTTACTCCGCTTAGGATACACTTCTAGTCTTTCATCGGGACTTGCAGGCAAATAGGTAGCATCATCTTCTGTTTCAGTGGCCTAAACAAAAAATATTTTTTTACAAATTATAAAAATCCTGCTATAGAGAAACTGATGTTTTTGTTTTTTCCGCTTGTAGCAGCATTCAGCGGGAAATTTATAAACACTTCTCATTATTGCTGCATTATGTAATAAAGCAAAGAAATAAAAAGTTATGGGAAGTTGGACAGCTTTAATGGTCATGGTGATAATACGTCAGTTTAAAACCAGTTCCATCATACCCGTCTGGTAATGTCTACATTAAGAATATGCACCATCAGCTTAGCAGGAAACAGCAAAGACCCCATGACAATAATTGTAAGCGCAGGTTATTGAATCAGTTACACTTCCAATCCAAAATCTGAGAAAGTAAAAACATTGTGAAACACCACTCACCTGACCCTATTGACGCTTACCACTCACACTGAGCACACATCGCAAACACTCAAAACATGACTATTTCTGACAAATATAAACTGGCTGCAACACGAGTTGCAAAAGTACTGCATCGTATAAGCAGCGTTATTAAGTGCAATAGCATGATTTATCCAGCAGGTAGTATAATATTGGTAATCTTTGCTTCTTTCGGTAAAGTCAGGTAGATAAAAAATGTCAACATGATCGTTCTTTTAATATACGTGACTTTACCGAAAGAACCAAAGAATATTAATTCCTGCAGTCACGAAAGTTTTAAGTCAAAGTTTAGGTAGTATACTACTCATTGTTTAGCAGGCAGACTTATTACATCAGCAGCTAAATAGATCACGTGGTGCCAATTGCGAGATTTGTAAATGTTGCTTTCTGATTGGTCAGTAATGTCAAACTGCCAGAGAACCATTCTGATAGGTCAATAGTGACAGATGAACATCAGACAGGCCTTTAACATATACATGCGTCTATGTAATGAGTTAATCAGGTCTCATTTGCAAGAGATATGAAAATCAACAGGCCTATTAGAGTATGTGAAACGAGATGTAACATTGTAAAGAATGTAGGCCAGGCTTCCAGACAGTTGTTAATACCAGCGTTTTTAATATGGTCACATTTTTATACATGACCTTAATATTCAATGCATATAATGAAACAGCACACGCAAAGGTTACAACATTTCAAAACTATCTCAGTTTCATTGTGCTACCCATCGTTAAAGGACAGTGTACTTGCCCATGAAAACAGAATATTCAATGAGTCTGCAGAATACAGTTACAGGATTATAAGAGCTTACTGTGAAGGCTGACAGTTTCTTCGTCTGTAAAGCAGCCAGACGCAAAACATCCAGGTCTTCGTCATCCTCTGCTTGGCTGCTATTCTCATCCTGAGACAGACTCGCTTGTTCAATCTTTGTATCTGCAGATTTCTGTATATGCACAAGTCAGTAATTTATGTTAGCGACATTTATTCTGCCATTCTGGAGTCACATTTAGCAACTGTGGCTATGCTTCAATTAGACGTCTGTCATAATGATGTATTATGTTTGAGCACATGCATAGTTCTGCCCTCTTCTCTGATCATCTCTCCAGCTATGTTTGGAATGATTTGACTGATTTTTTTAATCTGATATCCAGATAGCTCTTCATACTTCCAACTACATATGCACCCAAAAGGTTACATAACCACCCATAACACATAGCCCTCGATGATCACCATCAATGAAACAGCAATATAATGTGCAATTATACAGTTTATTTGTATTATGTTTAATCATAAACAGCAGAGCAACACACAAAATTCCATATTGTAAGGGTTCATCATTAACTATATTCTGCTAATGCAAAATCATCTTAATTTCTGTGTGCAATGAAATGCAGGAGTCGAGGACAAAATATTTACTGTCAACCAATAAATGTTACTCTCATGGTATATTTAAAACATACAATTTCAACATTGAAATTAAATACGCAAAAATAGCTTTTAGCTGATTATGAATTGTGATGTACGAATATGTTGAATGTGTGAAGACAATTTCCAAATTGTTTAACCTCAAATGTTCAATGAGCACTGTTATATTTTCAGCAATCTTTATTTATACAGGAGAAATCTCATGTATATTAACTAAAACATTACTGCGTTATTACATTCATATTTTTCACAATTCACATGGCATTTGTTTCTTAGACTAATTGTAAGTGTACAAAATATAATCGGTCATGATCTACCCACTGCTGGATGGCTTCTGCAAGCAAAACTACATCTCACAGTCCTATTGCATCACTCCATATTTAAAATGAATGCTCTCTTGGGTATGGTTCCTCACTTGGCTGTGATTACATCCAATCTGTTTGTTAAGAATAAGACTAAATAGAGCTACATCCTACCTCCATGTTAACCATCTTCACTTTGTAATTAGCTTAAAAAAATATCTGCCTAAGTGTAACTTTAACATGTATCACACCAGTCTTTGTTGAATTTGATGTCATGCAACATCTCATCTGGGGTTGGTCAACTAGAAGTAGGGCCGGCAAGTCGATCGCAGAAGAATCGGTTTATAATCCAGTTTACGTTAAGTTTCAAAATCGATTCTATTTCATACAAAATGTACTCTACGTCAACCCCACGATTGATTCCAAATCTTGGAATATAAATATCAATATTTTTTTATTAATTAAAACAAATTATCTTTAATTCAATTGCCATAAATATCCCGATGTATTAAATGTTACTTGTTACGGATTGTTACGAATCTATTGAGCACTTGATCATTGGCACCATAGAGTTTGTCAATCAGGGGATTCGGGGACAGTGCAATTCGACAACAGCAGGAGCTGTAATTTAAAAAAAATGTCAGCTGTGTCCAGTTGTTTTACGTTTGTTGACGGAATGCATAAGTGAACTTGCATACAACATAACAACATAGCCAATGTGGAAAAAAACCTTGTAATTTTCAATGCGACTTAAAAATCGGCATGTATAAATCAAACCCGCAGGTGTACGACTCTCTCCGAGTAGTCCGAGTAAAACGAAAATAAGTAATTCACCAAATAAAGAAGAACATTGTATCAATATAATTACAATTTCAAATAGAAAACAAATGTGTTTTTTATGGACAAAGGGGAAACATTGCACAGATAGAAATGTGATACTGTTCTTCAAGGCTACTATGTAACAGTGACCTGTCAGCAGACAGTGACATGATTGCCGATTCATGAGTGCTGATTCAAAGATACGCGCAAAGACTGAAGGCCAAGCAGATCAACATGATGCTCTTCCTGTACTACGATATGTAGTTGAAGAAGAAATTACTGGTATGTGGTATGAAAACATTTATTGTGTGAATTACAATTATTGATCAAGGTTTAAACAAAATTATAGGTGCAAATTAATTGTTTCGTTTTTAATATAGTAGTTATTTTTGTGTATAATGGCCATTATATATTTGACTAGCAGGTGTACCCGTTCTTCGCACGGAAATTAATAGTTTATTCCATCACAGATGTGACGCCACTGCTCACTTGCCATACAATAGATTATATCCCCCCCCCAAAACACAAAAGTCGATATTTAGACTTTTTGCATTGTGTACAGTCTGGAAGCTACCAAATTTCAAGTTTGTTGCATGTTGGGGAAGTATGCTAAACATTTCGAACAGACACACATATTCACAAATTTCCCTTTTATATATAAAGATAAATAATTGTATTATTTATTTAAATATATTTACATATAGTTATACTCAAGTATTTATAGCCTTCAGGCACAACATATTCAAAACCTTCAGTTAATGTGTATTGTTTATGTATATAGTTAGTTTTTATCACTTAAGTCTTGAATTATTCACGCTGTATTCATCCAGAAAGAATACATTCTAAAACAAAATAACGGTTTTGTAAGAAGTTTGTTTTTCTCAGGGGTGGTGGGAAGTTAAATCGGAAACGACATCAGAATATATTTAATTCACTATAGATCAATAACTTTTTCTCAAACTGGACTCCAAAGTGCCTTAACAAATCTTGTAATTCAGTGAAAAATTACCTATGACCATTTTTTTTTAATTAAAGCTGAAAGGCGTGCACTTGCAATTACTGAGGCAAAAAGGAACATGATGAGAAAACAATTGAAAGTTGTTAAATGAAGTGAACTTGGTGGTAACCTAATGACGCATGTTAGTTATAGCCAAAGTAGAAAACATGTTTGAGAGGACATATACTGCAGAGATGGGTTGAGAAAAGCCGCTCTTGTGCAGGTGCAAGATGGATTGTTACATTGCAAAAATGTAGAGATCGGGAAGACTGGGAGAGGCATTTATCAAGCAGTCGATGGATCATGGCTGCTGATTATTAACAATGTAAAAAATACATTTATATACATCCCTTTGTCACGGTATACGACCGCTTTGGAATACGTCGAATTTGGTATACGTCGTGTTTTGACGAGAAAAAAATGTCTTGGGATACGACGTCTTGCTTGGGATACGACGCGCTTGCTAGAACTTGTATGGGTCGGGATGAGTCACCGCATACAGTACCCGCGTACACAACACTGTTACGGCTCTAACAAGCCGTAACAGTATTGTGTGGAATGACCAGACAATGTCACACTTCGGGAACATTCTTAGAAGGCAAAAACAAACTTCAATGGACAGGTTTTTAGTAAAACTCAAACCTGGTGAGCCTCAACCAGGTCCAAGTCAAGAAAAGAGAAAAAACCCCATAATTTCAGCTTCCTGAAGTTTTAATGGAAGGGGACTCTCCTTCCAAAAAATAACATCTCCTCCCCTTCCTCGTAGGCTATCACCTCCTCTCAGCAAGGTAAAGTGATGTTAAATTGTGTTTTGATTTCAATTAATTTTAATTTATTATGCATTTATTTTAATGTATGTATGCATTTTAGTAATACGTAGTGTCTAAATTATTTTATACAACCCCATTAATGTATAATATGCTATATAAAATATAATTTCTTATACTCTGGAACGGATTATTTCCTTTCCCTTTATTTCTTATGGGAAAAATTCGTTTGGTATACGTCATTTTCGGTATAAGTCCTACCTTCTGGAACAAATTAACGACGCATACCGAGGTACCACTGTATATTCTTTTAAAAAGTAACACGTAATAGAGTGTTCCTGAATTTGCAGCTATAAGCCTTTCATCTCCGTATTAAGGAACTTAAACTATTGATGTTCCAAGTAATTGGATTGGTTTGGTGTTATAGCTAGGATACGGCTTGCGTATTTAAATCAAACATGTTTTTGTGAGAATCTTTTACTAGTGGTTTAACAACCAAACAAATGCCTTAATAGGAACATACAAATATATTTAGTAAATCTTGTAGGGCAGTATTATTGACAAATTCGTTTAATTTCCAACCTAGCTGAGCATCTTGTAAGCATAAGAGTGGAACACTCATATTCATTAAGGACCAGATATAAACAAGGCACAAACTTCAGCAACATATACGTTACAACACTCATTAAAACTTTGCCACCTCAAAGTTCATTAAATTGTAGTTTGTGTAAATGAGTAAACACTGTTTTAATACAGTCTAGTTAAAGCAAACACCATTATCGGTCAAGTGTTATCCAATTTGTGGCTTACAGCTTTGAACGAGGCCAAGACTGCTGATCTCAGCTCTGCCAATTCTGCATCCTGAAATGATAAAAACATGTAAATTGGTATTAGAATAAAAACCACTCGAAAGATAACTGTTGGTCAATCCACTATTCGTGAGAATTTATACTATATGCTGCTGTTATGAGTAAAAATGTCCCCATGTTCAAATGAGTATTGAGCCGTGTTCATCTTAATTGGCGTGTCCATGACAAAGGTGGAAGGCCCATATTCCTATGACCCGGTTACAGGCTGCCTACAGGATATCCAGTTATCTAAGTCAACTTATGGCACCTGAAGATATTCTTTCAGCGAGCCTACGACACTTCACGTGGCCTGAAATGTTTACATATCCTGGGACAAGCGCCTTGTTGACGTCCCCGCCACTTAGTGGCTAATGACGGTTGTTGTTTTTATAGGATGCCCACACAGTGTTACGTACTATAAAGTGAATATATCTATGGTCAAAGGGACGTTCAGCAGTGCACACGTTAAAAGGCGGCCCCTGGGGCTTGCGGTTAACATTCCATATTCCCATGACGGGTGCCGATATATCCTTTGAACGATTAACTTTTCCAAAAAAACCCACTCATCTCGTCCGGGTAGGATGATGGGATGTATGTTCAAGTTCTAAAGTTACGTACGCAGCCAAACGTGCTAATCGAAGGATGTATGTTTACACACGTGCACTAACGTACAACACGTGCACTAACGTACAACACGTGCACACACCGAACTTATACACGCAGCTCAATGGCGATTTAATTTTAAACGCCTTCGCATGAAGGCCAAAACCCGGGGCGGCTTTCGCTCGCAGCGTTTGTAAAGCAGATTTTGTTTCTTTCTAAATAGCGGTGCAAGAAATGTCTCGGCCCTTGTTCAAAATCGTAAACGAATTCGATAAACCAAGCGTGGAGTCGTAATTCGGTTAACAGTGCGAGTCTGGCGAGGCCTAGCCGAGAGAGGCCTGTGGCTCCACCGTCCACGTACGGACCACACAGCCCCCCCCAGCTTGGCGCCCTCCGGTAGCCAGCGCCGCGTTCAATAGACGTGCATCCACAGCCGCGAAGTAGTAACAACGCCAGCAGAGCTGATCAACACAAACAAACGCCGGTAACAAGAACTCATCCGCAGTTATAACGACACAAAAACGTGCGACGACTCACATCCTCGCTCGCCGCCATCTTGATCCGGACTCTACCACTGAGCTCGGTCTTGAGAGGGGTGTGTGGGGGGGTGGTTTGACACGCTAAGATAACAAGAACCGCGTTGTATTTAAACCTTGTAATGTTATTCAAATAACCTTTTACATTGTATTGCGCCGTTTAACGACCGGCGTCGAGCACTGTAACATTCAAAGCTTTCGTTACAACGAACGCTTTGTTGAACGTCGCGTTCGCCCCCCTCCGTTAAGGGGCAAGTGGAACGTGCGCGGGCCTCCCACGTGACCGGCAGTGGGGAAAAAAGAAATCTGCGGCAGTGCCAAATTCCCATGCACAGTCCACCACGAATATTTCACTTTCTCGACGGTAAATTGGTGTCTGAGCTTATTCCTAATTGATACAATTAGAATTGCGTTTAATAAGCACGACGTAAAAGCCAACAACATTGTAATGTGTGGGATAAGCGTTCCTATGATCACTGTTTCATTGCTTTTATGGCTTTATTTTGGTGATTTTCGAAAAGTTTTTTGGTTTGGCCATGTTTGTTTGTTGTAGTACAGAGTAAGACTGATGGCCTTAATCTAAGTTGTCTTGTGGTTGTTGTTTGACTTGCATCCCACTGGGATATTTGCACAGGGTTGGTGTACGGTGCCTTTTCTGCAATATTTTGCTATCTTTTCTTGGATTTTCTGTTTGCACATAGTCACTTTAAGATGTTTTCTTGTTCATGTTTTTTTTGTTTGTTGCGGTTGCACCCGATTCAAGAGCCGAATGGCTCACGGGGATATACCTAATAAATGAAAATGAAAGAAAAATGAAATGAGAAATGTTTTGGTGACCCTGCCACGAATGTCTTTACGCCCCCAGTAATGACGGGCGAGAGAGGCACATGAATCATCAGAGTGCTTGATTAGGGGTCCAACAACAACAACAGCAGGGTCATTACGAAGGGGGAGAAAAATATGCGACTTAATGGGAAGACGGCGATAACCATGATGTTAATTCACTGTCTTGAAGTGATTTATTTTCACGCAACTGACAAAATGCTGGACTCTTCATGTCCTTGGAAGACTTTCAGATGTCTCAGCAGGAGAAAGTAGCATCAAGTGATGGCATGATGATAAGAGGCAAATGGACCTAGCAGGGACAGTCTTCTTTTTCTGAATTTCAACACCATCAATTTCAGTATTTACATTGCAGTATGTATTTCACAGGCAGCACAAGTGTGGACATGCATATTTTGTCAAAATAGTAATGCGTTGCTATACCATTTGTATCACTAGGTGGTGCTTTTGAATCTTCATTTCAAAGAGGAAAGCATTGTACTGGTAGGAACCTCCTGGTTACACCAGCCCACAGCGGATTATTGTGTCCGTCCGTCGTGAAGGGAGGGGCTGGGTGGAGAGGGGCTGGGTGGGGAGGGGCTGGTTGGGGATGGTGGAGCTGGGTGGGGGGTGGGGCTGGGTGGGGAGGGTGGTGCTGGGTGGGAGGGGTGGGGCTGTGTGGGGAGGCGCTGGTCAACCCGTTTAACCTACTCACGCCGGCTTGTGCCCGCCCTCACAGTCGGGCATATTTGCGGAATACACCACGCCGCCGTTGACCCTGGCCATTGACCGAGCATCCCAGCATTCCTACCAGCTCCCTCCGCAGGAATGTGTTCATTACATGGGTGGGCGGGGCGGGCACAGGTCTGCCCACACATGTAGACCGAGTGATTATACAGGAATTGTGAAATAGCCGAAGTCAATTCCTCAACATGAATCATCTTTGGCTTTATGTCTGCGGTTTGTCCTTGCAAAAGGATTCCTGTGAGATCAGGGGTCGCCAACTCCCGGGCCGCAGACCGGTACCGGTCCGTGGCCTGTTAGGAACCAGGCCACACAGCAGCAGAAGTTGAGCGGTGAGTCCACGCGTGGCCCGCCACCATTATTTTATTATTCACCACTTCCGTCCGCGCCTCTTTCCCGCACTGCGCACTTGTCTCACAGTTTTGGTGAGCCCACAAGCTAACCCCTAGCCACAATGAGTAAAAAACAAACGTCACTGGAGAGCTTCTTTGAAAAGTGGGGAAGACCCAATGATGAACCCCCTCCCCCCCCCCACCGGTCCGTGGAAAAAATTGTCTTCCACGAAACCGGTCCCTGGTGCCAAAAAGGTTGGGGACCGCTAGATGAATTCCAAGAGGACGGTGCATGTCCGTCTAGAACTGTTAAAGCGTAACCTACATAATCTTCATATGCCATTGAGGGCATTTCATTGTGAAATCGACACGTGTACAAAAACTAAACATACTGAAAGCATGATTCATGCAGTCACGAAAGCTTCAAATCAGTGCTGAAAGCAACGTACAGTATTGTACTTCTAAAGCATCACAAGGAAAAAAACATATAGCCGTGAAAATATTTTGAAATTTAAAGAGGAAATTCTGTTCTCTATAAAGTCTAAGTTTATATGGCTTAGGACCACTTTACTGAAGTTTAAAGTAGAGAATTACTGCATAGTAATACGTCACAGTAGCTCAGTCCAATGCTATTTTTAAGCAGTTTTACAATTGTTTAAACGCTACATATAAAGCTACTACTTTGATGTTTGATTGTTAAGTATTAAAAACAAAACAATATGAATGATTAATAGCATTCTTTTCGTATTTCGGTAAAATTACGTAGATAGGTTCAAAGAAAAAAACAAAAAAACGACATCAGCCAGATGACGACAGCTTGCGTTGCGATCGAAACGTAGTTTTTTGTTATTTTTGTTATTTTCTTTTAACCTATCTACGTGACTTTACGGAAAGACCCAAAGAATATGAATTCCTGCAGTCACGAAAGCTTTAAGTCAAGATTTACTTTGCAGTAATAGTTATTGCACTTTCAGTTGAAGCAGATCTTGTCAATTGCCTATACCACACATGGAGAAACAAACTGGAATTGTACTGATGACAACTGGTGTAAAACATCAATAAGGAAAACAAAAATTCAGTGCAAATATTCCCTGCACTGTATAAAAAAATACTTGCTTAAATAAAACCGTATAAATTGGCATTTCATGGAATCAGGTCAAGGACGTTACGTAGCAAGAAATCGTGTGGGCGTAAGTATCATAGTACAATACTGCACTATGTTGTACATCGTATTTAATTTTTCTGTTAGCCGTATAAACATCACTGTATACAATAGGGGCCCTTCAGCACCATCTGGCTGGACTTTACCCTACTTTAAAACACCATTTGCCCTTTTAGAACTGATTCATTGCGGTGCATAGGCTACAATTTTAAACACAGGGCAGTCAAATACTGTAATGCTCATAATGTATGTCAGCAGAACATCACCCATTACTTTGATGTGCATGATAATGTTTTCGTAAGATTGTCTATACACTGCTAAGATATAATAGTAATTTGTTGATCATAAATACACAGTAATGAACTATAACGACAAGCGAACACTGGGGTGTTGATAATCATCAAAGGGTGGTACAACATAACTCCTCTTATCTGCGGTAATGTGAGTAACGAACATCCTATTATCCACGATATTATCCGCCAATTTACTCCGCTTATTCGGAAAAGAAATTGGATAGCAAGAGTTTTCACAGACCCTTTAGCTCCTGTGGACAACAGAAACAGATTAATAGGCTCTGGGATAATACGAATTTTGCTATACTGTCCAACTATTTGGTTACATTCAAACGAAACAAAGCTACATTATTGCATGAATAAAGCTAACAGGGGGCACACAACTATGAGAACACCATGGGTCAAGATGCCAATCACCACGCTCACCACCCCCCACGTCGCTGCGGCGGCGACACCGCCCCACCAAAATTTGAAGCCACATTTTGCCTGCCCTGGTCTCTCAACATCACTGGGGACAGAGGCATGCGCATAACTTTAAATGCTTCACATTAGCATACGGTATTTTGCATTACATTCCACTGATTCACGTGGATTGAATTTTAAGTATTTCTCTGGTGGGTTCGTGCGGTGGAGTATTAAGTCTCGCAAGCAGTGATGACTGCTTCAACTATTTTTTTCAACTTAATCAACCACAGTTTACTACCCACTACGTTGTCTGCGTACATTCTTGTTTTTCCTTGTCAACAGTTTACTTTTAGGTGACATGATGATCATTTTTCGATTCATATTCTTGTTTTTTTTTGTAAAGTCACGTAGAATGGAAATAATAAAATGATAAAAAATAAAACTATAAAATTCTCACGACGTTTAGATTGCAACACAAGCAATCATCAGGTGTGAAAACCTGCGGTCATCAGGTGTGAAAACCTGTGGTTTGATTGCTTGTGTTGCAATCGAAACGTCGTGAGAATTTAATAGTTTTATTTTTATTATTGTATTATTTCCCTTCTACGTGACTTTACCGAAATAACCAATAATATGATGATCGTTGTGTAATTAATACATTGAACTATAATTAATCCCTTGAGAGACACGTGATCATCAGCCCTAAACTACTTGGTTAACGAGAGAACATGTTGACACTTGGCCTTATATTGTTAAGTCTGATTCATGATGTTAAATTGCTTTTAATAAAATTACGTTATCCCAGTTTGAGCCGATACAACACAATAGAATGATCACTATATTGTATGCTGCATGTGACATATTTATACTGTGCTGTATATTTGATTTTCTGTCATTTCAATTATTTTGTTGAACACTTCCATTGTCATTTAACTTTATTGGTTTTTCGACCATTGAGATGGTCTAATGCACGGTGCTGTTGTATTGCTCTAATACAACTAATGTACTGTACAGTAATGCACATGCCACCGTTAAATATTGCAAATCAGCTCTAAAGTAAACAGATGTGATATATGTCGTTCACGAATAAAAACGTGTTCATCAGGCAACAGAATTTATTGTACAGTAGTAAATGGGAGATACACAGGCCACCACGTGGGCATACTAATGTAACCGTCTATGGTGCCAAATCAGGATGTTTGCTGCAGGGCATAAATTGATGCAGTTTTAAACTGAGTGAAGACACAAACATGACCTGTAGGATGCCAGCTGATGAGGCCAGCTATACTTCACCTGTTTTCCAGCGACATACATTGCTCAGCTACCATATTTCCCAAGTGACTAATAGGCCACCTCAGCCTACCTGCAAGATTGTGCTTGTTTAGCAGCTGGGTTGGAGCAGCCTGTGACCAGTCTCACAAATTACTATAATAGGTCACTCACAGTAAATCGCATTAGTTTGGTAAAATCAACAAATCTATATACCGTACTGTAGTTATCTTGGGGAGTTGTCTGAAGGTTACTTAATATTGGCTTTTTAAACAGTGTCCTAACCACACCTAATTAAATTCTACTGCTGATAATGAACATTCTGGATTAACTTTTGTAAGGTGCTGCATTTTCAAACGACAGTATATTGTACTGAGTTCTCCCTCCAACCTTTGCCTCTGACAAATGTTGACCATATACAGTGCAGTAAAGTAATACAACAATAACTATTGTAATAAAACAATAATTCTTGTCTATTATTTGCGAAAGCCAATGTTTTTGTAAAGCTCCTTTTATCAGCGGCTATATTACGATTGTCCTTAACTATAAATATTTTCGCATAACGAATAAGTGAAGTAAATTCATGGATAACCACGCAGATCTCTGATATTGCCGCCCTAAAGTATCATTGATATCTCCTTTACCTACATTTATGAAATCAGGTATGCGATAACTTACTTTAATACGAATTGGTTTGCATAATCACCCATGTTTTATTCATTTAAAAGATTTACATGCAGTGGCAAACTTTATGTAAGGTGAAGTAGGTGCTGCCTATTGAAAACTGCACTCTTAATTGTCAAGATAATTTACTATAGTATTTTTCAGTAGAGTATTGGTGAATGAAGTACTTTGTTACATTCTGTATTTCTCATGTTTTTTTATTATTAAACTTTACACTTTTGGCTTAAGCAACTTTCCAAAAGTAAAACAAATAATAACTCTAAATCAATTTGATGTTTCTTTATATTGAAACGTTATGTAAAAGCATTCAAAAATATATCCACACATAAGACGGATTAAAAACCTCTTATTATTCAGTATCACTGCTTTATTACTATACGTGATTAGTCATAATTGTATTGAGGATATATAAGTACAGTGCACAGGTTCCTGGCCTGTTTGCAGAATCTGAGAGTTGTTATATTGACTGGGGACTTTCATCCGATTTGCTCCCACATGCATAACTATCATTAAATTATTGGCTATATTTTTCAGTGCAGCAATACAGTATATTAAAAAGGTTTTGAAACTCAAAACGGGTGTTTTTTTGTACTAGCCGAATACAGTAGATGACTACTGCATTTGTAGTATTGCCATTGCTTTCGTACGAGTCAGCTGGATGCCTTCTGCTTAATACTTAACCATGCAATCGGAAGTGTGGCAGTTCAAATGCCAGTAAGCTTCAACTCAGCATTTCATTTCACGAGGGTGCATACAATAAAGATCGAAGTCAACCGTGTGCATCCCGTGGAGAGGAGCTCACACCAAGCGAATGTGAAATGTTTTACCAGTGGCCCAGGACCAGAAAATTGAAGTTCAAGAGTTGAACTTTCAGTTCCTGAAAGCTGAGTTCATTAATAAACTCTCAGCACATTGATGGTAAAAAACGCCAGACATCATGCAGAGCTACGCGCAGTACAATCTGAAAACACTATACAATACACTAAACACTACTATAGACGACTATAAACTACACTATACACTAATATACACTAAACTATGCACTACTATAAACTACACTATACACTACTATACACGAAACTATGCACTACTATAAACTACACTATACACTACTATACACTAAACTATGCACTACTATAAACTACACTATACACTAATATACACTAAACTATGCACTACTATAAACTACACTATACACTACTATACACTAAACTATGCACTACTATAAACTACACTATACACTAATATACACTAAACTAAGCACTACTATAAACTACACTATACACTACTATACACTAAACTATGCACTACTATAAACTACACTATACACTACTATAAACTACACTATACACTACTATAAACTACACTATACACTACTATAAACTACACTATACACTACTATAAACTACACTATACACTACTATAAACTACACTATACACTACTATAAACTACACTATACACTACTATAAACTACACTATACACTCCACTATACACTACTCACACTAAACTATACACTGCACTATTATACACTACCATACATGACACTATACACTACTATACACAATTATACACTACACTATACACGACTATAAACTACACTATACACTACTATAAACTACAATACACTGTACATTACTACACACTACACTATAAACTACAATACACTACACTATAAACTACAATACACTACACTATAAACTACAATGCACTACACTATAAACTACAATACATTACTATACACTCCACTATTATACACTACACTATAAACTACAATACACTACTATACACTCCACTATTATACAATACACTATACACTACACTCTACACTCCTATACACTACACTATACACTCCTATACACTACACTATACACTACTATATACTACACTATACACTACTATACACTACTATACACTACACTATACACTCCACTATTATACACTATACACTACACTATACACTACACTATACACTACTAGACACTACTAGAAACTACTATACACTCCACTATTATACACTATACACTACACTATCCACTCCTATACACTACACTATACACTACTATACATTCCACTATTATACACTATACACTCCTATACACTACACTATACACTACTATACACGGACTCGAGCTCGTCCAGGGGGAATTCCCAGGCGTTCCCCGGCCAGCCGAGCGACATCGTCCCGCCAGCAGCAGCAGCTCGTGGCCTGGGCCGGGCCCGGGGTCTTCTCCCCGAGTTCCAGGGGGAAGTCTTCCGGTGGGGGGGGGGGTCCCTGACGATTTCGAATAATTATCACTGACCGGATACGAATCGATTAATCGATTTTCGAAACCGGATACGAATCGATTAGTGGGCCCGCCCCCCACCCCTTCAGCGGGCCCCGCCCCCGGATGAGCGCGACGGCCGCGCAGAACAAAGCGGTGGCAGCAGCAGCCCCAAGCCACCCCAACCAAAAGCGAACCCCTTTTATGTTTACCCGGCGCTTCGTTTCGTTTTAAACACAAAACAAGGAAAGATAAACGACGGTGCGATTCATGGAGCGAGGAGCGTCCTCGCTGGCCGCCTACGTTGTTTTTGTTGTTGTTGCTGCTGCTGCTCCTGCTCCGAGTACGGCGCGATTATATTTTTTGTAACAAGAGGCTACGGAGAGGCGGACACTAATTGTTTATTCGTGTTTCGCTCCGTTGTATTATAGTGAGGCCTTTTTTTTAAAGAGCTGTTTCGTTAGTATTACTTGAATTTATCGTAGTTTATTTTTTTGTTCAACGTTTACTTAATCGTCTTTTTTTTGTTCCACCACGAAGTGTTTCTCCGCTGGGACAGGGCGCGCTGTTTACCGCGCACAACGGGGACTGCTCGGGCCAAAGCCGGCGATGAGACTAGGCGAGACCGAGGCTTTGTTCGTATACCGACAAACCAGCTAGGCCGCACCGTCCGCGCTTGTTCGCTAAACACGGACATAATACATAGGCAGAAAACTTCGCACGTCTCTACACAAACATTGAATCCAGTCGGAGCAAGGAAACGTAGCGGAAAAAGTCTCCGCTGCCCTCTGTTAGAGCAGCAGTAAGTGTGCAGTATAATGCCTCGGCAGGCGAGCCATGGGGGCCAGTATTACTACAGAGCGTACCGGGGCCCCGAGGTGAGCTGCTGGACCAAGTACTTCTTGTTCGGCTTCAACATCATCTTCTGGGTACGTGCCATGTTGGTAATTTGTGTGTTTTTTCTCTCTCCAATCGGTGCTCCCGAGTCTTTGACCATCGTGCGTTGAGTGGTGTGAATGGTGTCTGTGCGCCGAGGCCATCGTGAATGTTGATGGTTGGGCCATAATCACCGTCGTGTTATTCAACATCGTCTCAATTGTCGGCCGCGGTCAATCCACTGCTAAACGAAGGGCTTCTCATGCCGCCCGATCTCTACGCGTTGAGATTCCAACCAGAACTGGCACAAGAGCTGATTCCATCGCGCCATCTCCTCGGTGACACGTCCATGCCTTTGCCTGCTACTCAGTCGTTCTTGACCACAGTCCAACATCGTTTCCAAGTCTCCCCACCTACTTAACAGTTTTAATAATGTATTTAGCCTAAGTCTCTACTAATACACATGTTCTTTTTTTGTCTCTAAATGCAATTAGCACTTTTCAGTCAGCAGATAGACCAATTTTAGGGTGAAATGAGGTGTACATTTATAACTTTGTAGGTGTACATTTATAACTTTATACACAGATTCAATGTATTGTTATCCCCATACACTCTCAAGCAACTATGTATGCTACGGTATCGTTTATACTTCATGCCACGTGCTCGGCATTGCATAGTGTACCATACGTTACTGTATACGTGTACAGTATATGTTTAAGGCTGTAACAGTGCATGTGCAACAAGCTATGTAGTACATACTGTGTGCCCATTTTGTAGTGTATACTATTGTCTGTACTGTTTGTGAACAGCCCACTTCAATAATGCTAACAGTTAACTATATAGTTATACTTGGCCTACGTGTTAAACTATGCCGTAATTAGGTTTTTTTGTATATGTGCTTCATGTAAACTGTGTCCGACGTGTTTAAATGTTTGTATAGGCTGCTACAAATACTAGCACGTCGGTGTTCGCGTGAGACTTTTATTCGGCGTTAGATTGTTGACCATGTGCGCACAAATGGTCATATCTGTCTGCTGTATGGTATTGAGGACTCTACATTGATTCTGCACATTCACTTGGAAATACACTGTGTTCTGCTTTTATTTCACGGTGGGGGGATAACCATGAAGGGGGGTTATCGCCACTGTTTTAATGCATTCCATGTGATGGAATCATAAGTGAACTTAAAGCTTTCGTGACTGCAATAATTCATATTCTTTGGGTCTTTCCGTAAAGTCACGTAGATAGGTTCAAACAAACTACGACGTTTCGATCGCCATCACCTGATGTAAATTTTTTACCTATCTATGTGACTTTACCGAAAGACCCAAAGAAGATAATGGAGTCTTTATTAAATCCGCTGCGGTTTGAAGGCCTCTCTACACCGTGTCGATCATGGAAAGTTTTGACCACACTTAAGGCTTCCCGGTGCATAACATTTTGTTTTAAAGCTGTAACTGGTAACAGAATACTTATACACGGTGGACACACATGTTCGTATCATTCACAGCAACGTGCTAGAAGCAGTTCGTTTTGTGTATCGCTGCATAGAACAATCCGACTACAAACAACCCCATGTATTAGAAACGCTCTTACGTAATTGGTGCATCGTTTTCAATGCCATAATCAAGAACGAAATCATGGGGGGGGGGGGGGATAAATGGTATGCATTAACATGTATAATTTGCAGAAGATGTTAGGCAATGGGGTACGGGTTAACCGTGTTCAACCTGAAAGTTTGCGCACTTTAATAATACACGTTTTGTTATTTCGAGCAACAAACGTGATGTCATGCTAAAATTTCCGTACAGTATTGATTTAATGTTTTTGGTTTTACTCTGACCGTAAAGCATGCGTGGTAGATTTTCATAAATATTTAATGCATTTTAAAACGTAGACCATTTAAAAGACGAATAAGTGGACCTGCAAACATGTATATAGTACTGCTCGCTAGAATTGTACTGTAAATGCATCAGTGGTTTGCCCGTGATAATTGGTCTTCAAACGCTGAAGTCTTGTTTGGGCTCTTGCCTTCAACAAAACTTAGTACAGTATTAGTTTACCACTGTTTAAAAAGCGTATTGTTAAACCAACATGCAATGACGAAAAGGGTGGGTTGGGAAGCTTTAGTTGGGAGAGTAATTTAGTATAGTGACACTGTTTTAACGAAGGATGCTGCTCACACAATGGTTGTGGTTCGCTGACAACGAACACTCGTCCGTAAAATGTGTTGAAACACGTCAAATGTGGTTAAAGACCTCTGACATGGAAACTGCAGATACATCTTAATTGTGGGTGGGTAAACATAGTTTCCCAACCTGCTGAAACCCTTACGACTAGCATTGATGAGTGCCAATTGTACCTTCAAATAGATCGACCTACTGACGGTGTTAGCATGAGCTACCATTTGCGTTGTTGCCATATCCACGGACTTTCATGAATGTTACTGAGCTCTGCCCCCTTTTTGTGATGTCAATGTCGGAGATGGGGGAGGCGCCTTTTGTGAACATTGAGACCGATCAGCTGCACATTGAGACTGCTTACCTTTCCTCCCCCTGCCGTCTTGGGCACACATGAGCACAGCAGGGGAGAGGCTGCCTAAAAACTAAACTAAAGCAGTCGAACCCCAGGGGAAACAAAGGAAACAGCATGCATCAATGACTAGTGTTTTTTTTTGCTACACTGTTTACTGTTATACAGACTATTGTTTAGATAAAAAAGAATAATGGAATGCTTTTGTATGCCCCACACAATTGGAGTGTTCACATTCGGCCTTTTTATTGCAACCGTATTCATGGGAATATTTATAAGTTTTTCATTCTGTTATATCGTGATTTTTCTAAAACGCATTTCTAGAAATGTACAAAAATAACAAGCTATGTTTTGAAATGGAATTGTTTTAGATGCAAGTAGCGGATAAGGGTTTTATGTGTCATAAGTTACGTGACAACTTTGCCCAAACGCATTTAATCAAGGCACAAAAGCAGGCCACTTGTGCCCTTCTGTCGTTTGAACATTCATGCAGTGTATTAAGGTGACATCGCTGTTCGCGCTGTACGCTTCTTAGAAAATGTAGTGATCAGGTGCATGCTGTATATCAAGGAAAGTGCATACCATGCATATTGTGATGGTGCAGCCAGACGGAGATGTTGGAAGTCATAATTGCCACGTTAAAAGTTTAATGCTTAAGCCGGGATTAAGCATTTATTCCAGTGTCATTTTTTTCGCAGGTGTGGCATCAATTTGTTTTTGGCAGTCTGCCCATGCCTGTGGAGTTTCCATGACATTGCTTCAAAATGGTGTATTGTGGGAAAGTAGAGCACAACTAATGTATTGGAGTAAATGAGCATGCCACCGTCCATTCTTTGATGCTGTGTTCATGCTTTGGCACGGCGGAGAGGCGTGCAAAATGTGTGAACCTTGGATAGAGCAGCAAAGTGCCGCTCAAGTTGCTGTGCCACAAGACTTTGTCCCATATTGAAGGAATGTCGTTATCCTGCCAAATTCCACACCAAAACATTGTTTTGCCACAATATTGAAATTAACATTAATGCCTGAACTATCTAAACTGCTACTATTCAAGGTGTGGCTTTGTAGTGGAAATTTTAACTTAAGCAGAAGGTTATTTGTACACTGTAACGAAGAACTTTCAACGTCTGCGCAATGCCATTTGCGACCTGCTGCTGCCTTGGTATGAAGTGTGCTACAAACACTGCTCCCTTGGTATGCAGTGTGCTACAAACAGTAACCCCGCATTGACTCAGTCTGAACCCCCTGAGCATTTTATGGTGGTGTATGTTGGCCCAGCTTATGAGGAACTATCTCTAAGAACTCGACGCATGGGAGGGGGTGACACAATGTCCAGTATATGTTTTGCGGTACTGTGCCCCTTTCAAGGAGAGGATGAGTGCATTGCAAAAACAATGTGGTTTGATTATTTCTCATGGTGCTACATCAAGTGCCTCCTGCACTGTACCCACTTAGTTGTGTACAGTATTTGATGAGTTATCACGCAATACTCAATTTTATATCTGGCTGAACAAAAAAAATCAATAAACTTTGTATGGAAGTGGTAAAAGGTCCCGCCCCCCATTACATCTCCCAACCTTTTTTCAGCCAACACAAAACCATATGGTTGCTTATATCTGGTATTGGCTATCTGCAGTTTAGGACACGTACGAATTGTCTTTAAAAAAACTGGAGACAATTCTTCGTGATGTTCATTTGAACTTCTGGTCTGGTGGAATACGTAGGCAAAGGCAACTTATTTCACAAGTGTTTTGTATATTTAATTTAAGGCAAGTATCTGCTTTAAAATGTCATTTGATGTTATTTTAGTAAAATATGAATGTTGGCACTATAGTTGCCAAACCACTTAACTATATAAAAAGTAAAGTGGACAAACGCCATGCACAAATAATAATTAAACAATTCATCTGGTGGGATGTTTTATTAAGTTCAACACATTTGCTTAACATGTGCATGCCAACAATTTTTAGTTCTGTGGTATTTTTTTGCCTCTTTCTAGCCCCATAACTTCTCCTTTTTACAGACTGCTGTGCTGAATACAGATAGCGACGGTTGAGGGAATACACTTGGTAAAATTCCACCTTTCCCTACTTTACAGACTTTTTCAGTCTGCTTTTAGTTGAAATAATTTTCTTAAAATTGTAATCGTGAACATATAGTTGTTATTTTTTGCTTCGGATATTTTCACTGCTGGCCAACGTCAAGCTAATATGGCCTAGTTTGGAATAACTTCATACGTGCAGAGGTGTAATGCGCCATACACACTTACAGATATGTACAGTAGTAGGGGCAGTTGTGTGCATTGCTTGTGGAATATCGTAGTGCTAACAATAGAAAATCCATTGTGTAATGCAGCAACGTATTTACAACAGAGTAAAATAGACGGTCTAGGCTCAGTAGTGCCATGATTTTTGTCATAAGTATCAGTGGATTATTGTCGAAGTGGCTTTTTACGCGTTATTTTTTTTAATCTGTTTGCATACTAACCTATGGATAATAATTTGTATATTTGCCTCGGAGCCACACATCTACTCAAGAGTAATATGTTGAGATGGAAGGTGATGCAAAGTGTCATCCTTCTTTAAATCCAAAGGAAAAACAAAGATGAATGTAATCTGAATGAGGATATTCTTTGGGTCTTTTGGTGAAGTTGCGTAGATAGGTTAAAATTATTAAAAATAAACAAAAACCACGGCGTTTCGATCACAATACAAGCGATCATCATCCTGAGGACAATCACTTGTGTTGTGATCGAAACGTCATGTTTTTTTTTATTTGAACCTATCTACGTGACTTTACCGAAAGACCCAAAGAATATGAATTCCTGTAGTCACGAAAGCTTTAAGTTAATATCTAAATTCGTGTAATTTTATTTTAAAAAGTATGGTATAACAGCTTGGAATGTAATAATAGTCACCATTGTGGTGAGCGATTTAATTATGATTCAAGATCCCGACTCAAGAATCGATGATTTTTTTTACATTGTGGTGGGTGCCTCCTTGCTGCAGGCTTTCCATGAACAAATTACATTAAACATGAATATAAATAGAAAATATTCCAAAATATTGTATAATACACAATTTGATGCATTTATCGTGTGCATCATGATTGATTTTAATGACATCAATAAAACATTTCATCGCTCCATGCCGAATGGCCTACTACATGACTTGTAAGTACACAATCTGCCAGTAGTTTCTGGAATTACTTGGGCACCTGTATTATGAAAATTCCATTAAAGCAGTAGGTTTTCATTGGTGTTAACAAAAAATCAGGCCATTTTGGTAGAAAATTTAGCTTAAACGTGTATAGAAACACATCATGGTTATTACATTTTTGGTTTTTATATTTTTTACAATTTATCTTTTTATTGTGGTTTTTTGCTTTAATTATTTTCAGTAAAAAAAAATTCGATCTACGTGACTTTACGGAAAGAAGCAAGAATATTATTAAGAGCTGTTTCTGGCCACTAGCATTTTGTTGAAAAAAAAATTGCAATTGGTTAAGGAAATGCATCCGAATGAAGCATTTTTTGGGTTATGAATGTAACTCAATGCTTCTCATCTCTAGACCTCAAGTCCTCTTTCATGACCTGTCAAGGCACCAACCCTCAGGCTTTTCCAGTAACTTGATTTGCATATGTATGAAAAGTTTGATAATTACAAGAATGTGATCATTGGGGGTGGGTTGCTAGAACTGTAGTTGAGAAATGCTGGCATAACTGGATACTTAATCTAGTTTGTACATTGTCTTGCAAATTGAAATGCAAAATTGGTACCCATGAATAGGCAAGTTAATACATTTTGGATTGTGTTCAGCAGATTTCCGTGATGCATTTTGATTGCCGATTACAATTAATTTTTTACGCTTGTAAGCGATCCGCACAGTATTGGGTCACGTTGACCAACATAAACATCCCCCCCCTACTCCCCAGTCTTCATCTGTATGTCTCGCTGGCCTTTTGAATTAAAATTTAATATTAAATTCTTGATTTTTATTTGGTACATGCAAGATGTTTACTTTTTTTCATCAACATTATGCCAAAGTAGGGACAAAAGTGTCCCCTCTTAACCGAGTAGAAATAGAGCTCCTTTGAATTCAGAATGAGGCTACCCATCGAACAAGCCATCCTCATGTAAAGATTTGCTGATTATGAGGAAATTATCAAGTTGGCCATGTAACCTTGCAGCAAATAACACTTTTTGGAATAGAGTGCCTTGTTTTTTTTACAAATGTACAGATTGGCAGGTGATGTGTTCATGAGCATCATGTCCCTCCAACCAATTATGGCAGGCCTGAAGATGGATTCTAAAAGTGATACCTGAATACAGAGGTACATGCCCAAACGTCGAGGCCAGTGGTTCTCAACCTTTGTGGATTGGTGGTCCCTCCAGTGCCCCTCACCTTCCCAGCCCCTGTGCTCCCTACGTTAACTAAGACCACAATAAAACGAGAGATTGCATGGCAATGCCTATATTCCACGCGATATTTAATAGGGCATTTCTTTCGTGTTGTGTATTCGTGTTTAGTCTTTGCACCGTCATTCCTTGTGTACATTAAAAAAAAACAATTCCTGCATGGTAATCATGCTGCAGTTTGAACCCCCATGAAACGCTTTTGCGCATCTGACGTGTGGGGGTCATGGCCTACAGGTTGAGAACCATTGCTCAAGGCTAACCACCATTTGTTATGGAATGTCCTAAGTGCACAAGCTACTGTGATCTGTTTCTACAGGCTTATATTAAACAAATGTGGGGCACCCAGCTGAACAGAGTGCACTATATCTCATTACAATGTCCATATGACAGTGTTTTGAAGCAGGGTTTCTCTTTTGAATCGTTTATGCTGCAATTTCGGATGATTAAGTTCCGGAGCGCAGATGCACATACAAATGAATGAGTCCAGCTTCCAAGAACTGCTATGTTTTTACTTGCAGAACCTTTTCCCGATATTCTATAAACCAATTGCTGTCCACACCTGTGAGATTTCTTTTTGCTTCGAAAGTAGCAGCTTTCTTTTCCAACAGAGGTCATCGGCTATTAGTTATGGTTGAGTGCCAGACCTTAGTCTACCGGTACTGGCAGAGCTCGCTGAACCGCGCGGGGCTTACGTTCCTTGAAAATGCTGTGTTGGGCAAAAGTTTGTTTGAAAATGTATGAAAATTCGACATGATTTCTGCCCATGTAATTGTACTAAAGGAGAGTGACTCACTCTACATTTCTCGTGTGTGTGTACACGCTTTAGTTAAACATTTTTCTTAAACATAAAACCCTCAAATCTATTACTCTTCCCACACCGCCGCGCTCCCCTTTAACACGAAATTGCCAGCCCCAATGCTCGCCCCTAACAGTAATTTGAACGTTAATCATTCGCCATCCATATGACTCACGCCTTCAGTGACTGGACGGCAAGATGCTTGTGACAATGTGAACGTGCCGTTGTGCGTGTTGAGTAACACATCACAAAAAAAACATACACACAAAACCATATATGGTAAATAAAAATCCTTCTGACTACATTCATTAACACCCTCCAACATCACAGCACTCTCAAGGCACTACTTTTCGATGCGGAGATGAAAATCTCAGCAGCATCAAAGCACGTATAGCTGAAACATCGCCGAATCACACGTTCGATAAAGCCGCGTTGGGCAAGGTTTTTCTGTCCTTCAAACGTGTTATGCTTGCTGCCTGTGGGTTCATATTAATATGTGCTGGTTATAGACAAACCAAGGCACTTGTATAGGACAACTTGGAGGTGATTTGTGCAGTTGTATCATTAGTCAGATGCAGTAGTCAGGGTGGCGTAGTTGTAACACGCATGCTTCACATTAACCCGTTCCATACATGTACGTCATTAGCTTTTCTTACGATTCCGTTCCAATAACGTACGTGTACATCATCAAAACGAAACCGGGGCTTCCACAAGGCGATGTGGGAGGGTGTGTGGCACATTTTGGCGCCAGCTATCAGTGTGGTCATGTCGCTACAGTGCTCTACGGTGAGTACAGTGTCTTTAAAAACAATGTTGCTGTGCCTCTAAATACAATTAATGTCGAGCCGCTTGGACTTTTGAGATTCGGAGGTGAACGGGACCCACCCTGCAACTTGCAGACATCTCAGAACAGGAAAGTGTTAAGAAGGTCTTGGTTTGATTCCTGATTTGGGTACCTTTCTGTGTAGAGTTTGTATGTTCTGCGCGGGTTTTATCCAGGTTCTCCAGTTTCCTTGCATAGTGTAAAAAAATCCCATACAATGTAAGTGGTATTGATCTAATTTGTGCTAAAAAATGACCTGAAAATCGCTCGAATAGGATTACACGTAGCAACATCGCCCCCTCTGAAAACTTGGCAGGACACTGCTGAACGCACCTTGAGAGTCAGTGAGGCTTTCCTGGGTAAAAGAAAACCGCGCAAAGATGCATTTGCAATCCTGACAATACTCTTTGGTTCTTTCAGTAAAGTCACGTAGGTAGAAAAATAAATTAAAACAAAAAATAATATATCGCGATGTTGCGATCACAACACAAGTGGTAAAAATGTAATCCAGCAGTGGAACTGCTGAACCAGCGAGTTCCACTGCTGGATTATATTTTTTCCGCCTGAGGACAACCGCTTGTGTTGCGATCGAAACGTCGTGATATATTGTTTTATTTTATTTTTCTACCTACGTGACTTTATCGAAAGAACCAAAGAGTATGGATTCCTGCAGTCACGAAAGCTTCAAATCAATCCTGACAATGTTCTCTGAGAAATGTTAACAAAATTGTAGTGGCCCCTGTGTTGTATTGTATATCTATGCAAGCATTGCATAATAAGCTACAGATCCTTTAGACAAATACACAATTGGCAATAAGAGAGGTTTGCAAATCCCAATGATTAATGTAACAATACATGCAACTGTACCATTTTTATCCATTTAATAAACACAAGCCCACCTGTTCTAGTTCCATTTACTTGAACTTGCCAGCATGGCATAGAGCCGAAAAAGTGTCACACAATCCCTTAATGCACAAGGGACACCACCCTCAAGGGGAATGAATGCAGCTTGCGAACAAACATGGCAAAACAAACTGCTTCCAAAGCCCTACCAGATGCTGTCAGAGAGAGAGAGTATTGAAAGCTGCAAGTGGCCGTCAGGCAAGGGAGCCAAATATCTTGATGAAATCCTCAAATGTCAAAGAACACACATCAGCTTTTGGACCTGTCTAATTTTCACAGTTAAATTGAAAAATACTGGGTTTTAAAACAGACGTAATGGGTCCGCTCCTAATCCCTTGGACAACTCATTGTGAATATAATTTGGAGAACAAAAACCAACTTTTCAACATTTATAGAAAAAAAGTCGGTTATTTCTTGCACAAATGATCATTGGGGCTCATGTCCTGTTTACATCATTGAGCTATTGCTGGAAATGCTATATTTCTATGGCAGTAGCGAGTCGTCTAAAGAAGAGCCACTTCACTTTCCCATAAGTAGTACTAATTGTATCAAACCCAGAAGCTTAGTTAACCCTGAACAAGGTACTGATCTCGAAACATTCCTATTGCAAGCTGTTCACTACTGCTAAGCGGCTCCCTGTAATATTCGCTGAATACCACTGGCAGTTGTACGTGATGTTGTGATATTTATGGTCAAGAGTACAATTTTCACACGTTTGTTCTTTATTTAACATTTCTGCTCAGTCCAGGAAATATATCTTTCTATGTATGGAGATTATCATTTTTTATATTACGCAACCCATATGATCCATACACTATGCTACATAACGTCCCACGCAGATCGTTACTATCACTTTCAAGTTCAGAAGATGTTTAGTAAAAAGAAAATGCATGCTACTTATCAGCACAATTAGCATTGATTACAACATACACAAGTGCCTTTTATGGACTGGCTTGCCAGCTTGTGTTCTGTTTCCCTTGTATTGATAGTTTCCATAGATCCATTGTCCAGTAGTTCAATGAGTGTTTGTAGTTGACATTCTGGTTAAAAATAAAATAAAATTGTGCCTCTATCTAGATACATACAAAATGTCATTGATTAATTTGGCCCATTAGATTCGTACTTTGTGAGTCAGCCAATGGAGCCCATGCAGTCTGGTTGTGAGACAAATGTGTAATATGCAACGCTGGCTAACTGTCTGGCTTTAATAACAGCAAAACCTATCTTAATAAGGTCACATCCATAGGACGCTAATGTTGCTAGTTATGCTGATTTTTTTGTTTGCATGTAACAATAATAACTGTTAATGGAACTGAAGTTAGATGGTTAGATGTACCTTGTATTTTCAACAAATTAATGTTGACAAATTATAACATTGTTGTTTCTAAATTTTTCTCAATTATGGCAATTGTACAGCATGTCCACGTTTCACGTGGTAGATGCGTTCCTGAAAAGCGCCACGTTAAGCGAAAAACGCATGCAGCGAAAAAATGTCCCCATAAATAATGTAACGATTAAGTTTGGCGAGATACGATGTACAGTACGCACACGGATAGAGTACGCTGCATTACTTGTATCATTCCCTGTCCTGTATCGTACCGCTCAGCTGCGCAGCTCAAGAAAATAGTTCGTCTTTGACCGCTCATGAACCGAGTTATATCTGCCACGTTCCGTGCTATTATACCAGTGCACGTTAAGCGTTGTGCAAAAAGTGTTCCCTAATGGAAGAACCGAGTTGTATAGCGAAAACGCGTCGTGTGGACACCGCGCGTTAAGCGAGGACTTGCCGTGACACTGAAGTATTGATCTGATGGGGTAACTCGTCGCACTGCATTTTCTTTACAGTACTCGTATGGCATTTCTTGGGTATTTTTGGTTGCGCAGGTGATTGTTGTTGCTAGGTTTTTATTTTACCACATGTACAGCGCTTTGGGCAATGGCATGCAAGCCAGCCTGTGTGCGTACGATCATATGACTTCAAAAGGATAGAAGAAATATAATCTTTATCAAAATTGCTGTTGCAATGTAACCCAAAGGTGTGTGAAGAATGCCTCTTTTTACACTTCTAAACATTGCCTCTTTGTGTTGTTTTTCCTTGACTCGAGCAAGCAAACCAGCCCACTGTTTAAATACAATAAAACCCGAGCTAGCTGAAAGGTCCAGCCAGCTGAAAAACGAATTAAAATCGGTGTGTAAAAACAATCCACTGCTTCTGTGTATGTAGTGCTGTAAATGTCCTCATCTGTGTTATTGTACAGACCAACACGTAACAAGCACTTCCGGGTTGCTATACGCTGTGCACTGTGCTGTTGCACAGTCGTCGTTCCGAGGGTGCGTGCCAGTTTCCCCATCTCTCACCACCACCAACATGCGGTGGTATAGCCATATAATTGAATGTATTACATTTGTACTTTCTTATGGCTTATACACTATCTAACAAGTTAGTGCGCAACTTGTCATACATTGTACTTACCATGACATATTCTCTACTTTATAGTCTGTACATAATTCCATGTATTTATTACTAAATTTTTGCAGGCTATTTACATTTTCGATGTTTATTCATTGGTCGACCTGGTGCAGCTTAATGCGAAATTATCCTCCGTTTGCTTCCTCGCAAACAATTCAAGTGTCTTAGGTGAAGTGGAAGTTTTTATTAAATCCTTGGTCCGAGGTCCAATGTAAGATGCTGTTTTGCCCCAACGTTTGTAGGTGCAGCATTTTTTTTAGGTGCAGGAACTGTTCATTATTACAACATGTACTCAAAGGACATTTCTTCGAACGCGGCTTTATCAGACGCGTGTTTTGGCTATACTCTACACGGTTTGCCTAATGAGGTCTATTTTCCGGAACACGGGGTGATGTTTCGGCTCTGCGTGGTTTGATGCTGCTAAGAGTGGGACGGTATTATGGTGTGAATGAAGGGACTGAGAACGGTGTGTTCACCGCGTGTCTGTTTTTCTGCGTATGATATTTTGAACAGGGGTACCGTATGCAACACACAAGGCGCATAACGCCAACGTTCACAAGCTGCCACATGCATCGAGCAGTCCACTCACTCATTGAGGGTTGTTAGTCATACGGACGCCAAGATGGTGAATCGTTAACGTTCAAGTTACCGCGATAGTTTGGTGGGGGGCGAACATCGGGCTGGAAATGCAGTGTTTTGGGGCGTAAGTGCCGCTGGGCGGAAAGAGCAATGGAAATGGGGCTTTTGTGTTGCGGTGAATTTGAGTGTACGCGTGCACACACACACACGCGAGATGGAGAGCGACTCTCCATCCCTTATTTAAAATAACAAGGGAGGAATTCGTGTAGAATATCAGACCCCTATATTCCCTATACGGTATACAGTATTTTGACTTAAAGCTTTCGTGACTGCAGGAATTCATATTCTTGGGTCTTTCGGTAAAGTGACGTTATTTTCTTTGAACCTATCTACGTGACTTTACCAAAAGACCCAAGAATATGATATACAGTATTATTTGTCTCACGCAGTGTTGTATAACACTGTTTTATCCAGGAAAGTAACCCCCGAGTTCGCTGAGGTTTTCCTGAATTCACTGCGGTTGTGGTATCACGTAAAGCACATAGGATCACTACACTTATGTTGGGTGTTTATAGATCAAACCTCTCGGTACCAATGTGACGTGTAACTTACCTTTTTGAGGAAAGCATAGGCTGTTTTGAAGTTTCGGTAAGTGTTGCTGCATCTTTTTGAAAGTAATCCTTTCTAGCAATAGATTGTCATCCACGTGATAGTTTTCATAAAGTCACAGCTACATACAGTCATACTCCCCAGTAAGATTTTTTTCATGTCTATATTTTCACTTAAAACTTTCGTGACTGCAGGAATTAATATTCTTCGGTTCCTTCAGTAAAGTCACATAGATATAAAAATAATGAAAATAAAGTGAACAAAAAAATATTAAAAACTAAAAACCACTAATGTAGACTGTAGGCTGGTTCTTAATCGGAGTGAGTCTACTGGCAGTCTATAATGTAGACTGTAGCCTGATTATTAAGTTTGGTGAGTGTACTGGCAGTCGATAATATGTAGACTTATTCTTGGTTCTTTCGGTAATAATGCTTATGGCATATGAGACCAATAGTTGGTTCACGTGGACTTAATTTATGCTTATATTTGTGTTTGCGTCCGTGTGTTCTCTCGTATGAATTTGGTACCTCCACAACCCTGACTGAACCCTGAAACACTTTATCAACAATTTGTTAAACAGTAACTTGTGAGAAATGGTTTTGCATGCATGGATGTTTGTAAACATTTTCGATTTTAACATCCCCATTGAAGTCGTATAACGATGAATTGTCTTCCAACTTGTTGCCACTGGTGAATCACAAATGATTAATACTTGACCACACGGCATGACTTTGATGCTCAAGATCTAGCCCAGCAGAGTATAGACCGCTCTTCACTTAGCATGCGTCATGTGTTAATAATAAACAATATATTCTTGAAATCATCCATTTATGAATGACTTATTATTTTGTCTTTTGCTTCGACTTTGGTGGGAAAAACAGGACCTAACACGGATGAAACAATACCAATGGGATGGTACAAACGAGACAATAGAGACAGAAAATTACAGTCCAAGGAAGGAAGATGACAATACAAACTAGACACGACAGACGTTACAAATGACACATAGTCCATACAGTGCAAAATGAGGTGGTACACGTGAGAAAAAAATGCAAACTTGAATCAAACTGTGACCCTGAATCATGTGGTGTAGTTATGATAAATCTTTATCTGCCTCATCATATTTCAGTGTTCAAGACACTGAGCGGGTTATCACAAGTTAGTTAATCTTAACAATTCGCAATTCCCCTTTGGACCATGGGTAAGTGATGCAGAGATATTTTGATTGCCCACCCCTCTGCTACCTCACTTCCCCAGACCACTACCCACCGGCCTGTCTTTTCTGCACCTTGGCACGAGCTGCAAACAGTTTTAGCCACTAACTAAAAAAAATGCTTCCCCACTTAGAGCCCCTCTTTACAAAGCAACAAACTGTACCATACCTTGTCTTCCTGTGTGATGCTCACTGTTGGTGTCTTTTGTTTCTATCCCCAAGTGTTTTTTTGGAATTTTTTCGATAAAAAAATTGGCACGTGCTAAAATATTGAATTAAATGCAGGGTACCTATGTCACCCCAAGCATTTGCTTCAACTTCAGCATGTAAATGTGAGATTGAAAGCACCAGTGTTGACTTTCATACGTTGTTTTATATGCGGAGTTGGGCACGAAATGGGAAGTTGTACCGACTCTTTAATTCTCTCCCATCCTGACAGACCGGAGAAGCGGCGTCGGTTATTGAATTGAAGTGGGTGCGAGGCTGCACTCAGGACTGCACTTGGGACTGACCTGATATAACTAAATGGCATTTCTGTACTCAATACGAGTGCAACATCTGGGTCATGTTTTGTGCATGTTTTGGCTTAACTGCAGACCACATACGGATTGAACTGGTGGTTTAATGTGTTATTTTTTTTGTAAAATATGAATGAAATCCACATGTCTGACCACGCCCTCTGAAAGTGCAGACTGACATTTTGGACTTACTACAGCTTTAATTTCTGGCAGTACAAAGACATTCAAAAGTGCTGGTTTTTTTATTGCGTTCTGCAAAGTGCAGTTCAGCCTACTTTTTTGTATGTTGCACATTTTTTCCCATACAATTTCCAGCGGAGTTGTTAGCGGTTATAAATAATAATAAAAAAATACGAATAAAGGAGGCTGTACAGCAGTAATGTTTGAAGCTGGTTCTTTTATAGCCAAGAAACCTGATATGTCATCTCGGCTTGGTTGACTTGGCTGTGTAACCTTTTCAAAGGAGACGTACCAGTGCTTTCTTGCCAAGTCATGTCCTTGTTTTTGACGTATGGTGTAGATGGAATGTTTATTGGAAAAACAGGATTAAATTCTCCAAATTTGAATTGGTAGTGCTTGTGGAAATGTCGAAGTATAGAAATGTGGTGGCAGGAATGTTGAGTTTAAAACGACACTAAACTTGTGATTATTTAATTAATACGAGGTATCCTTCATGAGAATTGAGAGTAGAAAATAGTATATTTATTTGTATCATAACATTGCAAGATGTAATTTTACGCTCTCAATATGTTTTATAAATATATATATAAATGGAGGAACTATTTGCTGATGACTAAGATTTGCCAATGAGTCCTGTACAAATCAATGAAAACAGACGACAGAAAATAATACAACTTAATAAAGAAGACTGCAAAGTTAGGCTGAAAGTAAATGAGCAAAATGAAAGGTCTTGTGCAAGTTCCATAAACAATAGAAGGGACGAAACTGGAATATAGCAGAGTGTTTGAACTGGATCAACATGATGAATTGAAGAGGCAGACGAGGCAAGGTTGGAATGCTTTTTGGAAAACTCAACTAAGATTATGAAAAGCAGCATACAGTTGTGCCTTACAAAGAAAGTTTTAAGTCAATGTATATTTTCGGCTCTGACACTTGGAGCAGATACAGTACATGGAGAATGGCAAATGAAGGTGCACGAAGAAGCGTGGAGAATTTAATAATGTTTCTTAGGTTTTTTCGGTAAAGTCACGTAGGTAAAACATTAAAATTAATGAAAGTAAAATAAAATAAAAATCACGACGTTTCGGAGGCAACACAAGTCTCCGTCATCAGGTGTTGCCTCCGAAACGTCGTGATTTTTATTTTATTTTACTTTCATTAATTTTAATGTTTTGCCTACGTGACTTTACCGAAAAAACCTAAGATGATGAATCCTTGCAGTCACGAAGGCTTCAAATCTAGAATCTAATCATTACACTGACAGACAAAAATGCTTGTATTGGAGAACAAGAATTTGAGACATTGACCAGTAAGAAACATATGAGAGCTTGGAAAAAACAAGTCACTCGCAGGAAATGATGGTTGGTGTCTAAAATTAATGATGTAATGCTGAGAACACAGATGATGGTGCGTTGAAATACGCTTATGTGTAGGTGTGGAATAGATTTTCACATCGAGAGGAATGTGAGATGGCAGTGGATTGAGGAGGCATTCAGCTGTGGGTAGTTTTTTTTCAGTAGGAGCCCGGTTTGGAGCACAAACTTCGACGAGGGTGGGGGTATGGAAACTCCGTTGACAGAAGTCTCGAACGCTGTGCACCTGGGTTTAGAGAAGGGGGAGATTGGGCACGCTGCCCCATCGAGTGGGGACCGTGAGCGAGGTGTCTGTATTTTTACATGGGAAGGTGAGGGAAATAATCTTTATTTCTAATGAGTATTAATTTATTCATACGTGCGCTCAGTATTGTCTCCAAAGAAGTTGTACATCGATTTCATTCACAGTATATTTTGTATTGGAACGTGAAATACACTTGCTAATGAAATCGGTTGGACTGAGAGGTGCATATTGCACTTGTGATTTAGAGAGATGGCTTCACACACATTCTGTACTTTAGAGCAAGCTTATTCCCATTCCCTAAAAGATGGTGTGAAATTGAATTTCCACTATAGCTTCGTAAGTGTTTACTGCAATTGATATTTGGAAGAATGCAGAAATAACCCCATTTATTTGCAAATTGTCCATCGGTGTCGTATGCAGGCAATCTTTGACAATAAAAACAACATTTTGTACAGCCACGAACAGTAGAAATACTCTTATCTGATTTGACGTGTGTCGTTTTAGGCACATATTTTGTGTTGTTGTCTAACTTACTCCTTTTACCCAGCAGCACACAACAGATAGGATGAATTTGCTGCCACTTCTGGGTTACTCTAATCATGCAAAAGCTCAGATAATTATTGGAAGAATTGTGTTTTTCCTGGATTACACCTCTGGATCATTCTAAGTGGGGTTATATCCAAAAAGTTGATGATTTATTGCCAACATCTGGGTCGGTCTCTCTTCTTATCTGGATGAGAGCTTGGATCAATTGTTGCCATGCCAATGACTTCCTGGAGACGTGTATACATGGATTAGCTGCATCATCACGACCTTTACTGTTATGGCCATCACTACCATCAATAGCATCATCATCATGACAAATAAAATCGCTGTGAGAGCAGAACACAGCCGGAGTTGTCCCAACGCAGTGCTCGTCATCGGGACATAGTGAATTGGCCACAATCCATAATAATCATCACCATCTGTACAGTGTAATATATTTCTTTATTTTTTATAATTTCTTTGGTATTTATGGGGGTGATCTGCACGGACTCGAGTGCTCCATTGTTTCAGAAGAGTCAACTCAGTTGGCCCAAACGTTTGTAAATCAATTCGTACAACTATTTTGGTTTTAATTATTTTGTCTATGTGAACTGCGTGTAGTATAAACTATATATGATGGAGCTTGTGTTTTACGTGTACATTAATATTGCAAGGGTATGCGTTGTGCCCCAACTGATATTCTACAGTTGCATACTGTACTGTTTTATTTGTTTAATAGACAAAACAATAATATTGTCATCGTTACAACAGCCATTATGTCTGTTGTGTGATAGGGGGTCTAACAATCTAGTCTTAAATGCATCTAATGTATAATTTTTAAGCTCTGTTAATGTAATTTAGACGGACTCAACTGTAGAAAAATTAAGTTGTCGGATCAGCAGTCCCTTTGTTCCCAAGCCATAGAGCTATGCTAATGTAATTTGTCGACATGTAGGTTTGAGAATTGCAGTGATTTTCAAAATGCCCTTTCATCAACTACCTTTTCAATTGCTGTGTTGATGAAGCGCAAAGACAGGCGAAGACAAGTTCTATGGACTAATCTCGAATGTTCTGTGCATGCTTCAGTTGGGACCCAAAGATCCTGTTATTTATTTAATGTTCCATTCAATCACATTCTTTATGAAGAGAGCTGTTGGAATATATTATCTTTAGTCGCAATTAAAATTTTGTGAGAATACCGATGAGCAGATAACATTGGATTAGTTTCTTTACTTTCTTCAATGTACAGACCAATTTGCTCATTGGCCTTCAGTTCAAAGTTTTCACAATGTTTGAAGCATTTTAATGTCAAATGACCACAAGATGTGTCCCAAGCACAACTATCCCACTGACTTCACAGGAATGTAATTCAACTTTACCCAAAGTTAATTGTGGGCAAATTAACAAAGCTTGTATTGTATAGACTCAAACACAACATTCGATATCTATCACTATTTTATATAACACTTGCGAGGTTTAGATAAAGGAAGACAGTACCGCACAGTGCTCTTCAATGCCACGGCAAATACATTCACGTTCTCAACCTTAGTTGGAAAGCGTTAAACAGTGCATTTTTTATAAAGGATATCTGTCCTCTTTAATTGTATCAATTGTTTTTATTTTGCAGTTGGTTGGTGCGGCATTTCTTGCAATAGGACTATGGGCATGGGCGGAAAAGGTACGATTCTATTATTATTTTAACTGAAATATGTACGCGAGAATGTTGATACTTTTTCTGTTCTCATCATTTAGGTGACCACCCTTTACACCCCTGTGCATAATAGGGCAGTCCTAATTAAACAATGCCCATTTATTAATGCAGTCCTGAAACATAATATTATGTGGAACAGAGGAAAGAATTCCACATACTGTTTAACCTACTTTTAGCCATTAACATTATGATGGTGTTTGCCAGTATTTTAATTAAAGTTATTATATTTTAGTGATGTAACTTTGTAGCAATGCTCGTTTTTTATGTTTAACAATGTAGTAATAGTCTTTTCTCCTAAATGTTGATACGAAACCATGGCTTTAGAATTAGCATTTGTAATCACACAGCCATGTGCTATAATATATCGCAAGCCATTTTCAATACTTGCATGACATGAGGCCTCAGTACTTATAATGCCACCTGTTGTGTATTGTAAAAATAGGGAGTCAAACGTGTGCAGACACTACAGGGCTGTCCCCGATGAATCTTGTTTTTATTATCAGTGTCCTTGATTGAAAAGTATGCACTCTAAATCCTGAATTTGTGTTATTTGTCTGATACAGGGAGTCCTCTCAAACCTTTCTTCGATTACGGACCTAAAAGGATTTGACCCAGTGTGGTTGTTCATCGTGGTTGGCACCGTAATGTTCATCTTGGGCTTTGCTGGCTGCATTGGTGCCCTAAGGGAGAATACCTACCTCCTCAAATTCGTAAGTTGCCATCAGTAAAATTATATTATTCGAATATGATAACATCTCTTGAAACCCCTTTAAGTAAACCTGAATTCAAGGTAAGCCAGAATGGCTGCTGCAAATACATGTTGAAAAATAAACTTAAAAACTCCAACCCAACATTGTTCATGCACTAATTTAGCCTGTGTGCAGTAAAGCTCTGTGCCAATTGTGTGTAGGAATGTTATATTTGCTTGTCATAGCTAGGAAATCCTAGATGGTATCCCCAAACATTGTAATAAATATAATGTACATGTGGATTACCAGTGTGGCTTTAGAACTGCTTCTGTACAGATTCATGCATTCTTTTAGCATGTGCAGCTTTATTGGGCACATGCGCAATGTAGAAGTTGGAGTTTTAGTTTTATTAATAGATTTGATTTATTTTGAGTAGTATCCCAGCCTGTCTCAGCTTTACTTAAGTCTGGCTTTAATGTACCTTAAACAAGTTTTTTTTTCTTTTTTCAAATCAAACATTGACTAAATTGTTGTTGTTAATCAAATGCACTGTGCTATAATTTACATTTTTTTAGTTAATTTAGCTTCATTCTTTTTACGTTTAAACCTTATATATTTTTGTGCCTATTTGTAATGAGATTTTCATAAATGTGTCACAAAACTTCGCATACAATTCCATCTAAAGTTATTACGTGCTGTATAGCCGTTTGATGGAGTGCATTCTCGCTCTTTATATCTATCATCGTTTATTTGTACCACCCAGTTTTCCACATTTTTGGGGCTGATCTTTTTCCTGGAGCTCACCGCCGGAGTGCTTGCCTTCGTCTTTAAAGACTGGCTTCGTGACCAACTGAACTTTTTCATCTACAACAACGTGAAGGCCTACCGTGATGACATTGACCTGCAAAACCTCATTGACTTTGCACAAGATTACGTAAGATAACTTCCTTATTTTGCTCTCCTGCTATATTGTTTACTTATAATATATTGATGTTTGTTAATATAATATTACCTTTATGTTTAACGAGTCCTCTTTAGATGGATTGGAGTTACCAATATTTAGTTGTAACTTCTGAGGTACCTGTGTGATTATAATTTTTGTCATTAGTATAATTTTCACGTTTAGGATTTTGAGAACACTGGACAATTGTGATGTGTGTAAAATTTAAATATAATGGTGTACATTTTGGTGAACCTCTGCAAGTTATCAGGATGCAGTCATCAAATAGTATACACAAATTGGATAAGTGAGGAGCTTACTATTTGTTCAGCAACTGAATTAATGTATTTTACTGCAAAATACATATTTTATGTAAAATTGAGTTTCCATGCCATAGGTTGATAAATTATAAGCATCACATAGCTACCTAAGTTAGCCAGTTTACATATATGTTTATTAAAGTAGTAGCAGGAATGTCTGTTAGAAACACATATATTTTGAGTATTTTTTCATTCATCGGCATGCTTCACAGTGGCAGTGCTGCGGTGCCCATGGTCCTCTTGACTGGGATCAGAACATCTACTTCAACTGTAGTATCAAAAACCGCAGCCGGGAAAAGTGCGGCGTTCCCTTTTCCTGTTGTGTCAAAGACCCTGCGGTGAGAACAGAGATAATCACATTGCCACTGCTGGCTAGTCTTCCCTTTTTGACTGGTTTTAAAAAGTGTCGTGTTTTAGCGCTTTGAAGAATGTGTGCATGAGCTGAACCCCCATAGATGTTTCCTGTCAGACCCACATGCTCTCCACCGACGAATGTGTCCCAGTTTGCCCCACATTGTAACTGTGCAATTGATTATTTTGTAAGGTGTAGCCGCATTAAGATAATTCTAAGATGTACACATACGCATTACAATGGTTGGTCTTGTGCAAAATGAGGATGAATGCGTTGTTGTCTTTATTTTTTGCTAATCATTTGTGTAACACGAAACTAAATGTTCTGCTTCCCTCATATTTCAAAACTGAGAGATTAATGTGAGCGAATACATAACTTCACATTTTTTTAAAGCCTCTTGCTCAACTTTTTTTCCCATGAATGTATTTCATGCCAAGTGGGTAAAGATTTTGAGAATTATTTTGGCTCTCATCATTTCCTGTTTACACCAACTTTTAACGCCTCAATTTGTGAGTTCTGCAACTTCAAAGTGAAGTTACCCTAATAGGATTGGTAAAAGTGCACACATTGATTCTATGGTTAACATTTATATCGAATTGGTGAGTGATACTTTCAAATAGGAGCTGAAAACCTTTGTTCACAAGGGCAAATTTTTTTTCTTGTGGGCATTCTTCAAATTTATACTTCATGTAATGATATCTCAGTGACTGTCTTGGACAGTGTCAAAGTTTATCATCCTGAAAGCAATATGGTCTGGTCATGCTGGGCAGTATTGCTGTTCAGTAGTGGGGTTTCAGCTGCTCAACCAATGCCAACTGGCTCTATTACAAGACTAAGTTATGAGCATTGTTGATTTTACTAGTTCCAGGCAACCAAAATAAAGGGTTAATAACAGCTTAGATGTTAATTTTTGAAATGCAGCAGTGTCCTACCAGTCTTAAAAAGGGACGAATACCCATAGGCCAAATTAATTTTCAATGTAAAATAGTATACACGAGTAACTGTTTTGTATACACCACAATCTGTTGAAAATGTAAAAAAAAACTAATTGTTTGTTACTTGCAGGAAGATGTTGTGAACACTCAGTGTGGATATGACGTAAGGTTAAAAGCGGTAAGCAAAACGTTTCCTTGAACATACACCAGTTTGTAATGCAATATTTATGTACACCTGACCCTCACGAATGTACATACAAAACTTGCACAAAAATGAACGACTGTAACTATCAGGTGAAACTATTCCCGGGCACTGTGCTCACTAATACAGGCTGGTAGTTAGGAATACTCAGACAATGCCATATGCTCCTCAGTCGGGCTATTCCTCCCTTCTCTCTCTATCCAGAAAACTTTTAGTTTATCTTTGACATGCGTTTATCTCCCTTAAATATTATTTTTTTTAAAGCCAAAAATTATACCAGTGGCTATGGCGGACTCTAAACTACAAATCTTGTTTTGGCAGCATTTTCTGTAAACCAAAATATTTTGAGATAAAAGAAGAGGAAGTGAGGGCAGCCCTCAGCGGTCCATGGTCCATTGGGTGTGAACATGCAGAATTGTTTTCCAAACTCAACGGCTCTCCATCCACAGCCAATCAGCGCGACGCAGCTGCCTGCAATCGACTCAGAGTCGCGTGCGGAGTCTGGCACAGCCCGGTGCAGTGCGCCGCCTTTGCAACACCCGCTCCTGAACCCGCGCGAAGCTGCGAACCGCACCCGTGTGCTTTCTGAATTTTTGGTTGTCGTAAAAATGCCGTGCAGCTGTGAATCCGTGCAGAAATAACCCATGTGAGGGCGACGGTCAGGTGTACTCAAGTATTAAGATGCTGTTCAAGTCCTCATCGAAACTTGAGTGTTATGAAGATGTAGGCAGTGAAGGATCGATGTTTCATATATTTTACAGTTATCACTCTTTTTAATGAACTTTTAAATGGGTAAAAGTGTATCGTACTGTTGTGCATATTGTTTGTTTTCGTGGTCAGAGTTCACGTGGGTTTCTAATCTTGCAATATGTGGGTGTGGTTGCGTTCAAAACAGGAACTGGAGCAGCAAAGTTACATTTATACAAAAGGGTGTGTGACCCAGTTTGAGAAGTGGCTGCAAAACAATCTGATATTGGTGGCAGGGATATTCATCGGCATTGCACTTGTACAGGTACGTAAACACATCTTTGCACAATTTTTATGCTTCGTGATATGGCGGACTTAGAACCGCATATTTACACGAATCCCTCAAATTGACCCCCATCCTGGCCTGCATGCAAATTCCCTTTTGGCTTGGTGATTTTTCTGTGACGTTGGCAAATGCAGTGAGCACTTCTTGTTGTACTTCAACACTCGTAGACCATTATGGCCTGCCAGGAGGATGAATGTTGAAGACATTTCCCGAGTCAAAAGCATCTACGTCTTAAGGCTTGATTACCATCAACTAACAGTTGCTATCAATCATTTCATTTGAAAAATGGTGTCAGCTTTTTCTCGATTGTGTACATTGTAACCCACGTGGTACACTTAGCCATGTGCAGCTAATTCTATTGAGACGTAACAATACAGTACCTAAAAAGTGTTATGTTTTCATAACGTTTTTCATTATACGAAAGTAATGAAGTTATAATGGTTAACATGCAGTGTTCTCTTTTGGACATTTTACAATATGGGTGACTGCATTTAGATGGGACACCATGGCAGGTAATTCTTTACTCTGATAATTGTCTTTTTACAAAGGCACCTGCGGTTTTTTTTTTTTACCCACCATACAACATTTTTTTCATTTTTATCCAGGTCTCTCAATTTCTGGCTCATTTAGCTGTCTCTTGATGACTGGGGTCCCATGGTGAATCATGTGCTCACTCACTGCATGTAAATTGACAATGTTGGGAGTGTTAATTATCACAAGGAACGTGTTTTACAGGTGGATGTATAATGGTTGCCGGTCAATATGACCTCTGCATCATCATTGGTGTTGTGAATTTTAGACGTTAGAAGAACTGATTTGCATGATTACATTAAGGGAAGTTTGTAAAGTGAACTCCAACAATGATAATAATTCATTAAAATATGCCACTGTTTGGATTGAAAAGGTCATTTGTATAAAAAAAGTACAATTGTAAAACAATTTAAAAAATTCAGCAGTGGGGCTATTGCCTCCATCAGAGCACTGAGAAAGTTACCACGAACTCTTCATTGGAATCTTTTCAGCTGCCTGTGATTAAAGCATTTTCTCAAGTGTAGCAAGTTAAGTTTCAGTCATTTCCTTGAACTACAGAAAAATTTAGCATGAAATGTTAATTTCATTGAGAGCAAACCAGCTCTAAGGATGGTTCTATACAGAGCATGAATAGGTGGCATTTAACAAGTTCCTTCGGAGTGGACAGGTAGGAACTTGGTTGGACAGCGCATTCGTGCGATCCGTGTCATGCGGCGCAAGCTGCGTGGGGCGGCGCGTCACGTGATGCTGAACCCGCCCGAAGCGCTCTATGAAATCGAGGGCATGGCTATGCACGACAGACAAATAATCCCTGGTGGGCATTTGGAACTGTTGTTCCTACCTGTATTATTGGGCACTAGAGGCCTTCTGAAGTTTTTATGGATGGTAGTATCATCTTCTCGGGTCCATTCTCAGATGTTAATGTATGGCTTGCCTGGCTGCAAGCATTCCAGATGGACAATTGTTCATCTCTTCATGCAATTATCATATAATTGTATTGTCTTTGGTGTTAAAAATGAAAACATACACTAAAATTCTGTCTGTGTGTGTGTCTTTTGCAGATATTTGGGATATGTTTGGCACAGAATTTAGTAGGGGATGTTGAAGCAGTGAAAGCCAATTGGTGAGTCGACAAACAGCTGTGGGCCTTCAGTACCTGCTCGTATAGCCCTGCATCTTGGCCAGCATGGGTTGGTGTGTCTGCAGTTAGTATATTCCGAAGCCTGCAATACACAACAAATTAGATTTACATTTTTATTAGATTACTCTCAGATCGCCTTTTTTGTTTTTCTTTTTCTAACTTGTTAAATAAACCCTATTTTTCAGACTTTGTAAATGTATGTTTGTTCAACATCATTGAGTCCCAATTGACTTGTTTGACTTTATACTACACACACACTTTTAAAATTACCCATTATTGTTATTAGTTGTATGAGAATTTTGTTTTGGGCAATGCAGTTTGAATGGACTTGCCGCAGTTCTGAATAAAGGCTCTATAGGTGGACATTGATTTGAGGATGTAATTGGTGGTTGTTAATTGCTAAAGAATATTTACATTCCTGAACAGTTAGTCAACCTATTTAATTTCTTTTAACAATTTACCATTATACAAGTATCTTCCTGATTTTGTAAAAAAAAATCTTTATTGTACTTTCCCTAAGACAAATTCAGAACTGTTTTGTTGCCATATTGCATCACATGCACAATATACAATTGATGATTCTCCATCAAGCCACAATGGGTGTATACATTTACTGTTTTAGACCACTTTTTCCCAATCGGTGAAGATGGCATCTTTTTTCTTTGCCACTGAATGCTTTTTTTATTGTTTTTATCTTTTTCTTGAATGTAGTGGCATACCTCAGTAAACTACATAAGCAGTTGTTAATGAGCTTTATTTGAGTGGCTTATGTAACAGCTACATTTAGCTTTCATGTAGTAGTTTGTTCACTAGCCATAGCACTCTTTTGTCTTTTGTTAGATATGTTGAACAATATTTGCCATTCATCCACTAACTCACTCTTGTCAAGCATTTTAACAGCAGTGGAATGTGTTCTTTAAATGCAAGCTGCAGTGCAGCAGATTTCACTATTGAATGCATCACCACCTTCTAGTATTAAACCGTCAGTAGATTTATTATTCTTCGGCCCAGTTTGCTATAATTTTAAACTACCACTAAGTAGCAGTGCTTTTAATTTATCCGTTGTAAGTACGTGTTACATAGTATATTGCTGAACAGGAGTCCTGTGTAGTATTGCTTAAAACATCTACAGAAAGCCCTTAAAGATTTACAAAACAAGTCAGTGCACCCGGAGATATTCAATCTCTAGCATGCTTTTATTATAGGCTGCATGCAAGCAAAGTGTATTAAATTTTAGTGTTGCAAGTTTTTTTCTTATTTATCACATCGTAATCTTCTTTTCTTTAGTTTGCACTGAAGTTGCTAATGTCTAGATATGAAAAATAAAATAAAAAAACATTTAAAAAGTTGTAACTACTGTAATGATTGCCGGAATAAGTGAAGCCGCCACAAAGCGAGAGAGAAAAACACACGGCGAAAGAAAGTTCCGCTAAGTATCCACGCATTTGTTGTTGTTCTTCCAAAAACGTGCTTAGCTTTAGACCCAAAACTTATAATTTGTATTAAATTTTTTGAATATTTTTCATCTACAAGATCTTTGGCACTCATGTACAGTTGGGTTTGTCTGGTGTATCAACTGTTGAAAGCCAGTGAAGAGGTTAATAACTATTAAGTGTACAGGCGGTGAAGTTGTGTGAAGTTTATGCCATTACTTTTAGATGCAGGTCTGTCCAGTGTGACTGTTGTTCTGATTTCTGCGCGGTAATGATTTAAAGATGCATAGCTGTTTTACTGTACTGTAAATATAAATCGCTTTTCCTGTATGTGATCAGATTGGAAAGCATTTTGTTAGGCTTTTTGAAATACAAAATAAAGGAAAAAAACACCCCTTCTTGTAAACTTTTTTAAAACCTTGTGAAAAAAATGGCCCACCTACAGTACAAGACATGTCTGATGTAACATTTTCAGTGTTTGTATGACTCCAACAGTGTGTGGAAATAAAATGCACTGCGCTCTTAATGTATTGTGTGCGCCTCTTATGTTACAATTCATTGTTAAATATTCATCTCTCGCTCAGTGCCGATATGTGTGAATTAATTGTAGATCGATTCCAGGCCATTCAAATTGATCACAGGAATCTTTAAGTTTTGTAAATGTTGCTTTTGAAAAAAAAATCCGGGTGAAGAGGTGTTAGTAGGTGTGCCCATCTTCTGAATTGTTTGTTTGTATATTGCAATTTTGTGAAGTAGATTTTTTTCATCTAAAAGCACTTAAGTATGTTGGATTGAGTAGCACTCTTAATTAAATTAACTTAATACCTTTTACCCTTTTTACACCTTCATGACACTACCTGACATGTTACAAGTTAAAATCCAGGATCGTGAGCGATAGTTTAATTTGAAACGTTTCACGCTTTTGATTCTCATGGTCGTGCATATATTCACCTAAAGCTCTTGTCTAAACGCAAGACATTTTCTTTACATATGCCTCAAAACGCCTTCCATTAATTGGCTTGAGGGAAATGTAGCCATCAAGTGGATAACACTGTAAGTGAAAATAAATGCACCGTGCTCCGTATGGATTGCCACAGCAGTATGCTTGATTGTATAATTAAGCCAAGGTACATAGGGAATTAGCTGACCTTTAGCACATTGCATTTGGCAATGGTCATCTGCAATGTCTTTAAGTCAAATGACTCGTGCAATATTGATGCAAACTCCAAAAGGGCTGTTTTCATACATTTTTGGCAGTGACTTAACACGGGAATCAACTCCTAAATGAATAGATCTTTCGTGTCCACTTTGCAACACACTTTGATAAAGCCCTGCATTACCGCTTGAAAGATTGTTGGATGGTGGTGGGATTCAACCGATTACACCCATGTAAACTGCCTCTGTAAAGCGTAAAAACGAGAAGTGTAACGTGGGGTTTTTTGGGATACATTTTTTTGCGTTGCATTTTTTTGTAACGAGTCCCTTGTGGGGTGAAAATGGACATCGATCACAATCCCTGACGCGCGGTGACCGAGTGTCTAGGTAAGCATATATTCTTGTGATCTCTTGTTTCCCCCCTCGGCTCTCGCTTTCAGGATACTTTTCGAATACCCTTTAAAGAAGAAAAATAAAACCACCTCGCCCAGAAACACCCTGTATCTCAACGAAGACCCCTCGGCCTGCACTCCGAACGCTGCCAAGTCTACAAATCAAGTCTTCCTCCCCACACCTCTTGACAAACACCTGCAATGTCACCAATGTATAATGGCGAATAAAATTCATAATCACCTCCTTTTTGTGTTTTACCCCCACAAATGATGCACCCATCCTGCCCAAAGAATCGATTCGACCACTAACGTCTGGAGCAATTAGGATGCAAAATGACCTGTTTCAACGTGTAAAAGACAATCGTGATCCAGGAATACAGGCTGGGAAGAACACCCAATTCCAAAGACAGATTGGGAACTGATGAAGAAACAACATGCCCACCCTATAACCAACAGAAAGGAAGAAGTGCCATTGAAAACCCCCTCTGCTCAACGTAAAACTCGCAATAAACACCAACTCGACCAGGAAGATTAACCACAGAATCTCACAGTATCAAAAGCAACCCAGAAGATAAACCGCACTCGTGCAATCAAGCAGCGTCCGAGTACACAACAGCACGATGCGTACCTCCACTCCAAGATACAAACCTCGACAAGTAGCCCTGGGATTGATTCAAGCAAGATGGCCCACACTCATGGGCTGACTGACAAACCACACCACGTGCTCCTTGCCTCCCTGGTACCCTGACCGACCAACCGACCGCAAACCTAACCTGCCCTCCTTTACGAGCGACGCTTGCCCACTACAGTAATTTGCTTCTTTCTGTGGTTGTCCCACCTGATGACGGAAGCTTGTGTTGCTTCCGTAACGTCGTGATTTAATTTATTTATTGATTTATTTATTTTATACCTACGTGACTTTACCGAAAGAACTAAAGAGTATGGAACATTGCAGTCACGAAAACTTAAGATCGAAACTGCCCTCCTTTCTTTTTCAAGAAATAGACCCCCCAACAGCGGGTGCGATTGTCCTGAAGGATCTCCACCCATCCATGCATCGCAGTGACCCTGTTCAAATCTAAAATACCCAAGAGAATACCTCTGGGAAGTTAACCTGGACGGGGTGATCAAAGGCTGTGCCTACCACAATCCCTACTGTCACTCGGGGAGAAAGAGGTGGTAGCCCTCGCCCCCGGACCTGGGGATTACTGATATCAGAAGGGGGATGGGGCATTAACAGAGGAGAGATATCAACGCCATACACGGCGCAAACGCCCGCATCTCCAGACTTTACAATGAAAACAGAAAATAATTCTCAAGTGCTTGACAACACGGACTACAACAAGAAACACAAAAGCCACATCCACCCGAGACAATTCCACAACATCACCCACACTGATTACCCCACCCCACCACCAAAGCACTAAACCCAATCCCATTGCCTGTCTTTAACATTTTACGCATTTCCACCCACATATACGCTGCGAGACACTTAGTAAAATCTCTCTTTTCTCCACCACACAAAACGCAATCTCTGGCAGACAACTCATGTGAGTTGTAAGATAATGTATAGGAAAAGATTTGTTCATCTGTCCATGCCTGCTCAACGTTTAAACAATAACCAACTGTTATTCGTAATAATTACTAAAGAAATATCACATCCTTGCTGGCCATTTTGCTCTGGGAAAAACAACAGCATTCAGTCTTTGTTTTCGGCTCTTGCAATTCACCTCAAAACGAACGTTTGGAATTATACCCAGACTATATGAAAACTTCAAGTAATAATTTGTATTGTTTTTGAAATAACCATATGCAATGTGATGTGGTGGTCCCTGTTTTGCCCTAACATTTGTGCCACTATAATTTCATATTCCTCTTGGGAACATGCATTTTTGCTGGTCTAAGACCTTCAAAATCAATTGTATGTATGTTTAACTTTCGTATCGCACGTGGCCAACCGTGCTCATCGGAGGTGCGGTGACCTGCAGTCAATATTTAAAAAAACATTTAAAAAATATTCACGATTAACAATTTTTTTAAAAAGTGCAATGCAAACTGCGGTTCATATACCGATCTTCTTTTCTAATAAAGGCATTTTACAAAGCAAGATAGTCAACGCTCATTATTTTCCAATTTATCATTCATACTTCAACATTAATGCAGTTGGAATTGTAAAATGTTTGGTGACGTCCATTGTCAAAAGCCATAGAATACCAAACATTTGTTTGAAATCAGGATATTGTAAATGTTGACCTTTCTCTTCCTGCAGAAGCAAGTGGAAGATGGTTTTGTCACCCCCTGGGATATGTAGTCTTCCTGCCACTTCCTCAGGGGCTTGCCTCTTGTGAACCAATTCATCCAAAACAAGAGTGGGCAGGATGTCAGCATGAGCATGTTACTTCGATTACAGCTTGGCTGCTGTTAAAGGAAACCTTGTGCTCCTTTCCTAAAACAGGAAACTGATTTTTTTTGTTTATTTACATTTGACAGTAAACAATAGCACATTGAAAGCGCAGCGTTTGAGCATATTTTTTTTATGCAGTATATAAAACATATACATTTCTGCACGTATGCTCTCGAATGTGGAAAATTACAGTTATGGTATAACTGATTTCTCAATCTTGATTTGAAGCTTTCGTGACTGCAAAAATCCATACTCTTTGGCTCTTTCGGTAAAGTCACGTAAGGTAGAAAAATAATAGATCACGACGTTTCGATCGCAACACAAGCAACCGTCATCAGGTGGGACAACCACATCAGTTTTTTCTTGCTGTGGTTGTCCCACCTGATGACGATTGCTTGTGTTGCGATCGAAACGTCGTGATCTGTTATTTTTCTACCTTACGTGACTTTACCGAAATAACTGATATCTCGTTTGTGATTATGTATAGTACGGTACTTCAGAAAATAGATGTGAGAATACTATACAGTACCACGATGCAGGTTATTGGAGTTGTTACTGTCGAGTTCTCTGATGCATTTTAGATTTTCCTGCGTGCTGTTGGCATCGTGTAATGTATTGCTCCATAATTTGTGACTTTCTGTCAGAAATTAATAGAAGAAGCTCCCACGGCTCGTGGAGCAAAAAACGTCGGACATCGTGCTGTAACAACACACGGTACAACCGGAAGAAAAAAAACCCGGCAGAAGTAATAAAATAAGTTCCAGAGGACCCATTGGTTTTTAAAGTAGAATTTCTCTGGTCTAATTGGTCAGCACCTTGCCTGTCAGTGTTAATAACAGGTGCAATCCATGTAGAAGAAATGTTAACCACGTGGCATCAGTCAATGATGCATTCACTGCACGGGTCATTACTCATTAGTGCGAGCTCACACCATGCTGAGAGCGCACTCTCTGGGAACACTGGCACCATTCCTCACCACACTGAAAAGGGAATGGGTAATTGGGTGCTTGGAACCCCTATATCCCCAGCGCTGTACTTACACCTGGTGTGATCATGGGTGTACATTGGCTTTCGGCGGTACGATCAAGGCGAAGAGAATTTTCGATGACACGTCATTTACTTTGATCACAGAAGAAGCGAAAACGGACAATTGCCATCCAAGCTATTCATTAAAGAGCGAAAGGTGTAGGCCTGCAATGAATAACGTGACTGCTCGCAGAAAAGCCTCGACAACATGAAGCACAAGAGGATCCATCCAGTAAGTATTTGGCCTACCCTTCCACGCTGGCTAAAGGTCTTGGAGGAAGTGGGAGCATCTACGCATTACCCCACCAGACGTGGCCTGTCAATCGACTAGCTTGGTATACCCATTTATTCTGCTGTGTGTATCGTGGCAGGGGGGCTTTAAGAAACGTGCTCTTTTCTCAACTGCCGTGCAGGAGATCGAATTGATAGCCTCTGGAAGGCAAGTTCAGTCTGCTAACCATTACACCACGGCTGTACATCCTTGTTGAAATAAAAATATAAAACGTGCAGCTTTTAATAGTTGTGCTGAACTGATTGCTTTGCAGAGGCAGCATGACATGGCCCATATCAACAGTGGGCAGAGAATGGATGCTGATTGCGATTACGCTGGGTCACTGCTTCCACTGTCACTGTTTTCATGGACATAAATTGATTTTCTTCATTACCAACCATAAATACGGTGCCATAACGATTGTGGTGATGATAGTTAAGGCTGTGAATTTTTGGTTTGTGACGATTATCATCAGGAAACAATTCTGTGAATCGCAGCTCTAATAATGATGTATGATAACTGTTAAAATCCAGAGTGGGCGCAGAGGGATTTATACTGTAATTTGTAATAATTTTGATTAATATCCACGCTAGGTAAGGGGCAACAGAGGTAATTCAAGAAAGGAGGCCACAGTATCTATTTTACTATTTTCATTTAAAATCACGTTTTCTTTCTACTGAAAAAAGATTGAAACTCACCTCTTGTTTTTATTTTTGCGGTTGGGCCACATTTCCGTGTTGAAATATGAATGCTTGGTTGACGAAACATTTAAACACGCATATGCAATGGTGTACTGTAGTTGTTATAGGTTGCCTTGAATTTATCAAAATAAGCTAAACCATTATCAGTTTCTGGTGTTCAATGCATACATTTGTGAATACCAAATGGGTCAATTTGTTGTAATTAAATGCGTATTTTATTAACAGATCACACTGCTTGGATTGCTACCTGCAAATCCTCGAAATCTTTGAATCTTCCAGGGAAATGAAACGTCCCAGTTTAACACACTACTCAAGACAATGCATTTACACGTGACTCTCCCCTATGGTATTGTAAGATATTCTTCCTATGATATGTCCCGGTTATTTGTACCTTAGAAATGGTGAGCCTACACAATTAACATATACGAAACAATACATAAATTATGGCTATACACAATGCATTATAACAAGTGGGTATTAATATTTGTGTTACCTCCCACACTTACTGAGGAAACATTTCAACAAGCTGTCAAGATATGCCATTAAGGGGGGTCTCCATTTTTTTATTTTAAGTCTTCGTGACTGCAGGAATCCATACTCTTTGGTTATTTCGGTAAAGTCACGTAGGTAGAAAATTATTAAAGGTTTCACGACGTTTAGATCGCAACACAAGCGACCAGCTTTCGGTGAAGAACCAAAGAGTATGGTCTCCATTTTGTTTTGGTATTCTTAGGCGATAACCTTATAACCAAAATTACTTTTGATAATAAAACACAGTGACGAAATGTTAACTACGTCACCTGGTATACAGGGGGTCGTGGGTTTGGTCCTGAACCTGACGTCTATATATTTGAAGTTTCCATGTTCTCCCCGTGGTCGCGTGGATTTTTCTCCGGGTCCTCCAGTTTTTTTCCCTCCACATTTAGAATCAGCATGCGTTTAGAGTATTTGGCTGCTATAAATGTTGACATGGTAAGCCGCTTCTTGGAGCTATCATTTCTGGCCAGGTTACTTCTGAAAAAGACAGATAGCTCAGTGGGCACTACCTGATAAAATAAAATAAATGTTTAGTTTAAAAGTAAAAAAATAGTAAAGGTGCAGCCCTACAATCAATTTCTCACAACCACTGCTGATGGAAGGGCCTCCAATTCTGTCAGCTCTAGAGAAGCGCATCTCTGGGGTATTTTGGCCGAATTTTCCACAGTGGGTAGGCATCTTGAAACATGTGGGAGTGCCCACACTTTACACCGCCACAAGCCACCTGCCAATTTACGAACTGGTGTACGTACCCATTTACATGTATGCCGCTCGGTTAAATAGTGGCAGGAGGGATTTAATAAACCTTGTCCACGGTTTCAACTGCTGCGCTGGGCGACCACATTGATGACTTGGAATTCAAGTTCGGTGTGCTAACCATTATAGATATATACCACGGTTACTAGCAATATCATGGACAGCAAGGTGCTAAATTTGTCCTATTTGTGATTTCTTTTTTTTATAATAGAGATGATGATGGTATAGTGATGTTGGTGGATGATGAGAATTATGGTCACCGTTACCCTCTTCACAATTATCCACTGCCGCTTCTGCTTGTCATCACAGCCACGAGTGACCTCACACTGAGATGCCTGAGATGGCTCAACGTGGGACAGGCATTGGAACGGGCACCTGGTTTAAGAAGTCAGCAACCACAGGAGACGAACAGTGTTGCTTTTTTTTTGTTTGTTTTTACCGAGAGTTAAAGGTGCAGTCTCGCTCAAAGTATACTCCTTCAATGCTCCACGCAATCGTTTACCTTGTAATTATTTTTTAAACGTCCAGCTTAGTATGGCAGTCCTGTCTCCCTGGTCAGGTGACCAGATCGGAGCGCCTAACGGTTCAGCATCTTTATATACAGCCTTACATGTTATGTTATTTTTGTACATATCCTATTTAAGTTATAATTTATCGTTTCAATAATTACAGTATGATTCATATTCATGAAAAAAATAGCAACAGATTGCCTCTGTGGTAATGACAGCTTCCTGATCAGGATCTAACCATGATGCATTTTTCTGACAAGAATTGGGAAACACTCTCTATATACAAAACACATCGCACCAAGGCTATTCAAATTGACAATAGAAAATAATTTCCTGAAAATTGGACTGGAGAAAGAAAATGCATGAATATCAATGGGGGGAAAAAAAGCATTAATCATCTCAGATTTGCGGACGACAATAGTTATTTTAAGGTCCGATGGCAGTGATCTACAGGGAATATTAGAATATAAAAGAGAAAGACTGCAAGGATAGGTTCAGGATATATACATGAGCAAACCCAAAGTTACGTGCGTAAAAATTCACTTTAAAAAATTGGAGACATCTGTTCGAAGGACACGACGTTAAAACGCAGCTAAATAGTTGTACCTGAGGCATTTATTGAAGGCAGCCTGCGATCAAAACGTTTAGAGAGGCAATGCCAGAGTAAGTTGGAGTGCTTTTGTAAAGTGTAATTTGATAGTGCCAAAGTGGCAACCTGAAAGAGGAACGCTTTTATATAGTGCTTGTTGCCTGCTGTGTCACCAGCCAGAACGTGGACAATGACAAAGAACATGGACACAAAAAAGCTGCTAAGTGCACGAAGATGCATGTGGAGATGATGCAGGCTAGGAATTACACTGAGAACAGATGGATCCGAGAACAAACGCACAAGTATAAACATCACTCCCCTCCGCTGAAAAAAAAGTCGCCTCTATAGTTATCATTTTCGTCTGTGCTGACCCTGGCCAAACATTCCCAACGTCATCAGTGTCACCACCACTCGATAAGGGCAGGGTCGGTCAGACGGTCATCACCAACCACCACAGTCTGTGTTGTTGCTCATAGCCTGAATGTCCTGCGTGTGATTGGTGCCTTTACAGGGAAACAGGATGACACACCGGTGTGCTGAACTAGTAACAAATTGTCATGTTTTGTTTACGTGACAAACCTTACTAATTGGCTGTGTCGGGTCGTGGTGGGTTTAACGACACGTTTATATTTACGCGATCTAACCCAAAAACCTATTATGGGATTATTACTGTTTTCCACAAGTAAGTGGCGAGGGTTGGAGTGGGTAATAGAGCAGCATACATGTCTACAAAACCTCTATTTGCCAGAAGCTTTCTGTATTTTCAGCCTTTGACCCAGACACCCATGCGGGAGCTCAGACCTCCCGGTTTTTTCACTATCTCACAATCGCAAACGATTCCCAGGGCAGTCTGCAGTCCTATGGGAGGCGAGGGTCCATCACCAAAGTGTGCCAGGGTCAGTGGTGTCAACATCAACGAGTCCCAGGGCAGCCCCTGCTGCACACGAGTATGTATAGAATGCCCAGGGCAATTTCTGAAGTCCGACCGTGAGCAATATGAGTAAAGAATCGTGAGCAGGTTTGGATGCTTTTGGAAAACTAACTTGTTTCCGAAGTGCTACGTAGAAATGTGTCTAAGGAAGTGTTAAAAAAAATCATAACTGCAATGACATGGATGAGATACATGGACAATTGCAAAGAAAATGAAATCAAAGCTGAAACGTGTACAAAGAAGCATGGCAGAGAGGTGCATTTACCTGGAATTACACCGAGGTAGAGAGGAACACGTGATCACAGAATACTATACAGTACCGCTTGGGCTGGACACGCCACAAGAAGGGGATTATGACCCATTGGCAAAACTGAACATAGAGTAGTGGCGATGGAAGAGGGAACGTGCTCGGAATTCCACAATAGTGTGGAAACAAACTCAAGATGAATATGACTCGTGTCCATAATGGAAAGGGTGAACACAAACCATGGGGCTATTGTTTAGGAGGACTGGAATAAAACAATGTAGATCTCTGGTGTATTTGCAGAGCTGTTACACCAGCTGAGAAGAATACTGAGACTAAACATTTTTAAAAATGGAAAACAACGATTAATTCACGTGATTATTGCATTATGTATGTATATTCGTATGATGAACTTTTTTTCGCACCGTACGTAATCAACCGAGCGAATCGGTGATGTAAGGAGGATTGTTTAAATAGGGGGAGAGTGTTATTGAACCACGGCAATGTTGCCTTTTTGACTTAATGTGAATAACTTGCGTTGTTTGTGGGAAGGCGTGTTGACGTGCCCTGCAATGGTATGAGCCTAGGTTTGAGTCCAACCCTGGGGAGTTTAGCGTGTAGAAGGCATGTGGAGAGGTGGCGGCCGTGAAGACATCATGCTGCATCGTAATGGGAAGAGAATACTGGAGAGTAGGGGTTGGACACATCTTGATGGCGGCTGCAGTGGGATGCATTCTGGGAACTTTCTGACACAATGAATCTTCGTTCCCCAAAATTCATTGTGAGGGCATTTATTGGGGAGGAACGGTGACAAGATGTTAATTACCTCGCCTGGCATACAGGAGGTCGTGGGTGCAATTTAAACCACGACGCCCGTATATTTGGAGCTTGCATGTTCTCCCCGTGGTCGCGTGGACTTTTTTCCGGGTCCTCCGGTTTTTCCCTTCACATTTAGCAACATGCGTTTAGAGTATTTGGCTGCTATACATTTTCATATGATAGGCCACTTCGTTGAGCTATAATTTTTTGTCTAGGTCGCTTAAAAAAAAGAGCTATATAGCTCAGGGAGCCTTACCTGGTAAAAAAATAAATAGTTCTAGTTCGTTAGTATTAAGAATATGTGTGGGCAAGGAAGTGACCATGTCATGGTTCGTGTCCGTGTCTGCTGCATCACATCGTTGCGCCAGTTCTGTGCATAGCTTCCTTGTGAATTTGCGAAAAATCCAGGGCATATGGAACGAAGAATATCTCGCGATATTGAAAGACGGGAGAACTGCATGTCAGTGTCTTGAGTATGTTATTGTTTTGATTTAAAGATTTCGTGACTGCAGGGATGAATATTCTTGGTTCTTTCGGTAAAGTCACGTAGAAGGGAAATAATAAAAAAAAACAATAAAATTCTCATGACGTTTCGACTGCAACACAAGCAATCATCATCTGGTGTGAAATCCACAGCAATAGAATTTTAATGTTGTATATTTTTATTATTATTATTTCCCTTCTACGTGATTTTACCGAAAGAACCAAGAATATGTTATTGTTGTTATTGTTACGGAAGTGAGAAAAACACGGCGCTTTTAGAACGTCCTGGGAAGACTGCCAGCATTTTCCAGGACGAACAACTGCTGCCTCAAACAAAAGAGGAGGATCACGAGAAAACCAGGACAAGAACCGCCTTCTCCTGGCGAGCCGGGGTATGGCAACCGCTTCCACGCACACGGGAAGGGCGTTTCACAGCAAGTGTGTGATCCACCAGCCCTCGCCGTCGCCTACACAGAGCTGGAACTTCTACAGGCCTACGCGCTGAAACACTTTCCCCCCTATCTCCCCCTAGGCTATGGGACGTCGAAATAAAAACGTCAATATGATAATAGGTTTTTCCCATTTTTTCTGGCAACAAAACAGCTGTTAAGATGTTAAAACACCAACTGGAAACCTTTACCAAGGAATCATGTCTGCATCGACCACAATGCTTGTGGTCAGAATGCAAACAAAAAACATACTCTGATAATATATGCATTGAAACGGATGGGTGCACACCATTAGCGTGATCAATATTTTGATCACTCTAATGTTTTTGATGTTTATGTAATTAACTATTCCCAGGAAAGAGTGACGTAGACATTCAAACGCGTTGTTTTTTTTAAATGGAAGAATGTACAGTCATGAATACAAGTAACGTAAAACATTATTTTTAACAATCAAAAGACGGAATACTGTACTACCGTTGTTAGTGCAAGGTCAACACAAAACTTACGTTACTTTGCAGGTTAAGGTGGGGTTGTTTGACTATACTTAACCGTGCTGGTCTCCATGTTCAGAGCGCCCTGCCACATCTGCAATTACTCCACAAGTATTGATCAATTAAACGTTCAATGTATTTTTTGTTGTCGATGAAAAAGCGCCTTATTATTTGAACCCGGCGAACTTGAGCTCACCTTCTTCGTATGTCACACAGGGCCATCTAGTGTCCCAGACGAGGCATTTTACTGGTAGGAACCTCCCGGTTACACCAGCCCACAGGGGATTATTGTGTCCGTCCGTCGTGCAGGGATTGGCTGGGTGGGGAGGGAGGGGTAAGGGTGGGGAAGGAGGGGCTGGGTGGGGGGTGGGAGGGGTGGAGCTGGGTGGGGAGGGGTTGGTCACCCCGTGGTGCCCTTATAAAACTCAACGTTTAACCTACTCACGCCGGCTTGTGCCCGCCCTCACAGTCGGGCATATTTGCGGAATACACCACGCCGCCGTTGACCCTAGCCATTGACCGAGCAACCCAACGTTCCTACCAGCTCCCTCCGCAGGAATGTGTTAGAGACCAAGGTGATTTGTATCCAACTCTCATCTATGCAGCTGGATCTATTTACCGCGCCATGTGTGAAATTAATATGGTGCTGACCAAGCCTGCTGCGGCCACGGACATGCATACCGTGTCAATTCATATGGTTTGTCCTGTATTCTTGTACAGATAAACTTGCGTTTTCAGGTCCATACGGCGTACAGCCGTTTCAATGCGGGGAAGACAAAATGTTTTTGTCTATTTGTTCGTGTTTCTCCCTTGTGATGGGAATTTGTAGGACGAACGTTGAGATGTATAAGGGACACGGGGTGACCAATAAGGTCTGAATTGGTCTGTAATAAGGTAGGGCACTGATACGGGGTTGACAGGTATGTTCATCTTGACTTAATGCTTTCGTGACTGCAGGAATTCATACACTTGGGTCTTTCGGTAAGGGGCCGTCCATAAATGACGTGACGCACCTGGGGGGGGGGGACATTTGTGATGATGTGTGACGAGGGGGGGAGTTGAGAAATGTGACGTCACATCAAAATGCGCAACTTTAAATAAAATAAATATAGGCAACACATTCTACTTAATTACATAGACTCTTTAATAAATGTTTTCTCCTACAACATCAGAGTGCAGCGCCACATTAAATACGCACTATAATGACAATAGTTTAAAGCAATTTGAAGCATGTTTTTTTTTTTGGGGGGGGGGGGCAGAGCTTTGTGACGTCATATTTGAGGGGGGGGTCTGACTTTTTGTGACGCCGTGTGACGAAGGGCGGGGGGGATCAAAAATCGTCCAAAATCGCGTGACGTCATTTATGGACGGCCCCTAAAGTCACGAAAGACCCAAGAGTAGGGATGTTAATGCCGCGATGATACACTTTACGCATGTCGGGGCAAGTGACCGGGAGAAATCATCTCATCTGCGATTGTGTAACCGACAACTCATTATCTCCGGCAACCCCCGATTAGCACGGTTGGCTACGTACGGTGCGAAAGAAGTTCAACATACATCACCGGGAGATAAAGGGTCCGGGGGAAAAAAAGATTGTCCGCGCCCTATTCTTACTTTGATGAGTCAATCGTTTTTGTTTCTCAGGCAAGTGGAGTCAATTTGCGGAGAATATCGCGGCAAACAGGATCCGCGAAGCTCGTTCTCCACGTCACAGCGGACAGGGGGGAGATCTATTCCAGAGAGTGAAATGCGATGTGAAGAGAGGTCCCTTCGCTTTGCCCTCGAGTTGTGTTGTGCATCAATCCAAGTCCACCACGAGGTGGCACTGCCACCACACTGAAGTGCAAGAGGGATTCCCGATGACCATGGCAATTGTCAATGTTGGGGGCTTTAGTTGTATGGATGGGCATCACCATTGGCCTGAGGGTTTAAAGATCTCTAACACGGATCTGCGATGTAATCTCACAATCCCCCCCCCCCCCCAGCTCTGTGACTGCACATGGGGATGAGCGACCGGTGTTCTCTGAAATCCACTCGGGATCAATTTGCCCAGACTGGGGGATTACACAGAACCCTCGATGGTGGAGCGACTCGCCCTGCCTTACTCGTGCTGCTGGGCTTTGCTTTGGCCCACGGAACTTTTTTTTCACCGAGTGAAAAAAGGGGATGAATTATTCTTGACGTGCAAATGTGAGCCTGTCACACGAGCCTGCGTCTGCCGTTTTATATGCTCGCTCTATAAAGTATCCTGCGGTGATTATGCTATTTCAATGCCATATAATTTGCTCGTGTGTTTCAATCTATTCAGTGCCAGCGATTCTCCCTTCAGGCTCTCGTCCTCTGTGGCTATATGGAAAGAAATAACCAAGTGTGCAATAGCCGCTATGCAATGACGAAACACATGTAGTATGCGGTGTGGACACTAATATGCGATTTATATGTACAATTTTTAAATGTCAAGTCTTGGGGGTTTCAAGACTTAGTTTCAATTTGTATAACCAGGTGAGAACTCACGAGACGACGATCGTCTCATTTCAAGAGTGACCTGAGTCACGAAATTCAAAAAAGCAAAACAAATTAAATCCGAATAAATAAATAGATTCCATCCATTATCATTCCACCAGTGGAAGAAGGCCTCCTCCCTCCTACACCATGTCAGTCGTGAAGTTTGTTACCATCCTTCGCCACGCTGTTTGCACACATGTATCCCGATTGCACGTGGTGGAGCGATGGCACAGTTGTTAGCACGTTGCGCTAGCAGATCCACCCCCTCACTTCGCCAAGCCGTACTGACCACCATTGTGAACTTCGGTAAAAAAAAACCAAGACTGACATTTAAAAAAAATTCCAATTAAGCGTGGTCTTCACTGAGCTTGAAAGCATCTTCCTATCCCACTCGCTATCCTTCTACATGTCAGCATTTTATATTTACCATTTACCTCCTGCTCGCTGTGCCCAATCCTGTTGTCAGCCCTTCTATATCCTTGCACCCATCAACTGGAATAAACTTCCCTGTTCCCGAAGCAGCCCCCCTGCTTAACATCCTTCTGTTCCTCTCTTAAAGCCTCACCTCTATTGCCCATTCTCTTCCTCTTGCCTCTCGTTTCCCCCCCCCCCCCACTCCTTCATGTCCCTCCCCTACCGTTCTGTGATCCCTAATTAGCCTCTATCGCTATCACTCATTCCTGAATCCTTGCATAACACTGCCATCTAAATCATGTTATTCTGTCACCGTTGTGTAGCCTACGTCGAGCTCCTTGAGTGAAGGCCCTCTGCACATGTAAAATTAAATAATATTAGTTAGCAAAATTAAAAACTGAATGTAGACAATTTGGATGCTTAAAGCATACGGGCTGGTGTTTGGTAATGACTGCGTATTAATGTGTGTTTTAAAAAGCATGTCATTCCACTGTTCTCCCTATTCCAATGCTGTACCATATGTGTGAGACTGATTGCATGTTACATCGTATAAAATTATAGATTAATTTGGTTTGTTGTGGGCTGACCCACTATAATCTGAGTAAGCGGCAGTTGTGGCTGGAAGCAGTGACAGGACGGCAGGAGATTGATGAGCAAGTGGCCAGGGCAAGAAATAAAGGAGAATGGTGGCAATGGGAAGGAACACGTGAGGCAAGGGTGACAAGGCAAATAGGGTGTGAATGCCAGGAAATGTGAGAATCGATGAATGCAGCAAACAGATTTTGGGGTACAGTATGATGCACGCTGACAGTTGGAGACAAAACACAGGCGCAACGCATCAGCGTGGGGTAATATCGCAAGAGATGTGAAGAGAAAAAGGAGCAAATCTGCAGAGAGAAGATGACTAGCCTCGTCTGTGTGTCATTGCCTGACTTTTAACAGGCGCCCAACAATGGAGAATGGGGCAAGAGGGAGCCCGACACGACAGTGAGGGGCTTTGAAAGTATTGTAGAAAAATAACATCAGTTCAGTGATTTTATTTTTTTACTACACAAAGGCTACTCGCTCTAATGCTTTTTAGCATAAGCCCAACAGCACGTTCTTAACCAAGTTTTACTATTGAGTGGCGGGCCAAATTTGCCCGTTAGCTATTTAAGTCAGAGCCAATAAACGTGTTTTTTTCTCTCAAAAGTTTCGGGAACAAATGTATATTCTATACGGTGTAATCCATTCTGGAGGGAAAAGCGTTGTCGTAATAATTGGAGCGAGGCTAAGAGATTTATCTGCCTTGAGGTTTTCCAATTCCCCATGCCAGGTGTGGGGACTATTGTCAATCTTCAAGGAACATAATGCATTATATCTTAAATTAACTATATTGAACACATCTGCTGTAAGAAATAATCAAATACTGGAATGGATCTTTATCTCTCCTAGCCAGCTAAAGGATTGTGGCAACATTAATGATCTCACCTGAAAGTGGCATACATGATACTACACTGTCATTTGCTTCACTTCGGCTGATGTATTTATTGTGGTTCGCGACAATGATAGTGTGAGTCCATTGTAGGCCCTAAGAAATATTCTTTGATTGAGAAAATCCGTGTGAGATGACAGAGATATGGAAATAGAGATGTAACTGAGGGAGATATACATGTGCATAGAGATGTAGTGAGATAGGAGAAGAGAGGAAGACAAGAACAAATCATTGTTGACATTAATTGGCATTTTATTTTATATTTTCATGTTTTGTAAGATTTTAATTTGAGCTGATCTTTGATGCACCCTTGAATCTTGAGGGTACCTTGAGCTACTTACGGCCCAACGCATTTCCTTGGTTTACAAAGCCTAACTGTATTACTGGTTCTCAAGGATTCTGCTTTTTAAACTAGCAAGTGTGCATCTTTTTTCACGTCAGTTTGTACTTCACGGACAGCTCAGATCGCTTGCAATGTATACAGAAACTCTACTTATTTTTGGCTGTGCTATCAGCAACTTCTGATATCTTAAGAGCCATACCAAGCTGTGATTCATCCCATTGTTCATGATTACTACGAATAATAGGAAGGGTGCAACGGACAGGCATTAAATGCATCAACCGTTATCAGTGGCCTACAAGGGATGGTAGTGAGGCTCTCTTGAAGTGATGTATTAAAAACAATCTTGAGACTCAGAGAAGCATTTCCTGGATACTCATAGCATCCTCATAATCAGCATCAGCAGTATAATTAGCACGATTTTGATGATGATCCTCATCATCACCTTAATCCTGTTGTCAACATCCTCCTATCCTCTTATCCAAAGAACCACGGATCATACAATGCATTGAGTACCCACTGGGAATCACGTATGTGTGTATGTATGTTGAACTTCTGTCGGACTGTACATAACCATCAATGCTAATCGACGGTGCAGGGGAAGGACAACAAACGAAGCACAGACACCACGGCCGCATCATTCTTTTTCGTTCCCACATGCTATGGCCACTTAGGAGTGATTCCTCTTATCTGTGAAATATTGCGGATGTGTGTACGAATTTACTTTGAAAAATGGGATTTTTGCAGATCGATGCAGAGCCACGTGTAATTATCAATCACGGATAATGCCGTGACAAACAAGAGACACTTGACTATACATATACAGCCATTCTGTCAATCCACTGCGGGATGAGGAACATCCCACAACATGCGGTTCGTGGAGATTATTTCACCATACTTCACCTCACCACTACATATCCGGTGGATGCATGTGTAATGACAGGGTGCCACCTGTCGGTCTGGAAGGGTAATCACGGGTATGGGCAAGGTTATGTAACAACTAATCAGAAGGGGGGGGCGTATCTGGGTTAAAGGTAAAAGGTGGGGCTAGTCGGGAAGCTCCGGGTACCTGCTCGAAGGTTCTGGAAGGGGGCGTGGCCTGAAGCGGAGCCTGGCCACGCCGAGAGGTATATAAGGGGGATGGAACCGAAGGTTCAGGGTTGTTGCAGGGTCCCGGGGTGCTGGCTGCGTCGCTGCTCGCCGTCATCTCTCTCCGTCGTTCCGGCCGCGTGGAAGATCCTCTGCACGGCTCCCATCGCCGTCATCGTCACGCCAGTCAGTCAGCTGTGTGGTTGGATGTAGGCGATGGGACTACGTAGAAAGGCCGGCTGTGCGTAGCTAAAGTAGAAACCTATATATATTACCCAGTGTTGTGCCCAGTGAGAGGAGATGCACATATATATGTGTCGACCAGTGTGTTGCCGACCAGTGTGAGAATGAATAAGAAGAAGCCCTCTAGCACGACGCGTCTTGGAAGTCGCTCATTACACGTGTATTCACCGCTCAGAATTGCTCAGCATACGTGTTATTGTATGCATCTATAACTTCTTTCGCACCGTGCGTAACCAACTGCGCTAATCGGGTGTGTTGGTACTGTGCGTGCGTGTGTGCGTGTGCAGAGCTTTCAATGCAGCATTTCCATTGCAGTGCACGTTGCGTGTTTTGTGTCCGCAAAAGACACCTTGGCTCTGGGCTTCATTGGAGCAGTTTCAAGGCATCTGCTGTAATTCTCAGCCTCGTTTCAGACTGGCTGCCTGGCAACGTGATTGATGGTGGCAAAGTTTTCCAAAAATGCTTTCTGGTTTCACCCCCCGCCCAACCCCTCTATCACAAACTGGAATGCTCTCCCCCCCCACCCTCTTGCATTATACGTACAATAAGGTGCCATTTATGTTATACCCACAGTCTCGCAGGTCTATCTATGTACACCGAGGCTTGCCGCTTGTACAGGATTACAGGGAATCGTCAAGTGAGGCTACACAGCCCACGGCTAAAACATCTCGCAAGCACCTCACTCGGCCGGCTCTCACATCACGTTCATTAGACTGCTTTTGCCGGAATATGAGATGTCGGGGTTGAATAGGGGTGGGATGTCTAAGGATGAATGATTTTACTCAGTGAAATAGGGGCATTAACAGTGCGGCACGTCGTCAATATACTCTGTACACATGCGGGAATGCAGCCGACATTGGCTGTGCAAGCGTTATGTTTTCAAAATCCGAATTCACATTCGCAATCATATTTGCTGTAAGCTGTCACATTTGGACAACTATTAGACCCACTAAATTGCATTTCACACACTTGGAAAAGCCGATGCACTTCAATGAGAAAAGACGCACATTAGCATCTGAAATGCATAACAAAAAATATCCAAATGCTGATGGCCTATTGCACATCGGCGGATTTGTCATCTGGCATCACCCAATGCTGCCTCCCCCTCTCCAGTGTGCGCAAGAAGCTCTGTAAACCTCAATGTGTCTTGAAGGTTAGTCATCCAAGATTTCGATCTCCCATTTCTCTGAGTGACAGTAAACATCGCCGCTATTATTTATTTTTAAAAAAATGTAACAGCGCGGCCCTGAAATTCATTTCTCATGCCACTGCTGGAGGGAGCTCTCGAGAGCCCCTATAGAGGGTATTTGGCCTACTCTTCCATGCAGGCCAGACATTCTGGAAGGGGTGGGAGTAACCACACCTTATCCCATCACACACGACCTGTCAATCAACTGTGGTGGACCCGTTTATACCACTTAGTGGACAGAGGTGGGGCGATTTGAGCAACTTGACATTTGTTTCAAACTGCCGCAGGGAGGGATCAAACCAACAGTTTATCGATTGAAATCATGACACCACAACATTCATCACATAGTTATATATATTTAGTTTGAATCAACCTGTTGTTTTATGTATAAGCTTGCTGGTGCAGCCACTGCATAAAATACACATGGTACTGTATTGCGGTCGACAATTCAAGGCCTTGTTGTTTGTACGCATGCCAATATGCGTGTTAAAGGCACCACCGCAGTCTCTTTGACCTTGGCACAGGATCCCTGGTTGCAATATACATTTACAATTTAGTGTGCATATGGCACATTGTGCATTTTAGCTTTTTAGCACACCTGAGAACTATAACTGCATAATTAATGGATTTCATTTCAAACGTACATTTGCATGATTTTCTTATATTTTTTTTACTCTTGTGAATGGTCCATACAACCTGCACATGCACCACACAATTACATTTAATTTTGTCTTGGGCTGTCTCCTTAATATATATGGCAGTATCTGTTATATATTACTAATTTTAATATAATATAGTGTAACTTAAAGCGTATTAAAATTGCCTTTGAATTTTACAAAATAAAAAAGGGTATAAAAGCGATAAAAAATTCCAAAAGGGTGACCATTAAAGTACATAATATAATTATGGCAAGTCAGGAAAGCATAAGAATAAGTAGCAATAGCCCATGACTTTAACGCTTGCTAATTAAAGCACATCAGCCTGCTATGCATATTAAGCTTATACACAGGGCTCCCATTTGATCACAGCTCATTTAGCATGCAATTAATCGGGTAATATAATAAATCATTGACCACATTGAACAGATTCTTCATTTACATATTTTCTACTACAATCCAGGGCCCTTTTTTATTTCAACTCAACACGAGCCCGGTACAGAGCACAGATCGTTGAACAGGAAGGAGAGACGGGGGGGCACAATGCAAGGCCCTTAATAGAATGCAGAAACCATACAACCACTGTGCACAGTGCAACCATATGTTCATAAACGATACAATTAGGCGTCAATAAGAATTGCAGCAGGGGGCACTCCTGCCTGGACACAGTAACATTTTGACAATGATGGTTAAGATGCGTGTTTTATAGAAAAAAATAAACCGAATTACGAACCCTGATTGCCTAAGCATGAGCGAGCATGTGGTCAAGTTCTACTATTTTATGGTCGGATTTTTACATCTTTTCCTGAGATATGTCAGAACGGGCCTGAACAAAGTAGGAAAACGGAATTATTAAAGTATTTTGTGGCTTGCTTTATGTAATTTTTTAAAAATATCTGATTCCTTGTCCATCTTTGCATTCATATGATTATTGCATGAAGGTACGCCTTCAAAATAAGCATGAAGTTAGTTTCTCATCTCACTCAAATACTACTGTTCAAATCTATATATATTTTTCTAAGTGTCTAAAACTATCTAAAATGCATTTATGATAAATACATTACAGGACATGCAAGGGCTCTTTGAAACAAAATGCCAAATTCATTGCTAAAATGTGTCCTTTCATCTGATTAGAAGGCACCCTTCAAACACCTTCCTTTGCTTTTTATCATTCATTATATATGTGGAAAACGTAATATTCCTCCAATCATGGCCAGACTGAGAGCCAGTTGGGCCCCAGGCAGCAATACAGTTTTTGGCCCCTCGTGAAATAACCTATCATGTAAAGCATCATAATAAAACACCACATTATAATCTCATGCTAATCCCCTCCCTGTGTTTTCCTACTGTTTCCGTCCCATCTCACTCTACTCCCCGCCACGCACTCTTCGACCTCTCCCCTCTCATTCCGCTCTGCTTCACGTACTCTCCTACCTATCCCTTTCTAGTCTCATTCTACTCCCCCCCCCTCCATGCACTTTCCTACCTCTTACCTCTCACATTGCTCTGCCTTTCAAACTATCTTACCTCTTTCCTCTCATTTCCCCCTACTTCCCGTCCTGTGCTCACCAACCTCTCCCTTCCTCTTCCTCATCATCTCACTTTACTCCCGTCAACATTGCCAAGAGAGATGATGGCTGGTGGTCGAGAATAATGATGGAGTGGCAGCCAAGCGAGGGAACATGGCCGAGACGAAGCCCTCCGTGGAGATGGAGCGAAAAAATCAGCTCTTGTGCACGACCTTGACGAATGTCTGCATCCCGAGACTTTGAGAGATGGCGATGGCTTGGATACACCTTCATCTAGCAGTGGATAGATCGATTCTGATGATGATGATGATGACCTTCATCTGTCATTAAATCCACCTATGGCTTTATCATACCAGAACTAATGTCTTGCGACACCTGTGATGCATTATGCAGGCTGCAATGGAAAGGCCCAAGGCTCAGATATTCATGACTATTCATCAAGCTATTCTGAAACATATCCAGTACTTCCATAACTACAAGCAATTACACGTCAGTTGTAATATCACTGTCATGTTATTAGATAATTAAGTCTGCAGAGAGCGGTGCATTACCCTGTGTGAGAGAATTGCCCTGGAAGTTGACATCATAGAACTAATGCTGGACTCACTTCAATAGACCATTTTATTCTCACTCGGGATACACCATTTAATGCCCTGCAGATATCATTTTCACATGCCATTCAAATCTCTAATATGCCAAATGCATTGAAAACCCAAATGTAGTGTTAATTTTGTTGTAGAATCATTAGTGACTGGGATGAGACTTTCAACTTTTCACACGTGACAGCTCTGGTTAATCAAGGGTGGCTGCCTGGAATCAGAACCAGGATCTTTCTGCAGTGACCTCTGAGCAACCCGGCAACCTCACATCTCACATTTACTTGAGTTTGCTTAACTTTCTGACTTGTACGAAAGCGATAGATTGCATTTGAAAACCAATCAAAAAAAGCATATGCCAATAGGGTAATCTGTTTTTGTGCATGCAACGTGCATTTGTTGTTTTGTTGAAGCGGTTTTCTTAATGGCAAAAGGGGAACTTTGCGGACGGGTGGTTATGTACGCGACAAAAAACGAAAAGGTCACCTTGTGCCATGGGGGGTGTTGTTTCTGGGTGCATGTGTTTACTGCTTTAGACTTATTTTATATTTGTGTTAGATGAAGGCGTTCTTATTCGAAAGCAACTGCCTCTGGTCTTGTGAAACTGCAATCCATCTCCCTACTACACGTGCCTCAATTTCATCACTCCATCTTTCCTCTCCCCGTTCCCTTGTGTGCGTGTTCCTTTTTTCGCCTCCCTTTCCATCACTGTTTGCGTACAACTATAGTCATTCCTCCCCAGTCGTGTGTCTTGACCTAGTCCGCTGGCCTTTCTGAACAGTTTCGCAGTCTGTGTGACACCATGGATTCTTGCTTGTTATCTGACCATGATCAATCTACTACTTGATAATGGTGTCCCTTAACACATTGCCACCTCTCACAATCCACTCATGCAATAATCCACCTAGCACCTAGATACGAGCCAATTTCATTGCTCCATCTCCTTATTGGACGTGATTTCGGACGCAAATCATTCCTTGACTTACCCTTGCTTATCTTCCTGCCTTTACACTGTATGAAGTGTAATTGTCAATACATGCAGCACTGTTTTAGAGGTACATGGTTAACATAAATGCGTGGCCACATTAGAACTAAAGTCAGGCCTTTGGACATGCATTTCAGATCTGACCTTTATGCTGAATTTTCGTTTATGTTATTTATTCAACGAGTGTAGACAAGTTGCCCATTTCGCCACGAGGCTTCGGTGAATACTGTATTAATAAAGGTCAGTGTGTGTGACAGACGGGTTGATGAGCATAATGCAGATGCATGCCGAGCCGCCATTCTGTGCGGTTACATAATGCTGATTGTGAAACTGTTTCAGTATATTCTCTACAACCAATCAATGAACAAAGTGTGTTGTATTTCATTGATAAAAAAAACATTATAATTAGTACTTTAGTAACATGATGATGATTAATAAAGAGTGCTCATACCACTTGAGTGTTTCCAACGCCACAGGTGCTGTACTTATTAATGCTCCTTCTCTGTATGATGACTAGAAGAGCTGAAACGCGAGGGATCACCCCCACTGTTTACCCCATCACAAGTGAAACAACCGTTGACTTATAAGCGCACACATTTCCACGATCAGGAGGTCATCGCGGCCCAGGCCACTGGTGCCACGACACCGACGCCTTCTACCCACTGCCAGATCCCGCAATCGCCGCGGCATCCACAGACTCGTCTTGTTGCACCACAGTGTGCGCAGTTTATCGCAGAGTTCACGCTCAGGCGCGGCGGCGAAACATTTGAGGAAGTTGTCCCTCCCCCACAAAAAAAAAGAAACCACACGGTATACATGTTCATTGACAATGCGCATACAATACATGTTGGGATATCATTAATTCCTCAAATATTTAAAAGCATTGGGTGAATACACACACGTTGGTTCAAACTTGTGTGAAACGCAAGGCGAGGTACCCACGGAGGCCCAAAGAGGCCCTACTTGTGGGTGGAAACGTGACAGCACACCACATCCCTGCTCCTGTGCTGTCACCCTTTGGGTCAGCCAGGCCATTGCCTTTGCCGAACAAAATCCCAGCCTGATAAATATTTTTCAATCATACTTTTGACAGTTGATGGACAGGGAATGCACTGTGGTTCAAGGGCAAAAATGTTGTTCTCAAATGTACATGAAAAACAAGCAAAACCCAATATGCCTTTTGATCGGTCAAAATGCTCATATGTGGTGACATTTTAAAAGGATACGGACAAATAGGTTCGGGAAAGATATTAGCTTAATCTGTAACGCACGCTCGTGCACTTGTGGTGTTAAATCAGGTCAACAGACTATCTTCATGGATGCCACTTATCACCGTGTTCCTGTAATGTAAGTATAGAATTTGGTGACTTAAACGGAATCTATCGACTGGGTGTTTGCCATTAGTTGAGAAAAGTGTAAACCTAATTCTCCTGTCTCCATTAAAATGCCAATTAGGGTAAAGTGTAATGTTGATCAATGCTCATGCAATGCTTAGTGAGTTGGTAGCGATTCTCAGCAGCCATTATTTGCTCAATGCGTTATTTTAGGAATACCTAGAAGAGCTATTCCCATCATCATTATTAAATTCGATGCCAAAAATATTACGGGATCAAGAGTCAAAGTCCCTCTGTTGTCAAATGAGTGTATGGCACTACTCCATTTGTGGTCTTGTGCCTGTGGTGTAAATTACACATTCCCATAATGAGGGCTACTTCTCTCAAGCGGATATTCACTGTTAATTTTGCATGAAGTGGCCACTGATACGTGCACTATATGCATGTCCATTATCGACTGTGCTTTGCTAAATCGTCACACACTAAAAAGGCACACAGGTGGTAAGACTTGGTGTCTCCTATGGTTGTTTTGAGGGTGAGAGGTTAATTAGCTTTTTTGGTCATGGTCTAATAGGATTATGATTATAGGCACACTCAGTTTTGTTGTTGTTAACATATCTAGTGTGTGGCTGCATATGCTCTAGAAAGTATTTAGATGAGTATGCCACACATTATGAACAAAACAATATCACACTCAGCTACATCCACAACTTTTCTATAGATTATTTTTGTTATGAACATTAACGCAAAATAAATACTGTGTGTAAGTAAAGACTGGGAAACTACATTTAATAAAATTAACTAGAATGGTAAAAAACATAAATCTGAGAATAATATACTGCAGTCTGTTCTATAATCCTTTATGGGTGTTCTTTTCTTGAAGAAATACTATAGTGCTCTGAAAAGGCAATAGCTTTCATATCTGAGGTTAAACCAAATCCAGGTTGAGGGAGCTTGGTACTAAATGCTTATTTTTTACATACATTTTATATAACAAACGTATAAGTACACGATGTTGGGGCTATAATAAAAAAGAAACCAATAATACACGGACGTTTTTTGTTGTTGTAAAATGTGCCTTTTTTTTGACCACGGACTTTATTGAAGTATATACGGCGCTAACCCACAGGTCGCTGGTTTGATCTCTCAGCACAGCAATTGAAACAATGAGGAAAGCTTCATAAATCTGCCCGTCTCTGTCCACCCAGTGATGGGTACACCACAGTTAGTCGATCGATCAGCTGGTGGCGTGTGGTAGGCTAAAGTGTGAATACTCCCACAACCCCCATGACGTCTGGCCAGTGTAGAGCAGCCGGCCAGGGTATCCTCCAAATGAGACCCTTCTGCCAGCAGTGGCATGAACAAGTCGCTGCAAGGCAACACCTTTACCTTTCGTACAATGCTCTCCTTATTCCAAGACGCCTCCGATACAAATTTACTTCAACCTATATATATCGCCACCAGATATCGCACACTTAGACCTTCTTTGTGAGCTTATCCAGACGAACAGTATATCTTCTCAAGTGCAAAATGCAAGGTCCGATATACAGTATCTGAAATGAACATCAGGGGTTGCAATAGGCCGTGGATAAATTAATATAAATAATAATATCACGCAAGCGACATTTCAATGCCAGTGTTGCCTTCGGGCTGTGTCGCTGTGTTTAAGACTGCGTGAAATGCGCGCAAAAACCTGCGTCGGTCAAATCCCTGAGTCATTATTTCTGAGGCCACATGGGTCCATTAAGGCCATGACCAAGTGCTGCCCGAAGGCTGTGCTGTCCCAGCGCCCGTTTCTGTCCTCCCCAGGTAATTTCGTGACTGCTAAGGTCTCTCATCACTGGGAAATTGTGTAGGTTAGAGGATGAATCCGTATCAATTCCTAACAATGCTAATCGATTCCAGTCAATTCTAATTGCAACTAATCAATGACAGTATTCTAAATTGTGTGTGCGTGCGTGTTTTTTTGGATTGGGTTCCGTTAACATCTAACCGTAATTTAATAGCTTTTTATGCCAATCGTATAGTTTATGTTAAGAGATTGAGGCTTATAAACGTATACACTTATTTGCTGTAAATAGATTGATACTCATCTACATCATTAGACCTCCTTTGCCAGTAGCAACATATAATAGGGGTTTTCCCCTTTTTTTCTGGCAACAAAACTGAAACCTTTTTACAAGGAATCATGTGTGCATTAGCCACAATACTTGTGGTCAATTGAGCACCAATTGAGACGAGGCTCAAAAGAAAGCTGTCTCTGGTGTGGACCAATCAGTTTCAAGGACAATACATATATTATCATAGTGTGTTTTTTGTTTGCATTTTGATCACAAGTATTGTGATTAATGCACACATGATTCCTTGTAAAAAGGGTTCAGTTTTGTTGCCAGAAAAAATGGGAAATCCCCTATTATTAGATTGATAATATTACTTCGTTAATACAAATGTAGGGATAACATTGTTAATCTTTAAAAAATCAGTTTGAAGTTAAAATGTGAACAATTTGAAACATTAAACAAGGTTTGACACTGGTGTTGGTTATCATGAATCAACATTTTACTCTACTTTAGTCACATAACTACAGAAACCATCGGTAAGAAAACATGATTTCATTTCGTAACATTATCCTGCACATTAATGCATGTGACGCTGCATTACAGCGTCGTTTTTCATTCTCCAAGTGTTAGAATAAAGATCTGGCTGTCCGCTTGATGGTGCTAGTTGTAATTACTGGTGAAACGTCACACTCAGATTGGAAATGTTGTGGATTTGTTCTCCAATACACTAGTGTGCTGTACTAGGAACGAAATGGCATGTCCTGTTTACGTGACAAACATAAGTAGCTGTGTCGGGTGGTGGCGGGTTTAACGACACATTTATATTTATGTAATCTAACCCAAAAAAACTATATTATGTATGTTGGAATAAAATTTCATTTCTGAAAAAGTACCTCCGATTTATCATGGTTGGCGACGTACGGCGCGAAAGAAGTTCAACGTACATTCGTACAAAGGTATGCTTCTTCCTATTTTCCTTTCGTGGGATGTGCAGTTGGCAATTACGGTATATAATAATTAGCTGGGTGCATAAAATCATTACAGGTCGGAGTTATTTATTAGCAGGCGACATAAATGAGCAACGATAATTCTGTACCCAAAATGGTGAAACCAATATAGTTTGACGGCAAATGGTAGCGTTTATGGAATTCCCTTATGGGATTTAATGAAATCAACCCCCTCAACTAGTTATTAAAAAATACTTTATGATGCTGATATTATTATTAAACCTAAATCCGTAGTTGAGCAATTATTTTCATATTTTTGATAAAGCATTTTAGAGCTCTTCATTTAGAAAAACATATTTAATGTAACCATGAACAGCACACATTGTACATTTAGACAATTGAAAACACATCAATGTTTAGTACACTACTGTATTGTACATTGTTGGCAAAACGTGTAAAACAATTTTTTTTTATTAAAAAAACATTTTTTAAATACTTCTCAGAGTTTGTGTGATTGGCATCACCAAGATTAACCGAACGCTCGCGTTAAAATTGTTTCACAAAACGCCAGTGAACTGTTGGCGTAATTCCAAAAATTTACCCCGTAAAAATATTTGACCTACACATTCACATAAATCTTCTAAAGTGTTCTTATAATTAGCATGTAGAAGCATGTTAATAGTTCTGCAGAATTAAACATACCCTCCGCCATTACGGTTCAATATTGCTTCCCTTTTTCTTGGAGGCATGCCAACAGGATGTCTGTGTACATTTTCCAAAGTGACAAAACTAGACTCTACGTGTATAACGGTTCTTTCGGTAAAGTCATGTTGGTATAAAATGTATTATTAAAAATGTATTATACATTTTTTTTTTACCTACGTGACTTTACCGAAAGAACCAAAGAGTATGGATTCCTGCAGTCACGAAAGCTTCAAATCAAGATTGTATATGTATATATGAATTCTATCAGATGACAGACAAGCCTGATTAAGGGGGGTTATTGCTCTCTGGGCTGAACATATATTTCTGCCGAAAGAACTTCAATCTGCCGAGTTATCACGTTAAGATGTGCCAATGCTTGTTTGCACACCCAATGCATCTTCTGACATCAGTCACACACCTGATTAGATGTAGTGTGAGTGAGTGCTCAAGGCAAAATAACCACCACGTGATGCATGTATCATTAGCTACATTACGAGTAGTGCTTCTGACATTTTGGATTGCTTTTTCTTTACTCTAGATCAGATTTCATTGAAATATCAAGGCACAGGTTTGCACAATTTCAAAGCCTTTTCCTTGCTGATACATTCTGTAGCATTTTGCCCACCAACTGCCATCGTAAAGCAAATGAGATAATGGTTTTTCATTTGCTATGAGAAAGAAATTAACATTTAAGCCGACTGGCTTTTGTCAAGATGCTGTAAGGCGATACGCTGCTGAAAATGTTAATTAATTTTAATTTTGTTGAGGAAAACAATGTGGCAGTAATATAACTATATCGTACAATATTTATTATTAACTGTAAGCATAGTATTAACTTCAATGTACATGCAATTTAGTAAACAATCACATTTACAACTTGCGCTTTGGACTGTCCTGTTACCTTTTACTTACGTCCACTGAATATTCTTATAGTTAGCAGCCGTGATCGATCCACTGCTGAATGAAGGCATCCCCAAGCCGTCGGCCACCCCCCGTGATCCTCTGATGAAACAATCCACCCGACACCTGCACACAAGGTGACCTCATCGCTCCATCTCCACGGAGGGTTTCCTCTTGGGCTCTCTCACTCCTTCAGCCACCACTCAGGAGTTGTTCTCGCCCGCCACTCACCACCCCCCTCCAGTGATGTGTCCTGTCCGACCCCACTTTCTTGTCTTAACAATTAAAATAGCACCTCACCTGTGTTTGTTCTCAAATTCACGTGCTCCTCTCTCTGCCCAGCCATGTAATTCCATGCTTCATTGGGCACTTTCGAGCCTTTGTTCCATCTTCACCAGTGTCGACGACTTTTGATCCATATGCCACGCATGTCGTACGCATTTCATAGGAGGTTACTACGCGTAGCACGCAATATGCCTTGAAATTGTCGTGGCAATACACGTTTTAATTGTCACGGTGGAGTTCATCAAGTTGATGAATGCTCTACCATCCAACAAAGTGCTCCTCACATTTGGCTGTGCCGTGCCAACTGAAAATGTCGCGAGGAGGCTGGCATTCACATTTGATCTCTCCAGAACAATGATGGAGTGGCAGCCAAAGGAGGGAAACATACTCGAGAGGATGTACACTGAGGAAGATGGAGCGATGGAATTGACTCGTGTGCATGTGCTAGATGGATTGTTCATTCGCGATAGATGGCCCAAGTATAAGAGTACGGCTCCCCAAAATATAGCGCAGCAAGCATTGCCTTATGCTATGAAGCAGTGGCATGAAACAGATCTGGCGTGTGGATGTCGAGCATGATGCTAACATCAAACCTGGACAACAGGCCCATTGTTCTTTTGCACAAAGAGACAACTGGTAAGGTATGTATATGGCAGTCAGTACATGCACTACAGCTCATTAAGAAACTGGCCATGACATTTAATAGGTAATTACAGTAATGGGATGTTAGAGGAGACTGAACAGGCGACAGCACGTGTGCTCATTAACAGATAATTAGTACATAATTGCCTGTGGCTTGGCAGACAGCAAAGGTCATACAAACAAGTACGTTTCTTTATCAGCACTGAAGCATATAGGTAAGCATATTTCTCTTGGCAAGACAAGCTTTTTATATGAATGCTCTGATGTCAATGTCAATTGCTTGCTAATTGTTAATATCTGTTCTATGATTAAGCTATTTTAAATGGGATTAGGGTCCCTTGTTTCGGGGTATGTACAACATTTGTAGTAACAAAAACATGATCTCGTTCAGACCGTGGCTTTTCTTGGACAAAAGGAGAGATTATGAACACCGCCCTCCTCAATAGTTTCTGTCGTAATCGTCGCTGCCACCAGCAAACATCATAGTAGGCTTGAATGTAATTGATGCAAGGTATACGCTTTCCAATCTTTTCCAATAAACACCTTGCAATGCCAAGGTTTGTTTAAAATTAAAGTTTAATATCCTTTGTAATCAGTGTATGTTACTCAGTGTATTTAGGGATTTATCAAGGGCCTATGTATAACATTTGGAGTTTTTATTACATCAAAGAAAGCACGGGTAAACTTCCACTCGCTGACACGTTGTGATCTAACACCAATGTGATGAGTCTTGGGTGCTGTGACTTGCCCTTTCACCATATGACCTCAGAGCAATCGCAATAAAATGTATTGTAGTCCTTGACCATCACTTAAAATGTTCCATGGCTTGTTGAAATGCTTTTCAAAAATATTGCAGATATTCGGACATGTCGACACATGCAGGCGTACAGGGCATAATCCCAACGCGAAGTGTGGAAATTGGCTGGAAGACTTTTATGGCCCACAAATGCACAACAAGCCTTTTCAAAAAAGTGCACACCACTACACGATTTCACGTAAACCGCACCAAAGGCAGTGTGAGTGGTGAGATGTGAATGTTGCGACACACTGTTACCGCACGGTTTACATGGAGGCCCGGAGGAGGTTCAGTGGAAACGGGAAGTCTGAACACCGGCCACGATGAACGTTGAGTCTGCAGCAGCAGGGCGGCGGGCTCGAATTACTCTGAAATTACTCTGGGAAGTGAGCACAAACGCACGCTTTTGCAACTTGTTACGTAAAATTGACGCATCACTTGGAGAACAAAAACAGGGTACGCTCTGACCTCGGTAAAGTGTGCTGCAATCCCACGCAATGGGAACAGCTCTTGCAAGGGTCGTGTGGTTCAAGGGCTGCATTTTTTCTTGTTGTTGCTGCAATGCATACAAGGTGACAAGAATGTCTAACAAAGTGAACGAGGTTGTTGCCGTGATGAAATGTTCGTCACTGAACATTCCCATCAGTTTCTAATGACATTTTGGAAGTTTGTGTGCTGCGTATGATGCTGTGTACCTTGTGTGATGTATTCCACTGAAAATATGGTTTTGATTGATGGTGATGATTGATCCACGGACAGAAATAAACCTACCGTGAAGCGTTAACAGTGGCATATCTCAATGTTTTGCTGATATGTCGTACGTGTGACCCAGTTTTAAACGTGTAATGAATTGGAAAGGTAAACATTTTGTACTGCTGTATAACTCTTTCCAGTGAACATCTGGGAAGCTAATCAACCCATGTAGCAGCGCACCATTAGCTAGAATGGGAAATATGCACATTCTCAAACTAAAATTTGAAAATACCATGAACGCCTTTAACTTGATTTCGCACATTAAAATGCACATGCATTTACATCTGCTCACAATGTAGCATCTACACTCAGGTCACCCATGCTGGGGCCCTGCTATTCAGCAAGGGGGTACTCGTGCCCTGCATGGGCGAGGTCTGTGCATGCAAATAGATCGACCCGGTGTTAAACGAATGCTGCATAAGCATTTGCTGGCTGTCTCAAGGCGACAAATGTCGACAGACTTCACCTCTTGGCTGGCATCGCATCGACATTTCTAGGCCAGTGGCCAGCTGCACAGAACGCTCGCGTCACGACCACGAACCCACGGGATTCACTGTTGAGAGTAGATTTAAATCATATACATGGTGCCAGTAGACTCAAATCATATGCCTGCTGCCAGTAGACTTAAATCATATACCTGCTGCCAGTAGCCTCAAATCATATATCTGCTACCAGTAAACTCAAATCATATATTTGATGCCAGTAGCCTCAAATCATATATCTGCTACCAGTAGACTCATATCATATATCTGGTGCCAGTAGACTCAAATCGTATATATGCTACCAGTAGACTCAAATCATATATCTGTTACAAGTAGACTCAAATCATATACCTGGTGCCAGTAGACTCAAATCATATATCTGCTACAAGTGGACTCAAGTCGCACAACAGTTTTACCACTTTATGGAACCTCTCAGCAATACGCTGCTCCAACTATGGAACGCATGGCTAGAAGCAACATCAGCAGCTGTTGAGACTGAGAGTAGCGGAGACTCTGCCATAAGGGTCAGAAAAAAAAACTACGGGCAGCCTGGTGGCGATGCCTGGACCGTTTTTGTACAGGCGTCGATTGCTGCACAGCAAAATTCAGGAAGTTATTCCATCTCCACCATTAACACAGTCGCTGCTGCTGGAGCTGTCTCACATTGACATGCTAATCTCGAAACTCTAGGTGTATTAGGCTCTCCGATCTTACATTTACATGCAAATTCCATCTCTAGCCCCGCCCACTTACCTTTGGGTTGCACCCATCTCAAACATATATAACCTCTTGCTGCAGCTGCTCTGCCGCTATATTTCTCCTGCCTCAGCAGTTCGCCTGCTGTATTTTTTCACCTGAAGACGATTGCTTGTGTTGCGAACGAAACGTCGTGATTTTTTAAAGTTATTTTTCTATCTACGTGACTTTACCGAAAGACCCAGGAGTATAAATTCCTGCAGTCACGAAAGCTTCAAGTCAACAATTACTTTACTGTGCAAGTAAAACATTTGTGTTTTAATGTTTATGTGTTTTTTTTAATGTAAATATAGGGCCTCTTTATAACATATGCTACAGGCCCCACACTAGCTTAATCTGGCACTGGTTAGCCTGTGCCCACTTACAGTCGTTATTGGTCTGACTCGGATGGTATTGATGTACGCGAAATTATGAGTTTTAGACAGCCTTTTATATATATTTTAAATGTATCTATATTCAACCCTCCACTTGTATTTCCTTGCAACCGCACACATTCAGCATTCAGACCTGACCACGTGTTTTAATGGCACGTGATCGGCTCTATTATAACCGGGCACTTGCTCTGCTTAAGAATTTGGTTATATTTCAAGTGAGAGCTCATAATTCCAACCCAGATATAGGCCTCAAACCTGTTGGCACTGCCGAGCTACGTGCACCGCATGACAAATGGCTCACTGAGCCTCACGAGCGACCTGTATATAGGGTGGTCCAGATGTCTTGTGACACACAATTGACCCCTAACATTTTTGTTCCTTGTCTTGTTCATTTCTGTGTTCACACCGATTGGTATGCAAAAAAAAATTACGTTTTAGGGAATTACATGGGAGTCGCAAGACATCTGGACCACACTGTGAAATGACGAATATTCAATTTTAGTTTGCCAATATTAATAATACAAATGCACATTTAAGTCACCGTGTGCTGTTGGCATAGACTACATCCTGTAAAAAATTAACCCGTAAAAACAAAGTTTTTCACTATAAATCCTTTATATGCGTGGCGGCTAGAGTCCTCTCGTCCTCTGGCTTGAGATGGCTGCCACCTATGGGTCAGATGATTGCCTGCCACCATTAAGCAATTGGTAATTAAATATAAAAAAAATTCCCCTAAAAAGTATAAAGTTATGGAAAAAAAATTTCACGAAAATAAATTGTCACGCACAACGAGTCTGTGTGCAAAATGTCAGCTCGATTGAATCACGGGAAGTGGGTTAAAAAACGACCGAAAGATTTGCACGGTCGTAAGCGCGCAAGCAAGTGAACTTAATATAAAGGATTTAAAAATTACACAACATCCTGTCAATATTAATGCATTTTCCTATAGTGGAGAGACTTTTCAGATTCAGGTAATTGTGCACTTTAAATGGGTTCGTGTTATATTATTGAATACAAACTAATGTTGGTGAGGCACAATGTGACAACTTGCATTCGATAGTTGTGGCTATTTTGAAGTAAATTCACGTTTAACTATGAAGATACTAGAGGTGGGATATTCAACGATTTCATGCAACCGATTACTCGTTCATCGGTTGGATTACTTGACCAATCGAAATTAGTTGTTTAACACGTTCTCACCTCTGTTTCCACGTGTGACGCTGGACGGGAGGTTTGAAGACGGAATTGGCATCGTCGTCAGCCGCGTCACATTGGGGCGTGGCTTTAGGGGGTTTCCCACCTTCGGGATGTAGCCTGTGGGGGTAACCACAATTTTTTAAAGAGGCGGAAATAATCGACCATGAAAAAAGTAGTCGATTAAAACTTTTAGTCGATAAATTGACTTAATCTGTGTACAGACTTAATCGACTCGACGTGCTAGTTCTAGAAAACGCAGACATTTGAAACCTGAGCAACACACATCCCATGAAGCAGCCAGGCAGTGTTTGTATTTATATCACAACCACCACCAGAGGGCATCGCAGACGGCAATATCGCGCGCGGTCTCGCTGCGTGAAAGAACACGAGTGAGTGGCCGTCTCTGAACGTCTGTCCCTGCAAAGGAGGTATTGACTCAAAATTCCCCCAGTATTAAACAACATTGATCCAACATAAATTCCCGGGGCATTGTCTACGTCTTCCCTCTGATGTTTAAATCTCCTCTTAGATGTTATAATGTACGTGTACAAACGGCCTTTCATGGCACCTTACCCCAATGTAAGGCCAGCACTTGAACATGATTTAAACTGTGTGATTTAAACTAAAAGTAGAAGTCCATATTGTAATTTCAGTTTGTTAAGTATAGTTTTATCAACGTGGGATGATACGCAAGCTTAAAATTGGCAGCAATGTGTTTCATATTGTGGGAAGAGTATCATTTGGATGCTTTAATAGCACTTCCGTCAAATAATCACAGTTTAAACATAATAAAAAAAAAATTTCTAACTTGTTGAAAAACACAACTTTAATCCATTCGAGAATGCCACGCAATGGGCTATAAATTTAGTGCATTCACGTGGCAAAATAAAGAAAATGATTACAAATAATAAATCCATTTTTGGTGATCCAAACATATTGCCATTCTATAAGCAGGGAAGGTCAGAAGGACTCCCATTAGAGTAATGAAGCAATTACCAATGAACAGCTCCTATCGAAAGCATTTTAAGCAGTTTTTACAATCAGTTCCAATCCCTTGCCTCAGCTGTTCCTGTGTTGGCTGATTGAAAAAAATTGAAAGTTAATGTCTGTCTCTGAGGGTAATGCATCCCTGGCTGTGTTTAAATCATGGGTACTGCACAGAGACCACTGATCTGCTTTTAAGCGATTGTTTGCATTCTATTAACGGTAATCGTCCTGTCACAAACGGCTGGCAGTCACAATTTACATGTTGAATGGGATGTTGGGGGGCAGAGACAAAAAAACAGCTGTCAGGTATGTTGAACTTGATTTTCCTTACTTTGAAAACGTATACATTGATACAGTGCACGAGGGAGACACAACGTTGAGGATACGTTAATAAAAGTGCTTATCTTTCACACCTGTTACAGCTATTTATTGTTTAGTTTGTTGTCCTTCCCCCCGCACCTCCAATAAGCACGGTTGGTTACGAACGCTGCGTAAGAAGTTCAACACACATGCACACAACACCAATAAACATAACAATTGATAAGGTACTATGGTTATTTCGGTAAAGTCACTTTACCGAAAGAACCAAAGAGTATGGATCCTTGCAGTCACGAAAACTTCAATTCTAGAATTGATAAAATACTGAACGGAGTTGTGTCCTTACTGACTACATAGAACGTGGCTTCAAATACAGTCATGCATGAAGGTGGCGTGATATTCTCAAACGGGAATATTCCCACGGGAAACTCGTCGTCTCGCAGCCCTCGTGTCGCCAGAAGCATCCCATGACACTTCGCAACTGGCCTTGCATCCTCACGTCAACGAAATAAACGCACGTCGAGCATGCCGACAATTGCCCGATGTCCCCACAGAAGGCTCTTTCACCAAAATATTAGGTTTAATTAATCTTCACACATACGCTTCATGTGTGCACATATACACAATTTGCACATGTTTGTATCTAAATATATGTGTATATCTATATATGTGTCCTGCTCACGCCACTGCTGGCAGACAAGTCACTCCCATAGGGCCATGGCCCCTATTGAGGGTGTTTTGTCCCCTCTTTAAGGCTGGCCAGTCGATTTGGAAGAGATGGGAGGACCTACGCTTTAACCTATCACACGTGACTTGCTACTTGAATAACCGTGATGTTCCCCACACCATTTACCAATCGGTGACGGTGACATCGCTCTGGCACATGTGCCAGGCGAGGTGCACTTTGAGTGCCGCGCGGAGTGGTGAAAGTTGCTTGTTGGGAGGCAGAGGCCATGGACTAGAACCAGCTTTATGGGTTAAGGTGACCCCTTCCTATGTAGGCGTGCACGCGCGCACGCACACAGAGACACAGAGAGAAAGATCTCCCGTACAGCCTTTAACAACAGACTGTTGGGACTAGTGCTGTTAGCGCGTAGCAGCAGCTATGAAGACCGGCACGCCACACGCGGGGGTGGGTGGCCAGCACCACACCCGGCCGCCTTTGTCTCTCCAGTGTCTGATGTTTATTACACACCACCCCAGGTACTCAGTTGAGGCTGAGTCGACGCTGGGGGGGGGGGGGGGCTCAGGACCATTGTTGCACGACCGCTCCCCACACGCAAAGACACAAACACATAAGCATCGCATACAAAAGTGAAATCAATACAAGTTCACAACAACAAAAGGTTCATATTTTTTAAAGTTGGATTGCCAAATTATTAAAAGGACACTGCGTAAAAAACGTAGTGACTTTAATGTGAACCCTCTTTACCTGCTTCAATCATTTCATTTTGTCTCAAGAGATATGCACACAATGTGCTAAATTTAACGTCATAATTGGATAACAGCTGTCACAAAAATGCACGTCTCAAATAAACTGACGTGTTTAAGTCATTAGTTTGCACACAAAAAAAGAATATATACACACAAAGTGATATACTTTTCATTATTGAGCCAATTTTTCTAGCCCCATGTGTAAAAGTATGATGTAAGACCGAACTGAAATACATCATCTCTATGGATAGTAAAGGTCACGTTCTAGTTTCATAGAGATGTGATTAACAGCTAACAGTGACCGCACCATGATAAAGTATGCTGCTTCTGTTAAATATCTCTCGTGCAAAAACTATTTCGAGAGTTTATTTTCACAACCATTGTTCTAAAGATGTTTTTGATCGAGAATTACAAATCTCTCCTCCATGGCAGAACTCAACATCCAAGTATAATTCACGACAAAATGCTGAAAATGCACAGTGTAAAGTCTACCCAAATACCATTAACGTATGTATATGCGTTAATGCAAAAATGTGATGAAAATGCTGCTGGCAAGATTTATGAGCTGTTCTCCACAATAAGCATAATTTAACTTTCAGGACATTCCATACGATAATGGGATAGAAGAGCGACTGATTTTTTTCCCCGTTTTATATATACCTCAGTTAGTAACCTCTATTAATACAGACCAACCTTCTTGGCACTGCAGCTGACATTCTTCAGAGTCACTTAATACAATTTCTCACGTGTGTAGTAGAGACCAGAATGACAGATGAAGATTAATTATTTAACCTAGGGCAATATTTTCATGTTAATAGCTTTTAAACTGATATAATCCCTAAAGGCCAAAGTGCTATGAGCTTGTTGTGGTGATGAATAACCAAAGACAAACAGTAGACTTCCAAAGTTAAGTCTTTAACACAGAAATCTAGGCTACTGCTTGCAAGATAGTAAGAGTAATGTTATTGTTTGTCTGCTCACAAAAGGAGGACAGACTTTAACTACAACATGTATTACACAATGGCTAAGGTTTTTAAAGTAAATTGTTGTATTTGCTGCTAGATTATAAAATCACCTCGTTTTTCCTTTGTATGTAACATTTTAAATCACTATATGTAGAAGATTAAAAACGGTGAGCTTGAATATAATTAAATCAGTGCAATTTCCTGAATGACCTATTTGAAATACAATGGGCATTTAGAATTAACGTAATAGGCTTTATTGCAGTGCAGTTTCAATTGTTAATAATAAAGTCCATGGTAACAGATTATTCAGCACACAATAGAGGATTGTCATGGTGATGTTAAAAAATATACTGTTGCCAGTGTATTATGAGATGAATATGAAATTAGGTTTAAAAATAATATAAAAATTCACTCCTATTAAGTAAATGTGCGATATCATAATTTATTTTAGCAATTTTTTTTACTGTGAAATCTCCAAACCAATAAAATAATTGCCACAATGTATATGGGATGAAACATATCAAGTGATGTGATGGATCAGAGCTTACTGTTCAACCTCCTAATATCGGTATTGAGTTACAGTAACAAAATATGATCGAATGCACCTGATGATTTTGTTTTAAGACTGCATATATTATTGATTTTATATCAGGTTTTCCTGTTGCTTTAGTGACCAACTGCAACGATATTATCAGTATTTGCAGTCTCGATGTCAAATGTCAGAATTTTACCAATTAAGGAGATGATGAAACATGTTCAAATATAAAAAAAAAACTCACTTCGTTTTCATTAACTTATCCTCCTTTGCTCATGTTTTTTTTTTACATAAGATCTTGTATGTAATCTAAATTCAACAGCAGGCAGTTGGCAGCGATGTCAGCATTGTCATCATCACAATAATAATACAAGCATGTCTTTGTAGCCTTTAACTTATTGCCTCAATTCAGCTTCAAGGCATTTGATCCCACCTCTCTACAGTGGGGGGGGGGTGGGGGGGATCTGGTCATTTAATTTTAGACAATTCTGTAATTTTCCTGACATCAACAGAATATTTACATCTTGACTTAAAGCTTTCGTGACTGCAGGAATTCATATTCTTTGGGTCTTTCAGTAAAGTCACGTAGATCCTATCTACGGGAACCTGTCTACGTGACTTTACCGCAAGATTCAAAGAATAGAATATTTACATGTTTCAATTGCATAAAAACAAGTAACCGGCCTCGTGGCACAGCGGTAAGGCGGATGATTTGGGCTTGCCCCAGCCCATCATCTCTCCTGGGTCAATACAAATTATTACCAACAGCAGATGATCACCACCTCATTTCTCAATTGAGCAGGAATTCACTTTAATTTGTGTCAGAGAATAACTACTGTAATCACTTTAACATTTCTGCTGGATTTGCCCAAAATAACAAATATACTTGTTTTCTGTATAATTCCACATAAAACATGGAATATGTAAAAAAATGAAATAGTACGAGGCGAGCTCAATGCGACAATCCTTTCAAAGGTCAATGACATTTCTATTCTGGTAAATTACCGCGATTTATTTGCTCTTCTTCAAGGACATGCAGTTAGAGAAGAAGGTACATTTCAGCATATTGCTCGAGTATAGACATCTAGCAACGTACACTCTACGTAAATACAATGGACACGGCGTGACGGATTCACGCTGGCTCACCCTGAGCAGGAGAGTAAAATTAGATATTCGCTGATTATTCATTGAAGCAGTTTGGACACACAATTGACTGTTCTACCACGTCACTGCATATGTGCACGTTTCAATGTATTGTTACATTTATACATTTATATTCGGACTGAGGAACTTATATTATATTGTGGCGTATACAATAATCCTCTATTACTTTCATATTAAACAATAATTTATTGAATAAAGTGGTTTAGCACCGTCCGTTTATTTTGAATTAAGAGACGGTGTGTATGGGGCAAAGTCAGAGGATTTTACCGATCAAGTTGTTGAGTCAAGCGAATGAGGACATTTTTATGGAACTTATAGTACCAAACAGAATTAATATTTGTAAAAGGCACACACAATTTAATGGTCAAAGTGAAAAATAATGTAATCCCTCATAAAAGCCTTAATAAAGTCGAACCTTCCACTCCTAGTTGTGCATTCACTTGCTGGCAAATAATTGATAAAAGTCGCTTTAAAGATACGCTTTAAGATTTAATAACAGAGCACAATTCCCCACCGAGTAATGAAATCAATTTGCAGAATATCCTCTTTGAGGTGAAAGTGGGTTTACCGTTGGACATTGGGAACGGCCTGTGCTTCGAATGCCTGCTAAGGTGAAGCAGTGCAATTGGTGTCAAACTCTACGGGTCAATTCGAGAGAAAGGAAAGCGTGCGCGTTCGGAGGAAGGATAGTGGAAGGATAATGTCCCTTGAACAAAAAAAAAAAGGCCACAGAGTATTAATTCACGATACTACCTACCAAAGAGACGCTCCGCTTGTTTCCTCTCTCAGGTACGCCGGAGTATTACCGTGAGCATTTTACAGCCATTATTGCAGTTCCCAACTCGAGGCGAATCAAATTGATGTGGGAGAGACTATTTAGTTTCTACATATAGACAAATCCATCATCCCTGTCACCCAGGTCCCTTGTGTGATTTCAAATCGTGCTTTGCTGAGTTTTCGTGCAATTATGAATTGAGTTCTGATGTTCTCACACGCGACTTCCAGTGAACCTACATCGTCGTGATTCACAGTGGCAATGATTCTTTGTAATTGGTGTTGTTAGCAGGCCGGGTTGTTGATACTCACACAGATACCAATACCTGACTAGGTATCATACGAATGAATATTATTTTCTGGCTGGCTGGTTGGCTTGGGAGGAAAGGACTGATGGATAGACTGTCATGTCCAAAGGACGTGTTGATTGCTAGTTGATGTGGAACATGTTAAAATATTGGGCATACGTGTGAGATTTCTCATTCTAAGGCTGGGTCAAGGCCGGCAACGTCCGGTATATAAATGAGGTTTTGGTGGGTTTTATTTCCTTTTAACGTGGCAGACGAACAGAGGAGGAATACAAACATTGGGCAACAGCAACCACTTGTATGCTAATCGGCGCTGACAGACTGTGATTTGTCCCAGAAAGTATGATTTTGAATTCACTGGGTTTAATGAAATTTACTTCTACACAAATTAAATTTCACCTCCGCTCATTGGCTATTTTTATAATGTACTTTTGGAGGTGAACTTGCATGTGCTATCACTCTGAATAGAGGTTAACTCTTTCAGTACCAATTTTATGAACGCAGGGATCAAAATACTCGAGAAATTTGGTTGATGATTGTTCACAGTTACTTTACACACGAGTAATATATATATGAGGCCAAATAAACCTCATCAGGCAAGCTCTTCGCCTAACAGCAGGATTATTTAGCATACCATTATTTGATATCAGTGTGGAAATTAAATTACAAAGAGTCTACTATTGTTTGTAATACTATTGGTTTATGTTACTACGCGTATTGTCTTCGTCGGCAGTTGTCATAATACATTGCATCATAATAATGAAACGCGTTTCATTCAACATTTCATACAAAGCGAATACGCGTTCCTTTTGTTCGATATAAGAAAGCATTTACATTTTTAGTGGCAGTTTGCATGGCCAAGTAACAATAATGCAGGAGCAAGCGACAGTGTTAAGAATCTAGCAGCTGGCGGGACCCCCACCCCCAGCTGCGTAAGATAATTGGATACCAACTGTCTCAGGGTCTGTGTGTGCGTGCCTCTTGCACACCTGCATGCTTGGTTACAGCCCTGCAGTGCACGGAGCACCTGTACACGCCACCAGATAACAGGTCAGCCCAATTCTGCGTGGCAATTTGCAGTGCGATGTGTAAAACGATTTGGCAATAGTAAACATGCCCCTTGTACTGAGTTAATAAGACACGAGAAGCCTTGTGCGCACGATGTAATGTTCATTCTGTGTTGCGTTCTAAATATGTTCTTTAATATACTCAGGGATCACGACCCACACACTCAATTTCTCCAGATCTGTTGGGTGCAGTCCTGATATCTAATCAATAACTCAATGCCTTTGGATAATTCTATGATAAAGCTTTTCAAAATAGTTAGTTTTTTCTTCTTTAAAATATGTCATGCCGTGATGATACGTTATAACTGCTCTTCCATTATATTCTCCTGCTACTCCTACAATTTTTTTTTATAAACCTTCACCTTAAATAATATTTTTTGTCTGCCTCTGTCCACGTCTAAACTGAAGACCTCCCGATTATTTGTCCTCATTCATGGAAATGCATGACTATCATCACCTACAGAGTGAGAGCATAACACACGTTAATTTCGCCACTGCTGGACAATAGTGGCAGTGAAACGAAATGCTAAACAGGTAAACCGTCAATCTAGATTGGAAGCTTTCGTGACTGCAGGAATCCATACTCTTTGGTTCTTTCGGTAAAGTCACGTGGGTATAAAATAAAATAAATCACGACGTTTCGATCGCAACACAAGCAATCATCATCAGGTGGGAAACCACAGCAATTACATTTTTTTGCACTGTATCTTGCATTTTAGTATCTTGTACGACTGTATTGTTATCCCTCAGAAATATGTGCTCCTGAATTTTGTACAATTAGCAACAGAATTTGATTTGATTTTAGCGCATCAATCAGTGGCTGATACAATCTATACTAACCGGACTGAAATGTGGACTTTAGCAGTATGCAGTCAAAAACTTTGCAAGACTATTCTTTGTTTAACTGTGTTTAGCAATGAAAGCAGATTTCATGGATAAAGAAGGCTTGTTATTGAGTGTACCTGGTCTATTTTAAGATCACCCCTGTGTGTGTTTTATTAACAGAGGGGAAATGTGACGGTGTGCTTAGATTTAAAACATCATTACATGATGTCAATTATCTAAACTATGGTTTTATATTTTTACGTAAAAAAGTACATTATTCTGATCATTTAAGATGTTTTGTATGTTTTACATACATCTTGTATTTTCTCTGTAACCCACGTCTCCAATGCAAAAGGCTTAAAACCACAATACAATTTGCGACCACAATTTAGTGGAATCTGCTGATACTTGGAATCCTACGAAAGCCATTTGACTAAATTCACGTTCAGGTTATTGGCTAAATTTGCCTTGCGAAGTGTGTCGGAGTCCCATTCGCAACAAATTCCGCAGCCAATGAAAAGCTGGTGGCGTGCCGCAGGGAATCTGGGCCTTGCGTTGCTGGACGCTTGCCCTGACCAACAGCCGACTCAAGCTTCGTCCTTACCAGGTAAGGCTCACTGAGCTATATAGATCTTTTTCAGAAGCGACCTGACCACTGATGATAGCTCAACGAAGTGGCTTATGTGTAAAATTTTAACAGCCAAATACTATAAACACGTGTTTCTAAATGTGGAGCGAAAAACCGGAGGACCCGGAGAAAAATCCACACGACCACGGGGAGAATATGCAAACTAAAAATATACAAACGTCAGGGTCGAACCTACGATCTCCTGCATAACAGGTGAGGTAGTTAACATCTCACCACAGTGGCGACCATAGATATGTAGGTATAAAAGACAACGTATATACAATTATGAAGTGATAATGAAAACTGTCAATATTTATGGCACACGTGCTGGCTAAAATGAAGCAGCATTAATCCGACTAAAATAGTCTGTGCCAATGGCTTGATGTGACATTGAAATGCTTATCTACGCATCCGGGAGGACAGTCTAGGGTGCTAAGTCACGTGAGCCAGCAAACATTTAAAACGGACCATTAACATACATTAATCCTCTCAATATGTTTGCGAATGAATAAGTCGGCTGTGTTTGGTATAATGTATATAAATTTCTATCAAGTTATGCTGACGCGTTTATTATTTTGTTCAGTGATTGACAAAGAACAATAGTACATTGGCTAGTTTAGATACATGCGTGTTTTTTGCCATTGTTAAATGTCCTTGGAAAGTGCTCCTTCAGTTAGAAAAGGCGCATTGGCAACCAATGTGGAATTTTAAAATAGTGTCAATCAATTGATGATTAGGGATGCAATTCAAGTACACAGTCATAAGCTATCGCGCAGTACTCAAGTCACTCACAGAGATATTACTTCACTTATCTGCTTTAACCCTCCCCCTTGCACCCGCCCTTTCATCAAACTCATTATACGTGTTTTTACATTCGTACTTCCAGAAAATAGGGGTCTCCAAAGTAGTCTCCAAGATTGTAGCATGATTACCATTTCCCAAAACTTTATAATCTCTCATCTGCTATGCTGCCAGGAGAGAAGGGCTTAAGTCGGACGTGTGCACACTTTTAATGCAGCAATGCACCTGGGCAGGTGTTTGTTTTTAGGCATCGTCGTATAAAACCACGTAATTTCACCTAATTGCAGAGCCCCCTCGGACGTAAGTGTAGTGGTATACATAGTGTGTATCAGGGACCTGCGGTCAGGGGAGGCAGGGGAGGCACAGCCTCACCTGTCAAACTCCAATGAAAATAGCTGCTACGAAAAGTAAAAAATAATAAACTAAAAATTAAGATTTTTCCACTGATCTGTGTTATAAATGTAATTTCTGTACGATTCCAATCATTTTTATAGTCAAAATCGCCAAATTTGCAGAGCTTCGCTGCAAATACAAGGAGAGACGAAAGGTGAGGCAGCGACGAGCTCAGCCTCCCCTCTAATTGCGCAACCCCTCAGACACTGGATGGAGCGCGGGCAATAAGCGCGTGCCTGTTACTCTCTCTCTGTGTTTCACCAATTTAATGTTTGTAGACCCCTTCATTTCATGTCCTCGCCTTCCATACTCCAGGTAACTTATTTTACGTATGTGCATAAAGATATTTAGGCTCGCTGGTCTTGTTATGAAACTGCAATGAAAAAGCACCAGGGGAGGCAGCTATCACATCTGCCTCACTGAGGGGGGCGTGTCAGACAATTTTCAATCTAGCTTTAAAAGTGCTCTGCTGCAGTGGCTTCCTAATATCATAAGGAAGAACATTCCAGACGGCTGCAGAAGCGCATCTGAAAGTGCGTGATGCAGTGACCGTCTTTGTTTGATGGCCAGCCAAAAGCCGCTGCAAGGATGATCGGAGTTCACGTGATGGTTTATGCCCCTCGATAAGTTCAGCAAGGTATTGTGGTTCGCTTTTGGCAAGCACTTTGTGTGTAATGAGTGTGACCTTATAATGTTTTTGTTCGGTAACTGGAAGCCAATGCAGCTCAGCGAATACTGGCCGGACATGGTAATGGTGCAAGGCTGTAATTGAAATGCGAACACCACTTCTGGCAGAAGGGCCTCCACTAGAGGAAGTTCTAGAGAGTTCATCTAGAGGGTATTTGGCCTAATCTTTCAGGCTATCCAGACATAATGGAAGCGGTGGAAGTACACACACCTTAACCCACCACATGTGACTTGCCAATCTAGACTGGCATATCCATCTATGCTGCTTGGTTGAATAAAGGCAGGAAGGATTGAATAAACTTGGCCATTGTTTCAACTGCCACGCTGGGAGATTGAACTGGCAATCTGTGGATTGCAAATTTCATGTGCTCACCATCGCATTGCGGCAGCATCCAAAGGGTTGGTATACAGCACAGATATTAGAGTTTGCGGTTTGATTTAGACCATTGCCTCAGTGAAGGTGTGGTGTTGAAAGGAAGTGCTTGAAATAATGCACCATTTCGATTTAAAGCTTTCGTGACTGCAGGGATTCATCTTCTTGGTTCTTTCGGTAAAGTCACGTAGAAGGGAAGTAATAAAATAATACATAATAAAATAATATAATAATATAATAAAATAATATAATATAATTATATAATATAATAATATAATATCATTATTTTATTTTATTTTGTTTTATTTTTATTATTTTATTACTTCCCTTCTACGTGACTTTACCGAAAGAACCAAGAAGATAATGTACCATTGTCATCGACGCAGCTCTTGTGCTTTGTGCAGAGCTCAAAATTACCCGCTGCACTATTGCAATGATCTGGTCAAGTCTGGTCATCCTTCCGTTCGCCTTAAATGCATTTGAGATGAGATTGTGGCGCGGTTTTTGCTCATTCGGTGTGCAAACACGTCGTCTGCATTTCACAATCTCCTCCAAGAGGGCACATTACCTGATAATGGTCACGCACTCTCGGCAGAATTGCTCAGGAGGCCACCTGTCAGTAAAACTGCGGCGTCGTGGGACCCACGCAAGGTTGGGCAACTCTTCGTGCAGACGGCGGTGTGCCTTTGGCGCGTGGCTGTCCCTAGAAGACTCTCTTTGTTGGTGGTTATCGCATGTGATGAATACGCAATCTGGAGGCTCGCTTATCAGAGGAGCGTCTTGTATTCCTACAGGAGAAAATTGCTTTGTGGTCATCTCAGTTCTTGCCTCTGGTGGTTTTAAGTTATTATCTCAATAAGGAGATTCATTTACCCACCTATTCTTGTGGACTCCTTGTGCTCCGACAGAGTCGTTATGGCATTCCTTGAATTTAGTTTTAGGTTATATTGTGAATCACACCGAGTATGTTTGACATGATAAATTAAAATAGTGGCTAGGTGAGAGTGCAATGGTTAGCAAAGTCTTCCACGAACCGTACCACCTGAGTTCGGTTTCTGGCCGTAGCTAACGTAACTGATATCTCAAACAGTCCTATGCTCTCCCACCCTCACAATTCGTCACTGACCAACATAACGAAGTTGAACAACCCTGAAGACCGGCAAGCTGCGTGGAGGCCTTTACCCAGCCGTGGTATTCAACAAAGGTTGTAAATCACATTCGTAATAATTTTCATTAAATAAAATATGTTTTATTCTATTTATTCATATAAATAAAAAAATATATGATTTATGCTAAGGGCCTCCAAGTCTTTATTGTTGACATTCAGATCGGCTGTCTGTGTTGCACAGCAATAGTAATGAAAAGATATTGGTAACCAACTCAGGTTAGGCGAGATGGCTACGCACGTTGTAAATGGTGAACATCATTCTCAAAGTGAAGGTCTAACCATCCCTTGTGAAAACACGCTCAAAATGGGTGATGGCAGCTTCATGGTGATGTAAGGGGGCATATGTCTGGGCATTAAATTGCAGTGCAGGTGCCTATTTCTAATTCATAATTACTAACTGCACACCAAGACTAAGGAGCGTGTTCTATTCTGTACGGCAGACCTCTGGGCAGGTTGCCGAGCATTTGTTTCTCTGCCTGCCTGCCAGCCTTCTGAATTCTCCTAAGAAATTACACCATCAAGAAACGATCAGCACACTGGCTGGGGGTGGCTCTTTGGACAAAAGGATTGTTTTATCATCAGTTGCTAATGTGTGCATGAGTCTAGATTGGATCTTGTGTCAGACCTGGCTCTTTTAAATGTGTAGCACTAAATCTATCCTAACCATTGGAACCTCATTTGCCAGTAAAAAATATTATAATTGGTTTTTCACCCTTCTATCTGGCAACAAAACTGACACCTTTTTTTTACAAGGAGTCATGTTTGCATAGACCACAATACCTGCAGTCATAATGCAAACAAAAAACATAACTCTGATAATGTTCACTGTCCTTGAAGTTGATTGGTCCACACCCGAGACAGCTTTCCTTAGAGCCTAGTCTCACATGGGTTGGACCAGATGACGCCAAAAGGCGCACAACTCAAAGACAATGCACCATCAGAGTATGAGAGCTCGGTGTAAGCATTTACACCATTGGAACCTCATTTGCCAGTAAAAAATATGATAATTGGTTTTTTACCCTTCTATCTGGCAACAATATATCCTCTTCACAGGACGGAGCTGCTCTGGCCGGGGTCATGGTCATGGTGTAGACGAGTCCAGACTCGTGTGTGGGCTGTGGCAATTTGGCAGTGGCGTGATCGCGAAGTAAAACGTTTTGCATTTAGTTTATCGTCCTTTCTCCGCAGCTCCGATTTAGCACGGTTGGCTACGTACGGTGCGAAAGAAGTTAAACATACGCGAGTTGTACCCTGGATGTTGACATTATCGCGACAGTACAGAAGCCTTCCGTCGTTATACACTTTACGCATGTAGGGGCATGTAACCAAGATAAATAATCGCATCTGCGATTGTGCTCCCGACAACTCATTATCTCCCGCATTTCCGATTAACACGGTGGGCTGCGTACTGTGCGAAAGAAGTTCAACATACAATCATACATACAAAACATGAACATATTTTCTAGGACAACTTTAATGCCATACATCTTATAACATTGCCCGTAATCATATCACCTAATAACCTTGCTCAATGCAAGACAAATGTGAGCTCTTGTCGATTACAACTTCAATCGTGCTGTTAGTTTATGGCCACCTGGCGTTTTGGGTCTGCACTCAGCAACCGCTATTACTCAAATTCCAATCATTAATATACTGAAATGGAATAATTACAATTATGTAATAAACATTTTTTTTAAACTATAAACTGAACAGGAAGTCACGTATTCATCATAACGCTTTATCCACTGCTGGATGAAGGCTTCTCCATGTCGTCGTTAAGCTCTACGCGGTCCAGTGCTTATTGTCTTCTATCTCACTCGTGCACATCAACTCATCTCATCCCTTCATCTCCATGGTAGTCGTCCTCTTGAATGCCTTCTCATCTTTGGATGCCATTCCATCACCTGCATCGTGAATTTGACATCGGCCCCTCGAGCATATGTGTCTTTCCTCCAAGTCCATTAAACTTCTAGATTTGAAACTTTCGTGACTGCAAGGATTCATACTCTTAGGTTTTTTTTCGGTAAAGTCACGTAGGTAAAAAATAAAATTAAAATTGATAAAAGTAATAATAGAAATAAAAAAATATAAATTTTACTTGAGTATGTATTGCCAATAAAATGTCTCGTATATTTTTTTCTGTGGCTACGTAATCTCCCGCGTTGCCCACCAATTTGGGTGAGTTGCACAACTGATTGTATACGGCACAACGTAATCGCCGATTAACCATTTCAGATAAAAAAAACATTCTGATTATATCCTTATAACAGCCAATGGTAATTAATATTGTTAAACCTCATAAAGAAGGCTGAAAAGTGCGATTAAAGATAACTACTAGCAAAGCAAAAGTCGCGTACCGTACGACAAAGGGGCTGGCGATTATTGCATGCTGATTATTTTCGTCAATGCAAATCAATCAGCAAAGCACTCATTATAATCGAAATGAAAGCCGAATCGACGTTAACAAGTATCATCTGCTTCAGATGAATCTTTTTTGTGCAATGTCTGCATTATTTTGCTCATCAAACGAAAGCCGTTCATATATGCTGTGTACGGTATAAATTTCACTTGCTGTCAAACGCTCCTCAGGATTTCATGTAAATATCTCACCGTAATTTACTTGTAACGTCCAAGCCATCGTCACATAATGATGATGCATCGCTATTACGGCGCTGGTATGAGCAGAAGACAACAATAAACAATATTCCATGACTGCCAAGCGTTTGTGTACCCTTCTGTTTTTGTTGTTGTTAAGTGTCACCTTAAAATTTGACAAAACAGCAGCTGGACAACGCTAGGTCTGCCTTTCTCACGTATAGCAGCAAGACAAGAGCGAGTGGGGCGATTTACCTTCACAGACCGGCTGGCCAATGTTGACAGATGCAAAGCCTGTGACCACATAGCATTTCAACAAGGCCAATTGGAAAAGTTTCACAATGTAGACAGGACATGCTGTGGCGTCAATCACCGGAGTTGGCTCGGTTGTCAGTTGTGCCCGACAGGTTACACACATGTTTGGCGGGGGTGAGAATGAAAGTGATTTGACGAAGGCGCCTAAAAAGTTTTGAACTCGCGTGCAGCACACGGAGGGGGCTCTGCCACGTGGGCGGATCACGCAGCGTGAGGACGCGCACGTACTTATTGGCACTGGCGGCTTCAAGGCGTTAAGGATCTATATGCCTCGTTCGTATGCCTTCACGGTCAATGACTGCTCTGTGTGCGCTCTCTAACTCTCTCTCATATGTTAAACTATATTTTTTTATTTTACCAGGTAAGGCCCACTGAGCTATATCGCTAACCAAGGTCAAAATGCCGTACATTTTGCAAAAAAAATGCAATACATTTTGCAACCACAATTTCGTGGAATCTGCCGGTACTTGGAAATCCTGTGAAAAGCAATTCCACTAAATTCACGTTCAGATTATTGGCTGAATTTGTCTTGCAAAATGTGTCGGAGTCCCATTACGTAACAAAACTCCACAGCCAATTGAAAGCTGGTGGCGTGCCGCAGGGAATCTGGACGCATGCCTTGACCAACAACCGACTCGTGCTTCGTCCTTAACAGGTAATGCCCACTGAGCTATGTAGCTCTTTTTCAGAAGCGACCTGGACACAAATGATAGCTCAACGAAGTGGTTCATCGTGTGCACATTTTTAGTAGCCAAATACTCTACACGCATGTTTCTAAATCTGGAGGTAAAAACCGGAGAAAACCCCACACGACCACGGGGAGACAGGCATGCAAACTCCAAATATACAAACTAGATTCGAAGCTTTCGTGACCGCAGGAATTACCCTTTGGTTCTTTCGGTAAAGTAACGTAGAAAGAAATTAAATTAAATAATAATACAAAACGACGTTTCGATTGCAACACAAGCAACCATCATCAGGTACAAATGAATGAGAAAACAGACATTGTAAACTTGGAAATATAATGCAATACAACACAGAGAGTCGGCCAACACAACAGTCAACACCCCACCTGGTTCATTACATTCTTCTAAAGATTGCTAAATTTGAGAGAGATTCCTGCCCATAACGGACGGACGAGCTGGACATTGGACTTCTAAACAAACAAGCACAGAGCGTTGTGTGGAATTCCTGCCCATAGCGACCGGAGGAGAGAATGGACTTATAAACAAGCACGGAACAAGCACGGTAGAAAGCAAATTTAATCCAAATATACAGCCGGCGTCAGGTTTGGGTTCTAACCCACTATATATCAGGCGAGGTAGTTAACATCTCCTTGTCACCGTGGCACCCATTCCGTATCATATGAAAATAAAATTGATTTTCATGTGACTGGGCTGGCCACTTTAAAAGGCACAGCGTGCGTTTGCTCTTTATCAAGTCACACACTTGCATTTTAAACCCCCCCCCCCCGTTCGCTGATGTGAAGACATGTACTGCACTGCCATTTTTTTTCTTCACAAATTAACTCTTACTTGCGACTGATGGATACACTAAGGTGCACAGTGTATGTTTCACTTACATGCTTGTATAAGTCCACATTGGGAGTCTACGTTTTAAATGCAAATGGTTGTTTATGAATTACTTGTCATATTATAAAGGTCACGTGATCAGACCATAGTCATTGACTCCCCTTCTGACTTGATTCAAGTTCACTTTTCCGATTGTCTAATAACCTCTATTTGTTTACTTGGTTTATTCACTTATTTTAGTTAATTGCGTTTGTTATCATGCTTTGTTTGGTCATGGTGAAGTGAATGCAGCAATAAAATGAATCCGTACCTGTACACCGCCTTGAGCAGCTAAGTTTCAGGCAAACTGGATGGACGGGAGGCAGCATTTTTAAAATGCTGATGCTTTCATTCACTCCGCGAGATTTGATGTGGTCGTAGCATTTTGTTTTAAATTAATTTTAACTTTTGAGTGGCACTTCAGGTCTGAGTGACTGAGCGGACATGATTAAATTAGACTGCAGTCTTTTGTGACTTTCCTCGCCCGTGAACTTGCTCGTGGCAACTAAACAAACTTTCATTTTGGAATGCTTCTAGTGAAGGTCATTTGCCATATAAACAATGAGATTTCCCTTTGTTTGCCCTGCAGCTTTAGACTTTCTTGCCCCCATTATACAAGGGGCAATGGAACGATGCCATACATGAGATAACAAACATCGCGCGAACTTAACTCTACACTGTCATGTGCTTCGGTTTCTCCTTGATATTTTTTGTCATTACAGTATATTCCACGATGCATATTAGCAAGGCACATGATTAAGACATGTTCATATGGAATGCTTGCCAAAGGCAATAAACACCCCCATCCTAGATAACAGCTTCGAGAGAGATTGCATCATAGAACTTCTTCTGAGATCCTTGAATTTGCCGCCTGTCGACACGAGCGGTGGTGCATCTTCTCACTTCTCCTGCTACATCTGCATGGCAATTAACCCAACAATTCTTGAATATCGTGGAGTTTTTCTTTTCCTTCTGTGTGCAGTTATTGGTGACCATCAGCTCGGTGTGTTTAGGAACCGGGTTTCGTCATGATTGGGGGCCAGATTCAAACCACACCACTCCCAAATGCATATTTACTTTGAAAGCCCCCTTGTTATTGAACTACTTATGTCATGCATATCAATATGCATGATTAAAAACGGTTGTATAGTCTCTTAGAAAGTTTATTTCGGGCAAAACTCATTGAACTAAGAGCTCTTTTTTAATGGCAATATTGTATATTTTGTATCATCCAGCAGTGGCTTGAGAAAGGGCTGGAAAGTACGCTGGGAGTAAATATTCATGGGAAAAAGTTAACGTTGAGCTACCAGTTGTGATCTGATTTAATTGGAATCGGAAAATGTTTTCATACGGTTTAGAAGTATACCCGATCGTGTATTTCACGTTGTTAACTTCTACAAAATGATGGCTTATCAAGTCAAATTGCATAGAATTTTTTTCAATGAAATTTTACATTCCCGTGATCTTTCAATTAGTGCTGAAAATATGCTTTGTTTGAAGCCGGCGATATTTCAGGGTGGCAGCTGCATGTAGACGGAGCTCTCCGTTGCCGTATTTACAAGACTGCTGTGTTTAATGTCCCAGTTTGTTTACAGTAGCTTAAACTGGTTTGATTCATTGCCAATACAACCTCAGATTTAATCCAACATTTTTGATGAGTAACTTCATTTCCAAAATTTTACTACCAGCGATTTCAATTTCTGGAACACACGTACACACACAGGGCGACATGTGCAGGGAGATGCACACGTAGAATTGTATTTAAAAGCAATTTTCAACTCAACTGAAATCACGACTGCTGGTTCATTTATATGGAATGCATCCCATGAGTCTTAATCAAATGATATTCTTGGCTCCGCAAGAGAAGCGAACATTGTGGCTAGCCAAGCTGCTAATAGCAGGACCGTGTGGTGGAGTAAAACCCCTTGAGGTGAATCAGCAGGCTCAGCTCCTGACGGGCTTTCAAATTGCTGTCACCTCCGCACACAAAATAGAATTATCCACACCTGCGCAGCCACACGGCAGCCACTTTGCTGCTTAACTGCAGGTGTGCTGATACCTACGGAGCGCACGCGTGCACAGAAAACTCAATTTTAAGGGGAGCGTGCAGATGTTGCACTCCAAGTCTGCGCCGATTCCCCGAATAGCGAGGAGATGGCACTCTTTTTTGGTGCACAGATGGCCCGTGGTGAATGTGCAAATGTATTAATCAATGAATGAATTGGTTAATTCTTTCATAATCATTGTCACTGATACAGAAATGTTATGTGCCTAAAATAAAAGGTTGTGGCCAGTTTTGTAGAAAGCTGCGGTAACACCTGTGCAGGAGACTGTGGTAACGGCTTTCATGATTAAGTTTCCTCGCCCGTGGCGCTTTATTAATGCCTCTATGTTGTGCACAGGTGTCAGATACCAATTGTGATACTTTTTTTTTTAAAGAGGCGTTGCCCTTGCAATGTCCTGTGTAGTTTGGCACGTTTTATTTTCATCAATTAATTGTGTCGACAAAAATGTAAACGCTGTACTGCAGAAATGTTTAAGTCGTTTGAATTTTCTTTTTTTTTACAAAAATTGATGTAAAAAAGTTAGCATTCCTTTGTTAGTACTGTATCACACCTGTTCGTGTGTCTGATGACTAGACGTTTTAAAGCGCATCTGTGAATTTTCAGTTTATTAAAATGTTTGTATTAAAACATATTTACGGAAAATAGTCACATGTATGTAGCCATCCTAATCGGAGGTGCGGTGGAAGGACAGCAGTTAATTGTATATTTTATGAGATAAATGCACCACATTTGATTAATTATTATAATTTCAGTACAAGTTCTCATCGTTACAAATCTTAAATGTTATCTCAGATGAGATTACCGTAAATTACGTTTTTACATTTATCTTATGACTAATGTGCATCTGAAGAAACCGAGTTTTCCTGAGCCAGCGTTAAGGGTTAATCTTGCATGGTTCACTAAACGTTTTGAGTGTCTGGCATTTATTTACCAAACTTAGTCATACCAATGTTGTAACTAATCCCTGGAGAGTGTGTGACTGGACAACATAGACTACTTGTGGCAGATTGCGTTGTGAAAGGAGTTAGGAAGAGGAAGGTGAGACAAAAGAACTGTGGTAGGGTGAAGTGGTGGCGACTAATCAATGCAAAGCAGTGGCGGCTCCTGCAAAATCTCTCAGGGGGGGCAAATGTCTGGATGATTGATAAGGATAAGGTCCACCCATGCAATGGATAAATTAACAGCTTAAGCATGTAAAGGCAACTTCACTTCTTTAATATTAATGAAAAATAAAGTGACTCTTACAATACATCTTGTTTGTTTCTATACTCACTATTAAAACAAACCACTCAGGTTTATTTTATTAAAGATTCCACTAGGTGGCGACAAATTATATTGTTGGATGAAACGTGCTTACGTATGATGACGTAAGCACGTATGATGACGTAAGCACGTTCGGGCGAGCCCTCCCGGAACCCATAGAGAATGCATTGTAGCGCCCCCGTTCGAAAAAAAACATCTTTGAATGTAAGTCTATGGGACCACTCGGGGCGATTCTCAGCCGGAGGGAAATCGCCCAAAAAGAGGCGGTACTCCACAGAACGTAGCATGACGCTGATTGGACTATATCCAGCGGCACAGTGACGGCTAGCGTGACTCTGTGGTTGAATGACATTGGTGGTGCGTCGCCCAATCGCCCTAATGAAGAAACCGCCCCTGATGCAAAGAAAACTTCTACAGGCAAGCTGTGGAGAACTTAAAAAGTGTAAGGCCTTGGAGGAGCGTGAATGAAATGTGGGAACTGGCAAGTTGAATACTGAAAGCAGCAGGTAGTACAGTGGGGGTGAGCAAAGGAAGACAGATGCAACAGAAGGAAACATGGTGGTGGAGTTATGAAGTGCAAAATGCAACAAGAGAGAACATTTTACGAAGTGGCAGAACATGAGTAAGAAGGACCATCCGGATGAATACCTGGCAGCGAGAAGAGAGGCAAAGCGAGTGGTAGCAATGGCAAAACTAACAGCATTTGCACAACTCTACCAGAAGCTTGACAGCAGAGAAGGCGAGAAGATGGAATACCATTTGGCAAGAGCCAGAGAGAGAGAAAGACCAGGGACATCGACCGTGTGAATCTCGTTAAGAACAGTGAAGGACAAACAATCTTGGATGAGATAAAGGTTAGAGAGAAGTTGCTGAATGTGTAAAACCCAGGACGCGTTGTGGTTGAGGAACATCAAAGAATTTAAGTAGTTGCAGAGACTATAACCATATACTATAACCAGAGACTATAACCAGAGACTATAAACAGAGAAGAGGTAGTGGAGGCTCTGGGGAGCATGAAACATCAAAAGGCAGTGGAGCCAGATGAGATTCCAATTCATGTGTTTAAATTAATGAGAGAAAAGGGCGTTGAAACATTGATGGGGCTGTTTGGGAAAATCTGGATGGAGAAGAAAATGCGGGATGCGTGGAGAGAGAGAGTATATTGGTTCCCATCTTTAAAGGGAAAGGTGATGTACAGGAGTGTGGGAACTACATAACAACAGCATTGATGAGTCACACCATGAAACTCTGGGAAAATTATCATAGAAATGAGACTGAGGAAGCTGGTGGATACTGAAGTCAGTTTTGATTTAGTCAGGGAAGGTCAATAATGGATGCACTCTTTGCACTGAGAGTATTGATGCAGAAGTTCAGAGAGAAGAAACGGGACCTGCATATGGTGTTTATATATCTAGAGAAAGCATATGGCAGGGTGCCTAGAGAGCTCATCTGGTGGTGTATGAGAACAAGAGGTCTTCCTGAGGTATATATCCAGCTGATCCAGGATATGTATGAAGGAGGGAAAATGCATGTGCGAAGCAGCTGTGGAGTCCTGGAGAGCTTTCAAGTCTAGTGCGGGAGTGAAGCAAGGTTCCGCCCTGAGCCCCTTCCTGTTCATCCTGGTGCTAGACACACTCACGAGAGACGTTCAGAGGGAGCCCCCCTGGTGTATGCTGTTTGCAGATGACATTGTGGTATGTGGTGAAAGCAGAGGGGTAGTGGAAGTTGATTTGAAGATTTGGGTGCAAAAGATTAAAGGGAATGGATTGAGGATCAGTCGGACAAAGACAGTATATGGTGGCAAATTTCAGTGGAAATAAAGCAGGATGATTGCAAATTGGAAGTGACCAG